>NC_090268.1:279148911-280625161 GCF_040414725.1 Anabrus simplex
CAGATGCTTCCGTGGCCAGCGTACTCTCCGGATCTCTCACCAATCGAACACGTGTGGGATCTCATTGGACGCCGTTTGCAAACTCTGCCCCAGCCTCGTACGGACGACCAACTGTGGCAAATGGTTGACAGAGAATGGAGAACCATCCCTCAGGACACTATCCGCACTCTTATTGACTCTGTACCTCGACGTGTTTCTGCGTGCATCGCCGCTCGCGGTGGTCCTACATCCTACTGAGTCGATGCCGTGCGCATTGTGTAACCTGCATATCGGTTTGAAATAAACATCAATTATTCGTCCATGCCGTCTCTGTTTTTTCCCCAACTTTCATCCCTTTCGAACCACTCCTCCTTGGTGTTGCATTTGCTCTGTCAGTCAGTGTACATTTCATGTTTTTGTTACCTAAGGAAAGTAGATCCCTTTTGATTTGTTTGTCTCCATTGCGAATAAATGTACAAAAAAGAAAAGGCATTTGCTGGCGAGATCTAGTGTTTACAGTGCACTCTGTCTTCTGGTATGGGCTTTTTCATTGATCTGACTCAGTCTCATCATTGGCTTTGACAGTATGAAAGTGACAGAGGTATGAGCGATGCTAGTAAAGCCATTCCTTATGTGGCCAGTCCTTCCTATGAATGGTGTGAAAAGAGTCAGTCAAAGAGTCGGTTGGTGCATTCATTTCAGTGGGTTTGGTAGACTGATATGTAATAGGAACTTCTGGTTCAGTGATGAAAGCAACGGGAAACTACCTCACTCCTCATTTCACTAGTACGCCCCTTCAGTGATGCCTACGCCATTTATGACAGCTAATGGCTGAGCTGTTGAGGATCTAACCAGCCTTCGGGCTTTAAAATATTTTCAAATTCCCCCATTCACTAAAGAGTTTTTTATTTTCAATTCCGTTTCCATTTAATTTGTTTGGAGGAGCCCTATCATCATAACGTATTAACCTAACTTTGCCTACGAGCGCTAAACTGACTGATAAGACTCCACTATAGGGAGGCAGTGTGAGGTTAGCGACCGACGATTTTTCGAGGGGCCTCCAAATACCGCTTCTCCCCGCGTGGCGATCGCCTCCGACATGCTGTTAGTTCTAATAAGAAAGAGACAGCAGGGAGGGTTGGGAATATCTGATACTATGCAAGTATGGCCTGTCCCCTTGTCAAACATGCTACCAGGTAGATTAGGTATTAAGTTGCGTGGTACTAGAGCTTAGTAGTAAGGGCCAGGAGATAACCCCATAGGCAGAAATGGAAAGTACCGAAAAGTAAAATCAGATATGTTACACAGAATTCATGCAAGGATGTGATCTGGAAAGGTCCAGGTATTGTTAGTTGGTAACAGGTATATGCACAAGTCCTTAACCTTTTCCACGCCAGTCCAGTTATTCAGGGGATCAGTACTTCTGAGCACTCTTGTGAATAGCGCGAGCCTTGCCGGTTACCAAGCCATGTGGCGAGAAATCCTAGAACTTGTCGTACAATCCGGCCCCCTTGGAGTCCCTGGTATCCAGGCTTCGTTCGCGGAGAAAGAGACCACGCCCGCCGAGGCGGAGCTTGCTGGATGGTTGTGACGCATAACGTCGGGCCTCCTTTCTCTCCGTCCGGCCATAGCCCTGTATATCAGACAATGGCTTTGAGAGGCCGGATAATTCCCCGCGCCGTTGGTGCACACAGGCGCCTCCTTAGGAGCGCAGCAAGCTGTGTGGTGGTGGTCACCATTCTAGCGGTTGTAGCGCACTTGAAGCCCAGAGTTAACCTGACAGTGACCCCACATCATACAACGGAAACACTGCAAGAGATGTAGAGGGGGATATTCAGAACTTATTCGACTTCCGCTACCTGCTCAGTCCAGTTATTCAGGCAATCAGTCCTTCTGGGCACTGCTGTGACCAGCGCGGGCATTGCTAGTTACCCAGTCATGCGGCGAGAAATCCTAGGACCTGTCGCACTGCCCGATACCCTTGCAAAACCCGGTACCCAGCCTCTGATCCAGCAGACCTGGTTGGTCCCTCGTTCGGCTGCCTTCCTGGGGGCAGTCCTGGGCTGCGGTGGTGTGACCCTCTCCTGGCGGGCCATCATCTTCTTTCTGGTGCAGGGACATCGTTCTGCTTCCTGTTGGCGGCGGTCTCTTCTCGGCGGAGGAGTAGGCCTCATCTTGGTTGTGGCCCTCCTCCCGGCCTGGGGACCATGAGAACAAGAATAGCTCCGTTTTGGTGACGGTGTCTCCTTCCTTCTTGGCGTTGGTAGCATGTGCAGACATCTTGGTGCAATCCCTGTCCTCTGGGTCACATTGAGATGTCTGTATGGAGTCCTGTTCCACTACCGTGCTGCCGTCCGTCATTCTGGTTTGCGCCCGACTGGTGGGCCTGTCCTGAGTGGCCTGTGAATGTAGGTGACATTGTTGGTAGGAGGTCTTGGTCAGGCTCATCGTTTCGAATCAGGACCAAAGGAACGGACTCGCACAGTCGCGACGCCGGGGCGCCACCTCGGTGCTGACATCCTTGGGCTCCGCCTGAGGTATGGGAAACAAGTCGCTACCAACATACTTGTTCCTTAGCCCCTTGTCCCTCCTGGGTGTCTGGATGAAGGCCGCTTTGGTTGCTGGTCTCTTGATGGCGTCGGCGTTGGTTCCTGGTTTACCGTCCATCCCTAGTAGGTGCACAGCCTGAAATATATTGGAGATTCCCCTCTCCCCCACCCCACTACAATTTTTTGGCTGGGTCAGAAAATTTCCCAAGTAGGAGAACCATCTCCAAAGACGAGGTAGCTAACCTGACCGATAAGGCTCGTCTATAGGGAGTGCTCGAAGGCAAGGTGAGGTTAAGACATCATGATGACGTCCTAACCTCATCTACAGGTTACCTGACCGATAGGACTCCTCCATAGGGTGCCTGCGAGGTTAGGTTTGGGCCTGTTGTTAAGTTTAACATATCATTAAGACGTCCTAACCTCACCTAGAGGTCAATGACCTCGACCTTGCCTGCACCAAAAAATGCTGACTCAGCAAAAATTCAAGTTTCCCTTAAAAACCGTGGGAAATGCCGATTCGGCTCCCATGGTGTCTGAGCATACACTGCGCCTACTACTTTGATGAAATATGGAAATTGCGTGATGGCTGTATACCCGTCAAAACCAATATGGCTCAACAGGGTTAAGTCCCTGTGAAAGACAACTCCTTTCCATGAGTTCGGCGACTTGTGCCTTTTTGCCTTTGCAGACATTGTTCCAAAAACTGTGACTTCCAAAAGCCTCTGATGAAGACGTCGGGAAGTTTCTGACTTTAAACGGCTCAAGAGGCTTGTCGACGCTAACCTTACCGGGCGAGTTGGCCATCCGGTTAGGGGCGCGCACCTGTGAGCTTGCATCCGGGAGATAGTGGGTTCGAGCCCCACTGTCGGCAGACCTGAAGATGGTTTTCCGTGGTTTCCCATTTTCATATCAGTCAAATGCTGGGGCTGTACCTTAATTAAGGCCACTGTCGATTCCTTCCCACTCCTAGGCCTTTCCTATCCCATCGTCGCCCTATCTGTGTCGGTGTGACGTAAAGCAAGTTGCAAAAAAATATGCTAACCTTCACGAAACTAAATAATAATAATAATAATAATAATAATAATAATAATAATAATAATAATAATAATAATAATGTTATTGGCGTTACGTCCCAGTAACTACTTTTCCGGTTTTCGAAGACGCCGAGGTGCCGGAATGTTGTCCCGCAGGAGGTCTTTTACGTTCCAGTAAATCTACCGACACGAGGCTGGCGTATTTGAGCACCTTCAAATACCACCGAACTGAGCCAAGATCGAACCTGCGAAGTTGGGGCCAGAAGGGCAGCGCCTCAACCGTCTGAGCCACTTAGCCCGGTCCTTCACGAAACGGGTCCTTTCATTCTTACATTCGCTTCACACCGTCTTTCCCGAACGGATTAAGGTTCCAATAATAATAATTAATAATGTCGTGTGGCTATTTCTAGCCGAGTGCAGCCCTTGTAATGCAGACCCTCCGATGAGGGTGGGCGTCATCTGCCATGTGTAGGTAACTGCGTGTTATTGTGGTGGAGGACAGTGGTATGTGTGGTGTGTGAGTTGCAGGGATGTTGGGGACAGCATAAACACCCAGCCCACGGGCCATTGGAAGGTTACAATCCCCGACCTGGCCGGGAATCGAACCCGGGACCCTCTGAACCGAAGGCCAGTACGCTGACCATTCAGCCAGCGAGTCGGACAAGGTTCCGATGTATAACCTCATAGTCGGACTATACCGGGTGTCTAACCTAAGAGCCGCTAGGCGCGTTTTCTCAGGTGTTTCGGAAGATATTTGCAATTTCGTTTTTGTCATGTGTAGGTAGAGTCAGTCCAAACAAAGAGTGCTAATTACATGCGTTACGTGATGTCCATTGGCAATAGAAAACGTCGGGTTGGTCCTCACTGGAAATTAAGGTAAGGGTTATTCTGCCCGAAGGCAGGTCCGAACCTCCGCAGAGGTGTTCCTGAGCCGGAGTTTACGAGCGGTAGGGTGGCCAGTTCCTTTCCGCTCCTCCATTTCCTTACCCCCCACCAACAACGCGTGGCAACCCATCCAACTCCTGACCACGCCCAATGTTGCTTAACTTCGGAGATCTCACGGGATCCGCTGTTTCAACTCGGCTACGGCCGTTGGCACTGGAAATTAAATGTTGTTAAAATTGTACGTGCCCTATCGATAGAGCGGCTTCAAGTTAGTCTAATGCGATATTCCGTTCAAAGATATTTATTGACAGTGACAGTACAACAAGGTTTGTTGTAACCAAGGTTGAAGTTTACAAATCACAACTTTATTTGCTTCACTTTATGATATTTACACAAATAACTGAAATTTATTTTGAAGCAAAAGGGAATATTGAATCTTGAGAAAAGTCTGTCTTTATACAATATGTACAGGTTTACAGTCTTTATATACACTTCTATCTTGAAAAGATAGTCTTTGTGAATTGACACGTTGATAGTCGAGAACTATCTGGCACACTAACATGAATGTCTTTGAGAGTCCTGGTTTGTTGAAGTGCCTGAATTCCTAAAAAGCAAGTTCAATTGATTGAAGAAATTCCACCTAGCGAAACTAAGGGAGCTTGCATAACTTAGGGAATGAAAATGGCTTGTAAAAGAATTACGGAACATAGGCAGCGGAAACAGGTAAGGGAGCGGTGACCAGAGGTGAAACCTCGTACTGCCAGAAATTCAGTCCACCTGGTCGAAGCACATTTTCAAGAGGAGTAGCCTCCGTGCTCGACGTAGGGTGTATTCTGGAGCTGGACACCGGGGCAAGTGGGCAAGTGAGCAGGCAGGGAGCTCCTATTTATAGTACACTCGATGGTCAGGCACGCGCACTGAGGGCTGCGCGTCGAAGCTAGCAGAATGATACACAGGCGCGCGTGCAGCTGGCTGGCGGAGCGAGAAGGGAGCGCCGGACATACAACAAGGTTAATAGTTAGAAATTCTAGGAGCGGCTGAGTGAGTCTGCTTTCTTATAATGGTGTGGAGATAGCATGGCAGTCAAGTGAGGATGACGTTAGTATGTCATGTACCGATACGACAAGTTTGGGAGGCCAGTTGAGGACGAGGCTTTTTTTACTCATTCTAAACGCAGTACCGTATACGATCATCTCCCTTGTATCAAACTTCAGGGTACAACATGTACTGCAGCCCGTCGAAAGTAACATACATGCTTCTGATTATGAATGAGATTTATTAAAGTTATGTTATCAGGTGGTAGGCAGCCTTACCGTAGTGCACTGTTTAAATGTCGTGGATCTTTCTGCGGAGATGTTTTCAGTTTTTAAAATTATTTTAGATAGTAGGTTAGGAAGGGCGGAGGGGGGGGGGGAGGGGGCGGCTGCAGTGTGTACTGAAAGGTACCCAGAAAGAGAAGGAGACACTCCTGTATAGACTCGTTTTGGGTTGTACTAAAACGGGCTCTAGAGACTGACGATTTGTCATCATCATTATCATCATCATCATCATCTGTTTACCCTCCAGGTTCGGTTTTTCCCTCGGACGTAGCGAGGGATCCCACCTCTACCACCTCAAGGGCAGTGTCCTGGAGCTTCAGACTCTTGGTCTGGGGATACAACTGGGGAGTATGACCAGTACCTCGCCCAGGCGGCCTCACCTGCGATGCTGAACAGGGGCCTTGTGGAGGGATGGGAAGATTGGAAGGGATAGGCAAGGAAGAGGGAGGGAAGCGGCCGTGGTCTTAAGTTAGGTACCATCCCGGCATTCGCCTGGAGGAGAAGTGGGAAACCACGGAAAACCACTTCCAGGATGGCTGAGGTGGGAATCGAACCCACCTCTACTCAGTTGACCTCCCGAGGCTGAGTGGACCCCGTTCCAGCCCTCGTGGCAGAGCCGGGAATCGAACTGGGACCTCCGGGGGTGGCAGCTAATCACGCTAACCACTACACCACAGAGGCGGACGACTGGCGATTTGTGCCCAACATAACGCCAGCTTATTGCCTTCGCCGGCACAGGCTTCTTATTGGCCGAAGGCTGGACGGTCTTCACCTTCGGACTTTTATTCTTAACGGCGTTGCACCAGCAGCTTTCCGTAGAAGCCCCACTGTTAGCCCGATCGCTGAATCTGGCGAGCCGCCTTTACACCCGAGGCGCCAGCAATTGCTGTTGTCCTATGCTGCGTATTGGCGACAAATGCCACTTTACCCAAGCTATCCCTGCGTTATCCATAATGAAATCAGCCGGCTGTACGCTGCTTGTTCACGAGCCACGCAGCCGATTGTTATTCGCTTGGATAGCACTTTCAGATTGTTTGATGTACTTTTAGTTCCTTGTCTTGTTAGAGTAAGATAACTTCGTAGTTAACACAACGACCAGAAATCATCCTGGATCTGCACACCGGCCAAAAAGTGAACACGGGCCCCTCCATTTATCGGACGCTCTTCATGTCCGTTGTTAACCTGTATCCAGGTCCAGCAGTTATTTACATGCATGGTTGGAGGACAGAAGCGAAAGTAGGCTGTGCGTTCATTGCCGATAATAAGCGGCTTCTTTTTCCTCTACCCAAAACATGTAGTGTGTACACTGCAGAGCGTTATGCTATCTTTGAAGCTCTGCACTACGCACTGTCCAGTGAACGTCGGCACATTCTGATGTGTACAGTAGGGTTGGGCACAATGTCCCTGTTTCGGGACAAGGTGCCGGTGCACAGTTATGTTCCGCTGTTCCAGAACACCGAGTGTCAATTGTTCCGAAACATTCTCAAGCGAGCCGGAGACACTGACTCGCTGTCCCATCAGAAGCGCCACTATGCACTGCCCTCCGCCTACTAGCTGAACTGTGCAGCGGGCGCATGGGACGCGGGACTGTAACATCGCAGTGTAGAGAGAACTTCGAGAGGCAACATTACATGCTCCGCGCCAGTGGGAACTGTGAGTGTGCCTGTACGGAACGTGCTGTGTGGTGTGTGCCTGTGTGTAGTTATGGCCATGGTCCAGCATAAAGCTGCAGGGAACGTGAACGAACAGTCGGAACACTGAAATTCGCGCCCAATAATCACGTTAAAGGCTGCTATTAGGTTAAGATTTTTCCGGTCAATATAAAATACACATAACACGGTTACAATGGCAGTGCAGGTGTTTAAAAGTAACCAATTCAAGAATATTTTCACCAGATGAATGTATTGGCCTGTATTGTGAGTAATTAGTGAGTAATTAATATCTCGAAAATTTCCCTCAACACTTTCTCGGGGATTGACGTTAAACATTAATTTGGACTTTAAGGAAACTTTTAAGCCCAAGAAAAATATGGGTCGTCGCTTTGGAATTAAAAATATAACTGGATGAATACATTGTTGTACTTTCCTTCTGTTAGGCCGGGCGCACATTGAGAAGCAGTTGGCCGCAGAGCAGGGAAGAGCAGAGCAGAACGGCACGAAGCTTACGAAATTGCGAAGTGGACGTGAGCGCGCATTGCCACGCAGGGTCTCGTCGGTTTTCAGAAATAATATGTTTTCTTTAGACTCTGTGATACTGGGGCATCCAGTATAAAGAGGCTCTTTTTTCTTTTTCTTCAAGCATTCGCGATTTTTCTCATTTTGTTAGTCATCTCCACAATTTCCCTTGTGCTAATGGCAACGCGGTTATTCAGCTTAAAACAATCGCAATAAAAACAAACACCTTCGCCAGTTTACAAGACTGAACAATATTTCTATGTTACCGATGTTCGGCGTTCATATGGACTAAGCAAAGAATTTAATTCATGATTATTTTTTTATTTTTTACGTCGCACCGACACAGATAGGTCTTATGGCAACGATGGAATAGGAAAGGGCTAGGAATGGGAAGGAAGCGACCGAGGCCTTAATTAAGGTACAGCCCCCCCCCCAGCATTAGCCTGGTGTGAAAATGGGAAATCACGGAAAACTATCTTCACGGTTGCCGACAGTGGGGTTCGAACCCCCTATCTCCCGAATGCAAGCTCATAGCAAGGCGATCCTAACCGCACGACCAACTTGCATGGTAAATTCATTAATACGATCACAGTGGGGGAGAGGGAAAAATATGTATTTACAAATGTACTGCTAGATTTTCATCTAGTTGTCACAAGACACAAGATACTAAAATCAATCAACATTGACAATCTGTTGTGAACGCGTTTGCATTTATATTTGACAAGACATGATAAATGATTTTCCGTATTTATCTCTTCACATAAATGTGATGATGGATGACGGCGACGGAGTCGGCGATGATGCTCTCCATAATCAGCATTAGATCTTTGTCTTAAATTCTATATGTTGCGAGAACTTGGGTCATGGGTTGTTTCACAGATATATGAGGATTACATTCTTTTGTTTGCTGTTTGTTTAACGTCGCACTAACATATCGAACGGTTTCGGCGACGGAAGAAGGGTGGAAGATTGGGAAGGTAGCGGGGTGGCCTTAAGGTACAGCCCCAGCATTTGCCTAGTGTGAAAATAGGAAACCACGGAAAACCATCTTCAGGGCTGCCGACAGTGGGGTTCGAACCCACCATCTCCCGAATGCAAACTCACAGATGCGCGACCCTAACCGCACGGCCACTTGCTCGGTGGATTACATTTTAGGCCTTTCTCTAAACTACCTTGTTACGCAGCGTGAATAAAATGATTTATAGCCTAGACTGTAGTGCCTTATTCCTCGAATTTACATACCGATTTTCATTAAATTCTGTTCAGCCATTTACTCACGAACATACATACATACATACGTACACATATACGTAAATACTGCATTGCAGTCCACATGATTCACATAGTACCTACAAAACATGGTGAGACTGAATGGCTATGGCAATTTTCTCCTCCATTTCTTAACTAACTGCGTGACACGTGCGCAGGAAACTGTGTTTCGAAGACATCGCGTGGTAGGCGGAAGTACGTGCAGAACCGGCCTGCCCTGTCTGTCAACTTGCGATGGTGCAACGATTTGTGTGGATTACAAAAATCTGCTCTGCGCTGCACTGCTTTAGCTGCTTCGCCTGCGTCCCAATGTGCGCCCCGCCTTATGCTCTCTGCACTTCGAATTCCTTCCCTCTCACCTTCCATTTACTTTCTTCAATATCTCGAAAATTTCCCTCAACACTTTCTCGGGGATTGATGTTAAAAATCAATTTGGACTTTAAGGAAACTTTTAAGCCCAAGAAAAATACGGGTCATCGCTTTAGAATTAAAGATATAACTGGATGAAGAAATGTTGACACTCCAACACAGGGCGGCACACAGCCGGTATCGACAGGCAGACACAGCCAAGGCCAACTAACCTATCTAGTGCGGCCTTGGCACAGCACGTTCGGTTCAGGCACATCCAGCTGAAGCGGAGCATGTCCTGTTGCCTCTCGAAGTTCTCTCTAGGACGCAGTTACAATCCTGTGTCCCGTGTCTCGGCACTCTGTACCGAAACACTCCGCCTCAAGTTCCTAATGTTGCGGAACAAGTGAATGTTCCGGTCTACATGCCCCACGTCACCATCTGGTGCAGCGGGTCCAGGGCGTGCTGGCCAGGTTGTGGAAGGTTAGCACCAGAATTATGCTTCTGTGACTCCAAAGCCACGTGAATTTGGCGGAAAACGATTTTGCTGATAGGGCTTCCAGGCATTCGGTCACATTGCCCCCGCCCCCGTTGCCTTACAAGGTTCCTTTTTTTCCCTATTTGCTTTACGTCGCACCGACACAGATAGGTCTTACGGCGGCGATGGGATAGGTAAGGCCTAGGAATGGCAAGAAAGCGGCCGTGTACTTAATTAAGGTACATCCCCAGCAATTGCCTGGTGTGAAAATGGGAAACCACGGAAAACCATCTTCAGGGCTGCCGACAGTGGGGTTCGAACCCACTATCTCCCGGATGCAAGCTCACAGCCACGCGCCCCTCACCGCACGGCCAAGTGGCCTGGTTACAAGGTTCCAGCCATTGATATTCGTTCTTGCGTGAGATATTTGAGAGTTGGAGTTACCCCCTTTCAAAGACGCAGACAAGGGAACTGTCCATACTCTCATATCGAAATGGACAATAAAATTTGGTAGAGAGGATGAGGGGTCCATAAGAAAACAATGTACAAAAATTCAGCTGCCATTTCGATCTGTAAGGTCCTGAAGTCGATACGGAAATGTCTAATAGAATTGCACGCGTTAGCGTATAGCTCGAAGTGGACAGCCCTGGTGACCAGCTGAAGCGACCGTGTTACCTTGAGCTTTCTACGCCAGCCAGTTGACACAGTTTCTTTGAAAGAGCAGCCATGAATCCGGCTAATGTTCTAGAGTGCGGTTTACGTTATTTCCGGGAAAACGTTTTCTCCTCTTCCCGTGAAATAACTCAGGAAGAAAGGAAGATGGGTAGGCATGTGATCGGACTAATTGAAAATCATCCCACGGGTACCAGCATCGTCTCGGAGTCGTGTCTGTAGAGAAATAGTGACAGTAAAAGTGATAGTGGAAGTGCCGGCTGAGTCGCTCAGACGGTTGAGGCACTGGTCTTCTGACCCCAACTTGACTTGTTCGATCTTGGCTCAGTCCAGTGGTATTTGAAGGTGCTCAAACACATCAGCCTCGTGTCGGTAAACTTAGTGGCACGTAAAAGAACTCCTGCGGGACTAAATTCCGGGTCCTCGGCGTCTCCGAAAATCGTAAAGGTAGTTAGTGGGACTTTAAGCCAATAACATTATTTTCATTATTGTTACGGGGATACCGTGGTTTACAGAGGTGAAAGAAGGTGCGGGCATGAATAAGTGGATACAGGAAAGTCAGAAGATTAATTTAAAACTTCAAAATTGGAGCTAGATTTCTTTCTTTGCTTTTTTTTTTCCTCTTCAAACTTTAAACTATACACTTTGCTAAGCAGGTACCAAATCAGGTACAAAAATTTAGCTTGTAAGATTGAGGAACAATTTAGAGACGTCAAGCGTAATGAGATAACAATAAATTAACAATATGAGCTTGAAGCTCCCTAATTTCAAACTTGATCTGAGCACTACTGCTCCTTTCTATCAACAGCCAAGAAGACGGATCTCCCAATTTTTACATCAGTGGAAGAGCATCTTTGCTCTGTCAATTTACACTCTCCAGGCCTATCATAGACACAAGCTACATTTAACAAAAACAGTATTCACTGTCTTAACTACTCCACAGTCTGATTTGCCTTAAAGTGAAATGAATAAAATAGAGTTTAACAGAGGTATCAAGTACCAGTTCTACATGGCATTTGGTAAAACAAGTTAAAGTTACTTGAAAAGTTATTTGAAACCTTCCCCTCGAGGTAGCTTTGAAATACTATCATATTTTAAGCAGAATCTGCCATTACCTTGAGCTGGTGGACGAGGCAGCCCCCGTCTCCGTTACGAACACACTCTAGACTGGAGCGATCACGAAGACAACATGGCCCAAAATGTGCCAGCTTTTATAGCGCAGAGGAAGGTTCCAGAAAACTCTGGGCCAACGCCCTGACACACCCCCATTTTTTATCTAATAATCAAATAAATATAAAAATTTTGTAATTGGTGAATAAATAAATGTACAACATTTCTTATTGGTAGAAAAAGAAGGTTGGCGGGAAGAGATAGAAGTGTTGATAACTTTTGAACATTAAAAATAATCAATAAACAATTCAGTTTAGGAAACCTTCACATACAAAATTACGTTGAAAATTAATAGTTCATTTTCAGCCCAGATGGCGCAACATAATTTGATAGTAGCGACATCTGTTGAGAAATGTTCAAATTATTTCCAAATTAGTTTCAGATTTTCTGATCTAGATGGCCTTCTAGAAGGCGCTAGTTTTAAATTCACGGGGCGTGTTTACTTCCGGTATTATTATTATTATTATTATTATTATTATTATTATTATTATTATTATTATTATTATTATTATTATTATTATTATTATTGTAGTGGAAGCACTGACACCTCATCTGCATTATCTGAAAGAGAAGGCAGCACACCATTGCCAGGAACAAGATGTGTTAGGGATTCGATTTTGAGCCCCAAGTATAATTGAATCGATTATTTCAAAAACCAGTCAAGCGCCAAGTCTGTCATTTTTCGGAAAATGAAAAAAAAAAAAAAAGCTGTCTAGCATCAAACAGAATATTATGGTAGGGGTTGTAATATTTTAGCTTGAAAGTATTATATCTCTTAATACTTTCTATCTAAGGAAAATATTTTGTGCTTATTAACTTTGCTGTAAAAAATCCGAAAAATTCTCCACTTAACTGGTTTCTGAAATAAACGAGTGTTGCAAACACATTTTATAGGATAATTCTTAAATTTTGAAAGGTTTTAATCATAAACCCCATATTTGTGGAAATGGAAAATATTTTAATAGTTGTAGACTGCATTGCTGATATAAAAGGATGAAATCAGCAATGCTTGCTCATCATGGCAGGAGATAATCAATCCTCATAAACAAACTCCACAGCACATTCTGTCTCTGTAGTAGGCCATTGTAAAATGCTGTCATAAAAGTGTTCATATTCCATCAGGTAAGGTTTTAAGGCATTTAGGTCACGTATCTTCTTAATATGTCCGCCTCTGTAGTGTAGTGGTTAGCGTGATTAGCTGCCACCCCCGGAGGCCCGGGTTCGATTCCCGGCTCTGCCACGGAATTTGAAAAGTGGTATGAGGGCTGGAACGGGGTCCACTCAGCCTCGGGAGGTCAACTGAGTAGAGGTGGGTTCGATTCCCACCTCAGCCATCCTGGAAGTGGTTTTCCGTGGTTTCCCACTTCTCCTCCAGGCGAATGCCGGGATGGTACCTAACATAAGGCCACGGCCGCTTCCTTCCCTCTTCCTTGCCTATCCCTTCCAATCTTCCCATCCCTCCACAAGGCCCCTGTTCAGCATAGCAGGTGAGGCCGCCTGGGCGAGGTACTGGTCATTCTCCCCAGTTGTATCCCCGACCAAGAGTCTGAAGCTCTAGGACACTGCCCTTGAGGCGGTAGAGGTGGGATCCCTCGCTGTGTCCGAGGGAAGAAGCCGACCCTGGAGGGTAAAAAGATGATGATGATGATGATCATCTTAATATTGATGGACACCTAAAACAAAAAATAACAAAGAATAATATAGAGCTCAGACCAGGTACTTCCTTGTCTGAGTAAGAAATATAACCTTCTCCTTTTACCCTTGCATTCCGAATAATATTACGCGTGTGAATGTGTTTGTCTACCACTCCTCGTTTCCTTTTAGAAACAGGTTGGTCTTCTCAACTTTCAGACATATCACTACGATTATAAAAACACTGCACTAAACAAAAACACTTTTTGAATCAGCTGTTGACAAAACTACGAACATGCGATTCGAGAAACACAATAATGACAATATAAACAGCTGAACAGCTGACTATTCTGGATTCAGAGCAGCAGCGCCAACCGGAAAGGTGCGGCAGATCACAAAATGTACCAGCAGTTGGCTGCAGAAACCAGCCAAGCGGTGTCGCTTGACTGGTTTCTGAACTTTGTTTTTTTGCTAGGGGCTTTACGTCGCACCGACACAGATAGGTCTTATGGCGACGATGGGATAGGAAAGGCCTAGGAGTTGGAAGGAAGCGGCCGTGGTCTTAATTAAGGTACAGCCCCAGCATTTGCCTGGTGTGAAAATGGGAAACCACGGAAAACCATCTTCAGGGCTGCCGATAGTGGGATTCGAACCTACTATCTGTCGGATGCAAGCTCACAGCCGCGCGCCTATACGCGCACGGCCAACTCGCCCGGTGGTTTCTGAACTAAATACGAAATTCAGTGTAATGCCTGACCATTATAGGAGGAGGTTTCTTGACTGGTTTCAGCACCAAATTGTAACATATTCTGCCATTAACTCATTTTTTCACTTTTTGGCACTTGACTGCTTTCTGAAATAATCGATTCAATTCCCGTCAATCCAGTGAAGAGACAGTGCAGTCACCTAGCAAATCTACTGGTTCAAGCTATGCTTCCAGTCCACATAATAAATTGAAACAAACTGTACATCTTGCGTACAAGAGAAAAGCTGTACATTTATGGTGAAATAAGGGGGTAAGAAGCGGCTTTCATTAACCACTGTTCGCAAAACTTGTCGTAAGGTGACGTTACTACGACAATTGTACAGGTGGAAGAACTAATTAGAATCTATATCAGTAAGCCCCATTGAATACAGGAAATTGATGCATACAAAATTATTTTCTCGCTTTACAGAAACAAGAAGACAAGAGGAATGTATGCGATGCAGACCTGCGATTGTGGGCCTTGGAAATTTCAAGAGAGATTTCAATGGTGCGAACTAATTTCAGCGCATGTGCTAGTTGGTTGAGTCGTTTTAAGACAAGTACAGAATAAAAAGTAGAAAAATTATGACATTTTATATCCCGTACGTATTTGCAAGAAGAAGACGAAAAATATAAAGTCGCAAAGAAATTTGTGGAAGCAGCTACAGATAAATATACAATACTTATCAGAGTGGTTTCGTGCGCGAATTGAAAGGGAAAAGGACTCTATTGTTTGTTGATGAGAAACATACAGAAAAAGCTGCTCAATCAGTAAGTGCAATCACCCATTCGTACACAACTATGCCTACAATTAGTATAGCCGGTACTCTTTTCCAGAAATTATTCACTGTAGTACTGGAGACAACTGGAACTTTCCGTTCAAGAGTTTCCAAAGAAATGTCTCATGCCAGAAATATAATTGTAACAGCCACAAAATCAGGTAAAATGGAGAAAAAGGAATTAATGTATTGGTTTAAAGGACTCTTCTTCCCATTTGCGCAAGAGAAGTGTTTGATACTGCTAGATTCCTGGACTACTTATAGTGATAAGAGCTGTCTTGAAGACATTCCTCCAGGCAGCAGTATAGAAATTCTCCAGATTCCTTCCGGCACTACAGGGAAAATACAGCTCTTGGACAAGTTTTTCTTTTGGCAGTGTATCACCGCTTAACAGACTTTATGCCGACTTGTGAAGACAACATACTGAAAGTTCAGTCCTTCATTCATTTTCAATTTTCTTCCTCACGGTTCAAGGACATGATTAAATATTCGTGGTTAGCAACCAATTATACAACGGAAGGACCTCCCGAGTTCGAAGTGCCTGTGAAATATTGCTTCAAACAGGTAAAGAAAACTGTGAAGAACAATGTGGCCTCAAACTGCATATTCGTTGTGCATGGTGTCAAAAATGTTCGTGTTTTCATCATGAGCTTAACGCACCTCATTTATGCTCCACATTCGTTCCCTAACAATAAAGTTAGTTTGGCGCGTGTCTGCATGCCAGTTCGTTCTCTCTCTCTCTCTCTCTCTCTCTCTCTCTCTCTCCAGCACAACTGCAACTCCACTCCGCTGTGCGCCGCGCGATCCAGCAAGAAGCAAGGGTTGTACAATAAGTTGCGTTGTCACACGGATTTTGTATCAAGATTTCGAAACCTTCCAGTTCGAAATGGCAGCTAAATTTTTGTACATCGTTATTTTATGGGTCTCCTCATGGTCTCTGCGAAATTTCATTGTCGATTTCGATATGTCAGTATGAGCAGTTCCCTTGTCAGTCTCCTAGGATGCACATTAGTGGAGCAAACATGCTCTTATAACAGTGTACCTGTTCAGACATTTTATGCTCATACTTTGTATATTATCTTGTTATTGTACCTGATTTTTGGAATTTATAGTCCGTTGATGTTACAGAGCTGACGAGCACATTTGTTGTTTGTTCCAAACCTTCTTCAATAAAATTTTAAAATAAAATAAAAACAAGGAAAAAAAGAAAATGTCAAAATTTAGTGCTTTATCTTATGCTCTGGTCATTTCCTTGTCCGACCATTCACCCCAGCACCTTCTTATACCTCTCTGTTCCACGATATTTCCGTAACAGATACTAGTCACAGACCCATGGTGTTCCTTACATAGTAGTAATAATCACAGGTAACGTCCATCTATGGTGTTCCTCATGTAATAATTACTGGGCGAGTTGACCTGCGGTTAGGGGCGCGCGGCTGTGAGCTTGCATCTGGGAGATAGTGGGTTGAACCCACTGTCAGCAGCCCTGAAGATGGTTTTCCGTGGTTTCCCATTTTCACACCAGGCCACAGCCGCTTCCTTTTAACTGCTAGGCCTTTCCTATCCCATCGTCGCCCTATCTCCTATCTGTGTCGGTGCGACGTAAAGCCACTAGCACGTAATGGTTCTAATCACAGGTAATCTCATGGTTCCAAACCCATCATCCGTTGGTCGCCGCTTTTAGTCACCTCTTACGGCGTATACTTCGTCTGTGTCCACATCCACACGGGTTTTCGAGTCAGAGTATGGAATGGATATTCTCAGTTTTACGTTCATGAAAATGGAGTACAACAGTGATCTGTACTGTGTGTCACACTGTTCGATATTTCTAATGACCGTGAATGGCATTGTTGCCGCTGCTTGGCCCGCATTCGTTCCATCTCTGCGTGTAGACGATTTTTTTTTTTTTTTGCTAGGGGCTTTACGTCGCACCGACACAGATAGGTTTTACGGCGACGATGGGATAGGGAAGGCCTAGGAGTTGGAAGGAAGCGGCCGTGGCCTTAATTAAGGTACAGCCCCGGCATTTGCCTGGTGTGAAAATGGGAAACCACGGAAAACCATCTTCAGGGCTGCCGATAGTGGGATTCGAACCTACTATCTCCCGGATGGAAGCTCACAGCTGCGCGCCTCTACGCGCACGGCCAATTCGCCCGGTGTAGACGATTTAGATCTGCATTTCAATTATGGAAAGATGGCGGTTGCGCCACGGCAACTACAAAAAGGTAGTAACCGAGTAGACAGATGGGCCCTGAAACAGGATTTTCGATTTTCAGCGGCAAAAACTTCAGTTGTACACGTCTGTCGATGTCGGCTTGTGCCTCCTGAAACATAGCTGCGCTTGCGAAACAGTATTCTACCGGTAGTAGACACCTGCAGGATTTTCGGTCTGCATTTTGATAAGCATTTAAACTCAGTTGAAGGTACCCTGCATGAAGACGCTTAACATTCTTAAGTTTCTCAGCGGCATTTCGGGGGAGGAGGGATTGGAGATTGACCGTGCAATACAGCTACGTTTCTACACGGCTACGGTTATATCCCGTACTGACTATCGTATGCGGCGTATAGTTCAGCATCACTAGCCCGATTACCGGCCTACTAGCTGAATCGGGAGTTCCAAATTTACGAAAAAGATGGCAGGAGATACTCCTAACGTACGCTGCCGAAATTCGTTAAATGCAACATCTAAGCGACTACTGCCTCTTTAATACCCGATTTCACCAGAAGTATGAAAACTGGCCGAATGTCACACGACCGTTTGGGATTTGAATTGATCACTTGTGTCGTGAGCTGGATTTGGCTATCGATGGTCGTTTTGAGCGGACCCCTAGAGAGGTTCCTCCGTGGCTAGTTCTGTGACCGGATATATGACCTGAGATGAACACGGATGCCTCTGTTTATCGACGATATTTCCAGGACAACATTCACCAGTATCCGGACGCGCAACATCTCGTCACGGACGATTCTAAGATAGGAGAGTGTGTTGGATGCTCGTTCACCTCCGATGATGTCAGCACCAAGATCTTGCTTCCTAGTGTCTGTAGCGAGGGTACCGTGTAGCTCTTGGGCCATAGTTCCCTTAGCTGATTCCTGGCATTGCTTATACTTGTGCCTGGCGCCCCACTTTTATATTTCCTATCCAACCTCTCTTGGTCAACTTTTGTTCTCTTCCTATCCAAACGGTATTAGATTTGTGAGGCCTAGGTAGGTAGTTTTTCATTTTTATACCCTTCATATCCTTTCCCTTTCTTTTGTCGGTAAGTTCAATCTTCGAAGCATCGGAGCTTTTACATTTTCCGTCTGATAGTATTAATAGAGAATGGTTGTTCCTATTAAAACAGTAATCACTTCCACCAACGGCCTGGGTTCAATTCCAAACCTCTCCATAGTGTTCATATGGAGTTGATGATGATTCGTCTGTCAGATGGAGACGTAAAGCTCTTACGAAAAATAGGAATACGCCTTATTTCCAAATGAATCTCCAAGCGTTGAAACTAAATGAGTGAATTAACTTTATTAATCTTGTGCCAGCACCGGGATTCACCCTCTCCCTACCTCATTGGCATCATTATCACGTCACATCTGTACGCGCAGGTATCCATGGGCGTCAAATAAGAAGACCTGTATCAGGCGAGCTAAACATCACATCTTCGGACTCTGCCGGCACTAAGAGCCATATCTGTACTAATAATATAAAGAGGAAAAATTTGTTTGTTTCTAACAAATAGACTCAAAAACTACAGAAGCGATTTTAAAAATTTCTTCACCTATATAAAGCCACATTGCGAGTGAGTAACATGGGCTGTATTTTATTTTCAAAACAATTCGACGTGGGGGGCACGGGGGGGGGATCTAAAAATAATAGGCTAATATAGGCAAAATATCGAATTTGTCGTATAAGGACGAGACAAAGCTCAATTTAATCTTCTTGACGCAAAGAACAAAACTCGGTAAGCCCTATGGGCCCGAAAACCATGTTTTAAGGCCCTAAAACCAACCGTTCCGGAGATATTGGCACCACTCTACCCCTGCTATAGGAGTCGGATAAAGTAATGAACTGCCGTTACCATGGCAACGTCTGCTCCAGGATTCTACAACAGCGAAACTATCTACAATAAATCACAAAAACGTATCATGTTATAGGCATGAAAATTGATATTTGGAATCCCCTTTAAAAATGAAAGAACACAAATATTCGTTTTCAGAAAATTCACTTAGGGGGGGGGGGTGAAAGAAAGTGAGGAAGGAGTTGAATTATTTATATGAGGATACATATATCTCAAAAAAGAAGATGTTACAGACTTTAAAATTCCTACTTGCAATCACATTTAAAAATGAACACACACTTTTTGGAAAATCCACTTAAGGGGGTGAAAAGAATAAAAAAGCGGGTGATTTTTTAAAAAATGAGTATCTTCTCTTCTATCGCTTTACCCACACCTGTGAGGTTGCGGGTGCGAACTGTATCGCACATGTAAGTTAAACCCTGTTTTACGGCTGGATGCCCTTCCTGACGGCAACCGTATGTGTAGGGATGTAATTTATACTTCTATACTAATATTATAAAGAGGAAAAATTTGTATATTTGTTTGTAACGGATAGACTCAAACACTACAGGACCGATTTTAAAAATTACTTTGCCGGGCTGAGTGGCTCAGACGGTTGAGGCGCTGGCCTTCTGACCCCAACTTGGCAGGTTCGATCCTGGCTCAGTCCGGTGGTATTTGAAGGTGCTCAAATACGTCAGCCTCGTGTCGGTAGATTTACTGGCACGTCAAAGAACTCCTGCGGGACTAAATTCCGGCACCTCGGCGTCTCCGAAAACCGTAAAAGAGTAGTTAGTGGGACGTAAAGCAAATAACATTATTATTATTATTATTATTATTATTATTATTATTATTATTAAAAATTACTTCACCTGTAGAAAGTTACATTGCCAGTGAGTAATATGGGCTGAAATTTATTTTCAAAACAATTTGAGGGGGGGGGGCGACGGGGGGAGATATAAATATATTAAAATAATAGGCTAATATAGGCGAAATCGAATTTGTCGTACAAGGATGCGACAAAGCTCATTTTAAGCCCCTTGACGCAAAGAACAAAACTCAGTAAACCCCTTGGGCCCTAAAACCATCCGTTATGGAGGTATTGGAACCACACTACCCCTGCTCTAGGAATCGGATAAAGAAACGAACGGCCGTAACCATGCTAACGTCAGCTCCAGGATTCTACAGCAGCGAGATTATGCATGTACGTTTGGGCGTAGCTGCCAACCAAATTGACACAGATATGACTTACGATCTGGAAAAAATAAAATGTTTTGTAAGACGCTCATAGCACTCCTTTGGGCGGGGATGGAAAAGGAGTGAAGTATAAAAATAATAGCCCCGGGCATCTCCATAGTACAGCGACCAGCGGTTGCCGACGGGCCTCCGTTTTTACGTACTGGCTTAGATTTCAGCATTTTGCGGAGTCTGTTACCTATAGTTCAAACTATTTTCTATCCAATCATGGAGTAGTAAGATCACTGATGTTTTTAGTGCCCATATTTTGGTCCACTTTTACGATCACTGTAACCATGAAAACAACCTATATACTGTACACAATTGTCAAGATAGTGCGCCTATGACTTGAAAACATTTCTTAACATTTATACTCAGATTCATTATATGATGTGCGACATGAGTGACAATCCCTGAGAATTATAATTCTCGATAATTATAGTAGTTTCTTTTATGCATCGCGTATTTCCTTTATCATATTTGTAATAGTTATGAAATGTCGGATCAAACAAATACATTCAATAATATTTATATTTGTGGTACTATCTGGCGAAAGTATACTAACACTAAACCTGCAAATGTGTGAAGGGAGCAGGTATATGTAGGTGGGAATGAAGGAAAAACATGGTAGCAAAAGATCTTAGAGGTCGACGCTAATTAGGAACTAATATTTAGAGGCCCCCATGAAGAAAAGAAGAAGAAGATACACTATTATTCCAAACATGACAAATAGTTTCTACGTACTTAAGTAAATACACCAGTGATATAAATATCTAATGAAGTCATTCACACCGATAGTATGAGTAACTAAAGCCAGTTTCTGGCAACCCGTACGAAGAACGGGTACTTCTGCTAGATTATCATGGTGTTTGAGAACTGGACTTCATCAGACAATCTAGCGTTGAACACACTTCATTTCATCGCGCATAGTTTTTCTGCAGTTCAAGGTGGTGTTACGTTACTTGAAAGTTAAACATGCATACGCCATTTTGTTCCGTTCTCCTGGCGGTCACATAATGGGGCAGTGACTGTAGCCCTCTTTAGAGAGAACGTAATACTGCACTTTACCTGTTCACCTCAGATTTTAGAAGCTTGAATAAATAACCTCATTGAAAACGTGTATACATTTTTGGAACTAGCTGTACGACAATGATTCGGCTATAAACACGATCAACCAGTTTTTATGTAGAATGCAGTATACTGCTGACGTCTCATTAAAACAAAGGGTTTGCTATCTTCCTCACTTCCTGTTAATATTCGATTCGCATAATAATAGATTTGAGTCACGGACGGTAACCATATCGTATGCGTGTCGCGAGTCCTGTAAACCTACAGATATGTAACACCAAAGTCTCGATACTGTTTGCGTAGGTATTTGGAAAGTTGTGTGGGAGGCATTCTGAAGTATTACGCTACATCCGCTCGCAAGAGAAGTTGTATCTATGAATGATTTGCGTATCTTTTGTGACGAATTGACGTGATGATAGTAATTTTATATAATCCTCAATTTTCCCTTGCGTGGGCGAACCTATTACACACTTGCTGTGTTCGTATATAAGGCCACAACTGCGAAAGGATTTTTAAGCTTTCACATAAGAATTTTGGCACTATGAGGAAGCTGGTCTTTCATCTTCTTATTGTTGGTAAGAATAATCCGTTCATTTCTTAGATAGCAAGCTGCAGTTTAAGAGTGAAAATATAAAGTGGCCTACATAGTTCTCGAATAGTTTTCCTATGCGGTAAGCGTTCAAATCGATTGTAATCTTACTGTTGATTAGTATCACACGATTATCAGCTAATTTACAGCTAATTGTTTTTTGAAAACTCTAACTTGATGATCATCTTGTATTCCTCTTAGGGTTACTGGGGCGTATTTTGTTCGACCTGCGGTCTAAATGGTTCAGTAGAGTAGCATCAGGCGATGTGGTTGGGGGGGGGGGGCAGGGTGCTTGTAGGTACAAATTGCTGATAGAACAAACTGAAGGTGCTTGTGCGCGCCTGCAAGACTTGTTATTATAAGAATATCGATACAAGGGAATTATGTTGAAATTTAGATTGCAGTACACTACATCTTACATTAAAATACTGTATAAGAATAATACAATCAAGGTCAACAGCTTTACATCAAATTGTATATTCATTTTATATTCGGAAAGCTATCTTTGGAGGCTACTTAGAAAATAGTTCTGTTGGTTCTACAATAATGTCTCTGAATGTTTGTTTAATTTATTGTTTATTGTCAGTTCTTGTTTATTTTATTTTCGTAATATTTCCACGGGGTGGGGGTTCTAACTCCCAGTAACCCCTCCTTTTCTACGCCCCTGAAATGACTGCCGGATGTAATACATTATTCTCTCTAATGTGCTAGTAATATTCTTCCCGATTTTCACACTACCTCACCCCCATGGGAGTGAAGGAAGTAGCATACATTCACGATATCTCTTGCGACTAAAAGGCGTGAATCCTAAGGGCTCTTAACTTGGAAGCTTTATTTAGTGATCACCTGTCCACTAATTGATTTTGGCATGGCTTCCACTTCCTTGTGCCAGGCTCCTCAATTTCATATTTCCTATCTGACCACCCTTGGACAATTCGTGTTCTCTTCCGACTCCGACGGTATTGCCTTTACGAGGCGTACGATGTCTTTCATCTTCACGTCTTTCACGGGCCATTTTGCCAATACCTTCATCCTCTTCATTTCCCAACCCTTTGGGTGGGGGCGGTAAAATATATCCAAGGTATCCCCTGCCTGTCTTAAAAGGCGACTGAAATGGGAACTAAGTGCTCTCAATACAGGAACGCGGGTTTGTGACCATGGTCTCCCTAGCTGAGTCTGGCATTGCTTCCTCTTACTTGTGTCAGGCTCCTCGCTTACATTTTTCCTGTTCGACCTCCGCTGGTCAGCTCCTGTTTTTTTCCGACCGCAACGGCACTAGATTTTCGACATCTAGGGAGTCCCCGTGTGAGTGGGGTTGGTGGAATAACTTCCACCGTATCCTCTGCCTGTCGTAAGATGCAACTAAAAGGAGCTCAGGGCCCCTTAATTTGGGAGCGTGTGTTGGCAACCACGGAGCCCTTGCCTGAGTCCTGGTATTGCTTCCAATTATTTGTGCCAGGTACCTGACTTTCATCTATCCTATCCAACCTCCCTTGGTCAACACTTGTTCTTTTCCGACCCCGACGGTCTTAGGTGTCGAGGCCTAGGAAGACTTTCTCTTCACGCCCTTCGTGGCGCTTGTCTTTCTTTGGCCGATTACTTCAATTTTCGAAGTGTCAGATCCCTTCTATTTGTCCCTCTGATATTAATAGAGGATGGCTGCCTGGTTGTACTTGTTCTTAACACAATACTCGTCGCCACCACCACCACCACCGCTACTACAACTATTCTTGTATTTTTCTCTGATTTAATGTTAACAGAGGATGATTGCCCAGTCCAAAACAATAATCACCACCACCACCATCACCATCCGACATAATCTGCTTGAAGTAGAAATACGTTTCATCACCACAAATCTTAGATTTGTCTCATGAATAACAGGTTCTTTTAAATAATATATTACTTCCTTAAACAGACACAATATTAATATCATGTTAATAATTAGGGCTCGGATGTTTAGGAAATGTCATATTTTTTCTTTGTCTCTATTTTCTTGCCTGATTGGATTTTGGTGCAAATCAGGTGATTATAGTCACAATTAAGTGATTTTTATTTGTCATATAAATGCATATTTTGGCTATTTTTTGTCATAAGGTCATATTTGAGCTATTTCCGTAGAAACGTCATATTTAGGTCATATTTCGGCGGTTTGGCGACAGCTATAGCTGTGCAAAATCATCGTCAACTTTCTGAATGAGAACTAGTATTTACAAAACTGCTTTTCCGTATCACATCTGTAGTTAATACAAATGTAATACTCTGCCTCTTCTATCAAGATCGCGCAAGAATTGTTTTCCTACAGTTTGTCAGCAAGTCTGACATATATTAAGTCGAACTTTGGAATTATATCGAGTGCAATTACTCGTTTAGAAGCTGCGAGCTTAGAAATTCATGCAAGTATTGAAATTGTGAGCACAACAATCACATGGAATAGTTTCATCAGTGTAAAATGGAAACTTCACAATGTGCTTAATCGAAGTGTCGGTTTTCGCTGTGTGTGCAAGATAAATGATGTTCTTAGAGTAGAAGGTACCAGTACATTTCAAGATGAGTGCATACTCGACAGCACTGATTTAATATTATTTAAATATGCACCAATAACGTCTTGTATCGTAGAAAGGAGCTTCCCTTCTTACAAGAATGTGTTAAGTGATAATCGGAGGTCTTTTGCGCCTGATGCTTTGAAGATGCCTTCAACACCACCCGCGGAGCAGAATGAATAAGTTATGCGAATTTGCACTATATGCCGAACTGCCCTACCATAATGTATCGAAATACATCTACTTAATTCGTTTCGTGGCGTTCAATTTAAATTTTAACGCACTTGAGCAATATTAATGTAATCTGGACTTAAACGTTCCAAAATATGTTTTAAAAATAGATCGATTACTAGTTTTCTTCGTATTTCAAACGACCAGTGAGTGGTACAAACATATTTTTACTTTTAAGATGTTGTGTGATCTATAATCTTAGCGAACTTAGTACTTTATAGGTATGCATTCACAAGTGAATCGAGGACAATAGACTGTGAATAACTGCTAAACATGTATATTCAGAAAATTAATATGAAAGTAAGAATAAAGAATTTAGTTAACAAATATGTATCAAAGGAATTGCCGTTTCGATTTATAACTTATTTTAAATTGGCCGTATTTAGATTAATCATTTTCGGGTTATATTTTGTAATTTTTACGTCATATTTCGTCACTTTTAAGGTCATATTTCGTCACTTTCGAGGTTATATTTGCTTGCTTATTTGGGCTTATTAGGTCTTAAACATCCGAGCCCTATTAATAAGGAATTCATATGTGTATGTATTTTTTTCTATTTGCTTTACGTCGCACTGACACAGATAGGTCTTATGGCGACGATGGGAGAGGAATGGCCTGGGAATCGGAAGGAAGCGGCCGTGGCCTTAATTAAGGTACAGCTCAGGCATTTGCCTTGTGTGAAAATGGGAAACCACGGAAAACTATCTTCAGGGCTGCCGACAGTGGGGCTCGAACCCAATATCTCCGATTACTGGATACTGGCCGCACTTAAGCGACAACAACTATCGAGCTCGGTATGTGTATATTCAGAAGTATAATTATTTATCGAAGCTACCATTATAGCCAATATAGTCAGAACACTCTTTCTTACTTCCTCAATTATGGGACGTAGACGGAGAAATTCATTAGGAGATACCTAATTACTAATCCCGGAACTTTTACCATAAATTATTTGTGCGCTACGTTGAAGTATTTCCTGTTTTTTCATATGCTGTTTGCTACATATGTGTAATTTTTATCCCCAGAATATTGAGACAGTTATTTGTAGTGTACAATAGTAAAGAAATCCGAGATGAAACTGAGTCGTGCTCCTCGAGGTGCTTTACTGTGTCAGGTCATAACTTTCAAGACTGACAATTGTTTCGTTTCGCTCATTTCCAATACAAATATTTAATGTAGGGGTAGGTTCTTGACATTTTCGATGCCTCGATATCCTCGATACTCTGCAGGTATCGACTGCAGACGATACAACTACAGATGTGCTCGATACATTTTCGATACTATGTTAATAGGATACTAAAATGTTTAATTAATGTAGCCAACTTTCCAGGAGTAGCAGATTTTTAAAGTGGTCGCAAGGAGTATCTATGTTCCAACTCATAATTTTCAAAATAGCAGGTAGCAGTTAGAGCAAGAAATTGGGCTCGTTTATCGTTCTACTGACCCATAATAAAAGGGACCTTCCTCCGAATTTCTGCACATGTACCGATGCCAACATGTCTGAAGTACAAATTTCCTGAAAAGTCATGTCCCAGGGCAATAAAACCTGCCAAAATGTAGCTTGACGAAGATATTTTAGAACGTAATATTGCACTAATTTGTAGCATTATTTATTTTCAATTAGGAGTCTATCAATCAATCAATCAATCAATCAATCAATCAATCAATCAATCAATCAATCAATCAATCAATCAATCAATCAATCAATCAATCAATCAATCAATCAATCAATCAATCAATCAATCAATCAATCAATCAATCAATCAATCAATCAATCAATCAATCAATCAATCAATCAATCAATCAATCAATCAATCAATCAATCAATCAATCAATCAATCAATCAATCAATCAATCAATCAATCAATCAATCAATCAATCAATCAATCAATCAATCAATCAATCAATCAATCAATCAATCAATCAATCAATCAATCCTGATCTGCATTTAGGGCAGTCGCCCAGGTGGCAGATTCCCTATCTGTTGCTTTCCTAGCCTTTTCCTAAATGATTTCAAAGAAATTGGAAATTTATTGAACATCTCACTTGGTAAGTTATTCCAATCCCTAACTCCCCTTCCTATAAATGAATATTTGCCCCAGTTTGTCCTCTTGAATTCCAACTTTAATGAAAAGACCACGCTTCCCCCTACAATAAACCCAATTCTGAGTGTAACAAACAACATAGACTTTCGCTAATCAGATTTTGTGGTTTGTTTAAACTATCAAATCACAAGCAAGAAAGCAAATCATTGTAAAAATGTCAGCACCTTTAGCATAAAACGTGATTTAAATTTAGACAACTATTTTAAAATTTCAAGTCAGTTAAGTTTCGTAATCTACCACTTTTCAATAATACGAGTGAAGCGTGGAACTACTTCTTATTGGATCCTGTCAGTAATAACTGATAACCATGCGATTGGCCACATTTGTAAAGTTTCTCGCAAGAAGAACAATCTTACAACTCTCGGTAGTATTTGAAGGTGCTTAAATACGTCCAGCCTCGCGTCGGTAGATTTACTGACACGTAAAAGAAATCCTGTGGGAAAAAATCTAGCACCTCGGTGTATCCGAGAATCGTAGAAGTAGTTAGTGGGACGTAAAGCAAATAACGTTATTATTATTATTATTATTATTATTATTATTATTATTATTATTATTATTATTATGATTTGCTAGTTGCTTTACGTCGCACCGACACAGATAGGTCTTATGGCGACGATGGGACAGGGAAGGGCTAGGAGTTGGAAGGAAGCGGCCTTGTGTGAAAATGGGAAACCACGGAAAACCATTTTCAGGGCTGCCGACAGTGGAGTTCGAACCTACTATCTCCCGAATACTGGACACTGGCCGGACTTAAGCGACTGCAGCTATCGAGCTCGGTAATTATTATTATTATTATTATTATTATTATTATTATTATTATTATTATTATTATTATTATTATTATTATTATTATTATTATGGGGGTTTACGTTGCTTCACGTCCATAGGATTAACCCCCACTCTGCTCTACATGTCTCCCGTGGGTGGTGCTAAGAAAGCAACAGTTGTAAGATGAGGCTGAACTGTCGGAAACGACCTTTCTGTCAAAGAGCGAACAGGAAGGAAATGTTTATTTATTTATTTATTTATTTATTTATTTATTTATTTATTTATTTATTTATTTATTTATTTATTTATTTATTTATTTATTTATTTATTTTATGCATTTGTATGTGGCGAAGTTAGGACTCACGGCCCTCTCTTACACTTAACCACAACAAAAAGTACATAGTCACATGAATGAGAAAAATAGCCCACTATCGGCAGCCCTGAAGATGGTTTTCCGTGGTTTCCCATTTTCACACCAGGCAAATGCTGGGGCTGTACCTTAATTAAGGCCACGGCCGCTTCCTTCCATCTCCTAGGCCTTTCCTATCCCATCGTCGCCATAAGACCTATCTGTGTCGGTGCGACGTAAAGCCCCTAGCAAAAAAAAAAAAAAAGAAAAAATAGCATTGTTAACAGTCTCTAAAAACTACCTAAATTAATGGATGAATATTAGCCCATAACTTATTATAACGTTTTTAATAATTAATATTATCTATTTACATCACCTAGCTCTAAATCATAATTGCACTCATACGCACTAGCATTCATACAAGCTGATCACGTATTTAAGAGGAATTCTCGACAAGACCGTTTAAATGAGACTTTTGATGTGCTATTTCGTATACTGGCAGGGAGAGTGTTCCATAGCCTTGCCCCAGACACTTGGAAAGAGTGGCTGTATACAGGTATACAGATGAATGATTAACCGGTATCATAAGGTAGAAGTCAATCTGGCATTTAGATGAGAGGAAGTTAAAATGTGAGGATAGGTATTCAGGTGTAGATTCGTTCAGAAGTCGAAAAATTAGTGTCGCAGTATGTAGATTTCTTAGTTGATCGATTTTCAGCGAGGACAGTTTCGCATAATATGGGGAACTAAGTGTCATAAAGTTCAAAGAAAATATAAATCGTATGCAAGAGTTCATTGCTTTTGAAGTTTCATAATTTGTTCTACAGTTACATCGGTTAATACGACATCACAGTAATAAATTATTGGAAAAATGAGAGTTTGAATTTTTATTTTCATGCTATATGGAAAAATGGATTGTTTCACTTTTAGGGGGTGGAGAGATGCATGCACCTTTCTGCAGACACTTGTTATATGGTCATTCCAGTTTAATGTGTCATTCATGACAACGCCTAGGTTTTTTACAGACTTCTGAAAAGGTATAGCTTCACCGCAGAGCACGAGAGTAGGCTGTTGTGTGATGTTTAGCGTATTTAAAAGCCTAGATGGTCCTGTTATGACAGCTTGCATTTTTTCGGGTTAATTAATAGACTGTTCTCTTTTTCATACGAATTAATTAAATTTAGAGTCGATTTCATTTAGTGGATTGCTTTATCAGTGTCGGAGACTTTAAAGTGTGGGTATATCTGAAGATTGTCAGCATAAAGGTGGTAGTTGCAGTCATTCAGATGAGAAGATGTGTGGTCCTTGTCAGGACTCTCATGTTCTTAGAATTGGACCGTCGCTGCGCATTTGTCAATTGAATATCGAAGGGATTATTCGAGCGAAATGAGAGTATCTTTCCAGGATTTCACTGAAATATGCAGTCATCGTGCTTTAAGAAACACATACAGAAGACGAACTACAGTTACAGAGTAGGGGTAAAATTCCAGGCTTTAAATTTATAGCGTCTCTCATCAAAATGACGGCCTTGCAACTTATGTCAGGAATTATATAACAAATTACAAATTACTATCAGTAAACTCTGAAAACGACATCTTTACTACTACAGTCATAATTGAAAACTTGGCAATAGTCAATGAGTACAAGTCACCAGATATTATTTGGCCTAATCCCCCTATACTTTCTCTGCACTATCCTACTATCTATATCGGTGATTTCAACAGTCATCATCATCATCTTTGGGGATATAACAAGGATGACAAAAATGGTGTTCTTGTGGACTGGATGGAAACTGAAAATTTGAATCTAATTTTTGATGCTAAAGGCCTACCTACCTTTCAATTAGCTCGCTGGTCTCGAGGCTACACCCCAGATATTTGTTTCACAAATCAGCTTCATAATTCACACAATCAAATTCGACGTACAGTGCTCAACGATTTCCCACATAGTCAACACAGGCCTGTTCTCTTGGAGGTTGGGAACTCTATATCTGTTGTTCGATCACATCCTAAACCGACATGAAAGTTCAAGAAAGCCAACTGGATTTAAATTGCATAGCAAACAGACTCCAACATAAGATTGATCAAACCAACATACAACTACAGAAGATTTGCAGGGGTTATAAAATGTACAGACAGACGATGCATCCCTAGAGGATATCGTAAGGAGTATATACCTGGCTGGAGTTCAGAGAGTGGGAAATTACTAAGAGAATATGAAGAACATCCTAATTCCGACAATGCAGCTGGTCTCCTCCAATCCTTGGATGAAAGTCGAAGAAGGATCTGGCATGAAAAAGTAGAATCCCTAGATTACACCCGTTCTAGCGGAAAGCGTTGGTCTATAATTAAGAAATCAGACTCTTCATATCCTGAAACTAAGGGATCAAAGACAGCCATCAATCTGAATGATTTTGCTAAGGGATCAAAACAGCCATCAATCTGAATGATTTTGCTAAGGGATAAAAACAGCCATCAATCTGAATAATTTTGCTAAGGGATCAAAATAGCCATCAATCTGAATGATTTTGCTAAGGGATCGAAAACAGCCATCAATCTGAATGATTTTGCTAAGGGATCGAAAACAGCCATCAATCTGAATGATTTTGCTAAGGGATCGAAAACAGCCATCAATCTGAATGATTTTGCTAATTATTTAATACCAGTTTTCAAAAATACAAAAGACAAGCGAGCCAAAAAGGATATCAAACTAAAGTTTAACATCGAGAAAAGAGCAGCGCCGTAGGCTTCTGAATTCTCTACTCCATTCAAAGAAGATGAAACTAAATCCGCAATCAAAAGTATGAAACTTAGAAAAGCTGCCGCATTTGATGGAATTTATCCTGAATATTTAGCTCACTGCGGACCAGCCACAATAAAATGGTTAACCAACTTCTTTTCTAATATTATGAAAACTGGAAACATACCAGCTTTGATGGAAACAAAACTAATAGCCATGCTGAAACCAAATAAGGATCCAACTAAAGTGGAAAACTACAGTCCAATAGCACTTCTAAGCGTCACATATAAACTCCTTGAGCGACAGATCTACAATATAATTTATGAGGCAATGAACAGATACATTCCTATAGAGCAAGCCAGATTTAGACCTAGAAGAACCTGTAATGACCAAGTACTGTCTCTCACCACGTTTCTCGATATGAGAGGAAATCAGTAAGCGTGATTGCCTTTTTGGATCTATCATCTGCCTATGATACTGTATGGCGAGAAGGACTCCTTCTAAAATTTTGAGTGTTATCCCATGCCGTAAACTTACGGCCTTACCTATCAATATGATTAGCATTAAGTACTTCCAGATCTACGCTGATAATGACACGATAAACGATGGTTTACCTTAAGGATTAGTCCTGGCTTCCCAGACACATCTTCAAGAAAATTCATTTATGCTGATGACATTTGTTTGGTAACTCAGTGCTCCAACTTTTATGATGCTGAAACTACTTTAGCCACTGATCTGGAAGCCTTAGATGTATACTTCAAGAAATGGTGCCTGCACCTAAATCCTCAAAAAAAAACAGTTATATCTATATTCCACTTACGAATCAGTCTAATTACAAACCAACAATCAGATTCCGAGGTGAAGTGTTGCCATTCTTCAGTACACCAAAATACTTGGGGATAACATTTGATAGAACTTTGACTTTCAAGCAACATCTCTCAAATGTAGCTGCTAAACTTAAAACTAGAAAAAAGATTCTTCAGAAACTTGCTGGTACATCAAGCGGAGCCAATACTCATGTTCTAAGATCAACAGCATTAGCGTTATCAAATTCTGTTGCTGAATACTGCTGCCACTCCTGGATCAATACTTTATTATACTTTATTATTATTATTTCTCTCAAGATCACAGTACACAAATACCCAATCGATCCGTTGAATGAGAAATATAACATCGTTCATCTTAAGTCACACACACAAACTACTACTAACTTTAAAACCAAACAAACATAGTTAATATACCTAAAAGAAATAAAAGGACACCACAGTTTATAAACAAAAAAAGAAAACAAAAAGAAAAGAACACCACATAAAAACATACTGTCCGGCCAAGTCATCACCCCTGGTGAGAAGAAGGCCACCTTCCCAGTGATGACTGGACCGGCCCTTCCCGTGGAGACCTCCTGAAGGCCCCAAGATCTAACCAGATGACAATTTTTCCTTCTCACCATTTCACTCCTAATCGTACTCCTTGGACATGCCGTGAAGTCCGTCGGATACTCCGGATATGTGACCTCCCTAGATAGGGCCACCCAGTAGCCATCCTCAGTGTCTTCATGTCATGTCCTGGATCAATAGTGTTCACACTAAGAAGATTGATGTACAACTCAATCAGGCAATGTGAATAATCACGGGGTGCATTCGGAGCACGAACACACTGTGGTTTCCTATTCTCAGCAACATTCCACCTCCAGGCCTAAGACGATCAGAAGCTCTCCTAAAGGTTTGGAAAAACAATTAGCAGAACCCCCATTTACCCATTCATAGATATTAAAAACACTGAACATCAACGACTGAAATCAAGGAAACCACCTAGCGTACAGCAACAGATCTTGAAAGAACCTGCTTTCAATGTTAACAGTTTATGAAAAGCCCAGTGGGATAAGTTTTCAGTAGTTAACAAACATCTAGTTGAGAACCATTTTAAACGTGTACAAGGATTTGATCTTCCAAGGGGGCACTGGAGAATCATCAGTCGGATAAGAACTGGGCAAGACAGATGTGGTTGTCTATTGTGCAAAAGGGGTTGGACTAGCTCTACAAATTGTGATTGTGGTGCCCTTTCTCAGTCGGTTGGAGCAGTTGATTAGGTCAAAAATCTCGACCTAGAGTTGTAGTATTGTACGGAATGGTGAGTACGCACATTTATCTTGAAATATGTATGTCTGTCTGTCTGTTAGGTCATCAGCCCAGAGGCTGGTTGGATCCTCAAATAGCACTACCAAAGGTTATGCGGTTATAAGGAAACCCCCAAAACCAATGGTAGCACCAAAATGAGGCGTACTAGGCAAGATGAGGAGTGAGGTAGTTTGCCATTGCTTCCCTCACTGGGTCAGAAAGTACTATTGCAGCACGACTGACCCTATGAACAGCACATTTCATAACACTCAGATGCACTAGTCATGCTCTGAATGTCATTATTCAGCACTACCCATACCCCAGCAACTTCCATATTGTCACAGCCATGGATGTTGACTGGGACTTCGGTGGAAGCTACACTTTACTCTGGCCTGTGTCAAGAGATGGATGCAAAAGTACTGTATCCATCAAGAAATGACAGCAGGCAGGAAATATATACATTCATCATACGATAAAATAAATAAATAAATAAATAAATAAATAAATAAATAAATAAATAAATAAATAAATAAATAAATAAATAAATAAATAAATAACAATTTGGTTTTACTGAACATGAACATCCCAAACATCCCAGCAAAAAGAGAAAATGTGACAATTGAAGAAATGACAGTTCATTCCATTTCGAAGTCATTGTCCTCGTTATAAACTTCATCATACTACTCAAATACTAGGCAGCCTGCTCTCACACTTTTCCTGGACGTGTATCCAAATTTTACTCGGGAGATAATAAGTAGAAGGTAATTATCCAAAAGGCACTAACCATTTAGCATTGTAGAAGATAAAGAATTATAGGAGTTGATTCAGCACTACTGCCTGCTCGTAAGCACATACCAAATGGCATCTTCCCAGACTGTATCGAGAAGTAGAAACAAGAATAAAAGATGAGCTTCCAGATACAGATAGCAGAAATGTTATGACGGATTTGTGGTTATAAACAGCAACCGACGACTACCTAAGTATCACCGTTCACTTTGTAGACCAGAACTACAAAATTCAGCGTATATGTAGCGAAGTGATACCATTTGAAGACGTGAATAATAATAATATTGCAAATTTATTTAAGACTTTAGAAACTTTGGCTTTGATGGACAAAATAATGGCTATGATTAATGAATTGTAACGTAGTATGTACCACGCTTTGAGAAAATTACTCCATTTGCCATGTGTGACTCATACAACACAACTTGTTCTAAAAGAGGAAGTCCTCATTTCAAAAAAAATATTTTGAATTTCATTGAGTTATGCAGAAGATTCACAAAGATTTTCAAAGCTGTACAGAGACATTTTTTTCTACCACAACACCGCCTGATTAAAGATGAACCTACACGATGAAATTTAAATATTCATATGCTAAAAAGGTGCCTTTGCTGGCGGACCTAGTATTTACAGTGCACTATGTCTTCTGGTACGGGCTAGAGCAATTTTGTTACTTTCATTGATCTGTCTCAGCTTTATCCTTGGCTTTGACAAAATGAAAGTGACTGAGGTATGAGTGATGCTAGTAATGCCATTCCTTCTGCAGCCAGTCCCTGCTATGAATGGCATGAAAATATTGCTCTTAGGGTTGGTTGGTGCATGCATTTCAGTGGGCTTGGCAGACTGATATGTAATAGCAACCTCTGGCTCGGTGAGGAAAGCAACGGGAAACTACCCCACTCCTCATTTCCCTAGTACGCCTCTTCAATGATGCCTAGGCCATCTATGACAGTTGACGGCGGAGCTGTTGGGGATCCAACCAGCCTTCGGGCTGAGGACTGAACATACACATACATGCTAAAAAGACTTCAAGATCAGAAGAGAGCTATTGCATTCGCATCTACAGATCTTACAATTCCAGTAATTGTTATAGTATCGCAGTGAGAACATATTGATTTATTGAACTATACATTAAACATTTTTGATCAAGGAACATTCGCCCTAAATTGTTCTACAGCGATAGTATCCGAGACAACCCCCATTGTCAACAGTGTCATATTTCATCTTCGGAAGCCATCGCAGTAGATCAGGAACTGTGACGGTAAAACAGTCATTGATGTAAGCAAATAATATGCTGTTCAAAGATATTGAAGAGAATTAAATATATTCCATCGCAACGCTGCTAGACCCCTCCTTATGAGGACGAGTTTTCCGCAGTTCGAGTGCACTCGCTGCTGCTACAGACAAACTGCTGCAACTTGCGAATCAACAGGAATGTCCTGAATCTGCACCTGTAACTTCTTTTTAATATGATTTGTATTCACGTCTTTGGTGAAATTATACTCGCTATAAGTAGCATAGAAAAGACCAGTAGTAAAGAGTCAGTAGAATTAACTGGTAAGTGGTGCTTGTGCGCCGCATTATGTAAGAAAATGACGCAATAAATTCGTTGTGAGGTAACATTTCCGAATGGAATCACCACTTATATTTATTGGAAAAGAAAAGAATACAAAGTCTCCAAATGAGCGAAAACTAACTGTGAAATCTTTATGTATACCACCAGCAACAGTATTTTCTCAGAGACTGTTTAGCACAACAGGACTCATATATGACAGAAAAGTAATAGGCAGAGCAGGAATGTTTATATTTTGGAAAAAACGCCATTGTTACTGTTTGATTATTAATCTGAATCATTTTTAATACTATCGAATACTTTTTAACATTTGCTTTGTGGAAAGATATGTAACCAAATACCAACTAGAACTACACAGTACTACCACAGTATATCTAATTTAATTTAAAATTATACATATATTAAAGTATTGACATAATATTGCCTATTTATTCAATATTTTTAAATTTAGAATGTTTTATTTTACTATTTTACTTCAGAAATGAAAGTACTGAGACACGAAACATGCAGTTTATTGGTATGGAGAATCGACAAAATTTTCTAAATTATTTTTATAGTTAGAAGCGGAGATACGAAACTATTTATAAATAGCTTTAGAGGTATCTTTTCTTACATTGTTTGTGATTCCAATGAGTACCTATGAAGACATCGACGGGGATAAGAATGGAATTGGTGATGGTTGCTCTTATGATATGGAGAATCTGTCGAAGGGGCTGTGGGAAACATGATCGCTAGTGTTTTCGTAGAAGCAGGGTCCAATCCACTTTGGTGGTGTCTGTTTTAAGGGGAAGCACAACTTGGCAACATTCCCTTCTTAACATTAATTAGCAGAAATATAAAAGTTATTACCACTCGAAGAACAACCGCCGGGTCCAGAATAGAACAAGAGTTGGTTGGAAGAGATCGGATAGGAAGGATGACAGTGTGAACGCTTGCTCAAGTATATGGACTCAGATAGGGTTGGTGGATAGGACTTGGATTACTATGAAATGCCTTGTTATCTCTCACTGAGTGTGTAGATCTCTCTGGCCTAAGATTAAACCTTGACATTCGAACTCGTATTTGCTGAAATCGCCATTTACTATGGATTATGTGTGAGAGTCGATTTATTTTTTAAACTAGTTCCATATTACACATTTTCTGTTTCATGTGCTAGGGATCCCACCAGCATTCATTGAGTATTTATTTCATATTTATTTTTGTTTTTCATTCTATCTATTGGTATTGTTTGTTCACCGTTGGGTAACTGAATCACAAAATGTTTCGCTCTTCCAGTAAGTACTCTGAATGGTCCGTCGTAGATTGGCTCTGACGGTTTCCGGACTGCATCATGACGAACAAAAACATGGGAACAAATTGGGAGGTCAGAGGTAATGAATGTCTTTCTCATTGAGTGATGTGCTGGTTGAACTGGACGTAAGGGCCTGATGTGATCTTTGAGTTTCAAGACAAAGGAATGTACATCTGTTATTGGTGGCGTCTCCTCTACGAAGTCGTTGGTAACCTCACTGGCTTATGAGTAGAACCTAAGCGAGGTACGATGATTGACCAGAGGCCAAGAAGAACTAGCGGAAGATGGAGCATCCAGTTGCTGGAGAGTTCTTTACGCAGTGCAGCTTTTAGTTGACGATGCCAACGTTCGATCTTCCCGTTAGCAGCAGGGCGATACGCAGTTGTATTGATATGGTGGACACGTAGGAGTTCCATCAGGCTACTGTAAAGAGAACAGTAGAACTGCTTGCCTCGGTCAGTCGTGATGAAAGATGGTATGCCGTATCGAGCTATCCATGTGTTCAGCAGTGCATATACATCTATTTTAGCTGTTATATCTGCCAGGGCGCAGCATCCGACCAGCTTTTGAAACGATCTATTGTAGTAAGGATGTAAATGTATCCTTCAGATGGAGGAAAAGAGCCGATTGTAGAGATGGTGTGGAAAAAATCTATGTCGGTTGCAGTAAATGCTGGATTTTCCGAAGGGTGCCTGGGTAGTGTCGGAGTAGAACAGAGTATTTGTTGTGAGGATTGAAAAATTGAACACTTCCTGAGTCAGAGGGTGATACTGGTAGTGCATGGGTTGAGAAATTAGTTGTGCCATCGATAAGATGTTTGTGTTTTATATCAACCAACAACCCATAGTTATTTAGATAGTCAGCCCCGAGGAGAGATTGCTGAACATCGGCTGTTGTGAATGGCCACAAAACAAAGCCGAATGGAATTAAGCGCCCGCCGTACGTTTTGATTGCTGTCCCGTTAGCTGCATATAGAAGGCTATAGCAAGCACACATTTTATATTGTGGTGTGGGAGGAAAAACGGAAATATCCGCTCCGGAATCGTTCAGTAATCAGAGGAGCGGTCTGTAATGAATAAGAGACAAGAATTTATATGGCCCACATCACTATGTGTCGCCTCTAGCAAGGGGCCTGAGTATTTCCCGAATCAGAATACATAAAACTGCATGCGGGGAGTACGCTTCTTTGCCTTTTGTTGGTATGTGAAATGGTACCAATATAGTGAAGCACGTGGTTGATAATGTTGATGGTGAGGTGAACGGGACTTTGAGCGAAAATGATGCTGTGGTCGGTTCAGAACAATATTTACTGATAATTTTAACTGTTCAGTCTGTTCTTCAAGTCTAGAAATCCTTATCGGTGGGTGATGCTATCGTTGCTAGGTTGTCCAATGTATCTCTGGAAGATGCTAATATATACCTTAAATGTATTGTTAGCCTTTCCATGAAAATAATTCTTTAAACATCGTCCTGAACTTGTGTTCCAGCAAGGGCACGCATTTCTATGAGTAACTGACTAGGCTTCTTATCACCAAGTTTGATTTCTTTTAAACCTTTGGTTAACTTTCGCCCTTCCGATTCCTCGAATTCAATTATAATACGAGACTTGAGGTATGTAAAAAGTGTGTTGTATAATGGTCGGTTCAGAAAGGCACTTACAAGTTCCGGGACATCAGGCTCGAGCAATCCTATTAGGCAATTAAATTCTGCCATAATGCCGGCTGTGCTTCGATTTTCATCAGCCATATCTTTACGTATTTTGGTATTTTTTACCGAGACGCGTGCGATATGTGTATCACTGTCCTCGGACATGCCTGCTGATGGTGTTCCTTCCGTATTCTCGGTGTTAGGCATGTTTACAGAAACATAATAGTCTACAGTACAGTTACACTGCACAACACTTGTATGCACACGTTTTTATCTATCACTTTGGGGTCAACACTGTTGGAGTAGCCTAACTTGACTCGTGCTCTTAAGTTGCTATTTAAGAATGAAATGGATAAATAGCAATGATTTATTGTTAGCACACTCTGCCGGCCCCGTGGTGTAGGGGTAGCGTGCCTGCCTCTTGCTCGGAGACCCCAGGTTCGATTCCCGGTCAGGTCAGGGATTTTTACCTGGACCTGAGGGCTGGTTCGAGGTCCACTCAGCCTACGTGATTAGAATTGAGGAGCTATCTGACGGTGAGATAGCGGCCCCGGTCTAGAAAGCCAAGAATAACGGCCGAGAGGATTCGTCGTGCTGACCACACGACAACTCGTAATCTGCAGGCCTACGGGCTGAGCAGCGGTCGCTTGGTAGGCGAAGGCCCTTCAAGGGCTGTAGTGCCATAGCGGGGGGGGGGCACCACACTCTATTAACAACGAGATATAAAGAACCGTAGATAAAGATAACTCCACAACGAGGTTACACAATCATAAAGAAGCAAAGAGAGAATGTGAAGACTGGTCACTTTGGGTGGCGTGCACCAACCAAGAGTAAGTTGTACTTCCGTAGTAAAGTACTCTTGAAGTCAGCATTCAGCGACTTCCATACGAGAGTAAATTACTTTCGAAGTATTTTAGCCCTTTAAGTGACTCCCGGACTAAATTACTACAAGAGTAAATGTTGAAAAGCACCGTCTTGTAGTATATTACTAAAGAAGTAAATAACGCACGAATATAGGTTAGAATTTACTTTCACGTCGTGGATGGAGTAAGCTAGGATTAGACTTGTTGACCAATTATAATACCGTGTCATAAAAGAGAGGAAGACGTTTCAAACGTTTTCGTGGATTACTTAGATTATATTGACGATCTCGACAAAGAAAACAATGGGATTGTAATAGTGTGTCAGTGCGTGAAAGGCGAGATCCGTATGATATGCACAAGGTAAAGTAAGGGTGTATTCTTCCCGAAGGCTGGTCCGAACCTCCGCAGAGGTATGCCTGAGCCGGAGTTTACGCACGGTAGGGTGGCCAGTTCCTTTCCGCTCCTCCATTCCTTTATCCCCACCAACAACGCGTGGCAACCCATCCAAATCTTGACCACGCTCAATGTTGGTTAACTTCGGAGATCTCGCGGCATCCGGTGTTTCTACACGGCTACGGCCGTTGGCATATGTGCACGATGAGAGAGAGAGAGTTTAAGGAACGTTTTGTCCTTAGGATGAAATCCTTTACTTTCCTCATAAATCTACTTGGAGATAACTTACAACAAAATTCAGACAGAAATTGTGCTGTACCTCCCAAAATACACTTATTGTGTGCCCTGCGAGAGTTTTGTACTGGAACATTTCAGTTAGATGCCCTTAACTCTTTTAACGTTCACCACACGACTGCTGGTCGTATCTTTCAACGCGTGGTTAGAGCACTAGTGAGGTTGAGAGGAGCGTAATATGCCTGAAAATTATGATAAATGTTCGGAAAATAAAAGGGAGGCAGGTTTCCCACACACCACTGGTGGAATTAACTGCACGCATATTCCCATTTTGTGCTCTCCCGGTGACAATGGTGAACTTTTCAGAAATCGGAAGGTGTATGTTTCTATAAACACACAAGTTATTTGCGATGCAAGTATGAATATCATGAATATTGTTTGCCAATGGCCTGGTTCTACGCACGATGCACGAATTTGGGACAATAGTGCTGATGTAGCGAACCTTGAACATGGTTTATATAATGGAATGTTAGTGGGAGAAATTGGATATATTTGCACAAAATTCCTCATGACACCACTCCTAGAACAAAATATGCACGGCTGAACACCGTACAACACTGTTCATGAAAAAAACCCGTAATTTTGTGGAACACACTTTTGTAGTGTTGGAAAAATCCTCCAAATCCTTGAATAGGAAATGCGCTTTACGTTTACAGCATCCTGCAAAGCAATAGTAGTTGCAGAAGTCCTCCACAATTTCGCTTTTGATGTAGGTAATCAGTATGAAGAAAGAGACTTGTTCAATAATAACGAAAACATTCAACTTGTGAATCATGAAGAAAATATAGCAGGAAATTTCATTCGGCGAGCTGTTATAAGTTATTACTTTTCATGAATGTAAAATCCAGTTAGTGTATTTTTCCATGTTCCCTTGTAAAACTTAGGTTATAAATAAAGACAGTACTATGATAAATCTTTATTCTAAACTAGCGAATGTACCCGTGCTTCGCTACGGTATTCTACATTGTATTCGAATATCGAAGTAAATAGTGTGCATGTAGTAAATAAGATTGTTTTAAAATTGCATGTCTCTTAGCGTTATCCGAGAAAGAGCATGGGGAGGTCCCCGTACGTTGTTTCCAATGTAAAGTGTTTGTTATGGATTTGTGATATAACGACAGGCTCACTTGCCTACTGCCATTCACAATCGAGTTGGGAAGTTTACATTATAATTGCAGGCCCCATTGCCTACTATGCGCACAGAATCGATTTGGGGAGTTTTCGTTAAAATGGCTGCCCCCCTTTCCTACTTCCAGACAGATTACAGTTTTTATTATAATGGCAGGCAATTACCCTACTATCACTCGAAACTGAGTTGTGCAGTTATCATTATAATGCCAGGCCCATTTTCCTACTTCCAGCCAGCTTACTGCCAGTCACACCAAGTTGGTGAGTTTCCATCAAAATAGCAGGCCACTATGCCTAATGCCAGTCACATTTTACATGAGGACATTTCTTTATAATGGCGGGCACCCTTGCCTACTGCCAAACACAATCGGGTAGGGGAGTTTTAAACAAAACTGCATGCTCACTTGCCTTCTGCAAGTCAAATCGTGAAGTGAACTATTCATTACAATTGTAGACCTTCCTTACTAATGACAGTTACACAGGAGTTGGAGAAGGAACCCTTTCATACTGCCAGTCAAAGTATGACACAAGTCGGTGTGGGGAGTACTGATTACAATAGCAGACCAACCCTTTCTCGATCACTACAAATCGACATACGAAAGTATATGCGTGTTTACAATATTGAAGACCTTCATTTACAGATTAACTGCTACTAAACGTACGTCATATCGACAAAGGATTATACCATAAGACACGCCGGATTTAGTGGCCTAAATGCCTGGTCCTATGATATGTCATCTATTCTTGGGTCAGATTGAGTTAGAAACGTGGAACAGGGTAACGTTCTTGTAAGATTATCTCACATTACATTACTTTTCGGATAATTATGTGACAGCTACATACATAGCATTTGGCTGATATATGGCTACTGGGTGGGCCAATTTTCGTGAAGAGTTTGATGATTCTGTATTTCATATAAGTAATCGAAGGTATGAATTATGCATGTGAAAATTCCAAATTGACTTAACATCCATTAATAGAGAAAAATCAAACGTAAAAGGGATACAGATACGGCAAAAAGTCATAAGACCAAGGTTGTAGATCATTCCAAATTGAACGAATATTGTGCAATCAGTTATGTGATAGGAATTTCCGAAGGTCTGCACCATCATTAAAATTGCCTGCATATTTCTATATTCTTCGCGGATAAAAAGTGAAAAATTTAATGATCTAGGATGTTTTCCGTTCGTTACAGGCTAAAACGTATAATTTTGTCAAATTTCAATTATCTTCTTTTTCTTCTGGCAGATTATGCCGCAATCTGGATTTTGGGCGAGGCGGGTAAAAATTAGGACTTTCAGGAAACTAAACCAAAAATTATGCAGATGGTCAATATTACCCCTTAAACGGAAAGCTGTACGAAAATTTCGCCAAAATAGTCAGTGTAGAGGCACACAGTCGTTACGATTTGATTTATGTAGATAAGGAATCTGCTCCATGTAAAACACCTTTTTGGCTATGTCCGCTGGACTTAACCTGCAAAACTGACCATTCATGATATCTCCCTTATTAATCCTCCTGACGAAAAAATGCACATGAAAAAAAGGTTTAGAGGTAGAATTCCATCACGTTTGGTCGATTTCCAGTCAGGTTGGTCTTGTTCTGTATATATTGTGGAAGAGTAAAATCACCATTTCCATTCCCTATAAACCGCCAGTCCATTCCGGAACATGAAATGTTATTTACGTTTAAAACCTACCTTTGGACAGGTGGATGCTAAATATGAATTTTGGTTCGAATGTCTTCAGTAGTTTTCAAGTTGTAAGGAATACGCTTTACACGCACCCGCTCGAGAGTTAAGTCCGTTGGGACTTGTACAGAAAAACGGTCCGTTAATGATATCTCCCTTATTAATCCTCATATCGAAATGATGCACATGAGAAAAAAGGTTTAGAAAAAAATTTCTACCAAGGCAGGTAGATTTAAATTAACGTTGGTTGTGTATATTTTGTGGAAGTGCAAAATCACTGTTTCGGTTTCGTATAAACCCCCAGTCAGTTCAGGGATTTAGAAACAATATTTGCCCTAAAACCTATCAAGGACAGGTGTATTCTAAATATGAGTATTGGTGGGAATACATCCAGTAGTTTGTAGCATTCGCGTACATACGGCGTAATTAAGGAAGAAAATAGTACAGTTAAGAGAGTTGAAAGTAATAGAAAATGGATTATAACTGAGGACAGCCGGAAAACGACAAATATGTAAATGCCTAGTTAATGTATTGGAAAATCAAATGACCCTCAATAAATTATGCTAGTGTGAGTTATGGATATAATAAAGCGGTAACAGAGGAGAAATTTAGGTCCAGTGATTCCTAGGTAAACAAAAAATAAGAAGATGACTAATGGTGTTATTACTTAATCTATTCGAAGGCGGTTATAACATCCAACGATATTCCGCCAATATCCCGCAGATAGGCCAATTGACGCCTCTCCTGCCTTCTACCTAAGGAACAACCACGAATTTAAAAGCATGGTGAGGAAAATGGCAAAACGTTACTTCCCTGCTGGCATGCAGTCAGAGACGTTGCCATGGTAACCTGTAGGTTCGTTGTCGGTCTGTCGGTTACTCAATGCAGAGCATGGTACCAGCAGAAAATTGTAAATTTCTCCGTCATGTAAAGAGTAAGGTAAACTATGAACATAACGAAAGTTGTTTATAATGAAGAGACGTTTCACGTACGGTAAACGAAGCTTACAGAAAATCAATAGTATAAGAGAAAATGGAGGAAAACCATTCTGGTTTCCCTATAAACCCCCCGTCTATTGAAAGATTTAAAAATGATATGCATATTGAAACCTTCCATGGGATGAATACACTCTAAATATGAAGTTTAGTTGAGATCTATCGAGCCGTTTCGACGTGATGGTGGAAAGACCATTCTGGTTTTCCTATAAACCCCCGTCTATTCAAAGATTTTAAAATGATATGCATATCGAAACCTTCCCCGGGATGAGTATACTCTAAATATGAAATTTCGTTGAGATCTATCCAGCCGTTTCGACGTGATGGTGGAAAAACCATTCTGGTTTTCCTATAAACCCCCCGTGTATTCAAAGATTTTAAAATGATATGCATATCGAAACCTTCCCCGGGATGAGTATACTCTAAATATGAAATTTGTTTGAGATCTATCCAGCCGTTTCGACGTGATGGTGGAAAAACCATTCTGGTTTTCCTATAAACCCCCGTCTATTCAAAGATTTTAAAATGATATGCATATCGAAACCTTCCCCGGGATGAGTATACTCTAAATATGAAGTTTGGTTGAGATCTATCCAGCCGTTTCGACGTGATGGTGGTAAAACCATTCTGGTTTTCCTATAAACCCCCGTGTATTCAAAGATTTTAAAATGATATGCATATCGAAACCTTCCCCGGGATGAGTATACTCTAAATTTGAAATTTGGTTGAGATCTATCCAGCCGTTTCGACGTGATGGTGGAAAAACCATTCTGGTTTTCCTATAAACCCCCGTGTATTCAAAGATTTTAAAATGATATACGTATCGAAACCTTCCCCGGGAAGAGTATACTCTAAATATGAAGTTTGGTTGAGATCTATCCAGCCGTTTCGACGTGATGGTGGAAAAACCATACTGGTTTCCGTATAAACTCCCCGTGTATTCAGAGATTTTAAAATGATATGCATATCGAAACCTTCCCCGGGATGAGTATACTCTAAATATGAAATTTGGTTGAGATCTATCCAGCCGTTTCGACGTGATGGTGGAAAAACCATTCTGGTTTTCCTATAAACCCCCCGTGTATTCAAAGATTTTAAAATGATATGCATATCGAAACCTTCCCCGGGATGAGTATACTCTAAATATGAAATTTGGTTGAGATCTATCCAGCCGTTTCGACGTGACGGTGGCAAAACCATTCTGGTTTTCTTATAAACCCCCCGTGTATTCAAAGATTTTAAAATGATATGCATATCGAAACCTTCCCCGGGATGAGTATACTCTAAATATGAAGTTTGGTTGATATCTATCCAGCCGTTTCGACGTGATGGTGGAAAAACCATTCTCGTTTTCCTATAAACCCCCCGTGTATTCAAAGATTTTAAAATGACATGCATATCGAAACCTTCCCCGGGATGAGTATACTGTATATATGAAATTTGGTTGAGATCTATCGAGCCGTTTCGACGTGATGGTGGAAAAACCATTCTGGTTTTCCGATAAACCCCCCGTGTATTCAAAGATTTTAAAATGATATGCATATCGAAACCTTCCCCGGGAGGAGTATACTCTAAATATGATATTTGGTTGAGATCTATCCAGCCGTTTCGACGTGATGGTGGAAAAACCATTTTGGTTTTCCTATAACCCCAACGTGTTTTCAAGGAGTTTAAAATGATATGCACATCAAAACCTTCCCCGGGAGGAGTATACTCTAAATATGAAGTTTGGTTGAGATCTATCCAGCCGTTTCGACGTGATGGTGGAAAAACCATTGTGGTTTTCCTATAAACCCCCGTCTATTCAAAGATTTTAAAATGATATGCATATCGAAACTTTCCCCGGGATGAGTATACTCTAAATATGAAATTTGGTTGAGATCTATCCAGCCGTTTCGACGTGATGGTGGAAAAATCATTCTGGTTTTCCTATAAACCTCCCGTGTATTCAAAGATTTTAAAATGATATGCATATCGAAACCTTCCCCGGGAGGAGTATACTCTAAATACGAAGTTTGGTTGAGATCTATCCAGCCGTTTCGACGTGATGGTGGAAAAACCATTATAAACCCCCCGTGTATTCAAAGATTTTAAAATGATATGCATATCGAAACCTTCCCCGGGAGGAGTATACTCTAAATATGAAGTTTGGTTGAGATCTATCCAGCCGTTTCGACGTGATGGTGGAAAAACCATTCAGGTTTTCCTATAAACCCCCCGTGTATTCAAAGATTTTAAAATGATATGCATATCGAAACCTTCCCCGGGATGAGTATACTCTAAATATGAAGTTTGGTTGAGATCTATCCAGCCGTTTCGACGTGATGGTGGAACAGACAAACAGACAGACAAACAGAAACAATTTTATTTATATAGATTTTTACACTCGTTCTTCACCCCCTTTCCATCCCCGCCCAAAGGAGTCCTATGAGTGCCTTACACAACAGTATATTTTTTTCCCAGATATTAAGTCTTATTTGTACCTATTTTGGTTGACAGCTATGCCCAAACGTACATGCATAATCTCACTGCTCTAGAATCCTGGAGCTGACGTTGCCATGGTTACGGCAGTTCATTTCTTTATCCGATTCCTAGAGCAGGGGTAGTGTGGTGCCAAAACATGGTTTTCGGGCCCGTAGGGCTTACCGAGTTTTGTTCTTTGCGTCAAGAGGATTAAATTGAGCCTTGTCTCGTCCTTATACGACAAATTCGATATTTTGCCTATAATAGTATAAGAGAAAATGGAGGAAAACCGTTTTTCCTATAAAACCCCCGTCTTTTCAAAGATTTTAAAATGATATGCATATCGAAACCTTCCCCGGGGTCAGTATACTCTAAATATGAAGTTTGGTTGAGATCTATCCAGCCGTTTCGACGTGATGGTGGAACAGACAAACAGACAGACAAACAGACAAACAGAAACAATTTTATTTATATAGATTAAACTAAATAAAATGTGATTTAAATAAAAGGGCAACAATATTTAAACTGTAAATAAACATATTTTATAAGAAATTACTGACAAAACTGTTTGCTGGTATAAGGTGAAAATAGTTACACATTGTTCGAAGCTTCAATCTACTTTTTCCGATACAATTTCACTTGCTTCAATCGCGTGATCTACAGTAAGTAAGTCACAAAGTTGACCGAGTTTTCTGCGGGCACTGAACATATTTCGTTCTTTAATAGTTCTAACAAGTTCATTTTCATATTGTGTACTTCCTCTTGCATTTCTCTCTCTCTCTCTCTCTCTCTCTCTCTCTTCATTATCGACAGCGTCTTTTCGTGCTCTATGCGAAGGAAGTCCAGATGCACCTGATGTAGTTCTTCATGCCACTTATATATTTAATTTTCCTGTCTGCTAAGGGGTCTTCTAATTTTCTCAGTTCTTCTAAGATATGTAATACAATACAATATATGTGTCTTTAACATAGTATAGGCGTAAGAATTTCAGCAAGTACACTTAGGGGTTTATAAACAATTTTAACAACATTTTCTTATCGAATAAGGGATAATTTTACACTAATCAACTTTCGGACTTCCAGCCGTATCACTGATGGAGATTTCAGCATCATGATCCACCGGAACGTCTAGATTTGGGCCTACTTCATTATCATTATACAGATCATCAGCACAAGTGTCATCACCTCCATGTATACGACTATTATTGTTGTTTTGTATCATGCGATTACCTGCTATCGCATCATCGTCATAAATTGAATTAACACCTTTAAACACCTGGGGCATTATTTGCATAATTAATTTTGATACGTCATCAACATACGTTGTCTGTGGACTACCACCAGTTTTAATTTTTTCCCGCGTGTCCATGGCTTTCTGCATTTTTGCCTTTGCTTTTAAGTATTTAAACAGAATTTTAAGTTGTTCTTCAGCGCGTTTTCCATCACTGGAAGCATTGAATTCTTCTGTCACGGTTTCCTGCATTTCTTTTCTTATCGAGCATCTTTACGTCGTGTTTGTTACACTGAATACCCTTTGCATAAATCTTAATTGTCTCTACTAACAAGCATTTATCTTTTTCGCTAACGTTTTCCCCCGTTTCCGATCACACATAGCCTTATCCATTCAGATCTATTTAAAGAAGACACACAAACACAACAACACTCCTTGCGTAACGAACGCTACTTTTATAGTACGTAGTGTCTAGAAGAGTAAATTTTACTTGAGCACTCCGACGTTACTTCCGGAGTAAATGACTCCCTTAGTAGTCTGCTTCTGTAGTATGGACTTATTTAGTAGAAGCTACTTCCTGAGTAATTAACTCCAAGATGGTATACGCCACCCTAAACCTTTGGAGTTATTTTAACGTAGGTGGAGCCACCACATGTTCTTTGGAACTCGGTAGGCGACGAGGACCTATCGCTTGAAGTGGCATTCGATAATGAGGCTAGTGAGCGAGTTATAACATGAAATGCTTCTCGATATTGGTATAGGATTGAAATAATTAACAACCATGTTTTATTTTTTATTTTTTTTATTTTAAAGGACTGATGATCGGCATCTACATTCAGCCACTTTTGGATATAGCAGATGCAGCGGAGGTCGTCGTCGTCCTGAGGTTTTCTCCTAGAATTCGCCGACTTCATTTACAATCCATTAAGGTACATGAAGTGCCTCCACCTCCCCGTCCCCAATCACCTACTCCTCCAACACCATCATATGTCATAAAAAGTCGTTCATCTCTACCGCGATCACATCACTTACCTACTTCAAATCCTTTTACAACGACTCCTTACTCAACACAGCCACCTACACAAACAACAACATGTCCTCATGAAACTCAGCGAACGACTCCTTACTCAGCGCAACCACATACACAAACTACAACATGCCCTTGTAAATCTCCGCAAACAACGACTCCTTATTCAACGCATCCACCTACACAAACTACAACATCTCCTCATGAAACTCAGCGAACAACGACTCCTTACTCAACGCAACCACCTACACAAATTACAACATGTCCTTGTAAAACTCCGCAAACAACGACTCCTTATTCAACGCAGCCACCTAGACAAACAACACCGTGCACATGTAAATCTCAGCTTACAACGACGCCTTACTTAACACAGCCACCTGCACAAACAACACCGTGTCCTTGTAAGTCTCAACGAACGACGATTTATTATCCAACGCAAGAAACCACTCCATCACCAACATGTCTTTGTAAAACTCAGCAGACAACAACTACTTTTCCTACCAAGCAACCTACACCATCGTCAACATGTCAGTGCCTATCTCAGAGGAATTCGTCAAACCCTCACCCTGATCGGCAGCGACCGCGTCCACCATCTCCCCTTGATTCTCAACAGTATCTAATTCAACCACCGCCAGAATGGGCTAAGGAATCTTCGTCGAAGTGCCCGGAAACCTGTTCACTATATTACAAGCCTGTGTGTGCTTCAAGCTGTACTAGCCCAATGAAAACCTTCATTAACATCTGCTACCTCAACATGTTCAATTGCAAGTATAGTGAACGTAAGTACTTTTTTAAATATCAATACATTATTCATATAGGTAGTCCATATGACACAATTATTATTTTAGGTCGCCGTGAAATCCTACATCGTCAACATTATCATCTAGGTGTTTCTAAATGTCGTCCACTAATGACATCTACAACTGCTATGTAATGGATATAAAGATTATGTCAGAAATGAAAAACTACAATTATTCGCCAATTATCTCTTTGCATTCGTAAGTAGGGCCTCCATGGCTCAGATGGTAGCGAGCCGGCATCTAACTGCTGACTTCCATGATTAAAATTCCGGTCATTCCATGTGAAAATGTGCTGGACAAAGCGGAGGCTGGTCAGGTTTTTCTCCAGATACCCCGGTCCCTATCATCTTTGTTTTCAGCAACACTCTTAGTTTAATTTCATCTTTTCGTCATTAATCATTGCCCCAGAGGAGTGCGACAGGCTTCAGCAGCTGACACAATTCCTATCCTCGCCGCCAGACAGGGGCTTCCTTCATCACATTTCTGACCCGGTCAAATGACTAGAAACAGGCTGCGGGTTTACATTACATTCGTAAGTGGGAACACGAAGGGCAACGGAAGTTTCATAACTGACAACACTATATCGAACTCTGTATGAAAATCTCCACCAACTCATTTATTGCCCTAATTTATTAATCGTAACAATAGGTCTGACTTTTCCCTCATTATTGTCGTCAATCGCTCTTCTATGTACACCCAACAGTACAAAAATTGTCCGGTAAAAAATATTTACATTTTTACATTCTCGGAACGCGAGGGTATTCGTAAACTATGTATAGCCGCTGGCCGAAGAGATGATACTTAGAATCCTATCACCTGCACAATATGTTCATCCTATTTCAAACAAGAGGATTTTGAAAGAAAGGCGTAATCCGGGACGGTTAATTTTTGTGCGATTTGAATGTACAATACAGTATATCCTTCGTTGTGACTAGATCACGACTTCGGAATACACTTCCAGCTGATGTCAGGAATAGTAAGGCATACATGATATTTAAGACTGCTTGCTGAGATTTCCTGCTGAATGCCACTGACTGTTTCGTGTTGTGGTTATGTATGGTAGGATGTGTGTTGTTGCACTGTTATGGTAACACTGTGATTTTACAATCAAAATACGCTGTTTATATGATTTCAACTGTCATTGAGACTGTCACCAATCAGCCTTGTGACTCCAAAAGCAGCGGATTCAACAGTAATCTTGGTCATTTTAGACCACTGACTTTTAAGATCCTCTCAGCCCCCCGTCTCATTGCAAGCTGAACGTGGACTTAAAAGGTATCCAGAGCGTCACAATTCGTCTCAGCGGCTCATAAATAATGCATTTGACATTAATATCGGTCACAGTTGCAATTCAGCTTGCGAGGTGAAAGCATGTGGAGTGCTGAGCGCGTGAAAAGTATAGGAGTGTGCTAAAATATGTTTCAATTGATCAATACGGGTGTGCTATAGGCAGGTGGCAGGGAAGATGGAAAGTTAAATCAACTCAAATGGTGGAAAATAGCTTCAACATCATGCAAATGGTATTTTCATTAGTGGTGGTGATGGTGTTACTAGTGATCGGTGGAGTGGAGCTAAATCCGGGCCCTGGGCTGTCATGGGAAGATGTTGAGAAGATGAAGGAGGTCGTGCAAGAGAGTCAAGCGGTGAAGACCAAGGAAATGTTAATGGAACAAGAAAAGTGAATTCAAGGATTTGGATTTGAAGACCTTCAATAAAAACAGAACTTAAGGATATCAAAGAGAGCGTACTGCAGAACAAAAACGAGATAGATGAAATGAGGACGAAAATCCTGGATCTAGATGAAAAGCTAAGGAACCTTGAAGAAAAGGAAAAGATACGAGTGAAAGAAGATAGGAAGAGAAAATAATCTACGGGCTGGTAGAAACAGAAAAAGAGAATAATAATATGTTAGACAGAATACTTTCCTTAATCAGGGGGAATTTGAAGGTCGAGTGTAATGAGAGTGATATCGATAATGCCTTTAGATTAGGGAGGAATATGGGAAGAAGACCAATGAAAGTATGTACAGTATGGTATTGAGTTTCAAGGCTCAAACAATTTTGTAAAGTGCGAAGAGTTTAGAGGGCACAAAAATATGGCTAAAGAAATGGATCAAGGAGATATGGAAAATATGCGAAAATTACGTTTTCATCAAGGGAAGGCGCGGCATTCGGGGCTGAAAGCATTTATCCGTGGAAACAGGCTTATAATGTCGGGCGATTCTTGGAGCCGGATATGGGCTGTTAGTCAGCTACGCAAGCTGGAGCATTGCCCTGATATGTCAGCTAAACGGAAGGCCAGCGGACCAGTGAGTGACGACAGTAGATCCGAGTCAGCAGCTGTGTGTGGCAATCAACAAAGCACGGACAGTGAACTGGATGACGCGGCGCTTGAAACCAGGAATCACCAGCCCAGGAAATCAACTGAAGAAGAAGAGGTGGTCCCTAGGAGGCAAGACAACCCAGGGAGAAAAGAAGAAGAGAAACGTAAGGCAGTGCTAAATATGAAAGACATTTGGGCTAAAAAAAAGGGTTGACAAGGTCTAAGGAAGCTACGGGGTTGGAAGGGGAAATAATTAGCTCACCAAGTGGATCCATTATACAGTTAGAAAAAGCACGAATGACGAGAAGTAAGGCCTTGACGACATCAGGTATACCCACGAACAAATAGCTAGACTGGGTCGTGGGATTAATAAATATCGAGGGTATATTGAGCAAACTGTCCGGCTCCACGGCTAAATGGTTACCGTGCTGGCCTTTGGCCACCGGGGTCCCGGGTTCGATTCCCGGCAGGGTCGGGAATTTTAACCATAATTAGTTAATTTCGCTGACACGGGGGCTGGGTGTATGTGTCATCTTCATCATCATTTCATCCTCATCACGACGCGCAGGTCGCCTACGGGAGTCAAATCAAAGATTTACATCTGGCGAGCCGAACTTGTCCTCGGACACTCCCGGCACTAAAAGCCATACGACATTTCATTTCATTGAGCAAACTGGGAAATGATGAAGTTAGAGATCTAATGCGAGATAGTGAGATCATTGGGATAGCAGAGACTTGGTTTCCACCTGGCCACAATGTACAAATACCGGGTTTTAAGGTCTGGAGTGGAACGAAATATAAAAGGAGTCTGAAAGGGCGTTACCGGGGAGGGATATCAGTGATCGTAAAAGACGGCATATGGAAGCAGGTAGAGGTGTGGGAATCGGGTTGTGAGCAAATGATTTGGGTAAAAGTAAAGAAAGTAAACCACAGTGGGAGAGAGATTTTCATTGGTTTTGGTTACAACCATCCACCGGGGTTCCCGTTTGAGAAGAAAAACTTATTTGAAGAGCTTATTGATGTTGTAAACCAGATTAAATTAGGATATGAAGAAGCGGGAATAATTATAATGGGTGATTTCAACGCAAGGGTTGGCGTAAATAATCCATTATACGATAGAGAAATTAATGAAATATTAATAGAAAGAAGGAGGAGCAAAGACATAGAGTGTAAAAATGGAGAGAAACTGCTGGAAATGTGTGCGATAGGGGAATTATATATTTTGAATGGAGGCTGGTTGGGGGAAGAGTCAGGTAACTTAACATACATAGTCGAGTCAGGAGAGAGTGTTGTAGGCTTGGTGTTGGCATCTAGGGAGGCTTTAAGTTATGTTGAGGACATTCAGGTAAAAAATTGGACAGCGTCTCATCATTTCCCAGTTGCTATTCGATTACTGAGAGACGAAGGTTAACAAGAAGGAAAATAGCATTTTAACTATGTACAGAGAAAATTAGTAAGGTACAGGTGGAGTGAGGAACATAGAGAGGAATTTAGGGACTACTACAAGGGGAAAACGCTTGAAATTTTTAATATAGGCATTGCGTATATGATAGAGGATAATAACATAGATGAAGCAATAAGAATGGTTGAAAGGTCAATAAAAGTAGCTGGTAAAAAAAGTGGTTGTGAGTAAGAGAAGGCAATATAAACAAAACGTATGGTATACTGATGAGTGTAAAGAAAAGAAAAATCAAGTGATGAAGGCATTGAAAATGTACCGAAATGAGGGATACGCTCATCTATAGCTCGTTTAACGTCGTCTGTAATTCTTAGTAGTGCCGTCCGTGTGCTACGTCCTTTCTTGAAACCAGATTAGAAGAGGTCACGCAGCGATGTTTTTCCAGGTATTGTTCAAGTTGGCTATAGATCAATTCTTCTAGAGCTTTAGACAATGCTGAAAGAATGCATACAGGACAAAAGTCAGATGCTACATTAGCTGGCGACCTTTTTGGACATGCATCTTCTTTTAGGTGATGAAAATCTATATTTTTAAAGTCTCTAAAAATCACGTATTTCGACCTATATTTAGGAACCCTTAGCGAATACGCTAAGTATATAAGGTCATGAGTTGATATTTCAGGAACAGGTATTTGACCGTGTTTAAGAACCGTCGAACTTTGCATACAGTCAGCCTAAATGACTTCGAATCAAAATAACTGTACATAGCAGCTGGGACTACTACTACTACTACTACTACTACTACTACTACTACTACTGCTGCTGCTGCTGCTGTTAGTAGTAGTAGAGTATCATTCTTTGAAGTAATATAGATAACTAGAAATGCAGTTTCGTGAATTCTGTAATTTCAATTACAGTCCTCCAATGCCAGTTTACAATTATTTTTGAGATTCAATTGATGCCATAGTCATTGGACGAGAAGGAGCTCCATGAAGGTCGTATTATTAGCTCTCTTCCGGTAGCTATAAGTACAGTATATACACCACATGGTATTGATGTAATCGTGATTAGAAACTTCAGTTTGTCTCTAGTTTAAAACTGTGATAAATTACTAATAGTAATATACTAATAGTAATAGTAATATACTAATAGTACTAATACTAATAGTAATATACTAATACTAATATGATATATTCAGTGTTCATGAAAACAAGAGGTCTTTTTTTCTGAACAAAATGAAGTGGTACGGATATTAGTGATGGAATGAAGTATATATGTATGAAATACTAGATAGTGATTTGTTGTTATTTACTATCTGTTTACTGTCAAAAACATACGTGAAAATATTAAAACTAATTTTTTTCCCACATTTCTTTCTTTACTTATTGGTTCTCTAATTTTAACATCAAGGTGAATTTATGGAATTTCTACATTTTCTTAGGTTTTAAAAACATACTGAGGAAAAGGTGCAATAGGAAGATTGCCCAGTGAGGGGAGCACTTTAATTTTACAGTTTACTCTGCGTGAATCTATCGGGGAATATAAATTAATATGAAACATACACTGACTGACAGAGCAAATGCAACACCAAGGAGGAGTGGTTCGAAAGGGATGAAAGTTGGGGAAAAAACAGAGACGGCACGGACGAATAATTGATGTTTATTTCAAACCGATATGCAGGTTACACAATGCGCACGGCATCGACTCAGTAGGATGTAGGACCACCGCGAGCGGCGATGCACGCAGAAACACGTCGAGGTACAGAGTCAATAAGAGTGCGGATGGTGTCCTGAGGGATGGTTCTCCATTTTCTGTCAACCATTTGCCACAGTTGGTCGTCCTACGAGGCTGGGGCAGAGTTTGCAAACGGCGTCCAATGAGATCCCACACGTGTTCGATTGGTGAGAGATCCGGAGAGTACGCTGGCCACGGAAGCATCTGTACACCTCGTAGAGTCTGTTGGGAGATGCGAGCAGTGTGTGGGTGGGCATTATCCTGCTGAAACAGAGCATTGGGCAGCCCCTGAAGGTACGGGAGTGCCACCGGCCGCAGAACATGCTGCACGTAGCGGTGGGCATTTAACGTGCCTTGAATACGCACTAGAGGTGACGTGGAATCATACGCAATAGCGCCCCAAACCATGATGCCGCGTTGTCTAGCGGTAGGGCGCTCCACAGTTACTGCCGGATTTGACCTTTCTCCACGCCGACGCCACACTCGTCTGCGGTGACTATCACTGACAGAACAGAAGCGTGACTCATCGGAGAACACGACGTTCCGCCATTCCCTCATCCAAGTCGCTCTAGCCCGGCACCATGCCAGGCGTGCACGTCTATGCTGTGGAGTCAATGGTAGTCTTCTGAGCGGACGCCGGGAGTGCAGGCCTCCTTCAACCAATCGACGGGAAATTGTTCTGGTCGATATTGGAACAGCCAGGGTGTCTTGCACATGCTGAAGAATGGCGGTTGACGTGGCGTGCGGGGCTGCCACCGCTTGACGGCGGATGCGCCGATCCTCGCGTGCTGACGTCACTCGGGCTGCGCCTGGACCCCTCGCACGTGCCACATGTCCCTGCGCCAACCATCTTCGCCACAGGCGCTGCACCGTGGACACATCCCTATGGGTATCGGCTGCGATTTGACGAAGCGACCAACCTGCCCTTCTCAGCCCGATCACCATACCCCTCGTAAAGTCGTCTGTCTGCTGGAAATGCCTCCGTTGACGGTGGCCTGGCATTCTTAGGTATACACGTGTCCTGTGGCACACGACAACACGTTCTACAATGACTGTCGGCTGAGAAATCACGGTAGGAAGTGGGCCATTCGCCAACGCCGCGTTCCATTTATCGTTCGCTACGTGCGCAGCACAGCGGCGCATTTCACATCATGAGCATACCTCAGTGACGTCAGTCTACCCTGCAATTGGCATAAAGTTCTGACCACTCCTTCTTGGTGTTGCATTTGCTCTGTCAGTCAGTGTATATTTAATTGTATATCATTGACTCAAGGACTTATTAAATAGTTTGAATCCATGTATTTTGATCCTTAATTAATATCGTTTTCGTGGAGTCAAATGAGTTGCGTCGGAATTAGCAAGAACTCTTTGGGAAAAGAAACCCTTCATTAAAATAACGGACACTTTCATCGGGTGGGGTACTTGATGATAACTGAATGTTAGCCGTTTTCATCGCAGATATTTAAACATTAGATCCTTTCTGCTTCGATTTGTATCTACTTTTGTTAATCGTGGTTATGAGTAACTTCAGGTGAGGCTTCTTGAGCTAAGTTTTCTCTTGCCATTAGACTGCAGTTACCTGATTAGCTGCGAACACTAGTCGTTAACATGATCAGGTTCAAAATTCAACCACGAATCATCCATTTACCAATTCACGCAGTCATACACTCATTCAATTCAGTCATATTGTATGGTGTAATGGTAAGATAAGTCCATACGACTAGTGACACAAATGTAACCATCAAATAAGGTAAGGAATGGGAAGATACATGTTGTCCTATACTATATGACATTGTTAACGTCTAGGACAAAATAAACAATATTTAGTGCAGTAATAATCAAATAATTGTAAGAGGAGAATGTAATGTTTGTATCGAATTCAATGAATTGCAATAAACGAATGCTCTCTCCCCAGTTTAGGGCGTTCCGGAACTAGGAGACTGGAGTATTCTATTCTATTCTATTCTATTCTATTCTAATATGAACAGGTTCATTGCATTGTTCTTGGAGTGACGAGGAATGATCCTGATTCTGTTCATGTTCTTGACGTACTAGGGGAAACATTTAACGGATATTGGACCCGTTTGAGACGCCAGGGTCGTTCCAGGTGTAAAATGGGGAATTAGATTCGAAGGAGGTTGTTATTTAAATCAGTAAGTTGAGATAAAGAAAACAGTCTATTTCTTCAAGGAAATCATGTCCTAGCCTTAACATCGTTAACAATAATAATTTAAAAACACATACCAGAATTGTGGTATCAGGAAATATGCATTTGACCAAAGTATTGTACCCTACCGTAGGGGTAAGAACCACCTAGGACGATTCCCCCATTTCCTGTCTAAACGCCCGGATAGCTCAGTCGTTAGAGCATGAAACTCATAATATCATGGTTGTGGGTTCGAGCCCCAAAAATTACTGTACCGTATCGTAGGGGTAAGGACCATCCAGAACGATGCCTCCATTTCCTGTCTAAATATCTGACTAAGATCAGGTGGGTAGAGAGCTAATTATAGAGCAATAAAAAGAAAAATAGAACATACATCCCAATCCTGTCCATATTTACAGTTACTAACATACAAAATGAAATCATACCATCTGACTGAAATTTACACTAAAAATCCCTAACCTAATCCTCACTAGTATTTAATGTATTTCATAAAACATGCCACTTATATATCACATGCCACTTATCTTTGCAACTCCATGACGTCGCTAGCAATTTATATAATCGCTACCACTGCTCTCTACTCCATGGCTAACACACTTTGCACACGTGGATCAATTCTTCTCTCTTCTACTGATGAAGCCATCCTCTCGAAATAGGTCCCAGTAGAACAGCAACACATATACAGCATGTACAGTCAGTCACTCTTCACCGCTATATGTGCACGTCGCACCGCAGTGACCCCACTTGTGGCTATAAATAAGAAGCCTATGTGAATAAATTAATAAGGACACCTTATTCACTTTCAAATATGAATATCTGGAGTTCAACACTTGTCTATAATAGCGGCCCACGGATACGAATCGCACACGAACAGTCTCTCTCGCGATCGCGAACCCGACCAATGGTAATGTACGGAAAACGTCCTTCGCTTTATTACCAGACTGCGTCGGAAAGTTTAGTTTGCACAGTTACTGCACGAATTAGTGCCATCCCGCACTTGGAAATTTAATGTAATTGGTTTAGACAACACTGCTCAACGATATAAATGTCACTGTTCTTGGTCTGTGTGACCAGGCAAAGTGAAACTTTGCCAACGTGGCAGCGGCTCCGCGTATCGCGTACACTGAGGTAGTACCGAAGTGAACTAGTCAGCGACTATTAGCAAAAGGATGACGCTCCACCGTGTGGTAAGCTTAAATAAGTTTTGCAGACGCCGTTAGCGCTAAGGGATTCCCCGAACGTTCAAACAATCAACCAATCAGAGTTATTGTCTTACTTAATGACTTCATCATTCACTGAAATATTAATTACACACACTCGTATAAACCAGATATTGGCTCAGATAAATTTCATAATTTATTCTCGAATATTTATAATACTCAGACCTGTGGAAAAGCTACAAACAACGGAACTAACCACTATCTCACAATGAACACAGCACACTCAGAACAAGGTTGGTGATCCTGAAGTCCACACTTCGCGCTTTCCATTATTCAAAGTAGCCACACCCCTAATTTCTCATTGGCTCAACTAATCCAGTGGTCTAACGCTGACTTGCATTAACATTGGTAGCTTCTCATGGTCGTTGGAAAGTTACTGGCAAGTATCTCACGCCTGACTGTCTCCTATACTTTCGGTCCCAGCTATTGCTCACAACTTCTGTACCAACAAACTGCAGTCCACGTTAATAAAATAATTGAACATGCCAAATTAGCCGTCAGGATACGGCGCAGTATGTTTACCCTAAAGCCAAGGTATTAAAATCACTAAATCCCCAAAATAATTTAAATTAAGTAAATAACAATCGCATCAAAATTTTAATTATATTGGGATTATTTCACCTTAATCCAACATGAAATTTTGTGACTAAAGTATTATATTTTATTTATCATTTCCAATATATTCAAAACATTCGATTGTTAACTTTTCATCTTGGTCTCATTGGTCAATTTTAAACCACCTAATTTCAAGTTAACTCTTTGCATATGCACTAAATGACTGGAACCTAATCATGTACCACCAAGGATTATTACCCAGTTGTAATTTCCTTTAAATAAAAAATCGCCCCCTCCCCACTGTACCACCATTACTAAGTGTCATGGGAGATAAATTGTTTCATATATTTATAAAATAAAATATTGTTATACCTATTCGTCAATTTCCACGTTCAAAGCAACCTGCGGAAGGCTGACTATTGTTCTCTTTCTCGAACGCTGGTTACTGGGTGCCTCCCTATTTTATTACAAGATAGGATTCCTTTTTTTGGTCACCCTAAATAAATCATAGTGTATGTGTGGAGATTTCATCCTTCCACAATCACAAGTTTTAGGTCATGGCGTGGTGTCGAATGGCAACTGGGTGAGTAGTCGCTGGTGTGCTACCTCCAATCATTGGGCGCCCTCTGGAGTATCCAGCCTCACCTGGCAAGCGGGATATGCCGAAGGTTGACTATTTATTTCCCCAGATACTCGGGGTGACCAAAAAACGGAATCCTATCTTGTAATAAAATAGGGTGGCACACAGAAATCAGCGTTCGAGAAAGAAAAGAATAGTCAGCCTTCGGCAGGTTGCTTTGAACGTGGAAACTGACGAATAGTTATCTCAATTTCTGGCTGCCTCAAGAGTCGACGGTCATAGGTGCCAGAAAGTCCGGTTTTCTTTTTTTTATCAGTATAATAATAATTTCGTGTGGCTATTTCTAGCCGAGTGCAGCCCTTGTAAGGCAGACCCTCCGATGAGGGTGGGCGGCATCTGCCATTTGTAGGTAACTGCGTGTTATTGTGGTGGAGAATAGTGTTATGTGTGGTGTGTGAGTTGCAGGGATGTTGGGGACAGCACAAACACCCAGCCCCCGGACCATTGGAATTAACCAATTAAGGTTAAAAATCCCCGACCCGGCCGGGAATCGAACCCGGGACCCTCTGAACCGAAGGCCAGTACGCTGACCGTTCGGCCAACGAGTCGGACTTTTTATCAGTAATTCCGTCGAAGATATCGTTCATGACGAAGTAGAGAAAATGAGGAAGCTTAGTGACGTATCTGCCCTCATTAAGGAAACGTTGGCAGAACAGAGAAAATGGTCACTGGAGGCTACGATGTTTGATAATGTGCCTGTCAAAATCGAGATGCTTAAATCCCTGAACTCCACCAAAGGTGTTAATTCCAGATAGAGACTCCCGTTGATGATATGGTGACGAACCTTGCGCATCGAGGTGTTATCGGCATGAAGACTTTAAACGGGCGTGTCGGCGATGAGTTGCTCGATACGGACGCTATCATCTTGATATTTGACGCCCGGTCACTATCCGGACGGATCAATGTCACCATGTACCGTTTGACTGTTCGATCGTACATACCAGCAACACCTCAGTCAAGGTTCGATGGCCTGTTAAATGTGTGAAAAGTATGAGATTTCTGGTGTCGGATGTACACCATCGCCTATGTGCGTCAACCGCCCAGGTGTGCATGCTCCTGTATCCAAAGAACGTTCCACACTCAGGGAGGAGAAAAATATCCAGGAGTTCAAAACCATGGATAAGCTTTCTTATTCGGAAGCACCTAGAAAGTTTAAATCAAATGGCTACTCCGCCTCCTTCGCTGTAATGGTCGCGAATGTACGGATCATGCCACTGATCTTTGACTCTGCAATAAGTTCTTCAGAGACATCTAATTCTTCAAGTGGCCACGAACAAACAACTATAGAAAAGAAGCGAAATGATGGTCCTAAGAAGGTATCCATATTTCTTGGAAAACCTGTAATTGCGTCATTGCCGACGTCGTCGAGGAAGGACCCTTCCCAGGCACGTTCGTTTGAGAAGTCCTCCCCCACCAGATTAAGGTGAAGATTAACGCAACTAGGGTTTCAGTCCTATTTTCAATGCCAAGACTAGAAAGGAGGGAAAGAAAAAGCCTGAACGCTGCACTAAATCTTTGGAGAAGCCGATCGGTGATCACCGCTTCCCCGACGAAACCCCGCAAACCATCTACCGGTTCTCCTCCGAAGAGTCCAAACACGGTGGGAAAGACTGAGGGACCCCGTCGCCCTCTTGCTCGATCCCTTTCAGAAGAATTTAGTTCCCCCAGAAAGAAAGCCCACCGTTTCCAGGGAGCTTACCAATTACGGAGTGCTCAGCCACCGTGTCTCCTTCTACTGAGGAGAATTTAGAGACAAACACTCATTGTCGTATACGACGACTACACCTGGGGAAAATGGCAGCTGGCTGGGCGAAAGGACCTAATTTCGTCTCCTCTTTTGATCCACACAGTGTCACGGACCAAGCGATTTCGCTGTGAGGTTAGGGGCATGCAGCAGTGAGCTTGCATGCGGGAGATAGTGGGTTCGAACCGCACTGTCAGTAGCCCTGAAGGTGGTTTTCCATTTTCCTCATATTCACACCAGACAAATCTGGGGCTGTACCTCAATTAAGGCCACGGCTCCTTCCTTCCCACTCCTATCCCTTTCCTATCCCATTGTCGTCGTAACACCTATCTGTGTCGGTGCGATGTAAAACAACATGAACAATAAAAAATAAAAATACAAAAAAACATTGTCACTGTTGGAGTGGAAGTGCAATAGTTACACTTGCCGCATACCTGAGTTACTTCATCTTATAACCGTCTGTCTACAGGAATCTTGTCTGAAGTCTGGACACGACACTGTGTCTCAATGATATCCTCATCCTATTCAACAGAATATGGAGTGAGGAAGATTTTCCATTTCAATAGCGTGAGGGTGTCGTATTACAATTTCCTTAGTCACTTTAAGATATAAAAACTCCTGGATAGAACAATATGCCTAATAAATGACATCTGTAAGCTATGTGAAAGGATGGTTAATAACTTGTGTGGACCTTGGAAGGGAGAAATCTACTGACTAAATGTCAGTGTAGTTTTCAATCTCTACGTCTGCCACCGATGATCTTGTTAGACCAGAAAGCGCTACTCAGGAGACTTCTTTTTTCCGCGTTTTCCGTGTCGTGTTTTATCTCCTCGAATTGTCTCTACACCAGTGGGAATTACGGGGATTCCGGAAAAGTTTGCCACTTTTATTGAGAAATTTATGGCTTTAAAGTACGTGTAGGGAATGGATATTCTATATAATACGTTCAAGAAAATGGAGTACCGCACGGATCTGTACTGAGTGTCAGACTGTTCGCAATGACAACCAACGGCATAGTTCCCCGTGCTGATTAATCAAGAGCACAGACATTTCAAGAGTTTTGTTGATCAGGAAACTTAAGTTCTCTTTTCATGGTTTGTGATCGTTTCGACTAAATAAAATAATATTTATTTCCCTTTCTCAAAATCATTTTCACATTCCTCCGGTATAAAAATAGGTTTTTATTTTCATTTCTGTTTCCACTTTTTTAGAGAGGATGATTACCTAGTTGTTCTTCCTCTTAAGGAAATCACCATCACTATCTCACCACCACAGGCCCGTTACCTGGGTTCTTGCATTGCTTCCACTTACTTGTGCCAGATTCCTCACTTTCAACTATCCTATCCGACCTCCCTTGGTCAAATCTTCTTTTCCTACCCCGTCAGTATTAGGCGTAGAGGCCTAGAGAGTCTTTCACTTTCACATCCTTCGTGGCCCTACTGTTTCTTTTGCCAATACTTGATTTTTTCCAAGGAACGGAGAAGTTCCATATTCCATTTGATTAGTGTTAACAGAGAAAGGGTTGCTCAGCTCTGCTTGCTCTTAAAGCAATGATCATCATGGATACCACCAATATTGAACTGTGATGAATTTCATTTCATTCTGTACTTCCATGTTATTAGAAGCTTGTTTTCTGGTCCCCAATATTTGTTCTCAATTTTTAATCGGTCACAGTAGGTCTATGTGTTTTGAAAACAATAGCAAGAAATTAATATCGGGCTATAATATTTAAGGATTGACAAGGGCTAATCTGGGTGTGAAGAGACACGATTAATTATATTATTAACGTTGAACTGGATGATAAATAGCAAAATTACAATGATAACAATAATAAATGGTGTCTTTCATTCCAGGTATGAAGGTGGTGTCTCCAGGCATGTGTGAATGCTGACAGTACATTCTTCAAGAAACACGAAATTGGCTTTACTCTCGTTACACTAATGTTGCTATTGGTTTTTCGTCCCAACAACTACATTTACGGTTTTCGGAGGTGCCGTGGTGCCGGAATTATGTCCCGCAGTTTATTTCACGGACACGAGGCTGAAATATTTGAACACCTTCAGATACAGTGGACTAAGCCGACATCTATTACATTATTATTATTATTATTATTATTATTATTATTATTATTATTATTATTATTATTATTATTATTATTATTATTATTATTATTATTATTATTATTATCGTACTCTTCTTGTAGTTCGTATGTTAAATTAAGATGAATTTATAAATACTTTGTACTACTTTGTAAAAGTTTGTCCGCCGGACAGGGGCTCTCAAATTGCGATTGAACAATAAATTGAACAATAAATAAAATATTGTAGGCCTATGATAGTTCATTATCACTTCATGAAATTCACTTCTTGATATTCCTTTACTTATCCAATATCCTCATTCCTTGAAATGTTGAAACACCCTATCTTTTTCGTTTAAATATCGTGCAGAAGAATAAATAATCTCTTTCCCACCCCCGCCCGCCATTAAAAATCTACTAAGCATGAAGATAATAGGATCTTGGTGAGCATAGCAGTGCTGTTATTGAACCTCCTTTGTTCAACAAAAATATTTTGCGCCGCTTGAGAATTGAGGAACGTAATCTCTATAAAATGCCTCTGTAGTGCTATATGCTGATGAGCTTGCCACGCTAGTGCCTGCTGCTTCCATCCCGTTATTACTTGTACATGCATGTCCAGAAATGGCGTCCCTATATAAACGAAGCTATGTATCGCTTCATGCAGACAGCTCGCTACAGGAGTGTTGTGATTGAAATGGGCACAGTGGTGGATGTATAGCAGAGGTGCTCAGCTGGGCGCCCGTTGAGGCTAGCCCATTGCGGTCGGGCTGGCCTGATGTAAATGCGGGCAGCTTACGTAGCAAGCATACGTCACAGTGAAGCGAGAGAGCGAACACACTTGGCAGGGAAGTGAGGAAGTGTTGATCGATTGTGACTATGAAGCTCTCCTCCACTAATCAGCGAAATGTTGACTGAGGAACAGTATAAAAAACAAATCAAAAATGCTAGAATTGCAAGAAAACCGACATTTTCAACACATTTCTGTTTGATCTATACTGCGGTCGATATACACAGTCAGTTTTATTTTCCAGTGAAAACTGACACGTTATACGTTCTGTGTTACAATTTACAAAGCTGAGGATTGTGACACCGATTATCCTTCTCAGGAAGGTGAATCCTGCTTCCCTCTGCAACGGAACACGACTCTCAGTCAAAAAAGTGACAGTTACATTCAATTATTACCATACAGTGGTAATTAAAATTCGATGCAAAGCATTTCATTCTCAAGAGCAAAACGTCAGTAAGAGATGAAAGTAGCAGCTTTCACCGAAGAAAAAAATTATCACAGCTCCCCAGATAAGACAAGGCTTAAATCAATTATTTTAAAAGGAACATGGCTCCCAACAATCTCAAAAGAGACTGTATCCCCAGAAATCCAAACGCCAGAGAAGCAAAGTTGGCAGAAAAGGAATAAATATGAAACACAAGTAGGTTAAAAGGAGTTGCCATAGTTGCGGAAGCAAATAAACATGAGTCAAATGGAGCAAGTAGAAATGAGAGTAAGATCCCGAAATAGGCAAATAAACTGGCTGAGCGAGCCGAGAACAGTAGTGAGATAAAGTGATAATAATAATAATAAAAGCAACCTCCATAAGGCACTGAAAAATAACACATATCTGACAATCACACAACGCTTACACCCACTCTTACGCGTAGAGACCAAGTATGGTTGAATAAATAATATAGTATCAAGACACATTACGAAAAGAACCGTGACAGCATGACAAATATCAGTCGATGGCTTATGAGCTCGATCTGAGAGCACAGATCATGTATCTGGGTCACCGCAATTTAGGACAGCCTCACACAGTCAACATCATAACCAAATAAAAGCACACACGCTATGTGGCATATTCATATCGCACATAATGGTGAACATGAATCGTACAGCATTAGCGTCAAACCATATTACAGAACATAAGCTGAAGCCAGACGTCGAAGCCGAAGAGAATATAAAAGGTCTCCAATTCAAAACCACAAACAAACTCATCACAAACGCGGATCCAATGGATCAGTGTTACCTTCCGCCCCTACGTAGGAACGAATACATAACAAGCAGACATGAAGAAAAGGAAAGACACAACAAGCAGACATGAAGAAAAGGAAAGACACTGAAATAAGTCTGCAGAAAGTAAATAAAAGAATAATAAACAAAACAGGAATCTCTCAGCACACTAAACCAGCATAACTATGGCAAGCCAAGGAAAGGAATATAACAGGTTCCAAGAAGGACATTCCAGGAATAATTAATGAACAAGGGGAGTGTGTATGTGAGGATCTTCAAAAGGCAGAAGTATTCAGTCAGCAGTATGTAAAGATTGTTGGTTACAAGGATAATGTCGAGATAGAGGAAGAGACTAAGGCCAAAGAAGTAATAAAATTTACATATGATAACAATGACATTTACAATAAGATACAAAAGTTGAAAACTAGATAAGCGGCTGGAATTGATCAGATTTCTGGGGATATACTAAAGACAATGGGTTGGAATATAGTACCATATCTGAAGTACTTATTTGATTATTGTTTGGTCGAAGGATCTATACCAGATGAATGGAGTGTTGCTATAGTAGCCCCTGTGTATAAAGGAAAGGGTGATAGACATAAAGCTGAAAATTACAGGCCAGTAAGTTTGACATGCATTGTATGTAAGCTTTGGGAAGGCATTCTTTCTGATTACATTAGACATGTTTGTGAAATTAATAACTGGTTCGATAGAAGGCAATTCGGTTTTAGGAAAGGTTATTCCACTGAAGCTCAACTTGTAGGATTCCAGCAAGATATAGCAGATATCTTGGATTCTGGAGGTCAAATGGACTGTATCGCGATTGACATGTCTAAAGCATTTGATAGGGTGGATCATGGGAGACTACTGGCAAAAATGAGTGCAACTGGACTAGACAAAAGAGTGACTGAATGGGTTGCTATATTTCTAGAAAATAGATCTCAGAGAATTAGAGTAGGTGAAGCTTTATCTGACCCTGTAATAGTTGAGAGGGGAGTTCCTCAGGGCAGTGTTATCGGACCTTTATGTTTTCTTATATATATAAATGATATGAGTAAAGGAGTGGAATCAGAGGTAAGGCTTTTTGCGGATGATGTTATTCTCTATAGAGTGATAAATAAGTTACAAGATTGTGAGCAACTGCAACGTGACCTCGAAAATGTTGTGAGATGGACAGCAGGCAATGGTATGTTGATAAACGGGGCTAACAGTCAGGTTGTGAGTTTCACAAATAGGAAAAAACCTCTCAGTTTTAATTACTGCATTGATGGGGTGAAAGTTCCTTTTGGGGATCATTGTAAGTATCTAGGTGTTACTATAAGGAAAGATCTTCACTGGGGTAATCACATAAATGGGATTGTAAATAAAGGGTACCGATCTCTGCACATGGTTATGAGGGTGTTCAGGGGTTGTAGTAAGGATGTAAAGGAGAGTGCATATAAGTCTCTGGTAAGACCCCAACTAGAGTATGGTTCCAGTGTATGGGACCCTCACCAGGATTACCTGATTCAAGAACTGGAAAAAATCCAAAGAAAAGTAGCTCGATTTGTTCTGGGTGATTTCCGACAAAAGAGTAGCGTTACAAAAATGTTGCAATGTTTGGGTTGGGAAGAATTGAGAGAAAGAAGAAGAGCTGCTCGACTAAGTGGTATGTTCCGAGCTGTCAGCGGAGAGATGGCGTGGAATGACATTAGTAAACGAATAGGTTTGAATGGCGTTTATAAAAGTAGGAAAGATCACAATATGAAGATAAAGTTGGAATTCAAGAGGACAAACTGGGGCAAATATTCATTTATAGGTAGGGGAGTTAGGGATTGGAATAACTTACCAAGGGAGATGTTCAATAAATTTCCAATTTCTTTGAAATCATTTCGGAAAAGGCTAGGAAAGCAACAGATAGGGAATCTGCCACCTGGGTGACTGCCCTAAATGCAGATCAGTATTGATTGGATTGATTGATTGATTGGAAGATAAATATCTGAATTGAAGTAATAGAATCCATGGATTCTAAGTAATCATATACATTGACTCAAAACAGAGAGTCATACTAGGTATATTATGGATCATTTTAAAATTACCATTTAAAAGAAAAGAAAATCATCTCGTAGCCCCACGCCTCCATCTTTTTTTTTTACCGAAGCCATTCTTGTCTCTCGAACAGAGAGCAAACGAATCAAAGAGAAGGTAGAAAGAAATGCTTCGGTAATCCTTCATAAGATGAGGTACCATCTGTCTAATCAGGGTGAACTACACATCAAGTCACAATCGACTGATCTATGACATCGTAAATAATGCGATATAAGAAAGTAAAATATGAAGGTAATAAGGTGTGGCACAGATTCAAATCAACACTTCGGATATACCGTTTCAATTTAGGCGTCTGCAGTTCCCCGTTTCTTTGAGTTTCGCTATATGCATCAACAAGGCACAAGGACAATCGCTTAAAGTTGTAGGACTCAGTCTTCGAAAACGGTGCTTATCCCATGGTCATCTGTACGTGGATTGTTCAAAAGTTGGAAAGGCAAACACACTATATATCTAAGCTCCAAATGGAAGAACGCTTAATATAGTTTATCCGGAAGCTCTATAAGGAAAAATTAGTTACTTTTTACATGGTGTGGTCTTTTATATTGTTTTAATATTATTTGTACCATCCACGAGCCGGGTATATTAAGCACTGAAAGTAACAAATGAATGGTTTAAATACATCTAACAGTTGAATTAATAAACGCGTGTGAAGCTGCGGGCACATGCCAGTATTTACATAATTCAACGATATTGCGTTTACGAGGCGTACGGTGTCTTTCAACTTCACGCCTTTCACGGACTATCTCCTTTTGCCGACGCCTTCATCCTTTTGGGTGGGGGCGGTAATATATATCCATGGTATTCCCTGCCTGCTTTAAAAGGCGACTGAAAAGGGGGACCAAATGCTCTCAATTCAGGAGCGCGGGTTTGTGACCACGGTCTCCCTAGCTGAGTCTGGCATTGCCTCCTCTTGTGTCAGGATCCTCGCTTACATCTTTCCTGTTCGACCTCCGTTGGTCAACTCCTGTTCTTTTCCGACCGCAACGGCACTAGATTTTCGACACCTAGGGAGTCCCCGTGTGAGTGGGGTTGGTGGAATAACTTCCACCGTATCCTCTGCCTGTCGTAAGAGGCGACTAAAAGGAGCTCAGGGCCTCTTAATTTGGGAGCGTGTGTTGGCGACCACGGAGCCCTTACCTGAGTCCCGGTAATGCTTCCAGTTACTTGTGCCAGGTACTTTACTTGATCATGGTGTTTGAGGTCACATAATGGCGTAGTGACTGTAGCCCTCTTTAGGGAGAACATAATACTGCACTTCACCTGTTCAGTTCAGATTTTAGAAGCTTGAATAAATAACCCCATTGGAAACAATTTTTGGATCTAGCTGTACAATGATTCGGCTATAAAGACGATCATCGAGTTTGATGCAGATTGTAGTGTAGTGCTGACGTCTCATTTACAGTGAAAATTTAAAACAAAAGGTTTGTTATCTTCCTCACTTCCTGTTAATATTCGATTCGCATGATAATAGATTTGAGTCACGGACGGTAACCATATCGTATGCGTGTCGCGAGTCCTGTAAATCTACTGATATGTAGCACCTAAGTATCGATAATTGTTTGCGTATTTGGAAACATGTGTGGGAGGTATTCTGAAGTATTATGGTACATCCGCTTCGTAAGGGAAGTTGTATCTATGAATGATTTGCGTATCTTTTGTGATGAATTGACGTGATGATAGTAATTTTATATAATCCTCAATTTTCTGTTGCGTGGGCGAATCTATCACAACCTTGCAGTGTTCGTATATAAGGCCACAACTGCGAAAGGAGTTTTAAGCTTTCACATAAGATTATTGGCACTATGAGGAAGCTGGTCTTTCATCTTCTTATTGTTGGTAAGAATAATCCGCTTATTTCTTAGATAGCAAGCTACGTTTTAAGAGTGAAAATATAAAGCGGCCTACATAGTTCTCGAATAGTTCTCTTATGCGGGAAGCGTTCAAATCTATTATATATAAAAGAACATGTCCTGACTGACTGACTGACTGATTAATCATCGCCAAGCCAAAACTACTGGACATAAAGAAAAGACATTTTGAGGATACATTTATGTTGCAATGTAGGTGCTCACTAAGGGAGAATTTTTGGATATCCCGTCGCTAAGGGGGTGAATTATTAAAACGAGTGTATCTATATCTCAATAAAAGTTTACAGATGTAAAAACTGGTATTTAGAATCTCCTTTAAAAATTAAGAAACACGTATTTTTTGTTTTCGGAAAATCCCAATAGGAGGGCTGAGAAAGGGTGAAAAAGGGGTTGAATGACTTTAATGTGGATACTTATATCTCAGAAACTAAAAATATTACAGACCTGAAAATTGGTATTTGGGATCTCCTTTAAAAATAAAGAAATAAGTTTTTTTTGCTTTTGGAAAATCCAATTAATGAAGGTTAAAAAGGAGTGACAAACTGGGGTGAATTTTTAGAAAGACTATATCTATATCAGGAACGTAAAATATTACAGACGTAAAAATTGGTATTTGGAATCTCCTGTAAAGATAAAGAAACACAGGTGATTTGTTTTTGTAAACTCCACTTGTGGGGAACTAAAAAAAAGGGTGAAATTTTAAAATGAGCATTTCTGCAGTATATCTCAAAAACGTAACATGTTACAGAAGTGAAAAATGGTATTTTTAATCTCTATTAAAAATAAAGAAACAAGATTTTTTTTGTTTTCGGAAAAACCACTTGGGTGGGGTGGGGGTAAATGTGACTGAAAATGGGGTCGAATTCTTTAAATTAGGATAGTGATATCTCAAGAACTGACGATGTTACAGACTTGAAATTTGAAAATTGGAATCTCCTTTAAAAATAAAGAAATGCGTAATTTTGTTTTCCAAAATCCACTTAAAGTGGGGGATTAAAAAATTAGTTGAATTATTTATATGAAGATTCTATTACCACAAAAACGAAAGATTTTGCAGGCGTGAAAATTGGTATTTAGAATCTGCTTTAAAAGTAAAGAAACGCGTATTCTCTGAAAATCCAATGAACCGTGGGGGTGGGGGGAGGTGAATGTATTGATAAATTAATTGAGGATACTTCTATATAATAAAAACTAAAGTTGTTACAGACGTGAAAATTGGTATTTGGATCTCCTTTAGAAACAAAAAAGAAGCGTTTTGGGGGGGGGGGACATCCTGCGGGGTGAGGGTGAAAAGGAGTTGAATTCTTTTCATGAGGACACATATCTAAAAAACTGAAGATGTTAGAGTCGTGATAATTGGTATTTCGAAGATACTTTGCTATTAAAGAAACAAGTATTTTTTGCCGGAAAATTCACTTAGGGGGGCAAGGGTGAAAGGAACTGAAATAAAAGTGTTTTTTTATATGGGAATACTTATATCTCAAAACTGAAGGTAACAGACGTGAACATCGGTATTTAGAATGTCTTTTAAACATAAACAAACACGCCTTTTTTTGGGGGGGGGGGGGGTAATCAACTTAAGGGCGATGGGGTGGAAAAAGAGTTGAAACCAGTTGATTTTACTATCCATAATGTACTTATTCTAAACATAAAACGGTCATTTTATATCTTTCCTGGGTTCGTTTTCAAGAGCCATCTTACCGGGCGAGTTGGCCGTGCTGGTAGGAGCGCCCAGCTGTGAGCTCGCATCCGGGAGTTAGTGTGTTGGAACTCCACTGTCGGCAGTCCTGAAGATGGTTTTCCGTGGGTTTTCATTTTCACACCAGGCAAATGCTGGGGCTGTACCTTAATTAAGGCCATGACCACTTCCTTCCCATTCCTAGGCCTTTATCTGTCCCATTGTCGCCATGTGATATATCTGTGTCGTGCGACGTAATAGCAAGCAAGTAGCAAGAGCCATCTTTTCCTTTGGAGAACTTAAAGTTAGATTACAGTAGATTCTCCTGGCATTTAAATAAAAATTTAAACGCATTTGAAATAAACGATAGGAATGATATTCATCATGCAATTCTTCACCTCTGTAATAAGGTCAATAATTCACGGAAGTATATCATTCGTATCGCCAGATCCCACGCACTTGCCAACGCGCGTTAATGGTGCTTGTCACATTTTCAGCAATGACAATGGCAGCAGATGTAATTTACCGCCAAGTAGCGGTCTTGCGCCTTGCTGCGGGGTCCAGGACATCAATAATAATAATAATAATAATAATAATAATAATAATAATAATAATAATAATAATAATAATAATAATAATAATAATAATAATAATAATAATAATAATAATAATAATAATAATCTAAATTCAACCAATATCACCCACTCTAATATTAATAATGTTCTGGACCGTCGTCAAAATGTGCGGACCGTGCTAGAAACGGTCCTGGCCGGTTAATGACTACGAATGCAGTCCGGCAGCGGGTTCAGTACCGCCGAGGCACCCAAGACAACAACACGCCGGATCACTTCAAGGATTTGATCCATATTAAAAATGCTTATAGGAAAATATTGCAAAGATTTAGGGACCCAACTCACCGGGCGGAATACCTGGAGCTAGCCCGGGAAGTACTAAATCGATTGCTGGAAATAAAGATTGAAAAATGGGAGGAAATTTGCCGTCAGATCGCGAATTTTGGCGATAATATAAAATGTTAAGCATTCAATTATAAATTTCAGTATAATACCGTAGCGAAGCACGGGTATCTTGCTAGTCGATTGTAATCGTACAGTTGATTATGATTAGTATCACAGGATTATCTGCTAATTTACAGCTAATTGTTTTATGAAAACTCTAACTTGATGATCATCTTGTACTCCATTTAAGGTTACTGGGCATATTTTGTTCGACTCTGTGGTCTAAATGATTCAGTAGCGTAGCAAGTATCAGTCGATGGAGAAGGGGTGCATGTAGGTACAAATCAATCAATCAATCAATCAATCAATCAATCAATCAATCAATCAATCAATCAATCAATCAATCAATCAATCAATCAATCAATCAATCAATCAATCAATCAATCAATCAATCAATCAATCAATCAATCCTGATCTGCATTTAGGGAAGTCGCTCAGGTGGCAGATTCCCTATCTGTTGTTTTCCTAGCCTTTTCTTAAACGATTGCAAAGAAGTTGGAAAATTATTGAACATCTCCCTTGGTAAGTTATTCCAATCCCAAACTCCCCTGCCTATAAACGAATATTTGTCCCAATTTGTCCTCTTGAATTCCAACTTTATCTTCATATTGTAATCTTTCCTACTTTTAAAGACACCACTCAAACTTATTCGTCTACTAATGTCATTACACGCCATTTCTCCGCTAACAGCACGGAACATACCACTCAATCGAGCAGCTCGTCTCCTTTCTCCCAAGTTTTCCCAGCCTAAAATTTGCAACATTTTTGTAACGCTACTCTTTTGTCGGAAATCAATCAGAACAAATCGAGCTGCTTTTCTTTGGATTTTTTTCCAGTTCTTGAATCATGTAATCCTGGTGAGGGTCCCACACACTGGAACCATACTCTAGTTGGCGTCTTAACAGAGATATATGCCCTCTCCTTTACATCGTTACTACAACTCCTAAACACCCTCATAACCATGTGCAGGGATCTGTACCCTTTATTTACAACATACAAAGGGCACTAGGAAAGTTTTGCAATGTGAGTGAACGCTTTAGACTTTTTCCAAATAATTTCCACCACACTCAATACACTTCTCCATACGTCGAAACCAGTCACTGAACCAACTCTGCCACTTTTCTTCGGTTACATTTTCACACTCATGATCCCACGCTGCCAGAAGCTCCTCGTCGGATGAAAAACGTCTCCCTTTCAGCTTCATCTTCACTTCTGGGAAGAGTACGAAGTCACATGGGGCAAGATCAGGACTGTATGGAGGGTGATCAAGCACAGTCAACCCTGATCTGGCAAGACTCCGTTCTTACATTAGCACGATGTGCTGGAGCATTGTCGTGATGCAAGAGCCAAGTGCTGAGCCGTGACCGTGGACGGAGCTGCTAGAGAGCCTGGATGACCTGAGGCAGACAAGTCTCACTGTACCACGTCGCAGTAACTGTACTTTGTGTTTCTAGCAAAACCCGAGTCAGGATGCCCCGTTTAGTGAAGAATACTGCAAACATCATTTTCTTTCACTGACCTGGAATTTCACACTGTCACAGTCATCGTCAAACAGCCACAAATGTTCTGGGATTTTGTTAGGACATCGTTATAATAAAGCCAAGTTTCGTCACCTGTAGCGATGCTATTGACGTTATGCGAAGTCCCATTTTCAAACTGTTTTAGCATTTTTCGGCACCATTTCACTCGATGTACTCTGGTGTTCCTCTGGTGCAGGGATGTGGAGGGTCCCTTCTACCTGCCGATATCAACCCTCTCTCTTGCTGCAACATTTTCCTCACAGCTTGAATGTTTTCCTCAGTTTCTGATTCAGACGGTCGCCCAGAACGAGGATCGTCTTCAACCCCAACTTTCATCTCTGGAACTCTTTGTACCAGCGGAAAATTGTTGTCCGATGTGGACAGTCTTTCCCCAACACAGGAGTCATTTCTCCAGGCACTGGTCAACAGTTAACCCACGAGCAAAATTGTAGTGGATAATTGCGCGATATTGACCTTTAGACCACATTGGCATCTTAAAATGTTTTCAGTCCCACTGCTTGGTAATAACTGGTATGATGGTCGCGCCTTGCTGTCTTCTAGACCGGTTTTTATTCTCTTTTCATCCCTCACCGTAACAGGGGTGTCCAGCCAAGCGCTTTTGCATATTGCAAAACTTTCTTAGTGCTCTTTGTATTTATGTGATTACCCCATTGAAGATCTTTCCTTATATTAAGGCCTAGGTACTTAATGATCCCCAAAGCGAACTTTCACTCCATCAACTCAGTAATTGAAACAAAGAAGACTTTTCCTATTTCTGAAACTCACAACCTGACTTTTAACCTCGTTTATCATCATACCATTGCCTACTGTCCATCTCACAACATTATCGAGGTCATTTTGCAGTTTCTCACAATCTTGTAACTTATTTATTAATCTGTACAGAATAACATCATCTGCAAAAATACTTATCTCTGATTGCACTTCTTTACACATATCATTGATATATATAAGAAAACATAAAGGTCCAATAATACTGCCTTGAGGAATCCTCCTCTTAATTATTACAGGGACAGATAAAGCTTCGCCTACTCTAATTCTCTGAGTTCTTTTTTCTAGAAAATTAGCCACACATTCAGTCACTCTTTTAAAAGTCCAATTGCACTCATTTTTGCTAGTAGTTTCCCATGATCTACCCTATCAAATGCCTAATATAGGTCAAATGCGATACAGTCCATTTGACCTCCTGAATCCAGGGTATCTGCTATATCTTGCTGGAATCCTACAAGTTGAGCTTCAGTGGAATAACCTTTCCTGAACACATACTGCCTTCTATCAAACCAGTTATTCATTTCGCAAACATGTCTAATATAATCAGAAAGAATGCTTTCCCAAAGCTTACATACAATGCATGTCAAACTTACTGGCCTGTAATGTTCAGCTTTATGTCTATTTAGCTTTCCTTTATACACAGGATCTACAATAGCAACTCTCCATTCATTTGGTATAGCTCCTTCATGCAAACAATAATCAAATAAGTACTTCAGATACGGTACTATATCCCAGCCCATTGTCTTTAGTATATCCCCCGAAATCTTATCAGTTCCAGCTGATTTTCTAGTTTTCAACTTTTGTATCTTACTGTAAATGTCATTGCTGTCATAGGTAATTTTTTATACTTCTTTAGTTTTGGTCACCTTTTCTATCTTGACATTATACTTGTAACCAACAATCTTTACATACTGCTGATTGAATACTTCTGCCTTTTGAAGATCCTCGCATACACACTTCCCTTGTTCATTAATGATTCCTGGAATATCGTTCTTGGAACCTGTTTCTGCCTTAAAGTACCTATACATACTCTTCCATTTTCCACTAAAATTAGTGTGGCCACCAATTATGCTTGTCATCATGTTATCCTTAGCTGACTTCTTTGCTAGATTCAATTTCCTTGTAAGTTCCTTCAATTTCTCCTTACATCCACAGTCATTTCTAACTCTATTTCCAACCTGCACCTCCTTCTTAGTCTCTTTACTTCTCTGTCATAATATATTGGATCTTTACAAGTCCTTACCACCTTTAAAGGTACAAACCTTTTTTCACATTCTTTAACAATTGCTGTAAACTCATCCCAGAGTCTGTTTACATTTTTATTTATCGTTTCCTACCGATCATAGTTACTTTTAAAAAACTCCCTCATGCCTGTTTTTTCAATCATACGGTACTGCCTAATAGTCCTAATTTTCATATCTTCCTTTCTTCAAATTTATTTTTAACTACCACAAAAACAGCTTCGTGATCACTAATACAATATATTACTTCAGTTTCTCTATATAGTTCATCTAGTTTTACCAGCATCACATCCAGAACATTCTTCCCTCTAGTTGGTTCCATCACTTTTTAAATCAGATGCCCTTCTCATATTTACTTATGTCATTTTTAGGTCATGCTTCCTGTCGTTCGCATTACTTTCCCAATTGACATTTGCTAAATTGAGATCACCTGCTACAATCACGCTCCTTTCCTTATCGTTTCCCACATAGCTGATTATCTTATCAAATAATTCTGAATCAGCTTCTGCGCTACCCTTTCCCGGTCTGTACACCCCAAAGACATGAAGTTGTCTTATCTTTAGAGATGCGCCTTACACCTAGAATTTCATGTTTGCCATCTTTCACTTTTTCTAGCTTACAAATTCTTTTTTCACCAGAATGAATACTCCCCCTCCTACCATTCCTATCCTATCTCTACGATACACACTCCAGTTCCGTGAGAAAAATTCTGCATCCACTATATCATTTCTCGGCCATGATTCACCTCCTAATACAATATCTAGTGAGTATATATCTATCAAAATTACATAATTCTATTCCTTTCTTTACAATACTTCTACAGTTGCGCACTAACATTTTTATGTCATCCCTACTTGATTTCCAGTTCCCTGTTCCCTTATCATCGCTCACTAGGCCACCCCGTTTCCCTGAATGTACCTCTCTAAAACGCTTCTAAACAAATTTCCTAACTTATATGTGCCACTGTGGTTTAAGTGAAGGCAATCTGAGTGCAGATCCCTATCTCCTACCCGCCTGTTAGGATCTAGAAATTTCACTCCCAGTTTCCCCACATACCCACTCCATAGTCTCATTTAAATCCCCAATCACCTTCCAGTCAGTATACCTCCCACACAGTATTCAACTGATAATCTCCGCTTCTTTAAACTTCACTCGTTCTGCATTTACCAGGTCCCGCACATCCCCAACTATGTTTGTACTTATGCCTACTTGTCTTACGTTGTTAGTACCAACCTGAACCCTTCTCCTTCTCTTCTACCTTCCTCAATATTATGCTTCGGCCGATAACTTCAACTTTGGAAGTGTCGGATTCCTTCTATTTGTCCCTCTGATATTAATGGAGGATGGCTGCCTGGTAGTCATCATCATCATCTGTTTACACTCCAGGGTCGGCTGTTCCCTCGGACACAGCGAGGGATCCCACCTCTACCGCCTCAAGGGCAGTGTCCTGGAGCTTCAGACCCTTGGTCGGGGATACAACTGGGGAGTATGACCAGTACCTCGCCCAGGCGGCCTCACCTGCTATGCTGAACAGGGGCCTTGTAGGGGGATGGGAAGATTGGAAGGGATAGGCAAGGTTGAGGGAAGGAAGCGGCCGTGGCCTTAAGTTAGGTACCATCCCGGCATTCGCCTGGAGGAGAAGTGGGAAACCACGGAAAACCACTTCCAGGATGGCTGAGGTGGGAATCGAACCCGCCTCTACTCAGTTGACCTCCCGAGGCTGAGTGGACCCCGTTCCAGCCCTCGTACCACTTTTCAAATTTCGTGGCAGAGCCGGGAATCGAACCCGGACCTCCGGGGGTGGCAACTAATCACGCTAACCACTACACCACAGAGGCGGACTGCCTGGTAGTACTTGTTCTTAAGACAATAATCCCCACTAACACCACCACTACTCTTGTATTTTCGTCTGATTTAATGTTAACAGAGAATGATTTCCCGGCCGTACTTCTTCTTAAAACAATGATCACCAACACCATCACCATCCTACATAATATGCTTGTAGTAGAAATGTGTTCCATCACCACAAATATTGTATTTGTCTCACGAATGACAGTCTCATTAATAATAATATATTACTTCCTTAAACAGTCACATTATTAATATTATTTTAATAAGGAATGAACGGCCGTAGCCGTGTTGAAACACCGAATCCCGTGAGATCTCCGAAGTTAAGCAACATTGGGCGTGGTCAGGAGTTGGATGGGTTGCCACGCGCTGTTGGTGGGGGGTAAGGGAATGGAGGAGCGGAAAGGAACTGGCCACACTACCGCACGTAAACTCCGGCTCAGGAACACCTCTTCGAAGGTTCGGACCTGCCTTCGGGCAGAATAACCCTTAACCTTAACCTAATAAGGAATGAATATATAGGCCTATATATTCAGAAATATAACATTTTATCAGAGACACCGTTATAGCCAATATAGTCAGAACACTTCTTCTTCTTACTTCCTCAATTACGGGACATAGACGGAGAAATTTTAGTGATATTTATTAGGAGATACCTACTTACTAATGCCGGAATTTTTACCATAAATTATTTGTGCGCTACATTGAGTATTTTCTTCTTTTTCATACGTTATTTACTAAATATGTGTAATTTTTATGCCCAGAATATTGAGAAAATTATGTATACTATCCAATAGTAAAGAAATCTGAGATGAAACTGAGTCGTGCTTTTCAAGATGCTTTACCTTATCATGTCAGAACTTTCAAGACTGCCAACTTTTCCGTTTCGCTCATTTCCAATATTCAAATACTTAAATTAGAGGTGGGTTCCCGATATTTTTGATGACTCGATATCCTCCATAGTCAAGAGGTGTCGATTTCAGACGATACTACTACAGATCAGCTCGATACTTTTTCGATACTATGTTAATAGGTTACTAAAATTTTTAAACCTGCCGAAATGTAGCTTGAGGAAGATGATTTAGAATGTGATATTGCACTAATCTGTATCATTATATACTGTACTTTCTATTTGGATATCTATGAAAAGACCATGCTTCCCCCTACAAATACACCTTGTTCTGAGTGCAACAAACAACAGAGACTTTCACTAATCACATTTTGTGGTTTGTTTGAACTATCAAATCATAAGCAAGGAAGTAAATCATTGTAATAGCATGAAACCTGATTTAGATTTTAGACTACTATTTTAAAATTTCATGTAAGTTTCGTAATCTACCACTTTTGGACAACATGAATGGAGCGTGGAACTATTTATTATTGGATCCTCTCAGTGATAACCATGCGATTGGCCGCATTTGTAAAGTTTCTCGTAAGGAGAAAAATCTTACAACTCTAGCAACGTGAAGGAGCATGTTGCCAGGCTGAACCACTCAGATGGCTAAAGTGTTGGCCTTCTGACCCCAACATGGCAGGTTCGATCCTGGCTCAGTCGGTTGGTATTTGTAGGTGCTCAAATACGACAGCCTTGCGTCGGTAGATTTACTGACACATAAAAGAACTATTGTGGTAAAAAGTCTGACACCTAGGCGTCTCCGAAAACCGTGGAAGTAGTTAGTGTGACGTAAACAAATAACGTTATTATTATTATTATTATTATTATTATTATTATTATTATTATTAAGCATGTCACCTCAAACATTTAGATTTTACTGAACATGAACATCCCAGCAATAGGAGAAAGTATGTCAAGTGAAGAAATGACAGTGGAAAAATCTGTGCCCGTTCATTCCATTTCTAAGTCATTGACCTCGTTATGAACTCCACCATAGTACTCAAATACTAGCCAGTCTGCTCTCACACCTTTCCTGGACGTGTATCCAAATTTGAACCGGGAGATAATAAATGGAAGGTAATTATCCAAACGGCTCTAACCAGTTAGCATTGTAGAAGATAAAGGATTTAAGGAGTTGATTCAGCACTACTGCCTACTGGTAAGCACATACTGCAACCTTTTATAGCTAGTCAACAGTCGGAGAACACTGAGACACGTCAGGGGTGCTCAGTTCGCAAATAGGACGCACAAACAAAATATCCAAGGATGTGGCATGCATAGGAAATATGAACTTAAATGGTGGCATATAATGAAGAAAATACGGAATAAAATTGATATATGGCATGGTTTATTAATAACAAAAATATTCTCAAATTGTCATTCTTTATAACTGTGATAATGAAAATGATCGCTACTAAATTAAAAATATATCTCTTGAAGTACAAATGAAAATAATCAAATGGGGTGGTACACGATTTCACGCCCTATCTTGCCCTAGCAAATCACAATTACATGTTAATTTCAATAATTTTATTCATGTTAATAGATTTCATTTGATTTACTGAAAGCTCTGGATTCAGACGATCCGCTCTGAAATATTAGAAAGAAAAAAATTCGAATTAAATTTTGTACAATGATCACATTAAATTTCCAATTATCTACCCAAAATTTTACGTTTCTTTTTACAATTACTTAATTTGATGCTATAATTTCCATTTAAAACTGAGTCGGCCCAATGAAATAATAATCTGTTCAATTGCCAGTCGCTTATTGGGTTAACGAAATTAAATAAATAACTAAAGCCTGGAAATGCAATATACATTTAAAATGGTCTGCCTAACTCAAAGTTTAACTTCCAAAATGCCATATCACAAATCGAAGAAATTAACACTGTCCACACCGCATAACAAAAAAAAAAAAAAAAAAAAAAAAAAGGAAAATCAACTCCAAAATATCATAACCATATTGTAAAACTAGGTTACGCTAATATTTACACAGTATTTTACACTATCTACACTTCAGACTACACACACGATGATCATATTGTCAGGATATCATTGAATAATTCTAGGATAGCTGAATGTACTGTAAAATTTCTAGTGTTCAATTAGATGACCTGGATGAAAGTCCTCGAACATTCGGGAAAATCTCGAATTCGGGCAAAGTCTCGAATAGTGTTCCAGAACCATCGTGAGTTATCGTGAACATTATAGTTATAAATTACAGAGAACTCGAGATAGAACTAATTAAGCATAACTTCTCGAAGACGTAGGCAAATTCAAACAAACGTAGGTTCATCGTATTAAATCACGCAAATATCTACCATATTACACTACCAAATTATCACCTGCCTCAATAACCATCTTCTACAATCATGGCGTGACTCTATTCTCGAAGAACTACATCACTTATTCACTATAATATAATTTCTCTCGAAGACAAAAGTATTACCTTAATAATAATGAAATCTCTAATAATGACCCCTACTATACGACAATATATTTGTGATCCACCCCGGGATATCACAAATTCATTCTAATATCATCACGCAATAAGTCCTACGCGTATATAATTCTCGAAGATTCAATCCACCTACCGGTTCTCAAGTCTTGACTCAACTATCTCTGTTCCGCACTTACGTACACGGATTCTGATTCAAAATGACGGAATCATTTTTCTTTTAAGATTGAAGTTCAAATATCACACGATTATATTCCAACAGATACCATATACGAGAATGTCTCGCTTCTGTGCGACGACTGTACATCCAGAAAAATCTAATACACGTACACGAATGTCCTAACATCATTATAAAGATTGATAAATTTATAAGATGAAACCCTGAGAATTATTACTGCCTGATACACCTAGTATAATTCATAAGTCATGTACACCGTTCCAATATCACATTTCGCCTATATAACAGGGATAAATATATGAGGATCATCTATTGTCACTATAATATGGCAAAGTACTACGACTACACAACTGAAACAGACCGCAAGACCATTTACCAACTACAACTACATAACTATCCTTCTACAAACAGATTATATTATACAATTGCGTCGACTTAGCTTATGATGTCTTCCTGATGTTGAACGGCTGGTCGTCCTCAATAATAATAATAATAATAATAATAATAATAATAATAGTAATAATAATAATACAATCACAGGTGCCTTTCTCTCAGCCCGTCGCTCTCAGCTCTGGTCACATGGGTTTAAGCTTCCATTTCAACGCCCACACATATAGCGGTATGTGACATCACCATGACGATGTTCATAATTATTCTCTTCTTGAGTTTCAGGCTGAAACTAGTACAAAAAAGATTAATAAATTTGTTACACAACACTTCCTGGCAATATTGTTCAAATATTCAACACTGTAGACAGCTCAACTTAACTTGACGTCTGCTGTGTTACGTGCATTGACAAGCGTAATATTCCAAATGGTGTATTTGTAGGATCTCCGACTATGTTAACACAGTTCAACTTCCTCAACTCAATCTTCGAGTATAGCCGTCCGCTATCGAACCAAGTACTTGTTTTAACGGCGTGTCGAACACCACTCCAGTACGGCGACTCACACACTGACACAGTAATCTACTACTCCCTTCTCAGCTGGCAAGCTGGATTCCTTGATGTTCTGCGCACGCGCGCTCGGACCGGAAATCTCATCAAGTTAACAACTGTAATACTTCATGTATAGGCCTATTATTGTCTTCCATGTGATCAGCTGCTATCGCATCATCGTCATAAACTGAATTAACACCATTAAACACCTGGGGCATTATTTCAATAATTATTTTTGATACATCAGCAACATGGTCTGTGGGCTACCACCAGTTTTAATTTTTTTCCCGTGTGTTCAGGGCTTTCTACTTTTTAGCCTTCGCTTTTAAGTCCTTCCACAGAATTTTAAGTTGCTCTTCACTGCGTTTTCAATCACTCGAAGCATTGAATTCTTCTGTCACGGCTTTCCATGCATTTCTTTCCTTATCCAGCATCTTTACGTCGTGTTTCTTACACTCTATACACTTTGCATAAATCTTAATCGTCTCTACTAAAAAGTATTTATATTTTTCGCTTACGTTTTCCCCGTTACCGATCACACACAACCTTTTTCATTTAGATTTCTTGAAAGAAGACACGCAATCACAACAACACTCCTTGAGTAACGAACGCTACTTCTACAGTACGTAGTGACTAGAGGAGTAAATTGTACTTCAGCTCTCCGACGTTACTTCCGGAGTAAATAACTCCCGTAGTAGTTTACTTCTGTAGTATGGACTTCATTAGTAGACGCTACTTCCGGAGTAATTTCCTCGAAGATTGTGTACGCCACCCTAAATCTTTGGAGATATTTTAACGTGGGTGGAGCATCCACACGTTCTTTGGTAACCGGTATGCGACGCGGACCTATCGCTTGAAGTAGCATTCGAACTAGGATAGTGTGCGAGTTATAATATTAAATGTAAATACTTGGTATAGGATTGAAGTAATTAATAAGCATGTTTTTCTTTTTTTTTTCATTTTAAAGGACTGATGGATGGTATCTACACTCAGCCACTTTTGGATATGGCAGAGGCAACGGACCTAAGGATTTCTCCTAGAATTCGCCGACTTCATGCACAATCCATTACGGTACATGAAGAGCCTCCACTTCCCCCTCCCGTATCATCTACTCCTCCAACACCTCCATATACCGTAAAACTTCATTCATCTCTATCGCCATCACATCACTTATCAACTTCAAATCCTTATACAAGGACTCCTTACTCAACACAGCCACCTACACAAACTACAACATGTCGTCATGAAACTCAGCGAACAACGACTCCTTACTCAACGCAACCACCTACACAAACTACAACATGTCCTTGTAAAACTCCGCAAACAACGACTCCTTATTCAACGCAGCCACCTACTCAAACAACACCGTGCACTTGTAAAACTCCGCAAACAACGACTCCTTATTCAACGCAGCCACCTACACAAACAACACCGTGCTCTTGTGAAGAAACCACTCCATCACCAACATGTCTTTGTAAAACTCAGCAGACAACTACTTTTCCTACCAAGCAACTTACGCCATCGCCAACATGTCCGTGCCAATCTCAGAGGAATTCGTCGAACCCTCATCCTGAACAACAGCGACCGCGTCCACCATTTCCCCTTGATTCTCAGCAATATCTAATTCAACCACCGTCAGAACGGGATAAGGAACCTTCGTCGAAGTGCCCGGAAACCTGTCCTCTATATTACAAGCCTGTGTGTGCGGCAAGCTGTACTCGTCCAATGAAAACCTTCACTAATATATGCTACCTCAACATGTTCAATTGCAAGTATAGTGAACGTAAGTACTTTTAAAAAAATCAGTACATTATTCATATAGGTAGTCTATATGACACAATTATTATTTTAGTTTGCCGTGAAAAACTACATCATCAACATTATCATCTATGTATTTCTAAATGTTGTCCTCTAATGACATCTACAACTGCTATGTAATGGACATTAAGATTATGTCAGAAATGAAAAACTACAATTATTTGCCAATTGGCTCTTTGCATTAGTAAGTAGAGCCTCCATGGCTCAGGCGGCAGCGTTCCGTCCTCTAACAGCTGGATTCCATGGTTCAAATCCCGGTTACTCCACGTGAAATTTGTGCTGGACAAAGCGGAGATGAGTCATCTTTCTCTCAAGATACTCCGGTTGTCCCTATCATCTTTATTTCCAGCAACACTCTCCAGTATCATTTCGTTTCATTTCTCAGTCATTAATCATTGCCCCAGAGAAGTGCGACAGGCTTCGGCACCTGGCACAATTCCTATCCTCGCTGCTAGATGGGGCTTCCTTCGTCCAATTCCTGACCGGGTCAAATGGCTGGAAACAGGCTGTGGGTTTACATTTCTCTCGTGAGTGTGAACTCGAAAGGCGATGGAGGTTTCATCACTGACATCACTATATCGAACTCCGTGCGAAAATCTCCACCAACATATTTATTGTCTTACTTCATTAATTGTAACAATAGATCTGCCTTTTTCCTGTCGTCAACCGCTCTTCTACGTACATCCAACAGCACACAAATTATTCGGAAGAGAAATATTTAAATTTTTAGATTCTCGAAACGCAAATATATTCGTGAAATACCTTATGGATAGACGCTGGCCGAAGAGGTGATGCTTGGAATCCTACCTCCTGCACAAACAAGAGGACTTTGAAAGAAAGGAACGGCTAATTTTTGTGAGATTGAGTATACAATACATCATTCGTTGTGACTAGATCATGGCTTTGGAATACACTTCCAGAGGAACAGTAAGACATACACGATATCTAAGACTGCTTGCAGATATTTCCTGCTCAATGCCGCTGTTTCGTATTGTGTTGATGTAAGGTAGGATGTGTGTTGTTGCACTATTATGGTATACAAGGTAGTTACACTGTGATTTTACAATCAAAATGTGCTGTTTATTCCTACATTTATTATTATTATTACACTGACTGACAGAGCAAATGCAACACCAAGAAGGAGTGGTTCGAAAGGGATGAAAGTTGGGGAAAAAACAGAGACGGCACGGACGAATAATTGATGTTTATTTCAAACCGATATGCAGGTTACACAATGCGCACGGCATCGACTCAGTAGGATGTAGGACCAGCGCGAGCGGCGATGCACGCAGAAACACGTCGAGGTACAGAGTCAATAAGAGTGCGGATGGTGTCCTGAGGGATGGTTCTCCATTCTCTGTCAACCATTTGCCACAGTTGGTCGTCCGTACGAGGCTGGGGCAGAGTTTGCAAACGGCGTCCAATGAGATCCCACACGTGTTCGATTGGTGAGAGATCCGGAGAGTACGCTGGCCACGGAAGCATCTGTACACCTCGTAGAGCCTGTTGGGAGATGCGAGCAGTGTGTGGGCGGGCATTATCCTGCTGAAACAGAGCATTGGGCAGCCCCTGAAGGTACGAGAGTGCCACCGGCCGCAGCACATGCTGCACGTAGCGGTGGGCATTTAACGTGCCTTGAATACGCACTAGAGGTGACGTGGAATCATACGCAATAGCGCCCCAAACCATGATGCCGCGTTGTCTAGCGGTAGGGCGCTCCACAGTTACTGCCGGATTTGACCTTTCTCCACGCCGACGCCACACTCGTCTGCGATGACTATCACTGACAGAACAGAAGCGTGACTCATCGGAGAACACGACGTTCCGCCATTCCCTCATCCAAGTCGCTCTAGCCCGGCACCATGCCAGGCGTGCACGTCTATGCTGTGGAGTCAATGGTAGTCTTCTGAGCGGACGCCGGGAGTGCAGGCCTCCTTCAACCAATCGACGGGAAATTGTTCTGGTGGAACAGCCAGGGTGTCTTGCACATGCTGAAGAATGGCGGTTGACATGGCGTGCGGGGCTGCCACCGCTTGGCGGCGGATGCGCCGATCCTCGCGTGCTGACGTCACTCGGGCTGCGCCTGGACCCCTCGAACGTGCCATATGTCCCTGCGCCAACCATCTTCGCCACAGGCGCTGCATCGTGGACACATCCCTATGGGTATCGGCTGCGATTTGACGAAGCGACCAACCTTCCCTTCTCAGCCCGATCACCATACCCCTCGTAAAGTCGTCTGTCTGCTGGAAATGCCTCCGTTCACGGCGGCCTGGCATTCTTAGCTATACACGTGTCCTGTGGCACACGACAACACGTTCTACAATGACTGTCGGCTGAGAAATCACGGTACGAAGTGGGCCATTCGCCAACGCCGTGTCCCATTTATCGTTCGCTCCGTGCGCAGCACAGCGGCGCATTTCACATCATGAGGATACCTCAGTGATGTCAGTCTACCCTGCAATTGGCATAAAGTTCTGACCAATCCTTCTTGGTGTTGCATTTGCTCTGTCAGTCAGTGTATTATTATTATTATTATTATTATTATTATTATTATTTCACGTAATAGTGTATATGTGCATCATATTTATCTTTAAATTCGTGTTTATACAATTTAAACAAAGCCACTGTTTCGCCACTATACCCTACTTGTTTTATCATGTATTATATATAGTGTTCCGTTCTGTTTATGTTTTCGCATTGTACTTGCTTTTACTGTAACATTTTGTTTATTATTACTTTATTTTTGCTATTAAGCTTCGGATTTTTCTTTGATGCACATTGCTTCATTTCCCTGTTATGGATTCCTCAAGCTATTATCTACCAGATATATTTTTTGTTCTATAGTCTATATATTAAAAGAGTTTAGTAAAACACCTTTAGCAAATCCGTGTCCGGCTCCATGGCTAAATGGTTAGCGTGCTGGTCTTTGGTCACAGGCGTCCCGGGTTCGATTCCCGGCAGGGTCGGGAATTTTAACCATCATTGGTTAATTTTCCTGGCACTGGGGCTGGGTGTATGTGTCGTCTTCATCATCATTTCATCCTCATCACGACGCGCAGGTCGCCTACAGGAGTCAAATCAAAAGACCTGCAACTGGCGAGCCGAAAAGGTCCTCGGACACTCCCGGCACTAAAAGCCATACGCCATTTCATTTTTCAGCAAATCCGTCCGTCCGTTCAACTGGACCGATTTGCTTCACTCTTAATTTATCCTCTTCGGTATTACCTGTCGGTGAATCGTGAGACATTGATAGGTCTCTACGTTCAGCCAACTTTGAGTAATCATAAAATAAAACAATTAAAAAATGATCACTCCAATAATTGCAAGGGAGGGCTTACCCTAACTCGCAATACATTTTGTACTTAGAAGGTTGCTAAGCGACTAACAATTTCTTTTTCTATCTTCTTCATCTATATAAATAAAATCGTAACGACCGTGTGTCTGTACATTGATTATTTTGGCGAAATTTCCGTACAGTTATCCGTTTCAGGTGTAATAATGACCATCTGCATCATTTTTAGCTTTGGTGTCTGTCTGTTTGTCTGTCCTTCTATAACTTGAAAACTACTGGATATATTTCCACCAAACTTCCCATTTAGAATCCACCTGTCCTTGGATAGGTTTTAGCGCAAATATCGTTTCTAAATACCTGAAATGAGTGGGGATTTTTACAAAACCGAAACCGTGATTTTGCACTCCCTCAAAGTATACACAACCGAACTTGATGGAAATCTACCTTCCTTAATGAAAATTAATTTCTAAATCTTTTTTTCTCATGTGCATCATATCGATAACAGGATTTAATAAGGGAGATATCATTAACGGACCGTTTTTCGGTACAAATCCCAGCGGACTTAACACAAAAGCGGGTGCGCGTAAAGCGTATTTCTTACAACTTGAAAACTACTGAGATATTTGAACCAAATTTTATATTTCGCATCCACCCCTCCAAGGGTAGGTTTTAAGGTTTATACCATTTCAAATTCCCGGAGTGGACTGGGGTTTTATAGGGGACCGAAATGGTGATTTTTACTCTCCCACAATATATAAAGTACAAGACCAACCTGTCTGGAAATCGATTAAACTGTCTGGAAATCCAATTCTAATTTCTTTTTCTCATGTGCATTTTTCAACGGGAGGATTAATAAGGGAGATAACATGAAAGGTCGGTTTTCAGGCTAAGTCTAGCGGACATAGCCCAAAAGGAACAGATTCCTTATCTATCTAGATAAATCATATCGTAACGACCGTGTGTCTGTGCATTAACTATTTTGGCGAAATTTTCGTACAGCTTTCCGTTTAATGGGTAAGAATGACCACCTGCATATTTATAGCTATAGTTTCCTGGAAGTCCTAAATTTTACCCCCCCCCCCCACCTCCCCTAAAATCAAGATTGCCTCAAAATCTGCCACACGAGCTGAAAAATTGAAATTAAGCAAATTTATACGTTTTAGCCGGTAACCTACGGAAAACTTCCACGATCTTTAAATATTTTTTTATGCCGAATAATATTGAAATATAGGCAATTTAATGACGGTGCAGACCTTCGTTTCTAGGTATTTCGCGGCTAAACGGTAAGTCCTATCAGAAAACGGATGGCACGATCTCCGTTCAATTTTGAGTGATCTACAACTTTTTTCCTGTGATATTTTGTCGCCTCTCTCTCTCCCTTATAGGGTAGAATTGGCTGTATATTTCAATGGTTCGTAAATTTTGTGCTTTTTACACGTGTATTACTTAGTTTGACACACTTATAGGAAAGGTAGTGTCATCGAATTTGGCACGCACATTGACACGGCCAATGGCTATATGCGAATCCAATTTCATGATTCTAGCTTCCACATAAGTATGTGAAAAATGATGTAAAATGATGAAAATGTACCCAAATTTCACCCCATTCAAATATCGTTACTCAATCGAACCTATAAATATGTGAGATACGAGAAAATGTTTTAACACCAAACATGTAGAGCGATAAAAGGGACTTCTGAGGGTGCAAACCGTTTGTTGGTATGATGTACCGTTTAGGAGCAGTAAATCTCGAAATGAAGGTTTGCACTTTCAAACGTGCCCATGCTTATCTGTCATCTATATAAATATAATCGCAACGACCGTCTGTCTATACATTGGCTATTTTGGCGGAATTTTCGTACAGTAATCCGTTTCAGTTGTAATAATGACTGTCTGCATATTTCTTAACTTTGGTGTCTGTTTGTCGGTTTGATTGTATGAGTTTTTATAACTTGAAAACTACTGAATATATTTCTATCAAACTTGATATTTAGAATCCATCTGTCCTTATGTAGGTTTCAGGGCCAATATGATTTCTGAATACCTAAATTAACTGGGGGTTTATCCGAAACCGGAACCATGCGTTTGCACTTCCTCAAAATATGCACGTCCGAAATTAATCGAAATCTACAATCTTTAATGGCAATCCATTTCTAAAACTTTTGTTCTCTTGTGAATTTTTCGACAGGAGGATTAATAAGTGAGATATCATGAACGGTTGGTTTTGCAGGTTAAGTCCAGCGGACATAGCCAAAATGTGTTGTACGTGGAGCAGATTCGTTATCTATCTACATAAATAAAATCGTAACGACTGTGTGTGCCTGTACATTGACTATTTGGGTGAAATTTTCGTACAGATGCCCGTTTGAGGGGTAATAATGATCTTCTGCATATTTTTTGGTTTAATTTCCTGAAAGTCATAATTTTTACCTCCTCGCCCAAAATCCAGATTGCAGCATAATCTGCCAGACAAGCAAGAAAATTGAAATTTGGCAAAATTATACGTTTCAGCCTGTAACGAACGAAAAACTTCACAGATCTTTAATTTTAGGAGTGAGGAATTAGGAGTGATCTTCAACCTTGGTTTTATGACTTTTTGTCGTATCTGTATCGCTTATACGTTAGATTCGTCTCTATTTCTCGATGTTAAGTAAATTTGGACTCTTTACCTATATAATTCATACTTTCAATCACTTACAGGAAAGATAGTATGATCAAACTCTACACGAACATTGGCCTACCCATATGTGAGCCAAATGCTATGTCACATAATTATCCGAAAATTAACGCAATGTAAGATAATCTTACACAAATTTCAACCTATTCAACGTTTCTGACTCAATCTGACCCATGAATAGATGAGATGCGAGAAAATATCATAGGACCAGCCATTTAGATCTCTAAATACTGCGCATTACGGTACAATCCATTGTCAATATGACGTACCGTTAATCTGTAAATGAAGGTCTGCAATATTGTAAACATGCATATACTTTCGTATGTCCATCTATATATATTCATTGATGTCGATTTGTAGCGATCGAGAAAGGGTGTGTCTGCTATTGTAATCAGTACTCCCTACACCGACTTTGACTGTTGGCAGTAGGAATGCGGTCCTTCTCCAACTCCTGTGTAACTGGTGTTAGTAAGGAGGGCCTACCATTTTAATGAATAATTCACTTCTCGATTTAACTTGCAGAAGGCAAAGCATCATGCAGTTTTGTTCGAAAGTCCCCTACCCTATTGTGTTTGGCTCTAGGCCAGAGTGCCCGCCATTATAAACAAATGTTCCAATCTAAAATTTGACTAGCATTAGGCATAGTAGCCTGTTATTTTCATGGAAACTCACTAATTCTGTGTGACTGGCAGTAAGCTGGCTGGCAGCAGTAAAAAGGCCCTGTCATTACAATGATAACTGCACAACTCAATTTTTGACTAGTGGTAGGGAAGTTGCCTGCTATTATAATAAAAACTCCTCAACTGTAATCTGTTTGAAAGTAGGAAATGGGTCTGCCATTGTAACTAAAACTCCCCAAATCGATTGTGACCGCGCAGTAGGCAATGGGGCCTGCAATTATAATGTAAACTTGCCAACTCGATTGTGAATGGCAGTAGGCAAGTGAGTCTGCCGTTATCATCACAACTCCGCAACCCTCACTTTACATTGGAAACAACGTATGGGGACCTCCCCATGCTATTTCTCGGATAAGGCTAAGAGACATGCAATTTTAAAACAATCTCATTTACTGCACGCACAGTCTTTACGTCGATATCCGTATACATGGTAGAATACCGTAGCGAAGCACGGGTACATTTGCTTGTCTATGTAAATAAAGTTGTAGGGGGACCGATGTCTGTTATTTCGTTTGTTTTACAAATTTTTCAGATATTTATCCGCTTTAGGACAACTCAAGACCGTGTCAGTGATTTTTATTTTTCGTTTCTGTTTGTCTGTTTGTACCATCATTACGGCGAAATGGCTGGATGGATCTCGACCAGACTCCATATTTAGAGTATACTCATCCCGGGGAAGGTTTTGATACGCATACGATTTTAAAATATCTGAATAGTCGGGGTTTCTAGGAAAACCAGGACAGTTTTGTTCCATTTTCTCTGATATTATTGATTTTGTGTCAAATCCGCTGGCTCTCTGTGAAACGTCCTTTCATTATAAACAACCTTTGTTATATATAATAAAATTCTTCCGGGCTGTTATGCCGTGGTCCACTCCTCTCGCTTCTCCCAGACGTTTCGACTACTGCTGCGGTAGTCATCTTCTGTGGCGTCGTGTAGATACGCTCTCCTGTATCCCGCTGGCGACTGCAAAAGTTGTTTGGGAAGCAGCTGTATTTATATGTAAGTGTGTGGCCTCCAATTGGTTCGCGCTGTGCAAACCGACATCTGATTGACTATCTGAAAGCACGACCTTTGTTATGTACATAAATTCGCTTTGTCTTCAAATGACGGAGAAAATTACTGTATTCTGCGGGTCTCATGCACTGCAATGAGTGACCGACAGACCGGCAGTGAACGTACAAGTTATTATGGCATCGTCTCTGACTGCTTGCCAGCAGGGGAGTAACATATTGCTATTTTCGTCATCATTCCTGTAAACTCGTGGTTGTTACTTGGGTAGAAACCGAGAGAGACGTCAATCGGCCATTCCGCGGGATGTTGGCGGAATACCGTCGGAGGTTACAATCGTCCTCGAATAGCGTTAAGGGGCGGTGTTAATATTTTAACAGTACCGCGGAGTGTATCCCATCATTTCACACGGTAAGGGGTTTTCTGGAATTTGCTATAATTTTTACTGTATTTCTATTCTGCTTCTGTTTTCCGCTTTAATTTCTTGCCTATGCGTTGCCTCTTTAGCCTTAAGTAATAGCACCATAAGTCATCTTCTTATCTGTTTACCTAAGAATCCCTGCACCTAAATTTCTCCTCTTGTACCGCCTTCCTATATCCGTAACTTACACTAATACAATTTATTGAGGGGCACTTTATTTTCGAATACATTCACTTGGTATTTACATATTTTTCCTATCTGGCTGTCATCAGTTATAATCATATTTTCTATCAATTTCCACGTCCCTAACTGTATTATTTTCTTCCTTAATTACTCTGTATGTATGGGAGTGCTAATCCCGAAACTTGGACACTCTTTACTTTGAGAAAAAATTCCATGATCATCAAATGATTAACTTTTGGACCCGTAAAATATAGAAATATAGATGCATTTAACGACAATGCAGACCTTCGTTTCGGGTAGTTGGTGGCTAAACGGTAAGTCGAATTACAAAACAGATAGCACAATCGCCGTTCAATTTGGAGAGATTTACAGCTTTGGTCCTGTTACGTCTTACTGTCGTGCCTCGATTGTTGATACGTTACATAGCTTTGCATTTTTCGATTATAATAAAATCTCTCCAGCTCCATTGTGACTGGCATTAGAAAAAGGGACCTGCCTCTATAATGAAAACTATCCATCTCTACTGTGAATGGCAGTTGTCAAGTGAGCCTGCCGTTATAGTAGAAACTCCGGAACTCGATTCTGATTGGCAGTAGGAAATGTGGTCTGCCATCATCAACAATATTTCCCCAATGCCTACTTTACATCGGAAACAACGTATGGTGGCCTTCATCCTAATAATGCCATTACATCCAGCTATGTTCGATTATATCTTGTCAAGCCAGAGATTGTACACTTCCTCTGAACACGGAAGAATACTATTCCCTGCTAGATACTTTTTAATTCTCTAAACTTTTCACAGCTTCCAAATATATCAACGGATGGCAGAGTGTTCGTAATAATTTTCATGCTGCTAAGAAAAAACGTCTACGTACAAACAGGCTCCATCTTGGCGTACGCCTTAGGCATTACCTGGGAACACCTATCGAAGGATAACCTGCTTTGTTTTTCGAATAGTGCTTAGACATATGCAATTTAATATAATCTTACTCTCTGCCTTTACAGTAATTTACAGAGAAATCCGTATACAATGTAGAATACCGTAGCCAAGCAAGGGTTCATTTGCTAGTATTCTGATATGTGAAGAGAAACGATTATTATATTATTAACGTTGAACTGGATGATAAATAGCAAACTTACAATGTTGATAATAATAAATCGTGTCTTTCATTCCAGGTATGAAGGTGGTGTCTCCAGGCATCTGTGAATGCTGACAGTACATTCATCAAGAAACATGGAATTAACTGTACTCTGGTTGCAGTAATATTGCTATTGCTTTTACGTCCTCACAACTACATTTACGGTTTTCGGAGGCACCGATGTGCAGGAATTTTGTCCCGCAGGATTTTATTTCACGGACACGAGGCTGAAATATTTGAACACCTTCAGATACAGTGGACTGAGCCGAGATCTATTACATTATTATTATTATTATTATTATTATTATTATTATTATTATTATTATTATTATTATTATTATTATTATTATTATATTATTATTATTATTATTATTATTATTATTATTATTATTATTATTATTATTATTATTATTATTATTATTATTATTATTATTATTATTATTATACTCGTCATGCAGTTCATATGTTAAATTGAAATGCTTTGTACTACTTTGTAAAAATATATATTTTTACATGGGTTCTCAGATTGAGATTTCTGCAGAACAATAAATAAAATATTGTAGGCCTATGATACCACTTTATGAAATTCACTTCTCGGTATTCCTTTACATATCCAATATCCTCATTCCTTGAAATGTCGAAACACCCTATCTTCTTCGTTTAAATAACGTGCAGAAGATTAAATAATCTCGTTTCCACCCCCATCTTCATTAAAAATCTTCTAAGCGTGAAGACAATGGGAACTTGGTGAGCATAGCAGTGCTTTCGCTTTTTCGTGAGAGGTTGCTCACTAACCGCTCTGTTATTGAACCTCCTTTGTTCAACAAAAATATTTTGCTCTGCTTGCGAATTGAGGAACGTAATCTCTAAGAAATGCCTGTGTAGTGCTTTATGTTGATTCGCTTGCCACGCTAGTGCTTACTGCTTCCATCCCGTTATAACTTGTACATGCATGCCCAGAAATGGCGTCCCTATAATAAAACGCATGGCGTCCTTCCACCTCCTCGCTATGTACCGCTCCATATAGACAGATCGCTACAAGAGTGTTGTTATTGAAATGGGCACAGTGGTGGATGTATAGCAGAGGTGCTCAGCTGGGCGCCAGTTGAGGCTAGCCCAGTGCGGCCGAGCTGGTCTGCCGTAAATGAGGGCAGCTTACGTAGCAAGCATACGTCATAGTGAGGCGAGAGAGCAAACACACTTGGCAGGGAAGTGAACAAGTGTTGTTCGATTATGACTACGAAGCTCTCCTCCATTAATCAGCGAAATGTTGACTGGGGAACAGTGTCAAAAGCAAAACAAAAAATACTAGAATCGCAAGAAAACCGACCTTTTCAACATATTCCGGTTCGATTTATACTGCGCACTATATACACACTCAGTTTTATTTTCCAATGAAAACTGACACGTTATAATTTTTGTGTTACAACTTACAAAGATATAGTGTTTAAGCGTACAAGCTACGATTTACAATTCCTTGGATGGGAATGACAGTATTTCCGTTAGAAAAGTAATACTTCTGTCATTCATTCAGCAAAACGTAATATATTTACATAATTCAACAACTTTACTGCTTGATTATGTATAGTGTAGTAGTGACTTTCCCTTTTCGCTGAAATTCTGAAGATTGTATTTAAAACTTATCAGGCGTCCGATGATAATAGCTGGTCTTTAAATGGCGAGGAAGTTTCATTATCAGTGAGGATGTAGATATGTACTATCCAAGATTAAAGTACAACAACAACAACAATGTAAATGCATCTACCATATAGATATAGAGAATGCCTTCAATTATATATATATGCTATTAGCTTTACGTCGCACCGACACAGATAGGTCTTACGGCAACGATGGGTTAGGAAAGGCCTAGGAGTTGGAAGGAAGCGGCCGTGGCCTTAATTAAGGTGCAGCCCCATCATTTGCCTGGTGTGAAAATGGTAAGCCACGAAAAACCATCTTCAGGGCTGCCGACAGTGGGATTCGAACCCACTATCTCCCGGGTGCAAGCTTGCCTTCAAATAAATAACCTGACTGATGTTATTCATGGTAAGCATGATTGGATTGTTGGTCAGTTAATCAGATAATTTAAACCCAAACAACCACAAAGTCACAGTTTATCCTAAAATTGTAATTCATTACGTACAATACAAAAATATTTGAAGTCGTTTGCCTAACTATTTTTATATCCGGTCAAAATACATGAACTACAATGAACAAAAATAACTTATTTCTTACAACGTAAATTGAAAATGACGTGGATTTCTGCCCCCTTTCCTTCATTATTTTTGCCTCCATTTCAAACTCGGGTATCTTCGCAGTGATCGAGAGTGACCGGGAGAACTTCGCGAAACCTTCACGGCCTTTGACGTAACTACAGCGACACTGTAGCTGAATAGCATGGGTACGCTCACCGCCTGCCTGCCCGCCCGCTGACAGTGCTGTGTGCCCGCGGAAGGTAATACGCAGCGTGAGCACCTCTGATGTATAGCAATACACACGCTGCGCCTCCAGCATTGCGCGTCCACTGTCTTCCCCTTCTTTTCCTTAGTGGAGTGGCCTTCAACACTACCCTTTCACTCCCTTCCCTCCTTTTCAGTAATGGAGTGGGACAGTGTTTTTGTATGTCGGGACACCATTTCTGTGCATGCGTGTACCAGAAACCTTCATACTACAACCTAATCGTCAGAGAAATAACGATAGATTAATATACACACACAATTCCCTTTCGTCTAACCTCTTTCAGAATCCTGTTAAGTTACTCTTAAGTCTAATAAATTGTCTTTCTCTAACATGACGTGCGTTAGAAAGCTTGCATCCAGCTTACGCCAACACTATGTAAAAATATCCCACATGTACTCTGAAAATACCTAAGCGGTGAACATAAATATAAAATACATATGTAGGTATCGAGACTCCGGGGATGTTGTTAGTAGTTCGGATGCCTTTAGGGATCTCTTTTCCACACCCTGCATGGTTCTTCCATTCCCATTTACCAATTACTTCATTGTTGGAAGTGTGGAATCGCCCCATCCACCTTCCATGGATTGAAGTTAGCAGCGGATATTTTTTTTTCAGTTTCATTTTCTTTTGTAAAATCACTACCCCAAGCTCTCTACCGGACAGCAGCTGTGACATCCATTTATTTTTGAGGTTGCCTGTATGGATTCGACAGATGAAAAAAGATAATTAAAAAAATCAGTATACACTGACTGACAGAGCAAATGCAACACCAAGAAGGAGTGGTCAGAACTTTATGCCAATTGCAGGGTAGACTGACGTCACTGAGGTATGCTCATGATGTGAAATGCGCCGCTGTGCTGCGCACGTAGCGAACGATAAATGGGACACGGCGTTGGCGAATGGCCCACTTCGTACCGTGATTTCTCAGCCGACAGTCATTGTAGAACGTGTTGTCGTGTGCCACAGAACACGTGTATAGCTAAGAATGCCAGGCCGCCATCAACGGAGGCATTTCCAGCAGACAGACGACTTTACGAGGGGTATGGTGATCGGGCTGAGAAGGGCAGGTTGGTCGCTTCGTCAAATCGCAGCCGATACCCATAGGGATGTGTCCACGGTGCAGCGCCTGTGGCGAAGATGGTTGGCGCAGGGACATGTGGCACGTGCGAGGGGTCCAGGCGCAGCCCGAGTGACGTCAGCACGCGAGGATCGGCGCATCCGCCGCCAAGCGGTGGCAGCCCCGCACGCCGCACGCCACGTCAACCGCCATTCTTCAGCATGTGCAAGACACCCTGGCTGTTCCAATATCGACCAGAACAATTTCCCGTCAATTGGCTGAAGGAGGCCTGCACTCCCGGCGTCCGCTCAGAAGACTACCATTGACTCCACAGCATAGACGTGCACGCCTGGCATGGTGCCGGGCTAGAGCGACTTGATGAGGGAATGGCGGAACGTCGTGTTCTCCGATGAGTTACGCTTCTGTTCTGTCAGTGATAGTTACCGCAGACGAGTGTGGCGTCGGCGTGGAGAAAGGTCAAATCCGGCAGTAACTGTAGAGCGCCCTACCGCTAGACAACGCGGCATCATGGTTTGGGGCGCTATTGCGTATGATTCCACGTCACCTCTAGTGCGTATTCAAGGCAAGTTAAATGCCCACCGCTACGTGCAGCATGTGCTGCGGCCGGTGGCACTCCCGTACCTTCAGGGGCTGCCCAATGCTCTGTTTCAGCAGGATAATGCCCGCCCACACACTGCTCGCATCTCCCAACAGGCTCTACGAGGTGTACAGATGATTCCGTGGCCAGCGTACTCTCCGGATCTCTCACCAATCGAACACGTGTGGGATCTCATTGGACGCCGTTTGCAAACTCTGCCCCAGCCTCGTACGGACGACCAACTGTGGCAAATGGTTGACAGAGAATGGAGAACCATCCCTCAGGACACCATCCGCACTCTTATTGACTCTGTACCTCGACGTGTTTCTGCGTGCATCGCCGCTCGCGGTGGTCCTACATTCTACTGAGTCGATGCCGTGCGCATTGTGTAACCTGCATATCGGTTTGAAATAAACATCAATTATTCGTCCGTGCCGTCTCTGTTTTTTCCCCAACTTTCATCCCTTTCGAACCACTCCTTCTTGGTGTTGCATTTTCTCTGTCAGTCAGTCAGTGTAATATAAAATAATATCAAAAACGTGAAAACCTGTATCGAGAGCGAGATGTAGAATGCACCCATGGTATCCCCTTCCTGTTGTAAATAGATACTAAAAGGGGGACCAGGAATTCTCAAATTGGGATTTTCGTTAGGAGATCACGGTTCCTCTAGCTAGTCGGCATTGTTACCACTTACTTTTGTGACGCTTCTTGCTTTCATCTTTCCTATCTGACCTCTCTTGGTCAACTCTTGTACTCTTCCATTCCCGACCTATTAGGTTTGCAAGGTCCTTCGTGGCCTGCCCTTTCTTGTGTAAACATCTTCATTTTTGGAAGATGGTCCCCTTCCATCTTCCCCCTCTAATTAGTGTTAATACAGGATCGCTGCTCGGTTTTACTTCCGCTTAAAATAACAATCACCACCACCGCCACCACACACTCTGTATAAATGACGCACTGATGATGGCTCCCTTCCGGTTAAGATATTTCGGGCATAAAATAATCCCCTACTCGGATCTCCGAGTGGGAAGCTACTCCAGAGGGGGCATTCTCAGAAAGATGGATACTGACATTCTGAGAGTCGGAGCGTGGAATTTTAGAAGTTTGAATCGTTGTGGTAGATTAGGGAATATGAAAAGGGAAATCGATAGGTTGAAGTCAAATGTAGTGAAGCACGTTGGCAAGAAGAGCAGGTGGAAGATATCAAATTTATTTCATTATGATTAGGCAGAGATTTAGAAACCAGGTGATGGATTCCAAATCCTTCCCAGGAGCAGACCTGGACGAAAACTTGTGGGGGGGGGGGGGGGTGGAGATATGCCATCGAAAGTAGAAGGAATTGAAGAAAGGAAAGGAAGCACGCAGATGGGGTATAGACAAGTTGAAAAAAAAAAGCAAAGAGGGAGGGCTTGGTTCAAGGAATATGTTGCACAAGGGCTAAATTAAGAGGCTGAAAGGAACATAACAGTTGAAAAGTGTACAGTCCTGAAGAATGAGATCAGTAAGAGTGTTGAAATAAAATGAGGAAAAAAGGACAGAACAAGTAAGAATCAATGGGAAACTCAGGAGACACTGAACAGGACTAAATTTTATTTTATTTTATTTTTATTTTTATTTTAGAAAAAACGGCTAAAATACAAGAATGCAAAGAAATGAGGACAGAAACATTAAAGACGGCTATAGAATGAAGTAGATTGATCGAAGCTGTGTTGTGCTAAATTAATCATCAATGCATATGAAATTTCCAGTTTACGATGATCACATCAATGCCCGTCTGGGTTTGGCGTAGAACTGTAGTATGTGAACCTTATATCAGCTCTCCAGACACACCGAGCACAGTTTTGTACATCGACTGTGAAACTTGTATTTGCCTGCAGAAGTCACTTAGAGACCTCAAGATGTGTTACACATCAGGTCAGATCAAATTGTGGCACTGGTAGCCATCTGAACTGTGTAATGCAAACACGTTGAGGAATACATAACTGATCATCGCTCAGGTCATCCGGGTGAGGATACAAATGTTGTTTATTTTATAACATATAAAATCCGCAACTGTGTGTAAAGATGGGAAAAGACGAACATCTTGGTAGAATAATAGAGTGAGAGGAGCTTGTAAACGTAAAAAGAAGGCTTATCAGAAATGGCTCCAAACAAGGGCCGAGGTAGAAAGGGATTTGTACGTAGATGAAAGAAACAGAGCGAAACAAATAGTTGGTAAATCCAGAAAGAAGTCGTGGAAAGATTTTGGTAATAACCTGGCAGCAGGGAAACCTTTCTGGACAGTAATAAAGAAAAGAAGGGAGGGAAAAAGGAAATGAACAGTGTTTTGAGTAATTCAGGTGAAATAATAGATCCCAGGGAATCACTGGAGAGGTGGAGGGAATATTTTGAACATCTTCTCAATGTAAAAGGAAATCATCCTGGTGGTGTTGCGAACAGCCAAGCTCATGGGGAGGAGGAAAATGATGTTGGTGAAATTACGCTTGAGGAAGTGGAAAGGATGGTAAACAAACTCCATTTTTATAAAGCAGCAGGAATAGATGAAATTAGACCGGAAATGGTGAAGTATAGTGGGAAGGCAGGGATGAAATGGCTTCATAGAGTAGTAAGATTAGCATGGAGTGTTGGTAAGGTACCTTCAGATTGGACAAAAGCAGTAATTGCACCTATCTATAAGCAAGGGAACAGGAAGGATTGCAACAACTATCGAGGTATCTCATTGATTAGTATACCAGGCAAAGTATTCACTGGCATCTTGGAAGGGAGGGTGCGATCAGTGGTTGAGAGGAAGTTGGATGAAAACGAATGTGGTTTCAGACCACAAAGGAGCTGGCAGGATCAGATTTTCAGTATGCGCCAGGTAATTGAAAAATGCTACGAGAGGAATAGGCAGTTGTGTTTATGTTTCGTATATCTAGAGAAAGCATATGACAGGGTACCGAGGAAAAAGATGTTCGCCATACTGGGGGACTATGGAATTAAAGGTAGGTTATTAAAATCAATCAAAGGCATTTATGTTGACAATTGGGATTCAGTGAGAATTGATGGTAGAATGAGTTCTTGGTTCAGGGTACTTACAGGGATTAGACAAGGCTGTAATATTTCACCTTTGCTGTTCCTAGTTTACGTGGATCATCTGCTGAAAGGTATAAAATGGCAGAGAGGGATTCAGTTAGGTGGAAATGTAGTAAGCAGTCTGGCCTATGCTGACGACTTAGTCTTAATGGCAGATTGTGCCGAAAGCCTGCAGTGTAATATCTTGGAACTTGAAAATAGGTGCAATGAGTATGGTATGAAGATTAGTCTTTCGAAGTCTAAATTGATGTCAGTAGGTAAGAAATTCAACAGAATTGAATGTCAGATTGGTGATGCAATGCTGGAAGAGGTCGATAATTTCAAGTATTTAGGTTGTGTGTTCTCTCAGGATGGTAATATAGTAAGTGAGATTGAATCGAGGTGTAGTAAAGCTAATGCAGTTAGCTCGCAGTTGCTATCAACAGTGTTTTGTAAGAAAGTAGTTAGCTCCCAGACGAAACTATCTTTACATCGGTCTGTTTTCATTACGGGAGCGAAATCTGGGTGGACTCAGGATATCTTATTCATAAGTTAGAAGTAGCAGACATGCAAGTAGTAAGAACGATTGCTGGTACAAACAGGTGGTAGCAATGGCAGGAGGGTACTCGGAATGAGGAATAAAGGCTAATTTAGGATTGAACTCGATGGATGAAAGTGTACGCATAAACCGGCTTCGGTGGTGGGGTCATGTGAGGCGAATGAAGGAGGATAGGTTACCTAGGAGAATAATGGACTCTGTTATGGAGGTTAAGAAAAGTAGAGGTAGACCAAGACGACGATGGTTAGACTCAGTTTCTAACGATTTAAAGAAAAGTGGTATAGAACTAAATGAGGCTACAACACTAGTTGCAAATAGAGGATTGTGGCGACGTTTAGTAAATTCACAGAGGCTTGCAGACTGAGTGCTGAAAGGCATAACAGTCCATAATGATAATGTATATATGTATGTATGTATATAAAATCATGTAGTTTGGAGTTAGTACTATTGATTGTGCTGTAAAACTTCGTGGTACCTGCAATATATACTTGTAATATCAAATGTTAAAATATGAATTGCCTGTTACCATTTCTTGATTGATGCCGAACTTTTGCATCTGTTTCTTGGCAGAGGCCAAAGCAAAGTGTAGCTTCAACCGATGTCCCAGTCTCATCAGTGGCTATAACAATAGGGAAACTGCTGGAGTATGGGTGGTGCTGAGTAGTAACATTCAAAGCATGACCATTCCGTCTGAGTGTTATGAAAGGTGTTGCTCACAGGGTTAGTCGTTCTTCAATAGCACTGTCTGGCCCAGTGAGGAAAGCAATGGAAAACTACCCCATTCTTCGTCTTGCTTAGTATGCCTCATTTTGTGGTTTTCCTATAACTGCGTAGCCCTTGTGGTTCTATTTGAGGATCCAACCAGCCTCTGGTCTGATGACAGAACAGACATTATATGACACCAATCTCACTCTGTTAGAATGATCATAATTATGCACATAAGGAATGTGAATTTTTCATCCCATTTTCTTAGAAAACAATTCTTTTATAGCATTCCTTAGAACATTATGATAATAGAACTTTAAGCCTATAGAAGGTAATATTTACACAGCACACAAAAATTCGGTCCCGAAATGATTAAAATAATGAATACGTTAGTATCATATTTATTTCAGTCTTTTTAAAACAAGATACAGTCCTTCAATACAATAATACATTAATACAATATCACTGTAAAAATGGATTATCTCAAATCTTATCTCATAACAGTTAAAATAAATAACGTAACAAACAAACAACAAAATAACAAATAACAACAATTAATAAAATTATATACAATTACAATGATTTGTTCACTTCCATTCTTCACCTGCTGCCTGAGATATTGTGGTCATAAGTCCCATTAAAATACTGAGTATGAATTACTTCAGAAAACGTGCGCTGTTGTTACATTATAATGGTTTAAACCAGGTGAGTCAGCCGCCCCTATTTTCTCGGATTTACGCAACCCGCATTTTATAATCTAAAGTGAAAACTCTTCCCCTGTCATCAGTTAAAATATCCTTGTGTAGGCACAAGACTTGAATTACTTGTGTACGCTGTTAAACGTTACGGTATTGGAACTACTGCAACAAGACTTCTCGGAGGTCGCGGTGGTTAACGGCCAACACTATATTTTATGTTCGGAGGTTCATACCTGGTGCAGGAACCGCTGTTTGGAAACTGTAGGATACATCCACGATACTCCTGACTGTCGTAAGAAGCAACTGAAAAGGGCTCCAGGACCTCTTAACTTGGGACTGTGGGCTGTCAACCATGGCACCCTTAGCTGAGTCCTGGCATTGCTTCAACTTACTTGTGCCAGGCTCTTCACTTTCATCTATCCCATCCGACCTTCTTTGGTCAATTCTTGTTCTTTTCAGACCCCAACGGTATTAGCTGTTCCACACACTTCATGGCCCTTGTCTTCCTTTGGCCGATAACTTCATTTTTCGGAGTGTCAGACTGTCAGAGTGTCATTTTTCGCTCTGATTGATGATAATAGAGTATGATTACACATTGTACTTCCTCTAAAAACAATAATCACCACCACCACATCGTCCAGGCTCTTTACGTTCATTTTCAATATCCGATCTTCCCTAGTCAATTATTGTTGTCTTCCAAACGCGACAGTATCATTTTTTTGCTTGACCATGGTCTTTCCATACCTTTTTCCGATGCATTCATTTTTCAAAGGATCGGATCTGTTCCTATTTTCTATTCGTTGAAAGAAGATGGTTAAACACCTCTACTTTCTCTACAAGCTCACCCCACCTCATGAGGCTGGCAGAATATTTTTATAGATTTATTTCAATTGCACGTGAGCCCCAGTGATGAAAACCAACAGTAATTATGGTCATTATTCACATTCGACGTACTCTACTACAGCATATTTTACATGTCAGGCAGACCTTCAAATGGCTGTTGTAGAGTATAAGGTCAAAGAACCGGAGACGCTATGGGTCTGTGGATCAACATAAAATTCCTTGACCCCACGGTGAATGGGCAGTTTGAGGTTTGTTCTCAACTGAATTATGCATAACATCTTCGTTATCACCAGACGTCATTGAAGCACCCCAAAAAGGTGTTTCCATTCCAGTGGATATCTTTTCACGCATTCCTTTTCAACCCTTCGAAACATATCCTGAGTTGGTTGTCTTAGTCCAGGAAATCATTCCTGATAAAAGTGCCGTGCTTCCGAAGCATTGTGTTTTACTTCTCTGTAGAATAACACCATACTCACGGACCCATCACATTAATACTTAGTGCTGATTTGTACAAGAACTATGACTCGAATGTGCAGACATTAAACCCAGATAGTTGTAACAATTCCCATCGAGAGGAGGATGCACATATTACTTGGTTGAATAGACCCAGCATAATACTGGCAATGCTATGCGCAATGCGCTTGTCCGTAGTAAATGGTTACGTGGCGATATTTATTATGTCTGTTTATTTGAGATTTCATAAAAGTAAAGCATTCCTCGTGGATGCCTATCAGAGTGGAAAATTAAAATAAAACAGGCATGAGTGAATGAGGGCTTGAACCCTCACTGCTTTGTGAAGCCACTATCTGCCCTACATAATTTCACACATCTACTTAAAACGTGCAACTTTGTGTATTGTAACACTATTCCTACTAAATGACCGAAGTTCTCACTTCAGAAATTTGTTTGTGTGTTACATCCTTTTGGCCCGGCTTTAAACCTCTATTGAACACTCTGACAGTAATACTGTAATTGCATGGCGTAAGTTATTACGTCTAGCTTATACCATTTGCGTGCCACAGTTTGAGCCATACTTAAAAAAAACAAAAGCATTTTTGTATCGATTTTGATGTGACGAGTCTGTACGACATAGTGGTGAAATGACATGTATGTAATACGTCCTAACCTATCACGTTCTGTATAACACAGCATTTTCTCTCAGAAGACAGCAATCAGGTAACTTACATAACACTTCAGCGACAGTTTTAGGGTTGGTTAGAGAAGTGGACTCCGCTCTAAAGATATGAGTACAGTGCTTTTAAGATATGTCTCACTTACTGCTTCTTATACGATTTTTTTTGCATTGCACGGGGAAGCCTATATCAGGCTGTAAGATGTTGCGTAAGATATGACTAAGAGATATAAAATTCCTTAAAGAGTGCTTATGTTCAAGGAAAATAGGCGCAGCTGATTCACCGGGTATAACTGTATTTAACTGGAGCTATGTTTCAGAAGGAATTGATATGACATATAGAAGAACGGTTCCATTATTTGTTTTGACTCGGAGAGGATATCTACCAAAAATCATATCAAGAATAACCGGTGTTGGGGTACGAAACACTTTGCCAGTGTGGCCGCTATCCATGGATTAGGGACATACGTTACTTCTTATTTAGAGTAGACCCTAACAAGTAGTGATCTTCAAGCGCGCGTATTAAAGCACTACATAAGATGCTGCTGAGACAGGAGAATCGTATTATTATTCATCAGCTCTTCAATACGAAGAGGCTTTCGACCACGTATCCTCTTGCGTAGTTTTCATGATATTGATTCCACATGAGGCGTTATTCAATATTTTTTCTTGTAAGTGCTCATTAATTAGAACTTACACTAGAAATGTTTCTCTATGAATTTATGCCGCTAAGATTCCTTGGATTAACATTTACCACATGGGCCTTTCCGAAGAGCCTTCAGATCTGCAATGAGAAACAAAATTAATCCATTAGTGATAATTTATGAGAATATTAATTATGAATAAATTCGTGTAGAGCAATGTAAATACTTGCCAATTAATCAAAAATACACTCCAAGGTGAAAATATAGGTCAACAAAATGGTAGTGGCAGAGATTATGGTTGCTACAAGAAGTTAAACAACTAGTTGTAATGATCTAAGTATTACGTGCAAGAGACAAGATCCGTCCAAGAATTAACTGGTCTGGACGTAAGATTAGAGTATGAATGTGTGCCCCTAAAGCAATATACGACAATGTGTTTGTTACATGTGTACAAATCATTTTATAGTAGGTGAATAAAGAAGCCTGTGTAATTCTTTAGCGACTACCTTGGATTAGTAATGGCTCTCACGCCAGCATGTTTTTTAAAAGAATAGTAAATTAACCCTTAAACGTATATTTGAAATCTTCCCATTACTATTACGTTGTAAAAACGTTAGATAAATGAATATTAGACGACATGAGAGAATTATTTTCACTTCACGTGACTGGAATTGAGTCATTACAACATTCAAAGGTAAACAAACTACATGGAAGATATTCTACACTCAGAGGGAAGAACAGGCGGTGTCAACTCCACATATTGGCTCCTAAAAGCCCTGACCTGTATCATTTGTGAACTGGTAACCTGTCAGTCAAGTGGAACATCGGTCAGTCTGTTGAATTAAATACTGACAGAACGGTGTGTGATTTTGGGTACTACAGGAATGAGACATACCTTTATCGAAATTTTATTCACATTAAACATCGCTCGATCCACAACAGATGCGTGTTATGAAAATATGCCCCGGGAAATATTAACACCTACGGTGGACGGAAACGTGTTTAGTGTTCGTGAACAGCGGGATCTGGCTAGAACTGACCATAGAAAGAGAAAACAGACATTGGCTGAAATAACCTTCGATGCCACGTACCAGATTCATATTATCAAACTTCTTTAGCTTCCATGAGATATTAGAGTAGTAGAGCTACTAGACTGCCGCTTGGAACACCATGACACTGGGCATATAATGTTATCTCTGCCTGAGAATTAACAAAACATACAAACAGGCAATATTTGCCAAGGTTCAGAGAGTGATAGACATAAATCTATCATTGAGCGAAAGGCGCTGTGCCCATCTACTTGGTGATCATTCGAAATTCTTCGTGCTCTTCATATACCTCTGAAAAAATAGAGGAGGCCTTCTATAAGGATAGTGCATCGTGCCATTGTATCCAAGTTGTGCAGAATTGGTTTAAAGAGAATTCTGGACTCTTCGGACAAATAGGATGTCCACGACGCTTATCCGACATGAATCCAATGGAGGATTTTTAATACGTGATGGAAAGGTGGACTTGAAAACCGACGATTTGTGCATAAGTATACCAAAGAGTGATGGCCACTATCCACATGTAAGACACAGCCAGTGCCAACGGGAATTCGCCAAAGGCGTTGCTCATAGGTTCAGTGATACTGAAATAGCTTTTTCTGGCTCAATAAAGAAAGACACAGCAAACTATTCCACTCCATATACTCCATAGTATGTCTCATCATAATTCGGTGTGGATTCGTAGGCTTTCCCAGCAATCATATAGATATCGGTCGTGTTTTCTGAGGATCCAATCATCTTTTTGAATAATAATCGTATGGTCTCAGCTACCGTGGTGCAAAAATTTTAATTTGACGCCATCTGGCTGCTTTCCCCTCAATCTCGACATTCCGTTTTACTCTAGGCCTACTAGTTGGCAGAGTAAACCTAATCTCTCTTGGACGTCTATGGCTGAAGTTTTTTTTTCAGGTAAACACCAAATATGTAACCAGAGACCTTTTACATGCCGACATCGTACGACATGGAGTGTCGAATAGACATTTTTCCTCCCTCCAAACATCCAACTACCTTTGCCGGGTTGTTACCCGCTATCTTGGGATACGGTCCCCCTGTGGGTGGGGGCGGTAGAATAACACCCGTGGTATCCCCTGCCTGTCGTAAGAGGAGACTAAGGGCGGTCCCACGGGTTCCTCACTTTCATCTATCCTATCCGATCTCTCTTGTCAACTCTTGCTTTTTTTCAGACCCCGACGGTATTAGGTTTACGAGGCCTAGAGAGTCTTTCATTTTCACGCCCTCTGTGGCCCTTCTCTTTCTTTGGCCGATACCTTCATTTTTCGAAGTGTCGGACCCCTTCCACATTTTCCCCTCTGATTAGTGTTAATAGAGGATGTTTGACCAGTTGTACTTCCTCTTAAAACAATCATTACCACCACCACCTCTCGGGATCCGGAGGCAGACACTAATCCACAGAGGGAGTTATACCTTTTGGACTATAATAATAATAATAATAAGAAGAAGAAGAATTTCGTGTGGCTATTGCTAGCCTGGTGTGCAGCCCTTGTAAGGCAGGCCCTCCGGCGAGGGTGGGCGGCATTAGCCATGTATAGGAAACTGAGTGTTATTGTGGTGGTAGGTATTGTTGCGTGTGGTTTATGAGTTACAGCAGGGCCTCTCAGGGTGCATGCGCGTGGTGCATGCACTGTGCACGGTGCAAAAGACGACTTGGCTTGGTTGACCAGAGTGCAGACCGCCCACTCCTCGATTTGGAGCAATAGCGCTTACTCTCTCTTTCCTCACGCCTGTCTCGCTCGCTCCGCCTGTCTCCCTCTGCCCCACTTGCGCCGTAGCGCTCCAAATCCGGGCTGACTTGAGCCGAGTATAGGCGAGTTGAGCCGAGCTTAGCCGAGTAGCCCAGAGACGAAGCGTTGATCCGAGCCATGCCGAGCAGCAGCGATGCACAGTGCACGGAGCTCTTGCGCCTCGCTCTGCACGCGTGAGATTTTGGGCGTTTGAGAGGCCCTGAGTTACAGGGATGTTGGCGACAGCACAGATACCCAGTCTCCGAACCAGGGAAATTAACCATTTAGAGTTCCACCGGCTGGGAATGGAACCCGGGGCCCTCTGAACTGAAGGCAACTACGCTGAACATTCAGCCAAGTAGCTGGACAGGTTTTGGACCGATGACATAATATACAATTGGAAGTCAACTGTTGTGTCCTTGGGAGGCGCGTACATTCAAATATAAGAGTCCTTTTCCTGAAGTAAAAACCTTGAATGAAGTCTCTGTAGCGAAAAATCAAGCCGCCCCAAAACACAGCGCTCGGCTACGAAAAATAACGCAGTGAGTGTGTACCCAGTACTTACGGAGATTGTTGACGCAGTTGTATCTCGAGAGCTCGCACTTATTGTTGAACGTCCTGATAGGATGGTTACAGCTTCCCGCACAGATAGGTTCATAGATCGCAGGACAGATATGTTGGCATCTCTTGCGACAGGATCCGGTACGTGCTTCTTTCATCAAAGTGCAGCACAAAAGGCAGAGAAGGAACACTGTGGAAAAAGCAAAAAACTTGTTTAAGTACAGGAATATCGGAAGGTAGTTTTCAATTTAGCTTCTTATTAGATCAAAATCTGAATAATAAACATGATAATAATAATAATAATAATAATAATAATAATAATAATAATAATAATAATAATAATAATAATAATACATGAACCCACTACGAAGTCGTAGGGGGGGGGGTGATACTCCCACGTGGTGCGTCCCAGGTGGCGAGTAAGGGGGAGGGGGGGGGGTAGTAACCGGCTTACCGATGAACTTCAGCGAAATAAAGTAGCTCTCGCGGACTAAACGCAATTTAAACAGCCGAAATACATCAAGTGGCACCTCTCGCTGTGAACAATCGAGGTGTAATCATATGATGATCTAAAGCAAGCGATTCCAACTGAGGTGCTCCCACGGCCCCGGCCGGCCCCGGCAGCAGCCCCGGTGCTGTGCTATAGCACCGTTGAGGTGGAGGGGGAAGGAGGGAAAGTGGCAGAGGCAGAACCACAGGTCGTCAAGTCAGCGCGCAGCTTATGAAAACAATATTATTTATGACAATTCTGTGAACACATAAACACACAATTTATTCTGTACATACTTTGCGTTTGCCTTAATGTACATTTAGCGTTTAAGACGATTGCTGACATCGTTTTGCTGTAACTAATTTACCAATAATGGGTACAATCAATTTGGCAGTAGAAATTCTAAGTACAACCTCTAAGTCCGCATCAGACAGAGAAGTACTAGTTCTCCATTTATTAAAATCAGAATTGAAAACATCTGGTGGGGTGGGTTTTTTTTGTGGCAATTTTCAGAGCAACAATAGCCCATAACGTGCTCGAACTGCGCCTTCTAAAGTACTGGGTTCAAGTATCTGTGGGATAGGGAGATAAAATAATTAAAACAATTATCTTGGGGGTTCTTTTTTGCAATAGGTCTTATGGCGATGATGGGATAGGAAAAAGCTATTAATGGGAAGGAAGCGGCCGTGGGCTTAATTAAAGAACAACCCCAGCATTTTCTTGGTTTGAAAATGGGAAACCACGGAAAACCATTTTCAGCGCTGCCGACAGAGGGGTTCGAACCCACTATCTCCCGGATGCAAGCTCACAGCTGAGCGCCCCTAACCGCGCCGCCAAATCCACCGGTGTATTTTCTTAGCAGTACATCTAAGTCTAATTCTGAACAATTCATAATAATACAAAACAAAAAACGAAAACAAATCTCCTAAATTGCATGTAAAACAATTCGTAATGACTAAGTTATTACGTATCTCTGAAAAACTTGGCAATTCCGATTTTAACTTAGCAATTTGTTCGATTCTTGCTGTGCCAACAATGTCATCATAGGTGAAAACATGTTTATTGTGGTAGTGTCGTCGCACGGTTGAAGACTTTACACTTGACATGACAAATTAAACGTTGAGCTTTCCCTTCGGTATTGAGAACAAAATATGAATCACCCATGAAGGATTAAACGACATTTTTAACGAAGGTGAAACCAACTGCTCCACTGTCTGTTCTATCGAATAGATTCCACTGAGAATGACGCAAACAGAGAGAGAATGAGAAGGAATGTACTGTCTCTTATTACGTACACATGCACCGACCACTGCGCGGGGTAGGTGGGGAACGGTGCTGCTGAGTGCAGCGCTGGTGCGCCCCGGCACTAAGTGCTCGAGTTGGAAAGGCCTGATCTAAAGCGATCACTCCAGCTACTTAGTTTAATGAACCTGGCATGATGGATCGTAGTCGATCAAAGCCCAGACCACGACCGCACACAGTTCGGGTTCTCCCAAGCATTGGATTCTAGGGGATCGGGAGCGTCATGCTGAGAAGAGTCGGAGATTCTCAAAATTTCTTCGTCCCAAGAAAAAGAACATCATAGGTACTGTCAACGTAAACACACTTCTGAAAACTGGGAAACTCAAACAACTAGTTGACACCCTAAATAAATTTGACATTCAAATTACAGCAATGCAGGAAACACGCTTCCTAGAATTTTGATTCAGAAAATGTTAGGATATAAGTGTAACCCAGCCATAAAAATTGGACAGTATCTACCGCAATTTGGAACAGCCTTTTTTGATTAGAAAATCAATGGCAAATTCGGTGTTCAATTTTACATCTTTCTCTGAAAGAATCTGTGTGCTCACTATGAAATCCAGCAACAAACAAAACTCTTTCATTAATGGTCATGCACCTATAAACAGTGACACTAAGGGAAACCTTCAAAAAGTTGCAGAATTCTGGAACTCTATGAGGAAATCATTAGTAACATCAAAAAAAAAAAAAATCATGTGAAAATCTTCCTAGGTGATGTTAATGCACAGATTGGAGGAGAAACAAAGTATAGATGGATCGTAGGACATCATCCAGCACATCGAAGGACAAATAAGAACGTTGAGCACCTAAGACACTGCTGTAAATCCTTTAATTTGAGATTCATGTCTAAATATTTGACCAGGCCTCTTCACAGGAAGAAAACATGGAAATTACCAAATTTCTTACTAGGGAATTCCAGATCGACTATGTAGCAGTCTCCAAACAGAACATGCGTGTTACAGTACGTAAGTGAGTGCTCGATTCTGATCACTACCTAACCCAAGTCAAAATGAAATAAAATAGATTCAAGGCCAAATTTTATAGATCACGAAGAGTGGATCCTGAATACCTTAAACTGAACTCAAACGCATTTCTTCGGGGCATAAAAGAACAATATCCCAATGATTGGCTTGACTTGCGATATACAAATCTAACATCTGTGCAAACGTTACGAGAGCCCCAGAGGAAAGGGAAACACAAATTGTGGATTGCAACCAGTGATAAAGCAATTGTCCGCCTCTGTGGTGTAGTGGTTAGCGTGATTAGCTGCCACCCCCGGAGGCCCGGGTTCGATTCCCGGCTCTGCCACGAAATTTGAAAAGTGGTACGAGGGCTGGAACGGGGTCCACTCAGCCTCGGGAGGTCAACTGAGTAGAGGTGGGTTCGATTCCCACCTCAGCCATCCTGGAAGTGGTTTTCCGTGGTTTCCCACTTCTCCTCCAGGCGAATGCCGGGATGGTACCTAACTTAAGGCCACGGCCGCTTCCTTCCCTCTTCCTTGCCTATCCCTTCCAATCTTCCCATCCCTCCACAAGGCCCCTGTTCAGCATAGCAGGTGAGGCCGCCTGGGCGAGGTACTGGTCATACTCCCCAGCTGTATCCCCCGACCAAGAGTCTGAAGCTCCAGGACACTGCCCTTGAGGCGGTAGAGGTGGGATCCCTCGCAAAGTCCGAGGGAAAAACCGAACCTGGAGGGTAAACAGATGATGATGATGATGATGATGATAAAGCAATTGAAGATAGAATCAAAGGCTACGAGAATGAAACGGATACCAGTCAGGCATTCATTAAGATTCAGAAACTGACAGCTGAGATCATTCGCAAGAAAAAAAGCCCGGATACGACAGAAACAAGCTCATAGTCATATCACAAGATTTCCTCAAAAGCAGCTGCAGGAATTTCTGCAAAACTTTTCGTGAGAGTCTATCCAGTTATGAACCTCAAAGCATATGTATCTGTAGATCAGATGGCACACTAGAAACAAACTGCAAAGATAACTGCAAGATTTTAGGAAATTACTTCAAATGCCGGTACCTATTCAATTGTGAGCCATGAAACGAGAAATTGCACTTTGAAAAGCCCACGCCGAGCCCAGATTCACATCCACCGACACTGGAAGAAACAGCGGAGATCATTCGATCTCTTAAAAATAAGAAAGTATTTATTTATTTATTTATTTATTTATTTATTTATTTATTTATTTATTTATTTATTTATTTATTTATTGTCTTGTTTTATATGGCGGGACTTAGGCTCTGAAGCCTGCTATTCTGTCCGACCATACCGGGAGAAGATGACATTACCGCAGAGCTGTTGAAATTTGAAGGAGAGGAGCTCATCAGAAGAATCCACGCACTCCTAAGAGAAATCTGGGAAACAGAAGGGATCCGCAGGACTAGAAGTGCGCGTTGATTCATCCATTGCATAAAAAAGTGACAAAAACTACAGAGGTCTTTCCCTCCTACCCGTTGCTTATAAAGTTATATCTAAACCCCTCCTAAACAGCCGTTTCTGATGCCAGCTTCTGATGGGGGGCTAATGAAGATGAATTTAATGATGGTGAATGAAATTGGATAGAAAAGTGGAAGGAATCGTCTATGGCCTGTGAATATGACCTGTCCCGCCATTTATATGGGTGTATGCTGCTTAATCCGCCTCTGTGGCGTAGTGAGCAATGTGATTAGCTGCCACCCCCGAAGGCCCGGGTTCGATACCAGGTTCTGCCACGAAATTTGAAAAGTGGTACGGGGTCCACTCAGCCTCGGGAGGTCAACCGAGTAGAGGTGGGTTCGATTCCCACCTCAGCCATCCTGGAAGTGGTTTTCCGTGGTTTCCCACTTCCCCTCCAGGAAAATGCCGGGATGGTACCTAACTTAAAGCCACGGTCGCTTCCTTCCCTCTTCCTTGTCTATCCCTTCCAATCTCCCCGTTCTCCCGCAAGGCCCCTGTTCAGCATAGCAGGTGAGACCGCCTGGGCGAGGTACTGGTCAACCTCCCCAGTTGTATCCCACGACCCAATGTCTGAAGCTCCAGGACACTGCCCTTGAGGTGGTAGAACTGGGATCCCTCGCAGAGTCCGAGGGAAAAACCTCCCCTGCAGGGTAAGCAGATTGAGAAAGAAAGAAAGTAAGTATGCTACTTAATCCTCGAATACAAATAATTAACTGGCTACAGAGTTTGAAAGATTCTAAAATCTGTAATGAAAGGGTTGCTTGAAAATATAAAAATGTGAGGATGATAGAGAAAAATAATATAGATCTCATGTATTTGAAAGATTAAGATTAACCGTGAGATTAAAATGGATTAACTCAAGTATTAGATTGATCAAAATTAACTGTAAGATACGAATTTATTTACTTATCTGCAGTAAAGAACGGTGTGTTTGGTGGTCGTGGTGGAAGGTATTTTTATGAATTAATCAAGGAATTAAGGATCCCATTTGTAAACATTGGAAGCTGCAAATATTCTTTTAAAAGTACCTGGACTACAGGATTTTCATTGTTAGCAGCGAACGTAGATACCTACAGGAGAATAAAAGGGAATAAATAATTTTGAGGATGCAGTGTTGTTGAAACTCACCTGTGAAAGAAAGTCGAGAACTCATCTTCCTACAAAGGGCTGACTGTCAAACTATGGAATAATTGTTAGTGTTGAACTCATTTATACACTCATTGAAAGTTGAACCGTGACTTGATTCGAACACATTGTTAACCGTTGCTCAACAGTTCTTAGAGAGAAACGTGAGTCCTTGTTCTGTAACTTAAAACATGCTCGGTAATAGTTTGCTTATGTCGGAGAAAATCCTCTGTTCATCCTGCTCGCAGCTTACGATTCTGTACAGGTGATGCTGACAAAAACAAAAACAGCAATGTATTCATTTCATTTCCTGACCTACGCACGCGAGTATAGTGCATCAGGTAATGAATGCTATTCCTGTACAGTTCTGTACGAACTTGGACCTATCCTCGAGGCCTCGGCACAGTCAGTCTGTGGATCCAGGTAGTAATCTCCTGAAGAATTGAACTGAACTCATGTCTGCAACTCCCTGTGTGCCCCCGAAGGGATAATGAATGGTGGGACCGCCAACCTTTCAGGTCCTATGTCTCAAAACTGCTGGTTGGTATTATTTCTCATTACCCTCATTAACTTGCAGTATTGTAAGAAGAGACGTAGACGACGTTGCGACGAGTTGCCATATTTTGAGTATTTCAGGAAGGGTAGGAATATAAAAGAGAAAGTGGAGTAATTGAAATGTGGTGTCGGCAAAGTATAGCAATGTGCCGGTGCGGTTTAAGAGGAGATTAGACTGACTGAACGTACAGAAAGGCACCTGCCATCTGTCCGGCTAGCATTATGAGGGCTACGAGGAGTTGAATGAGGTAATGACATTGACATGCAGTATTTCTGGGATGAGTGCGGGAAAGGGGGAGGTATTCGAAGTGTGGGGTACATAGACATTAGGTTGCGCTAGTTAAGGGTAGAAGACATTTTAGGAGCTCTATTGAGGGGTGAGACTGCAAAGTGTGGTGGTTAGAGTTGAGATGACCGGGCGAGTTGGCCGTGCGGTTAAGGGCGCGCGGCTGTGAGCTTGCATCTGGGAGATAGTGGGTACGAATCCCACTGTCGGTATCCCTGAAGATGGTTTTCCGTGGTTTCCCATTTTCACACCAGGCAAATGCTGGGGCTGTACCTTAATTAAGGCCACGGCCGCTTCCTTCCAACTCCTAGGCCTTTCCTATCCCCTCGTCAGCATAAGACCTATCTGTGTCGGTGCGACGTGAAGCCACCAGCAAAAAAAAAAAGAAAAAAGAAGAGAGAGTTGTGATGTGCGGGGGGGGGGGGGGGGGCGGGTTGAGTTTAAGATTTAAAAGAGATAAAGGTTGATGAGTTGGTGGTTGAGAACGTTGCACGTGTTTGCTTCCGGTATAGTGGGCATTGATCGCTTTTTTTTTTTTTTTTTTTTAAGGGGCATCCAGGATGTGAGGCAGCATGTTTGCATTGACAGTTGGCGCACTGCACCTGTTCCCGTAGAACTGTGGAAGCGGTATGATGGTGATGATCACCACATCTGTTACAGCGGGTCTCATTGGTGCAGTAGAAGCCTAATGATTCAGCTGGAAAATATTCTAGCACTTGGAATTTAGGGAAGGCCGTGAGCGAGTTTTACGAAAGTTGGTGCGGGCTCGATTCTCTGTGGAAACAGTTTCGGAGGCGGTGGGGTTTTGCTTTGGTACGGTGGATGTTTGTTGCTTGTTGATGGATTACGGGCGATGGATTTACAGTTTCAGTACATTGTGAGACTGGAAAGTGGGTGATAGTGGTATCAGTTTCGATTTCTTGTTCTTGTTGTTTGGTTTAGATGTTTTGGTTTGCGTATAGACCACGGGCTCAGTCTATCTTGTACAGGGTTACAGCTACTTCCAGCTGTTTATGTCGATATCAACACGTTTTCAAGACAACTATTTATGGCAAATGTTTCTTCCTTCGAGGGAGAAAACAATATTAGTCACATTTCACTTAGCAAGGTCTGCTAATTTAAAAATGGGAACCGCAATTTTTATTTATTAGATTCGGGTTTTTGGCAAAAAGCAAACAACTTTTTTTGAAACAATTTTTATTAAACCTGCTGTTTTAGAGAATATCATATCTATGAAGGTTGAAGAACATTACGCTCATTCTTTGAATGACTAACTTAGATTTCATTTCTTTGCATTTGACGAAAAATAAACGCGGTTTAAGCACAAACGTTGTTTCTTTCCTTTTACCTCCTTCATAATTATAATAAAAAGTGGAAAGTGCTTTTTAAAAAAGCAATTCCTGATTAATCAATGTTATAACATCACAACAGCCTGGTTGAGGTAGTAAAGGCCTGCTCCGTTCACCCGGAAGGACTAGGTTCGATTCCCCGTCAGAAAGTCGAAACGTTTGAGAAACGAGATTTCCACTTCTGGAGGTGTATATGGCCCTGAGGTTCACACAACCTACACAATAAAATGAGTACCAGGTTAATTCCTGGTGGCAAAGGCGGCCAGGCGTACAGCTAACCACTCTGCCCCACTAACTGTCGACGTTACGGATGGTGGAAGCCTTTACCTTCCATCCCTCCCTGGACTTTCATGGCCTCTACGGAGAGGACTTTGCTTTGCTTTTATAATATTACAAGTGCTCGAAATTTTCTCAATTCACTTCCATACAAAAATAGTCTATTTCAAAAGCTCACGTAACAGGGCCATATACACCTGAATGCTGTGGTTATCCGTTGTCGGAAATGTTCAATTGTAGCAGGCTGTGTTTTAAAAGCTACTACGAGTAGGTACCCCATAGAAAGAAATCAGGGGATCTTACAGGTCACTCGGTATTCCACCTTCTATCGATCCTTTTATACAGGAATGTATTATTAATCCACTGTCGAAGAATCTGGGTATAATGTGGATATGCTCCATCATGCTGGAATGTAAGAAAGTTTTCATTTAAAAGAACTTACTTCTCATCTTCTAATTTTCAATTTTCTTCATTAATGAGAGAATCTTCTAACCTTTCTAGGTAGATTTTCCTAAAAAAAGATTAATAATTGTATCACCTAAAGTACGTACCCCGACAATGCATAGTTTATTATCACTCCAGTACCTACAATTGTGTCTATTTACAGATTATTCAACGAAAGCAAATATTTCTTAGCAATTCAGGCGATTCTCTCAGTTACTCCGACATTATTTCACAACGTTCTATTCTTCGATGAAATTCATTTTCTGTCAATTTTTTATGTGTTTCAAGTTTATAAGTGTCAAACTTTCGTACTTTGGGAATTGTACGTATTGCACTCATAGAAATTCTGGTGTAAGAAGATGCTTTACAAAGTGAAATTGTTGGTTTAACGGAAACATAACCTAGCACTTCGGTTGTAGAGCCTATATCGTGTACGGTACCCCTCGAGAGACACCATGACGATGACGTCGGTGTGGGGGGCTTGTGTACTTGTTGATCCCATGGGCTGTGCCAGCTCAGGGCTACTTATTGGCCTCGGACTAGAACCAGACTTACTTCTCTGAGAGGTTTCTGTGCACTTTTTCTTCATTCCTATCTACCTGAATTTCATTTCTCCGACTGTCTAGCGAGCCTCTCTGCCTCGGATAGCAAGAGTAGCAAGAGTATGTGTGTTGAGGTTTCATCCTCCCCCAATCACAAGTCTCGGGTCATGGCGAGGTTATGCGACCCCGACGGTATTACAGTAGGTTATTGAATCCTAGAAAGTCTTTCATTTTCACGCCCTTCGTGCCCATTGCCTCTCCTTCCTTGGCCGATACATTCATTTTTCTAAGTGTCCGACACGTTCCATTTTTCCCGTTGATTAGTGTTATTTGAGGATGGCTGCTCTGATGTATTTCCTCTTAAGACAATCATCACCACCACCACCACCACCACCACCACCACCACCACCACCGCTCTGCCAAGGGTTGACCAAAAACTTCCCTAGCTAATCGTGCGACCAAAAATCGAACCCTCTTCTTCTATTTCTTCAACGTGTGGCATCCTCAAAACAGCATCTAGAACTGGTAAGAAACGAAAGCGGTTTACTCCAGTACGTGTGGATAATGAGAGTGACGAGTGTCTACCTCGACTCCTGATTTCTTCCGCGGTCGATGGAAATAGTTCTGTAGATAAAATACTTTTCTTAATCTGTAAACCAGTGGAAGAAATTGCTAGTGCTGAAGTCGACGAAATGAGTAAGCTTCTTGATGGATCCATACTGATCAAGACATCGATGGCTCAGCAATCTAGATGGTTACTAAAAGCCAAATCATTCAGGAAGGTTGAAGTTAACATCAAAAAGCACAAATCCCTGAATTACTGCAAAGGAGTTACTTTCCATAGGGATTTGATTAAGGCTTCTGATAATGACATGTTTAGAAACCTTGCTCATCGGAGTGGTGGTGGTAGAACAATTTCCACACCATTCCTTGCCTGTCGAAAGGGGCAACTAAAAGGAGCCCCAGGGGCTCTTAATTTGGGAGCGTGGGTTGGGAACCACGGAACACTTAGCTGAGTCCTACCCGACCTCCCTCAGTCAACTCATGTTCTATTCCGACTCAGACGGTATTACATTTGCGAATCATAGGGAGTTTCTAATTTTCACACCTTTCATGTTCCTTCTCTTTCTTTGGCCGATAACTTCATTTTTCGAAGTGTCGGACCCTCTGCATTTTTCCCTCTGGTTAGTGGTAGTAGAGAATGGTTGCCCAGTTGTACTTTCTCTTAAAATAATAATCAACACCACCACCTCAACAAATACACAGCCTTCCCAGCCACTTTCGGCTCTAAAGTCTCCTCCCTCCAGGGCCGGGGAGGGACCTTTCCCAAATATTGCCCTCCCATCAATGACCAGAATCAAAAGGAGGATAAGGGGAAACCCCAGTGCTAAAATGTTGGAGAAGAACCCGATCGAGAGTCACAGCATCCCCAAAGAAATCTGACAAACCATCCTCCGGATGTCCTCCAAATATTTCGAAACGGTGAGCAAGAGCGAGAAGTCCCAATGCCCTCTCCATCGATCCTTTCCTGGGACGTCTAGTTCTCCTGGGAAAAGGACCCACCGTTCCCGATCAGATGGCTCACCATCCACGGAGTGCTCAGTCACTGTATCTCTCTCTTCTGAGGAGAACATGGAAAGTGAAACGCTCATCATAATGGATAGTAACAACAACAAAAACAACAACAACAACAACAGCAACAACAAAGACGGTGGAAAATAGCAGATAGGTGGAGGAAAGGACTAGCAATGATCCTAATTTCGTTGCGCTTCTCATCCACACAATAGTACTATTGCTATTTTGCTTTACGTCGCACAGACACAGATATGTCTTATGGCGACGATGGGAGAGGAAAGGCCTAGGAAGTGGAAGGAAGCGGCCGTGGCCTTAATTAAGGTACAGCCCCAGCATTTTCCTGGTGTGAAAATGGGAAACCACGGAAAACCATCTTCAGCGTTGCCGACAGTGCGACTCGAACCCACTATCTCCCGATTACTGGATAATGGCCGCACTTAAGCGACTGCAGCTATCGAGCTCGGTATAGTACTATTGAAATGGAACTGCAGTAGTTATACTTGTCTCCTAGCTGAGCTATGTCAATTGATATCCGTCAATGCGGCCACCATAGTCTTTCTACAGAAATCTTGTCTGTGTCCTGGCCACGACACAACTACGAGAAGATCCCGTCTTTACTCCAAGGACCAAGTATCTGTGGATGGCAGGGCAACCTCTTCAGTGACGAAGTACCACTACTAAAGCAGTTGCAATTCGCTTTCCCTTTCCAAGATTAACAACGGTGTGCAACGTGTACTTTCCACGGCACTACGATCTTCACGTTCATGAACACCAAGACTTGATCGCTCAATTACCTCCTCCTTTCCTCTTGTTGGAAGACGTGATTGCCGTAACATCCAACGAGCTCTTCGTCTTCCTGCGCTAGGGGAAGGATCCTTGAGTGATTGATCAACCAGTTCGATTTTTGTGCGCTCAACACAGGAGGACCTACTCACTTCAGCAGCGCACATGGCCCATTCTTCCACCTAGACGTGACATTGTGTAGCTGTGTGCTAGTTCCCATATTACAGTGGCAAGCACCATAACTGTCTCTAGTCATGGCCGGGTTCCACTATAAGAAGCAACGCCGCACCTCGACCCATCAGCTGAACAGTATACCGTATGACTGTATGTAAGACTCAGTACACGCTTGTATAATTATGTCGATAGTTTCATTATTATGGTGTGTGTGGTAATGTGAAAATTTTATAATTATGCCAGATAGATGTGCAGTTCCGGGATATGTAAGCAATTACGAAAAGTCATTAGTAAAATTAGTAGGATATATTTTTATCAAATTTCTAAGGATCCTGATCTTCTTGGTGATCGGATTCGTTTGGTCCAACGCGGAGAGTGGTTACAGTGTTTTAGGACTCTATTCAACTCCAGCGAAATATTCGAGCAAAATGACCATTTACCCCTCTATTTATGTTACAACATGCATTTGTGTTCATCTGTACATGTCTTGAATTTCATTTTTGCATTTACTGTGAATGAGTCATACCCACAAATGTATAGAAATTCAGACTCATCACATTTTATATTATTTTTAGTCACTATTTAAAATGTTACAAAATACATCTTTTATTGTATAAGTCTAAGTGACACTCATCGATGAAAAGGACTTTATGCCAGTTCTGAAGAGAATACTCAGCATAATATTGGGCACTTCTGTATCGCACCCCATAGTGTCTAGGTTTTCGCGAGCGAGCCTCGCCGTGGGCGTCGATAATGAAGTTGTGCCTCATGCAACCTGTTTCTCACAGTAATTGCGGCCAGTATCCAGTATTCGGAAGATAGTAGGTTCGAACCCCACTGTCGGCAGCCCTGAAAATGGTTTTCCGTGGTTTCCCATTTTCACACCAGGCAAATGCTGGGGCTGTACCTTAATTAAGGCCACGGCCGATTCCTTTCCACTCCTAGCCCTATCCTGTCCCATCGTCGCCATAAGACCTATCTGTGTCGGTGCGACGTAAAGTAACTAGCAAAAAAAAAAAAAAAAAAACGTTTCTCACAGTTTGAGTTAAAGTAAATTCGCATCCTCGTTCTGAGATAGCGCAGCTCATTTCAGGCGTACCTCCAATGGAAGTGACCTGCTTGTACCAGCCCTCCAGCCATTCTTAAATTTCTGGTAGTACTAGGAATCGAAACCGAGTCTCTGAGGAAGGAAGCTAATAGCACTAGCCTTTACACTACAGAGGTGGACCAGTTTCAGTCGAAACGTGGTGACATTTCGCTGCCCGAAGATCGTAATTCAGCATGGGGACATTGAAGGCAGAGTTTCTCCGAGCTGAATTTCGAAGCTAACGGTCATCGACTGCAGCCATAGCCGTCGGGCAATCTGCTTGAGGCAAGTCATCAACAGTTCCTGTCTCCCTGTATCGCTTCCATGTTCGATCCCCACCAGTTTGATTACGGCCTACACCTTGTTGGCCATCCTTCTTGATATAATGCGATTATGCGTGCACGTTCACATGTCAACACTGCACATCGTGCCATCCTAGACGCTCGCTATACTGCTTAGAAAATATCTCTAACGTTTCCACATTAGTGATACGTCTTCATCTGAAATACAATCTCCCATTTGAGAGTGACATTCCGTCTGTGAGTTAGGGTAAGCGCAGTTGTGAGTGTTTTCAATCATCTTAAGAGTCGATTTTTCTGTCTACATATGACAGACAAAGATTGCAACACAGTTAAATGATACATAGTGACGTCTTTTAATATCTGAAGCAATCTATACAATCAAAGTCTTTCGGACTGTTCTGCCGTTGTCTATTCCTCTCATTTATGACGATGCCACAGAAGATGACTACCGCAGCAGTGGTCGAAACCACGGCAGAATAGCCCGGAAGACTTAGATTATATTGACTCCGACCGTGAAAGTATTCATTTATTTTCATTTTCGACACAGCTACTGTAGATTCTGCACTCTGCTCATATTTTAATTTTGTTGTTTTTCTCCTCCAAATGCCATCCCAAAACATAAGGGAACCACCACCTTGCTGCACGTGCTGGACAGTGTGTCTGAGACGTAAAACCTGATCAAACTGCCTCCAAACACGTTACCAACGATAGCCAGGAAAAAGGCTTGAAAGGCATTCTTCGATGAAAAGGATTTTATGCCAGTTCTGAAGAGTTCTGAGTTCAGCGTAATATTAGGCCCATCTGTACCGCGTCCCATGATGTCTAGGTTTTTGCGAGCGGGCCTCGCGTCGATAATGAAGTAGTGCCTCGTGCAACCTGTTTCTTACAGTTTGAGTTCAATAAAGTCATAAAACTGGACCATGACGCTGTAATACAGCAGTAATTTTACGAAGCGAGAACTTTCGCTCTTCTCGTGAATACGGAGTTGTAAGAGCTAGACGTTCATGTACTGTAAGGAAGTAGCTGCGTGGAATTAAGCATGCTAGATGCACCTGGATAAGCTACAGGGAACAGTGAGGGTTAGAAACATAATTGGATCTTAAACTCACAGTCAAGGTTCTTGCCGATGAACTAATCTATACCGGGTGGACAGCTGCCCCTATTTTTTCCAAACATAAGCAAGCAGCTAGGAATTAAATGTCTCTTAGTTCTATCTTGCGCAAATATTACAGCAATTTTATGTGCAGTTAGTCCGATATAGACTTCCCCGCACAATGAAAAAACGGTACAAGAGGCAGTTTTCTCCTTCAAGTAATTTATAAATTTATTACTCAAAATTAGTTTCAGGTGACTGAAGAACCTAACATACTGGTGATGCAAAACTTTTCTGTTGTGTGTGTGAAAGCACTCAGAAAGCTGGCTCACGTGATACAGTAGCTCATCTAATTCTACATCTTTCAAAATATCTTGGTGACAATACTTGCAGCGATTTACAGCACACACTACATTACTTCCCTAATAGTGGCAATATCATGGAGTGGTTTTCTAATAAGAAGAAAAATTCATAACCCCTGTAATACCTGGCAAAACCCTGTGAAATTCATAAAAATATATGCCATTAGGTGTTAGTATTCAGAGGAAACCATTTTATTAGACATACTTTTAAGTTCTAGTCAGCAGCCCTGAAGATGGTTTTCCGTGATTTTTCCATTTTCACACCGAGCCACGGCCAATGCCGCTCCCTTCCCACTCCTTGGCCTTTTCTATCTCATAGTCGCCATAAGACCCATCTCTGTTGGCGCAACGTAAAGCAAATTGTAAAACAATAAACGTTCCAGGTGATATTTCATAGTATTCTACTGCTAGCGTATACATTTGGTCGGTGCTGTACGGTGTCATATTTCAGTGCAAACTATACCCTCATTATAAATACAATTACTGCGCATTAGGAGATACACTGACTGAGCAAATGTCATGGGATAGCGGAGCACTGATGCGCAGGTGTGTTGTCTGTGCATTACACGCCCCCTGTGTCAGCGGCAGTTGTATAGGAGACCTTGTGAGCAGTGGCTGCGCATGTGACAGGTGTAACTGGTGAGCTGACACCGTTCGAATGGGGTATGGTGGTCGGTGCCCGACGGATGGGAAGTGCAATTTCGGAAGTGGTGCGGGAATTCGGTTTCACACGATCAACCGTGTCCAGGGTGTATCGCGAATGGTTGAATGCAGTTGTCACCGTCCTCAACAGACGACATCTGAGACGGATTGTCAATGGTGACAGACGGGCAACCGTGCAACAAATAACGGCTCAATTCAACACAGGCCGTGCTAGACACGTCCCCCAGTGGACAATCCGTAGGAACATGGGTTCTATGGAGTATGGGAGCCGGCACCGCACACGGGCGCCACTGTTAACCCAACGTCATCGGGCACAACGACGCGCATTTGTCGCCAGTCACCAGGGATGGACATTGGAACAATGGCGTAACGAGATAGGGTCGGACGAATCACGATTTCAACTGCACCATGCCGATGGGAGACACCGTTAATGGCGCAGACCTCATGAAGCGATGGATCCCGCCTGCTTCGAAGGTGTGGTCTAGGGCGCTGCTGTCTCTGTTATGGTCTGGGGTGCATTTTCCTGGTATGGAATGGACCCCCTAGTTGTTCTGGAAGAGACTTTGACTGGTACGCGGTATGCTGAGCTGCTCGGAGACCATCTCCACCCATTTTTGGCCTTCCAGCGCCCAGACGGTTTTACGGTGTTTCATGATGTTAACGCGCCGCCACATCGCTCCTACATCCCCCGGGAATGGTTCCAGGAATATGCAGCGCAGATCCAATGACTGTCATGGCCACCCAGGAGCCCCGATATGAACCCTATCGAGCTTATCTGGGATGTCCTGGAACGCAGGCTCCCTGCCATGGATCCTGCACCCACGAACAGACCAGCATTGGCTACCGCTCTGCAAACGATTTGGTGTCAGCAGCGTCCAGAGGACTACCAGGACGCAATTCCACGGCGTCTCACTGCAGTTCGCAGTGCCAGAGGAGGCCCCACACGCTATTAGGTGACTATCCCATGACATTTGCTAAGTCAGTGTATACTCAAATGCACACTATTTTGTCGACAACCCATAACACTTGGATCTGAAACTCACAGTCAAGGTTGTTGCCGATGAATTAATCCATATATCTGTTTATATGCGAATGACTCCTAGATTTCACTTTGTTATGTTTTGAAACAATAATAACCCACAGGAAATGCACACGTCAGTTAAAGCACAACTCGGACTATTCACAGATTTCACCTGTGCAGGAACTGACAACATTTGAGGACAAAACACAAACATTGGTAATGCTTGCTATCATCACGAAGAACTGGGTACGTGATATCAAGGAAATATCTGCTTTTTCTCGAAACATGGACTGATGAATTTGATGTTGATACACAACAATATCAACTAATTCCACTATATAAAACCCCGCTCGGGCTCCATTAGACCAGTGTGGATTTCACAGTCGATCGCAATGTTGAGATTGTTTAGAATTTTTGGTAAGTATAGTTGCGAAAACTATTTTGTAGTATCTCTCCCCCATTTGGTGATTATCTGTGAATCAGAGAGAGAGGCTTTTAAATTCAGCTCAGTCATTTATTCACTCATACACTCACTCATCAGTCATCACTCAATCATCCACCCTGAAGTGTTCTCAACTTATCTGCTGGGGCTCCGTAGATGTAGGCTGAGAGCATCCAATTCATTCAGTCATCCCTTCACTCATTTCATTATAAATGCTCTCTCCCCCGTTGGTGGCTATCCGTGACTGGGAGAGGGGAGTGTTTATTCATTCATTCATGCATGCTTGCATGAGCAGATCTCCTAGGCATGTTAGTCATCCATCCATCCATTCATTCATTCGTACAGTCATTCAGTTAATTCACAATATCTATTGTGAGTTAAGGAGAAATATGTTCGGACTCGCAACAAAACAAATACTTGCACTAATTAATAGTAAGGGAAAGATATAAGATATCCTATACTATTAAACACTGTTAATGTCTAGGACAACAATAAATTTTAAATATAATTTAGAGATTGGGTGGGTGTAAATAGTAATTAGGTGTAAGTGTAATTGTTAAGGTAGTAGTAAATAAATTTAAGTGTAACAAGAAAATAATTAATGTATCAAAATAATATGAAAAGCAATAACTGATTACTCGCTCATAAGGAATGTGAGTATTCTATTCTGTTCCATATTGGAGTATTATTCCTAAATAAAGTACTGATTCTCTAAATGTTACGTAGGTAGATAATTACTCCATAGTTGCAGACACGTAAAATACTTTGAGATTTCAGATTTATAAAGCGATACACCACTGTTATATTTCTTTATAGGGCATCGCTGAAGAACATTCCAACACTGTATATTCTGATAAGTGTAATAGTCTCATTCGTATCTCTGGCATTTTACCATTTCTTGAGGTCAATACTACCAGAGGACTGAGCCCAGTTTTATGGCTGGATGCCTTCCAAGACACCAAACCTATGGAGGAATGCATATACTATTATCTATTTTTGTAGTGAAATGAAATGAAATGTCGTATGGCTTTTAGTGCCGGAAGTGTCCAAGGACAAGTTCGGCTCGCCAGATGCAGGTCTTCTGATCTGACTCCCGTAGGCGACCTGCGCGTCGTGATGAGGATGAAATGATGATGAAGACGTCACATACACCCATCCCCCGTGCCAGATAAATTAACCAATTATGGTTCGACCCTGCTGAGAATCGAACCTGGGACCCCTGTGATTAAAGGCCAGCACGATAACCATTTAGCCATGGGGCCGGACTTTTTGTAGTGTTTGTGCAAAATTATGATGTGTATACATACATTTAACCCCCAACTTTGAGAAATTAACCAGACACGGCTAAAATCTTCAGCACCGAGCTCGATAGCTGCAGTCGCTTAAGTGTGGCCAGTATCTGGTATTCGGGAGATAGTGGGTTCGAACCCCACTGTCGGCAGCCCTGAAGATGGTTTTCCGTGGTTTCCCATTTTCACACCAGGCAAATGCATTTTTGTTTTGTATAAGAAGTTATCAGTCTCAAAATGTAATTGAAATGTTAGGTCAGCCCAGAGGCTGGTTGGATCCTCAAATAGCACCACCAAAGGTTATGCGGTTATAAGGAAACCCCTAAAACCAATGGCAGCACCAAAATGAGGCGTACTAGGCAGGATGAGGAGTGAGGTAGTTTGCCATTGGTTTCCTCACTGGGTCAGCATTGCAGCACGACTGACCCTATGAGCAGCACCTTTCATAACACTCAGATGCACTAGTCATGCTCTGAATGTCATTACTCAGCACTACCCATACCCCAGCAACTTCCATATTGTCACAGCCATGGATGTTGACTGGGATTTCGGTGGAAGCTACACTTTACTCTGGCCTGTGCCAAGAGATGGATGCAAAAGTACTATATCCATCAAGAAATGACAGCAGGCAGATAATTGAAATAACTTACATTTTATTTATTTATTTATTTATTTATTTATTTATTTATTTATTTATTTATTTATTTATTTATTTATTTATTTATTTATTTATTTATTTATTTATTTATTTATTTATTTATTATGGCTTCTTTCATGTGGCGAAGTTAGGGCACACGGTCCTCTCTTACACTTAACCACAATACAAGAAATAATATTAAGGCTGCCTATTACTAATTATATTACTTATACTATTTTCTAATTAAGCTTAAATTACACACTCACACAACATGCAGCTTATTAGCTTATTACCTCGTTAATTCAGTCCTCTTTTCTCTCTCACACAGACACTTGCACACACACTTATAATTTACACACTTATCAACTACCCTTACGTTTACATTATATAAAACTAATAGAAACAATTTTTAATTTTACAATTACCAATCACACGCACACAATACACACCAATACACACTTCGATCGGTAACTCTCAACAGGAAGTCTCGGCAAGATATTTTAAATTTGAGAAAAGAGACAATTGCCCTGACACTTACTGGCAGGGAATTCCAAAGCCTGGAACCGGTTACAATAAAATATTTATTATACACAGAAGAGTGGTGAAGAGGAATAGCTAGAGTGGAGCCCGAGCGAGTGTTACGGTTATGGAAGGAAGAGAGGAAGTGAAGTTTAGATGAAATATACTGGGAGAAGTTACTATGCAGGAGTTTGTGTATTAGGACAAGTATATGATATTCACGTCTCTTATCAGGTTTTAACCAGTTCAGTGCTTGATAGTAAGGAGTAATATGCACATCATACCTTAGGTTAAAAATTAATCTAAGGCAACAATTCATAATACCCTGCAGTTTCCTAGTTTGTTCTTTAGTAGCGTCTACCAAGGTAACATCACAGTAGTCAAGGATAGGAAGAATTAGGGTCTGTGTTAATCTTTGCCGCATATTTAGAGGTATAATACCTTTATTTAATTTCAGGGGGTGTAGAGTAGCAAACACCTTCTGACCTACGGTTTTGATATGTTCTGCCCAATTTAGAGTTTCAGTCATAGTCACCCCAAGATTTCTCACTGTTTTACTGTACGGGATTCTGCTATTATTTATTTGTAGAGTAGGAAAGATCGAATCATTGATCTTGTGTAGGAGCTTCTGGGAACCGACAATGATAGCTTGCGATTTTGATGGATTTATGAGAAGTCTGTTTACGAGGGCATATTCACTGAGTTTTTTCATGTCATCATTTATGCATTTTACTGCGCTTGGTAATTCGCTTAAGCTGCAATGGTAATATATTTGGAGATCATCAGCATATAGGTGTTAATTACATCTTTTAGAATGGCTTTCCGTGGTTTTCCATTTTCACACCAGGAAAATGCTGGGGCTGTACCTTAATTAAGGCCTTCCCACTCCTAGCCCTTCCCTGTCCCATCGTCGCCATAAGACCTATCTGTGTCGGTGCGACGTTTAGCAACTAGAAAAAAAGAAAGCATTTTTTAGAGAAGATGAAATGTCATTGATATACAATGTAAAAGTCAACGATCCTAAAATACTTCCTTGTGGCGTGCCAACTTTCCTTGTACGCCAGTCTGAATTTCTTTTGCGAGTTATCACCCGCTGCCTCCGATCTTTCAAATATGACGTAAAAATCTTCAGTACTAAAGGGTCAAACAAGTTAATTAGTAGCTGTAAGTCTATTGTATCAAATGCACCACTGAAATCCAGTAACGTTAGTACTGTAACTTGTCGATGTTCCATAGCAAGTCTGATATCTTCTGTTATTTTAAGGAGACATCGTAGACTGGTCAGGCTCATCAGTTTCATCTTTCCTATCCGAGCTGCCGCGGTCAATTCTTGTTCTTTTGCGACCACGACGGTATTGGGTTTGCGAGCCCTGTATGACCTTCGTGGCCCCTACCTTTCTTTTTCCGGTACCGTCATTTTTCGAAGTATTGGATCTCTTCCTTCCTCCTCTCTGATTAGTGCTAATAGAGGATGGTTGTCTAGTTGAACTTTCTCTTAATACCATCACCATCAGCACTGCATTAATAATGTGAAATTTGACTAAGTGGGTGTGGTTAATGCATTAGGTTAGCTGATAGCTTTACAATTCAGACGGCTGAAATACGAAACTTGATTAATGCTGGGTTGGAATTTTCGTTTAAAAATTCCGTAGCATCTGCCTTTACCAAAACCCGCAATGAGCCAGGATGGCTGGAGTGACCCCAGCAGTTAATTATGTTGAAGAATGTTCATTGTTAAATGCGGGAAACACAAAATTTATTATTCATACAAAATATACTTAAAATCCCATGGTCAATTAAAAGAGCAAAAGAACAAACGTTAGCATGCGCCATAATTATTATCCTAATGAATTAAACAATCATAAGAGGGCAATGGAAGTTCGATGCATTTCTTTCTTGTCAAAAGTTGCTTCACAAAAATAGACAACTTACTGCTGACCGTCAGATTTTGAAGATTTTCGTGGTCAGCAGTTTATCAATTTAATTTTCTTGATTTCATCCGCTGCCTCACATATCAGCAGATATTCGCTTGATAAAACGAGGCTGAGTGAACCCCATTTCCGATTTTCAATCCAGATTTAATAGATTTGCACAAGACAGAAGTCAAACCAAGGACCGGGTGGTAAGAGGTAGACACTCTACCTTTACCTCTTTCCCACAGGACTTGACTACTTCACAGTCAGAGAGAATGATAATAATCTTCATTGTTTGGCTACAATTATTACACTAGCGGAAATGGAAAGCAATACACCATGAAGTATCAATCCGATATTTATCATAACTTGTGGAGATGTTCATCACATAACAGGTATTAAACGATTAAACTTTCAGTCCAATCGGAACTGTCTATCACCATCATCATCAGTATAAGTTATGACCCCCAGGTGCAAGAATAACTCTTGTATTCGGTGTGGCCTCCGAATGTCATCTTGAGAGATTTCTTGCCATGCTTGAAAAACATGTGGTGTCACTTCATGAAGATCGCTGGCTGGAAGCTGGTATGACCGTATGTCTTCTCATCACATCTCAGACATGCTCTATGGGTGACAAATCAGGGAACCGGGCAAGCCAGTCAAGGATCCATACAATCCACAAGGCGTTTCTGGTGTCATCTGCAGTGTAGGGTCATGCATTATCCTGCAGGAATATGCCATTTGGTACCCTCGTCACGAAGAGAATGACAACAGGGTTTACAATTTTTGCCATATACTGGCGAGCTTTTAGTCTCCCTTCAAGAAGTACCAAATCCATCCTGTTTTCATATGCATTTGCTCCCCGCACCATAATTCCAGGAGTTGGAGAGGTATGTGCCTCGATAATCCCTTCTTCCTGTGACCTTTCAACATTTTGTCTACGGACATATTCACGTCGATCTGATCTCCACAAACAGAAGCGATACTCAATGTCCCAGTTGACTCTTACTCTATTCCATGCAAGTCTCGGCTGTCTTTGGTTTGGTGTCAGCGGTAAACAACGCATGGCAACTCGAGATTTCAACCCAGCTTCCAGCAATCTGTTCCCGGCGGTTTGTGGTGACATTCTGCCTGTAACCTCTGCCCAGATTTCAGCTGTTGTGATCCGTGTGCTCGTCAGAACCAGCAGACAGATTCCATGATCTTTCATGGTGTGGCCCTTCTGGAAGGACACGTACTTGCTGTTCGTGCCACACTGTTGTCCTGAGTCTATCTGGTCACTACTCGTTCTGCAGTCATTGCACTACAACCATCTGTCTGCGCAATCTGTCGGTATTATGCCCGCATATCCCCCATGCCCATGATTCGACCTTTCACAATATCCGAAAGATCGCGATAAGCTTCCCTTGCACCTCCTCTAGGCATGCTGGGTTGCGATCTCTACTTGAAAACAGAGAGTAATGTTAGACACACCCTAAAGCCGTCCCGTACACACATCAGCTGCCATCTTTAGGAATGGGGTTTCCTGTACAAACAATTAGGTCGTATGAGGATGAAATTTTAAACAACATATCTCATAGGCATGGAAATAGTGGGGTAACAGTTTGGTGTCATTCAGTCAAGGTATTCATGGTGTAACACTTTCCATTTCCGCGAGTGTATAATGCATCAAGTTGGTACCGTATTCTCGTGGTACGTTATATGCCTGTATGACATGGGAAACGATATATACTCGTCAAAAATGATAAGCATATACCAGATTCTGTTGTGTTGAGGTGGAACCGCCATCATTATTATTTAATATGAAACTCAGAATAATAAATACAATGAAAACGTAAACTTCGCGGTAATTTTGGACACAGTATGAAAAGAAAACTTTCAGTATGTATCTACACCAATGAAAGTAATGAATCCCCTTAGTTAGAATATCGTAAGTTAAAGACCGTTTTTCATGCAGCCACATAAGTCGATATCGTGTTGGTCCTCCAAGAACCATGGGAAATCTAGAATGCAATGGGTACCAAATCACTGAGCATTTCTTGAGGCAAACGGCCCCATACCTCGATGGTAGCATAATTTAGGACCTGCATAGTTAGTGTTGGATGTTGGTTGGAAATTGGTCTTTTAAGAAAGGTCCATGTATACTCTATGCAGTTCATGTCCGGGGAAGAAGCTGGCCAGTCCATTCTGGGGATCACACGTCCCTCTAGGTATCCATTCACAGTTGCTGCACCATGTGAATGAGCGTTATCATCCTTCTATAGTTTCTGCAAAACCACTTTCTACAGATAGGAGTATGTTGTGTTCATACAATGCGGCCGTCATGTTTCTTTGAATGTGAGCCAGTGGTGCACGACGGCCGAACATGATAGCTGCCCAGAATAGTGCTAAACCTCCAACCTGCTGGTAACGTTCTGCTAAGAAAGACACATTGTAACGTTCCCTTCTTGCCCTTCTTGTCGCCAGGGTGTAAACCAATTCGCACTTCATCCGAGAGCAACATTCTGGACCATTGGTCTCTAGCCCATCGAACGTGAACCACGCTGTGGTGTCGAAATAAAGTCCTGAGGCCGGGCTGAGTGGCTCATACGGTAAAGGCACTGGCATTCTGATCCCAACTTGGCAGGTTCGATCCTGGCTCAGTCCGGTGGTATTTGAAGGTGCTTAAATACGTCAGCAGATTTGCTGGCAAGTAAAAGAACTCCTTTGGGACTAAATTCCGGCACCTTGGCGTCTCCGAAAACCGTAAAAAGTAGTTATTGGGACGTAAAGCCAATAACATATTATTGAAGTCCTGAGGGGTCTTCTTGAATACAGTCCCCATCAGGTTGGCAACTCCAATTTGTTTCATGTTCTGTTGCACCAAAGTGATGATTTGGATGCGATGTGCTACAGAAGGCATGTAACGAAGCATTTTAGTGCACAGTACATATTTTAAGACGAGATGGAGAGAACTTGGAAAAAGGTAATTTTACAAGGCAAAATTGAAGGCAGTAGACCACGAGGAAGAACAGCAAGCAGATGGATAGATCAGACGAAGAAGATCACTGGGCTACCACTTCAGGTCATATTAACGAAATGTGAAAACCGCTCGGGATGGAGACATCTTGTCAAGGTTGCAACATGGAAATGATGGAGTTATGAGGTCACGACGCTCAGTAATGAGCACAACGACTAATGATGATGATGACATAGAAGCGAGGCACACTGAAAAGTCTGCTTGTACGCCACCTCAGCTGTAGTATACTGGATTTGTTTACCAGCCGTGAGTCAAATGCCTCTTACTGTGGGAAAAAAGGGGCAGGATTTTCATTATTCAAACAACGTACGTACTATCTAAACATAAATGAAACATGAATATTAGACATTGGTGGGTAAACTGCAATTGAGGAGTGTCTGTTCATACGGTGTTATTTCCGCTTCCAAAAAAGTAAATCAGTATTTCGTCCACATGCATTACAGTAGTTGAATATTATCGAATGCCGTGAGCAATCTAGACCAGGAAGATGTAATTCCTCTCAAGTTTTACCAAACCTGATCACGGGTAAGTTCCATGTGTCTTTTATTTTACGTTTCTTGCGCTTTTCTCACAACTTTCTTAAAGTGGAACTACTACTACTAAAATGTTCTCATTCCTCCCCTGAAGATGACGCCGTCTCTCAGATCCTACGGTGAAGGAAATGCTCGGAGAAGTTGAGGGGTTGGCGGCCGTGGCCTACATTAGGAACTGTCCCGGCATTCGCCTTAGTGCAGGAGAATCGAAAACCACGGAAAACTATTCTCAGGACAGCCGACGATGGGGGCCAGCCCTTTCCCATCTCCCGAATACAGAGGCGTAGAGCCTCAACTGCTCGGTTGGCCGGTCATAGTGCAGAGCTGTTGGACCACAGATCAGCCGTGGCCACTTATGGTCCAGACCCAGTCCGCATCTACTGACCTATTATGCTTAATTTTATTTGATGAGAGTATCTCTAAGACCTAAACTGGAGGACGACTTACGTAATGTGGTCATTTCATTCGCCCGTTTCTCTGTGACTAATCCTATCCTTTTATAGTTTATCTGTTTAGGCATGTCTTAGCTTGCATGTAAAATTTCAGGCTGTATGCTGCTCAACTACAGCACTTAAAACGAGAAACAACCAGGCAATAAAACAAACTAGCAGTTGTATACTTGCTTTAAGTAGATGGTAGTTTCGAGCTCCAATATCGGCAGCCCTGAAGACGGTTTTCCATGTTCATATCATGCATACCCTAGGAATATATCTTACCAAAAGACACAGCTGTTCTTTAAACCACTTGAAGATAATGAGGCCACTTGGTATGGAAGAAGTGACTGGCTTAATAGATGGAGTGCTTATGGAACATTGAACAGGATTTTTATTGCTTTTTTTTTTTTGCTATATAAATGCAAACAATGAATTTGACAGAGATGTAACATTCAGTATATTAACATTTTCTTGTTTCCATAATGTAATTCTTCTAGTATAGGGATAGAGTTGGTGTCTCTTGTCCAGAGATGGGTGGGATGGTATAATACGTCAACGGTATCCTCGGCATGTCGTAAGAGGCGACTAAAGAGGCACCAGAGGCTGTGAACTTAGCGTAGGTTACGACCACGGTTCTCCTAGCTGAATCTGAAACTGCTTCTACTCATGTGTGTCAGGCTCCTCTCTTTCACATTTCCTGCCAGACCTACTGTGGTCAATTCCTGTTTCCTTTTGCCGATACCTTTCTTCCTTGAATGATGTCACCTCTCTCTGATTATTGTGCATAGAGAATGTTCGCCTAGTTGTATTTCCTCTCAAAGCAACAATCATCATCACCACCACCACTGCCGGACGTCTTTCCTGGAGGGATATATTTACTATTTTGCCTTTCTGCCGTAGTTGGTAGTGTGATGATGTGCTGTGTGCAAATCAGGATAAGTATTTTTTTAATTTCATTTATTTATTAGCTGAGGCACCTGAGCTAAAGCTCGCTGTGGTGCAGTACATTCTAATATTATGGCTTCAGAGTATTTATAAAGTAAATTAATACACTCCAGTAATACAAGTTTGATACATACGAAAATAAACATAAAATACTGACGAAAATAAACACCCAACCCTCGATCAGGGTCTGTAAACTTAGCGTGAACGGCTGGGAATCGAACGTGGGGCCCTCTGAACCGAAGATCACTCTGCTGACTATTAAACTAAGGAGCACCGGGCAAGTTGGCCGTGCGATTAGAGGCGCGCGGCTGTGAGCTTGCATCCGCGACATAGCGGCTTCGAATTCCACTGTCGGCAGCCCCGAAGATAGTTTTCCGTCGTTTCCCATTTTCACACCAGGCAAATGCTGGGGATGTACCTTAATTAAGGCCACGGCCACTTCTTTCCAACTCCCAGGCCTTTCCTATCCCATCGTCGCCATAAGACCTATGTGTGTCGGTGCGACGTAAAGCAAATAGCAAAAAATAAAAAAAATAAAACTAAGGAGCCGAACTACCTTTCTTAACCCGTTTATCCTCCAGGGTGGGCTTTTCCCTCGGACTCAGGGAGGGATCCCACCTCTACCGCCTCCAGGGCAGTGTCCTGGAGTATGAGACTTTGGACTGGGGATACAACTGGGGAGGGGTCCAGTACCTCGTCCAGGCGGTCTCATCTGCTATACTGAACAGCGGGATGGGAAGATCGGAACGGATAGACAAGGAAGAGGTACCATAACGGTATTTGTCTGCAGGAGAAGTGGGAAACTACGTAAAACCACATCGAGGATTGCTGAGGTGGGAATCGAACACCCCTCTACTCAGTTGACCTCCCGAGGCTGAGTGGACCGCGTTCCAGCCCTCGTACCACTTTTCAAATTTCGTGGCAGAGCCGATAATCGAGCTCGGATCTCCATGGATGGCAAATAATCATATTAACCACTACACCACAGAGACAGAGTATCTAATGACGGAAAATGCGAAGAAACTTGTGAAATTAAAATTATTTTCTTTCATACTTTCAGTTGTAGTCGTTTTGTGGGGGCTTAATTAGCTCAGTACCGGCCCCGTGGTGTAGGGGTAGCGTGCCTGCTCTTACCCGGAGGCCCTGGGTTCGATTCCCGGCCAGATCAGGGATTTTTACCCGGACCTGAGGGCTGGTTCGAGGTCCACTCAGCCTACGTGATTAGAATTGAGGAGCTATCTGACGGTGAGATAGCGGCCCGGGTCTTGAAAGCCAAGAATAACGGCCGAGGGGATTCGTCGTGCTGACCACACGTCACCTCGTAATCTGCAGGCCTTCGGGCTGAGCAGCTGTCGCTTGGTAGGCCAAGGGCCCTCAAGAGCTGTAGTAAAAAAAATGAAATGGCGTATGGCTTTTAGTGCCGGGAGTCTCCGAGGACATGTTCGGCTCGCCAGGTGCAGGTCCTTTGATTTGACAACGGTAGGCGACCTGCGCGTCGTGATGAGGATGCAATGATGATGAAGACACATACACCCAGCCTTTGCCAGTGAAATTAACCAATGGTGGTTAAAATTCCTGACCCTGCCGAAAATCGAACCCGGGACCCCTCAGACCAAAGGCCAGCACGCTAACCATTTAGCCATGGAGTCGGGTTTTGATTAGCTCAGTGGCTCAGCTGCTGGCTTCTTTCCCGGAAGGCTAATGTTCGAATCCCGCTCGATTCTGGGTCGAGAGTTTCATCTCAAGAATCACGTGACACCGGTCTTAAACCCCCGGCCAAAACCAAAATAAGCCTAGGGGGCTCCAGCGACCCCAGAAATAACTGGGATAAGTTTTACTTTTAGTTTTCGTTGTTTTGTGAGTTGGAATAAGTCAAAGTGACATCGTCAATATCTCCTCACTAAGACGGTCACAGTTCGAGTCCTGGACAAAATACTGTATGTGGAGGTTTTGAAATAGCAATTTACATCCATGTGGTTCGTTTTTCGTATAAAACTGTGGATGCTCATTGCGTATGTTAACATAACGTAAAACAGAGTTTGTTTGTTTTGTAAGTTGCAGGTTGCTTTAATCAGCTGACGCGTGTTTTATCGTTCTGTGTGAAGGATAAAGTCCCAGCCGTTCTTTAGATGACGCATGCACAATATGAACGTGTAGCACGAGGAAGGAAGACGATAGCCTGTATCAGCTGTAATGAAACACTGCGGGTCAGTTGTCGACAGAGGAGTCAAAATTGAGTTCGGCATCGCATGAGGGTGGGGGAGGGGGAGGATTCATCCACGGTATCTCTGTCTGTCATAAGAGGTGGTCAAATGCGGCAATTTCTAGCGGCTGTCAAGGACTTTCCGTGGTTTTAATTTAATTTCGTGTGGCTATTTCTAGCCGAGTGCAGCCCTTGACAGGCAGACCCTCCGATGAGGGTGGGCGTCATCTGCCATGTGTAGGTAACTGCGTGTTATTGTGATGGAGGATAGTGTTATGTGTGGTGTGTGAGTTGCAGGGATGTTGGGGACAGCACAAACACCCAGCCTCCGGGCCACTGGAATTAACCAATGAAGGTTAAAATCCCCGACCTGGCCGGGAATCGAACCCGGGACCCCCTGGACCGTAGGCCAGTACGCTGACCATTCAGCCAACGAGTTTTCCGTGGTTAACAGAGGTGTAAGAAGGTGCGGGCATGAAATGGTTCGATAGAGAAAAGATCAAATTTTAACTAAAAACTCTAATAATAATAATAATAATAATGTTATTTGTTTTACGTCCCACTAACTACATTTTAAGGTTTTCGGAGACGCCGAGGTGCCGGAATTTAGTCCCGCAGGATTTCTTTTACGTGCCAGTAAATCTACCGACACGAGGTTGTCGTATTTGAGCACCTTCAAATACCACCGGACTGAACCAGGATCGAACCTGCCAAGTTGGGGTTAGAAGGCCAGCGCCTTAACCGTCTGAGCCACTCAGCCCGGCACTAAAAACTCTAAAGTTCAAAATTGTATTTCTTTCCTTGTTTCTTGTTTCTTTTCAGATATTTTTTCCTTTACGTCGCACGGACACAGATAAGTCTTATGGCGATGATGGGAGAGGAAAGGCCTAGGAATGAGGAGGAAGAGCCGTGGCCTTAATTAAGGTACAGCCCCAGCATTTGCCTGGTGTCAAAATGGGAAACCATGGTTAACCATCTTCAGGGCTGCGGACAGTGGGGTTCGAACCCACTATCTCCGAATGCAAGCTCACAGCCGCACGCCGCTAACCGTACGGCTTTTCAGATTTTAAACTTCGTTATACAAATAACATTTGGATCCTCAGAAGGGGAGCTTTTCAGCTCTCATACAAATAGTTATTCAAATCAGGTACAATAGACATAAAGATTTCTACGAAATGAGTTAGGTAGTCCAAACGTTACACTATTATCAAGAACACTACTGCTCCAGTCAATTACAAGTCAGAGGACTGAGCTCCAAAATTTACATCATTCGAAAAAGCGTCTTTGCTCCAAATAATTACCTAGAGACTACTCTTCAAGTTACATTTAAATAGTTAAACATCAACAGAGGCAACAAGTACATATTCTACATGGCCCTAGTGAAAAAGAAAAGGTAAGATTATTGGCTGAAAATCAAAATGTTAGGAGGCGAACTCTTGCACTCTTTGAAATGCACACGAAAATACAGTACTTAAAACTCTCTGTGAGCTTATGGCCCGAAGTTACAGAGTCTAGCCTATACTACGGAGGTGACTAGCTGGAGAGAAAGTTTTAAATTACAAAAGGAAAATTTTAAAGTTTACGAAATCACAGTCACCTCAAAACCAAGTTGAAGGGGAATACAAGAGGGTTCACACTCGTTATTCCCTAAGTTAGACAAAGTTCTTAGACCAGACTGAAAATTTACATTCAATGATTACATCCAGAAAGAATTTTGAAAACCTTCCCCTCGAGTTAGCTTTCTGAGACTATTACATGATTAAAAGATGCCTGCCATTACCTTGAGCTGGTGCACCTTCCGGAGATGGACGAGGCAATCCCCTGCCCCCTCCATTAACACACTCAAAACCTCTTGACTGGAGCGATCGAAAAAGGACATGGCCCAAAATTCGCAGCTTTTGTAGTGGAGAGGAAGGTTCCAGAATTCTCTGGGCCGAAACCCTGGACACATCCACTAATACAATTGGTTGCTTAAATAAATCTCAAAAAATCCTGATTGGCTACAATATTAAGCAGGCGGGAAGAGATAGAAGTGCTAGTAACCTTAGAACACCAAAAACAATCTACAAACAATTCGGTTTAGGCAACCAAAGAATACCAAAATACTCTTGAAATTTAATTGTCCGTCCCCTCACCAGAGGGAGCACATAAATCGACAGTAGAGATAAAGTTCGAAACTTCTTCACTAGAGGTTTCAGTGTTCGTATCACAGATGGCCTTTTAAAAGGCGCTTAGTTTAAATGTACGAAATTGGTGTACCTCAGGGACAGGTAGCGACTGGGCCTGGCATTTTTTTCATTTACTTGTTCGAGGCTCCGCAATTTCATCGTTCCTATCCAAGGTTACGGATAGTGGAAGCCTATACCTTCATTTCCTGTGGGGGATGGCTGTGCTACTGTTATTATTACTAAATAATAAGGATGGGAGCGTTTAAATAGCAGTATTTTATTATACTTTCTTTTATACTTTTAATAGACGTACATTAATTTTTTATATTAAATTGTCCGTCTTTTCCTTTGGCTTTTCGGACTTTTTCTAATATCAACCTTCCTTAGAATTGCCATCCACCTTTCCTTGTCGAGTACTTTCTTACTCTACACTTGTATCTTTACAACGGGTATCTTCGAACTGGGCTATCTTGGGTAATATATGGTAACCCTAAAAGAAAAGTCCTCGGTCCTCCACAATGGAGGTTTGGTATAGGGCAAATAATCCTATCCTCTAAAACGAATGATGTTCGGAATCCCGAAGAATTATGCCGGACGGATTTAAGGCAACGGTGATGGAAATTAAATCAGGCCCCAAAAAACGTCCTCGTTATTTCAGGGCAAATATTATTTAATTTTCCTTTATTCCAAGAAAGTCTTCCTTTGCGATTCTTAATGCACATCTTCGCCAGACTTCTCCGCTAGTCCTGTATTTATTGCTATGTACTGTATACTTTTTTAAATTATTTAATGCGGTTGAAATGCTTTTATTTCCTACCCTACACTTTATCCCACTTTAAAATGTTGCTAAACATCAAACAAAAGTTTGAAGTATTTCAAAGAAAGGACTCGAAAATTTCCCTGTCCTCTAGTTCGATTCTAAAGTCATTTAAGGATTGTAATTTTTCTGTAAGGTTTGCAACTTAGTTACGTTGTTTGATACAGTAGACAATAAATTCGATCGTGCATTGTAAGCAATATGGCAGAGGAGATTTCCAGGCGTTCACGTGTCACTCCTATGGGGCCATTGGACTCTGCCTGTCGTAGAAGGATCATGTGGCCATCGCTCCCCTCTTGAGGGTTCTTTTAGACCGATTCAAAATTTAAGATCTTCTTACATGTGCAATTACGCCCAAAAACCCAGACGGTATCTACATCGCGCTGGGAAGGAGCGCCATAATTACGGCAGTAGTATTCGTCTGAAAACATAGCCGAACGCCCATATACGATATAGGATACATCTCAGTACCGTATCGTTTAACGTCGCACCCCGGGCAATACCTTCCAAGCCAGAAGGTTATTGCCTAGGCTGCGTAGGGAAAGCAGAGACAGGCCATGATCGGAGTGGGTGGCATTCGATGAGGATGCATTCGCGCATGGCTGCGAAACGCCCTAAGCCCTTCAAGGGTGGCCTGCCACCCAAGTCTTCCTAACATTTGATTCCTGAGGGATAGAAAACATAAAATAAAATAAGGCCAGTATGAAAAGATGGATATCAACACTTCGAAGTCCCTGGTCATTATCAGGACCGACGGAGGTGATTATAAGCTGGTGAAATATCTGAGGAGTATGGGGAATTAGACGTACTCCAAAAGATGAGGATCGATAGCTTGCTACTAAGGACTCGCAGCACTGCCCAAGTTGAGACGCTGTTGAATTATGACCACTTTGGTAATATCCTTGTCAGGGAATAAACGCAGAAGCCTCTGAATCACGTTCAAGGAGTCATCTTCCATTACTTTTTTTTGCTAGTGGCTTTACGTAGCACCGACACAAACAGGTCTTATGGCGACGATGGGATAGGAAAGGCCTAGGAGTTGGAAGGAAGCAGCCGTGGCCTTAATTAAGGTACAGCCCGAGCATTTGTCTGGTGTGAAAATGAGAAACCACGGAAAGCCATCTTCAGGGCTTCCGACAGTAGTAGATGTATTTTAAAATGAAAACTTAATCAGTGCCTTGATGATTTTTATCTATTTTTCCATCTTTTTAATTCGTATTAAATATTATTTATTTATTTATTTATTTATTTATTTATTTATTTATTTATTTATTTATTTATTTATTTATTTATTTATTTATTTATTTATTTATTTATTTATTTATTTATTTATTTATTGTGATTCTGGTCGACCTCTGTGGTGTAGTGGTTAGTGTAATTAGATGCCACCACTGCAGGCCCAGGTTTTATTCCCGACTATGCCACGATATTTGAAAAGTGGTACGAGGGCTGGAAGGGGTTCACTCAGCCTTGGGAGGTGTACTCAGTATAGAGGCCTTTGATTCCCTTCTCAGCAATACTCGAAGTGGTTTTCCGTAGTTTCTCACTTCTTCTCCAGGCAAATGCCGGGATGGTACCTAACTTAAGCCCATGGCCGCTTCCTTCCCTCTTTTTGTCTATCCAGTCCAACCTTCCCATCTCCCCTCGCCCACAAAGCCCCTATTCAGCACAGCAGGTGAGCCGCCTGGGCTAGGTATTGGTCCTCCTCCCCAATTGTGTACGCCCACCCAAAGTGTCACGCTCCAGGACACTGCACTTGAGGTGGTAGAGGTGGGATCCCTCGCTGAGTCCGAGAGAAAAACCAACCCTGGAGGGTAAACCGATGAAGAAAGAAAGAAAGAAAGAAAGAAAGAAAGTGTTTCTGACAGGTACAGACCCAATAATAAGGAACAAAAATGATAAATACATTAATCATCATCATCATCATCATCATCTGTTTACCCTCCAGGGTCGGCTTTTCCCTCGGACACAGCGAGGGATCCCACCTCTACCGCCTCAAGGGCAGTGTCCTGGAGCTTCAGACTCTTGGTCGGGGATACAACTGGGGAGAATGACCAGTACCTCGCCCAGGTGGCCTCACCCGCTATGCTGAACAGGGGCATTGTGGAGGGATGGGAAGATTGGAAGGGATAGGCAAGGAAGAGGGAAGGAAGCGGCCGTGGCCTTAAGTTAGGTACCATCCCGGCATTTGCCTGGAGAAGTGGGAAACCACGGAAAACCACTTCGAGGATGGCTGAGGTGGGAATCGAACCCACCTCTACTCAGTTGACCTCCCGAGGCTGAGTGGACCCCGTTCCAGCCCTCGTACCACTTTTCAAATTTCGTGGCAGAGCCGGGAATCGAACCCGGACCTCCGGGGGTGGCAGCTAATCACACTAACCACTACACCACAGAGGCGGACTACGTTAATACTATACTATATTAATACTATTGCACTTTAAGACTACAACAGTTCACACATCATTTCCAAATTCAAATAAACATCTATATACAGTATATAAAAGCAAGTCGGGCTGGAGCGATGTATATATAAATATTTAAAAATGAAAAAAAGACGTGAATTAATGAGGCACTTCCAGAAATCTCAGAAATTTGAAACTTGGTACGAGGGAAACTGATGACCCCAGGATCCCTAGAAAAATCTGAAATTCTCAAAATTCCCTGAAGGGGGCACGCTGGGGGGGGGCTCAAATTTTGGGCTCAGCATAAGAACACAGTCGTATAGTATATGCAAAACGATAACCTATACGTTTCGTGGGCTTAAAAGTTTTCCGGAATTTCCTCATTTTTTACCCTATCCCCCCAAATCAAGATGGCGGCACAACCTGCCAGACGAGGTAGACAATTGAAATTTGGTGAAATTATAGCTTTTGGTCCCTAACCGACGGGAAAAATCCAAGTAGTTCAAATTTTTCACTTTTTACCCCCAAAGATATCGAAATATGGAGGCAATTTTAATGACTGTGCAGACATTCCTTTTGAGCTATTTTTTGGCTAAACGGTAAGTCGTATCACAAAACGGATGGCACAATGTCCCTTCAATTCGGAGTCATCTACAACTTTGGTCCTGTGACATTTGTCGTATCTCTCTCCCTTATACGTTAAATTTGGCCGTATTTCTGAATTGTTCGTAAATTTGGTGATTTTTACAAGTATATTTCATTGTTTGACACACTTATAAGAATGATAGGATCATCGCGTTAGGTGTGCACATTGGCACGATTAAGGGACATATGTGTACCAAATTTCATGATTCTAGCTTATACATAAGTAGGCAAAATGTAATGTAAAATGTTAAAAATGCACCCAAATTTCACCCTATTCAAAATTTGAACTCAATTTACCCCCTTAATATGGGAGATACGAGGATATGATTTAGAAACAAACATTTAGAGCGATAAATGAGGCGTCTGATGGCGCAAACCGTTTCTTAATATCATAAACCGTTTAGGAGATATGAATCTCGAAGTGGAAGTCTGCACTTTTCAACGTGCTCATTTTTATCCGTCATCTATATATATAAAAGCAAGTCGGGCTGGAGCGATGTATATATAAATATTTAAAAATGAAAAAAGACGTGCCCTGAAGATGGTTTTCCGTGGTTTCCCATTTTCACACCAGGCAAATGCCGGGGCTGTACCTTAATTAAGGCCACGGCCGCTTCCTTCCACTTCCTAGGCCTTTCCTATCCCATCGTCGCCATAAGATGTATCTGTGTCGGCGCGACGTAAAACAAATAGCAAAAAAAAAAAAAAAAAAGAAAAAAGACGTGAATTAATGAGGCACTTCCAGAAATCTCAGAAATTTGAAACTTGGTACGAGGGAAACTGATGACCCCAGGATCCCTAGAAAAATCTGAAATTCTCAAAATTCCCTGAAGGGGGCACGCTGGGGGGGCTCAAATTTTGGGCTCAGCATAAGAACACAGTCGTATAGTATATGCAAAACGATAACCTATACGTTTCGTGGGCTTAAAAATTTTCCGGAATTTCCTCATTTTTATCCCCTGTCCCCCCAAATCAAGATGGCGGCACAACCTGCCAGACGAGGTAGACAATTGAAATTTGGTGAAATTATAGCTTTTGGTCCCTAACCGACGGGAAAATTCCAAGTAGTTCAAATTTTTCACTTTTTACCCCCAAAGATATCGAAATATGGAGGCAATTTTAATGACTGTGCAGACATTCCTTTTGAGCTATTTTTTTGGCTAAACGGTAAGTCGTATCACAAAACGGATGGCACAATGTCCCTTCAATTCGGAGTGATCTACAACTTTGGTCCTGTGACATTTGTCGTATCTCCCTCCCTTATACGTTAAATTTGGCCGTATTTCTGAATTGTTCGTAAATTTGGTGATTTTTACAAGTATATTTCATTGTTTGACACACTTATAAGAATGATAGGATCATCGCGTTAGGTGTGCACATTGGCACGATTAAGGGACATATGTGTACCAAATTTCATGATTCTAGCTTGTACATAAGTAGGCAAAATGTAATGTAAAATGTTAAAAATGCACCCAAATTTCACCCTATTCAAAATTTGAACTCAATTTACCACCTTAATATGGGAGATACGAGGATATGATTTAGAAACAAACATTTAGAGCGATAAATGAGGCGTCTGATGGCGCAAACCGTTTCTTAATATCATAAACCGTTTAGGAGATATGAATCTCGAAGTGGAAGTCTGCACTTTTCAACGTGCTCATGCTTATCCGTCATCTATATATATAAAAGCAAGTCGGGCTGGAGCGATGTATATATAAATATTTAAAAATGAAAAAAGACGTGAATTAATGAGGCACTTCCAGAAATCTCAGAAATTTGAAACTTGGTACGAGGGAAACTGATGACCCCAGGATCCCTAGAAAAATCTGAAATTCTCAAAATTCCCTGAAGGGGGCACGCTGGGGGGGCTCAAATTTTGGGCTCAGCATAAGAACACAGTCGTATAGTATATGCAAAACGATAACCTATACGTTTCGTGGGCTTAAAAATTTTCCGGAATTTCCTCATTTTTATCCCCTATACCCCCAAATCAAGATGGCGGCACAACCTGCCAGACGAGGTAGACAATTGAAATTTGGTGAAATTATAGCTTTTGGTCCCTAAAAGACGGGAAAATTCCAAGATGTTCAAATTTTTCACTTTTTACCCCCAAAGATATCGAAATATGGAGGCAATTTTAATGACTGTGCAGACATTCCTTTTCAGCTATTTTTTGGCTAAACGGTAAATCGTATCACAAAACGGATGGCACAATGTCGCTTCAATTTGGAGTGATCTACAACTTTGGTCCTGTGACATTTTGTCGTATCTCTCTCCCTTATACGTTAAATTTGGCCGTATTTCTGGATTGCTCGTAAATTTGGTGATTTTTACAAGTATATTTCATTGTTTGACACACGTATAAGAATGATAGGATCATCGCGTTAGGTGCGCACATTGGCACGATTAAGGGACATATGTGTACCAAATTTCATGATTCTAGCTTATACATAAGTAGGCAAAATGTAATGTAAAATGTTAAAAATGCACCCAAATTTCACCCTCTTCAAAATTTGAACTCAATTTACCCCCTTAATATGGGAGATACGAGGATATGATTTAGAAACAAACATTTAGAGCGATAAATGAGGCGTCTGACGGCGCAAACCGTTTCTTAATATCATAAACCGTTTAGGAGATATGAATCTCGAAGTGGAAGTCTGCACTTTTCAACGTGCTCATGCTTATCCGTCATCTATATAAATAAAATCGTAACGACCGTGTGTCTGTACATTGATTATTTTGGCGAAATTTCCGTACAGTTATCCGTTTCAGGTGTAATAATGACCATCTGCATCATTTTTAGCTTTGGTGTCTGTTTGTTTGTCTGTTTGTCTGTTTGTCTGTCCTTCTATAACTTGAAAACTACTAAATATATTTTTCCACCAAACTTCATATTTAGAATCCACCTGTCCTTGGGTAGGTTTTAGAGCAAATATCGTTTCTAAATCCCTGAACTGAGTGGGGATTTTTACGAAACCGAAACCGTGATTTTGCACTCCCTCAAAGTATACATAACCGAACTTAATGGAAATCAACCTGCCTTAATGAAAATTAATTTCTAAACTTTTTTTCTCATGTGCATCATTTCGATAACAGGATTTAGTAAGGGAGATATCATTAACGGACCGTTTTTCGGTACAAATCCCAGTGGACTTAACGCAAGAGCGGGTGCTTTTAAAGCGTACTTCTTACAACTTGAAAACTAACAAGATATTTGAACCAAACTTTATATATAGCATCCATCTGTCCGAGGGTAGGTTTCCTTGGTGTCTGTTGGTTAGTTTGTTTGTTTGTTTGTTTGTTTGTTTGTTTGTTTGTTTGTTTGTTTGTTTGTTTGTTTGTTTGTCTGTTTGTCTTTCTCTAACTTGAAAACTACTGTATATATTTCCACCAAACTTCATATTTAGAATCCACCTGTCCTTTGGGGATGTTTTACTGCAAATATTGTTTCTAAATCCCTGAACTAATTGGGGGTTTATACGAAACCGAAACCGTGATTTTGCACTCCCTCAAAATACACACAACCAAACTTAATGGAAATCTACCTGCCTTAATGGAAATTAATTTCTAAACCTTTTCTTCTCATGTGCATAATTTCAATCACTTACAGGAAAGATAGTATGATCAAACTCTACACGAACATTGGCCCACCCAGTACCCATATGTGAGCCAAATGCTGTGTCACATAATTATCCGAAAAGTAATGCAATGTAAGATATTCTTACACAAATTTCAACCTACTCAACGTTTCTGATTCAATCTGACCCATGAATAGCTTAGATGCGAGAAAATATCATAGGACCAGCCATTTAGATCGCTAAATACTGCGCCTTACTGTACAATCCTTTGTTGATATGACGTACCGTTTAGCAGCAGTTAATCTGTAAATGAAGGTCTGCAATATTGTAAACATTCATATACTTTCGTATGTCCATCTGTATATATTCATTGATGTCGATTTGTAGCGATCGAGAAAGGATGTGTCTGCTATTGTAATCAGTACTCCCTACACCGACTTTGACTGCTGGCAGTAGGAATGGGGTCCTTCTCCAACTCCTGTGTAACTGGCATTAGTAAGGAGGGCCTACCATTTTAATGAATAATTCACTTCTCGGTTTGTCTTGCAGAAGGCAAGGGATCATGCAGTTTTGTTCGAAAGTCCCCTACTCTATTGTGTTTGGCTCTAGCCCAGGGTGCCCGCCATTATAAACAAATGTTCCAATCTAAAATTTGACTAGCATTAGGCATAGTGGCCTGCTATTTTCATGGAAACTCACTAATTCTGTGTGACTGGCAGTAAGCTGGCTAACAGCAGTAAAAAGGGACTGTCATTATAATGATAACTGCACAACTCAATTTTGACTGGTGGTAGGGAAGTTGCCTGGTATTATAATAAAAACTCCTCAACTGTAACCTGTCTGAAAGTAGGAAATGGGTCTGCCATTGTAACTAAAACTCCCCAAATCGATTGTGACCGCGCAGTAGGCATTGGGGCCTGCAATTATAATGTAAACTTGCCAACTCGATTGTGAATGGCAGTAGGCAAGTGAGCCTGCCGTTATCATCACAACTCCGCAACCCTCACTTTACATTGGAAACAACATATGTGGACCTCCCCATGCTATTACTCGGATAAGGCTAAGAGAAATGCAATTTTAAAACAATCTCATTTGCTGCACGCACAGTATTTACGTCGATATCCGTATACAATGTAGAATACCGTAGCGAAGCACGGGTACATTTGCTAGTATCAAATATTAAAGTTAAGACATTCTAAAAACATAATTTCCAAACATCAACTAAAGTTACATTAAAAAGCAAAACACAAGCATGCAGTATGATACATATAATGAGGTAGTGGTATATACACTAGCGTCCAAAAGTTAAACATGATCACTAAACGAGGCCATACCGCCTGATAGGAATGTCAGACGGATTGCTGAACAAACGGAGGCTGAATCACACACCATATGTCACACAACTTGTCCAAAGAAAACAGTGTCAGAAAGGTTCTGATAGCTAAGGCATACCTTTGACAATAACTAACAAAACTTTGCAATGTCTTCCACAACAAAATATTCTGTTAATAGAGTGTATGGTAACCCCTAACTGCCACACATGCTTCGCAGCGACGTGGCATGCTCTCTATCAGATTGTCCAAGAGCTCTTGTGGCAGTCGATCCCATTCCTCCGAAAGGGCAATGCTAAGATCTTGGAGGGTCATTGGTGGAGGCTGCCGGGATACAATTCGCCTCCCCAATGCATCCCAGGCATGTTCTATAGGATTCAGATCCGCAGATCTCGCTGGCCAGTCCATACGATTAATGTCTTCCCCAGCCAGAAATTCATCCACCAGAGCAGCGCGGTGTGGTCGGGCATTATCGTCCATTAAGAGGAAGTCTGGACCAACCACACTTCTGAAGTGTCGAACATGTGGTCTCAGTAGCTCATCCCTATATGTCCGAGTGTTAACAGTGTTCCTCGGACCACCCATGAAGATATGCAGGTCCGTACGGCCATTCAATATGATGCCGCTCCAAACAATGACGCCACCACCACCATACTGGTCCCGTTCCACGATGTTCCTGTGGTTGTATCGGCTACCCGGTTCTCTCCAGATTAATGTGCGATGGGAATAGTTCTGCTAACTGAAGCGGGATTTATCTATGAAGGGCGCATACCTCCATTCATTCATGGTCCAGTTTCGATGTTGACGGCTCCACAGTAAACGGGTGCGTCTCTGTGCTGCAGTGAGCGGGACGCACAACGCTGGACGTCGGGCAAACAGCCCTGCTGTTCTGAGCCTCCGGTACACAGTTTGCCTGGAAACGGCAACCCTTGAGACGGCTGCAAGCTCCGCCGACAATCTTGCAGGTGCACTCCGATTTCGTCGGGCGCTTAAGGCCAGATATCGGTCCTGCTGTGGGGTAGTTTCCCTTGGTCGACCTGGTACTGGCCTACGATAAACATCTCCTGTGTCTCAAAATCGTCTCCAAAGCCTAGAAATGACACTTTGTGGCACATTCAAGGATACGGCGACTTCGGTCGGTGTATGGACTGCTTCCAGGCGGCCGAGTATTCTACCCTGCAAAACGGGGTCCAAATGGCATCATTGTGCCATTATGTTGTCACGTTCACCACGAGGCTACACTTTGCACACTATAACAAGGTAAACAGGACTGAGGTAATATGGGGCGCAGGCACTGGCTGTGTTTACCTTGCGATTACGCCGCGAGTCAAAGTAGGGAACACTCCTTTCCTATACAGAGCGAACACGTAAGGTTGGTAGATGCATATGTCGTGCGATTTGCGGTCTATTTCCTGTTGCCCTACTTACTCGTAACTTATGCTTAACGTTTGGACACTAGTGTATATTCAATGCTATACAAACAATTCAATTAACTATTGGTCATAGGTTTCATGTTCGTGTGTACTCCGGATAATAAGTTTAAGGAAAGGAAAAGGTCATCGAAATACATCGAGTACACCGTTATTATCTGAATATTAAACGATTGATTCTGAGTCTTAGAAATTCTAGTACTGTTTTCACACATTGTCTTGCAAAGATAAATAAAATGCGTTAGTGTACTGAAAAATATATCCAAACTGAAAGTAATTGAGTATTCATTATAAATTCTTTTGCAGATATTGACTGCAGAATTCTTGTAGTGTTAAGTTTTTGTTTTTGGGCATTGTATTTAAATTAACGCCCTCCTCTGAATCAGCAGGTAAGTTTTAGTTACCATTCATTTCGATTCATATCAGGAGTTGATGAACTTGCTGTTAGGTCCCTTTAAACAATCATCATCATCATCTTATAAGTCGTCTTATTACGTGTATAGTGTTTTAGGTCTGTGACTTCCCAGAAGTCCGCCTCTGTGGTGTAGTGGTTAGCGTGATTAGCTGCCACCCCCGGAGGCCCGGGTTCGATTCCCGGTCTGCCACGAAAATTTTTGAAAAGTGGTACGAGGGCTGGAACGGGGTCCACTCAGCCTCGGGAGGTCAACTGAGTAGAGGTGGGTTCGATTCCCATCTCGGCCATCCTGGAAGTGTTTCTCCGTGGTTTCCCACTTCTCCTCCAGGCGAATGCCGGGATGGTACCTAACTTAAGGCCACGGCCACTTCCTTCCCTCTTCCTTGCCTATCCCTTCGAATCTTCCCATCCCTCCACAAGGCCCCTGTTCAGCATAGCAGGTGAGGCCGCCTGGGCGAGGTACTGGTCATACTCCCCAGTTGTATCCCCCGACCAAGAGTCTGAAGCTCCAGGACACTGCCCTTGAAGCAATAGAGGTGGGATCCCTCTCTAAGTCCGAGGGAAAAACCGAACCTCGAGAGTAAGCAGATGATGATGATGATGATGACGATGATGACTTCCCAGAAAAATGGTTCCTAAAATTCCCGTATGAAATGCTGTTAAACACGCTGTCCGACTTGAGAGCACTTAACTTTGGAACTACCCTTAAACTTAACATACCGAGCTCGATAGCTGCAGTCGCTTAAGTGCGGCCAGTATCCAGTAATCGGGAGATAGTGGGTTCCAGCCCCACTGTCGGCAGCCCTGAAGATGGTTTTCCGTGGTTTCCCATTTTCACACCAGGCAAATGCTGGGGCTGTACCTTAAATAAGGCCACGGCCGCTTCCTTCCCATTCCTACACCTTTCCTATTCCATCGTCGCCATAAGACCTATCTGTGTCGGTGCGACGTTAAACAAATAGCAAAAAAAAAAAAAAAAAACTTAACAAAATCATGCTGGAAGAAGTGTTTGAAGTTTAGTGTCTAATGTTGTTATTACATTTTCAGCGGTACTCTTCCTGTGTCATCGCCTATGCTTTGGCGGTACTACAGATCTGCTCCTGCCACCCAATAAGGACATTGGAATTTCAAATAAAATGACGTTATCTTCCTCTGCACCATACCAAGGTGGTGGTTTGCAGTCGTACGCTCTTCCAGGGGGATATCTTCCACCGGCTTCAACCTATCCAAACCAAATCCTTCAGCTTCCATCTGCCCGTAGTGTCTGTCCAGATGTCTGCCCCTTGATCTTCGAACCGGTCTGTGCAGCTAGTAACACTCATCCAGCTCACACATTTTCCAACAGGTGTTTCCTCCAGATGTACAATTGTAAGAATAACCAAAGTAAGTATCTAGCTCTTATTTCAGTAAAACGTTGTCTAATTGAGAGTGACATTACACGAGACTTTGGAACAATGTATTCTTAGCGAATATTTCAAAACACACTTGAGTTCTCTTCAAAGTATAATGCTGATATTTCCAATATGGTGATGAATTTGTTTATTCTGTTAGTATGAGTTAAAAATTTAAATATTTAAAGATTGGGAATTTAAGAAGGTGAAACTTGTGATGAAGTTTCAAATTTATTTGGAAGGCTGACAATGTTAACCAGTAGTAAGAATATTCCTTAGATAGAAACCAAATCATAAATACAAAGGGGATTGTTTAACTAAAAAAGAAGTTAAAATTAAGGGCACAACAAGTATAGGAGGTAAAGTAGTAAATGAAAGAATAATTAGTCCCTGAATTACCGGGCGAGTTGGCCGTGCGCGTAGAGGCGCGCGGCTGTGAGCTTGCATCCGGGAGATAGTAGGTTCGAATCCCACTATCGACAGCCCTGAAGATGGTTTTCCGTGGTTTCCCATTTTCACACCAGGCAAATGCTGGGGCTGTACCTTAATTAAGGCCACGGCCGCTTCCTTTCAACTCCTAGGCCTTTCCTATCCCATCGTCGCCATAAGACCTATCTGTGTCGGTGCGACGTAAAGCCCCTAGCAAAAAAAAAAAAGTCCCTGAATTCGTTCAGAATTGCATGACATGTTGAGCGACTGAAACACGTTTGTCATAATTGTGGCTATAACCAGGAAACGTTGATAATTAAGGTATTTTAAAATAATTATACGTAGGTAGTTAATGATTCTACACCGTTTCTGTGGTGTAGTGGTTATTGTGATGTGATTAGCTGCCACCCTCGGACGCCTGGGTTCGATTTCGGGCTCTACCATGGAATTTGAAAAGTGGTACGAGGACGTCAACGGGGTCCACTCAGCCTCGGGAGGTCAACTGATTAGAGGAGAGTTCGATTTCCACCTCTGCCATCCTCGAAGTGGTTTTCCGTTGTTTCCCACTTCTCCTCCAGACAAATACCGGGATGATACCTAACTTAAGACCACGGCCACTTCCTTCCTCCTTCCTTTTCTATCCTTTCTGATCTTCTCATCCCCCACAATGCCCCTGTCCAGCATAGTAGGTGAGGCCGCCTGAGTGAGTTACTGGTCCTCAGTCCCAGCAGTACCCCTCCGCCCAAAGTCTCGCGTTCCAGAACACTGCCCTTGAGGTGGTAGAGGTGGGATCCCTCGCTGGAGGTCGAGGTAAAAACCAACCCCGGAGGGTAAACGGATTAAGAAAGGAAGATATGGATAGATCTCAATTCGTTTCAATAACATATTCTCTTTTTTTTATCCTCGAGTATGTCGCCGAGACTGTTCCAATTCCACACTCCCACACTGACGAAAACGTTTTGGTAAAAGCGCTTCTCTAGAGACCTGGCCAGGATAACAGTCACTCCAGGAATAATATTTTGAAATGATATTATGTCTCTTATTCTGTTCTGTATTCCTTCTGTACAGTTTACATTGGTCCGCCTCTGTGGTGTAGTGGTTAGCGTGATTAGCTGCCACCCCCGGAGGCCCGAGTTCGATTCCCGGCTCTGCCACGAAATTTGAAAAGTGGCACGAGGGCTGGCACGGGGTTCACTCAGCCTCGGGAGGTCAACTGAGTAGAGGTGGGTTCGATTCCCACCTCAGCCATCCTGGAAGTGGTTTTCCGTGGTTTCCCACTTCTCCTCCAGGCGAATGCCGGGATGGTACCTAACTTGAGGCCACGGCCGCTTCCTTCCCTCTTCCTTGTCTATCCCTTCCAATCTTCCCATCCCTCCACAAGGCCCCTGTTCAGCATAGCAGGTGAGGCCGCCTGGGCGAGGTACTGGTCATTCTCCCCAGTTGTATCCCCCGACCAAGAGCCTGAAGCTCCAGGACACTGCCCTTGAGGCGGTAGAGGTGGGATCCCTCGCTGAGTCCGAGGGAAAAGCCGAACCTGGAGGGTAAACAGATGATGATGATGATGATGACAGTTTACATTCCCTGTTAAAATACTTCCCAAATATGTAAAAGACCATACTTGCTCCAATGTATCTCCCTATATCTCCACGTGGGAATTTTTAGGTTGTTTTGAGATTTTCATCACTGTTGACTAAGTGAACTTAATATTCATTCCGTATCGTTCTGCTGGAGATGTTGTAAATTGTATGACTAACGTGCGCATAGGATCACTTTCTATCTTGATGGCCATCACTCTTTCACTTTCTTTCTTTCTTTCTTTCTTTCTTTCTTTCTTTCTTTCTTAATCAGCTTACCCTCCATGGTTGGTTTTTCCCCTCGGACTCAGCGAGGGGTCCCACCTCTACCGCCTCAAGGTCAGTGTCCTGGAGCTTCAGGCTCTGGGTGTCCGACTCGTTGGCTGAATAGTCAGCGTGCTGGCCTTCGGTTCAGAGGGTCCCGGGTTCGATTCCCGGCCGGGTCGGGGATTTTAACTTTCATTGGTTAATTCCAATGGCCCAGGGGCTGGGTGTTTGTGCTGTCTCCAACATCCCTGCAACTCACACACCACATATAACACTGTCCTCCACCACAAGAACACGCAGTTACCTACAGATGGCAGATGCCGCCCACCCTCATCGGAGGGTCTGCCTTACAAGGGCTGCACTCGGCTAGATATAGCCACACGAAATTATTATTATAGGCTCTGGGTCGGGGGATACAACTGGGGAGGATGACCAGTACCTCGCCCAGACAGCCTCACCTGCTATGCTGAACAGGGGCCTTGCGGGGGCATGGGAAGATTGGAAGGGATAGACAAGGAAGAGGGAAGGAGGCAGCCGTGGCCTTAAGTTAGGTATCATCCCGGCATTTGCCTGGAGGAGAAGTGGGAAACCACGGAAAACCACTTCCAGGATGGCTGAGGTGGGAATCGAACCCACTTCTACTCAGTTGACCTCCCGAGGCTGAGTGGACCCCGTTCCAGCCCTCGTACCACTTTTCAAAAATGTTTGTGGTAGAGCCGGGAACGAACCCGGGCCTCCGGGGGTGGCAGCTAATCGCACTAACCACTACACCACAGAGGCGGACCACTCTTTCACTCTTCATTATAATACTTCAGTTCTTTTACTATTATTATACCTGCTCCTTTGTTCTTGCTCTTTTCTCCTATGTACGAGGTGTGGTTTTTTTTATGTAAGGGCCGTTTGGAAATAACTACAGTACACAACGAAAGACGATTTTCAAGCACTACATTTATTTGCAGACTCTACCTACTTTACTGTAATTTTTAACATAGCCGCCAGGTTTGTTTAAGCACTTATCATAATTTACAACTAAGTTTTGAATATCCTCTACATAGAAACTCGCCACCTGCTCCGATAACCACCGGGCGAGTTGGCCGTGCGGTTAGGGGCGCGCAGCTATGAGTTCGCATCCGGGAGATAGTGGGTTCGAATCCCACTGTCGGCATCCCTGAAGATAATTTTCCGTGGTTTCCCATTTTCATGCCAGGAAAATGCTGGGGCTGTACCTTAATTAAGACCAAGGCCGCTTCCTTCCCATTCCTAGGCCTTTCCTGTCTCATCGTCGCCATAAGACCTATCTGTGTCGGTGCGACGTAAAGCAAAAGAGCAAAAAAAATGCTCCGATAACCAAGAGTTCTTGATCTTGATCTTGCGCTGGGACAGTCTGTTTGGCCTTCACCTTTACAGGCGAATGTGTGTGCCTCCATTCCATGCTCTGTTGCTTCGATTCGGACGTTATATGCGAAACCCATGTTTCGTCTCCCGTTACTCAACATGCCATCACCTTCTTCGGCATAACCTAGACACGTTCCTAACCTCCTAACGGAGAACCACAAAAATACAAGATTTTAGTGTTCGATTACGTTTTTGACTCATTATGCCGAAGGAGGTGACGACATGTTGAGCGTGATCGTAACGGGAGAAGAAGCATGGGTTTCGCATGTCACGCCCGAATCGAAGTAACAGAGCATGGAATGCTATTTTGTTTTTTTTTTGTTTTTTTTTTTTTTTTTGCTAGGGGCTTTACGTCGCACCGAAAGCATGGAATGGAGACACACACATTCGCCTGTAAAGGTGAAGACCAAACATTCCATTTTCACATTTTCCAGCTTTCCTCTTCTATTCATTGTCCTCATGTCCCAAGTTCCTATCCTCAATGTGCCATGGTTTAATTTAGTCTTGTTAGTAGTTCGTCATGCACTTAGTGATAAATTGCCTGTCCGGAGATCCGACTGTGAATAGGCCTATATTTTACCTCCTGAAAATTTCATCTCAGGACTTAGTATGTTTGGAGTTTAGTTCGATACGTCTTGGGATGTCCATAAGGCTCCTTAATGGACTGGTTTCCTGCTGGCTTCTCCATCGTATGCCATGCCGTTGACTAAATAATGCTGCTTAATCCGCCTGTAGGGGTAATTTCTCACTCCAAGGTCAAAAGAGTGACCTGATAACCTACTCGCTCCTCCCACCCTCTGAAGAGGCTGACAGCAATATATAGGGAAGCCATTTGTACCGGTGACTACTCGATCCTCTTTTAGGCTACTCAGCATTTGTCAGGAAATGTAGGACTTGTTTCCCCAGTGGCTCGAATATTTTCTGCCCAGTATACTTTTAAATCTGGTGAAGTTATTCTAAGTATGTATTTGACATGTTTTTCCTGATCTTTCTCTATAATGTCTACTTTATTTGTTTTAGATTTGCGGATTGTATCGCTTGGACCATGTAGGTGCTCTATGCATTAGGTCGAGAAGAATGCGACATGCTGAAGAAAGTCTTTGATTATACTTTATATTTATTTATTTATTTATTTATTTATTTAATTTAATTTCTTGTGATATTTGTACAATTATTAGGGAAATAAAGAAACCACTTAGTAAACTTGCCTTATTTTTTTGAATTTTCATTAAAACATTAAAAAAATACCATCACGTTTTGATGCAAAGACTTATCCCCATTCATAACCAACCCTTCAGATAAAAATGTTACATTGACGAAATTTGATTAATCCTAATATTAAATAACCCACAGCCTGAAATACTAAACGTATCGTTATTCCTGTATTTCCACAGTGTAAGGTATGGGTGTGAACGTGCGTAGGTCAGATGGTCACGGCAAGCTTATCCGGCAGAAGTCAAGAAGTATTTTCAGGGTTGAAGTATTTGGCTGGATTGTGGACCGCGCTAATCATCCGTTGTAGCACCAGGATATCACATAATTACCTTTTTATTCATTTTCGTATAATTCTCATTCGCAAATGTAATTATTCGTATATGTCAAATATCAGGCAAGGTAAGTAAAATGTAATTACTACTTTCTAATCAAAGGAAAATACACACACCGTTTGCCAATATTTCCACAGTGTAAGGTATGGGTGTGAACGTGCGTAGGTCAGATGGTCACGGCAAGCTTATCCGGCAGAAGTCAAGAAGTATTTTCAGGGTTGAAGTATTTGGCTGGATTGTGGACCGCGCTAATCATCCGTTGTAGCACCAGGATATCACATAATTACCTTTTTATTCATTTTCGTATAATTCTCATTCGCAAATGTAATTATTCGTATATGTCAAATATCAGGCAAGGTAAGTAAAATGTAATTACTACTTTCTAATCAAAGGAAAATACACACACCGTTTGCCAATATTTCTTTTTATCATATTGCCCTCTTCTTACCGGGCATAGCTCAGCCGGAGAACGAGAGTCCCGAGGGTGGACCGTTCGTTGTCTGGCTTTACTTATTTTCGAAGGCAGGGTAAGAGACAAGGACTAGCGACAATAACACAAGAATATAAAACAACAGGTTCTGACATTTATTATAAACTAACACATTTAACAATAACAAATTTAATTAACAATTTTGATGAGAAAATTAATTTCTTCTCCGCCAGTTCCTCTTAACTGCATATAATCTCCACTATTCTCGGTCGACAATGTTTCTGTAAGTATACATAACGTGTATTAGCCTACTTCTGGCTCAGTGAAATAATAACAAAATAAAAATAATAATGATCTTATTCTTTGTAAGTTAAAAGAAAGAGAAATTTGTCTGATTCCTATTTATCTTGAATGTCGAATTACTAGATTTTCTCATTTCAATATTTATCTCAAATAAATCCTTCCTTCTTTAATGTGCTGAATAAAGCGTTACCTCAATAAAATTGAAAATTAATTAAACCAAAATCTTATCAAAAATATTACTAAAAATGTTTCCATTGGACTTAAATTTTGCACCGTTGTGCCTGTACAATAATTATTCCTCTTAATCTTCCTCTAATATTTCGTCTGACAAACGTAAAGTCAATCTTTGGTATTTGACACTTCTAAAGAAAATTTTCACATCGTGAGCTTTACAAAATTAAATAGTGAACCAAGTCCACGGAAATGATCCTTCCTTATTCATTACCGTGTGATACTCTGAACCTTCCTTTACTTAAATACCAAATAAAATTCACTAAAGATTTAAATTTCAGAAAGTTATGCCAACACAAACAACGACGCTGACAATCAGGTCTCAACGTAACGAACACGTGGTCTGGTCAAAATCATGGTCAAAGAAAATATCACAATGCATTGAAATAATATCAATCACACACACAACATTCACACTAAGGCACACGAGAATTATTTACACTATTTACAACGAATTCTAGCCTTTGAATATTAATCTTTGATTTTTACTCCTAATATTTGAAATTTTTCGATGACGGTATCGGGCAAAGAAAAATATTTTTCGTCCCTCAGGAATGTGATGAAGTCTGGATAATCACTTAATTAAAGAAGATGAAATTAACAAAGTTGGTCATGATAATATTGTGCCATTTCACTGTTATGAGAAGTTACAACTGTAAGTAGAACAAAGATGGAATCCATGTATCTGGGAATAATTAATGCCGAAAGATCTGAATCATACCGCATGTGAAGACAAAAGTGCTCGCATCAAGTGGGAGAGAAGAAGAAGTAAGATCCAGAAGGCAGTGAAAAGGATCGAACGGGAATATTGTTACTAACAATTAAAAAAAAAAAGGAGAACGAGATTGGATTGCTACCAAGAAATATATGGATTGAGAATAGAAGTAACTGTACCAAACTTGAAGACGGCACAGCAACAAATCAGCTCCGCGGGATAAAGAAGGAATTCTAAAAGCTACATTGCGAATTGAACTAGAGATCAAAAATTCCATTCAGCGATCTCCAAGAGACGTGAAGAGAGGAAATAACGGCAACTAGCTTACGTCACTGCAGTCCTAGCTGACGTACTTCCGATATTACCGAAGTGAAGAATTACAAAGGGAATCCTACAATAACTGGAAATATAGTGAAGAAAAAGAATTAATCATTTCAAATTCTAAAATTATATCAAGTTAAGGAAATATTCGACTAGTAAATCAACTTTTTCAGAGGAAACAATCTTCATGTTAGACAGCTTCTCGCAGTTATTCTCAATGGAAATGCTAATCAATCTTATATGCCATTCTATTCCGTCTAGACCACAGATGAACATGGAGCTCTAAGGAGATGATAAGCCAGACTGCCCAAATGGGTGCCGCAGGATGACGTGGCCGACCGAGATGACTGAGCCCAGAGGAGGAACATGTGAATATTTCCCGTCCACCAAGGGAAATAAGTAGCGACGTTTCATTATGTCCTGTCAGCTGGACATATGACGGCGACTGGAGCTGCTGAATTCAGATAAGTTTTACTTTTAAATCAGTGTAATAATGTTTGTATTTAACCGTAAATGTAGTATGGTTTATTATCTTGTTCGGTGCGAAGTGATTTAACAACAAGAGTGGTGTGATAAATTAGAATGAAGGTGGATAGGTAATCTTCAGATGTGCATAACAAATCCTTAGATAGGTAGTCATTCAGTGATAAAAGCCTACGTTCGAAATATGATCCATGTTGTGGGAAGTTCTGAGTTAGTCAAAGTGACAGTAGTTGTATGATACATAAAAGAGCGATAGATACATGTGTACATTGGTTATAGTCAATGAATGTCAAGTTAGGAACCAACTGTGGGTTATGCTTGCTAGGTAGACAAATTTGTTTATGATAAATGGTGGTTATGACTGGATGAAGGTCATAGTATTTGGAAATGTATCCGTGAACCGTAATTAATTAATTAAAAATAAGGGCCACAATGGCAGGAAGTGAACCCGTGTTAGTGAGGAGACAAATTATGGTTTTGAAAGTATAATAGTAATATTTTAGAGAAGTTGATACGTAATTGATGATTGAGAATAATGATAGTTATTAATTCTACGCGAGGATGAACACGGTGATGTGGCTATGCACTTAACGGTTTTCATGCAGAGTTTTCCTAATTAGGAAATGAACGTGTAGCAATTTCATGTTCTGTTTATTTCACGAGCAAGCAAGTAGGAGTACAAATAAGATCTGAGTGACATCTGTTGGTTAGAACGTTCACTTGGTAGTGTCAACAACATCTCAATTAGGAGGACGAAATGAACACATGTACTGTCATAAAGTTTTCTTAATACCAATTTATTCTCAGACGAGAGGAACGTAGTAATTTCTTAGGCGACATCCCATCACCGATGACCAAATGAAAATATAGAAATGATTTTCAACGATCAAGTTTTCACACTATGAACCACTCTTGATAGCATACTTCGGACAAGAATAGTAGGGTAGTCATTAACAAGTAGGATATCGCACCTATGTTTAGCTTAAGATGACGAAAGTATTTGGATCTTTAAATGGTATATGTGTCTTACTGGTTCTGATTGAACTTTTATGAGAACTACATTGATTTGAAGGGGAAACTTATCGGAATTGATGCAGAATGAAATAGTCTGAGACGAAGAAGCATTAATATTCGATATTGTGATTTGATTATGTAAGGAAACATTAGGGAACTATCCTCCCAGATTAGCATCCCTAGGTATTTATTAGTATGTTGAAGGATAGGATTATTCTATGGCAGTAAGTGAATATGAGCTCCGAGAGAGAGCTAATAGTTAATTCGGACCTCATATGTAGTAGGAAAGATTCCAATTCTTGAGATATTGCTATAAGTCTTAGAAATGCATCCTGGATACCATGAAGAAGATACCCTCAATCTATATTTTGCTTATTGGAACTCATGTTGTAAATATTTCTTTTCTTTCTTTGCTAGGGTGCACCCAAACTAATAATTTTCTTTCTTGTTACCTAGACCAATAATATTTTATTTCTTGTTACTCAGATAAATAAGTAACTATACAGATGAGTTTTTCTTTAGTCATCCGAGTAAGTTTTCAATTATTTATATGAATTTTTGGTTACCTAAGTTAGGAAAGCTTTCATCAATTTAAGTATTCGAACATATTCGATTTGTTTCAATCCATTAATTGAATGCTTTATTCCAATTTAATTATTGCTTGAAGTGCCTAGAGGGAAAATTTGACATTTTCTTTTGGATTATGGGTTTAATTTGATAATTATGAGCTGGAGTTTAAGAGTATTCAGCTTAATGATGGCCTATTCAGAATTTAATATCTTGCCATACATTGCATTCTGTCCCTGATTTTGTGGGCAGGCATGACCTGAGCACTTAACGTAATGAATTCCAGTAGATATATTACAGATAATGACGAGGTTGAGCAACCCTTACTTTAGAATGCGTAGTGGACACTGGATGTGCCAAATACCAGTAGATTTCCATAAACAATACTTACATATATCTTTGCACGATACCGCTTTTTCTTCGATTTTTCTTTCCACCCAGAAACGTGGAAATGTGGAATAAAGGAATGACATAGTGCAATTAGAAGGAAAAATGTAATGAATAATTAAATATTGAATGGAGAAATAGGTAAATTCCTGAGGTCAAGTCCATGTTCCCTCAATATAGGCCAAATAAACAGTCGACCATACAATTTCCTTTACCAGTTTTTTTTATGGAGGATAGTCCAAGATTCGAATTCTGGATTGAGATATTGTTATAATAAACAAATATAGAAAATGTTAAACAGTTCTTTCAATGTGTTTGTAGTATAGAGATCTAGATTTAAGTAAATGAGAGCGATAACATCTTAATAGCATAAGAATTAGAATAAGCAACATACGAGAGTCGTTTCTATAGATAATTTAAGTCTTATTTGGCTCCGCATGGTATATCTTTCTCTGAATTGGAACTCAACACCCAAATTGTTAAAATGTTTAGTTGGAAGATCATAATTAAGCTAGCCTGGATATTATGCGTCCTTTCAGTGAGCCGGGAACGGCGCAATATCGGCGGTTGATGTCTGAAGAAATTTGTCGACTACAGAAACGCACATAGAACAGATCAAATACAGGCATTCGCCTTCATGGTTCATGAGTCACGACATTATTATTACTCAACTCCACGTCTATCAATTAACACGTGCTCCACTTGAAGAAATTACGTTCAACAACACGTATTCTCCAAAATAAGACTCAATAAATGGATTCACAAGTCACAAACACACAGTAAATAATCCAACGTCAAGCCAATAAAATATAATAAATGATCCGACGAGAATCTGCCATATTCCAGGCTCATATTCATCCTAATTGAGCACACATTAACATCATACACACAAGATCAAGCAATATTTAAACTCATGACCCTTATTCATTTATTTAACCCGACATGAAAACTCATTATTATTATTATTATTATTATTATTATTATTATTATTATTATTATTATTATTATTATTATTATTATTATTATTATTATTATTATTATTATTATTATTATTATTATTATTATTATTATTGTACCGGGCGGTACACCTCCACACCGCTAATTCAAAATGTGCGCCAGTTGAAACTCCTCTGTTGGAGGAAGTCTGAACTTTATCTACGCTATTAATTCTCTACTTTCTCTGAAGATGTCACCACATGGAAAACTTTGAGTTTTTGAACTGTGTCATTTTTGATGTGTTTTTGTTTCGCTTGAAGTAAGAAGTGTGAACTTTCTCTTCTAGAGGACACTACTGAAGATCAACAATAGTGCAACGTAGTGCGCAGTCAAAGAACTATTTTGTTGGAGAAATTTTTATTTCAAATGTTTGTTCTTTGCTAAATTTCCTTCTGTTATTGTTTAAGTTGGCTGTATACCCCTCTTTTTCCCCTTGTTTTAGATTTATCCAATCCCGAATTTCTTTGAGTTTTTTCTCGACCAATCCGATGTATCTTCCCCCTACTTGGATATGTTTCTGTACCCTAGCCAATAAAGAATGTGCGGGAGGGTGTTTTCATTCCCCTAATGCCTAGAAACTTCTGCGAGAGGATATAAACTGCTGATTTTAGGGTCTCCGGGCCACTTCTGTTCCATCTTTCAGTGTATTAAGTACATAGCAGGAGGCGGGAAGCGCCTCTTTCCTCGGCAGCGGTCAACAACAAGGTAATGGCCGATTAATAACTTCTTTCTTTGCTAGCTCAGCAGTTTAACTCTCGGGGCGGGTTCTAAGCTTTCCACCATGTAACCGTTTCCTAAATGTAACTACTCTTTTCATTTATTCTCTTTTAAAGCTACATACTGGGATAGAGAGTGCTAACCCTCTCGAGCTCCCACTCATATTGTTTTGAGGTGAACTTATTTTTCTCAACCTATTCTTCGATAACGTAAAACAAATTGTTCTCTTCTTAAGTCACCTCTTTAGTATGGGATTAGCCCTTGTATTAACGGCCTAGTGCCAAGTAGGTCTTAATCAAAGTGTATTAGGAGTGCAAGTTCGCCTCCTCTCAAATTGTTATTTTAGAGGTCATTTAATTAACCTGCTTTTCATTTAATAGACCTCAGTAGATTGGGTATTTTACCCCTGTGTTTATGTCCGTTGAGGACAACTTGAAGGTGGAGTTTGGTGTGGCCTGGGAGAGGCTTAAATTTGAGAGCGAGTGGCTCTTTTGAAAATTGAGTGTTGTACGCCTCGTGGAGGCTTTTCAGTGCAATTTGGAGCAAGAGCTCCTAGGCATGAATGGGGTTTTCTGCCCCTCTGTTGAAACTTGTGTTTGGGGTAAAACTGAGCTGATTGCCCAAGCAGTGTAAAGTCAGGGCGCGAAGCCCAAATTCTGTAAATATTGTAACTACCCTTTTGATTTGCTACTTTGTACCTGCCATGCTTGTTATTTCTTTGTTTTTGAAAAGAAAATATAACCTTGTTAAATTTTACATTAACTTTGATTCCGTAGTTTGAGACCCGTTCACGCCCGCACCTTCTTTCACGCATAACTACCACGGATATCTCCGTAATAATAATAATAATAATAATAATAATAATAATAATAATTATTATTATTATTATTATTATTATTATTATTATTATTATTATTATATGTGCGAGATCTCAAATTCGCGGAAACTGGGATTCGACAATATGTCAGATGACACTAACACGCCTTAAATTACACATGAAGAAACTCTTATATAGAAATCCGGCGTAACACAACATGCCGTAAATCTGACCCACACGACTTCCAAAAAAATATTTTCAAAAATTAAATTGTTAATTATTGGTGAGGACAATGATTTTTAAACACATTAGACTATTAAATAGGACAGCTAGAATAATCGTAGAAGACACATACACGTTCTAGCTAAACTAATAGAGGTCAATAATCATCCACACACACAAATGACAAAACTACCATCTCCCATATGAAAGAAGAGTGAAAATATTCAAATCTACTGCAAGACTAGAAGAAATATTACCACTAATGAATGAGAAAGCATTATTTCTACAAAGATGAACAGATAAACATTAGTAAAGTGTACGTAAATGAATGATGGAACTGGATCTTCGCCGATGGTCTGGAACATGTGGTCAGTTATTTGCCTGTGGTCGCTATCTCCCCATGCCGGAGATTGCCTACATTTTAGCAGAGCATTGTAGCCTCGGTGTTCCAAGTAAAGTTGCGGCAGGCTTTCTCTTCACAATGTAACAGCATCTTGAAACACTCGTTCCAACACGTGGCGATTTTCTTCCTTCTGCTCGTGGAGTAGAGGCTGAAACTAACATATGCTCCACACACATACGCGATGAAATTAATGATGGAAAAAATACGTAACTTGTATTAAAGAAATCTGCCAGGCTCGTTGATCCAACTATAAGCGAAGGGTGGCTGGTTTTACTGTCAAATAATTGATTTAAGAAGTAACCATCTCGGAGTAGACAGTAAATATCACGTCGAAGTCCGCAGCACAACACAGCAAGATAAGAACACAGCCGAAGAATCGAAGAGCAGAGAGCGTTTCTTCTGGAAACACGGGTTTTTATGCATATCCAGGGAAAGGGGTGTGGCACTATAATTGTCCGTAATTGGTCGACGTCTAGCGTTCAATTCCCGAAAGTACTTCTGCCTGAGATTTGACATGTGCTGTTCGCGTGTCCAGGCGACCTTGGCCTGCTCCCTCAGTGTGATAGCTCCGCAGAGAAAAATCAATACATTTCTCCCCTGCCAATAAGACCGGTTTTGAACTGTTGGAGCTGTCCCCGTAATACAAGGCTGGAGAATATCGCTCGCGCTAATGAAATAAAATCTCACACACGCAAATACAATAAATGCTTATTGTAGGCCAAATTTGAAGGGGACAATATATATATATACACACACTCATGTTCATAAAAAGCAGAATACCTTTAAATACTAGAGATAGGAAGTTTATATATGCAGGACATGTGCATTAGTATGTTCTGAAGAAATGATTAACATTTGAACCATGTCGGCCCTCAGGTTCAAGGTCCACATCTACATCTCGGAGCACCACCACCAACTGGTGGCTCTCGTTGTCGCTATAAACCAAAGGTAATTGATCAGTGTGACTTAATCAGACGTGCAGAATGCCTCGCAGACGCATGCGAGAACCGTACCGTCAAATGAGTGAGTTTGAAAAAGGGCGCATTATTGGCAAGAGAGAACGAGATGCATCCATCCGGGAAATTGCTGTTCGTGTGGGACGAAGTGTGCCGGCAGTGAAACGGGTGTGTACAGAATGGTTCACAGAAGACCGTAGAGCACGACGAGATGGGTCTGGTCGCACCACTCAGACCACCAGACAATGGTGGAAGTACGGTTAAAGCTATAGTTAATAAATTAGGAAGAAAGAAATTACCATATAGCCCTACCATGTTTTCCATATACCTTGAATCTGCTTGCCAAAGTTCCTTGCAATATTCAGAAGGCGTTAAAGTAATTTTAAAATGTAGAGGTTTAGTGTCTTGGTGGTTTAAACGTCAAGTGATAATTTTAGAAAATTGCAGCAAATTTCAGGAATTTCTGAGGGGACGTTGTTGAAACCCATTAGGCCTATGAATGTAAAAACAAAACAAGATGGGACTCTACATTCCTATGATGAAGAGATTTTTTAAAGTGATAGGCATTGTAAGACAAGTTGTTCTCAAATACATGTCAAATGAAGTGTGAAATTTGTTAAAATTTCCAACATTATAAATTCTATTTCCTTACATGATAGGTAGAAGAGAACATTATATTTGTGTCTTAGATTGAAACCTATATAACATTAAAATCTCTTAACCCTGTTCCTGTAGCAATAGCCTAAAACAGATCCATGAAGAGTTTAATTAAGTAGGATGTTCTTTTTAAGTATATCGACGAACAGAAATGTATTCGTCTTGTCGGCAACTTAAAAAAATTCTTATAGTTTGTGATATATCTATACCACCTCAATATATCGATATAATATGCATAATATATACCAATTATCGAAAATAGTTTTTGAATACATTGCAATATCAATATATCGGTATTTAAATGATTTCCTGCATCCCTACCTGTAACGAATAGAAAAGGAAAATGATGGACAAAAACATATTAACCAAACCAACAAAAACAACTACAACAACAACGTCGTATTTACAGCCTGGTATACTGTAATGTTCACATGCATAGAAAACAGGTATCATTGGAAATAAATATAACCCATCACCGTGCAGCATCGTCTCGAAATGCGGTCATTTCAAGGTTAAAATCTGTGAAGTACTAGCAAATATACGATCAGCATGCATTACATTAGCTTACCGGACTAAAAATCACCCCTGGGGAAATCATTACAGGCATCATTTATACCACGTAACTCCGTCTCTGGACTTGATAACCGCCTGGATTCGGTTAGAGAGTAAGTCTATAAGGTTGTGCAGGTACATCGTATCCAGGTTAAGCCACTCGCTGAGGATTTGACCGCGCAATTTCACTAAATTGCGAGGAAGCTGATGTCGGCGTTTCGCCCGCTGTTCCAACATGTCCCACAGATTTTCAATGGGGTTCAAGTCAGGTGATTTTGTAGGCCAGTCGAGATGTGATAGGGCGGGGAGTGTTCATAAAAAACCAGTCCCATATGCGTCCAGACCGATGATTTTTCCTGTTGTTTTCTTGTTATCAATAGCATATTCATCATGCAGATGTTAACTGAAAGGGAACACCTGATAATCCAGAATGTTTAAATAAATTTGCTGGTTCATGTTAGTGCTCATCTGAGTGAGTGGGGCCAATCCATGACATCACAGACCCCCTTCTGGCTTGAACCTCACTTTGCACACATCCAGGATGAAATGCTTCATTTAGTCTCTTGTGTACTCGATGTCGTGCGTCATTGGAATACAGGCAAAACCGTAATTGGTCAGACCACACTACATTCCACCAGTCAGCTACGTTCGAGGATTTCTAGTCCATTGAAGACGCGCGGCTATATGTGCCTGTGTAAGCAACGGCCTCTTGCGAGGTGACCGATTCCAAATGTTCATTTCGTGCAGCTCCCGTCGCAATGTTCTCTCGCTCTCAGGTTGGGATAGACCTTCATTCACTAACTGCAGCAATTCCTGTCGGTTTGGGAAGTGATTTTGATTCACAAGCCATGAAACACATCTCCGTTCCCTCTCAGCCAGGAACTACACAGGGCCCCAGTTTTACGGTCAGATGCTATTCCCATCGCCATTTTGATACTCCCACCAGAGAGGGCTCATGTGGCACAACCTAGGTTTACGACCAGATGCCCTTCCCGACGCCATTTTGGAGGGGCATAACGACACAGGGCCCCAGTTCTACAGTCAGATGACTTTCCCGTCGCCATTTTGATCCTCCCACGAGAGGGACCATACATGGCCTACCCTAGTTTTATGATCAGTTGCCTTTCCCGACGCAATCTTGGAGGGGCCTAACTACAACGTCGCCATCTTGACCTAGTTTTACGGTCAGATGCCCTTCCCGTCACCATTTCTTTTGAGGGGCCTAACTACACCGTGGCCATCTTGACCCAGTTTTATGGTGAAGATGGCCTTTCCCGCCGCCATTTTGGAGGAGCCTAACTACACAATAGCCATCTTCCGTCCACATTTTGGAGGGGCCTAACTACACAATCACCATCTTGGGTCCTGTTTTACGGATATATGCCCTTCCTTCCTCACAGACGCCATTTTTGTTAGGCCTAACTACACAGTCGCTATCTTGGGCCCAGTTTTACGGACAGATGCCCTTCCCTCCTTACAAACGCCATTTCGGAAGGGCCTAACTACACAGTAGCCATCCTGGGCTCAGTTTTACGGTCAGATGCCCTTCCCTCCTCCTCATCATCATCTGGCTTAGTCCCCACTAAGAGTAGTTACAGATCTGTGACGTAATAAGCGCGGGCGATTTAAAAATGCAAACAACCGAACGCGGAGGCCTTCTCCTGACAGAGTTGTGACTCACAGCGCGAGTATTTGAAATGCGGACTGATGGCTAAGGGTGCATGAGGAGTGTCCATTCTTTGTCTCGTTTCTCTACGGTGTCGGTTCATTTGTAATGAGATAAATCTGTTAAGATCGATTACCGGATGCCCTTCCTAACGTCAGGGAAGATGAAATGCATGTCACGATATATGGAGGGAGGGTAAAACCTGGTAGTGGCACATAGCCTTCTCCTGTCGAATAGCATCGAGAGGTCTGCTCAAGGCTTTACGTCTCCATCCAACGCACAAATAACCAACAACAATAGCGTTATATGCCCACACTGCGGAGAGGCTTAAGAGGCATTTTGGGCACACAATCTAGTAATTAGAAATCGTATACTACGATCTACCTTAACCCAGCAAGATTGAATGGCACAGACGGATGGGACGCTGGCCTTTCCGTTGCAAACTTTTGCCTTACCTCATACACGACCCTCTTCCTCCTCCTCCTCCTCCTCCTCCTCCTCCTCCTCCTCCTCCTCCTCCTCCTCCTCCTCCTCCTAAAACGCATTTCTACTTAGTTGACTACCTGTGTCAGATTTATCTCCAACCGAGCTCGATAGCTGCAGTCGCTTAAGTGCGGCCAGTATCCAGTATTCGGGAGATAGTAGGTTCGAACCCCACTGTCGGCAGCCTTGAAGATGGTTTTTCGTGGTTTCCCATTTTCACACCAGGCAAATGCTGGGGCTGTACCTTAATTAAGGCCACGGCCGCTTCCTTCCCACTCCTAGCGCTTCCCTGTCCCATCGTCGCCATAAGACCTATCTGTGTCGGTGCGACGTAAAGCAACTAGCAAAAAAAAAAATATATTTATCTCCGACGGTACTGAGCACGTGCGATACTAAAGTCATTTCGTTTTAACATGCAGCGATTACGTCGACATGGTTAGGCCCCTATGCATGTTTAGACCTGTTCGATTTTTTTTTTTTTTGCTGTTTGCTGTATGTCGCACCGACACAGATAGGTCTTATGGCGACGATGGGACAGGAAAGGGCTAGGAGTGGCAAGGAAGCGGCCATGGCCTTAATTAAGGTACAGCCCCAGCATTTTCCTGGTGTGAAAATAGGAAACCATGGAAAACCACTTTCAGGGCTGCCGACAGTGGGGTTCGAACCTACTATCTCCCGAATACTGGATACTGGCCGCACTTAAGCAACTGTAGCTATCGAGCTCGGTCTGTTCGTTTTCAAGATTACTCTCTAATAAACTCAAGCTTTTATAGATGGTATATATGTGAATATTTTCGAAAGCTGTAAGGAGGCAAAGGGAATGCAATAAGTAGAACATTTTCAATTTAATAAAATATTTATTGTGTAATTATTTACAAAATTAAGGAAACTACTACCGTTTATACAAGAGTCTTGGTTATGCTGTCGACAAGGTTGCTGTACTCCTTAACAGCTTACTGCGAAGAGGTACCATTCTTCCAAAACTGTATTGCCGCATGCAACATTTAAATTAAACAAAATATTTAATGTTCATGAAATTAAGTTTTTTTAAGTATATTATACTATGTATGTTATGCTTTACATAGCAGTTAATGCAGTTCTTACCTTGTTGTTATTTGTGTGTTTTGTTCCTTTCTGAATTATTATCAGGTACTGTAATGAAGGAGAAAAGTTCGTCCATACACTGTGTATAGTTTACAATCTTCGGATTAGATCCATCCCAATCATCCGAACTTGTATTGACGACGGCAGGGTCTGCATAAAGCTACATCGATTAACATTTACTGTGGAGAGGAAGGATGTCCCAAAAAGCATCTAAGAAAGGAGCAGCGTACGTAGATAAAAATATTGAATCAGATGTTTTGGCATATGATATAAGGTTCTATGTTTATAGAACATTTAATAGCCTCACTTAATTGTGAGATAAATAAGATGTTGCGTTTTAGTTACACTGGTAGGCGAACAGGATCCACATTCACAGTTTTGTTTGTTAACAAGACGATTGTTTGTAACCGTGTAGTCTTTTTATTTTTCTGTTCCACAGTGTATAATGTAGAAGCACACTCTAATGTTCATGATAAAGGGCTATCCATATTTATAGTCTTGTAACAATATTTGTTAGCGGATGGTAAGTAACATTACTCATCACAATAAGCTGTTGTGTTAGCAGGAATGTTTTCAGATGTTTCAAATTCTAAACGTATATCGACAGGAGATTCTTTTAGATATTCTTCATGATAAGATCATTCTATAACTACAATCGGTGCTTTATTTTTAAATTCTACAGGCGAAAATAGCGGACGATCTGCTTTATGATAATACGATGATTGGAATTTGCAAAACATGTCACATTCAACCTATATTTATTTTTTCTCAAAAATAATGTCCATGTTTTCTTAGGGATATGTAATTATATTGAGATATATTCTAATAATTCTTAATTTACAGTGATCAAACTGTGAGCTATCTTTTTCATGGTTGAATTTACGATGGGTTTGAAATCCACAAATAATATACAAAGGCTTTTCAGTAAAACGTGACGTTTTAAGAGCCCAGCTATGATTGTTTGTAGGTGATAACACAGGATATTCATGCAACTCCCGACTTCGAAAACGGATAGGTAATGGTGTATCATTTTCTACAATCTTGAGAAATCGAAGTATCTCTCGATCAGGTAATGTTATATGTGGTATCCTCCACAATATACGATGAAGTGTAAGTGAGTTTACTGATGTTTCTGCTGCTTTAAGAGAATTGTAATCACTTCGATCACGAATTAGAATTAGCTCTTGTTTTGCGTTGATTATAATACGTATAAAATAATCTGCAAAGCCGAGAATATGTTTTAATTGTAATATACCAGGAAAAGTACCGTCCACATTAATCATCCAGTTGTTATTAGCTTTCGGACACCATCCTAACAACCGTAAATGATTACTTTGTTCATCACTATAACAAGGGTACAGTTTCATTGCACTAGCAGTACCAACATTCTTCGATCGATCTTTTTCCATATTATTTACTTCATAACGTGCTTCAGAATAGGGAAAAGCAAGACCCTGGTTGTTTAGTTGAGATTTGCTTGGTCCATTTTCATCTGCCTTATCTAGGCATCCATCGATATAGAGGTAGCTTTCATGTGGTAAGGTGTATACACCTTGCTGATTAACGATAAAGCGAATTTCATCATTGTTATTAAGTCCAAACGTAAAAGGTTGATAAGAATGAAGCTCACTTCGTACTACACCTTCATGTGTTTTTACTTTGTTCATAATGGCTATCATTACTTCCATTTTGTTGTAGTAGCGTATAACCTAAATCTTGGAGAATCTCCTTATAGGCATCTGTTAACTCGTTGAGTCTTCGCAAACATGTAGTAAGTCTCCGGAATGCACATCGAGTTTTATAGGTCTTTTTTCATACTGGTTAAAGATTAAGGTTTTAAGCTACGTACGTGTGTCGATCTAAATGAATAAGCTGAATATGTTTATTTACAAACCTAAGAGTGATGTTGCTGATGTGTTTTACAGACACAGGATGATAAAGAATTATTGACGGTTTATCACAAATAGTACATCCAGTTCCTTCTGTAATAATAAAGTCGTGCAGGACGTGTGAAGGTTGTTGTTTACTATTCAAGTCTGTAAAAATATTACAAGGAATGTTTACATGATGATCATCGAAGTGTGTTATAGGTGGATCAGACGTACATTCGGTATGAGGTCTTTTGGTGAAAATACAAGCAATGGTCCAATCGAATAAGATTGTGATTTGAAGTCAATCTTGAATGATGACTTAATAACACATTTATGTGTGATGTTTCTCACAGTAATTGAGAACATGTTATTATGATTATTAAAACTCTCTTCTCTAAACTGTTCAATTAAAGTACTTTCAATGTAATCGTGAATATCGTCCACTGAATAATTGCCTGATGGTAGTGTTAGCACATACTCATCGTCATAGAACTTGTTTCCGCCATCACACACATTATAGATTTTATTGTAGCTTTCAAACGACACAAGTCCAAGACTGTGTGGGTAATAAACGAGCTCGATCGGTGGATTAAAGTAGACGGTTGTTTCAGGTTCTTCTCCGCGTACAGTGAAGGTTCTTTCACCGTTGTTCATAACGTGTACACTGTTGCTCTTTGTCTCCATTCTGGGTTTGATATAAGAACATAAGACATAATCGCCCGCACATGCGTGCATTGAATATTTGCACATGGTTTTTATCGTAAATAATGTCTGCACTGCTTCCGAAATAACGTATGAGCTCAAATGGAGGAGGTAAGTCTCCATAGCTATCGAAATACCATACTTTAGATTTACGTTTTACGTAGGCAACCTGAGGAGATCCAGGTCCGCGACTGTTGTCTAAGTTAATTAAAGCACTCTTACGTTCACGTGGGCGTGCTGGTAGTTGATCGCGCATATACACACCTCGGAATTAATAAATCCCTAGTTGTTTAGCAAACATAAAACTTTCTTCGTGGGTTAGAGCTCGATGTGGCAATGCATTTAGTAGAAGTTTTTTGGAGATATATAGATGCCAAGCCTTTTTAGTATGGCTCAAGCTTCATGTGCACGCCTTTGCCTCGTAATGCAATTGCCTCCATTGTCTTGTTATGACGTTCACTCTCTTTCAACTGTTGCTTTGCTTCTTGTACAGTCTTAATAGTTCTTGCTACAGCACCAGCACCACCAGCAAAGACCCTAAAGCTACTAGTCCAGCAAAGAGCGCAGGAAGAAATCCTCCTCGTTTTGGTACAGGAATAATCCTTGCACGGTTACAAAATATTGCTCTGCACTTTGGAGAAATTCTCACTCTTGCTGCGCGTAGTGCCTTAGTAATAGCTACTCGCGGATTGTATTCCCCTCGAATAGCTTTTTATGCAGCCTTTATAACATCTTTCCATCCAACAGTTTTAGTTTTCTTCTCCATAACGTTTGGATATCGTTGTTTCACTATTCTGTACATGACTTTACTCGTCAAGAGCGAATTATGAACTGACAGTTACCTGTTGTTTCGTGTGATATATATATTACTATTGTCTACATTATTATTGTTACCATGATTATTTTAAAGCAGCAAGACACATTACCTGTTAGTGACATAGTGCCACATCTCTTAGCTAGTTCTGGTACTACTACAAAAAGACGACATGGAACGTTGTTAACTTTTACTATTCGATGTATTATATCTGGTCCATTGGGATGTGGAAAGACAAATCTTTTACTTACACTCATTACCTATTTAAATGGCATACGTTTCGAGAATATTCACGTTTTCGCAAAGTCACTCTATCAACCGCTATATACTATTCTACAAATTGTAATGCACGGTCTGGTTAAAGATGGTTTAAAATATTTTCAGTTTAATTTACATGAGCAAGTACCATCACCAGATGATGTGCTCCCCAATTCTCTTATGATATTTGAGGATGTTGCAACAGAACAGCAAAACTTTATTCGTGCATACTTTAGTATGGGGAGACATAAATATGTAGATTGCATCTATTTATGTCAAAAATATTTTCGTGTACCTAAGCAGTTGGTATGCGAAAACGCAAATATTATTGTGCTTTTTCGGCAAGATGAGTGCAACATGCGGCATGTGTATGATGATCACGTGAACACTGATATGACATTCAATGACTTTAAACGTATGTGTGCTAATGCTGGTTATCACATCGTTACGGCTTTTAGTTATTGATAAAGAAAGTGATGTTCAGCATGTACGATATCGCATGGGTTTTGATCTGTTATATGCATTAACACAGAGTTACAGTCACCACTTGATCAAAAACAACCATCATGTCAACATACAGCAAAGAGATTACAAAACATATAATCCGTGTTCGAAACAACATTCGACGAAAATTTAACGAGCTTTGTAGATATTTTGTCCAGATAAATAATAAAATTTCATAAATAAAAATGTATAAATAAAATGAAATTAATAAAAAACTTCATAAAATACTTTAAATAAATTAAATTCATAAAAATAATTAACTAAAATGTCCGAAATATGGGCGCCATAGTTCACCAGAATGGATCCCTCGAATTTAGATAGAGCATGATAATTCTTGATATCCCAGGGCGTGTACATAATGCTGCGTACTGGTACATTTGCTTCAGGCCTTACCTAACCTTCTCAAAACGACTAAATAGGTAGGAACTGCACCTAGGTTCATGAATAACTCCACTGATTCTAAAATATCTAACTATATTCTTAATAAAATCCGTGCATGAGCACCTCATCAACACACCAAAATACACTTAAAACACAAACAAAAGATTGATGGAAGACTCCATATTTACAACAACAACAATGAAAACAGTGGGAAAACGAAAGCGAGAACTAAGCCACCATTTGCAGATAGTCCGTTGAACAATGTACATATATGTAGATAAATACCCTTCACTGTCTCTGTATCAACACGACTTGCCGATTCTCATAATCGGCACTAATAACATCACACAGATACTGTACCTCGTAATACTGTGTTCACAGACTTAAACACTTGTTGTAAAGATATATACATTTGAGCAACACATGCGTGTCGATCCTGAACATAAATTATGGAAAGTCTAAGATAGCTTTCACCAACATAATGCCAGGCCGCCACAAGTGCTACAATACTTAATGCGTAAGCACTCCACAATTTGTCGATCAGCCACTTTCCACGAACATAACAAGACTAGGTTCAACAAACGTTTGAAGTCCAGTCCATTGTAGCCGTGTCACTCGAATACCGTATATCCAGTTTCACTCCCGTGTGTTAGCACCACTTCCTCCCCGTACAGTGTCAGCAGTCCTTGTCCGTACCGAGTGTCTGGTTCCCGCCGTTTGATCAACCTTTATAGACATCAGCATTCCCCTTCCTCTCACATGATACGTCTGGATTGGTCCTCGCCAGCCAACCATGAGTGATCCTCTTGTCAAGACCACGCCGTGATCTCATTATTGGTCCCAAGACATAAGCAAACGCTGGGGTGTTTCACATTAGTCATAGAACTTTCCTAGTACAACAACAAGCTCATCTCATCAAACACTGGGATGTCCGCATGAGTCACACAAATTACCAGAGTTCAACATAGCAATGTTTTCCCAGGGCGTGTTACAAAACAAATTACTCACACTTCATATATGGAGACCTCCCAGTTTACAAATATTAGTAACAAAATGTACAACTGAAATACTGACGATAATAATAATAATAATAATAATAATAATAATAATAATAATAATAATAATAATTCGAAATTATTGTTATTATTATATTGATTGATTATATTGATTATATTGATTATTATATTTATTATTATTATTATTACTATTATTATTATTATTATTATTATTATTATTATTATTATTATTATTATTATTATTATTATTATTATTATTATTATTATTATTATTATAAATCGAATACTGACGAATATCTCACACTTCTACATATAGTGCGAGGGTGTGATATATGTACTATCACAGCTTGAACGTATTCAAGCAGGCACTGATATTTTTTTGAAAACGCAACTAGGTACACCACTGAAAGAAATGATTGCTTCTACTTCATTGCCCAATCTACTGCAAGTTTTGCTTCTATGCAATCATCTTATAATAAAGAGAAGCATGAACAAGAAAAACGTGAAGAGGAACAGAAGCATGAACAAGAAAAGCATAAAGAAAAAGAGAAGCGGGATGAGGAAGAGGAAAAGCAGGAAAGGGATGAAGAAATGGATGAGGAAAAAGAACTTAACCATACTTCACCATCTAAGCGTGTTCAGTTTTTAACTACAGATGTTATTGCTGAAACACTTACTACATCAACACAAGATCTACCTTCTTTGTCTGAGGTTATGATCACGCCAGAGTATCGTAAGACTATAAAGACTTTTATTCGAAATACCAATGGATCTCTCTTTGCTCCTCATACAGAAAAAACTCTTTACAGGACAAACTGACACAACCTACGGTATTCGCTATGAAGATGAACGTTTTCGGATCGGTAATTCAACAGACTCATCGTAAAAGGTGTCACCTATAAACCTACTAAAGGACTCTTAGGACTTCTTTTCTCACGAATACCTAACAAGGATATAATTTTACAAGATGATCTTAAAAAATATAAAGCATTGCTTTTTGCTACTGACTCAACACGACGTAATTACAAGAGGACGGAAACTGTAAATGCAAATAAGGGTCAGAAGTATAGAGAGTTTATTTCTAAGCTAGTTACGTCACATCAAGCGACTGCACGTGGTCTTAATGTTATCTACAAGCATTTGTTGCCGTATGAAGCCGTAGGATACCGGAATGAACCTAACTTACTCGTTATACGATTACAACTTCTAAGAGCTTCGCCAGATGCTGGTCACACAGGTCACGAATCAGAAAATCGAGAAATAGAGAATTACGTCATGCGGGTATTATTCATTAATGACTCGTCAAAATAAGATCTCGCCTGTAAAGATAAGCATCGAACACGAGTTACATGAACCACCACGTCGCACCTACTGTCGCAGACGCGTTATTGCACGCGGAAAAGATTATCTTTGGCAAGCAGACTTAGTACAAATGATTCCATATGCCTCTGGCAATAAGAGGTATAAGTGTCTACTTACTGTAATCGATGCGTACTCTAAGTTTGCTTTTTCACAACCTGTGCGTTCTAAGACAGCAGCTCAAGTCAAAAACGCATTTAAGCATATTGTTGAACAATCGAAACGCTGCCCACGGCTTCTTCAAGCCGATCGAGGAAAAGAGTTTTACAACAAGGATTTTTCTTCTTACCTCAAGTTCATCACTACTCTACGTACAGCAATCTCAAGGCAAGTATCGTAGAAAGCTTTAATCGTACACTCAAAACAATGATGTGGCGAGAATTTACAGCTCAATGTTCTTATCGTTGGACTGAACTGCTACCTAGACTCGTGTCTACCTACAACTACACAACTCATCGTACTATCGACTCAAAGCCACGTCTTCTTACTAAGAATACACCACGCTTAGATGCTATTCATCTTGTAATCAAAACGGATGATCCGCGCCACCATCGCTTTAAAGAAGGGTGATTTCGTTCGTATCAGCAAATACAAGTCTATCTTTGCAAAAGGATACACCCCTAACTGGAGAACAGAAAATTTTCAAATCAGGAGTGTTAAGCTTACTAATGCAGTTACATATTTACTTCGCGATCTCAGAGGACAGCCTATTGAAGGAGGATTCTGCATCGAAGAGCTGCAAAAACAAAATATCCTGATCACTAGTTAATCAAAAGTGCTTTTTGACGCTGTGGAAATAAAATGTATGTCAAATGGCTTGGTTTGAATAACAACTTCAATTCATGGATTAATAGAGGAGATGTACTTTAAAACTTGAGTTTTTTATTCTCGAACATCTACCTCTCCTTCCTTCTATGCCATAAGACAAGATTAATCTTGCAAGTCAACGTTATTACTACTAGTTAATTTAGGGTAGGATTAATATTTAAAACTAAACAACCCCTGCAATATGTTCCACAATTGGTATTTATTTTAGAGTACATACATTTTTCTTTCTTCAAGTAAACCTATTCTGTCCTTTCTTACGTAGATTATTTCTACTGACTACGCTGTGTAATGCCACCACCTAGTAACAGTTTTCCTTTCATTGCACCAGCAACGACAAGTGCTGCTATGTTCTCAGCAACTGTAGCCTTAGGTGACGACACACGCTGCACGGCTTTACGATACAGATTTTGATCAGCTACACGTCTTAGTTCAGGATTGTTTTGACAATAAGCAATGTCATGCTCTTTGCAGGCAGCATCTAACGTATTAATACCAGGATCACCACGTGCCAAGCAGACGTCAAGGCGAATTCCACGGCCGCAGTACTGGTAACTAGGAAGATGAAGCTCAAAAGGAAGAAGATCAATCACCTTATTGATGAATCCATGCCCAGCATGCTCCCTCACCTTTCTCCAAGCCCGTTCCTTCACCTTTTTCTGCGACAAATTGTTTACTCTTTTCGCATGTTGATGGTAGATACTCACGCAACCATTCCTTCTAATCACAACCCTTTCAAAAAACTAGATCTGCTCTTGAAAAATGAGCGTTCATGATCATAGATGGAAAGCGATAAGGTATTCCTTTTTCTTCCCACTGCAGACCTATTTTTTCTATCCATTGAGTGAGCTTTTTGTCTTCGTCTGTTTGCAAACAGTGAGGGAAAGGTGGGCTAAATATTAAACTGAAGAGGTTTGGCGTCCACAACACAGTGCAACCCAACACAGCCACCTCCATGGTCACAAATTTCTTGCCGTTCGCTTTAAATCCTTGTACATCAACTATTATTGTTCTTGTCATGATGGAATAAAAGCGCTCTACTCTCTGTCACAGTATTTCAGAGATTAAGGAAAAGTTCACACTTATACCACCTATAAAGGCTTGAGTTTGCTAGAGAGTGACCTTGATAACGAACAAGTCTAAACATACATAACCACGTCGATGTAATCATTGTATGTTAAAACGGACTGTGACGTCACAGCTCTGCCAGGAGAAGACCTGCGCGTTCGGTTGTGTGCATTTTTAAATCTCCCGCGCTTATTACGTCACAGCTTTGTCACTACTTCAAGGGGAGGCTAGGCCAGATGAGGAGGAGGAGGAGGTGGGGTAGGGCATCTGACCGTAAAACTAGGCCCTGTGAGTTTAGGCCCCTCCAAGATGGGGTCGGGAAGGGCATCTGGCAAGATGACGTTGGGAAGGGCATCTAGCCGTAAAGCTGGCCTTTTGAGGTTAGGCCCCTCTAATATGGCGTTGGGAAGGTCATTTGGCCGTAAAAGTGAGGTTAGGCCCCACCAAGATGGCGACTGTGAGGTTAGGCTTGCTGTCTTACGTGAATAATCGCATTGCACTACTACTGTACTAGGGGTCAATGACCTCGGGGTCAGAACCCGCATAGGTACACTACTAGGGGTCAATGACCTCGGGTGCTGACTCAGCACAAAATGCTGACATGGTGTTTTAGATTCCCCCTTGCCCTACTACTAACACATTCATTGACGTATAAACGTTCTTGATCAGTGCGGTCTGATATCCATTGACGTACTGTGATTGCGCGTCGTAAAAGGCGGCCTATGCTCGAACGTGAGCGAGGCATTACAGATGATTAACGATTGTTGAAAGGCTAAAGGCTGCCGTACTATTACTAAGATTTTTTTATTATTATTACCTGAAGATATGAAGCTTGATTATTCAGCTATTGTAACTGTATACGTCTTAGGCGTTTGTCTAATGTTCTTAGTGTTGTTGAGACGATTGTGGTACTCTTCTTCTTCTCGATTCAACTCGTAAATCTCGTACTATGGCTGGTGAAAACATAGACGATGATCGACTACTTTTAGAGTTTCGCGAGCACAGGATACATTTATTCGTTTTTTATTCACATTTATTAACATTTACAATAACAGGCAATGAGCTGCCTAGTTACATTAAAGTACATCTCGATCACGCCATGTTGGATTCCTCTTCGCAAGAAAGATACGTCATAAAACATGGCGGCGTGTTCTTAGCTCTCTATATACAGCAATTCTTACCGGATTATAATGATAAAGAGTAAGTCGTTGTCGTCTAGTGATGATCTGTCAATCATCGGTTCAGTCTTTTTGCGGCTTTGTAATTAAATTAATTCCATAAAAATTACTCATAATAAAAAGACTACATATACGATTTCGTTGAAACTACTTCCTGAATACGCATATATTCGAATGCAACGTTGTGTCAAAATTTCAGGTCAATTGACTGACTACTTTTAGAGTTTTGCGATCACAAACACACGCAGGCTGAATTCTTATATACTCGCATCAAGATTGCACTTCACATTTATCCCTACACAAAACGCTTTCTTTAAAGTAAAATATAATGCATTATCTATTCACTTGACTGAATCCGTCGGCCTTTCAGGGTGAATTTCAGTTCGGTGAAGGGACGGATGCCTGCGGAAAGTAGTCCAGGTGAGTAGGGTGGATGGGGAAGCGCAGCTGTCTTTATATGCATCAGAAATTCTAGAATAAACAGCAATACGTGAGCTAGCGCGTTATCATGGTAGAGGCTCAAGTTGCTGTCCCTTTCTCCTGACATTTTCTCTCAAATATCTCATGACTTGGAGACAGCGGTACACCGTTTGACCCTCAGGTGGGAGTTAACATTGTCGATGTTAAAAAAGACTGCCAAAAACATTTTCACGTATGATCTGACCTGCTGCACTTTCGTCCCTCTCGCTTTCCCCAGTCTGCAGTAGATGCGAATGTTGATAGACTGCTCGTATTACTCAGACATCAGTCGTAATACTTAGTCAATCCGCTTGCGATAACTGGGTGATAACTAATTGTTTGAGAAATATTCGGCAAATTGCTACGTACTTTGGAAGAATACCACAATACAACGCCACTTACAGGGAACTGACTTCGCATTTACGCAGAATTTTCAAAGCTCGGTTAATTTTTTTTTTTTTGAGTAGGCCTCCCTACAAATACATATACATTATTTGTGATGACCTTAAACCACAAGTTGCTTTATGTCACACCGACACAGGTAGGTCTTTTGGCGATGATGGGGAAGGAAAAGAGTAGGCGTGGGGAGGAAGTGGCCGTAGCCTTAATTAAGCTAGAGACTCAGCATTTTCCTGGTGTGAAAATGGGAAACCACGGAAAGCCGTGTTTAGGGCTATCGGCAGTGGGGTTCGAACCTGCTATCTCCCGAATGCTGGGCACTGGCCACACTTATGAGACTACAGCTACCGAGCTCGGTAAACTGTGGATTAATGAAGTTAAATATTGAATTGCCTGAATGCTCAATAGTTCATCATCGTATTAAAGAATCGCGAATCAAGGTCCATTTCAGTATGTCATTCACTCTTCCCACTTACTACACAATGTCCCAAACTTTTCTACTTACCTCAGTCAGCTGATTGAAATACCCCATTGAACCATTGAAGAAGGTGATATCATCGATACTCTATAAGATGCATGATGTAAGTATAGTTAGGTTTGTAATGTTTTACTTCATAAGAACACTGAAATGTCATAGGTTACTGATTTATTCTTACAAAGAATCATCCTCTGCTACAACATCATCAAAACATCACCATGACTACTATACTATTACTTTCATGGAGTTCATATTAAGTAGATAGCAAGAGATGGAGTCCACGGAGGCTCAAACTCCTTAGCTGTGTAGCGAACAGGTACGGTCAATTAGATAATTCTCCACACTCCCCACCTTGAGCCGTATCACGGTTGCTCAACTCCAATGGATGTACCAGTTGAATGGGTCTTCGAAACACTCTCCCCTCTTTGTCAGTCAGCTCACAGGACCTGATCTTCCCATCTCGTCCTATGATGAGTTTGGAGATTCTAGCCAGCTTCCAAATTTGCCTTGGTAGTTTATCGTCGCTTAGCTGCGCCAGATCTCCTTGTTTAAGAAGTGGACGATTCTGGTTCCGTTGCTGAACTCCATGGAAACGATTTAGATCCAATAGATACTCGTTCCTCCACTGCTTCCAAAATGTGTTCAATGCAGACTGTTTTTCTATCCACATCTGATTCATTTCTTCTTTTGTTTTGTTACTATCTTCAGCATTGGTCTTTCTGTCTGGTAGCCTTGTTGTGTTATCACCAATAAGAAAATGTGCTGGTGTCAGTGCACGATGCTGAGGATCGTTTTCCACATACGTCAAGGGTCTACTGTTGATTGTTGCTTCAATTCCGACGAGAACACTGTAAATTTCTTCATCATCGAACCGCCTGCTTCCTAAGGCTTTCTTCAAACAGCTTGTCACTGTCTGTACCATTCTCTTCCAGAATCCTCCCCACCAAGCAGCGCGTTCGACTATATATTGCCAATGAATATTTTTACCATTCAAAAAATGCACAATGTCTTCTGTTTTCAGATTTTCCCATAATGTGCTAAGTTCTCTTTCAGCTTTCTTAAATGTTCGTGCGTTATCGGACCAAATTGTTCGAAATAAACCTCTTCGTCGAATTAATCGCTGTAAGGCGTGAATGAATTTCTCCGTACTCATATCTGTCACAAGCTCCAAGTGTACAGCACGTGTGACAGCGCATGTGAACAATGCAATGTATCTTTTCCGTAATATGCCTCCATTCTTGGAATATAACGGACCTGCGAAGTCCACACCAGTGGTCTCAAATGGTCTGCTAGGAGTTACGCGTTCTGCCGGAAGAGGGGGTTCAACATCCGAAGCTGCCTTTGCTGTCAGTTTTTTGCACGGTAAGCACTGTCTAATGATTTTCTTGATGATCTGTCGTCCTCGAAGTATCCAAAAGTCTGTCCTTAAAATACTCAACAAAATTCGAGTTCCTACATGAAATTGGGTTTTGTGTTCTTCTTCTACTAACAGTTTCGTAAAATGGTGGTCACCATTTAAAATAATGGGATGTTACTCGTTTTCATCTAAACTGGCAAATTGTAAACGTCCACCAACTCTTAGGATGCCACGTTTGATGAATGGAGAAAACGTTCTAATTTTGGACTGCTTGGGTAGTTCTGACCTTTTCTGTAGTGCTTCTATTTCTTCTGAGAACGATTCTCTCTGTGAATGTTTAATCCAAAACAACTTTGCAGCTTGGATTTCGTCTAATTGGAGTGGGCCTAACGTTTTTTCTTGATAGCGTGTATTTTGTGTAAATCGCCAAATCCATGCTGTGATCCTGAGAACTTTGGTTAATCTACTATATCTTGTAATATCGAAAATCGCTTCTGACTGTTTAGCTGCGGTAGCAAGGGAAACTGTTTTCGTTCGTTCTGTTCCTGTTTTATCAAGTTCTGGTTTTGATATTTCAACTGATTTCGGCGAATACTCTTCTGGTTTTACAAGCCAGTCTGGACCATGCCACCATGAGTTACTTTCAGGCAGTTGATTTGCTGTTAGCCCTCTTGTTATATGATCTGTAGGGTTTTCCTTGCCGGGGCAATGACGCCACTATGTTGGCTGTGACTTTCGATGAATTTCGTGTATTCTGTTCGAGACGAACACGTTCCATTCCGACGCGTTTCCTCTTATCCAGTGTAATACAATGGTTGAATCGGTCCAAAATTGGACGAGGTGTAATTCCAAGTGTTGTTCACGTTTGACATACTCCGAAAGACGAATTGCTATGATAGCTCCCATGAGTTCTAGTCTTGGTAAGGATACTTTCTGAACTGGTGCGAGTCGATTTTTGGCTGTGATTAATTCGATCCTGACATGTTCGTTTACGGTCGTCTTGATGTAAACTGCTGCGCCATATATTCGTTCGCTGGCATCACTGAAAATGTGCAATTCTCTGGTCTGGTCTTGCTTGATCCAAGATCCTATCCATCGTGGAATTTTAACTGTGTGTAGGCTTTTTAAACCTTCTAGCCAGTGGTTCCACTTCTGAACTAAATCATGTGGCAAAAGCTCATCCCAGTCGCGGTTTCTCAGCCAAGTTTCTTGGAAAATAATCTTTCCTGTAATTGTTGCTGGTGATAGGAGGCCTAATGGATCGTAAATTCTTGCTGCAGTCTTCAGGACAACTCTTTTAGTACAGGGCATGAGTGCTGCTGTACTTACGGTATTCCCGAACGAGAAGTAGCATTCATCTGTATCCGTATCACTTGGAATGCCTAAAATAGATGTATTTTGGCGGACCACTTCTTTCGTTTCTCGCCACATCTGGTTCATTGTTATTGAGTTTGATAACCATTTGGAAAGTGGAATGCTGATCTCCTTGAAACAATTTTTCATCTCTGTGTAAATGTCTATCAATTCTTCATTTTTGTCTCCGCCTGCTGCTAGATCGTCAACATACACGTTGTCTTCTAGAATTAGTAATACGTTTGGATATTTGTCTTTCATCACCGTTACTAGTTGTCTTAAAGTTGCTGCCAGCAGATACGGGCTGCATGTCAGCCCAAAAGGGAGTCGACAGAAACGGTATATTGTGGTCTCGTTGGTTCTCAGCCACCCTTCTTCTGAACGAATCATTTTAAACCAGAAAAAACGAGTGGAATCTCTGTCTTTCTCATTCAGAATCAACTGTAAAAAGCTCTGTTTCCCGTCTGCTGCAATGTATTTGTTGAACGTTCGTAACCGAAGTAAGGTTGCTGTTGAATCTGGATTCAGATTGGGGCCAGATTCTAAGTTGCTGTTCAAAGACAACTCGCCTTTCTCATGTGAAGAAGCGTCAAATACGATCCTCACTTTGGTTGTTTCATGAACATCTCGAATTACTGCATGATGTGGCATGAAGAATGTTTTGCCTCTTTGTGATTCCTCACTACAGAATTCAACTTGTTCGTTCTCAATGTGTTTCTGCATTGCTTGTACATAGCGCTCTTCGTATTTCTAATCTCCTGCAAATCGCTTCTTCAAACTATCGAAACGCTTTAACGCAATATTCCTGTTGTCATGTAGATTAGGTTCATCCTTTTCCCATGGTAGGAATACTGTGCACCGTCTTTCAGTTATCGCAAATTGTTCATTGGTTGTTGTCAAGATCTTCTGTTCCTTGGCTGTGAATTTGCGAGTTTCGTCATCCCTGATTCCGATGCTCTCTAGTTCCCAGAATCTTCTCAATAGGTTGTCTGTTTCTGAGTGAATGAAGTATGAATTTGTTTCTTTTATCGAAATCCCAGTGCGACTTCCAAATAGAATCCAACCAAAAATACTTCTGCGAATGGTGAGTGAGTCTAATAAGCGGATGATGTCATCTTGGAAGATACGTTCATGGTAATCAGCCCCAACTAATATTCCAATAGAGATGTTTTTCGATATTTCATCCGCATCTGCAAATTTTAAACTGCTGAATTGTTGCCTAATATCCATTGGGACTGGTCTCAGTGCTTGTAAAGTATGTGTAGCTTCTAAAGCTTCTATCTTGATTGCAGTTCCCGTGGCTGCTCCTGTAAGTTGAAATCGTACTCGGTTGCGTATTGTTGCTTTACCGTGTTGTTCAAGCGTTGAAATAATTAAGGACTCTTTTCCAATGTTTTCCAAGTTTAGTTTATCTGTTAGATATGAGCATACACATTTAAATAATTCCCCCCTATTCGCTCTACTCACATAATATCTAACAACATCTACTCCTTAAATTGCTTCTATCGTAAATAATAATAATAATAATAATAATAATAATAATAATACACATTTAAATAATTCCCCCTATTTGCTCTACTCGCATAATATCTGACAGCACCTACTCCTTAAATTGCTTCTATCGTAAATAATAATAATAACAATAATAATAATAATAATAATAATAATAATAATAATAATAATAAATAATAATAATAATAACGTCCCTTACTTTATTCAACTAAAAATTTATTAATTTGCATTCATCCATATTACATAAAGGTACATTCGCATGGAAAAGGTCAATAACTTCTCTCCCCTCCCCAATGTTGACGGAAGGTGAATTGCTTTTTTCATAATAATAATAATAATAATAATAATAATAATAATAATAATAATACCGTTCCGTACTTCATTCACCTATTATAAATAATAAACAATTATAATAATTACATTCATCCATATTACATACAGGTACAATTAACATGAAATAGGTCAATAACATCTCTCCCCCCCCCCTCCAATGTTGATGGAAAGTTCCACAGCGCTCCAGCCGCTCCGCCCTACATCTCTCCCCCCCCCCTCTCCACTCTATAGTCTACCCGATTTTATCATCCAATAGGAGAGATCCACATCGATCTACTAGGCCCCTCCCTGTCCTGCCCTCCCCTCTCCACGCACAGCGTGGCTCACCACAAACTTTCCATGACCACAGTCCTGAAATAGTGTTTGGTGACAACAGACTTAACATCGGCAGTCTAGATAATACGTAAGATTTTCACTATATTATAATTGTATATAATTTTTTTTTTCATTACTGTTTCATGTTATCACTTATCTCTCTATCATTGACAAGTTTACGCTACGTAAACAATACTGTACATATATAAGCTTATTTTAAGTGATTTGATAGAATCTGAGGATGTTCTTGTGAACGAAACATGTCATTCTTTGTATGTTAGTGTGTGTTTTACAGATATGCTTTTAGTGTTTTAATTTACATTGTATTTGCTATGTGTTTGACAGACTGAAAAGCCTTTGCTACATGTTAGATCTTTGACGATATAACTGCGTTCACTTCCGGCATCAAGTAGTATTTTTGTCATATGCTGATTGCCGTTGCGATCAGAAATTCATACTAAAGCTGTGTTCAAAAACATCTCATGCAATTGTGTATTCCTTATCTCTGTAGTATGGACAGCTGTAACAGTTGTTTCTTTCGTAAGTGACTCCCCTGTGGTTACTGCCGTTACTGTATTCAAGGGTGGCTTGCAAATGGATTTATGATGTCCTGTGTTATTACAGACTCGACATTTCTGATCTTTCTTTCTACAGTCTTTCATTTTGTGGTTTTTGCCTAAACAGATTTTTCTGATCTTGCTGCAACTGAGACTATTTTATGGCATTCGTTACTCCAGTGGCCTCTTCTGTCGCAAAAGGCGCATGTGATTGGGTTTGTTTTTATTTCATCGCTGTACGTTAATTTAGGTGGATTATTTTGCTGTTCAGTATGCTTACTCTTTTTTATTTCTTTTTTGTATTGACTGGTGTGTAGATTCATTGTTGTAGAGAACTGTTCTCCTAAACTGTCACTGAACTCGTTCAACTTCTCTGATTTTTCTTTGCTGAGTATCCATTTGTCCAGGAAATTCCGTATTCCTGTCTTTAACCTACATCTGTAATGTAATTGGTATTTCACTGCAATCTGAAGTTACACTGAATTCGTAAACAGTCCGGGTTTCCGTATTATGTTTTTACGACAGGTAAATCTTAAGCGTTGGTTATAGTACTTATCCTGTCAACAGAGGCTTTACACACTTGTAATATTCACTGTTTTTGCGACGCACTTTGAAACGTACACTGATGTTTCGTAACACTTCAAGTGAGTCTGTTCGTAATGTACATAATTACGTATATTCCTTCAAATGTATATCCGTTGCTTAAGAAATTGAGTGTCTTTCTTGCCGCTGATCGTTCCAGAAATGGGTTTCGGCACCATTATGTAATGTTTTACTTCATAAGAACACTGAAATGTCATAGGTTACTGATTTATTCTTACAAAGAATCATCCTCTGCTACAACATCATCAAAACATCACCATGACTACTATACTATTACTTTCATGGAGTCCATATTAAGTAGATAGCAAGAGTATGTTAACGTCCATGGAGGCTCAAACTCCTTAGCTGTGTAGCGAACAGGTACGGTCAATTAGATAATTCTCCACAAGGTTGTCTTCTTCTTTTTTGACTTTGGAGGTGATGGAGAAATGAATTTTATTAATAACATAGCCATCTTTATCCATAATGTCTATGGTGATAAATACGCCATATTAATTTGATTATTTACTCTGATGAGGATCCTACTCGTAAGAATTAGACCTAATGACTAGACCTCGGATTTTTAAGTGCTAAACATGTTATTTTAGGTGCCTAAAATAAATCCTCAAATATGAAAAAGTAAGCTCTAAAATATATATTTTGGACACCTTCAAATTTATATATTTTTATTTTACAAGCATTTATAACTTAAAATGACATTTTCATTTTGTAAAATTGATAATAACTCTTTAGGGTGAAGTATTAAATATATTTCACTCACCTCTTTGTTGGAAACGTCACAGAATATAATTTTACTATCCGATCTGAAATGGGGAAAGTTCTGTAACCACTGTTTAATTAAAGATGACTTGGAAACTGACTCTTTGTGCGTAATGGATACACTGAACAAACGGACACACTGAAAAATTCTCACAGAATTTTGTTTCCAGCAGGTAAATGGACACTGCCTCCTGCCGCCACGTGACACACAGACTATGGGCGTGTTTACCGCGGGAGGTTCTTACGGGCTTCCGGGAGTGGGGTTTAAACATTCTCACTTTTAGCATTTTGTTTGAAAATTATTTCAAGAATATGCTGTTCAAGATACTGAAAACGAGACGTCAAATGTTTTATTTTCTCCGAATAAATTAAATAATTTTGATCGATTTAGAGAATACAAAATAAGAATTGTAGGAATATAGGCAAATATAAGTTCTAACGTCAATTTAGGAATCTTTAGGCACTTAATAGCCTTATAAAACATTAAAAATGTAAATACAACTTCATTTTAAATAACTTCTTCAGCAACAAAATACGGTAAGTTTTCGCCTAAAATCCGAGTTCTACTAACGACACTATGCGAACTCCACAGTCTAGGCGTCTAATTTGCCGGCTTCGCCACTGGGGTCAACTTTGGGGATTTCAATGCTCATGGAAAGTCACGTTAAAATGTATATTACTGTTATCAAACAATGTTTGATTGTAGGGGGAACTTGTCTCCCTCTTATCCGGAAGCTTTGGGTTCGATTCCCGGCTCGTCCAAATAATATAATCCTGTACAGAGGATTGGAACTGGGCTCTGAAAACCAAGCAGTGCGGCTGATTATGTTCACACGCTGATCATCCTACACTCCATGGTCTGCAGGTTATTAGGTGAGTCAATTGTTAAATATCATACCATTTACAACGAGCGGAAATTCTACTCTTCCAATTTATCTATAAATGGGCAATCTAATAAATTTTAAAAAACATTGTCAAGAAGCTGCGTTTCGCTTCGAATGGCTTCGTGGCAAGTTGGGAAATAAAGTTACAACATTTCAGGCTTCATAATGGCAGATAATCAATATAGTAGATAGTAAAACTTAAATATTGCAAATATAGTAAGAATAGTATATTCTCATAAGCAACTTTATCTGGCATGAACCGGGCGAGTTGGCCGTGCGCGTAGAGGCGCGCGGCTGTGAGCTTGCACCCGGGAGATAGTAGGTTCGAATCCCACTATCGGCAGCCCTGAAGATGGTTTTCCGTGGTTTCCCATTTTCACACCAGGCAAATGCTGGGGCTGTACCTTAATTAAGGCCACGGCCGCTTCCTTCCAACTCCTAGGCCTTTCCTATCCCATCGTCGCCATAAGACCTATCTGAGTCGGTGCGACGTAAAGCCCCTAGCAAAAAAAAAAAAAATCTGGCATGACATATTTTGCCTATAACGTCAGAGAAGATGACAGCAATAATTCGTCTTTAATGACCTCGAACATAACGCGTGAGGTAGTGAGTCAGGTCCAGTACTTGATATTAGCTAAAGTGGAACATATCAGACAGAAAGACTAACACTGTAAATTACTCCAAGGATAATGGGGTATCAACCGAGAAACAGAAGTATTCAAATCGAGGGATTCGTTTCAATACGCTGATTGAAAAGCAGCAACGTGCTACCAGTTCTTCAAATCAATCTCAAAACTTATCTCAAAATATCCACAGCAAACTGGACATATTTGCTGCCTAGCCGAAGTGGTAAAGACTTGCTCGGTTCATTCGAAGGATGTGGGTTTGCTTCCCCGTCAGGAGTTCGAGAAAATTCATTTAGGAAGTGGTAAATGGCCTTCGGATTAACTCAACCTACAACAGTAGTAATACTAAGTTAATTCTTGGAGGCAAATCCCCCTGTGGGTGGGGGCGGTAGAATAACACCCACGGTATCCCCTGCCTGTCGTAAGAGGCGACTAAAAGGGGCCCCAGGGGCTCTGAACTTTGGAGCGTGGGTTGGCGACCACGGGGCCCTCAGCTGAGTCCTGGCATTGCTTCCACTTACTTGTGCCAGGCTCCTCACTTTCATCTATCCTATCCGACCTCCCTTGGTCAACTCTTGTTCTTTTCAGACCCCGACGATATTACGTATGGAGGCCTAGGGAGTCTTTCATTTTCATGCCCTTCGTGGCCCTTGTCTTCCTTTGGCCGATACATTCATTTTTCGAAGTGTCGGATCCCTTCCATTTTTCCCTCTGATTAGTGTTATATAGAGGATGGTTGCCTAGTTGTACTTCCTCCTTAAACAATAATCACCACCACCACCACTTGGAGGCAAAGGGAACCATGCGTAGGGTTGACTTCTGTACTCTTTATAGTGCCGAGTTTCGGAATGGTGTAAATCTTTACCTTCAACTCCTCCGAGGCCCTTCATAGCCTGTATTGACAGACCTGATTTTGTTTCTTACTTAGAAACTCGCCCGGCTCCATGGCTAAATGGTTAGCGTGTTGGCCTTTGCTCACAGGGGTCCCGGGTTCGATTCCCGGCAGGGTCGGGAATTTTAACCTTAATTGGCTAATTTCGCTGGCACGGGGGCTGGGTGTATGTGTCGTATTCATCATCATTTCATCCTCATCACGACGCGCAGGTCGCCTACGGGAGTCAAATCCAAAAACCTGCATCTGGCGAGCCGAACTTGTCCTCGGACACTCCCGGCACTAAAAGCCATACGCCATTTCATTTCACTTAGAAACCGACCATAGACGTTTAAGAACTATCAGTACCACAGCACTCTTCGTAATGACTGGATGAGTTACCTGACACTCCCAGCAAACAGGGGATCGCAGATGATTGCGGACCGTCGGTCTTATCGTTGTAAGAGTACGTGACAGTACTGTAGGACCGGAAGCGTGATGTGAGACACGTATTGAATAATCATTTTTGAAGTGGATAATACATAGATATTCCTGTGGAATCTCGTTAAGGTATATAAGGAGATGATCTTCAAAATAATTTAACCTTCAGGAAGATGTCTCGCTTAACGTCACCATGCAGGTGAATCTACGCATAATAGGTAAGAGAATTTATAACAGCTGTTTCCTTCTGTATGTTTACTTCCACGTGGACATACAGTGATTAAAAACATATCAATAAAAATGAAATATGAAAGTCGATTGGGAATATCGAACGAATTCAGGAATTATTTCTAGATGTGAAAGTGATTTTCCATATAATAAGAATAATTATATAGATATATATATTAACAAGTTGCTTTACGTCGCACCGTCACAGACAGGTCTTATGGTGAAGATGGAACACGTAAGGACTAGGAGTGCTTAGGAAGCGGACGTAGCTTTAAGTAAGGTACAGCCTGGTTTGAAAATGGAAAACCACGGAAAACCAACTTCAGGGCTGCCGACAGTGGGGTTCGAATCCTCTATCTCCAGAATACTGGATGCTGGCCGCACTTAAGTGCCTGCGGCTATCGAGTTCGGTAATAATAATAATAATAATAATAATAATAATAATAATAATAATAATAATAATAATAATAATAATAATAATAATAAGCTATGCTTAAAATCCCATTATATAGAGTTTGAAAAGATATCGGAGGAAAAATAACCTTTCTATAGCTTCCTTCGATCGTAATTATGGGTTTTGGGAGTAGGCCTATACTGTACCTCTTTTTTTTCTAATGGCTTTACTTCACACCGACACAGATGGGTCTTATGGCGACGATGTGATAGGAAAGGGCTAGGAGTTGGAAGGAAGCGGCCGTGGCCTTAATTAAGGTACAGGTCCAGTATTTGCCTGGTTGAAAATGGGCTGCCGACAGTGGGATTCGAACCCACTATCTCCCGGATGCAAGCTCACAGCTGCGCGCTCCTAACCGCATGACCAACTCGCCTGGCATACCTCTTATTTGGTATTTTTTTTTTTTTGCTTATGGCTTTATGTCGCACCGACGCAAATAGGTCTTGTGGCGACGATGGGATAGGAAAGGCCTAGGAGTTGGAAGGAAGCGGTTGTGGCCTTAATTAAGGTACAGCCCCAGCATTTGCCTGGTGTGAAAATGGGAAAACACGGAAAACCATCTTCAGGGCTGCCGACAGTGGGATTCGAACCCACCATCTCCCGGATGCAAGCTCACAGCCGCGCGCCTCTAACCGCACGGCCAACTCGCCCGGTTATTTGGTATTAACTGCTGTGCTGTCTTCGACCTGAGGTCTTATGAACTTTAGCCGTTTTATTTCTCCTTCGAATAAATCTTATTGTATAATCATTATCATTGTCTTTATTACTCATCACTTCTCCATGTTTTGGGTAGTCAGCCCGAAGGCTAGTATGATCCTCTACAGCTCCGCCAACAGCTGTCATAGATAGCCTAGGTGTTACTGAAGAGGCATTCTGGGGACACGAGGAGTGAGGTAGTTTCCCGTTACTTTCCTCACCGAGCCAGAAGTTGCTATTACATATCAGTCTGCCAAGCCTACTGAAATGCATGCACCAACCGACCCTATGAGCGATATTTTCACACCATTCATAACAGGGACTAGCTGCATTAGGAATGGTATTGCTAGAATCGCTCATACCTCGGTCACTTTCACATTGTCAAAGCCAAGGATGAGACTGAGACAGGTCAATGAAAGTAGCAAATTTATTCTAGCCCATACCAGAAGACATAGTGCACTGTAAACACCACATCCTCCCAGCAAAGTCATCACTTCTCCATATAGAAAACTATTTCCTTGCCAGCAATGTACTGGACAGTAACAAACATAACGAAGAAAAACGATTTTGCTTGTCTCGACATAAAGATTTAAAAGCTAGTCTGTGCATATTGACCATCATCCCAATTTTTAGGATAGGTTATACCGTTTACATTTCATAGGCTAAACATCTGCAATCCTTAGATGCTAGACCACAATATACGAGGGCAAATGCACATTACATATCGACAATAACGCCACCTGACCGCTCCCATATCCTATTCGCGCATGCCTGATCTGCGAGTGCCTGGACTACGTTGCCACGACTTTACTTACAGCCCTCGTACTTTTGCACAGTCGAGCACACAAATAAAGCATTTTCTTGCTCCGCTCTGAAAGCTTTTCCTCTGTCATTGTAAGAATATATTCCAACTCTTCCTGCGGACCTCAAAGTTATTATTTTTTTCTTATTGACGTATGTTACCAAAAAGGTAGGATACTCCTTTGGCATCTGTAGCTAAGTGCAAACCCAAGCCCTTCTCAACCAAAGCAACAGCTTCGCGCTTATTGCCTTCACAATCGTTCCCCTTATCTGATTTCTTGAATCTGTTTCAGAGCATGATGCTATCTGGAACATAATATAATGTTTTTGTTCCAATGCCACCTACTGTACGTACCTTCAAACGAAAGTGTGCTGCGCTGGTACTAGGAAATGCTTCCTGTAACTTGTTTCACTGTTCCTCATGTTACGGGCACACATTAGGGGTACAACGAAACAACAGGGTTTCATTGCGCCCCTTTCCGTACTAAACAATGTGATACACCTAACCTCTAAATTAATACAATCATACAGGAATGAAACTTACTCGGAATAACTACTGATGTACAGGCTTTCAAACGGTTGCGTCTTCGGCTCTACAAAATCAGAACCAAATTTATATCATCCAAACAGTCGATAGCGGTCATTTTTACATACTCTCTACTCAGTACGATGTAGCTGAACTTTCCATCACATTAGTACCACCTGTATATCACATGATAATTGCAACGGTCACAGTTTCATTGTGCCCCCATCTACCCTGCATACATACATACATACATAATGCTACTTGCTTTACGTTCCACTAACTACTTTCACGCTTTTCGGAGACGCCGAGGTGCCGGAATTTAGTCCCGCAGGAGTTCTTTTATGTGCCAGTAAATCTACCAACACGAGGCTGACGTATTTGACCACCTTCAATCGAACCTGCCAAGTTGTGGTCAGAATGCCAGCGCCTCAACCGTCTGAGCCACTCAGCCCGGCTACATACATACATACACCGAGCAAGTGGCCCCGTGGTTTTGGTCATGTAACTATGAGCTTGCATTCGAGAAATAGTGGATTCGAACCCCACTGTCGGCAGCCCTGAATATGGTTTCCCGTGGATTCCCATTTTCACACCAGGCAAATGCCAGGGATGTACCTTAATTAAGGCCTTGATCGCTTTCTTCCCACGCTTAGCCCTTTGCGATCTCATCATCGCCATAAGATCTATCGGCGTCGGTGCGTCGTAAAGCAACTTGTAAAAAAAAAAAATCTTAAATAACTTACCCTTTCCATCGTTTTATATGCCTCTTAAAGATGTGTCTCTCCATTTAAAATTAATATTGTTTCCGAAAACAAGTGGAAGTTTTGACTATGAGGAAAGTATTTTCTGCTCCAAATAGAAATCGTCAACTTTATCTTTAATTACTCGGCGATCAAAGTCGTCTATGCAACGTTACGGCTAGCACAACGTCAACTCCAGGGAAAGAACGGAAACTGAAACAATTTTTTCATGATAGGTCAATCTCCAACTGCTGAGGAGCTGTCAATCCATTTGAAAAGTGTTTGTAACTTTCGGTATGAAAAATGCATATTAAGATCCTGCATTTTCTTTCCTAACTTTAAAGGAACTACAAACTGTAATGGCATGTGCAAGACTAAGGCTTGGCGATGCAAGTGTGTAGACCATATACGTAAATTGCTTTCTAAAGCCACCTACCAGAAAACCTACCAAGAGACAGGAAGTGCATAATTGTGATGGTCAATGCAGACTATCATTCGTGGCAAATTACTTTGTTCCCTACAATGAACAACAACGTTAAAAATATCGTGCACTTAATGGAGTTCAGTAGTTTAGCCACGCCTAACCCTATGCTCATTAAGGCAGTTGTGATAAAAGCATATAAATCTACTAGAGTAGAACGCAGCCGGGAAGGCGGTTTGAAGAGGGTTGCGCAGTAACATTCGCGCGCTTTGTAGTATGACGTGTTTTCCGCTGAGCCAATAGAATCATTTCAGTAAGAGGTGCCTGTCTGTGCGGGTCACGAGTGAATGTTTCGAGTTTTATTTGTAAATATCATAATCAACGAATTTAGGGAACTATTTGCGTGTGTACGATAGATCCAGGAAGAGCAAAAAGACAAGTATTCCGTCGACAGGCGAGGAAAATAGTATTTAGAGTGTATTTATATTTTGTAAGCATGCAGCAGCAGGCGTTCAGATGGGGGGTAGGTGAGGAACGCCATGTTGCCACGCTTCAAAAGAAGACAGCACTCGCGTGTGGTATCGGCCTGCGAACAGTACAGAGGACAAAACAAGCTATGGAAATAAAAATAATGCAGTGTTCAGGTCGCCAGAGAAGAACCCTAAGAGGAAGAAACCAGTGACGGACCTCGATGATCTCAATAAAAATGTTCTGCGTACAATATTTGATATGTATAAAAACGGCAAATATCCTATGGCATTGAAACTGGCCCGTCCATTTACCTTCCTTAATATCTCGAAAATTTTCCTGAACACTATCTCGAGGTTTGATGTTAAAAATTAATTTGGACTTTCAGGAAACTTTTATGTCCACAAAAAATATAGGTCATCGCTTTGGAATTAAAGATATAACTGGATGAAAAAAATGTTTACACATTCATGCTGTTATGAGTAGCCAAACTGGCATCACCGCACTTCATACTTATGTCTCTCTCTGCGCAACGAAACCGCCTTTCGGGCTGCGTTCTACTCTAGTGTCAGTAAGAGATATACAGTAGATGAGTTGGCAGTCTTATACGGCAAGAAACATAACGGCTCTTTCCTTACCACTGCATACTGAATCTTACTGAAATGATACGGTCCCAAGTGAAATCATATGTTAGGAGAAACGATGTTACCCTAACATTAAATGCTTCTGTATGCTACTTTTTGCGTGATGGAAGATGCATCAATCGAATCCCTAGCTGGGCATCATGTGTCCAACACACAATTAGGAAAGAAAATGCATATGTGAAGCATGCCACGAACGATACACATGAAAGATTTGTGATCCACGTAGAAGACAGTGACGACGCTGATGAGTGAAAATGAAAATCCGCAGCCTGTTTCCAGTCATTCGACCGAGTCAAGAATAGAACGAATGAAGCCCCATCTAGCGGCAAGGTTAGGAATTGTGCCGTCTACCGAAGCCAGTCGCGCTCCTCTGGGGCAATGATTAATGACTGACAGATGAAATGAAATGATACTGGAGAATGTTGCTGGAATGAACGATGACAGGAAAACCGGAGTGCCCGGAGAAAACCTGTCTCGCCTCCGCTTTGTCCAGTACAAATCTGACATGGAGTGACCGGGATTTGAAGCACGGAAGCCAGCGGTGAGAAACCGGCGCGCTGCCGCCTGAATCACGGAGACTCTACGCTGATGAGTAAATGTAACAAATCAGAATTATATATATATATATATTTATCACGGTGTTAGTTTCCTTTAGAAATAACCCAGTCGCATCTACTGACATCGGTTCTATATTGGTGACGAAAATAGAAACTTTCACAATTTTGACGGTGATGATGATGATGATTATTATTACCGGTTTCATGATTATTTTTTTATTTTTTTATCGTATGCCTTGTGGATTTTAGTGCCAGGAGTGTCCAAGGACATATTCGGCTCGCTTAGTGCAGGCCTTTCTACTTGACACCCATGGGCAACCTGTACGCCTGGTTATGGGATGATAATGAGGTCGGCACACAGCCTACTCCTTGCCTAATAACACCAGCGGGTCTGCTCAAGGCTTATTCCTTGTTTAATATCACAAAGGGGGTCTGCTGAAGGCTTAACATCCCCATCCGACAGACGAATTACCCTCAACAGCGCTCAGTTGTTTCTGAGAAAAGTTTACTTACTTATACAATTCCATGCCTTCATTCTGTTTTAGCCGGCCCCACGGTGTACCGATAGCGTGCCTGCCTCTTACTCGGAGGCCCCGGGTTCGATTTCCGGTCAGATCAGGGATTTTTACCTGGATGCGAGGACTAGTACTTGGACCACTCACCCTACGTGATTACAATTAAGAAACTATCTGACGGTGTGATTGCGGCCCCGGCCTAGGAAGCCAAGAATAACGGCCGAGAAGATTCGTCGTGCTGACCACACGACACCTCATTATCTGCAGGCCTTTGGGCTGTCAGCGGTTACTTGGTATGCCATGGCCCTTCGGCGCTGTTGCGCCATGCGGTTTGGTTTATTATTCTGTTTTTCTCCCCTTTTTTGTTACTGTACAACGAAAACTTCCGGTACGATAAAAATATCCAACAGGAGTCATTTGCAAATTATTTTGTGAAAATGTACTCCGATGTCCAGCCGTGCGATGCCAATTTTTATACCCAAAAATTGACGAACGAATTCTAAGCTGTCCAGGTGTTTGTGTAAGCGGAGGAAGGGCAGAATTGGGTCATTTTAATACTATTTAAAATCCGTCACTGACACATTAATTACCGGTGATAATTATGCAGAAGGTATTTGTTAAAAGTGCGTGCAAACGTGAAGTATTTTATAACGTAGGCCCTTTGTGAATTATGTGTACTTCTTCCCTAGCACACATATATTTAAGTTATTTGTAAAATTACGAGTATAAACTGCATAATAAAATGTTCAATGTGAGAATCATATAAATGCTCAAGCGGTCATTACACAGACTTCCACCTGCAACAATGTACAGTGATGTCGGTGAATAGGTAATAAATAATTAAATATAAGACACTACTCATTATCATCCATTATTCGTTAGTTAGTAATATATCACTTCATATAATGCCGGCTTAATAGCTGACCGGTTAATATGTCGATCTTTGGTCCAAGGAGTTCCAGGTTAGATTCTCGGCCGGGTCGAGTATTTTAACCCTCATTGGTTTTTTTCCTCTTCCTCGGAAACTGGATGTTTGTGCCATCTTCGACATTGTATTTCCTCCTAGGTAGGTCCCTATCCTCAGAAACGCGCAGGTAGCCTATGGGCGTTAACTCAAAATACCTAAACCAAGCATACCCGGAGGCTATATGCCGTTATTATTATTATTTCGGGACATAGTGGGTTTGAACCCCACTGTCCGTAGCCCCAAATATGGTTTTCCGTGTTTCCCATTTTCACACCGTGCTGTACCTTATTTAAGGGCACGGCCACTTCCTTCCGATTCCTAGCCCTTTCCTATTCCATTGTCACCATAAGAGTCAGTGCGACGTAAAGCAAATAGCAAAACAATACATATCATTATTTCATATACAGAACAATAACGTTAAAATGGTGGCTAAAATATTGTGATACTACAGTCATTTGAATCCAGAGTAGTCGCACACAAAAAAGCTAGAAAGTTTCTCAACCCGAATATCTATTCCGCTTGGCTCTTCAATGACGCTAACAGTTAGACAGTCTGAAAACCAACCTTGGGTACTGCAATTTTCTCTGAAACACTTTCTCGCGTTACTACTGTATACCCCATCTCTCCTTTACCGGGCGAGTTGGCCGTGCGCGTAGAGGCGCGCGGCTGTGAGCTTGCATCCGGGAGATAGTAGGTTCGAATCCCACTATCGGCAGCCCTGAAGATGGTTTTCCGTGGTTTTCCATTTTCGCACCAGGCAAATGCTGGGGCTGTACCTTAATTAAGGCCACGGCCGCTTCCTTCCAACTCCTAGGCCTTTCCTATCCCATCGTCGCCATAAGACCTATCTGTGTCGGTGCGACGTAAAGCCCCTAGCAAAAAAAAAAATAGCATCTCTCCTTTCGGTTGTTTATATGATCTATGACTCTGCCACTCGAGCTTCCGAATAATGTCCCATCTCCTTGTTAGTTGACACGTGGTCCATCTATTCGACTCTTGGTCTATATCTCGTTCTTAAGCCAACTACCTGACTTTCAAAGAAGGCCTCAGAATGCTTTGTTGGTTCATGTTGTGACTAGGGCGCGGATTTGTACGTGGTATAAACATTCATTTTAGGTTTTTAGTATGCTTAAAATAGATTTTTTTTTTTTGTTTTCCTCCGTGGATGCAGCTGTTGATATCTTCTAAGAATGTTTTAATGGTCGAGTTGGTTAGTAAGTTTCATGGGACGTTTGCAGACACCAACATCTGGCGTAGGCAAAAGTTAAGGTAATCTTCAGGATTGCCAACTGTGAAAGAAATAAGGGTTTGCTTACTCTTGCTGATGGACTTATTTCACCAGATCACTCCGTGTTATGAAAACAGTATTGTTCTTATGGGTATACAAGGAGCGTACACAACCCCTCTTAGACACACATAATTTCTCGTGATTAAGGAATATTATAATTAATTTATATTGTATTATGAAAGAAAGAAAAATTGATGAGGCATTTTCCTGCCCGGTACCTTATTAAAATAACTACTGAAGATTTTCTATTTAATAAATACTGTAAATTCGCAGTGAGAAAGCACAATGGCGGAAACAGTCATCGCTTTCTTGCCTTCCTTCATTTTTCTTTTGTGTCTCACTGGTACAAGTAAGCCTCAATCCGTGTTACTTTGTTGATCCTGGCAGCTTATAATTGAACGGATGAAACCATAACGGTATAAGTGATATTTTTTTAAATGAGTTAACTGCAGAATGTAACTCCGGAAGGACGTATCTTTTCACCAGCAAAGAGATACAAGTGAAAGCGGTAATATTCTGCGCTCTAGTGATGGGTGGTATAACTACAAATAGCATGCTTTATATAAGTGTTAAGATGTTTAAATGCCTTTTTCTCTGGATGACCAAAATGCCACTTATACCCAACGACATGAAAGATATAGACTGCTAAACATACTCGTTACAGCGCCCCTGGTTGAAGGACAGCGAACTAACTTTTGCCTGTAACTGTCATGGCGGCTGCCACTTCTTGGTCTTGACAGTTAGCCCTTATCAGTTCAATGAGTTGATGAGATTATAGTGTATGTTAATGCAAATTAAAGATTTATTTAAAAATAAACTCGACATTCTCAAACATGCTTAATGTTGCATTGATGCTATAGTGAAATAAGCGCAGTAAATATGGTGAGCATTTGCTTGGTTAAAACAAGAATTATGTATGTAGAAGGATGGATAATTCGGCGTCGTGCACTACCAATAAAGTCATTCACTACAGAAAGACGTGTTATACGTACAGCAGTTCATTGAGAAGTCACACGCGTAGAGAAAGATGCCACTGCCTTTTCATGACATATCTTCAGTGTCATTCTGGTATAATTTTTGAATTTTGCTTCTTAGTCTGGTTTGTTACGTTTTATGCTTTTTGCTACTTATGGCTACTTTCTAAGAACTGCTGTGCAACATGCAGCACATATGTCCGTTGGTTGCGGTGTAGAATATCTCTGCGGCATCCTCTGCCTGTCGTAAGGGGCCATTAAATGGGGTAACCCCAGATTCTAAAGTTGAGACCACCGGACCCCTGGTTGAGTGCAGCATTCCTTCCACACACGGTATCCTACCAGCTTTACCACTTTAATATTTCTACCGGACCTCTCTTGGTCAAAGCTCGCCTAACTTCATTCTACTGAATTTATAGCCTAAATTTATTTATTTATTTATTCATTTATTTATTTATTTATTTATTTATTTATTTATTTATTTATTTATTTATTTAGTTTAACCTTGCACACCTTCTCAAAGAACGTACTCCATCACGCAACAAATTCTCCAGATCCTTTCTATGGCAGATTCAGAGGAAATAAGCATATGTTTTACCTGCAAGTGTCATGGCTGCCAGTGGTTCAAGTAGATTCAAAGATGGCCATCAGTTTAGCAGTCTATGTTTTTAAGGTCGTTGCTTATACCGTTATGGTTTTCATTCATTCAATTGTTGTAGATAAGTTGTCTATTTAGGTGATGCTTATGGTTTTTTAATATCAGTGCGTACTTGCTTTGTGTTGAGTGAGTGTTATGTAAATAATTAGTCAACGTGTGCGATTTGTTTCTCTAACATTAATACAGTGATTTATTTACTTCATGGATGAAGGTGGGGAAGAAACTGTGCTTAATTTGCAGGGTTTTCTTCCTCTTTTATCTTAAACTTAAAACTTTCTTGGAATATGTCAGACAGAAGAATACTCGACCATCCATCGTTTAGTTTCGATCTGTAGCAATCCAGTTTTGATTGCGTTTTAGGTACGGTTTCACTATACAACATAGAATAGAATTGCAGCAACCATTAGGCACGCTTTATGCCAGTTGTACTCTGTGTGGATGACTGGAAGTCAACACGTTACCTCCCTCTAACCTACCACTGCATCGAGGTGTCACCAGACGTCACATTTGCAATAGGAGGCATGGGATGTGCTGCATTTGATGATAGTAACCTGAACTATCTCCGTTATGCTGCTTATGGGAGTGGTGGAAATCATTTTACGATACGATTCAATGGGAAGGTAACATTCTTCATTTGAATGAGGCAAAACAGCTATTTAGGTTATTTTAGAAAGGGGCCAATGACCCAGATGTTAGGCCCATTTAAACGGTAAGCATCAACATTATCATCATATTTTAGGCGTCAAACCCCTCATTTAGGTATTTTAAGATACAATGAAATTCACAAAATCTGCTTCAGTAAGTGTGAGATGAATAAATCTCTTTAAATTTATTCATTAAATTACCAGGAAAATTAAAGGTTAAAACATAAAAAATCCCGGCTCTAGTCATGATGTCACAAAACCGATGAATTGTGGCTCTTTCAGCGTGTTAACTACACTGTTTCGCAGTATAAATTGCAGGAGGCACATTCATTTCTCGCACGTGTACTCACCAACTAAATTAAAAATATCCTTTATTGGAAAGTTTGATCTTTAATATACATTGTATGTTTAGGTTCCCATAAGGAAAAGATAATATCGTTGTAGGCCTTATTTCCTTCAAAACACTATCCACCAGAACGGCGGTTGTGATTATTGCACAACTAGTAAAACCATCCTCTCATTACAACTGGGCTACCATCTTCACCAAAGCGCTCCTTTAAGGTTCAGTACAGTACAGTTGAACGACAGTTTACAGTAATGGAACATATTTTTGGGTCACAGAAGTTTTTATATACAGAGTGTATCAGAACTATACCGACAAAAATTCAGGGTTGCTCTTCGTGTTATGTTAAGACCGGTGGTGCAATCGGAATGGCGGAGAAATTTTTCTTTTCGAGAACATGAGGATACTTTGCTACTTCCGGATGCGCGATTCAAATTGACCACCTTGCCTATTTGCTATTCCAGAGAGCCCGCCGCTGCCTGTTGATGTGCATCAGAGGAGGGAAGTGGGGGACAGAGGTAATGCTCGGTGCCAATGCACCAGTTTGTCGTTCGTTTCGCACAGTCGCTTCCCAGCCCTCGTAGGAAGCGTGCAGTTTATGTATTTATGTATTTATTGATGAAGAACATTACAGGCTTTCGGCCTAAATACATGTTCCCGTTACAAAGAAAAAATGTCAAATTAAAAAAAAAACTAAATCTACTATGTGGACTCTCACATGGGCGGAGGAGCAAGAGCCACCCTCATAACTACCTTGTTCCCGTTATAATGAAAAAAAAAATATATATATATATAAATGACTGTTTGTATGTATGTATACAAATGACACATCTCCTCCTAAACCACTGGAGAAAAATCAAAGAATTTTGGTACACTCATATCTTACCATCTGGAAACGAGCACTGTGGGGGTAAGCCATCCCTAGCATCCCTAATAGAAAATAGTGTTGAATACATAGTTTTCGGATTCGCTGACATGAATAGTGACACGCCGGACTTTGTAAAAGTCCAAGTCAGCCCCCTTCGTGAAGGGGGACGAGGGGGCATTGATATATAAAAATAATCGATAATAGCGTCGAATCCATTGATTTCGGGGTCGCTGAGATGAATAAAACACTCCGAAAATTTTTAAAGTCCAACTTCAGCCTCCTTTGGAGTGGGGGGTTCCGAGGGGGAGTGATATATAAACATAATCCAAAATAGCGACGAATCTATAGATTTCGCGGTCGCTGAGGTGAATAGTGACATTCCGAAATTTTTTTTAGTCCAACTTCAGCCCGCTATGGAGTGGGGGGCGATTTGTTAGTGATACATGAAAATAATCGAAAATAGTGTCGAATCCATACTTTTCGGGGTTGCTGAGATGAATAGTGTCACTCACGATATTTTTAAAGTACAAGTTCGGCGCGCTTTGGGGTGGGAGGCGTATAAATATTACCTACTATCTCGAAAATATACTGTGGGGGCAGGACGCCCAAAACACCCATAGGAAACGGGGTTAAATATAACCCATATTAATAAATGAAAGTCGGTTTGGAACTATCTATATACGTAGTATACTGTACTGTACATATAAGTTAAGGCATAAAAATTAAAATAGACGTGAATTAATTATACACTTCCAGACATCCTAGAAACTTAAAACTTGGTACCAGAGACGCTGATGACTTCAGGAATCCAAGAAAAATAGAAAATTTTCAAAATACCCTGAGGGGCCTCGCTGGGAGTCTCAAATTTGGGGGTCAGCATAAGAACGCAGTCGGATATATTTATCATAAACGATAACCTATAGGTTTCATGGGCTTAAAAGTCTCGTGAAGGTCCTAATTTTTAATCCTCTCCCCCATATCAAGATGGCGGCAAAATCTGCCAGACGAGCTAAAAAATGGAAATTGAGCAAAATTATAGCTTTTAGCCTGTAATCGACGGAAAAATTACGAGATGTTAAAAATGTTTATTTTTTACCCCCAAAAAATATCGAAATATGGAGGCAGTTTTAAAGACGGCGCTGACCTTCCTTTTGAGGTATTTGGTGGCCAAACGGTAAGTCGTATCAGAAAACGGATGGCACATACTCAGTTCAATTTGGAGTGATCTACAACTTTGGTCCTATGACTATCCCTTATACGTTAAATTTGACTGTATTTCTGGATTGTACGTATTTTTTGCACTTTTTACACGTATAATTGGTAGTTTGATTCACTTATCCGAAAGATAGCATCATCAACTTCTACGTGAACCTTGGCCCACGCAGTAGCTATATGTGTACCAAATTCTATGTTTGTAGTTGCCACTTATGTGTCCGAAGAGTAATTCAATGTAAGAAAACTTTACCAAAATTTCAACATTCTAACTCAATCTTACCCAAAAATAGATGAGATACGAAAACATATCATATGACCAGCCATTTAGACCGTTATATATGGCGTCTCATCGTAGGCCTACAATCCTTTTGTCGATATGGTGTACCTTTTAGAGCAGTTAATCTTCAAATGAAGGTAAAAATGCACTTACTTTCGTATGTCGATCTCCATTTATTCATTTAAATCGATTTGTAGCTATCCAGAAGGAGTTTGCGTGCCTTTGTAATCAATACTTTACAAATCGATAATGACTCTCAGCAGGAGGGCATCTACTATTGTAATCAGTACTCCCCACATCGACTTAAACTGGCAGTATGAATGGGGTCTATCTCCAACTCCTGTGTACCATCATAATGAATATTTTCCTTCTCGATTTGACTGGCAGAAGGCTAGGGAATATGCATTTTTTTTAAACTCCCATAACCGATTGTGTTTGGTATTAGGCTGGGGTGCTCGCCATTATAAACAAATTTGCCCATCTAAAATATGCTTGACGTTAGGCATAGTGGCCTGCTATCATAATGGAAACTCACCAACTCGGTGTGACTGGCAGTAAACTGACTGGCATTAGGAAAAGGGGCCTGTCATTATATTGATAACAGCACAACTCAATTTTGACTGGCGGTAGGGAAGGTGCCTACCATTACAGTAAAACTTCCTCGATTGTTATCTGTCTGGAAATAGGAAATGGGGCCTGTCATTGCAACGAAAACTCCCCAAATATATTGTGACCGCGCAGCAGGCAATGGGACCCGTCATTATAATGAATATTCCCAAATCGATTGCGAAAGGCAGTAGGTTAGTGGACCTGCCGTTATCGTCACAACTCCGCAACTCGCTCTTTACATTAGAAGCAACGCATGTGGACCTCTCTATGCTGTTTGTCGGATAACGCTCAGAGACATGGAATTAAAGAAACATGTTATTCACTGCATGTACAGTAATTTACTTAGATATCCGTATACAATATAGAATACCGTAGCGAAGCACGCGTACATTTGCTAGTACAAAATAAAATAAACTAAGTCTACTATGTGGACGCTCACATGGGCGGAAAACCTGGCCACATGCAAGCGCCACACTTATAACTACCTTATTCCCTTTACAATGAAGAAAGGAAAAACATATAAAAATAAACTAAGTCTACTATGTGGACGCTCGAATGGGCGGAAAACCGGGCCACATGTAAGCGCCACCCTTACTGACCAGCCGTGCCGTCCCCCCTGGTGAGGAAAGAAAAGGAGCCGTCCTCCCTGGAACGACACGTCTGGCCCTCTACACAGTTGACAAAGCTATATACTCACCATTCCGTTTGATTACAGACCACACGCGTTCTGGAATCCAGCACCCCATGTGCCCCGTCTCCCTCTCTCCCTCTCGACCTCCCTCTATTCACCTTTGCCAAAAATATTTGGGATAGGCCCGCCCTATCCCTCCCTCTTGTGTCATTTCCTCCCTCCTCACAAGAAGCGTACAGGTTGTTCTGCATAAACTGAATACTATGCGAGTCCCGTAGAAAGAGAAGATGAACTTATACCAATAATTCAGGCAACTTTCCAGTTCGTTCGCGACACACCACACATTCTGAGCATAGTCCAAAGGTCGCTATTACACCGTTGTGAACTGTGCATCAAAGTAGGAGAGGGCATATTGAACATCCACTGCAATCAAACAATTGGATGTGTTGTTTCCTTCGTTCAGTATTTAAATCCATTGACAATGTTGTGAGTGAAGGAATACACAATCGTGGGGCGGCAGCGTAGCATCTTCGAGCATCTTAAATAATCGGATTTTTATGCAGTAACCGCTTAGATTGCAAACTAATTTGGTTAGTAGGAAGTGTCGGCCACCCGCTCTTGCACAATGTAGCAAGAGTAACATAAATTATAGGGGTTTTGATGGGCCGTACCCCTATTGTTTATGCAAACCCCGTAGCATAGTCGTTGTGAAGGCAGACTATACTTGTTACTCGGTTCAGGAAGTTTGCATTCTAACCTATTACTGCAGAAACATCCGGGCCCTAATAATAAAGAATGTTACTGCGACCAACAGACGAGAGGAAAAACGGTCTGGTGCATTCCTTGACTGACAAAAGTGTCTATTACAGTGTGTTGGATATTGTCGGAAATCCTGTGCGAGTCAAACAAGGAAACTTGTACGTACATGCTGTCTCCATCATACACCCCACTCCCCTCCCTCCCCTTCCCATCCCCGAAGCACGGTAGCGCCTTTTGCTCTGACACAGCAAATATGGCGAGTTCGACAATTTGAATCATGCGCCAGGAAGTAAAAAAATAACCTCATTTTATCCGCCAACTTCACGAAAAGTATCCCTGATTTTTTTCCGGTAAAGTTCTGATACACACTGTATAACTTTGGATTTTATGAAATTCAGTCCGCTGTCTCTCCTGATTGATTGTTTGACTCAGATGTTTTTGTCAAATATAATAATTTTTATAGAGTGAACAGCTTAATGTAGACATTTTAAAAATAAAGTTAGCGGTAACATAGGAGGTGCGATATCACATTTTAGTGAGGAAAGCAATGGCTACTACCAGAACCCTCAACATGCCTTGCAGGCCTCATTATGGCTCTGCCATCGGTTTTTGCGGTTTTCCTATAGCCGCACAATACCGGGTGGGCAAAATAAATCTGGCCCAGAAAATATTAACAACAGAACTGACGCGGGAATGACCCCTGGTAATGAACATCACAGAAGATGCTGGAAATGACCACCGTTGACGCCGAAGCAACGTTGTGCTCGATTAATCAATTAATCAAACTGTGAGACACGTATTATTATTGGAATACACCTGTTCCTCCGTCTTGTTAAAAATATCCGTACAGTCGTTCACCGTCTGTGAGCTGATCCACATCTAGATTAAACAGTGTCTGGACACAGCGGTTAGAATTAACAGTTTGGTGAAAGAAACGTGTTACGACGCGGACACCGGACATTGCGCATCACACACCAATCTTGAGATTCTGCAACGGCTCTTCGACGTACTGATGAGGATTTTCTGATGCATAATGGCGTGTGTTCTGTGAGTTCACATAATCTGACTGGCTGAACCAGGTCTCATATGAAGAAATGAAGAACTGAGGATCCAAAAGTCCTGACTACACTTCATTCAGAAACCACAGGCAGAACTGAACACGCGATGGCCCGTCTTGGACGCTTTTTTTAATAAATCGAGTTGAGCCTCTATGGACTGCGTGGTAACAACCAACTTCATTTTAGTGTCTAGGTCTTGTTCTTGTTCCGGCTTTGACTTCCTGCCAGTATCTTTTGAGCCCAGCGACGAGTGCCTCTTTATACTCTTCAGACAAAGGACCTTTCCGTCTTCTGGAAGTTAATGCCATTTTGAAACCTTGATAGTTGTTCACCAACCTTCTGAATGCGTTCCTGTCAGGAATTTCTTGGTCTGAAATACCAATCTGCCTCAGATCTTTTTCGCATTCCTGGAACCATCTCGGCCTTGTTGCTTTAGATTGAATACAATTCCATATTATTTGTGTTAGTCGATCATCAGTCATCCTCAAGAGATGACCGTACAATAATAGCCGTCTCTTCTTAATTGATGCTGTGAGAGGTTCTGGACGCTTTAGCGCACGCACATCAGTAATTTTTATAAGGATATAGACGCAGGTTGACACGACGATGTCTTAATTACCACTTGCACAGATAAACGGCCTTTAGATTTCGTCGGACCTCGTACCAGGCTTACCTTCACACGGGAAATGATTTCTGGTGATCGAACTCGCAGACATGTAACATGTGACAGCAATCGATTGGTATATCAAAAACACGGTTTCCAGCATTTCTTTTGATGGGAAATTCTCCAAGGGTCACTTGCACATCAGTCTTATAAATATTTTCCGTGCCAGTTTTATTTTGCTCACCGTGTACTTGATAGCGAATTTTGAGGATCTAACCACCTTTCGGGCTGAAAATTAACAGATATATTTTCAAAATTTTTTCAAAGGTTTGTCAAATCAGGTCGTTTAAGACGTTTCGTAATCATAGTGGCTCACGTTATCCCCTGGCTTTCAAGCGTTTGCTCACTCTCCTTTCTTTCACCAAACAATTGTATAAAATCGTTGGAAAAGTTTGATCCAACTTTATCTGAAGTTGATGAAATTGTACACAGTAAACTCTGTCGGTACGGGACGCAGATGAATAATTCACCCACGGTATCTCCTGCCTGTACTAACATTCGACTAAAAGGGGTTGCCTAGCTGCAGAAGTGGATTGCGGCTTTGGTACAATGAATTATATTCTCGATAAACGGGTCTGAAAACATCTACAGGTAATCCATGCCTGTCGTAGAGGCAACTAAAAGGGTCATGCAGCCATTGGACCGCAACTTTCTTCTCCCTTGGGGATTGCTTGTAGACCGATCAAAATTTGATGTTAGTGTTGCTTGTGGAAGGACTACGAAGAACTAGGAAGGACGTGCGCGACAACGCTCGAAAGCCAGACGGTATCCTCAACCCGTCGAGTAGGAGCAAAATGTACTCGGCACTAGTATCCACGTGACAACGCAGGTCTCCGCGTAGCCGAATGCCAGAAAATATTACTTATGAATTTATGTGTATTTCTTCCTTTATCACTCAGTATACACTATGTGGCACATGTTATTGTGGGTGACTTGAGGAATGGTGTCCTAGTGCTCATAACCTCAGTCAGCCCGTATTAGACATCATCCAACATCGGACCCACGGCATTACCTGCTATGATCAGGTGGGAATTGCCTTGGCTGCTTGGCTCGGCTAGAGAGGCCCACGATCGGAGTGGGTGGCATTCAGGGAAGATGTTTCCGGACATGGAAGGAAACAAACGTCAAAAGCGCTGTCCTCCACCGAAGCCCTTAATGCTTGATTCCCACAGGGGGGGAAACCTCTGGGAAAAAGCGCAGCGTGAAAACATGGGATCCAGTTTTCCCAGGTTTCAGATTCCTACCAGAACCGATGGACAAGATTTCAAACTGGTGAAGACTATTTTGTTCAGTGGACACATCGATGGTGTCTACGGCGAATTTGAAGAATTGAAGAAATGCTCAACTGTAGTTTTATATTGAAGACATGCAATAAAAATCAGGCTGTCCAGTTGCATAAGTGCAACCACTTTGGCGAAATCCCTGTCAAAGTGGAAGAGCACGAATTCTTGAATTTGGTCACCTTCCACTGCGACATCATTTTAAATACTGACGATGATTTGATGGAAGATATGAAGAGCCGTGGAGTGGCACACGTGCGGCGCATTACGAGCAAAATAAACAGTGAAGACATTGCCACCGGTTCCTTCACTGTCTCCTTCGAATTATCAGAGTTAGCAGAAAAGGTCAAGGTAACAACCTATCGTTACGATGTGAGACTGTACATCCCGCCTCCCATGCCGTGCTATGAATGCTAAAGGTTCGAACATCTGGTATCTCGTTGTTCGAATCAGTCTGTGTATGGTACATGTGAAAGGAAAGCTTGTGGCGCGGAAGAGTACACACCTCCGAACAGGTGCACTAACTGCCCTGGTTTTCTTTCTCCTCAAGATGGAAACTGTCCTGTCTATCTCTGTGAGAATAAGATCTTGGAGATAAAGAGACTAGATGATCTTTGCTACCTGGAAGCACGCCGTAAGTTTAATTCTATAAACGCACCTTTGAAGACACTCGACGTCAGCACGGCAGCACAGAGTCTACCAGGTTCGTCGTTTATTCTTGCAACATATGTAAGAACCGCTGCGTCCAAGATGGCAGTTGGTCCTGTGGGCAACGCCTCGAAGAGTAAAATCTCGAAGGTGGGGTTATCCTAGCTTTTAAACACAAAGGAGCCTGTGTGGATAGGAAACCTAAGCCGACACAGAAGTTTCCCTCCCACTGGAGGTCGGCGAAATCATTGCCCAAGCCGGTGAAGATGGCAACGATGAGTGGAGGAAATGCAGGCCCTAACCAGGCGTTACCTAACCCCTCTTTCGAATGGCGAAACACGCCCTCCATCCACAGGGTACGTGTCAGCCTCAGCAGGTTTACCTGCTGTAAAACCTCTGGTTTGAACTCGTAAGAGGAAAGTCCATTACCGAAAAGTGTTCAAGAAGCCTTTGGCGTACGTCGCCTGGAGGTTTGTTAGCATTTCGCTGCTTACAACCAAAAACTTCTTTTAAAAGGCCACGCTATGGCACTCTTACATTCGAACTGTAATTATCATGATAGGCATCTTACTGAGCTTCGCCAGCAAATCAGTCAGTTTACGGCGAGTGTTGTCTGTATCCCAGAAACTAATCTCACACCAGGTCATTACACGTTCTTGGGAAAATAACTTAGACTATAATGGACAGAACCGGATTATGTTAACCAGGCTTCCGGTGGTGTTGGTATTTACACGGTCTACTCTCCTTTATTGGATTGAAGCTTGGACGATAAAATAGGCCACCATAAAAAGACTGGAAGCCTTAGAACTTTCGCTTCATAGAAATGTTTAGAGCCTCGTGGAGTGGCCATGCCACTAATGAACAAGTATTACAGAAAGCAAAATAAAAAATAAAAAAAACGAACTGGTAGCCACCATCAAATGAAGAAAAATTGCATTACTAATGCATGTTATGCGTGGTGAAAAATCAGCAGTTTTACATCTAATTTTGAAAGGGAAAATTGAAGGGCGCTGAGGAGTACGCAGGAGGAGAACAACATGCATTATAGACATGATGCTGTATAGGCTTTTGGACTTATGCCGTGTCGAGAAAATAAGGTAAAATTCCTTTACGTTTCGCAGAGAACTGTGCTCTGCGTCATCGCAGTCGAGATTTTCTTCTGATGACGCAGAGTACAGTTCCGATGACGCAGAGCACAGTTCTCTGCGAAACGTAAAGAAATTTCACCTTATTTTTTCTTGACACGGCATAAGCTCAAAAGCCTATACAGCATCGTGTCTATAAGTACGGGCCGTGAAAGCATCAATAGCAACATGCATTATGAATATGAAAGACTGGACAGGCATAACAAGCACTGAAGAACTGCACTGTGTTGCTGAAGACAGAAAAGCACTCTCCACATTGATCGCCAGCGTCCGGGAGACTGGGCAGGGAGCATAGAAGAAGCAGGAGAAGAAGAATTGGCCTTACAGATCAGCACCCACTTACTTTCCTGCTACTGGGTGATTTTAACATCCATCATCCATTATGGGGCTCTGAAATGCCTTGCCCCAGCGGAAGGGAGTCGGAACAGTTGACAGTAGAGCTGGATTTATGCATTTTGAATACAGGGAAACCAACACATTTCAGCGTAGCACACGGTACCTTCTCCGACATTGACACTAGTCTGTGCAGCCGTGCGCTCGTTCCTCTGCTTCGATAGGGTGTAGCCGAAGCGTAGACGATGTTATATCTTGCATCATAAAAATTATTCTTGCTGCTGCTGACGGGTCAATTCGATCTTTTTCTGGGATACCTCGATGAAAACTCTTTCCTTGGTGAAACGAAGAAATTGCAGCAGATGTCGTCCTCATAGACGCTATTGAAGGCAGCTTACTGTGGCCAACTTGACAATATTTAAAAATCTCCGCATTAAGGCGAGTGTTCTCATTCGACATAGTAAGAAATATCCATGGAAATGAAATGTTTCGTCCATAATGTTACATACACCGTCATCTTAAGTGCCAACTTCGACGAATTTCGTGTGTACAAGGGCCATCCTTAGTACTGGGAACTTCCACTGAGGCAGTATGATCACCCACGGTTGCTAATTATGTAGCAAGTTATTTCGCATATGTATCTTGTTTCTGGAATGACAAACCTGAATACTTTGTTCTGAAACGCGAGGCGGAACCTATGTTTTTCCACTAACGCTCCATTGGATTATAACGTACCCTTTGCCTAGTGGGAAATCCGCAGCGCCTTTACGCTTTGCAAGAACACGGCTTCCGAACCAGGTAAGGTCAATAACAAGATGTTGAAACACCCAGCGAAGACAGCCTATTTTATGTTCTTCGGGTGTTCAACCGAACCTGGATAGAGAGTGGGTTTCCGTCACAGTGGCTGGATGGATGGATGGAGTAGTAATTCTTCTCCTCAACCTGACAAAAGTCCTACGTATGCAGTAAGTTACGGGCCTATCTGTCGTCTGTGGAAACTAGTTGAGAAGGTGGTGAATCGACGATTTGTGCGGTGTTTGGAGAAAAGTGGACTTTTGTTTGAGTACCATTGTGGTTTACGAGCTGCTCGCTCCACCACTGATAACTTGGTATGCCTGGAGAGTTCCATCCAGGACGCGTTTTCCCGAAATCAGCATTTGGTGGCTGTTTACTTTGATAGCGATATGTCATCATTTCGGTCGTGCATCAGTGGTTCGAGGGCAGAAGTTAAATTAGGTTGTGCGTTCATTGTTGATAATAAGATGTTTACTTTTTCTCTGCCAGAAATCTGTAGTGAGTACACAGCAGAACTTCATGCTATCCTTGAAGCTCTGCGGTACGCGCTGTCCGATGAAAGTCAGCACTTTCTGCTTTGTACTGACTCCTTGAGCTAGTTACAATCTATTGATGCATGTTTACCGCGGCAGCCTATGGAGAAGCGGATCTAGGACCTTCTGTGTGGATGGTAGAGAATTAGCACCAGAATTTCGTTTTTGTGGCTTCCAAGCCACATTTTTGTAGTGGGAAACGAGTTAGGTGACAGGGCTGCCAAAGGAGATGGTCACATTGACCCCGTTTCTCTGCAAGTTTCCAGCTTATGATATTCGTTCTCAGCAGAGACATTTGATAAAATCCCGTTGTGAAATGGAGCGATAGACCACCCCTACTTCAAGTAAGCTGAAAGCGATTAAAGGAACTACGAGGGACTGGAAGACATCCCTTTGTGTTTCTCGGAGAGATACAGTGGTATTATGTTGTCTTCCAATCGGCTATGGTATAGTACCTCATTCCTGTTTACCTAAGGGAGAAGCCCCCCACTGTGTACGTTCGACGGTCATGGCGGTCATCTCACCGTAGTACACATTCTTACGGCGTGCACGGACCTGGCCGATCTGTGCCGTAGTCTGAAATTTCCGAGTGCATCTTCCTCACTTTACGAGATGGCGAGCAATCAGTAGACCTTGCCATCCGTTTTATTAGGGTAAGTGGCCTGCTTTTCGTGATCAAGGGTCAATTCTCTATTTGTTTTCAATTTTTCATTGTTAACTGCGTTTTTATTCTATTAGCTCTGTTTTAGTCTGATTTTTTGTATTGTTACAGTTTTTACCTTTAATTTGAATGAAATATATAACTGACTGGGTTGGAGGGGCCCTGTTCGTTGTCTTTGTGCATTCATGTGTGGTTGGATGTTTGATTTCCTAAAACTAACAGCATTAGTGGCATGTGATCGTGATCGCTGCTGTCAACGGGTGCTCTCTCCCACAGCAGATCGTCATTCGCGACTGGGGATTTTTATGTTCATTCTCTTCGTCCATTCTTATGTAGTATAATAAGGATGTATAATATGTATGGGGTATGCAACATATACTATCATTATGTAACATTTAAGGAATTGGAATACCTTTGGATTTTTGTTTCTTAATGTTTGTTTGTCTTTTGTTAGTTTGTGTGTTTTGTAGTAAGTTCAAATCTAACTCTATGTAATATTTCAGTTTACAATAAATCAATACGCTCTCCCCAGTTGGTGGTCATCCTTGACTGGAAGAGAATTGTATTCATTCATTCATTCATTCAGAAATATATTATTTAGTTTCAAAGTCAATGCCTTATTCCATTTTGGTACATTTAATCTCTTTTTAAATCACTTATGAGGAAATAAGGCATTGCGAATCAGATCCACTGATTATTTTAAATTGATAATAATTTTGTTCACATTATTATTTTAAATTTTAGTCAATGGTTAAATTTTAATTATTATTATGTTTATTTTTATCTCGTACCATTAGGAGCCGATGACCTAGATATTAGAACCCTTTAAACAACCATCATCATCATTATCATAATCGTCATAGTACACCGTAAAGCGTATGCTTAAAACTGATATCAAAATAATGCCGTCTAATATCAAATGCTCTCCAAAAACCGCCTAATAGACTGGTATTTGACCTCAAAAAGCACAATACTTACACTAAGGGATTATACTTTGTGTCTTTCTTCTAGCACTTTGGTGCAGAAAGAGACTTAACTCATTATGAACACATGTATCTTTCATTTTTGTCTTAATCAGTTAATAGCTCAATTACCCCCAGGACCAACGAATTTCATCTCTCTTCCCCTTCTCTGATTAGCTATTTGGCTCAGCTATTTTTGTCACTGGACCTGTTTGTTCAAATATCTTACGAAACATCCAGTTTTCGTCAATTTATTATATTTTGTAAAATGTTTTAAAAAATTATTTGATTAAATATCTGACTGCACGCAACGGGCTCAATTCATAGTGTATGATCAAGGAATGTTGACCAAATCTCAAAGTACCTAATGAAGATGATAAAAATAATTGAGGCCGAGGAAGTCGAGTAGTTTAGTCACTGGTTTTCTCGTAATGATAACCGCCGTTCGAATCCTGGCCAAAGTATTTGGGACTTTTGAAATGCAAAAGCTACATTCCTGAGGTTCGGGTTCCAAGCAAAACTGGAGGTAGCATTCGCGTAGAATTACAAGCTCGCTTAGGATTAAAACCAACTGTATCTTTACTAACCCGTCTTTTAACAGACAAGCAATCGAAGGTACCAACATTATATTTTATGCTTTCTCTCTTCACGAATAACCTGCAACTGATGCAGTCAGTTAGGTAGTATTATGTTGCCCTTGTCCATAGGATAGTTGTTTTCTTATAAGGATTTCCTGTCAGTTAAATATAATTGGCTTAGTACCTAAAATATAATCGAAGTGTAATTTTGTCTTAACACATCTCGCTTTGTCCTTTGTGATAGATACTGTAAATGAAGATATAGGTTGAAAAGTGCTGACCATTATAAATTGCTTGAGTTTCTCTGTTGCAGTGTTCCTAGTGGTTATTTGTCAGCTTTTTCCAGTATGGAGCCGAAGAAAACATTACCACCCACATCCCCCACCTCCGCCACCTCCTCCACCATCCCCTTACAGGCATTACCCTCCACCACCACCACCACCACCACCACCACCACCACCACCGCCACCCCCACCCCCACATAAATACCCACCACTACCACATCCCTATTACCCTCCATATCCACCGCCTCCACCACCACCACCACCACCACCACCACCACCACCACCACCGCATCTCTATTACCGTCCACCACCACCCCGCCACCCACCGCCACCTCCTCCACCACCACCGCCACGTCCACGACACATAAAATATCTACTAACAATCAAGCATCCGCCTCTTCTTGCTCATCCACCTCCACATCCTCCCGCACATCCCCCACCTCATCCTCCTCCACCCCCTCCTCCACATCCACCCCCTCCTCCTCCGCACCCCCCTCCATACCGACCACCACGTCCACACCGCCATCGTCCTCCACCGCCACATCCTCCTCCCCCACATCATCCTCTATACCCTCCTCCACCCCCACCCCCTCACCCTCCTCCACCCCCACCCCCTCATCCTCCATACCCTCCACCGCATCCACACCACCATCCTCCTCCACCGCCACCCCCTCCTCCTCCCCCGCATCCTCATCTATACCCCCCACCACATCCACCTCCTCACCCTCCTCCACCCCCACCCCCTCCTCCTCCACATCCTCCTCCATACCCTCCTCCACATCCACCCCCTCCTCCTCCGCATCGTCCTGCATACCCTCCACCACATCCTCCTCCACCGCCTCCCCCTCCTCCTCCGCATCCTCCTCCATACCCTCCACCACATCCTCCTCCATACCCTCCACCACATCCTCCTCCATACCCTCCACCACATCCACCCCCTCATCCTCCTCCACCCCATCATCCTCCTCCGCATCCTCCTCCATGCCCTCCACCACATCCACCCCGTCATCCTCCTCCACCTCCACCTCCTCCGCATCCTCATCCATATCCTCCACCACATCCACCCCATCCTCCTCCACCGCCACCCCCTCCTCCTCCACATCCTCCTCTATACCCTCCACCACATCCACCCCCTCATCCTCCTCCACCCCCTCATCCTCCTCCACCCCCTCATCCTCCTCCGCATCCTCCTCCATGCCCTCCACCACATCCACCCCGTCATCCTCCTCCACCTCCACCTCCTCCGCATCCTCATCCATACCCTCCACCACATCCACCCCCTCATCCTCCTCCACCCCCTCCTCCTCCACATCCTCCTCTATACCCTCCACCACATCCACCCCCTCATCCTCCTCCACCGCCACCCCCTCCTCCTCCACATCCTCCTCTATACCCTCCACCACATCCACCCCCTCATCATCCTCCACCCCCACCCGCTCATCCTCTGCCTCATAAACCCCTCGCACTTCCCCTACCTCCTCATACAGTGCCAGTGATAGTTCTCCTGCCAAAGAAGTGCCCAGATCTGTGTCCATTGACATATAACCCAGTGTGTGCTGCCAGTGCTACTCACCCTATGAGGACTTTCCAAAACCCGTGTCTGTTGAAGCTCTACAACTGCAAGCACGATCAAAGTGAGTTCAATTTCAGAAAATAATATCATACCTATGAAAATATATTATTCCGAAAAGTCAAGAACAGTTCCATGTAAAATAAACCTGCCAACCTTAAAGTGTGTTACTCGAGTCTTTCAAAATGGTCACTCTCGCAGTCAACACATCACTGCCACGGGCTCTGTAGATTTTCGAAGCAATCATAGAAATCACCACTTCACTTAAAATTCAGTACTCTCTTCATCTGAGAGAAAAAGTAGCACGTGTTGGGAGTTTCTAAATCAGCATCTACTAGCCCTCTGCACTGGAAAAATCCACTGTTTCTTTAAAAATACGTTCATATAATAAGGCTCGATGTAAGTAGACTTGTGGTTTCAGTGCCGTCCTTCGAATGTTAAACACTAAATTTAACACTCAAGCACTACTTCATTTCTGTCTTTGCTACCAACAATAATCAGCTATGCACCCCCTCCTACCAAGCGAGAACTGCCCTGGAGCCAACTTCAGATGCGCAAGAAAAGGAACAGTTTCTTCAGTAAGTTTTTAAGGACAGGGCCAAGCATCTACACGTCCAGGCAAGCAACTCAATGTTGAAGACATCCTAGGGATACGAGCTACGTTTAGGTAAAAGAATATAATGAAATATGAAAGTCCGCCTCTGTGGTGTAATGGTTAGTGTGATTAGCTGCCACCCCCGGAGGCCCGGGTTCGATTCCCGGCTCTGCCACGAAATTTGAAAAGTGGTACAAGGTCTGGAACGGGGTCCACTCAGCCTTGGGAGGTAAATTGAGTAGAGGTGGGTTCGATTCCCACCTCAGCCACCCTGGAAGTGGTTTTCCGTGTTTTCCCACTTCTCCTCCTGGCAAATGCCGGGATGGTACCTAACTTAAGGCCACGGCCGCTTCCGTCCCACTTCCTTGTCTATCCCTTCCAATCTTCCATCCCCCACAAGGCCCCTGTTCAGCATAGCAGGTGAGGCCGCCTGGGCGAGGTACTGGTTATCCTCCCCAGTTGTATCCCCCGACCCAAAGTCTGAAGCTCCAGGACACTGCCCTTGAAGTCGTAGAGGTGGGATCCCTCGCTGAGTCCGAGGGAAAAACCGACCCTGGCCGCAATCTCCTCAATTCTAATCACGTAGGCTGAGTGGACGTCTAACCAGCCCTCAAGTCGAGAGAAAAATCCCTGACCCACACCACGGGGCCGGCGTGTAAGTATGAATACAGCATGATAAAGAAGAAACATCTTCTCATAAATGTAATCGAATATCAACAGCTAGCTGAATGTGTCTGCACTACGAATGTTTTTTTTTTTCTTTTCTGATAGCCGCAATACAGAGAAAGCCACGGAAAGTGATGTGAACCTAATTAAGCAGGCTGAAACTTAACTGTCATAGCAGTCCTCGAACTACCGCTCCGCAACATTGCCCATTTTTTCATGATTTTATTCTCATAGAGGATTATCACCTACGGGTAAGGGTGGTGGAATACATCCACAGTATGTCGCAGAATCGCGATCTAGAGGGACTCTCAACTTAGGAACGTGGGGTGGTTGCTACGGTTCTCCTTCGCATTGCTTCCACTTAGTTGTGGCCGACTCCCAACTATCACCAATCCTATCCACCTTCCCTTGGTCAACTCTTGTTGTTTTTTGACCCCGACGGTGTTAGGTTTGCAAAGCCTGGGGAGTCTTTCATTTTTCACGCTCTTCGTAGCCGTTCCCTCTTCATAATTCGAAGTGTCCGACCTCTTCCAGTTTTCCTCTGATTAGTATTAATAGAGAAAGACTAGCAAATGTACCCGTGCTTCGCTACGGTAATCTACATTGTATACGGATATCGACGTAAATACTGTGCGTGCAGTAAATAAGATGGTTCTAAAATTGCATGTCTCTTAGCCTTATCCGAGAAATAGCATGAGGAGGTCCCCATACGTTGTTTCCAATGTAAAGTGAGAGTTGCTGAGTTGTGATGATAACGGCAGGCTCACTTGCCTACTGCCATTCACAATCGAGTTGGCAAGTTTAGATTATAATTGCAGGCCCCATAGCCTACTGCGTGGTCACAATCGATTTGGGGAGTTCTAGTTACAATGGCAGACCCATTTTCGATTTTCAGACAGATTACAGTTGAGGAGTTTTTATTATAATAGCAGGAAACTTCCCTACCACCAGTAAAAATTGAGTTGTGCTGTTATCATTATAATGACAGGCCCTTTTTATTGCTGCCAGCCAGCTTGCTGCCAGTCACACAGAATTAGTGAGTTTCCATGAAAATAGCAGGCCACTATGCCTAATGCTAGTCAAATTTTAGATTGGAACATTTGTTTATAGTAGCGGGCACCCTGGCCTAGAGCCAAACACAATAGGGTAGGGGACTTTCGAAAAAAACTGCATGATCCCTTGCCTTCTGCAAGACAAACCGAGAAGTGAATTATTCATTAAAATGGTTGGCCCTCCTTACTAATGCCAGTTACACAGGAGTTGGAGAAGGACCCCATTCCTACTGCCAACAGTCAAAGTCGGTGTAGGGAGTACTGATTACAAGAGCAGACACACCATTTCTCGATCGCTACAAATCGACATCAATGAATGTATATAGATGGACATACGAAAGTATATGCATGTTTACAATATTGCAGACCTTCATTTACAGATTAACTGCTGCTAAACGGTGCGTCATATTGTCAAAGGATTTGTACCGTAAGGCGCAGTATTTAGCGATCTAAATGGCTGGTCCTATGATATTTTCTCGCATCTCATCTACTCATGGGTTAGATTGAGTCGAAGAAGTTGAATAGGTTGAATTTTGTGTACGATTATCTTACATTGCATTACTTTTCGGATAATTATGTGACATAGCATTTGGCTCACATATGGGTACTGGGTGGGCCAATGTTCGCGTAGATTTTGATCATACTATCTTTCCTGTAAGTGATTGAAAGTATGAATTATATAGGTAAAGAGTCCAAATTTACTTAAAATCGAGAAATAGAGACGAATCTAACGTATAAGCGATACAGATACGACAAAAAGTCATAAGACCAAGGTTGAAGATCACTCCTAATTCAACGAAAATTGTGCCATCCGTTATGTCATAGGACTTCCCGTTTATCCTACGAAATACCTCGAAACGAAGGTCTGCACCATCATTAAAATTGCTTCCATATTTCGATATTCTTCGGGGATAAAAAATGAAAAAATTAAGATCTGTGAAGTTTTTCGTTCGTTACAGGCTGAAACGTATAATTTTGCCAAATTTCAATTTTATTGCTTGTCTGGCAGATTATGCTGTAATCTGGATTTTGGGTGAGGGGCTAAAAACATGACTTTCAGGAAATTAAACCAAAAAATATGCAAACGATCATTATTACCCCTCAAACGGGTATCTGTACGAAAATTTCACGAAAATAGTTAATGTACAGGCAAACACAGTCGTTACGATTTTATTTATATAGATAGATAAGGAATCTGCTCCACGTACAACACATTTTGGCTACGTCCGCTGGACTTAACCTGCAAAACCAACCGTTTATGTTATCTCACTTATTAATCATCATGTCGAAAATTTCACATGGGAACAAAAGTTTTAGAAATGGATTTCCATTTAGGATTGTAGATTTCGATTAATTTGGGATGTGCATATTTTGAGGAAGTGCAAAATCATGGTTCCGGTTTCGGATAAACCCCCAGTAAATTTAGGTATTCAGAAATAACATTGGCCCTAAAACCTACACAAGGACAGGTGGATTCTAAATATCATGTTTGGTAGAAATATATTCAGTAGTTCTCAAGTTATAAAAACTCATAAATCAAACCGACAAACAGATACCAAAGTAAAGAAATATGCAGATGGTCATTATTACAACTGAAACGGATAACTGTACGGGAATTCCGCGAAAATATCCAATGTATAGACAGACGGTCTTTGCGATTATATTTATACAGATGACAGATATGCATGGGCACGTTTGAAAGTGCAAACCTTCATTTCGAGATTTACTGCTCCTAAACGGTACATCATACCAACAAACGGTTTGCACCCCCAGACGTCCCTTTCATCGCTCTACACGTTTGGTGTTAAAACATTTTCTCGTATCTCACATATTTATGAGTTCGATTGAGTTACGATATTTGAATGGGGTAAAATTTGGGTACATTTTCATCATTATTTTTCACATACTTATGTGGAAGCTAGAATCATGAATTTGGGTTCGCATATAGCCATTGGTCGTGTCAATGTGCGTGCCAAATTCGATGACCCTACCTTTTCTATAAGTGTGTCAAATTAAATAATACACGTGTAAAAAGCACAACATTTACGAACCATCGAAATATACAGCCAAATCTACCCTATAAGGGAGAGAGAGAGAGATACGACAAAATATCACAGGACCAAAGTTGTAGACCACTCGAAATTGAACGGAGATCGTGCCATCCGTTTTGTGATAGGACTTGCCGTTTAGCCGCGAAATACCTCGAAACGAAGGTCTGCACCGTCATTAAATTGCCTATATTTCGATATTACTCGCCATAAAAAGTGAAATATTTAAAGATCTTGGAAGTTTTCCGTAGGTTACCGGCTAAAACGTATAAATTTGCTTAATTTCAATTTTTCAGCTCGTGTGGCAGATTGTGAGGCAATATTGATGTTGGGCGAGGGGGAGGGGTAAAATTTAGGACTCCCAGGAAACTATAGCTAAAAAATATGCAGGTCGTCATTATTACCCCTTAAACGGAAAGCTGTACGAAAATTTGTCCAAAATAGTCAGTGCACAGACACACGGTCCTTACGATATGATTTATCTAGATAGATAAGGAATCTGCTCCACATATAACACCTTTTGGGCTATGTCCGCTAGACTTAGCCTGAAAACCGACCTTTCATTATCTCCCTTATTAATCCTCCCGTTGAAAAATGCACATGAGAAAAAGAAATTAGAATTGGATTTCCAAACAGTTTGATCGATTTCCAGTTAGGTTGGTCTTGTACTTTAAATCTTGTGGGAGAGTAAAAATCGCCATTTCGGTCCCGTATAAAACCCCAATCCATTCCGCGAATTTGAAATGCTATAAACCTTAAAACCTACCCTTGGAGGGGTGGATGCTAAATATAAAGTTTGGTTCAAATATCTCAGTAGTTTTCAAGTTGTAAGAAATACGCTTTACGCGCACCCGCTCTTGCGTTAAGTCCGGTGGGACTTGTACCAAAAAAACGGTTCGTTAATGATATCTCCGTTATTAATCCTGGTATCGAAATGACGCACATGAGAAAAAAAGTTTAGAAATTAATTTTCATTAAGGCAAGTAGATTTCCATTAAGTTCGGTTGTGTATACTTTGAGGGAGTGCAAAATCACGGTTTCGGTTTCGTAAAAATCCCCACTCATTTCAGGGATTTAGAAACGATATTTGCGCTAAAACCTGCCCAAAGACAGGTGGATTCTAAATATGTAGTTTGGTGGATATATATCCAGTATTTTTCAAGTTATGGAAGGACAGAAAAACAGACAAACAGACAAACAGACAAACAAACAGACAGACACCACAGCTAAAAATTATGCAGATGGTCATTATTACACCTGAAACGGATAACTGTACGGAAATTACGCCAAAATAATCAATGTACAGACACACGGTCGTAACGATTTTATTTATATAGATTGCTCAGTTGTAGTTCTTGTGTACGCATAAAGTCATCAGCCCGAAGGTTGGGTGGATCATCAACACCTCCACCATCAGCTGTCATAGATGGCCTAGGCATCATTGAAGAAGCATAATAATGAAATGAGGAGTGAGGTAGTTTCCCGTTCCTTTCCTCACTGAGTCAGAAGTTGCTATTACATAATATATCAGCCCACTGAAATGCACGCACCAACCGACCCGATGAGCAACATTTTCATACATTCCAAGCAGGGACTGGCTGCTTAAGGAACGGCATTACTAGCATCGCTCAAACTTCAGTCAGTTTTATATTATCTAAGCCAAGGATAAGACTGAGACAGATCAATGAAAGTAACAAAATTGCTCTAGCACATTCCAGAAGAAAACGACACTGTAAACACTAGGTCTCACCAGCAGAGGCATACCATCACTCTTATGGTGGTTGAATTTTTCAAAACGTTGCCTTAACTTTTACTTATGAACTTGATAGTTCTGAGATTTCGAGATTGGTGATGGAGTGTGTGTGTGTGAATGAACTTCATATTCTATAAACATACAACTTATTTAAAATGCCTTACGTGGTCTAGGGAATAAAGTACTTCTTTTCCTTTGTTTTCAGGTCTTCGTATAGTCGCACATGGGCCATGTAAATGCCATGGTTGTGATCCCACTCCTGTTACAGTCTAACTTGAAACGTAAGAAGAAGAAGAAGAAGCATACCTTTATTATTTAATTCACATACATATATCATTGTCTATATTGTACCAATTTCTATGAAAGTGTAAAATATATGTTTTAGTTAGTGACGTATTTTTTCCATTAAAACACACATTTTCTTTACCTATATACAGTTTTTTGTCAACACATTTTACAGTGGCAACAAATATGAAAATACAAACAATTATTTCGTGTGGCTATTTCTAGCCGGGTGCAGTCCTTGTAAGGCAGACCCTCCGATGAGGGTGGGCGGCATCTGCCATGTGTAGGTAACTGCGTGTTATTGTGGTGGAGGATAGTGTTAAGTGTGGTGTGTGAGTTTCAGGGATGTTGGGGACAGCACAAACACTCAGCCCCCGAGGCATTGGAATTAACCAATGAAGGTTAAAATCCCCGACCCGGCCGGGAGTCGAATCCGGGACCCTTTGAAGCGAAGGCCAGTACGCTGACAATTCAGCCAACGAGTCGGACAAACAATTCTGTAAAATAATATTATTAGTTCGGACAATATAGGCCATTAATAGGCGACCTGCGCGTCGTGATGAGGATGAAATGATGATGAAGACAACACATACACCAAGCCTCCATGCCAGCGAAATTAACCAATGATGGTTAAAATTCCCGACCCTCCTGGTAATCGAACCCGGGACCCCTGTGACCAAAGACCAGCACGCTAACCATTTAGCCATGGAGCCGGACATCTTTCCCGGTTATAATAAATAATGAATTCTTACCATTCCTGACTCATTACGACAAAGACAGCTTCATGATCACTTGTACCATCTATCGCTTCACTTTCTCTATAGAGCTCATTTGGGTTTTATTGCACCATGTCTAGAATATTTTTCCCTATAGTTGGTTCCATCACTTTCCGATTAATCTGTCCTTCCCATATTAACGTATTCACCATTTGGTTGTCATACTTTCTGCCGTTCGCTTTCCCTTCCCGGTAAACATTCGGTAGGTTCTGATCACCCGGTACAATAACGTTCCTTTCTGTGTCGGTCCGCACATAACTGATCGATCATCTTATCAAATAATTCCGCATCAACGTGAGTGCCAGGCTTGCAGGTCTGTACACCTCATAAACCTCAAGTTGCCTGTTATCTTTAGAGGTAAGTTTTACACCTAGAATTTCATATTTCTCATCCTTATTTTTTTTTCGTATTTTACTCATTCTCCCTTCACTAGTATGAATACTCCCCCTCCTATCGTTCCTAAACTGTCTCTGCGGTAAACACGCCAGTTCCGTGAGAAAAAGTCCGCATTACGCTATGAAAAGGAGCACAGAAAACTGTACCGTTACGTCATGGACGTCATGCACAGAAGAGATGTGAACACTGCAGGATCCTACACAGGTTTCCCGGAGATATATATTCTTCATTGTTTTCCATAATACAATAAATATGCATCAAGGGAATATATAAGCCTTTTGAACCACAGAAATTTCTAGTTTACTTAATATACTAAATCATTCCTCTCTCCGTGCTATGTGATTGGTCAGTTGCTGGTATTTTGAAAAGAAAGCTTTAGTTTGAATCCCCGCCCGCGGAAATGAGATTTTTTTGAAAGGGAAGCCACGTCCTTAAGATTTGGATTTCTCGAAAAATCGCTCGTCCTGTGACATTTGATAATGATGTTAATAATCACGTAAAATGTTAAACATTCTCATTGGATCTCTTCAGGAATTTTAATTCGTTAAGAAGTAAACGCTGAATCAGTGGCGTAACGTTAGAGCTTGCAAGGTCTGATGCAGGCGGGCCTAAGGGGCCCACAGACCTCCCAAGAAAAATTAAATGAATAAATAACTTTACTCTGCACGGGAAAGATGACATCGTAATGTGTTTGTAGAATGGGCAGAAAATGTTTTTTCTACGTGCCTGCCTCTTAGCCGTGGCCCCGGGTTCGTTTCCCGGCCAGGTTCTGAGGGATCTGAGGGCTGGTTCAAGGTCCACTCAGCCTGCGTGATTACAATTGAGGAGCCATCTAACGATGAGATGGCAGCCCCGGTCTAGAAATCCAAAAATAACTACAATACGACACCTCGTAATCTACATACCTTCGGGCTGAGCAGTGGTCGCCCGTTAGGCCATAACCCTTCGGGGCTGTTGCACCATGGGGTTTAGTTTTGGTTTGGTTTGGTGGTACCTTAAGTAAGATCACAGTCGATTCCTTTAGAATTCTAGCCCTTTCTTATCCCATCGTCGCCATAGGACCTAAAGATAACGTTGCGACGTAAAATAAATAGCAAAAATAAATATTCGTTATAGACCCTTATGCCTCTCAGCGTTCAGTCTGCAAGCCTCAGTGAATTAACTTAGCGCCCCCATAATATTCTACTTACAACTAGCCATGTGGTCACTTCTAATCATCAAATTAAAGACAGGCCCGTTATTCTCCTAGGTAACCTATCCTGCTCCATTCACCTCACATGACCCTACCACTAAATCCGGTTTTATACCAACAGCTACACCCACCGAGTGTATTCCCAACTTATGCTTTATCTTCTCACTTCGATTTTGTTCTTACCTATTTGTATCAGCAATTGTTCACACTACTTGCATTTCTGTTACATCTGAATATCTTCAATCCATCCACCTTTCACTTGTGTGCACTAAAGCCGGAATGAAAACAGACATGTTTTGCAACACCCCTGTGTGCGATTTAACTGTGTTGCTATCTTGGCCTGTCCTATGCAGACCGGAAAGACGACCCTTCGGATGTCTGTAATCATACAAATCCACATACCCCAACTCACATCAGGCAGAACGCCACGCTCAAAGAAGGCAGTATTTTTTTTTTTTTTTTGCTAGTTGCTTTACGTCGCACCGACACAGATAGGTCTTATGGCGACGATGGGATAGGAAAGGGATAGGAGTGGGAAGGAAGCGGCCGTGGCCTTAATTAAGGTACAGCCCCAGCATTTGCCTGGTATGAAAATGGGAAACCACGGAAAACCATTTTCAGGGCTGCCGACAGTGGGGTTCGAACCTACTATCTCCCGAATACTGGATACTGGCCGCACTTAAGCGACTGCAGCTATCGAGTTCGGTAAGGAGGCAGTATTTCAGTTGTAGTATTGGTATGGAAGCATTAGAGCCAGTGCCGGATTAAGGTGTTTGGGAGCCCTGGGCTATTTAAAAATGTGGGGCCCCTTCTTCGTAACATCACGTAAAACTAGCATACTAAAGTCGTTATAGAACTACTTCCACTTAAATTGATGAATGGGGAAGTGTTGAAATAGACTACAATTTTTCACGTTAATATTTCATAATGCGAAAAAAATTTACCTTTGTCTCATCATCACTATCAAATCGACATACAAAACAGAATTTACATTTTTTTGGCACCACTGGGATATTTTCTATCCATTTTAATAAGAACATTATAGTTGTAACTTACGAATGGTTCAATAATTAGAGGTGAACTGGAAGTTCTCTTCCTGATACAAATATATAGTATAGCATGCGCATTCCACCGTGCTTCCCTTGTACCCTCCCGCTCATTTCCTAGACCTCTCCCCCCCCCTCTTCCCCCTCTGCCCGTACTCGCAAGCTGCCAGATTTAAATTTTCGTTAACAATAACCTTTACAATAATTACAGTGCGTAAGTAGCGAGAATTCGTGTCGCCGGGCGATTGATTCTTGCAGTGATTAAATACTAACGCGGACAGCTGATAAGAAGGAAGGAAGGAAGGACGGAAGGAAGGAAGGAAGGAAGGAAGGAAGGAAGGAAGGAAGGAAGGAAGGAAGGAAGAGTGCGTGTTCGATATTTTGCGAGTGTAAATATTCATATACATGCACGAAGGTGGAGCAGCAGGCCTTTTTATACAATTTTAGGTTCGGCCAAGGGCCGGGGCCCCTTGGCACGTGGGGCCCGGGGCTGCAGCCTCTTTAGCCCCTCCTTTAATCCGGCCCTGATTAGAGCTGTGTTCTTAGCAGTGTAGTGAGCATCTAGGATGGCACGTCGTACAATGTCGACCTGTTATCGTCCACGCATAATCACATTATGTCAAGAAGGATGGAGTCGTCTCCGAAAACCGTGAAAAGTAATTAGACGTTAGAGGGACGTAAACCAATAACATTGATGTTATTAAGAAGAATGGTCAAGAAAAGCAGTTTCTCGACGTGTGGGCCGTAATCAAAGTGATGTGGTTCGAACAGATGATGGTTGGTGGTGATGATTATTGTTTTAACAAGAAGTACAACTGGGCACCCACACTCTATGTGGTACAGCGAGACAGGAGCCGTTGATGACTTGCCTCGCAAGGACTACGACAGCAGTCGATGACCGTTACCTTCCAATTTAAGGTCTAGGAAACCTTAAACATTTTAGAATAGAATAGAAACCGAGCTCGATAGCTGCAGTCGCTTAAGTGCAGGCAGTATCCAGTAATCGGGAGATAGTGGGTTCGAGCCCCACTGTCGACAGCCCTGAAGATGATTTTCCGTGGTTTCCCATGTTCACACCAGGCAAATGCCGGGACTGTACCTTAATTAAGGCCACGACCGCTTCCTTCCACTTCCTAGACATTTCCTATACCATCGTCATCATAAGACCTATCTGTGTCGGTGCGACGTAAAGCAAATAGCAAAAAAAGAAAAAGAAGAAGAAGAAGAATAGAATAGAATAGAATAGAATAGAATAGAATAGAATAGAATAGAATAGGATACTCTCGTCCCTTGGTTCCGGATCGCCTGGATCTGAGGAGAGAGTAATCATTTATTGCAATCAAATTAATTGTTACATGCATACTTTTTTTATTTCAATTAATTTATAATAATAATAATAATAATAATAATAATAATAATAATAATAATAATAATAATAATAATAATAATAATAATAATAATAATAATGTTATTTTACTTTACGTCCCAATAACTACTTTTACGGTTTTCGGAGACGCCGAGGAGCAGGAATTTAGTCCCTCAGGAGTTCTTTTACGTGCCAGTAAATCTACCGAGACGAGGCTGACGTATTTGAGCACCTTCAAATACCACCGGACTGAACCAGGATCGAACCTGCCAAGTTGGGGTCAGAAGGCCAGCGCCTCAACCGTCTGAGCCATTCTGCCCGGCTATTAATTTATCTACTAGTACCTTAAAATTGCAATTACACCTAATCGCTATTTACGCCCAATCTCTAAATTGTAGTTTTTAAAAATGTACTAATTTTTTCCCTAGACATTAGCAGGATTATATCGTCGCTGTTCGGTCATAAGATCATATCTCACAATGCTCTTCCTATCCATTACTTTCCTTATGACTGGTCGCGCCTCCCAGGTACGTATGCATATGTAGTCCATCTGAACCATTTCCGTTGTGTTCATTTTAGTACGCTAACGTTAAAGAAAAATAAACCTTAAGTACTGTACATTATACTGTAGGAGTGCGTTAGTAAGTCATGCAAACATACATTCCTCGAGTGTGGTACGGTATGGTTCATTTTCCTTTACCGGGCGAGTTGGCCGTGCGGTTGGGGGCGCGCAGCTGTGTACTTGCATCCGGGAGATGGTGGGTTCGAACCCCACTGTCGGCAGCCCTGAAGATGGTTTTCCGTGGTTTCCCATTTTCACACCAGGCAAATGCTGGGGCTGTATCTCAATTAAGGCCACGGCCGCTTCCTTCAGAGTCCTAGCCCTTTTCTATCCCATCGTCGCCATAAGACCTATCTGTGTCGGTGCGACGTAAAGCAAATAGCAAAAGAAAAAAGTTTTTTTCCTTTACACGTAAGCATAGGGAAATGAACACAACGAATGTTGTTCTGATGAACTAAATATCGATATGAAGCTGGGAGGCGTGACCAGTATTAAATAAAATAATGGATAGGAAGAGCATTGTGAGATATGACCTTGTTTCCGAACAGCGACGATATAACCTAGGACAACATGTATCTTACTCTTATTAATAATTAGTGCAAGTATTTGTTTTGTTACGAGTCCGAACAGATTTCTCCTTAGCTTACAATAGACTTTATGAATTAATTGAATGACTGCACTACGCCCTTCTCGCGTCCAGGATGGGTCACGTAAAAGAAATCCCGGCCAGTCTCTCAGAGTTTTTGATTGAATAGTTGTTTTACGTGGGATCAGAAAAGAAAGTCGATACGCCGATTAATTATTTTATGTACCATTAGACTCGATGAACTTCTCCATCCGACGTATCCATAAATCATATGAATACACAAAATTCCATCACTTCGACTCTATGGCATCTTATGCTATCATATCAAGCTATAAATAAGACATACAGTAAATCTTAACTACTATGATTTATTAATACAAATCAAATCTTGGAAGAGAAAAGTGGAATAATAAAATAAAACAAAATTCAAATTTAATTAAGTTAACATTTGGTAGGTTGGAATTATTTATTAACAATCACATTCTTCGTAGCATATTTTATATCATCATTGAAATAAGCCAATGCTGTATTGTATTTACAATATTTTCAACATAACATTGTTAATAAATACAAGTTGAACATGGGAAGCTTGGTTATATTAAGGTACCATATTCCTTGCAGCTAAGGTCCCTATCCATTGTAATATTCTTATTTGTCCATAGAATATTTTGATAAGATATTGTTTAGTGACTTCTAATGGTGAATTATCTCATAATGTTTACTATATCTCCTCACAAGATTACGGAAAAAGTGATAAGTTTCCAGTTATTCAGCAAATCTTGCTTTAAGTCAGTTGAAATTATCTATTCATTCAAATTCATATCTCAAAATAACCTTCCTATTTACATTAAAGTAATGATTAAATCTAGCATGGTATCCTTAACCCATAGTGGGTCTCAACATGACTGTGTGATCTCGCGTGGTTCAATTAAAGCATTAGGGAAAATTTATTTTTGAAGATACTGTATGGAACAAACTTATTTGCATTCTTATATACAATAGCAATGATCCTTCATGTTAATCTAATTATGCCATACTCAATTTTAGAAGAGTGCAACTTTACAGAAGAAATCCTAAGTGTAATACGTATTCGTAATTATAATGATATATTTTGATGACCACGTCTTAACATCCTATTCTATGAAGGTTAAGATACTCCAAAATTATTGTTATACATGGATTCTTGACAAAATATGCAATGTTATGCCATCTCGAACATAATTGATCCTAGTCTGCGCCAATCATCTCCTATCTTACTTTAAAAATTCCATTTCTTCTTTCATTTCATCGTGGAATACAATTCATCCAACTAATCTTTCATTTCTTTCATATAACATATCTGTATCCTCTTCATTTACTCATTTCAACTCGCATCTCTTCCTACTATATCCAACCTTTCACATAACCACTTCTTTCTGGCGCACAAATAACCCCATTCTCATGTCTTCTCATCATTGAATCTATATCTTCTTGAATTACAATAACATTCCCCCTGTCTACTGACATTTCCATATTTAGTAATACTCTTCTTCATTATAGCAACCTATCACCTGTTCATATTATTTAAATATATCATCTACATTCATATTAACCTATCACTTAGAATGTATACAATATCATATTCTTCTTGTCAGCACTTCACATCCGCTATGGCATTACTTGGATACTCTTTTCTGTATCTAAGGTTTGGTTATATTTCTGTAGAAGACTGCTTAATTTATTTATATCGATCTAGTGAAAAATCACTCGCGAGAATCTAACACGATAAAGTGTGATTTGAAGATTATACGGCCCAATATCAACACTTCATCTACCAATTATCTACTTAAAATAATACCTACCTAACTTCATGTTCTTATTTGTGAAACTTATCACTTTTCCGTTGCTTTTTTGGGATAATTCATGCATCATTCATTCTCCGCTGTGTAGGGTGATCTCCATGCAGCGTGGCTGGCTTTGCAGTCGTCATCTGCAATGTCGGTCAATCACCGTTCAGCTCAGGTTATCCTAGATAGCCTGTCACCCATCTTGTTAAAGAACCATCATCTTGTCTCGTTCAATTATAGAAATACAGAACATACATGAAATCAGCTGATACTTGTGGATGCTAACAAAGCCTTTTGATGTAACAATTATTTATCTCGTTTTAGAATTTCTTTGACTGATCTGTAACTTTTATCAGACTCCCAATATGTCTGCAATATTATCAAAATATTATGATTTATGCTAGCAATGGTCTTGCGTTCTTTCGACATTGATTCTCTAGTTGATTCGATTCCCTTGGCGTCTTCAATTTGACTGATTTTCAACTCTTGGTAAATGTTTCAAGTGAAATTAACGCGTTTTTTGTGTTCAAATATTACCTTGTTGCGCGTTGTTTCGACGAATAATCGTAGTTGATATCTTCTTTGACCAAACTCTCTTCTTTCTTGATGCTTTTATCTGATTCAATTCGCTGCTTACTTGAGATACATCTACTCGCTGGAAAAGTCAGTCATTTAGTTACTTTCTACAGTGTTGGGTCCATTATTTAACAATCCGGCTCCTGTTTTATTGTCATTGTTTTCACTGCCATTATAATTATATCTACTTCGATATTGCGTCAATCTTAGCTTCTATGATCTTCTCTGAAGTTAATCATTCTGTTTAATCTCGATGTGGGAAATCGCGCTTACTCCGAATCGAATGGATTTTCACTTCGGGAATAGTGTAATAGCACAGTACGAATGAATGAATAAATGAATGGATGGCTGAGCTGCATGCCTGGATTGTATTCATGCATGCGTGAATGAATGAATGAATGAATAAACACTTCTCTCTACCAGTAACGGATAGTCACCAACTGGGGAGGGAGCATTTGTAATTAAATGTGTGATTAGACGATTGAATTAATTGGATGCTCTCAGCCTACATTTACGGAGCCCCAGCAGATAAGGTGAAAACACTCCAGTATGGATGGATGAGTGAGTGGATGAGTGAATAAATGACTGAGCTGAATTTAAAAGTCTCTCCCCCAGTCACGGATAAGAACCTTAAATTTAATGCCATCATGCTGAGAAATGATCCTAGGAGAGCCAAAGGTCACTGCATTTCAACTCAAAATATGAAAAACAGGTTACACGAAGCACATACTCTGGACATCACTGGGCACAGTACAGATGGGTCTCTTCAAACATGGTGGTGGTGGTGGTGGTGGTGGTGGTGAGCATGAAGTCCTTCTCACCAACCAGTGTCTCATAAGTCTTATTCCTGACGATCGTCGGCAACATGATTGGAAGTAGTCTGGTCAGGTTTCACGTCTCAGACACACTGTCCAGGATGTGCAGAAAGTTGGTGGCTCCCTCAGATTTTGGGGTGTCATTATGTGGGCATACCGTACGCCACTCCTAGTCATACAGGACAATGCGATGGATGGACGATACGGGGACGACATTCTCAGCATCGCCAGCATATTAGAATAGACGATAATGCGCGCGTCCATCTTGTGGTTTTCGTTAATGACTTCCTTCGTGATCGTGATATCGCTGCACTAGAGTGGCCGTCGTGTTTCCTCCACATGGGCCCTATCCATCATGCCAGGGATACATTAAAGTGGGCTGTTTATGGACGTCCCAACCCACCAGCTACGCTGAGAAATCTTTGCCAAATGACCATTGAGGACTGAAACAGTTTGAAACAACATTACCTTGACGAACTACTGCGAGAGATGAGCTCAGACATCCATCAATTCAAGTGGAGGTGTTATTCGATATTAAAGGCACTGGTGCGTGGTGTATTCAGTAACTCAAATTGAGAAGGCAAAGCTGTATTGTTTAAGAGCCTCTCATGTGTTGTTTTGTTAGGCAATAAATAACGCTGCCCGCATCTGTGGTGTAGTGGTCAGTGTGATTAGCTGCCACCTCCGGAGGCCAGGGTTTGATTCCCGGCTCTGCCACGAAATTTGAAAAGTGGTACAAGGACTGGAACGGGGTCCACTCAACCTCGGGACGTCAACTCAGTAGAGGTGGGTTCGATTCCCACCTCAGCCATCCTGGAAGTGGTTTTCTGTGGTTTCCCACTTCTCCTCCAGGCAAATGCCGGGATGGTGTCTAACTGAAGGCCACGGCCCTTCCTTCCCTCTTCCTTACCTGTACCTTCCAAACTTCCCAACCCCCCACAAGGCCCCTGTTCATCATAGCAGGTGAGGCCACCGTGGGAGGTACTGGTCATCCTCCCCAGTTGTATCCCCGACCCAGAGTCTGAAGCTCCAGGACACTGCCCTTAAGGCGGTAGAGGTGGGATCCCTCGCTGAGTCCGAGGGATGAACTGACCCTGGAGGGTAAGCAGATTAAGAAAGAAAGAAAGAAAGAGAGAAAGAAAGAAAGAAAGAATAACGCTGATATGGTACCTGTAAAAGTATGTCCTTTCGTTTATTTTCAATCAATCAATCAATCAATACTGATCTGCATTTAGGGCAGTCGCCCAGGTGGAAGATTCCCTATCTGTTGCTTTCCTAGCCTTTTCCGAAATGATTTCAAAGAAATTGGAAATTTATTGAACATCTCCCTTGGTAAGTTATTCCAATCCCTAACTCCCCTTCCTATAAATGAATATTTGCCCCAGTTTGTCCTCTTGAATTCCAACTTTATCTTCATATTGTGATCTTTCCTACTTTTATAGACGCCATTCAAACCTATTCGTCTACTAATGTCATTCCACGCCATCTCTCCGCTGACAGCTCGGAACATACCACTTAGTCGAGCAGCTCTTCTTCTTTCTCTCAGTTCTTCCCAACCCAAACATTGCAACATTTTTGTAACGCTACTCTTTTGTCGGAAATCGCCCAGAACAAATCGAGCTGCTTTTCTTTGGATTTTTTCCAGTTCTTGAATCAGGTAATCCTGGTGAGGGTCCCATACACTGGAACCATACTCTAGTTGGGGTCTTACCAGAGACTTATATGCCCTCTCCTTTACATCCTTACTACAACCCCTAAACACCCTCATAACCATGTGCAGAGATCGGTACCCTTTATTTACAATCCCATTTATGTGATTACCCCAGTGAAGATCTTTCCTTATATTAACACCTAGATACTTACAATGATCCCCAAAAGGAACTTTCACCCCATCAACGCAGTAATTAAAACTGAGAGGACTTTTCCTATTTGTGAAACTCACAACCTGACTTTTAGCCCCGTTTATCAACATACCATTGCCTGCTGTCCATCTCACAATATTTTCGAGGTCACGTTCCAGTTGCTCACAATCCTGTAACTTATTTATCACTCTATAGAGAATAACATCATCCGCAAAAAGCCTTACCTCCGATTCCACTCCTTTACTCATATCATTTATATATATAAGAAAACATAAAGGTCCGATAACACTGCACTGAGGAACTCCCCTCTCAACTATTACAGGGTCAGACAAAGCTTCACCTACTCTAACTCTCTGAGATCTATAGTCCAATTGCACTCATTTTTGCCAGTAGTCTCCCATGATCCACCCTATCAAATGCTTTAGACATGTCAATCGCGATACAGTCCGTTTGACCTCCAGAATCCAAGATATCTGCTATATCTTGCTGGAATCCTACAAGTTGAGCTTCAGTGGAATAACCTTTCCTAAAACCGAATTGCCTTCTATCGAACCAGTTATTCATTTCACAAACATGTCTAATATAATCAGGAAGAATGCCTTCCCAAAGCTTACATACAATGCATGTCAAACTTACTGGCCTGTAATTTTTAGCTTTATGTCTATCACCCTTTCCTTTATACACAGGGGCTACTATAGCAACTCTCCATTCATCTGGTATAGCTCCTTCGGCCAAACAAAATCAAATAAGTACTTCAGATATGGTACTATATCCCAACCCATTGTCTTTAGTATATCCCCAGAAATCTGATCAATTCCAGCCGCTTTTCTAGTTTTCAACTTTTGTATCTTATTGTAAATGTCATTGTTATCATATGTAAATTTTATTACTTCTTTGGCCTTAGTCTCTTCCTCTATCTGGACATTATCCTTGTAACCAACAATCTTTACATACTGCTGACTGAATACTTCTGCCTTTTGAAAATCCTCACATACACACTCCCCTTGTTCATTAATTATTCCTGGTATGTCCTTCTTGGAACCTGTTTCTGCCTTAAAATACCTATACATACCCTTCCATTTTTCACTAAAATTTGTATGACTGCCAATTATGCTTGCCATCATGTTATCCTTTGCTGCCTTCTTTGCTAGATTCAATTTTCTAGTAAGTTCCTTCAATTTCTCCTTACTTCCACAGCCATTTCTAACTCTATTTCTTTCCAGTCTGCACCTCCTTCTTAGTCTCTTTATTTCTCTATTATAATAAGGTGGGTCTTTACCATTCCTTACCACCCTTAAAGGTACAAACCTGTTTTCGCATTCCTCAACAATTTCTTTAAACGCATCCCAGAGTCTGTTTACATTTTTATTTACCGTTTTCCACCGATCATAGTTACTTTTTAGAAACTGCCTCATACCTGCTTTATCAGCCATATGGTACTGCCTAACAGTCCTACTTTTAAGACCTTCCTTTCTATCACATTTATTTTTAACTACCACAAAAACAGCTTCATGATCACTAATACCATCTATTACTTCAGTTTCCCTATAGAGCTCATCTGGTTTTATCAGCACCACATCCAAAATATTTTTCCCTCTGGTTGGTTCCATCACTTTCTGAATCAGCTGTCCTTCCCATATTAACTTATTTGCCATTTGTTGGTCATGCTTCCTGTCGTTCGCATTTCCTTCCCAATTGACATCTGGCAAATTCAGATCTCCCGCTACAATCACATTTCTTTCCATGTCATTTCCCACATAGCTGACTATCCTATCAAATAATTCCGAATCCGCATCAGTGCTACCCTTTCCCGATCTGTACACTCCAAATATATCAAGTTGCCTATTATCTTTAGAAATGAGCCTTACACCTAGAATTTCATGTGTCTCATCTTTAACTTTTTCGTAGCTTACAAATTCTTCTTTCACTAGAATGAAAACTCCCCCTCCCACCTTTCCTATCCTATCTCTGCGATACACACTCCAGTGCCGTGAGAAAATTTCTGCATCCATTATATCATTTCTCAGCCATGATTCAACTCCTATTACAATATCTGGTAAATATATATCTATTAAATTACTTAATTCTATTCCTTTCTTTACAATACTTCTACAGTTCAACACTAACAATTTTATGCCATCCCTACTTGATTTCCAGTTCCCTGTTCCCTTATCACCGCTCCCTAGGCCATCCCGTTTCCCTGAATGTACCTCCCTATTACCCTTCCAAACAAATTTCCTAACTTATACGTACCACTGCAGTTTAAATGAAGGCCATCCGAGCGCAGATCCCTATCTCCTACCCACCCATTATGATCTAGAAATTTCACTCCCAGTTTCCCACATACCCAATCCATAGTCTCATTTAAATCCGCAATCACCCTCCAGTCAGTATCCCTCCTACACAGTATTCCACTAATAACAATCTCCGCTTTCTTAAACTTCACCCGTGCTGCATTTACCAGATCCCACACATCTCCAACTATGTTGGTACTTATATCAGCTTGCCTTACGTTGTTGGTACCAACGTGAAACACTACCACCTTCTCCTTCCCCTCCTCCCTCTCTTCTACTTTCCTCAACATCTGCCTCAACCTAATTCCTGGATAACATTCTACCCTGGTTCCCTTTCCTCCACACACTTTCCCCACGTGTCTAACGATGGAATCCCCCATGACCAGAGCCTCAACCCTACCCACCTCATTTGATCCCCTCCCCTCCTGGTCAGCCCTATCTTTCCTGACAGCTGCAGAAGCTACTTCCTCCTCCCTTTTCTCCTTCCCATTTTTGCTAAAGGTCAGGAACTCTTAAGCCCGAGGTGATGCATAATATTTTTTGTGTGTTTAGTTTCGTCCGAGAGCTCAGTTCTTTCTTACAGAAACTGCAAGCGCGAGCTTCTTGCGTTAAATTCGCTGCTCAGTATTTCTTTTTTACAATTAGCTTTCGCACTGACACTGGGATAGGAAAGGACTAGAAGTGGGAAGGAAGCGGCCGTGACCTTAATTAATGTACAGCCCCATTATTTGCTTGTTGTGAAAATGGGAAACCGCCGAAAACCATCTTCAGGGCTGCCGACAGTGGGGTTCGAACCCACTATCTCTTGGATGCAAGCTCAGAGCTGTGCGCTCCTAGCCGTTCTTCCAACTTGCTCGGTCCTTCAATAAATGATCCGCGTGTAATACGAACAACAAAAATTTAATGGCGTATGGCTTTTGGTGCCGGGAGTGTCCGAGGACAAGTTCGGCTCGCCAGATGCAGGTCTTTTGATTGGACTCCCGTAGGCGACCTGCGCGTCGGGATGAGGATGAAATGATGATGAAGACGACACATACACCCCACCCCCGTGCCAGCGAAATTAACCAATTAAGGTTAAAATTCCCGACCCTGCTGGGAATCGAACCCGGGATCCCTGTGACCAAATGCCAGCACGCTATCCATTTAGCCATGGAGCCGGACTACGAACAACAAAGGTGAATAATTTCAGCCTTGTGCAATGCCTGTTACTACTTTGAACCATGGACTCATTCCACCATAAATTCTCAATGTGAGCCAATTTAATATCATCAGATTATTTTAGGCCTCGCGCGATCACACACCTGCAACTTACTGAAAGTGACACATTCTTCTCAGCTGTGGGCTTATCATCCTGACCACGTTTCAGGTGGTTACTGATAGATTTGCTAACCGTGACACATCAACACCTATATAAGCAAAAATCAGAGGGATATTTTACAGACAAACCATGTTAGTTCCATCTCTGAAAGCACTGCTTGGTAAGTATAATAGTAAATTATCATATCGTACATTTAGTTATAGGCCGTTCCGTTTGAATCCATGATTTAGTTACTCACCCAAGTTCTTTCTTTCTTTCTTTCTTTCTTTCTTTCTTTCTTTCTTTCTTTCTTTCTTTCTTTTTTCTTAATCCGTTTACCCTCCAGGGTTGGTTGTTCCCTCTGACTCAGCGAGGAATCTCACATCTACCACCTCAAGTGCAGTGTCCTGGAGCGTGAGACATTGGGTCATGGGATACAACTGGAGAGGAGGACCAGTACCTCGCCCAGGCGACTTCACCTGCTATGCTGAACATGGGCCTTATGTAGGGGTGGGAAGTTTGGAAGGGATAGGCAAGACAGTGGGAAGGAAGCGGCCGTGGCCTTAAGTTAGGTACAGTCCCGGCATTTTCCTGGAGGAGAAGTAGGAAACCACGGAAAGCCACTTCGAGGATGGCTGGGGTGGAAATCGAACCCTCCTCTACTAAGCTGACTTCCTGAGGCTGAATGGACCGCGTTCGAGCCCTCGTACAACTTTTCTAAATTTCGTGGTAGAGCCGGGAATCCAACCCGGGCCTCCGGGAGTGGCAGCTAATCACGCTAACCACTACACCACAGAGGCGGATTCACTAAAGTTCACGAAGATAAAATTAGTGCGGTATATACAGTAAATTGTGGGATGAGTGCGGCTCCTCGACTGAATTATCAGCGTCAAGGCATTCCCTGCAGAGGGTTCACACATTCAACAAACCACAGTAAAAATCAACACAGAGACTCAACACTGAATACATGCCCCCTCACCCCCCACCCCCTCCACTTTGGGTTGGCATTAGGAAGAGCATCCGGCCATAAAAGAGGGCCAAGCCCACATGAGCTACACAGTTCACATCAGTAGCCCCACCCCCATCCTCAGGGCGTAGGAAAGGAGGCGTCTGCTGTAAATTATGGCAAGAGTCATAAAAACGGATATAAATTTATTCCCCTTGTGAGTGGGTGCGTAGGATACATCAACGGTATCCTCTACCACTCACAACAGGCGATAAAATTGATTAACTCCTTGGAGCTCACCATTGCGAGAGTGGCTTGGTGATCACGGGCCCGTAGAGTGGTCTCGCATTGCTCCCATGTGCTTGTGGCAATCTCCTCGCATTCATCCTTCTTATCAGACCTCGCCTGGTCAAAACTTTTTTTCTTTTCTTTTCCGACCACGACTCTATTAGGTTTGCTGCGACTAAGGAACATTCAACATATTAGTGTCGTGCATTGTTCGAACTTGAGACGGGTAACCAAGACAGAACATCATGTGCCTTGCTCCATATGCAACCAGTATCACGCATGAGTGGAGCGTGTAAGCTAAAATGCCCGAGTTTGCTCCAATTCGTTCGACAGGGCATGTTCGAAGCGAAGCTTGCTGACTAGGGAGGATGCCCTTGCTTGCTTTACTAACGTTGCAAGCAATGTAGTTTTTTCCAGATAGAGGGAATCCCTTGTTTACATAGAGCAAAGCCCGGGAATTCGGAGGTGTAAAAGGGCGAAGGAATGGTTGAGTTACCCGTTAGTTTGAAGCTGAAGTTCACTGTGCCACTTGAATCGACGGACAGCGTTATGGCTAAAATTCAAAGCAGTGAATATAAACTAATCAAGAGAGATGAGCTCAGTTCTGATGTTTGAAAGAAGTTCCTGCTTGTGGTCACTGCAGATAGTCAGCAGACAGGGTATGTTTCCTGTGAAATGTGCATTTCTCCGATAGGAGCATTATTTACTACACTATTTTCCAGTATTGCTTACCTATATACACAAGGCCACCCGAGTTCAGTATATTGTAGAATCACAGTCTAAAAATACGTGTTGAACTATTGACAGTTACATGCCTAGTCATAAGTCCACTATTGAGGCAAAAGCGAATATTCCCATAGATAAAGGCGCGGGAGACAAACAGCAGAATACAGCTAAACAAGAACGAGGGGAAGCGAGCACTTCTACCTGTGCCTGAGACAGCGCGTAAAGGAGCGAGTATGAAGGGGCAAGTTCGAACGAACATAGCTCGCCTCGCCTGTGAGAAGCGAGGCTCGGTCATAGCCATACTCGCCAAATATGAACCGAGCACAGAGCGTGTTTTACACGACACTACAACATATACGGGGAATACACCACGAAAAGGGCTCTGGACAGCTGGCGTGGTGGATTGTCAGTTGGAGGAAGGATGTTACAGAATTTGCTGATGATGTATTCTATTTGTTTGCTCCCCACCACCACTCCACTCCTTCTGTTTCAATGTTTATATAAAACAGGCACTAAAGGAAATCAAAGATAATATGGAAAGGGAATCACAATCCAAGGAGAGGAAATCAAGGCCCTGAAATCTCTCGATGATATTGTTATTTTATCTGAGATTGCAGAAGACATAGAGAAATTGCTGAATGGTATAGTCAGAGTATTGGATAAGAAGTACAAGATGGAAATAAATAAGTCCAAAACAAAGATAATGGAGTGCAGTCGAACGAAGTTAGGTGATGCAGGTAATATTTGATTAGGGAATGAAGTCTTAAAGGAAGTAGATGAATATTGTTACTTGGGTAGTAAAATAAATAACGATGACAGAAGTAAGGAGGAAATAAAATACAGACTAGCACAAGCAAGGAAGGCCTTTTTTTAAGAAAAGAAATTCGCTTACACTGAACATTGATATAGGAATTCAAAAGATGTTTTTACGACTTTCATCTGGAGCGTGGCAGAGGTACTGAATCGAATACGTGAGAGGAGATTGATTTGGCTAAATTTGACGAGAAGAAGAGACATAATGATAGAACATATCTTAAGACACTCGGGACTTGTTCAGTTGGTTTTTGAGGGAAGTGTAGGTGGTAAGAACGGTAGGGATAGACATGCAGATTAGAGCAGGTGTAAGATGTAACAGTTATGAAGAAATGAAAAGGTTAGCACATGATATGGTGGCATGGAGAAGTGCATCAAACCAGTCTGCGGACTAATGACTCAAACACAACTAATCTCTTGGCAACCGGTGGAGATGAACTTGCTGTATTGTTGCAGCGGGTAGAAAATGAAAGTCTTCAGCTTGGATTGAAAGTGAATCGCAGCAACACCAAGGTGATGGTTGTCGATAGAGGAAAGAGGCGGTCGTGAAGTAGGTCTAGATGTTGTTAATGAATTTGTTTACCTTGTCTGAACAACACTGGCAGCTGCAAGAAAGAGATCAGAAGAAGAATTCCTCTCGGAGAAGTTATCATGGACAAGCTTCGAACGATCTGGCGTGACCGATAAACCAGTAAAAACACAAAGGAATGTCTAGTTTATGTTTTAGTATTTTCAGCATCCTTTTATGGCTATGATTCACGGACAGTGAAGGCCAACGTCAAAAAAGAATGTCGACACATTTGAAATGTGGTGCTGGCGTAGGATTCTACGAACACCTTGGACGAAGAAAAGATCTAACTCCTCGATAATCGAAGAGCTGGTATCTCGAATCGACTGTCAACTCTTGTTAGACAGAGAACTCTGAAGTTCTTTGGACATGCATTAAGGAGAGAAAATAGCCTTGAAAATCTAGTTGTCCACGGAAAACATAAATGGAATCAGGCTGCGTGGAAGAGTTCCCAGAAGATGGATAGACTCCAGAAACTCACGCACCTCTCCGAGTGACAATCCGGAAAGCAGAAGACTGCAGATAATGGCGATTGCTAGAGGACTCCGTCGAATAGCGCAGTAAGCATGAGATCACGACATTCAGACATGAGTTATGCGACTGAGAATAGAAGAAAAGATGACTAGGGAGTCCATTTTCACGTCTTCATGCCCTTTCCCTTTCTTCGAAAGATTGGAATTTCGATTTTTTACCCTTTGCTTAACCTAAATAATAATCAGTGATGGGAAGAGTACAAAAAAAAAGTAATTGGGCTCAATTACAGTTACTTGAGAAATATTTTACTCAATTACAATTACAAATGACTTTTTCAACAAGTACTCAATAAAATCACTATTTTCCCTCGCATGGGGCTGGAATAGTACAACAATTTGGAGGGAACAGATACTACTTCATTTTGTGAGACTAAACATGTTACCTACCTTGGAACTTTCGAAATGACCGGGCTGAGTGGGTCAGACGGTTGAGGCGCTGGCCTTCTGACCCCAACTTGACAGGCTCGATCCTGGCTCAGTCCGGTGGTATTTGAAGGTGCTCAAATACGTCAGCCTCTTGTCGGTAGATTTACTGGCACGCAAAAGAACTCCCGTGGGACTAAATTCTGTCACCTCGGACGTAAAGCAAATAACATTATTATTATTATTATTATTATTATTATTATTATTATTATTATTATTATTATTATTATTATTATTTTATTTCGCGCTTCAAGAATCCAATTACCTCCGCCAGATTTGAACCTACGATCTAGGGATCCTGAGGTGACACTGTACCACTGATCCATGGAGTGAAGTAATAATAAAGTGAAGGAGTGGAGGAAAACTAAGCGCCAAAATCCCAGATAACTTTATTAAGAGTTCCCTTCCGGGCTAACTACTGTACAGTACCATGGATGGCGAATGGAAAGCACTGATATCGCTGTACACTGTATTCCTAATTTATTCTTTCTTTCTTTCATTCGTTCTTTCTTTCCTAATCTGTTTACCCTCCAGGGTTGGTTTTTCATTCGGACGCCAAGAGGGATCCCACCTCTACCGCCTCTACCCTGCAGCGTGAGAATTTGGGTCAGTGATACAACTGGGGAGGAGGATCAATACCTCGTCCAGGTGGCCTCACCTGCTATGCTGAACAGGGGCTTTGTTGGGGGGATGGGAAGACTGGAAGGGATATAAGGAGGAGGGAATGAAGCTGCCCTGCCTTAAGTTAGGTACCATCCCGCATTTTGTCTGGGGGAGAAGTGGAAAATCACGGAAAACCACTTCGAGAATGGCTGAGGTGCGAATCGAACACCCTCTACTCAGTTGACCTGCAGAGGCAGAGTGGACCCTATTCCCGTCGTCGTAACATATTTCGAATTTCGTGGCAGAGCTGGGAATCGAACCCGGGCCTCCGGAGGTGGCAGCTAATCACATTAACAACTACACCACAGAAGCGGAACATTTACTGTTTGTTATTTAATCCAATTACCCTCCAGGGTTGTTTCTCCTCCCGGACTCAGCGAAGGATCCCATTTCTATCCCCTCAAGGGCAGTGTTCTGGAGCGTGAGACATTTTGTCTGGGATACATCTAGTAAGGAGGACCAGTACCTCGCGCAGGTGGTCTCATCTGCTATGCTGAACAGGTACCTTGTCAGGGGGATGAGAAGATCGGAAGGAGTAGACAATGAAGAGGAAAGGACGCGGCCGTGGCCTTAAGTTAGGTACCATCCCGGCATTTGCCTGGGGGAGAAGTGGGAAACCATGAAAACCACTTCGAGGATGGCTGAGGTGGAAATCGAACCCTCCTCTACTCAGCTGACCTCTCGAAGCTGAGTGGACCCCATTCCAGTTCTCGTACCACGTTTAAAGTATCATGGTAGAGCCGGGAATCGAACCCGGGCTTCCGAGGGTGGCAGCTAGTCATACTAACTACTACACCCCAGAGGCGACATTCCTTATTTAACACTTTTAAAATCATGCCTTTTCATATTTAAGGTGTCCCAAAAGCATTACTGAAAGAATGATGTAAATAAGTTAATTTGGGTAGGACTTGCATAAAAAAGAAAACGAGTGTCCGCCACTGTGGTGTAGTGGTTGGTGTGATTAGCTGCTACCCCGAGAGTTCCGGGTTCGACTCTCGGCTGTGCCACGAAATTTGAAAAGTGGTACGCGGGCTGGAACTGGGTCCACTTAGCCTCGGGAGGTCAACTGAGTAGAGGTGGGTTCGATTCCCACCTTAACCATCCTGGAAGTGGTTTTCCTTGGTTTCCCACTTCTCCTCCAGGCAAATGTCGGGATGGTACCTAACTTAAAGCCACGGCCGCTTCCTTCGCTCTTCTTTGTCTATCGCTTCCATTCTTCCCATCCTCCCGCAAGGCCCCTGTTCAACATAGCAGGTGAGGCCGCCTGAGCGAGGTACTGGTCATCCTCCCCAGTTTAATCCCCCGACCCAGAGTCTGACTGCCTTTGAGGCGGTAGAGTTGGGATCCCTCGCTGAGTCCGAGGAAAAAACCGACCCTGGAGGATAAACAGATAAGGAAGAAGAAGAAGAAGAAGAAGAAGAAGAAGAAGAAAACGAGTAAAGAGAAGGCGAATTTAGGCTGTTTTTCCGGAACTGCATTTAGGTTGGAAGTGATTTTCTAAATTTGTTTTTATTTTTTTATTTTTTAAGTTTGATGGAGCTATCCAAGACACAATTTGAAACCATTTCCGGGCCCTTTAGCCCTTCAACTTTCAGCACAATTGAGGAAATTGATTAATTTTACATTTTTCGTAGTATGGGGACCCCTATGTTACCTGCTAAGAAATGTTTAAAACGTTTTAACTTTTAATGTTTGTCCTCTCTTGTGCAGCAAATATAATCTGTATCCCCTTTTTCAGCAGGTCTGTTGCTGGTATGCAGTGTTCTCCATATAGAAGCTTATTTGGTGTATCCGGGTCGAGGTCTCTTCACAAGTGGGAACTCTCCTCTTCCTTCCGTAACACAAGGATCATCACAGAATGCAGAATTTCCCTGGCATCTTGTCCGCTATATTTTTCTCCGTCAAGCATCCCGATGTGCCCGATATCCTTCCAGTTTAGGGACAGCAATTAGCATTGACGAGCAGTTTCAGCGGACGATTGGAAAGAAATGATGAATGTGACCTTTGTCAACTGAAATGAGAAGGAACTGGAGAGGCATTATGGACATCCGCGCACTGGACGACAGCTGCCGCCTGGCCTCAGCGTTGGTCGCTGACATCAATGACTTTCAAGCGACCAGCAGCGCGGCTCTTTGAACAGACTTTGTCAATTCAGTGAGTGGCGAGTACATAATGACCATAGATATCGACAGTGTGCAATTTATAGAAGAAATCAAAAAAGACCTGCAATATGGGACATGTCCTTGGAAGCATATAGTGATTGAAATGTAAAGAAAAAATGACAGGAAATGGTTGAATTATTTAGAAGACTATAATATTGCAGATAGTAAAGAAAAACAATGTTTATGTAAGTACTGCTTATTTTATTAATTGCTTATGTCATTTCTCACATATATTCATTTTGCTATGGGACACTGTCCTCACCTAGAACTAAATCCGGGCCGATGACCTTCGATGTTAGGCCTCTTTAAACAAAACGCATCATCATCATCATCAGAACGTAATTCGCTAAGTAATCTCTAACCGCAAATGCATTTCTATTCCGTCTTGCTCCACAATTCTGAAGTCCAGATAATCATTTCATGTATTTGAATCTTCATCAGACTGCTCAAACATACCACGATCATGTACTAATTGTGTACAATGAAACATGCTTTCAGTATAGCCTATTAGAAAGCGAATGCTAATGTCACCTACGCGATAACGGAATGAAATAAAGCGTTCATGTTTTTGCGCAATCACAGTGAACTTTGTGCAATTTAATTGTGTAAACCCACGAACGATGAAATGGCTGTTGTAACCTGACAATTTATGGAAAAAGCATGGAATAAATTTAGGTACACGATATGAAAGATTGCACGAATCATGTGCAGGTCCGCGATATTTCCCAGTAAGGTGGCAATGATCTGGGAGAAATAATTGACTGTTTACCGATGTGACATTGATCGGTTTCTTCATGCAAAATCATCTCATCCAATGTCATTTGAATGGGCTTTTAACAGCCATGCCGTGCAGTTTTCTCCGCAATACATCTTAAAAAAGGATAGAGATGTATCGTAGGAACAAACGACTTTGTAAGCTATCGAAAACGGAGTATGCTTTCGCACGTAATCCGTGTAGGGTTCGCTGAAGTCTGGTTGGCAACGATGAAAAGGTACAGTAAAACATTCAAAATCTGCATAAACAGTAAAGGGAACAGATTCCTGACGATAATACTTCTTAAACTTCATTTCTGCATTTTCTCTGGTTGGCAGAACAAGTTTTATGGCTGGATATGTCATGGAGACAAAGATGCTTAGGTGGACAGCTGGCATCACTAGACTGGATCATATTTCAAATGACAATATTAGGAAACGCTTTGGCGTTGCACCAATCCAGAAGAAAATGCAGGAAAATCGTCTGCGCTGGTTTGGACATGTATTGCCTGCAGAAGACAATACACTGGCAAAGTCAGCGTATACATTGGAAGTCGCTGGAAAGAGGCCCAAGGGACGACCAAGACAGCGATGGATCGATACAGTGCACAACGACCTGAAAGCTGTAAGACTACATCCTGACGTGGCCCGTGACCGAATTAAATGGAGACAACGAATCCATACAGCGTACCCTGCCACCAGGCGGGACAAACGCTAAAGAAGAAGAAGAAGAAGAAGAAGAAGATATGTTGCACAATCGTTTACATGTGTGGCTAACAAGCTTTCTGTTGTAAAGTACTGCAAACATCTGTCGCATATATACTTTTGCTATCGTGCGATGCAAGTTGAGAACATAACAAGCGCGAAAGATTAGTTATAAGGCAGTAGTGGCTTGTGTTTTCATTGCAAACATATAAAAGATGAAGATGGTGTTGTTTTTGAGAAGAAGCGGTGTAAGGTGGTCCTACGATACGGTCTCCGTCGACACCGTAAACAGGAAAAGAAAAATTCGGGTTGTTTTCCTCAAACGTAGAAATGTTTGTTAAATCCATAGGAAAAGGAACACCTTCACAATTTAATGACTGTTGCAAATGAACAAACATATCCTTATGTTGAAATATTGTTGACGGTCTATCTGTTGTTGCTGGTTTCAAATCCATTGCGATACACCATAAAAGCAATAGTCATCGTTATTCTCAATATTGATCACTGCTTATTTACAGTCGCTTGAGGAAGTTTAATGTATCGCCTACCTGAAATCAAGGGGTCGAATTTACACGCATTAATTTGAAGATGCGAAATACTTTCGAGTGCTTTATTGCTCCCTCCCTCTTCAAACTTTTGAAATTTAGTGAGCAATGCGTGGACAATGTGTTTGCGAAACCATTCCGAAATATTGTATGAACCTTAGATTTTCGTCATTTTAGATGAAATGTAAAATGTTTCATGAATTTCTTGATCATCTTTGAAAAAATGAAGGAACAAGCAAGGCTGGCGTTTAGTTTAAGCGCCGTATGCATAGTCAGCACAGAAGTGACTTTTTCTTCGAAAACATAGCAAGAGTGTTGCGAACGACGAAACAACATATCGGCCGCACATAACAAAGTTCAGTTCCATAGGCGCACAAATACAATTTTGAAACAAATCAAATGGAGGACCAGACTGCCCCAAACGAGCAGACACAAACACATCACTCACAAGGTGATTCAAACATTTATTACACATGAATAAAACACTGCAGATTTACACATTATGTACAAGAAATTCGGAGGTACACCAAAACACGTGTACTGCTGCCGGTCGCCATGTTCAGTGTCTGTGTAAAACAAAAACGCAGCAGCACATTGCCAACTGTTACAAAATGAAATGCGGCAGACGAGTACCAACACAAAAGCCGCAACATACTCCCCCCTTTGAGGGATCTCAACACTCAAAATAAAAGTCAAGTGTTCATGTTCATCACAGACAAATTAATAAAAAAAATAAACTCAGATACAACATATACAAATATACAACTATACAACATCCTTGGGCAATGGACACAATTTCACTATGGCACGGCGCAAAACACCAGTTTTAGTCTTTACACTGACCACACGAGAAATATTGTCACAACCAGGATGGAGCTCCTGGATTATACCAGTTTTCCAAACCAGAGGAGGAAGGTTATCCTCCCTTAGAAGCACTAAATCTCCCACAGTTGGAGTCCACTTTCCTACAGAAGACCATTTGCGTCTTTGTTGAAGTGATTGTATGTATTCTTTTGACCACCTCTGCCAAAAATCGTGATACAGCTGTTGCACCAAATTCCATTTAGTTAGGCAGGAGCGGGAGCTGTTGGATATGTCTGGAGAGGGGATAGAGGTCAATCGTCTCCCTACTAGAAAATGTCCAGGTGTCAAATAGCATTGATCATTGGGGTCGTCAGTCATTGAACAGAGAGGTCTCGAGTTCAACACAGACTCAATTTGATACAAAAGAGTACTCAGCTCTTCAAAATTAAGAATGCATTTTCCTAGGGTCCGCTTTAAAAGTGATTTTGTGGACTTTATTCCAGCTTCCCAAAGTCCACCGAAATGAGGACTGGAGGGTGGAATAAACTTCCAATTCACATTAAAATTAGATGAATATTCCTCTATTTCAGTAGAACTATCCTTAATAAATCTTAATAACTCATTGTTGGCTCCAACAAAATTTGTGCCATTATCACTCAAGATGAGATTTGGAAATCCTCTACGCGCCGTGAATCTTCTAAATGCGGCGAGGAAGTCCTGAGTCGTTAGACTCTTCACAGTTTCAAGATGTATTGCTTTAGTGACAAGACAAACAGAGAGAGCAATGTACGCTTTAAACTTTATCTTACTCCTCGGGTTATCACCTTTAATGATGATTGGGCCACCATAATCAAGACCAACCTTAACAAAGGGTAATGATGGCTCAACTCTATACGTGGGTAACTGACCCATTATGTGAGTGGTGAGTGGAGGTTTGCTCTTGAAGCACTTGTAGCATGAATGGATCACACCACGAACAACTGCCTTCCCACGTGGAATCCAAAATCTGTTACGCAAGGAAAACAATACAGCCTGAGGGCCGGAATGCAACAGCATCTCATGTTCATGTTTAACAATCAATTTAGTAACAAAGTGTTTCGGAGGAAGAATGATGGGGTGTTTTTCATTGTATTCCAACTGAGAATTCATGAGTCGACCACCGACTCTCAACAACCCGTAATCATCGAGGAATGGATTCAAAGTTTTCAATGAGCTCGAAGAGGCAACTACATTATTAGACCTCAAGTCATGAAGTTCCTTTCCATACTCAATAGCTTGTATCAGACTTATTATTTTCATTTCACTAATCATCAGTTCTTCAGGGGTGAGTGGACCAATGACACGAGCATCCTTAGTGGAGCGAACATTGGTAATAAATCTCAGAACATAGCTATAAACTCGCTTAAGTTTGAGAAAGGACGAAAACTTCTCTAACTCAGGTGGGTACATGTTAACTAGCAAGACTCTCAAAGAGGGTTTCGATTCTGCATTCACAGCAGATGGTGTATTACTGGCAACAAAATCAGGGTACACGGGGGACAATTCGTGCAACCAGGAGGGACCATGCCACCATACATCAAGAGAAAACATTTGTGAGGGTAAAACACCTCGAGACAAGTGGTCAGCTGGGTTGCTGTGGGTCGGTACGTGTCTCCAGTCTGAGACTGAAGTGAGGGATTGAATTTCAGCAACTCTATTAGCGACAAAGGTTTTCCAACAATTGGCGGGTTTCTGTAACCAACACAGAACTATCGTGCTGTCAGTCCAGCAGTATGTTGAGAAAGGAATGTGCAATTTCAGCGATTCAGTTACCTTACTCATTAGGCGAGAAAGCAATAGAGCAGCACAAAGCTCTAAACGGGCAATAGATTGCTGTTTTAATGGAGCAACTCTCGATTTAGAAGTCAACAGGATCACTGATACCTCATCATTATCAGATACTGTCCTAATATACACACAAGCACCATAGGCAGCTTCTGAAGCGTCAGAAAAGCCATGGATTTCAATAACCTTATTCTTAGCAGAGGGCATTACATTTCTTTGCACTCTGAGGTCATTAAGCAAGGGGAGCTCACTGTAGATAGCATTCCATGTTTCAATAATTTCAGATGAAGGTTCTAACACAAAATCCCAATCAATTTTCAACTGCCAAAGAAACTGCAGGATAAGTTTACACTTAACTACGGCACATCCTAACAATCCAAGGGGATCAAATATGGAAGCAATGATAGTGAGAATGCTTCTCTTAGTGACTTCCTTAGGTGCTTTCTTCAAGTTTATTTGAAACTGAAACTCATCACATTTAGGATGCCACACGATACCTAATGTTTTAATAGCTTCATCCTTAGTGAGGTTACAAGGTGACAACATTTCTCTATCCTCTACAGGGACATTGGCAAGAGCTTCTGGACAATTTGACGTCCATTTTCTAAGATGAAAATGTGCACTATCGAGCACAGAAGAAATTTCTGATTGAAGCTCCTTAGCTCCTTCAACTGAACTAGTACCTGTCAGCAGGTCGTCAACATAAAAACAAGAGCGAATGATCTCTGATGCAGTGGGGTGAGATTCCTTGTGTTCATCAGCAAGTTGAACTAGACATCTCGTGGCAAGAAAAGGGGCGGAACTTGTACCGTATGTGACAGTAGTAAGACGGTAGTCCTTGATTTCTTCATCAGTAGATTCACGCCAGACAATTTTCTGAAGATTTCTGTGGTCAGGATGAATTAGCACACATCTATACATCTTAGCAATGTCAGCCGTAAGAGCAACAAAATAGGTTCTGAACCTTAAAACAATGGACAGCAAGTCAGGCTGAATAGTAGGACCAACCATTAACATAGAATTCAATGCTATCCCATTTGATGATTCACAACTTCCATCAAAAACAACTCTCAACTTGGTTGTAGTGCTAGAATCCTTGAGCACACAATGATGGGGCAAGTAAAAGCTTACAGAGTTAGAGGTCTCTGGAGGAGCAATTTCCATGTGACCCATTTCACTGTATTCACACATGAAATCTACATACTTCCCTTTCAAGTCTGGAAGCTTAGCAAATTTATTTTCCATCTGTTTGAGCCTTCTAACAGCATTATGCTTAGACTCAGCTACAGGTGGCACTTCAGCACGAATAGGAAGTTTGACAACAAACCTACCAGAATCATCTCTTTGAACACTATTCACAAAGTGTTCTTCACAAGCCCTTTCTTCAGGAGTAAGAACTGGTTGATGAAGTTCTTCAAGCTCCCAAAACCTTTGGAGTTTAGTGTCAATAGAATCAAGTTTTACAAGATTAGCACGACGAGCCTTGGCATTATTCTTAATGCACGACTCAGGGAAAGTGCCTGACAGCACCCAACCAAATTCGGTATCTAATAAGGCGGGATAACCCTTCTTATGCAAAGTATTAGAAGACACAATTTCATAGTAGACATCAGCACCTAGCAAAATATCAATAGTAGAGGGCTGATTAAATGTCCTATCACTCAAAATAATATCATCAGGAATAACCCAATTGGAACAATCAATTTCCTGCGCCGGAAGTGGACTTGTGATTGTGTTCACTACTGCACAGTTCAACTTCAATGTATAATCTGATACATTGGAGAATAAAACAAGGTTACATGTGGAGCTTACAGGAGACACATTCGCATTGCCTATACCAACAATAGGTAGACGACAAGACCTAGTACGAATACCAAGCTTCTTGACAAGATCAGAAGTCACAAAGGATAATTGACTCGCAGAGTCTAACAAAGCTTTAACTAGTATAATCTCTCCTGAGCTATTTTTTACTCCTACACACGCTGTGCTCAGCAAAACATTCGAACCTAGTCCTGAAACAACCTTCATGGCAGTGGGTGAAACAATTGCAGAACTTGTAGCATTCATATTATTATTGTTATTATTGGGACTTGTTTGTTCCTTGTGAACCAATAAGTTGTGGGGCCCATTACACTGGGAGCATTTGTTTTGCTTACAATGTTTAGAAACATGAGAAGCGGAAAAACAAAGATAACAAAGTTTATTTTCCCTCACAAACTTGCGACGGTGATCAATGTTTGCTTGTTTGAACTTTCTACAATCAGAAATGCTGTGATTATCAAGTTTGCAAAACCTACAATTTAAGGAAGTGCTATTGTTGGCAATGTGAAGGGCTTTTAGGTTGGATTTTAAGTCTCGTTTTTGCTCAATAACAGGTTTCTTGCATTCTGTTAGCTCTAATGTTTGACATTTTCTTTCCAAGAAATCAATCAAATTATTTAGTGTGGGAATATCAGTGGAGGCAAATTTGTTTTCCCATTCACTCCTATGGTTGGACTTGATCTTACTTAGAATCAATTCCTGTAGCAAAATTTCATGTAGTGGAACCTGACCCTCTAAATTGTCAACAGCACTAAGATTAGATTTTACTTGGTTTATCAATTTGCGATATTCAACGGAAGATCCACTAGTACAATTATGGAGATTGAGCAAATGTTTTACATGCTGTGAAACAATCAAGCGTTTGTTATTGTACCTTTCATCAACTAAATTCCAAGCAACAGTGAAATTATCAGCACATATGTATAGGTTATCTAACAAATCCCTGGGTTCGCCTTGAAGAGACGACAATAGGTAGTGTAGTCTTTGCACATTGTCAATGCGGGTATTGTTAACAACTAAGCTTTGAAAGGTGTTCCTGAAACTCAAGTATTTTGTCAAATCTCCTTTAAAAACAGGCAATTCAATGGGCGGGAGCTTCAAGCTACAGTTGGACCGAGTAGAGTTATCAGAAATAATGGATGCATTGCTTGGACTTGTGGGTCTCTCAAACGAGCAAAGCAATTCTTGAATCCTAGCAACTATTGCATGATATCTGTTTTCAAATTCATCATGCTCTCCAAAGTGAGTTTCGCTAGATTTTGAGTCTAATTCACATTCTAGACACTCCCTAACAATGCTGAATTCCTTCCAAATTTCTGGCAGCCTATTTTGCCTAGAAATTAGTTCGTGATGGTTGATGTTATCTTGCTTTAAGTAATTTTCAAGGTGAGTTAATGACCTTTTAAGTAGACCACGTTTTGAACAGCCTTTGCTTCGGATTCAAACACCATGATGAATGGTTCAGGTAATCAATTATTGACAAGATAATAATAGAAATCAATCTTACAACAATGGTGACTATACAAACAATAAGCTCTATATTCAGTGCACTGCATTCATTTTGCATTGTTGAAATGAGTGACAGTCTTTGAATGGAACCAACAATGTAGGTAGATGAACAAAAGCATGAAATAACGTATAATAAACCACGTACGTTCTAAAATATACAAAATACACAAAGCGGCCCAACAAATTATTAGCACGAAATCGTATAATGCCCATGAGAAGTCAAGACAAATCTGTTATTCTATACACGGAAAGTGCTAGCAGTAGGGTTAGGATATCAGGCAGGATGTCTACCCTAGTCAAGATAGGAACAATAAAGACAAATGGAACAGACTTACAGTACATGGCGGTGCTGTATCATCAATCATCACTACCACTGGAAACACTCCTTGGCTGGAATCACATGCCCAAAGTGACTGGAAAGTCCAAAGGATGACGTCTGCGATGTAATGTTCACTGGAGTCCAAATTCCAAGTAGCATTTAACATCTCGAACATCAGGGTATCAGATAAAGGCTGGCGTAAACAGCTCACAAGAACAAATGCAATAAATAGCACGTGGTAACTTCCACAGATTGTTAACGTGCGATATCAAGGCAGTTCCAAAACAATGTAGACTTCGTTGAAATCTCAATATGACGAATTCAAACATTCGTAGTAATTAGCCTTAAGCACGACATCCTGGTGCTTTTATACAATAACTGTTCACGATGCTTTTCGCGCCAAGCTCGTTGCTATGTTCAAACGGCGATTGCAGGCAACAATTCATGACGATAACAATTTTTAGGTGACTAGCACAATGTTCAAAGTTCACAATGATTCTCATCGCGGCCCGGAAGGACCAAAATTTTATGTTGCGAACGACGAAACAACATATCGGCCGCACATAACAAAGTTCAGTTCCATAGGCGCACAAATACAATTTTGAAACAAATCAAATGGAGGACCAGACTGCCCCAAACGAGCAGACACAAACACATCACTCACAAGGTGATTCAAACATTTATTACACATGAATAAAACACTGCAGATTTACACATTATGTACAAGAAATTCGGAGGTACACCAAAACACGTGTACTGCTGCCGGTCGCCATGTTCAGTGTCTGTGTAAAACAAAAACGCAGCAGCACATTGCCAACTGTTACAAAATGAAATGCGGCAGACGAGTACCAACACAAAAGCCTAAAGAAAGAGAATAAGAAAGAATTTGGATCGAAAGCATTCAAACAACTTCATATAATACTGCTTAGTATAACTTACGCGATGAAAAACATGTTATTTATAGTTTCCCAATTCGTTGCCATAATTACACATCAACGAAACTAATGACACAAGATTTGTTCTCTATTCTATGGTGTATAATACAAATAGATCCTTGATTTAGTTGTTCTATTTCTAAATCGGTTAGCACACTAAATCTATTGAGTAGAACTATTTGGAAGTCCTCACACACGCACAAAATTCTTTCACCAAATTTTGTTTTTAGTTTTCGAAGCGTAATCACTTTAAATCATTCATTTAGCGGAAGACTGATCAGCGGTCTAGTTGTAGGAACCGAAAGATGACCTAGCTGGTTAATTCTCTCCAATTTTTCTATAAAGAGCGAAATACTATTTTTAGAATTAAAAAATCAATTTATACAGATGAGTTAATGAAACAAACGGAAACATACATTAAGACGTCCGCGTCCAATGTAGATATACCTTGCGTGGACAGCAAACAGCGACTCGGATGAAGTGAACGGCAAACATTAATCGCGATAATAATCCTCGTCACAATCAACTGAGACTCTTCTGTTAAGAAAAAAAATATTAATGTATGTCTGTAGCTCGAAGGATACTTAAATCCTCAACAGCTCCGCTATCAGCTGTTATAGACAGCCTAGGTATCATTGAAGAGGAGTACCAAGTAAGGTAGCTTTCCTCACTGAGCTAAGCCTACTAAAATGCATGCAACCCTATAAACATTAGTTTTTACACGATTTATAGCAAGCACTCAGCTCGAAGGTTAGTAGGATCCTCAACAGCTCTACTATGAGCTGTTATAGATAGCCTAGGTATCACTAAAGAGGTGTACAAAGTAGATGAGGAGTAAGGTAGTTTCCTGTTGCTTTCCTCACCGAGCCAAAAGTTGTAGTCTGCGAAAATGCAAGCACTAACCGGACCTATAAGCAATAGTTTTACGTTAGACATTAGCTCATATCTCGTTAAATATTCAACAGCTCCGCTATCAGCTGTTATAGATAGCCCATGCATCACTAAAGAGGCGTTAGGTAAGGTAGCTTTCCTCACTGAGCTAGAAGTTGCTACTGCTAAGCCTAATAAAATGCATGCAACCCTATAAGCATTAGTTCTTACACGATTTATAACAAGCACTGAGCTCGAAGGTTAGTCGGATCGTCAACAGCTCCGCTATGAGCTGTTATAGATAGCCTAGGCATCAGTACCTTTAAAGGTGGTAAGGAATGCTAAAGATCCACTATATTATAACAGAGAAGTAAAGAGACTAAGAAGGAGGTGCAGATTGGAAAGAAATAGAGTTAGAAATGGCTGTGGAAGTAAGGAGAAATTGAAGGAACTTACTAGGAAATTGAATCTAGCAAAAAAGGCAGCTAAGAATAACATGATGGCAAACATAATTGGCGGCCATACAAATTTTAGTGAAAAATGGAAGAGTATGTACAGGTATATTAAGGCAGAAACAGGTTTCAAGAAGGACATTCCAGGAATCATTAATGAACAAGGGGACTGTATATGCGATGAACTTCAAAAGGCAGAAGTATTCAGTCAGCAGTAATAAAGATTGTTTGTTACAAGGATAATGTCCAGATAGAGGAGGTGACTAATACTAAAGAAGTATTAAAAAATACCTATGACAACAATGACATATACAGTCAGACACAAAATTTGAAAACTAGAAAAGCAGCTGGAATTGATAAGGTTTCGGGGGATAGACTAAAGATAATGGGTTGGGATATAGTACCATATCTGAAGTACTTATTTGATTATTGTTTGCAAGAAGGAACTTTACAAAATGAATGGAGAGTTGCTTTAGTAGACTCTGTATATAAAGGAGAGGGTGATAGACATAAAGCTGAAAATTACAGGCCAGTCAGTTTGACAGGCATTGCATGTAAGCTTTGGCAAAGCATTCTTTCTGATTCTATTAGACATGTTTGCGAAATTAATAACTGGGTTGATACAAGACAGTTTGCGTTTAGGAAAGGTTATTCTCCTGAAGCCCAACTTGTAGGATTTCAGCAAGATATAACAGATATCCTGGATTCAGGAGGTCAAATGGACTGTATCGCGATTGACCTATCTAAGGTATTTGATAGGTTAGATAATGTGAGACCACCGTCAAAAATGAGTGCAAGTGGACTTGACAAAAGAGTGAGCGAATGGGTGGCTCTGTTTCTAGAAAACAGAACTCCGAGAATTAGAGTAGGTGAAGGTTTATCTGTCCTTGTAATAATTAAGAGGGGAATTCCTCAAGGCAATATTAGTGAATCTTTATATTTTCTTATCTATATATATAAAATAAGAGTTTTTTCTGCACATTGCTCAGAATTTGAAAAGAATGGTATTTCTGCATCGGTCATGTCCACAGTAACCAGGAAATGCACTTTTTATTTTTCCGTAATTTCTGTCTGTCTGTCTGTCTGTCTGTCTGTCTGTCTGTCTGTCTGTCTGTCTGTCTGTCTGTCTGTCTGTCTGTCTGTCTGTCTGTCTGTCTGTCTGTCTGTCTGTCTGTCTGTCTGTCTGTCTGTCTGTCTGTCTGTCTGTCTGTCTGTCTGTCTGTACACGCATCACTAGAAAACGGCCAAAGAAAATTTAATGAAAAATCGGTATGCAAAGTCGGGGAATAAGTCGCTACAATCTATGCCATAAATAATTTTATTCACGCTGATAGAAATGGTAGTTTAGGGGAAGGCCTAAAATTTAATTTTCAAATAGTTATGTTTTTAGTAGTCCTATCTTCATAAAAATTGGTATGCAAAGTCTAGTAATAAGTCGCTATAATCTAGCCTATGAATAATTTTATTCACGCTGAGTGAAATGATAGTTTATGGGAAGGCCTAAAATTTAATTTTTAAATACTTACGTTATTAGTGGTCCTATTTCATTGGAAATTGGTATGCAAAGTCGGAGAATGAGCCACTACAATTTAAGCTATAAGTAATTTTATTTACGCTGAGTGAAATGGTAGTTTAGGGGAAGGCCTAAATGTAATTCTCAAATATTCATATTATTAATTGTCGCATCGATAAATACTACATAACCAAAGTTATAGAGAATTAAATTTCCGACCATTTATGTCTTATACATTTTTACCGTACCGGCTATGATAACACAGATATTCATGAATTTGTATTTTTGTTGCTAAGTCCATATCAATGCCGAGCCACGAGAAAATGGGTTAACAGAATTTAATGAAATCGGTAAATAGAGTAGGGGAATAAGAAACTACAGTCTAAGCTATAAACAATTTTATTCATCCTGGATGAAATTGTAGTTTAGGGGAAGGCGCCTAAAATGTAATTTTTAAATACCAATGTTATTGGTCCTATCGAAAAGTACTATATAAAAAAGTTACAGAGAATACAATTTCTGATCATTTATCTTTTTATTCAGTTTTACCGTACCGACTATGATAAGAGTGGTATTTCAGAGTGGGAATAAAACGAAATGTGAAGGCCTATAATATCGAAAGTGCATAACATTGATCAACAATAACATTACATTGACCATTGTTTATTGTGATGTTCTTTGTCTCTTATGCTGCCTCTCAACTTCGAGAGATGGGATTACTTCTGCGTACCGAGTATAACAGCCTGACTGAATATTGGCGGGAAATAGCCGGGGAGTTAGAAAACTTTCTTCTTTAGCATGCCATTCCTCTGGTTCATACATTTTCTGATACAGCTGGTACGTAACACACTGGATCATCATAGTATTTCAGCTATTCGATCCCTAATCTGACGCGCTGTTTGAATGAGCAGTGTGCATACTTTAGGCAGAGCCTCACTTAGTGGTAGTAGTAGTAGTAGTAGTATGGCCTGGTCCAAATTATAGCACCACAATATTCACTAAATAACTCAAAATTCAACTCTGAAAAGAGCCGTTTCTTTCTCTTCACTTTTATTAAATTCTACATTCAATTTATTCCAAACTAGCAGTGAAGAGGGGGTTCCTCTTCTGGCTTGGAGGAAAAAAATTGCCTTCAAGTCAGATAGATTTTTCCGCCGCCAGTGTAGTGAATTGATATTTTCCGACTCATCGGGTACTCCTAGGAAACAGAATAGTAACTGGGCATAGTTTTTGCCCTGGGAGTCTCCACTATTCGACCCTCTCCCCGCCGAAGAAAGCCGAAGTGTGTTCACGGATCACGGCTGTCTGCAGTTTGGTCATTCCAGGTCTGGAACTTTGGACTGTTAAATAGGCAGCGTAGTCCTGTTCGTTAAAAGTGAGGAAATGTGTGGTGTTTAATTTAAACGAGTATTTCGTAATATGAAAGCATTGCTTTTAATCGCGCCATTCCTATTGACGTCATTGTATGTTCATTTCAGTTGGGAAAACCACTAAGACAGTCTTTCTGAAGATGTAAAAAGGCATTACTGTATAATGAAAACATCCCAACGTGATTGTGACTGATGGTATGAAATTGGGTCTACCATTACAGTGAAAATTCCCTCAGACTTCATATGAGAAAAGATGTTTGGTGACCTCCCGCCGCGTTTCTAGGGTAACGTTAAGAGCTAAGACAATCTTGCTCACAACATGTACACTACCTAACCTAGAATTCTGTATACAATGTAGAATTCCGTAGCGAAGCACGGGTACATCAGCTAGTATATATATGTATCAATGATATGTGTAAAGAAGTGGAATCAGAGATAAGGCTTTTTGCAAATGATGTTATTCTGTACAGAGTAATAAATAAGTTACAAGATTGTGAGCAACTGCAAAATGACCTCGATAATGTTGTGAGATGGACAGTAGGCAATGGTATGATAATAAATGGGGATAAAAGTCAGGTTGTGAGTTTCACAAATAGGAAAAGTCCTCTCAGTTTTAATTACTGCGTTGATGGGGTGAAAGTTCCCTTTGGGGATTATTGTAAATACCTAGGTGTTAATATAAGGAAAGATCTTCATTGGGGTAATCACATAAATATGATTGTAAATAAAGGGTACAGATCTCTGCACATGGTTATGAGGGTATTTAGGGGTTTTAGTAAGGATGTAAAGGAGAGAGCATATTTGTCTCTGGTGAGACCCCAAATAGAGTATGGTTCCAGTGTATGAGACCCTTACCAGGATTACTTGATTCAAGAACTGGAAAAAATCCAAAGAAAAGCAGCTCGAATTGTTCTGGGCGATTTCCGACAAAAGAGTAGCGTTACAAACATGTTGTAAAGTTTGGGCTGGGAAGACTAGGGAGAAAAGAGACGAGTTGCTCAACTATGTGGTATGTTCCGAGCAGTCAGTGGAGAGACGGCGTGGGAGGACATCAGTAGACGAATAAGTTCGAGTGGCGTTTATAAAAGTAGGAAAGATCACAATATGAAGATAAAGTTGGAATTCAGTAGGACAAATTGGGGCAAATATGCGTTTATAGGAAGGGAAGTTAGGGATTGGAATAACTTACCAAGGGAGATGTCCAATAAATTTCCAATTTCTTTGCAATCATTTAAGGAAAGGCTAGGAAAACAACAGATAGGGAATCTTCCACCTGGGCGTCTGCCCTAAATGCAGATCAGTAGTGATTGATTGATTGCCTGCCTGGCCGGAGGTTCCGAGTTCGATTCCCAGCTATTAACGCTAGCTTCTTTTTCGGAGTTTACGAAGCAACTGCTGAAGTGCCGTTGAGCAAGCCAAGGCCAGCCCCCGTAGTGTAGCGTGCGTGCTTCTCGCCCGGAGACACCGAGTTAGATTCCTTACCAGGTCAGAGATTTTTTCCCCTCAACCTAAGAGCAGAATTTGAAATTGCCCACTATTACGTGCATAAGGTAGCAGCCTTAAAGTTTTAACCCCGTCAGGATGTCAGCACTTAAGTTAGCCATGTTTAAGGTCTATGGCCCACGTAGTTAAAAGATGACAGCTGTCAGAAAAAGCAGGTAGAATTTTTCAAATTGCCCGCTACCACGTGCATAAGGTAGGAGCTATCCGGATTCAGCGCCGTCAAGACGCCAGCACTGAAGTTAGCGATGCTGTCTTGTTTAAAGATAAAACTCTCGCGAACATAGCAGCAGTAAGTTTTTATTTTCTACCGCTAGAGCGTGTGCGCGCGCACCTATCGATTATGCTTGCATCGACTATCATACTAACTTCTTCCGCTAGAGTGTACAACGATCGCATGTGTGCGAGCGCACCTGTCGATATGTTTACACATCGACTATCGTAGTAAACTTCTTCCGATAGAGTGTGCAAACATCGCATGTGCACACACACCTCCACTGCTCATCAACCTGCGCGCGCACACATGCTGTTCTATGCCTTCTCCCCCACCCGCTTACAAGATGTAATAAAAAGGCAGTGAACAGTGTCTATTCTTTACCACTCTCTCGGAAGAGAGAGGCGGCCGTCCCTAACTTCTTACCCGGGCAATATTTTTTTGGTAGAGGACTACCAAGGTGGTAGACTTCTACGGAGAGAGCACATCTCTCCATCCCCTATTTTTGTACGTGGAGATAGGGGAAAGAGGACTAGCTCTTTGATCCCCCTATATTCCCCGAAGTCAATAAAGCATAACAATTTACTTAGGTTAGCCTACTATGCCTAAGATAACAGCCGTGGAATTCCAAATTGCCCGCCACCATGTGCATAAAGTAGCAGCACGATGCTCTCTTGTTTAAAGATGCCAGAGCTGACAGCTGTCAAAAAGCACGTGGATATTTTTAAATTGGGCGCCACCACGTGCATATGAAGTTTAGTGCCGTAAAGATGGCAGCAATGAAGTTAGCGATGCTCTGTTGTTTAAAGGTAGGAGCTGTTTACTGTCAAAAAAGCACGTGGATTTTTTCAAATTGTCCGCCACCACGTGCCTAGAGTGGTTGCTGTAAAGTTTAGTGCCGTAAAGATGGCAGCACTGAGGTTAGCGATGCTCTGTTGTTTAAAGATGACAGCTGTCAGCTGTCAAAAAAGCACGTGGCTCTGTTTACAAATTCAAATTTCGCGCGCGCCGAATTCAAATTTCTCGCGCGCAGTCACGTGACCCGCTCCGCGGTCTCTGATTGGCCTGCCGTTGAACTGTCACTGCCCTACTACTAAGGACATTGTCGTTTGGTTTCCCAACTAAAATTTGAAGGTTATCTGATCTACCTATGAATTAAAGAACAATTAATTGTATTTGATTCTAAACAAAATATATTCTTTAAGTTTAGAATTTAAATGACAAGATTTGCTGCGATAATTTTAAAGATAATATAAAACTCTGAAATTACAACTGAAAGAAACTCTAGGCATTAAATTTAGTTTCCTCTTGACCGGACATTTAAAAGTTGTACAAGATATTTATCCCTCACTGTTTCACTTAACAGTACCTTGAACACTTCGAGTGTTAATATGACGTATTCCTTTGAGTTGGTATCAGGTGTAAGTAATCCCAAAAATAGGGTCTCCTACTTTTTTATAAATACAGAACTTGTTCGTGTGGCTGTTGGTCACAATATTGTGAAGAGTGTTTCCTGCGCTCGCATACATGCGCACGCCGCGCTGAGGCACTCAGTCTTGGCTTGACAGCCGTTGAGAATGGAGCTCCCGTTGGATGTTGCCGCCAAGTGCGAAGTGCGCGCAGTTATTAGGTTTTTGAATGCAAAAGGTACTGAACCGATTGAAATCCATCACCAATTGACGGAAATGTATGGTGAGTCGTGCATGGATGCCAAAAATGTTCGTAAGTGGTGTAGAGTTTGCAGCCGGTTGGACTGAAATTCACGACGAACAAAAGAGCGGGAGACAGTCAATTTTCGTCGAGACAGTCATGAAGGTTGAGCAAATCATGCGTGAGGATTGGCGGATCACCTTGGATGATCTCTGCACTTTGGTTCCTGAGGTTTCCCGAAGTGCCACTTACAGAATATCAACGGTAAAGTTGAATACCGGAAGGTGTGCGCAAGATGGGTGCCACGCATGTTGACTCAAGACCCCATGTGGCAACGAGTTGATTCTTCCCGCGCATTTCTTCGACGCTTTTCAGCCGAACAGGACAACTTTTTGGACTCAATTGCCACGGGTGACGAAACCTGGGCGTTCCCCTTTACACCTGAGACCAAGCAACAATCACGCCAGTGGCGGCATCCCGCTTCGCCAAAGTCGCGGATATTCAAGCAAACACAGTCTGCCGGTAAAGTCACAACAACTGTATTTTGGGAACAAAAAGAGGTATTGTTGGTCGACTTTATGCCCGCTGGGACCACAATTAACGCTGACAGCTACTGTGGGACCCTGAAAAAATCAGACGGGCAATTCAGAACCAGAGAAGAGGAATTTTGAGCAATGGCGTAAACATTCTCCATGACACGCACGTCACCCGGCAAACCGTTGCTCTCCTGCAACAGTTTCAGTGGAACATCATCACTTACCCACCATATAGTCCCGACTTGGCGCCCAGTGACTATCATATGTTCCTTAAGTTGAAAGAACATTTGGCTGGAGAGCGATTCAGCACCGACGACGAGGTAAAAGGTGAGGTTCAAAACTTCCTGAACAGCATGGCGGCAAGCTGGTATGACATGGGCATACAGAAACTGTCACAGCGTCTAAAAAATTGCATCGATTGAAAAGGTGATAATGTGGAAAAATAGGCAAATATTCAAGCTTTAAAATGTTGTAAACCATTGTAGAAATAAACAGGTCTATGCGTTTATAAAAAAATAGGAGGCCTCATTTTTGGGATTACCTTCGTATCTCAAACCTAATTTGGTGAAGTATCCATTTAGTTTCAAAAACGAGATAAAGCATAGCTTGAAAATATAATCACACTTCACAATCAACTTTACAAAAAATTCACTGATAACTGTTAGTCTGCATAACGACGACTCAATATTCGGCTGTCACCGAACTGACACAAGAACTCGACCGAACAGATGCACGAAACACACTCCGAACATTTAATCCATTTGGTCACTGACGACTACTTATCCATGTCACTGCTCTATCTCCAGTTGACTGACTGACCAACTGTGGCCTCACTCTCCATATGACTATCCATCTACAAAGACTCCTTCCAACTGAGTGACCGCTATAGGGTACTCCTCCTTATATAGACACTAGTTGTCACATGGTATTACACCCACGTCATAGTTAAAACAGTCCATGAGATCACTCACACACAGCTCCCAAGTGTTACATATTGTGTTGAAATAGCCTCAGGCAAATTAGGAACTCCCTACATTATCTCATACTTCTAAATGCATACAATGACACAGCGATGACTCGACAGTTACTGTAACAGTATTACACCACGTAATGCAATGTCTTAAAGTTGTTTCACAAAATAAATACATGTCTTATATTAGGCAGCATATCTCACTCTACATTATCTTAATGCTAACACACACACACACACACACACACACACATAATAAATTAAATACAATGAAGCAAGCGATAATTAATGAATACATAGTGAAATCAGATTATAGAACTGAATCAAATAATAACAACAGTTACAATAATAATAATAATAATAATGATAATAATAATAATAATAATAATAATAATAAAGTGGCGTAGGGATGTGGCGACCCCATCCCCCAGTGGGTAACCACTGCAATCAGCCACCCGAGTATTGGCGGGAAAACCATACCTAGTTAGAGTAGCAGGAAATGCCTGCTCTTAGCCAGAAAACATCGTGAGGCTCTCCAAGGCTCACAACCTTGGTAGTATTTTGGTCAGTGTGAAATATCACTGACCCCAATCTACAGTTTTTCAACTGTCTAAAGCATGGAGGGAAGTTCAGCAGAAGCTACTACCCCAGGTAGTATCCAATCCACCTTCGCCTTGAGCGAAGCATGCAGGCCTTCTGATTTTTGGGAGCCTGCACCGACATGCATGGAGGTATCGGAGACTCCAGGAAAGATCCAACACAAACGCCGGAATTTCTTTGCTACCTTTAACACGAATTCCCTTCGGAAGATTGGCAAATTGAAACAACTAACAGTATCCAGTAATCGGGAGATAGTGGGTTCGAGCCCCATTGTCGGCAGGTCTGAAGATGGTTTTCTGTGGTTTCCCATTTTCACACCAGGCAAATGCCGGGGCTGTACCTTAATTAAGGCCACGGTCGCTTCCTTCCACTTCCTAGGCTTTTCCTGTCCCATCGTCGCCATAAGACATATCTGTGTCGGTGCGACGTAAAGCGGATAGCAAAAAAACACAAACTAACATACATTATCCCACCATCAAGTATTGATTGCAGTGATTCAAGAAAAAGATTCACTGATAAAGAAGTCTTTGAGTCAGAGGGTTACAGAATCCTTAAAGGAAAAACTGGTAAACGTGTTCTAAAATCGGTTCCCCATCTTGGCACAGGTTTCATAGTCAGTAGGAAGATTCTAGATTCGGTCACTAACTTCACTTCACCTAGTGTCCGAGTTTCAACACTCCCCTTCCGGAGCACAAACAAAGTTTACACTATTGTGAATGTTCATGCGCCAATCAATCAAGCGAATAAGAGAGACCCGGAAGGAACAGATTAATTCTGGGAAGATCTTGAGGACGTTCTTTGTAAGATCCCAGACAAACACACGATTATACTTCGGGAAGATTTCAATGCACAGCTGGGTAAAGAGAGAAAGTTCCAAAATATTATCGAAAACTATCCGGCACACCAGAGGGCAAACCGCAACGGAGAGAGGTTAGTGGAGCTATGTAAGACCTTCAAGTTGGTTATGAAATCTACAGCTTTCAAACACCTACCCAGGAAGCAGAAGACTTGGACATCTCTGAATCCCAATCTTGGGGAGTTCCAAATTGACCACGTCGCAGTCTCCATAAAGCTCAAAGAGAGATACAGAATGTGAAGGTTCTAAGGAATGACAATCTAGATTCGGATCACTATTTATCCAAAATCAAAGTTAAATTGATTCCGAGAAACACCAGAAAGATCCACTTGAAGAAGATCAATTGATTTGATACTGAAGAACTACGCTCATGTCCTGAATTTTCGAAGAAATTAGAATCCCTGAATCCCAGAACTGGGAAAAGCTACAGGAGACCTTGGTTACAATAGCAAAGGAAACAGTCCCACTGATGAAGCCAAAGAAACATGCCTGGTGCAATGATGAATGTGGCTCAGTGGTAAAACAAAGACAACTCGCCTGGCAAAAATGAAATTCGGTAAAGAACCAAGATAACTGGGAAAACGTCGTGAATGAGAGACAATGTGCGGCAAAACTTATTCGCAATGTAAAACGTGCCTACAACGAGAATCAACTAACATAGATTGAACAAGATTTCCAGAGGAACAACACACGAGACTTCTACACAATCTGCAAACGCAATCTAAAGAAGTATAATCTAACAAGCTTACAGTTCAAAAACTCGGATGGGAAACTAGCTTACAACAACAAAGATAATTGCCATATTCTAGCGAAATACTTTGAATCTCTTCTCAATTGTGAAATTCCAGTATCCACTTTCTCATTTGAAGATGACATACACGTCCACCCAGATTCATACCCTCCAACGACAGAAGAAATCAAACAGATTATCCAGTCCCTTAAGAATAACAAGGTACCAGGTGAGGACTCGATAACTGCTGCATTTAGGAAGTATGCTGGTAACAAAATGATTGATAAATTGACTGACATCATCAAAAAGATTAGGGGAAACTGAGAAACTTCCACGTGACTGGACTTCTGCCTTGATTCACCCATTGCATAAGAAAGGGAACAAAACGGATGTCAGCAATTACCGTGGTATTTCCCTCCTATTGGTATCTTGCAAAATTCTCTCAAACGCTCTGCAGATTAGGGTCGAACAACAACTTGATCCACAACTGGGGGAGTGCCAAGTAAGGTTTAGGAAAGAGCGCTCATGTGCCGAGCAAATTATGAATCTGAAATCGATCCTCTCATATCTGAAACTAAGGAACAAGAAATTTGTTGTGACCTTCGTCGACTTCAAGAAGGCCTATGACTCTCTTGATAGAATCACGCTTATTCAAGTCCTAAAAGATAACAAAACTAGGGCAATCATCGAACAGACCCTAACTAACACAACCTCCAGAGTTAAGTTCAGAGGATAAATTTCAGACTCTTTCAAGATAAAGACAGGAGTTAGGCAGGGAGATGGACTCTCACCACTGCTCTTCAACTGCGTCCTTGAAAAATTCATCCGTGAGTGGCGCAATGAAATTAACAACGATGGGCTTCAAAATGGTGTGAGATTGGGTTACAAGAACATGAACCTTTCAATTGATTTCTTAGCTTTTGCAGATGATCTAGCAATTTTCTCTGAATCTTTGGACATGGCTACAAAGCACATTAATCACCTCAAGACACAGGCGGAAAAAGCAGGCCTCCAGATATCATTGGAGGAAACGCAATTCATAACTAACATGAAGGCAGCACCAAGAGGGCTGAAAGTAAACCAGGGGGCAATCAAACGGACAGATAAGTTTAAATATCTTGGCGAGTAGATAGAACCAAACATCTCTGAAAAAGAAGCTTTCGCGTCACGCCTGAATAAAATGGAACTGGCTTATCAACTGACTATAGACGTTTACAACAAAAAGTCCATATCCTTCAACGCAAAACTCAGACATTACTGCACTGTCATAAGACCAGAGGCTTTGTATGCAGCGAAATGCCTTGCTATCAACAAGAAAAGCCTGATGGAAAAATTGGAAATTAAGAGAGAATTATCTTATAGAAAATTCTTGGCCCAATTAAAGACAAAGATGAATATAGACGTCGGCATAACTATGAGCTGTCCAGAAGATCTCTGATGTGATGCGGAGAAGGAGAATTGCATTTTATGGCCACTTGCTAAGACTGAATCCCACACGATTATCGAACCAGATCTTTACCTATTTGAAAGATAAGAAGACCCAGCTAACTTAGTTCAAGGAGATGGAAAGGGAACTACAGGAGATGGGGATCACTTATGAAGATCTACAAGAACGCAACCCACTCAGGAGGAAACTAAAAGACCACCAGGGTTTTCAAGAAAGGCCAAAGTTGAAGACGGGAAAGACGTGGACGGAGGAAAGAAAAGAGGAACACCGGCAACGAATGAAGGAGCACTGAGGAAAGATCAAAGCCCAGAGAAGAACGTGGTCCTTAGTAGGCCGATACGAACAAAGAAGAATAATAATAAAGATGAAATAATAATACACACGAATGTTTGTAACGGGATTTGAGCCGTTACAACAGGAAAGGGTTAGGAGTGGGAAGGAAGTGGCCGTGATCTTAAGCAAGGTACAGCCCCATCATTTTCCTGGTTTTAAAATGGTAAACCATGGAAAACCATCTTTAGGGTTGCCGACGGTCGGGTTAGAACCGACTATCTCCCAAATACTGGGTACTGGCTGTACTTAAGCGACTGCAGCTATGGAGCTCGGGGATTCACATTCATGATAGGTTTTCTGTCATCACAAAGACCAGCTGCAAACTACGGGAATCGTAGTATTTTACAAAGTATGATTGCAAATGCCCGCCTCTGTAGTGTAGTGGTTAGTGTGATTAGCTGCCACTCCTGGAGGCCTGGGTACGATTGCCGGCTCTGCACGAAAGTTGAAGAGTGTACGAGGGCTGGAACGGGATCCACGCAGCTTCGGGGAGTTCTACTGAGCAGAGGGGAGTTCGATTCCCACCTCAGCCATCCTCGAAGCCGTTTTCCATGGTTTCTCACTTCTCCTCCAGCCAAATGCCAGGATGGTACCTTACTTAACGCCACGGCTGCTTCCTTCCCTCTTCCCTGCCCAACCCTTCTAATATTACCATCATCCACAAGGCACCCTGTTCAGCATAGCAGGTGAGGTCACCTGGGAGAAGCTCTGGTCCTCCTCCCCAGTTGTATCCACCGACCCAAAGTTCCACGCTCCAGGACACTGCCTTTGAGGTGGTAGATGTGGAGTCCCTATCTGAGTCCGAGGGAAAAACTAAACCTGGAGGGTAAACGAATTAAAAAAGATGTTCGCAGATATCTGATGGTAAACAATTGAATACTCAGTATTCTATAGAATTTATTTTTCTGCCACTTTTCCTTTGCGTTCGCTAAGTTAGGCACAGTTCTGAAGTTGCTTAATAAAGTCCTTAACCTGTCAGTATAAGTACGCATCGTATGACTGTGGAATGAAATGGTGTATGGCTTTTAGTGCCGGGAGTGTCCGAGGACATGTTCGGCTCGCCAGGTGCAGGACTTTTGATTTGACGCCCATAGGCGAACTGCACGTCATAAAGAGGATGAAATGACGATGAAGAACTCAGCCCCGTGGCAGCGAAATTAACCAATTAAAGTTAAAATTCCTAACCCTGTCGGGAATCGAACCCGGGACTCCTGTGACCAAAGGCCAGCACGCTAACCATTTAGCCATGGAGCCGGACATCACATGACTGTACTAGCGGAGTACTTTTCAGAGCACGAGGAGAGATGTGTTGAACAAGAGGAGTGGGTTATACTGTGGTCCTGTGAAGAACAGCATCATACAAAATATCTCTACGAGATTCGATCCGTAAATTACTTGCTTGTGTAACGGAGAGCTTGCTCGTTGTAGGCTACTGCGTGTTCGTTGTAGAAACGTATCGCACACGAAGCTGACGTATTTGAGCACAGTTAAATACCGCCGGACTAAGCCAGAATTGAACCTGCCAAATTGGAGTCAGAAGGCCATCGCCTCAATCGTCTGAGCCACTCAGCCCGGAACACACGTAATGGTGATTAGTGATTACTAGAGCCCGGAAGTTAGGCAAATTGCCTTTTTTATTTGGGTAGATATATAGAAGTGTCACATGGAGACAAACATGTTTCCGTACGTTTGGAAACGGTAGCACCAGTTATTATTTCGCCTTTTTTGCCTATCTTAGCTTTCCTAGCATATTTGATTGCTTAATGCCTTTTTTTTGCCTTTTTTTAAGTTGTGGATATTTTCTGCTGTTATTTATGTAATGAAATTAATCATTAGAAAGAAACCCTATATACTTACAATGTACTGTATTAATAATTTTAAAAATCATTTTTGCTTAATAGTCCGCCTCTGTGGTGTAGTGGTTAGCGTGATTAGCTGCCACCCCCGGAGGCCCGGGTTCGATTCCCGGCTCTGCCACGAAATTTGAAAAGTGGTACGAGGGCTGGAACGGGGTCCACTCAGCCTCGGGACGTCAACTCAGTAGAGGTGGGTTCGATTCCCACCTCAGCCATCCTGGAAGTGGTTTTCCGTGGTTTCCCACTTCTCCTCCAGGCGAATGCCGGGATGGTACCTAACTTAAGGCCACGGCCACTTCCTTCCCTCTTCCTTGCCTATCCCTTCCAATCTTCCCATCCCTCCACAAGGCCCCTGTTCAGCATAGCAGGTGAGGCCGCCTGGGCGAGGTACTGGTCATACTCCCCAGTTGTATCCCCGACCAAGAGTCTGAAGCTCCAGGACACTGCCCTTGAGGTGGTAGAGGTGGGATCCCTCGCTAAGTCCGAGGGAAAACCCGAACCTGGAGGGTAAACAGATGTTGATGATGATGATGATGATGATTTTAGCTTAATAGATAAAAAATAGCATTTACATAAATGATATAAGAGTTGCCAGGTCACGTCCTTAAATGCTGGTGGTGATTATTGTTTTAAGAGGAAGAACAACTTGGTAACCATCCTCTGATAACACTAATCGGAAGGAAAAGTGGAAGACGTTCGATACTTCGGCTAAAGAAATGGAAGGACTACGAAAAACGCTAAACGAAAGATTCCCAAGGCCTCGCAAATCTAATACCGTCGGGATAGGAAGAGAACTAGAACTGACCAAGGGAGGTCAGACAGGAAAGGTAAGAGCGAGGAACATGACACAAGTGGACCAACGCCAGATTCAGATAGGGGAACCGTGGTCTCCAACCCACACGTGAAAGTTGAGAGGCCCTGGTTCCCTTTTTAGTCGCCTCCTCTTACGACAGACAGGGAATACCGTTGACGTTATTCTATCATCGGGCCGATTACCTTCGATGTTAGGCCCCTTTAAACAACAAGCAACATTCTATCATCACCATCCACAGGGGGATGTAAGTACTGTGTGTTACATAGCTTACATTAAAGCAGCTTTATTACTTTGGTGCCCAATTTTTGTCATTATAAATGCCTATTGTAATTATTTTACTGCCAATTTCCAAAATGTTAAATGCTTATTTGCCTGCCTATTTTAGGAAAAATTAATTCCTGAACTTCCGGGCTCTAGTGATTACATTCCTCCATGTAGGGTTGTGGTTAGGAAGAGCATTCGACCGTAATCCGGGGGAAACCCGCACAAAGTGCTGACCCCAAGAAATTAGAAAAGAACAAAAGGAGAGAATAAAACGAATATCGTGCGCCTCTGTGGTGTAGTGGTTAGTGTGATTAGCTGCACGCTTGGAGGCGCGGGTTCGACTCCCGGCTCTGCCACGAAATTTGAATAGTGGTACGTGGTCTGGAACTGATCCACTCAGCCTCGGGAGGTCAAGTGAGTAGAAGGGGGTTCGGTTCCCACCTCCGCCACCCTCGAAGTGGTTTTCCGTGGTTTCCCACTTCTCCTCCAGGAAAATGCCGGGATTGTTCCTAACTTAAGGCCAAGGCTGCTTCCTTCCCTATCCCTTCCTATATTTCCATCCGTCACAAGGCCTCTTTTCAGTATAGCAGGTGAGGCCGCCTGGACGAGATACTCAATCTGCATTTAGGGCAGTCGATCATGTGGCAGATTCTCTATATGTTGTTTCCCTAGCCTTTTCTTAAATGATTACAAAGAAATTAGAAATTTATTGGACATCTCCCCTGGTAAGTTAATCAAATCCCTATCTCCCCTTCCTACAAATGAGTATTTGCCCCATTCTGCCTTCTTGAATTCCAACTTTATCTTTCCTACTTTTAAAGACACCACTCAAACGTATTCGTCTACTAATGTCAAGCCACGCCATCTCTCCACTGACAGCCCGGAAAATACTACTTAGTCGAGCAGCTGGTCTCCTTTTTCCCAAGCCTTCCCAGCCCAAACTTTGCAACATATTCTTAACGCTACTCTTTTGTTGGAAATCACCTAGAACAAATCGAGCTGCTTTTCTTCGGATTTTTTTTTTTCAGTTCAGTTCTTGAATCAAGTGATCCTGGTGAGGTCCCATACACTTGAAGCATACTCTATAGGTGTGTCGATATAAGGATGCACTTGACAGTTGTAGTTTCTTGTTGGCACTTCTACAAATAATAATTGAAGAACGTCACCTGTCATTCAGAACAACCAATCCACTACTGTGTATGTCAGATACAGTTATGCATTTTATACATATTAGTTCGTATTTAATTTCGTATACTGCGTATAACCTTTTTTTTACTTACAAAAACGTGACCATTTTTAAAAGAGTGTAATGTTTAAGCGAGCTGAAAAATAAGGATGAACTGTTTTCAATTAGTCGTTGTTGGCAATATGGCTAGTGTAGTGGTGCCATCTATAACTACCTAGACTTCCGTATTGAAGTGTTGCCGTTTGTGTGTCGTGCTAGCACGTGGTCAGGTGTGATTCGCGCGTTGATGAAAGTTTTTTATTTGTGTGAGATGATTGTGAAGTTTTTTATAATTAGTGCAGTGCGATGAATCGCGAAGTGATAATCCTTTGCGCCGAGGAGTGCCCCTTAATAGTTAATAATAATAATAATAATAATAATAATAATAATAATAATAATAATAATAATAGTGTTATTTGCTTTACGTCTCACTAACTACTTTTAAGATTTTCGGAGACGCCGAGGTGCCGGAATTCAGCCCCGCAGGAGTTCTTTTACGTGCCAGTAAATTTACCGACACGAAGCTGACGTATTTGAGCACCTTCAAATACCACTGGACTGAGCTAGGATCAAACCTTCCAAGTTGTGGTCAGAAGGCCAGCGCCTCGATTGTCTGAGCCACTCAGCCCGGTCCCCTTAATAGTTAGGCATGTGAATTAGTACGGAGAACTCGCGAATTTTAGTGAGAGGGAGAGGGAATATTGTGGAACGAACAAGTTGAACATTAGGCCTTTCAAAGCGTACTGTTATTCAGAAAGGTGTTCTCCTGAAGGAACTGAAGGAAAAAGGGACTGGGGAACCTAGGTAGTTGTTTCTTAGCACTAGTCTCCCTTAGGCAGGAAAATCGTTTTTTCTCCGGGGTGTAAAACTTCCTTAAAATTGGTTCTGCGAGCCATAGGTTTCAGATAAAAAAAACTGAACAGAAGAAAAGTGCTACTTGAAAAGTCGCACATCGTGAGTAGGGTTGGATGAGACGTGGATGAATACTGGCGAGTGTATTGCTGAATCTTGGACTATACCAATTTCTTGTAGGTATTTCTAGCCGGGTGTAGCCCTTGTAAGGCAGACCCTCCGATGAGGGTGGGCGGCATCTGCCATGTGTAGGTAACTGCGTGTTATTGTGCTGGAATATAGTGTTATTTGTGGTGTGTGAGTTGCAGGGATGTTTGGGGACAGCACAGACACCCAGCCCCCGATTCACTGGAATTATTTAACCATTGAAGGTTAAAATCGCCGACCCGGCCGGGAATCGAACCCGGGACCCTCTGAACCGAAGGCTAGTACGCTGACCATTCAGCCAGCGAGTCGGATAATCTTGGACTGAGGACAGTCCTAAAAGCTCCCGTAATCAACTAACTGGGAGGGGCGCCAGATTAATAACAACGCACGCAGGTTCATCCAGTGGTATTGTGGAAGGTTTTTAATTTTCCTATCGATGATTATCACGAAGATATGGACCATGTTCGCCTTTTAGATTGGTTTAAGAAGCTCCTGCAACTGCTCAATGGCCCTTCTATCATTTTTATGGACAATGCACCTTACTTCGTAATAATGGACATGACCCCTACTTCGAGCGCCCATAAAGAACTGTTAGTGGAATGGCTGCAAGGCAAGAAATAGCCTATCCCAGGGCATTGGGTATGGCAAAATTAGCCTTGTATGCACTGGTGAAACAAAACAAACCGATTTCACCGGCACATGTAGTCGATGAGGTAGCGAAGGTTGTTAGGTTGCCGCCGTACCACTGTCACTTCAACCCTATTGAGTTGGTATGGAGTAAAGCGAAACTTTACGTACGCACAAATAACAAGTCCTTCACAATTACTGAAGTGTTCGTGGAGGAAGAAAGTTAGCCATGTCGCGACATTAATTAACTCGGCAATGGCAGTGACCGTCAGGAGTTGATGATTTGCCTGGACGACGACGACAACAAAGACGACTGTAGTGATGGCAGTGATTTGGAAGATATAGAGCGTCTATCAATGTGAATAAGGTAAGAAGAATAACGCTTCTGAAATTTCGTGAATTTAATAGATGTTATTCGAAATATTTTGTGTTAGCACCGGTGTATATTATTGTAACATTTATTGGTGTATTTAAAGTGAAATTCTTGTCTGCCTATTTCTTTTGTATTTTCTAACATTGCGATAAAAAGAACTTCGTAGTAGATTTATCTCGTATAATTTTGTGTGATGATATATTTTATTGTAAACTTAATCGGTGAGTTGAAAGTGCGATTGTTGTCGGCCGGTTTTATTTGTATTGTGTATCATCGCGATGACATTAATAATATTTCTTCCATGTTTCTAAAATCTCATGTATTGTGCAATCAGCTGTTGGTATGGCGGCGACATCGCTTCGTGCGCCATTGCAGTGTGATCAACATTTTGCTCAGCTGTCATGTGCAAACTTACGTTGGCCTACCTATAGTTGGGGTCTTACCAGAGACTTATATGCCCTCTTCTTTGCATCCTTACTACAACCCCTAAATTATCTTCATAATCATGTGAATCCTCCCCAGTTGTATCCCCGACCAAACGTCTTACGCTTCAGGACAGTGCCCTTGAAACGGTAGAGTTGGGATCCCTCACTGAGTCTGGGTGAGGGGGAAACCAACGCTAGAGGTAAAAGGATTAAATATATATAACAAAAATAAAAAAAAATAGCACTTGTATAAAGTACACTTCGTGAAAAATTGTATTTATTACGCACTATTTTCGAATCTCTCATTTATGAGCTATCTATATATATAGAATAAGTTTTGTCTGTACATTGCTCAGAATTTGAAAATAATGGTATTTCTGTATGGGTCATGTCCATAGTAACAAGAAAATGTACTTTTTACTTTTCCGTAATGTCTGTCTGTCTGTCTGTCTGTCTGTCTGTCTGTCTGTCTGTCTGTCTGTCTGTCTGTCTGTCTGTCTGTCTGTCTGTCTGTCTGTCTGTCTGTCTGTCTGTACACGCATCACGAGAAAACGGTTGAAGAGAATTTAATGAAAATCGGTATGTGAAGTCAGGGGATGAGCCTCTATAATCTAGGCTATAAATCATTTTACTCATGCTGAGTGAAATGGTAGTTTAGGGGAAGGCCTAAAATTGAATTCTCAACTATTTATGTTATTAGTGGTCTGATGAAAATCGGTATGTGAAGTAGGGGGATGAGCCTCTACAACCTAGGCTATAAATCATTTTACTCACGCTGAGTGAAATGGTAGTTTAGGGGAAGGCCTAAATTTGAATTCTCAACTATTTATGTTATTAGTGGTCGTATTTTAAAGAAAATGGGTATGCAAAGTTGGGGAATAAGTTGCTACAATCTAGGCTATCAATAATTGTATTCACGCTGAGAAAAATCGTAGTTTAGGGGAACACCTAAAATATAATTCTCAAATATTGTTGTTATTAGTAGTCCTATCTTGATGAAAATCAGTATGCAAAGTCAAGAAATAAGTCGCTATAGTCTAGGCTGTAAAATATTTTATTCACGCTGAGTGAAATGGTAGTTTAGGGGAAGGCCTAAAATGTAATTCTCAAATATTTCTTATTAGAGGTGTAATCGATGAATGCTACATAACTAATGTTATATAGTATTAAATTTCCTATTATTCATGTCTTATACATTGTTACCGTACTGGCTATGATCACAAAGATATTCATGATTTTGGATTTTTGTTACTAAGTCCATATCAGCGCCGAGTAACCAGAAAATGGGTAAACAGTATTTAATGAAAATCGGCATGTAAAGTCGGAATATAAGAAACTACAGTTTATGGTATAAAATATTTTACAAATCATAGAGTCGAAAGAAAACTAAATGTGAAGGCCTACATTATAGAAAGCTCATAACATTGATCAACAATAACATTACATTGACCATTGTTTGTCGTGATGTGCTTTGTGTCATCTGTTGCCCCTCATCTCCGGTAGATAGGATTACTGCTGCATACAGAGTATTTTTTATTTGATTTACGTCGTACCGACATAGATAGGTTTTATGGCGACGATGGGATAGGAAAGGGCTAGGAGTGCCTTAGGTCTTAATTAAGGTACAGGCCCAGCATTTGACTGGTGTGAAAGTGGGAAACCACGGAATACCATCATCAGCGCTGCCGGCAATGGGGTCCGAATCCACTACCTCTCGGATGCAAGCTCACAGCTGTGCTCCGCTAACCACACTGTCAACTCGCCCAGTCGTACAGAGTGTAACAGCCTGCCTGAATATTGATGAGAAGTAGCTGGGGGAGTTAGATAACTTTCTTCTTTAGCATGCCATTCCCCTGGTTTATAAATTTTCTGATACTACTGGTACGTAACACACTGGATCATCATAGCATTCGGGCTATTCAATCCCTACTTTGAGGCACTGATTGGAATAAACAGTGTGCATATTTAACGGAATAATGGCAGATGAGTGTTCATGGCAATCTGCGGCCTGGTCATCCCACCTCTGGAACTTTGGACTATTAGATTGGCACCGCAATCTAACCGCAGCACTGTTCGTTAAAAGTGATAAAACGTGCGGCTTTCCATTTGATCGAGTATTGTATATGATAGCATTGCTTTTAATCGCTACATTCATACTTACGTTTTTGTAATGACCTATGTTGATTTCAGGTTAAGAAAACCACAAAGTCAGTCTTTCTGAGAATCCCGTAGCGAAGCACGGGTACATCAGCTAGTATGGAATAAATGATGATGGAAACATTCCTTCAAAATTATTACTCATATTTTCTCTTTCTTTCCTTCTTTCTTCACTTTTCATTTATTTTCTTTGTGTATTTCTCTCTTCGTCGCCGCAAGATCTATCTTTGGCGGTGCGATGTAAAGCAAATAATAATAAAATAATAATCTCTCTTTTGTGACAAATCCAGCCATCTTATTACGCCGAATTGCTCAGTAATCATGATTCTCATGCATTTAATGCTTATTTAAAATCCCGTACTGATAATGGTCGATGTATTGAAACTTTGAGATTTCCAGTTGCCAGTTTAATATTCTGTCGATTACCTGCAGCAATGTGACACATTCTTTGATGACGGTGGGTCCGTTATCGTCCTTACACCCTCTATCATAATGAGGTCATTTGGCAGGAGGCACACAGGAACACGTTGGTGGCTATATAAGCTATAAATATAGCGTCATAATTTTAGAGTCTAAACATGTTACGTACATCACGAAAAGCTCCTATATGTAAGTACAATAAGTTTTTCAATATAATTTTAGTGACAGAAAGAGCACCGGTATAGTTTAGTTCCCTGGTTACCAGGTTGACTCTAATTAAGGATGCAGACGTTATTCTGAAAATTTGTTTGATACAGTGAAAGAGATTCTTTAAGTGAACGGATCGAGCGAGTTGGATGTGCACTTAGAGGCGCACAGCTGTGAGCTTGCATTCGGGAGATAGTGGGTTCGAGTCCCACTATTGGCAGCCCTGAAAATGGTTTTGTGTGATTTCCCATTTTCACAACAGGCAAGGCTACGGCCGCTTCCTTACCACTCCTAGCCATATCCTGTCCTCTCGTCGCCCAAGACCTACCTGTCGGTGCGACGTAAAACAACTTGTAAAAAAAATCCTGGAAGTGGTTTTCCGTGGTTTCCCACTTCTCCTTCAGGCAAACGCCGCGATGGTACCTAACTTAAGGCCACGGTCGCTTCCTTTCCTCTTCCTTGCATATCCCTTCCAATATTCCCATCCCCCGCAAGGCCCCTGTTCAGCATAGCAGGTAAGGCCGCCTGGGCGAGGTACTGGTCATCCTCCCCAGTTGTATCCCGACCCAGAGTCTGCTTTTTTTCTAGGGGCTTTACGTCGCGCCGACACAGATAGGTCTCATGGCGACGATGGGATAGGAAAGGCCTAGGAGTTGGAAGGAAGCGGCCGTGGCCTTAATTAAGGTACAGCCCCAGCATTTGCCTGGTGTGAAAATGGGAAACCACGGAAAACCATTTTCAGGGCTGCCGATAGTGGGATTCGAACCTACTATCTACCGGATGCAAGCTCACAGCCGTGCGCCTCTACGCGCACGGCCAACTCGCCCGGTGACCCAGAGTCTGACGCTCCAGGACACTGACCTTGAGGCGGTAGAGGTGGGATCCCTCGCTGAGTCCGAGGCAAATACCGACCCTGGAGGGTAAACAGATACAGAATAAGAATAAGAATAAGAATAAGAGCCCAAAACTTAAACTGGGAATTTTCCCCCCAAAATCCGCGATTTGACCGTTTAAATATCAAATCCAACCGCTCCTATGCGGATACAGTTTTAAAGCTCTCTCTATGATCCCGATATGTGGTACAAGTGGTTGCACTATTCAACCCCCAGGGACAAAGTTATAGGGGAGAGAACAGAAATATGACAGTTTCTTCATTTGCTTCATAATAAATTCTGAATGTAAAGTCCGATCCCTTATGTGTGTATCAATGAAGAGAGAATCTTGTGATCGTACTGTGAACAATCAGGGCGTCGAATATTACCATCTGCATGGCACGACGTTGTCACGAAAACCCAGCAGGACAGTCTCTCACCTGCCTTCACCCCTTAGTTTTTTCGTGGTTGTTCATTGTGCAAATTCACGATTATCTCTGTGATCACAGCCGGTCCGGTAACAAAGTATAAGACATAAATGTTCGGATATTTAATACTGTATAACTTTAGTTATGTGGTATTTATCGATACGACCACTAATAACATGCATTACGTATTTGAGAATTAAATTTTAGGCCTTCCCCTAAACTACCATTTCCCTCAGCGTGAATAAAATTATTTACGGCCTAGATTATAGCAACTTATTCCCCGACTTTGCATGCCGATTTTCATTAAGATAGGACCACTAATAACATAAATATTTGAGAATTAAATTTTAGGCCCTCCCCTAAACTACCATTTTTCTCAGAGTGAATGCAATTATTTATGGCCTAGATTGTAGCTTAAAATGAGCTTTGTCTCGTCCTTGTCCGACAAATTCGATTTCGCCCATATTAGCCTATTATTTTTATATTTTTATATCTCTCCCCGTCGCCCCTCCCCCCCCCCCCAGCCTCGAATTGAAAATAAAATACAGCGCATGTTACTCACTGGCAATGTAGCTTTCTATAGGTGAAGTAATTTTTAAAATCGGTTCAGTGGTTTTTGAGTGCTATAAGGGTATTATAATATATATTTTATGCACAGTAGGATAGCATAGTAGTATAGTAATTTGTTTCAGTATCTTTTTTCATTTATTCATTTACTTCATTTATTTTATGTTATGAATTTCACTGATTAAGTGCAAGACAGGGACACGAGTCCCTAACTTTGCCAGTTAAAATAAACCGTATCTATCTATCTCTGGCATTACTAATAATGTCTGCCACTGTGGTATAGTGTTAAGTGTGATTAGCTACCCCCCCCCCCTTCCGGAGGCCCGCGTTTGATTCCCGGCTTTGCCATGAAATTTGAAGATAGAGTTTCCTTGTATTGTTCACTCCCAAATAACGAATATTTGTCGCATAGGGATATAATTTAGCATTTTGCATAGATTCTGACTGACAGATAAACTGATTTCGAGGCAGTTACATCAAGACTGACTTCCTGACACCCAGTCTGTTAAGCCCTAACTTCTCCGGGATGTTACTGCATCATCAGCAAAATTATAATTCTACTAGCTGAGGTACCCGTGCTTCGCTACGGGATGCTCAGAAAGACTGACTTTATGATTTTCCTAATTGAAGTCAACGTAGGTCATTACTAGGGCCCGGATTTATATGCACTAAAAAACCTGAAAATATGCATGCAAATATGCACTAAAAAGTTGCAATATATGCACGGAAAATAAGGAAATATGCTCTAAAAACATGCAGTTTTATTCACTTACCTATTTACAGGTAGCATTTATTGCAAAAATAAGCATCACAATAGGTAACTAGTAGTATTTCAATGTTTTCTGGAGACAAGCTATGTCTGTTGTCCGTCAAAATGAGTTTATAGGCTGAAAATGATCGTTCTACATCAACTGACGTAACTGGACAGTACTTATACATGGGTACCAACGTTTCGGAGCATACATCTGGCAAGGATACCCTACTTCCACTCAAGTATTGACTAATTAACGTAATCTTCTTCAGTCCTGGGTTCGAATTCAACACCTTTTCTAACTTGCATTTAATCTTCTCTCCAATTTCGCCTGGAGCGTAATTCAACGAAGATGCAGCTTTTTCAACGAGACTAAGACTACAGGACTTGGGCTTTACCTGTGTAAGAAGTAGTTGTTGTGGTGTGCTGTTCTTCTCCTTTGCTTTAATATGTGCAGTTGTTTTTGAATGCTGTTCAAGCTGAAATTTCTTTTCACATTTCACTTCCTTTGAGCAAACTTGACAGTACACGATGACACCATCTGTTGAATAGTCCCTATTACCCGACACCCACTGATTTAGTAAATCTCTTCTGCTGCTCTTTTCCTTAGGCATTTTTTTAAAAACTAACACTTTTAGAAATGAGATGCAGGGCATTAAAATGGAACGTAACTAGTGAACTGAAGATACTTCTGTCCTGACCAAGTGCCCAGCCCCCTGAGATTATTATCTGCTGTGGTAGAGAAAGGAATTCAGGGAAGTCCAACCTGCCTACCCACACCTAAGCTATCTGTTGCCATTGTCAGTTGTGAAAGTAAAGTGCCGTTACACAGACAGTCGAAAATACCAATTAGCGAAGGATGCACATAAAATAGGCAACTAGCTAGGGATGTACAAAACAGATTTATTTTAGTAGTTCTTGTAATTATCCTTAAATTCAGACATTATATACCGGAATATGCTGTTACGTCTAGAATATGCACTAACCCTCAAAATATGTCAAAATATGCAATTGCATATGCGCATATGCATTTTTAAAAAATCCGGGCCCTAGTCATTACAAAAACGCCAGTAGGAAAGTAGCGATTGAAAGCAATGTTATCATATAAAATAATCAATCAAAGGAAAAACCACACATTTTCTCACTTTTAGCGAACAGTACTACGGTGCCGATCTAACAGTCCAAAGTTCCAGAGCTGGAATGTCCAGACCGCAGACAGCCGTGAACACTCCTATACCATTATTCTGTAAAATATGCATACTGCTCATTCTAATCAGTGCCTCAGAGTAGGGATTGAATAACTCGAATGGTATGATGAACCAGTATGTTACGTACCAGTAGTATCAGAAAATGTATGAAACAGAAGAATGGCATGCTAAAGAAGAAGGTTATCTAACTCCCCAGCTACTTCCCGCCAATATTCAGGCAGGCTGTTACACTCGGTACGACCAGGCGAGTTGGCCGTTAGGGTCACACAGCTGTGAGCTTGCATCCGGGAGATAGTGGATTCGAATCCCACTGTCGGAAGCCGTAAAGATGGTATTCCGTGGTTTCCCATTTTCACACCAGGCAAATGCTGGGGATGTACCTTAATAAAGGCCAAGATCGCTTTCTTCACACTCCTAGCCCTTTCCTATCCCATCGTCACCATAAGTCCTATCTGCGTCGGTGCGACGTAAGGCAAATTAAAAAAATACTCGGTACGCAGCAGTAGGCCTAATCCTATATATCGTAGATGAGTGGCAACAGAAGGCACAAAGCACATCAGAACGAACAATGGTCAACGTAATGCTATTGTTGATAAGTTTTGAAGGTTTGAATTTAAGAATTTTAGAATGCTGTTCCTTCAGTCTGTACACGGCCGACTGGATCCCTCGCTGCGCTCCTTCTAGCTAGAGCGACGCATCAAGTCGACCGTGGTCTGTAGAAGTATAATAATTATAATTTCGTGTGGCTATTTCTAGCCGAGTGCAACCCTTGTAAGGCAGACCCTTCGATGAGGGTGGGCGGCATCTGCCATTTGTAGGTAACTGCGTGTTATTGTGGTGGAGGATAATGTTATGTGTGGTGTGTGAGTTGCAGGGATGTTGGGGACAGCACAAACACCCAGCCCCCGGGCCATTGGAATTAACCAATGGAGATTAAAATCCCCGACCCAGCCGGGAATCGAACCCGGGACCCTCTGAACCGAAGGCCAGTACGCTGACCGTTCAGCCAACGAGTCGGACTGTAGAAAGTAGTACTATAATTCGTCACTAGATGGCTCACTTTAAGTTTTACCCTCTTCTTACGTCGTCATCATCATCATCCCACATCCAGATGCGCAAGTCGCCTGTGGGTGTCAAATAGAAATACCTGCACCAGGCGAGCCTGACATGTCCTCGGACACACCCGGCACTAAAACTCCATACGATAAATAATCAGAGACGTTGAAAAAACATAAACGTTTTACCACGGAAGTTGCACCCAGTAAGAAAACAATGTCATCAATATTGTTCGATGCCATCGCGGGAGGGAATAATGCACTGAATTCTTTGATTGAAGGTTTCGTCTCGATATTTACCGATAGATAAATATTTAACTGGAGGAACTCGATACAGTAACCATCTCTAAGGTAAAGGAAGACGAAAAGATTAAGTAATATAATTACGTAATGCTAAATGAAAGTATACTAGGCCTAAATGCTATGCATGGGATTGAAATCACAAATCAAAATATTTCCTGAAGACGACGGCCTGTGTATGAAATTTCGAGTAAGGGAACAGTCTGAGATATGCACCTGAAAAATAGAGCCATTGAAACGGCGGAACAGCCAGAAGAAGAATCGGTGTGAATATTTGATAATGAGAATCTTCTGAGCGAAATAACACCTATTGTGAAATAATGTCTCGATTTGATTTAGTACGATCGTAACCTTAGAAAATTCATCATCATCATCATCATCATCTGTTTACCCTCCAGGTTCGGTTTTTCCCTCAGACTTAGCGAGGGATCCCACCTCTACCGCCTCAAGGGCAGTGTCCTGGAGCTTCAGACTCTTGGTCGGGGGATACAACTGGGGAGTATGACCAGTACCTCGCCCAGGCGGCCTCACCTGCTATGCTGAACAGGGGCCTTGTGGAGGGATGGGAAGAAGGAAGAAAGGAAGCGGCCGTGGCCTTAAGTTAGGTACCATCCCGGCATTCGCCTGGAGGAGAAGTGGGAAACCACGGAAAACCACTTCCAGGATGGCTGAGGTGGTAATCGAACCCACCTCTACTCAGTTGACCTCCCGAGGCTGAGTGGACCCCGTTCCAGCCCTCGTACCACTTTTCAAATTTCGTGGCAGAGCCGGGAATCGAACCCAGGCCTCCGGGGGTGGCAGCTAATCACGCTAACCACTACACCACAGAGGCGGACAACCTTAGAAAATTGAAAGGTAAAAGTGGTTGTGATGGGGTTGTGGTGGTGGTGGTGTGATTACTGTTTTAGGAGGAAGCACAACTAGGCAACCATTCTGTATTGAAAGGTAAACGCCATCTTCCTAAAAGAACAACTCGGCCTATCGAAATACAACCCACCGTGCTAACCTACTCCCCTTGTGGGTGGGGGCGGTAGGATTACACCCACAGTAGCCCCTGCCAGTCGTAGGAGGAAACAAAATGGGCCCCAGTGGCTCTCAATTTGGGAGCGTGGATTGGCGACCACGGGGCCCTCAGCTGAGTCCTGGCATTTCTTCCACTTACTTGTGTCATACTCCTCACTTTCACCTATCCTATCCGACCTCCCTTTGTCAACTTTTTTTTGTATTCCGAACCCAACGGTATTAGAGCATTCGAGGCCTAGGGAGTCTTTCATTTTCACGTCGTTCGTGGCCTCTGCCTTTCTTTGACCGATACCTTCAAAGTGTCGGACCCCTTCAATTTTCTATCCTTTGATTGGTAGTATATAGAGGACGGTACCTAGTTGCACTTCTTAAAACAATAATCACCGCCACAACTGACTAACAAACGAACGGGAAGGTTAACCGCTCTTCATAAGAAATGTAGGGAGTCGTTCAGATCATCCCTCCTCGACCCTTTGATCCGATATCCGCTTCATTGTGGTTGCATTTTTTCCAATGCGAGAACCAATTTCGGGGTGGGGTAGAAAAAATCGTGTGGCTACTTTTAGCCTGGTGCAGCTTTTGTAAGGCAGACCCTCGGACGAGGGTGGACAGCATCTGCCGTGTACAGGAAACTGCGTGTAAGTTTACAAGTTGCTTTACGTCGCACCGACACAGATAGGTCTTCTTGCTAGTTGCTTTGCGTCGCACCGACACAGATAGGTCTTATGGCGACGATGGGACAGGGAAGGGCTGGGAATGGGAAGGAAGCGGCCGTGGCCTTAATTAAGGTACAGCCCCAGCATTTGCCTGGTGTGAAAATCGGAAACCACGGAAAACCATTTTCAGGGCTGCCGACAGTGGGGTTCGAACCTACTATCTCCCGAATACTGGATATTGGCCGCACTTAAGCGACTGCAGCTATCGAGCTCGGTACAGATAGGTCTTATGGCGACGATGGGATAGCAAGGGGCTAGGAGTGGAAGGCAAGCGGCCGTGGCCTTAATTAAGGTACAGCCCCAGCATTTCCCGGTGTGAAATTGGGAAACCACGGAAAATCATCTTCAGAGCTGCCGACAGAGGGGTTCGAACCCACTATCTTCCGAATACTGGATACTGGCCGCACTTAAGCGACTGCAGCTGTGCGTGTAAGTGTAGTGGAGGATAATGGTGTGTGTGGGTTGCAGTGATGTTGGGGACAGCACAAATATAGTCCCCGAGCCAAGAGAATTAACCATTTAAGGTTAAAATTTCTAACCTGGCCGAAAATCGAACGCGGAGGCCTCTGAACCGAAGGCATCTACGCTGACCACTCAGCCAAGGAACCGGAGCGCAGTGGGGTAATCAGCAATCCCAATAGTCTACGATTCTCCCGCCGTCATAGGCGGAAGCCTATTCGTATGGTTGCCATGTTCCTTGTTGATGCAGCCTACGCATACGAACGGCGGGGAAACTCAATATCACTACCTCTGGGTGGCTCTCCGACCTCCACTTATATATACTTTATCAATGTCACCATTGACTCACGTGCTGCGTCAGTCAGCTGAACAACTAATCACATCACTAAGATTCGTATGTTAAGGAAACGCCATATTTCCTTCCTGAGATAATTTTACCCAAAATCTGAAAACTAACTGTGAATGACGGGTCCCTAACCACGTTTAATGCAATGTTATGTTGCATATAAATGCATATTTCATCAACTTTTATTGTTTTGGTGATATTTAGCTCATTTTAGTTATATAAGGTCATACTTTGAGCTTGTTTAGATTGATGCGTCGTTTTTAACTAGCTGCGTGTTATCTGCGTCGAGTTTCAAACACATGATTTCTAAATATTGTAGTAGATGTATTTTTCTGTCTCTTGCCGGATCGAAAAGGCGGAAGATTTACAGGACATTATTCAGAGAAAGAGATGCTGTACGAACGGATACCAAAATGCGTGAAAATACTCCGTTTTTGTTTTTTGCCCGTAGGAAAACAGAGTGTGAACTGCTTACATGTGTGTACTCTATTATCTCTTATCACTTTTTGGCACGTTTAATGTTGGTAATAATCTAATACTTCCTACCCATCCCTAAAATGCTTAAGTCATTTTTTTTTTACCTTTTTAGGTCATATTTAGTTTATAGGGCATATTTCTTGCATATTGTACATCTTTAGGTCATAAACTGCCGAACCCTACACATCGTTATCCTACTCTGCTGCATGTATTTCTTCCATGTTGTGTCCATCAGGCACATCTCTCTCGGTGTTGCAGTTTTAATGGCCAGCAGTGTATGTCAAAATCCGCATTGAAAGGAAACGGTAAAGGAATACCACATCCATGCCAGTGACTTCCTGCCAGTCCTAAGCCTGGACAAAGTGTGAAGAAAAGCTGTTACTTAAATTAATCCTCAAGAAAGCATACACCCATATGTCACAACATAAACGAGGAACACGCAATGTACTCGGTAATATCGCCGCTGTGCTATGGTTTTCATTATGCTCGGAACTGGCAAGTATTCTCTTTTGCACGGTTCGCGGTTCGATCCTTGTTTCTCCCAGGAACTTATGAGGGGTTTGAAAGCCTGGAGTAGGTTTACGCTGGTTTATGAGGGCAACTGAGGAACTCAAAGGATTACTGCATACTCTTTCAGGAACAGACATTGATGGTTGATTGAGTCCATCACAGTCTGAACCCAAGGACGGTAGCTGCTATTCTATGATTAAAAAATCATTCAGCAAGTGCATTTGTTAATTAGTTAGTTTATTTGTTCCTTTTGGGTCCATGAATGAAACTCTTTTGTGTTGGTACTGAACTAGTGTCTGTGTGAAATGCAAATAAGCATCCATCAAACCCAATGGCTCGAACCAGCATCCACGGTATCCACTGCCTGTCGTTAGAGACGACTAAAAGGGACACGTCTTGGGACTCTCAACTTATGAGTGTGGTTTTGTGATCATGGGGCCTGTAATTGAATTTGGCATTGTTTCCACTTACTTGTGTAAGGTTGCTCACTAACAGCTTTCTTACCTGCCCTCCTTTGGTCAACTCTTGTTTTCTTCTGACTCCGAGGCATTACGTTTGACCGAGTGAGTTGGCCGTGCGGTTAGGGGGCGCGCAGCTGTGAGCTTGCATTCGGGAGATAGTGAGTTCGAACCCCACTGCCAGTAGCCCTGAAGATGGTTTTCCGTGGTTTCCCATTTTCACACCAGGCAAATGCTGGAGCTGTACCTTAATTAAGGCCACGGCCGCTTCTCTCCCACTCCTTTCCCTTTCGTATCCCATCGTCGTCATAAGACGTATCTGTGTCAGTGCGACGTAAAAGCCAATATTGTAAAAATGTATCTATTTCACACCCCACGTGGATCTTTCCTTCCTGTTTCCGATAGCCTCATTCTTCTAAAGATCGAATATCTTCAGTGTTTTCCCTGTGATTAGTGTTGGTAAAAGAAGGTTGCCCAGTTGTACTTCCTCTTAATATAATAATCACCATTACCATAATTTAATATCCTACTGTAGATTTGTTTCATAACTTTGAAGTCGTAACAAGAAACAGTCAGATCTATAGTATTAAATGATCTCATCCCTGGTAACTGATTCATCAGAATTAGTCGCTCATTCCATCTGAGGTTTGGTAGGCTTACAAAACATCCATGGTATTAACATTTGTTGTTTAGTTTATTGTAGCGTATCTATGGTCCTCTGAATTTCATGCTGCATTCAAACAGGACTAGAAAATCCAACTTCGAAGACCATCCCTTAAATGTAGGGTCACCGGGCGAGTTGGCCGTGCGCGTAGAGGCGCGCGGCTGTGAGCTTGCATCCGGGAGATAGTAGGTTCGAATCCCACTATCGGCAGCCCTGAAGATGGTTTTCCGTAGTTTCTCATTTTCACACCAGGCAAACGCTGGGGCTGTACCTTAATTAAGGCCACGGCCGCTTCCTTCCAACTCCTAGGCGTTTCCTATCCCATCGTCGCCATAAGACCTATCTGTGTCGGTGAGACGTAAAGCCCCTAGCAAAAATGTAGGGTCCATGGGTAAATGGTCAGCGTGCTGGCCTTTGGGCCAAGAAGTTCCGGGTTCAATTCCCGGCCGGGACGGGGATGGAAATCTTCATTAATTCCGATGGCTCGAATGCTGGGTGCGTGTGCTGTCTACAGCATTACAATTCACCATAGATACGGCCCAATCCGCACCTCCTGTGAGTAAGGGACGCAGATAAAGACTACACAAACGGTATCCCCTGCATGTCGTTAGAGGCGACTAAAAGGGGAGACCTTGGCGCGGAAATGGATTATGGCTTTGGTAAAATTAATTGTACCCCCTATGGATAGGAAGGTTTGAATACATCCAAAGGTAATCCTGGCCTGCCGTAGAAGGGGATTAGAACGGTCATGTGGCAATCAGGCTCTCTCTTTGGCTGATTGATTCGGCTACAGAGGACCCTGATCGGAGTAGGTGGCATTCGGAGAGGATGATTTCGGACATGGCTTCGAAACATCTCAGGCTTGCCCAGAGTGGTCCGCCACCCATGATTCCCACAGAAGGGCAACCCCCTGGGAAGAGGCACAGTGTGAAAATATGGGATCCCGCTTCACTACGTTCCTGGTTGCTACCAGAACCGATGGAAATGACTTTTGTTCAGTAGACACATTCAGGGTGTCTACAGCGAACTGGAAGACTTTAAGAAAATGCGCAACGGCAGTTTGTTGTTAAAGACGTGCACTGCCATGCAGTGTGATATGTTGCTCAAGTGCGATAGCTCTGGCGAAATCTCCGTCAAAGTAAACCAAACCCCATGGAGCAACAGCCCCAAAAGGGCCATGGCCTGCCAAGCGACCACTAATCAGCTCGAAGCCTGCAGATTATGAGGTGTCGTGTGGAGATGTGTCGTTCCTGACTGAACTGCTCCTAAAGAACTGCTCCTCTGGATGAGTAAGTCTTCAAGAAAGGACTAGTTACGGAGTTGTAGTTCTTTAAGTCTCAACCGGTCCCAACCGACCAATGAGACGCTTGCATGGGATATGAGCGGTACATGGTGAAACTAAGGGTAGGAGTAAGACCAATCAAAACAGAAGGTTGGCCAGTGATTAGTGAAATGCAAATTTACTTGTGTACATTGATTGTATGATGTGATGCCAGTTGCGAAATCATAACACTTGGCGTATATTTACGTAAGTGTCGCCATAATCTATTACATTTTCGTGTCGGGAGACTAGCTACGGAGCTGTAGTTCTTTTAGTCTCAACCGACCAATGAGAGGCTTGTATGCGATTTGAGCGGGACGTGATGGGACTAGGAGTAGGAGTTGGAATACGACTAACCAGAAGGTTGGCCCGGGACTCTTCTACAGGAGTACTCGGAGAGAACTTTCTAATGAAATGTTAATTTACTTCTGTAAGTATCGACACTATTTTTGTGTTCGTGATGTAAAGTACTCAAAGCTAAAATAGGACTAATTCAAACACACGTTATGCGATATTTAGAGGGTTTGAAATCATAGCCCAAATTTTATAATCAAAATATTAATAATGTGGAATCACCGAACTCATAGTTTATCACCGATAAGTGTATCGTGACGATAAGCACTGCTTGCTTGTAACCCGGACTCGGGAGGCGCTGTTGGTTCGAATCCCTCCATCGGCTTCTCTTTAAAGGGTTTTTCGTGGTTTTCCATGTTCCCTCCAGGAACATGCTGGAACAGCACCTTCTTCAAAAGCTATCACTAATTCCTTCCAAATCCTTTTCCTAACCCCCACTTAGGGAAAAAAAAATACCATTAAGAATCAGAGGACTCTACAAATAGACTTCCAATAATTTTTTGCAGTTTATCGCGAAAAATAAATAAGTAGGGGCCAAAATTTATCATACGTTTCAAAGCTTAGACTTTTATTTCTTTGTCACAGATAAAGATGTCCAACCGAAGAAGTGCTGTGTGGCTTCATTTCAACTGTATAGAAAACATTGTTCCTGTACATATTTAAAGAAAATGCATTTAAAATCCTACAATTAATAATTTTCTTCTCGGTAACCTTATTGCTATGCCCTTTAAAACAATCATGATTGTTAATTTTTAAAGGTGCATTTGGCTGCTGTGGCGTGAAGCGCGAGCAGGTATAACATACCCACGTGTTGATCACGGACCATTATCGGCAGCCCAGCCGTCTGGGACTCTTGCGAGCGAAGTTACTGAAGGAGAAGAGTAGGAGCTAAAAGAACTGCTCACAAAGAACTATTCATTTCAGGGACTGAGCAGTTCTAACAGTAGCCCTTCTTACCCATCTCTGTGTCAGGTGAAAATCGCGCAGTTATCCGCTACAATTTTGCTCGTGGATTAACTGTTGGCCAGTGCCTGGAAGAAATGACTTCTGTGCTGGAGAAAGACTGTACACATCGGACAACAATTTTCCGCTGGTACAAAGAGTTCCAGAGGGGAAATTCTGGGGTTGAAGACGATCCTCGTTCTGGGCGACTGTCTGAATCAGTGACTGAGGAAAACATTGAAGCTGTGAGGAAAATGTTCCAGCAAGAGAGGCGGTTGACATACCGGCAGGTAGAAGAGACCCTCCATATCCCTGCACCAGCTATTCATTCAGTTCTACACGACCATCTCCATATTAGAAAAGTTTGTTCCCTTTGGGTGCCCCATTAACTTTCAGAGGAATAAAGGGCACATCGAGTGAAATGGTGCCGAAAAATGCTAAAACAGTTTGAAAATAGAACTTCGCGTAACGTATCGTTACAAGTGACGAAACTTGGCTTTATTATTACGATGTCCCAACAAAATCCCAGAACAAGTTGTGGCTGTTTGAAGATGAGGGTACTCCTGCGACTGTGCGGGAGTCAAGGTCAATGAAGAAAAGGATGATTGGAGTATTCTTCACTAAACGGGGCATCCTGACTCGGGTTGTGCTAGAAACACAAAGGACAGTTACTGCGAAGTGTACAGTGAGACTTGTCTGCCTCAGGTCATCCAGGCTCTCAAGCAGCTCCGTCCAAGGTCACGGCTCAACACTTGGCTCTTGAATCACGACAATGTTCCAGCACATCGTGCTAATGTAACAATGGATTTTCTTGCCAGATCAGGGTTGACTGTACTTGATCACCCTCCATACAGTCCGGATCTTGCCCCATGAGACTTCACACTCTCTCCAGAAGTGAAGATGAAAGGGCGGTATTTTGCATCCGAAGAGGAGCTTCTGGCAGCATGGGATCAAGAGTGTGAAAATGTAACCGAAGAAAACTGGCAGAGTAGATTCAGTGACTGGTTTTGACGTATGGAGAAGTGTATTGAGGGTGGTGGAAATTATTTTGAAAAAGTCTAAAGCGTACACTCACATTGCAAAACTTTCCTAGTGCCCTTTGTGCATATAATCCGGGCTCTAGTGATCAGACAGCACATATTACGGGACCGAGAAAAATTGCTAGTAGCTTTACGTCGCACCAACTCAGAAGATATGTCTTATGGCGACGATGAGAAAAGAAAGGGCTAGGAGTGGAAATGAAGCAGCCGTGGCCTTAATTAAGGTACAGCCCCAAAATTTGCTTTGTGTGAAAATGGAAAACCACGGAAAAGCATTTTCAAAGCTGCCGGCAGTGGGGTTCGAACTGACTATCTCCAGAATACTGGTTACTGGGCGCACTCAAACGAGTGCAACTATCGAGCTTGGCAAGAGGATTTAATGACAGACACTTTACTGAGTATTTTTTTAAATAATGTTTTCATCCACTCATGATACTCATCATTTTATTCATTCATTCATTCATTCATTCATTCATAGATTTTAAGATGTTATTTCAAAGTTTTTGTTAATTGTATTTGGCTTATGATGACCACAATAGGTAGGAACATATATCAAAGAAAATATGACTACATTTATCTCTTAAATTGTGAGTGTTAGTCTATCAAGTATTGAAAGTTGAACCCGAAAATTAAAATTCTTAAGAACTGAAACCAAGAGGCAATGAATATTTCAGCTTCTAATGCCAACACCCCAAGGGGTTGAATGTTTTAAAATAGTTCATTTTCACATATAGGGTATAAAAAAGCAATCATCATGTGAAAACTCGACTTCGTTCGTCAAACGATTTCTGAAGAATGACTATGTTTCTTAAACGTCTAAGGCAGTAAACTAACACATGTACAAAGCGACAAGGATTGCTGAAATTTCCATCATATAAAATAAGGTTTGTGCAGAAACTTCACCGGACAGATTTCTCCGCAAGAATAATGTTCTGTGAGACATTTCGTGTAAGTGTTTACAATGGAACTTTGGACCTACAACTAACGTTTGTGTCTGACGAGACATGATTATATCTTTCTGGACACGCACATTATCAAAACGTGAAATTATAGAGTTCTGAGAACCCTATTATTGTACAGGAAGTGCCTATGCATCTCATTAAATTAGGGGTATGTTGTGAGAACACCTCGAGACATCTAAGACTACTTACTTAATTTTGGAAGAATAGCAATGGGGTAAGAAAGGTAGAAGACTTCCAGATATTAATACCAATAAATTATGAGAGTTATTGCGGTGTAATAATTGTGGTGAAGTGAAAATGCCAGCTTCAGATTGAATTGCGTGGAGTGTTGCATCAGTCTAAACTGCAGCACAATATTGTAGAATTCAAAATTATAACCGTTATTGACATTTCCTACTGGTTTCATTTTTTCCTTATAAAAAGGTAGATATTGAATCTTAATGATAAATCACAAACTTTTGGCTAACTATAATGAGAGTATCTACTATACTTTCAGGGCAGCTGTTGATCCTGAGCGGAATTCTTCATGGAACAACTTTTTATTCTGGAAGCGAATGTTTCGCTCAGCTTCCTCCATCTTCACCTCTTAATCCTCCACCTGCACCCCCAAATCTTCCATTTCCCCAGTCTCCTCCTCGTTCACCTCTAAATCCTGAATTGCCTCCTCCTCCGGTTTTGCCTCCAAATCCTCCAATTCTACAGCCTCCTCCACCTCTAAATCCAGCATTGACTCCTCCTGTTTTGCCTCCAAATCCTCCATTTGCACAGCCTCCTCCACCTCTAAATCCTTCATTGGCACAGCCTCTTCCACCTGCTCCACCTCCTCCTCCATCACCTCCAAATTCTCCATTGCCACAGCCTTCTCCCCCTCTTCCCCCTTCCCCTCCAAATACGCCATTGCCACAACCTCCTCCACCTGAAAATCCTTCATTGGCACAGCCTCTTCCACCTGCTCCACCTCCTCCTCCATCACCTCCAAATTCTCCATCGCCACAGCCTTCTCCCCCTCTAAATCCTTCATTGCCTCCACAACCTGCTATTCAACAAACTCCCTCCCATCCTTCTCTGTATAACTGTCACCAGTGTTGCTCAATTTGCAATGTCTTACCACATCCACATGCGCATAGCTGTCTTCCTTCAGCATACGGTTTAATTTATCCTTTACATCTTCCTCTTTTTTATTCACTCGCATATCATCGTTAATCCTCGAATACCAAATTCAAGTGGATGTTTGGAAGTCACCAAAGTGTCTGGCATGAAAGTAAGTACGAAACGTATACAGAAATCTTAAATTAATTTAATTAAAGTGTGCTATGGCTTATCATTTGAAAATCAATATAGAAATAATTGTAACTACGAGTAAATTCAAACTTTATTTCGAAAATCCTTGTAGAGATAACGTAAGTATCTGAGGGGAAGTTCTTATCCGCGGAACATTTTTAAGTAGATAGCGTATGCAATTGAGTGTACATTAATTTCTACCCTTCCAACTTTATAGAGATAAAATCTTTATATACGGTACATAAGAATACGTTACTTCCTAAAATTCAAATATACACTCATATTCATTAAAAACAGAACACCTTGAAAGATTAGAGATAGGAAGTTCATACTCACATATTCAATACTATATTCTGCAGAAACGATTAGCATTTAAATCACCTATGTTCAGCATGTGTCCTGTTGCCTAGTAGGCATTGGGTCCTCCAAGGGCACTGACAACTTGTTCCATGCGTGATGACATCGGCGCCTATAAGGCACGAATGGCATCCTGGGGTATAGCCACCCATGTTGCATTCACCTGGTTCCACAGTTCATCTTTGGTGGTTGGCACTGAGTCATAGCGCCGTACCCGTCGTTTCACCATATCCCACACATTTTCGATTGGCGGCAAGTCCGGTGATCGGGCGGGTCAGAGCAACAGTCTGACATCCTGTGAAAACAAGAAGGCTCGTGTTCGTGCAGCAGCATGTGGTCGCGCATTGCCCTGCTGAAATATGGCGTCTGGGGAGTCGTGCAGAAAGAGTATGGCTACGGGTCGCAGGATGCCATTCACGTAGGTAAAACTGCTCACAGTACCCTGGACACGCACCAACTGTGATTTGTGGTTGTACCCAATAGCACCCCAGACCATAAGGCCTTGAGTTGGCGCTGTATGTTTTGTGCGAATGCAATCGATGTGATGCCTCTCCCACTGTCTGTAGCGAACCAAATCGCGGCCATCATTTTCAAACAAACAGTACCTGGATTTGTTCGAAAACACTATCTTCTGCCATTCCTGTCCCCAGTGACGTCGTTCCATACACCACTGCAGTCTAGCATGTATATGCACATTAGTCAAAAGTAGACGGAGAAGTGGACGACGCGCCGGTAACCCAGACCTTAATAAACAGCGACGAACTGTCACTCGTGATAGTGTACGGTGTGTTACACTGTTCCACTGTTGCGCCAGAGCCGAGGAGGACGCAGATCTGTCCTGCAATACCATTCGGATGAGGTGTCGATCTTCTCGGGGGGTGGTTTAGGTGGTGCAACCAGACCCATCTCGTCGTGTTCTACGGCCTTCTGTGAACCATTCTGTACACGCCCGTTGCACTGCCGATACAGTTCGTCCCACAGGAGCAGCAATTCTCCGGATGAATGCATCACGTTCTCTCATGCCAATAACGCGCCCTCTTTCAAACTCACTTATTTCATGGTACGGTTCTCGCATACGTCTGCGAGGTATCCTGCACGTCTGGTAAAGTCACACTGATCTATTATCTTTGGTTTATAGCGACAACGAGAGCCGCAGGCACATTTACCAGTCGTTGGTGGTGCACCGATATATCGATATGGACCTTCAACCTGAGGGCCGAAATAATTCAAATGCTAATCATTTCTTCACAACATACTAACGCACATGTCCTGCGAATATGAACCTCCTGTCTCTAGTTTTTCAAGGTGTTCTGGTTTTTATGAACATGAGTGCATTTATAGAGCAAATGCAACTTCTTCTCAATTCTCAATCCTAAGATTGGTTGCCAGCAATTCGTCTTCTCCACTCTTCTCTGTAATCCGCTAATCTCTTCATTTCCACACATGAGCCTGTTCCTACGTCATCTCTGATCTGTATTGAATATTGCAGTCTAGGTCTTCCTCTTCCTCTTTTACCTTGAATCATTCCTTCCATGACATTAACTACGAAACCATTGTGCCTATATAGATGGCCAATTAATTGGTCTCTTCTCCTTATTGTTGCTAAAAAGGGTCTTTTTTCACCTATTCGTCTAAGAACTACTTCATTGGTAAGTTTTTCTGTCCATAAGATCTTTTCCATCCTCCTCCAGCACCACATCTCAAATGCTTCCAGACGTTTCTTATCACCTGCACTAATAGTCCACGTTTCTGAACCATACAAGGCCACACTCCAGACAATGCACTTAATAAATCTCTTCTTGGTCTCCACATTTAAATTCCTTGATGTAAGTAGTATCCTTTTCTTGTAAAAAGCAATCTTTGCTTGGGAAATTCTGCTCTCTATGTCGACTGAACTTTGCCATCATTAATTCTGATGTCGACTGCAATATGCTGGCCATAATTTCGGTCTTTTTTGTATTAATTTTCATGTTATACTTATCTCTCAACAGCTTATTAATTCTTATTAATGCACTTTGTAGTTTCTCTTCGTTCTCCTCTATGACAACTATATCATCAGCAAATCTTATCATTTTGATTTCTACTCCATTTACCTTTATCCCTTCCATATCATCTTTACATTACTCAATGCCTTTCTCAATATACAGGTTGAACAGCACTGGTGACAAATTACATCCCTGTCGTACCCCTTTCTTTATATAAGCTTCCCATACTTCACCATTTATGTTTATGATGCCTCTTTGGTTGTTATAGAGTTCATATACTATTCGTCTATCTCTAAAATATAGACCAACACTAGTCATAATCCTCATTAACATATTCCGGTTGACATTATCAAAAGCTTTTTCTAAATCCACGAATGCAATAAACAAAGGTTTTCTAACGTCTAGCATTTTGTCTATAACCTGTCGTAACGTTAGAATAGCTTCACGTGTGCCTCTATTTCGTCTAAATCCAAACTGATCTTCAGCCAAATGTGGTTCAATTTTATTGCTTATTCGGTTATGTATTATTCTTGTCAATATTTTTGACATGTGCACCAACAGACTCAAAGTGCGATGTTCTTCACATTTTAGAGTTCCAGGTTTCTTTGGTATAGGGATTATGAGAGACTTTTTAAAATCTTCTGCAATTTCTCCGGTTTCATGTATTTCCGTAATCAGTTTAAAAATATAGCCGTGTGTTTCATCATCCAGTCTCTGTATCATTTCTCCAGTTATTTCATCGCATCCTGGCGCTTTATTAGGTTTCAATTCTTTCACAGCCTTAAGATATTCTTCTTTTGTTAAAGAGGGTCCCAGTTGATCACTTGTTATGTTGTCTTCATTTTCCAGATCATTTACCGTATGTCAGTAGGATCTTCAGATAATGTTTCTGTGTATCGCTTCCATCTTTCTGCCACTTCTTTGCTCTCAGACAACAGTTTCCCATTTTCACCTAATATGCTGTTACTACGGGCAGTGACTGTTCTAAATTGTTTCGTAATCAATTCATAAGCAGTTTCCGTGTTTCCTTTCTCTATTCTTTCTTCTATTTCTTTGCATTGTATCATTATATATTCTTCCTTAGCCTTCTTTGCTTCTCTGTTGACTAGGTTTCGGAGTGTTTTATAGTTTCTGATTCCTTCTTCACACTTTGAGTTTTTAAATTTTCCCCTGTAACCCATGGTTTTCGTGCTTGTTTCGTCGTTTTCCCTATAACCTGATTTGCAGCTTCTATGATAGAGTGTTTAAGGCCCATCCATTTCTCATTTTGGGTATTTCTGCGACGTTCTATTTTACCGGTGTTTGATAGTTTTCCTTGATTCTGTCTTTTTTTAGTTTCCTGACATTATATCTGCAACACTTTTCCGCGTTCTTGCTCTTCTTTCTTAGTCTTAAATCAGATTTTAACAATACTAGGTTGTGGTCACTCGCTACATCAGCTCCTGGATAACTTTTGCATTGTTTGACTTGGTTACGGTATTTTTCCCTTACCATAATATAATCTACTGTATTTGGTATCTCTCTTTATCTCTAGGTGCTGTCCAGGTATACCTTCTTCTCTTGGGTTGTTTGAACAAGGTGTTTATAATTACTAGCCCCTTTGCTTTACAAAAGTCTATTAGTTGTTGTCCTCTGTCATTTCTTACTCCAAGACCATATTGTCCTACAGTCTTCCCATCTTCTCCATCACCAACAGAAGCGTTCCAGTCTCCAAGAAAAATGAGATTCTCGTTGTCCTTAATCGTATCCATCAACTCCTCTAACTGATCATATACCTGGTCCACTTCTTCATCTGAGTGATTCGTTGTTGGCGTGTACACCTGTATCATTATCATGTCAACTGATTCATTTTCTATTCTCACCATAATTATTCTATCACTGTATTGTACATAGGTCTGAACTCGTACACCTACGTTTTTACTTAATACTGTTCCTACACCTGCATGGCTTCTTTTTTCTCCAGAGTATATAATTCTAAAGTTATCACTCCAAAAGTCCCCCTTCTCAGGCCACTTTATTTCACTCACTCCTAATATGTCTAAGTCGTGTTTAGCCAGCTCCTTTTTTAAGTTCTCTAGCTTACCGCAAATATTGAGAGATCGTATATTCCAAGTTCCTAAGATAATATTTCTTGTGTTTCTTCCACGCTTTGTCCCTGACCTCAGCCGGAGATCCGAATTGGGGACTATTTTACCTCCGGAATTACATTTAGTTCCAAAGCCCACCATCATTGCTGCATAACAAGGGATATCCAGTGGCTCTTTAATGGAGTGGTTTCCCTCGGGCCTTTTCCATCCTATGCCGTTGACCATACTGGTTCATCCGCCTTTAGGAGCAGTTTCCCACTCCAAGGGCAAGAGAGTTCCCTACCCTATACCCGCTCATCCGCCCTCCTTGGAGGCCGTTGGCACTTCGTAAAAGGGACCCCTTATCCCGGGGGGTATTCGGTCCATATCTTCTATCCAAGAATAAAACCAACTTGGTAAGACTTAGGATTAGTTCTTCCGCCCTCCAAGCCGTTGGGAGATCTCCTCTTCCGCCTTAGAGACCATTGACCATTTTCTTTTTAGCCTCATTTGATCCGTGGGTGCTTATTTGACCATGCCTTATTCGCACCTGTCCTGCATCTCTACAGGACGTCCCCTATCAGCCATTGGGACGCGCGCTGTCGGGGTTGAGGCCCCCACCCCAGTGTCTCACGCAAGGTTATGTTTAGCTCCTACTCATTTCAGAGCCAAACCCCCACGCAAGCTGACCAGGTAATATGTAATATGCTGTTAGTTCAGAAGTCTCATTTTACTCATCTTAAAGATGGCTGACAGTATGGGCCGGCTGTGTGACCTAGGCAACGCTAAGAATGCTAAACACAGTGCCAATCTTCATCATAGTTTCTATGGTAGCAAAGACAAAATGAGTGACTATCTAGGTAGTGTTATATATGGAACTATTGTAGAAGTTAACAAGATGGCTGACACTTACTGCACAAAATTTATAATAAATATTACACTAAAAGCACTATCAAACGAGAGTGTATTCTTTGGATAACACTAACACCAACTCAGCACCCAAAATAAGCCACAAATACTCCTCAGAAGCTACGAAAGAAGCGCAGGTTTTCTGTATAGGCGGATGTAAGACGCAGCGCTTTTACACACGACCTCACTCTCTGGTGGTTTCACGGAATAATAATAATAATAATAATAATAATAATAATAATAATAATAATAATAATAATAATAGCCTCAGATACCGTGTGCACGCCATCTGCTGTTTTACTCACGGCCTACTAGATGCCAGTTAAACTGAAGCTATCTTGCAACTAACAGCAAATTAATTCCTACCTTACGAATGTATTGATGGAATTACCGTTTGTAACTGGAACTGAATTAGCCTCTACCATTTGATTACATCACAGAAGTAAATTAGATCTTATTTTCGAATATCTGTATAGGGGTAATATTTCTAACTGACAGTTTCTATCATTCGAAAATCTTGATATTTGTTATGTGTGTAATAGGGAGCCAAATCCTATATTTCTAATATCTTCATAAAGATGGAACGTTAGTGAGAAAGTAAGAACATCAACGAATATTAAATTCAACTGGGTGTCTGTAAGTCACCGAAGTGTCTGGCATGAAGGTAAGTGGACATGGAATGCTACACCTCCTTTCCCTACCGGAAATATGAAACCGTCACAGGCTGATAAATTATATTACAAACCACCAACGATTTGTTCTTTACACGCAGAATAACCCTTTTTTATCATCCCCTAAGTACCGTTCAATATCGGGGATGGCCTCCTTTCACGGCTATGCACCCAGCGATGTATAAGATATTCTGTCCGTCATACATCTTCCAAATAGAGTTCTGAGTCACACGAACCATTCTTTACACAACTGTACACATTGACCGTCCAGTGTTTGTGCAGATAGCTGACGGTGGCGCAGAGGTTGCCCCATCACATTTCAAATGTTTTCAATTAATGACAGGTCTGGTGACCTCGGAGACCGACGACTGATGCTCACATCTCGTAGAGACTGTTAGGTGATCCCATGTATAAGGTGACGGACATAATCTTGCTGCATACTTGCAATTAGTATGCTTCGCAAAAATGGCAGAAAATGGGGTTGAAGGACCTCACTGACTTATCGCCGTGCTGTCGCCGTGCCTCCAACAAACACGAAAGAAGATCGGAGGGTGTAATGCCTGGTATCGCGGATGCATAGCATTGACGAATCAATGCTGAGTTATTGCGTTATTCCACGGAGCACCAAACCCTGATGCGACCATCACCTGAATTAAAACTAAAGCGGGACTCATCAGCGAAAACAACGCGTCATGATTCGTGTATCCAGTTTCAACATTCATTGTTGACATACCGTAAGATGTGGAGGGGTCAGAGGCAAACACCGGCAAGAATGCCTTGCGTATAGCCCACACTTTTTAAAACGGAACGTATTGTTCGTGTAGAAATTGACCAACATAATGTGGGTCGAAAGACTGCAGGATCTCTCGGGATGACTCGCTATTGCCTTCCTCTGCATTTCGGTGGATATGGCAATATTCTCTGTGTGCAGTGGTTCTGGTCGTACCAGTATTTGTTCTACAAGGCGTACGACCTGTACGCAGCGTGCAATAGTGGTAACTGCTGTATGACTGGTTCTGCGACGAGCTGGCGTCCTGCTTCGTACATTCCGACAATATGAACCTAAGTCAAGTATCGTAACCAGCCTATAGTTTTGTTTTGTTTTGCGATCAGCATAGAGGTTTTCGTGCATGTGAATGGGGACAGCTCATTCACTGCATTGCACAAGGGGGCCGATGACCTTAGATGTTAGGCCCCTTTAAACAACAAACAACATAGCACAATGATGGGTTGACTGATGAGGTTTATATCATTTGTTACAACATTTTGATGCCCAAAAATGAGACATTGCGCTGATGAAGAAGAAAAGATGTTTCTGTTAGAATAAGTAAAGCAAAGAATCTTTGTTAACGGGACAAAGATTATGATTCATTACTGATGGCATTTTATCCGTTTTTGTTAGTTTTGCCCATTTTCTAAAACAATGAGGTAGTTTGCTGGTGTTGAAAGAAATGCTAATTTTCTGTGTTAGGTAAAATTGAGAATGTAATTTCTTAGTGTCCCGTCCTTTAAAATAAAGCATATATTCTTTAACCGTCTTACTAATAAAAAGTCCTTATACAGTTGTTTAACACTTGTATGGTTATACAGTGAATAAACCCTGTATAAGCGTTGTATATTTTTCTTACTAATAAACGTGGTATACGCATTGTATTACTATAAAGCACGTATACACTCGTCCCAAGTCGTAGGAATCTCTTCCTGCAGTTCACTGACGTATTTCGCACGTTTACCGCCTTTAAGATCGCTTCTACTGGTTATCTACGAGCAAAACTATCCGGATCGCGTAATAGCACGGCATATCGAAAAGGTAGTGGCAACACAAAGTGAGACAGCTGGGAATTGGCTTATATTGATATCAATCAATCAATCAATCAATCAATCAATCAATCAATCAATCAATCACTACTGATCTGCATTTAGGGCAGTCGCTCAGATGGCAGTTTCTCTATCAGTTGTTTTCCTAGACTTTTCTTAAATGATCGCAAAGAGATTGGAAATGTATTGAACATCTCCCTTGGTAAGCTATTCCAGTCCCTAACTCCCCTACCTATAAACGAATATTTGCCCCAATTTGTCCTCTTGAATTCCAGCTTGCTTGTGTAATGAATGCCACGAAAGAAATGGAAAAGCTTAAGAAAAGATCAAGAGCTCCTAACTGGGTTAGTACGGAAAACGTAGGCAATTGTAATTGAATCGGTGAGTTGAAAAGGGTACACATTCCAAAATCCTTACATTTCAGGAGAAAGGAAAAACTATTTTGTAGCTAAAAGAAAGGTGTGATCAAAAAAGTTTCTATTAAGCATTATTTACATCACATATCTGCGTTTTGAACTACAAAGTATGGAAACCATATTACGTACGGTTTTCAAGTTATACCATTTTTTATGTCAAGGAATATGTTCCTTTTTATAACCAAATTTGAGAAAGATCTTTGTAGAGGCAGATAATCAATGTATAATAAGCTCGGAACTTCAAAATTCTATTAAGCAGTAACACATTATTACACAAAAATACGTCCAACTATAATTTCTTCTATAGTTTTTCATTGTCATTCCGTCTCTTTAAAGTGTTTTACTTTACGAAGATGTCTAGCCTCCATAACCTATAAATGCTTATATCGTGAAGGTCATCAACGTTATCACCTATTCTTTCAATGTGTGTCCAATGTAAAATGGATAAGTCGAATATTTCACCACGATTATATTACTGCAGACAGTAAATACTACGAAAATAAATGTTCACTCGTTTATTTTCCCGCTACTCCCTGCTGTAAAACGCTTATACAAGGGTCCTGGTCTGTATAAGCAATTCAGTGAATAACTAATGTATACAGAGGAGGCTTATACACCGTTTATTAGTAACGAATTTCACATAAACGGTGTATAAACCTTGTATAAAAGTTATATACTGTTTATTAATAAGACGGTAATTGTATCAATTAAAATTACGATACCGATTCAGTAGTTGATTACCGAAGAGGCGGCCACTGTTATTACCTGGTTCTTCATTCCCTACTACTCCCACCGTACATACGCTGCTTGAAGGACAGACCCGTGAAGGCGAACAACCTCAGGCTTGAGCACTGAGTACTGACTACTACTACTACTACTAATAAATGCGTTCATACCATATTTCATAACCCGGTTTTCCCATCACTGGTCAATTTCAGAGTCCAACGTATTACATGAAGTTCAAGGCAGCATTTAATAAACCTGTAGTAGAGGCTGTGCAGTGTGTACAACAGCGCCGTTTGTAACAACCAGAATCTAGATTTCAACACTCCTCTCAGTTTAAGAATTGTCATAAACACCCAACTGCTAAACATAAATGCTGCTCATACCTGGCATTGACAATTTCTGTATATTGTGACCTTTAAATGTATAAATATGTCCAAGCTACGGGACTAAACATGGCAGAGTGTTACCTGGCTGGTTGCGGTTATTATAGAAAAGAGATTCATTCAGAGTCTTCCAAACAGAGTAAAATCGACCATGAGCCATTCAGTCGGTGTGTTCCGGCTCGGTTTCGAAGAAATTGACGGTCCAATTTCAATGAATTATTTTCATATATTTGATAATAATAATAATAATAATGGCGTGTGACCTCCGAAGAGCCCGGGTGCAGGTCTTTCGAGTTGACACCGTATAGGTGACCTGCGCGTCTATGAGAATGGGGCCCTACCTGTGATGAATTCTAATGCTGAAGACGGCACACACACCCAGCCCCCGAGCCATTGGAAATAACCAATTAAGGTTAAAATCCCCGACCCGGCCGGGAATCGAACCCGGGACCCTCTGGACCAAACGCCAGCACGCTAACCATTTAGCCATGGGGCCGGACATATATTTGATAAGAAAGCATTATCATTTCATGAAATATCATGAAGTATTAGGATTTCAATTTTGAAACATATTAGGCTTGCATAATTGTCAACGTAAGGACAGTCATTCACACTTGTAGGATTTAAAATTATGAAAGTGGAATATTTGAATGAACGAAGAAGATGTCGTACACTTCGGATTATTATATGAAAGGAGTCAGGACTTTCCGCAAATTGAAATTAGAGTAGTGATTTATAAGTACGTTTGGCAGACAGTGAAGTGAACCTCACCCCTCCCTTGCCGATAATATATGACATAGCATAATACGCACATCGGGAGATTTGAGGCCTGGACCGCGACTAGAAAAGGCCTAAGACATAGCCCTGAACTGGAAATGACCCTAATCAACAATGCACAACGGAAATGAGACTAATACTGCTAGCAATAAAATTCAAATAAAATTTAAATGAGGGTTTATTGATGCAATAAAATTCAAAGAAAAAGAAAATGAAGCCAGCAATTTAAAGTATTAAAAAGATACGTACATGCGTTCATTTGGTTCAGTCGATGTACTAACGTAAATGCGTGAGCACAGCATTTCTGAAAAAAACAACCTTAATATTAAATTTACGACGTGCTCGCCGTCTCAATTGTAATCTCACTACATATTTAGCCAATCTGAATACAATCTACACGGATAAGTTTGGTCTTTCTTTCCACGAGATTAATTACATTGTTTGCATACGCGTCCTTCAAACTCCATCATCATCACAACAACAATAGCTATAGAAAGATAAGATCCCCAAGCATCCGGGAGAAGAAACTCAGAGCAGATAAATAATGGAATGCAGGTATCAGCATAGCACAGAGAGGAAACATCTCTTGTCCAAGGAAACAAAATTAAAACCCAAGGAGAATCACAGGCATGCCTATAGCCTGAATATAAGAAGGCAAACATGGCGGCCTCGTGGGAAAACTAGTGGTCACGCATAAACACATCAGCCTACGCACTCCGTACGACACGAATGGACCTCCGCGTCTACACGCAGGGCATACATTCATTTGATGGCAGAGTACATTAGAATGCAGCGCGCATAAATAGAATCGATCAGAGACACAGTTACCAACATCACACAATCACAATAACAGTAACAAACACGCGGCCCATTCACGCCGCAGAGCAGAAAGGTGCATATCTATCAGCTGTAATTAAATGCGGAGAATATCACTACAGGACCGTAGAAAAATATATTAAAACAAGGATCACCATACCTGCAATATTAGCCGTCAAAATAAAAAGAAGGGTGGCAGTATAGGCTGAATTTAAATCTAATAAATACCCATCTATAGCTCAGAAAAGCCACTCCGATCTGTTTGGAGTCCATTTTATATTCCCCTCTCATAACCACAACAAACATTCGAGTCAAAGAGGTAAAGTTAAAGTCTCGCCGGAAAGAATGACCTTCCATGTTCACAACTGAGGGTGCTGCCCTCTCTAGTACAACCTTGGAAATAGTTAAGTCAATCAATGATAAGCCGCAAGAGGCCTTTAGCAATAATAGGAAGGTGACTTCATGAAACAGCCATTCACACATGGCTCAGAAGCTAAAATAATAAGTGAGCTTGGAGTACGATATGCACTAATGGCGTAATGTAGATATCGTAAGATTTCACTGAAGTGTTTCTAAATTGTTGCGAGAGCGCTAACCATCCATATAACAGGTTGGATTCCAACATCGTTTGTCATACTTGCTATTCTACTTCCGTGGCTACTTTTGAGTCTACTATGTTTTTGTCTGTAAATCAAGGAAGCATACATCGTCTGCACGTCTTTAGCGTCGGTATTTTGCTTGAGTTACCGGCGTGACTTGATTCTATTCTATTCGGTTCGTTACGACCCCTGAGGACCACGAGTGACTTGTTCGACACGCTTTCTTTCTTCCCAATACCTCTTCATTCTCTCGCTCATCCTCTTTCTCTCTGCTTTCGTGATCTGAATCTGGATCCTGGTTTCTCTCTATTTGTGACCTTCCACGAACTTCTTGTATTTGGACCTATCCTGTATTGTCATCAGTGGATACATTTCCTTTATGCCAATAGTCTCCCAATCCTCTCTGACTTCCTTCATCCACGTATTTCCAGTTAAGCAGGTTGCATTCCATATCTCTTCGTCAGCCTACTGTCATCCATCCTCATGAGATGTCCAACAAATCCTAACCTTCTCTTTCTTATCACACTCGAGGTTGGTTATATACTCGCATATAGTTCCTGCCTTGATCTGTGTACCCAGATTTCACCTTGCTTTCTGGTGCCCCATATATTTCTCAAGATTCTTCTTTCCTCCTTCTCCAATATCCTGCCCAAATGTCAGCGTTTCAGTTGCATATAATACAGCATTCCTGATGGTTATCTTGTAGTGTCGCAGTTGGGCGTTCCTCAAGAGGTTCTTCTTTCTTCTTTTGTTGCTTTGTACTTTGCCCGTGATATTCTCACCTAGCTACCGGAAGCTGTCGAATATCTCTACCACTTCGACGTTTACATTCCAAATGGTCTTCGTATTCAGTACCTTCGTCTTGTTGTAGGCTATTTATAGACAACCTTTTCTGCAGTCTCAGCTAAATTTGCTAGTGCCAACTTTGCGTCGTCTTCCTTCTCATGTAACAACACCATATCAACTGCGAAGGCAAGGCAATCCACTATGAAATTGCTTTTGATCTTATATCCAATCTGTATACTTTCAATTCCCATGGTTCTATTCAACTGTCTCCATTGCTTCACCACTTTTCACCACTTCATCCAAAACTAGGTTAAATAATATTGGCGACAGACCATCCCCTTGTCGGACTCCTGTCTTAATTTCAAAGTTGTCTGACAACATACTCCGGTATCTTACTCTAGCGGTTGTAGCCTTCAATGTTTCCCCCACCAATGCATGTGTCGTAGAATCCAATCCTCTGTCGCGTAGGATGTTCAGTAGTGTGTTCCTGTCTATCGAGTCGTAGGCTTTTGCGAAGTCTACAAATGTCACTATTGTGTCCTTTCCTTTCCTGTGTCTGTGTTCTATGATTCTCTTGAGTCCAAAGATCTGTTCTACGCAGTTTCTTCCTTTCCGGAAACCACCCTGGTATTATCCTATGGTCGATTCAAGCTGTGCTTCCACTCTATTCAGCAATAATCTCGAGAGTATCTTGTACCCAATGTTTAGTAGTGAGATACCTCTGTAGTTATCCAGTATTCATTTGTCGCCTTTCTTATGTACTGGTATAATTATGGCTTCTTTTCAGACGCTAGGTATCTTCTTATATATACAGATGTCCATTATTATTCTGTACATGCTTTCTTCCATTGCAGGACCACTCCATTTGATCTCCTCGGCGCATATACCATCATTACCTGCCGCTTTGTTGTTCTTGAGATCATTGATTGCCTTCACAACTCCTGTTCTGGTGGGTGCTCGTCCTTGGTTAATGTATCTGCTGTACTGTAGAGTCACACTCCCTGCCGGTGCTTCTGTGTTCAGTATGTCTTTGAAATAATTTGTCATTTCCTGGCAAACGTCTTTTTCACCTATTTTCAACTCGCCATCTTGTCCTTTCACAAAAGGTTCTCTCGCCTCATAACCCTTTATTCTGCTCTTCATCTCCTTAAAGAAAGATCGTGATTTGTTTTTCTCAAACGCATGATCAGCTTCTTACAGCCTCTCACTCCTTATTTTCCTTCTGGCATTCCTGATCGTCTAGGCAGTCATCTTTCTCGCTGTCTCGAATGTTGACAGGTCCTCTTCCTTCTTGGTAGTCTGCCACCTTACCCACACCTTCCTCCTGTACTCTACCGCCTCTTCACATTCTTCTGTCCACCACTCATGCTTCCTTTTCTTGTTATTAGTGGCCAATCGTTTGGATTCTTCTCTAACCTTGCCTTTAAGTTTCCCATTTCCTATCCACTGTCAGGTTTTTCATGTACTGATCTCGGTTTCTGTTGAGCAGTTCTCTGTCGATCTGGTGTGAGTTTGTGTTCGTGTATTTCCTAGTTCTGTCTGGTATCCATCTACATTTGATTTCAGTGAGATAGTGGTCAGACCCCATTCTGCTGTTTTTGCTGACTTTGGTGTTCATGATCTCCGCATGGTTCTTATCTCGGATTGCTACGTGGTCTATCTTCCTTTCGTCAATTCTATTGCCCGAACTTACCCAGGTTGTCTTTTTACTCGTCTTGGCTTTATAGTGTGTGGTCATGATTCTCATCTTGTGTCCTTTGCACAAGTTCGCAAGCCTTTCTCCATGCATATTTGTTCTCTTGTGCGCAGGGTAATCCCCTACAGGGGCCTTTGAATCTCCTTTCAGTGCCTAGCTGTGCATTGAAATCCCCCAGCAAGATCGTGACACCTCTGTTGTCTGCCTCCGTTACTACCTTATCCAGTACGTTCCAGAAGTTCTCTGTCCCTGCCTTGTATTTTTTGTTCTTATCATTTGTGGGGGCATGTGCATTGACAAGTGTATACGTTTTATTGCCAATTTTTGTCATCAAGTATGACAGTCTCTCATTCACACCCCTCCCGTCAATGATACTACTAAAGAAGCTTCGGTCTACTATAAACGCCGTACCAAACATAAACGGCTGTTGCTTCATCCTAATACCCAGTTTTCCCTTCAATACTACATATCCTTCAGATTCCACCGTATCATCATCACTGAATCTCGTTTCCTGTAGAGCCAGTATGCCGATTCCATGTTCTCTCATTGCATCTAGGATTTATTTCAGATTCCCCACTCTGATCATGGTCTGTATGTTGATGGTTCCTGATTTAAAGGTTGTCTTGGGTCTGATTTTTTGTGTCCGGCGTATTGAGGACGTTGAGGTATTGGGGAGCTCCGACTCTCCCTCCGCACACGATGCAGATTTCCCAGAATCCGACAACCTGCTTGCGTCGACCGAGGTCGACGGGAGATTTACCCCCTGGGGTAAAGTAGTGATTATCATGTGCTCCATAGTTACTTCACAAGCCGAAGTATTAAGCTGGGCTACCGCAGTATCGGTAGCATTGTTACAACTGAGGTAAAGAGCCCAGAGGGCATTTTATACCTTCTGCCAGGATAATGTTCACCCTAGTTGGTTAGGGATGGGAGTAGGCATTTCCTCTATACCCCCCAATAGCTATGGTTTTCCCGCCAATACTCGGGTGGCTGACTGCAGTGAAATTACATTCGAGAATTAATAAGTATAATTTAAATTAGAGGTTTATATGAGAGTCCAATATTAATTTGAGCACACATGTGCTGAATCGTCACATTTTTAAACAAGGCGAGTGTAAATTTTGAAGCTTGAGAGTTATTTATAATGTACAGTATGAGTGGAATCATTCACTTCGAGTTTCAGGGATATCGCATGGAATTCGAGTGTGTTAGTGCCGAGTTCCAGTTGTCAAGCTAAATGGTGTGGAAGAACCCAGAAATGGAGAGTACAGACTGGAACCCGTGAGCCATCAGCGCATGGTCGTGATGAAGCCACCTCTAGCTAAGTGGAAATGCTTATTAACCTTTCGTTTATTCTCTTTATGTTTGTCTATATAATTCATTTTACTTTTGGAATTAGGATTAACTAATTGTAGATTGAGGTAATTCATATAGGATCTTTTTAACTCGTTCAATGGGGAATCGATCTGTACTGTACCTTGAACTTAAACTCTTGTGATACTTGAGATTATCGGGATGATGAACAACAGCATTAAATTAACAGAATATGTTTATGAATAAACGGTGTGTTGATACTCCAGGATATGTTGGTAACTTACTGTTTCATCTGAGTTTATTAAGTTCATGGTTTAAAGTGTGTTGTTACGTTTTACATTTATAGAGAGACATGGTATGTGGTCTAAAATAACCTGAGAGATTATCTGAGTTTCGTGGAGTCATCTTGAAATAACCGTTCATATGGTAGATAACAGTAAATTAGGACGTGTGCGTATATGAATTTGGGACGCCAAGCTTCAAATAGGGGTCTAAATAATGTTATGCTAATACAAATTGAACGTTATGATGACAATATATACTATGTGAACTTTAGAATGATGTATGTGTCAGAGAGTATGAGTTTTCGGAATATGAAGCATAGTGAGATGAAGTGTTTGTCGTAAATGATCTTTGCGACGGGGTGGCATGTGGTTGAGTAATTATAGGGGAAGTAGTCTTCGAGTTATTTAAAATAAATGAAATGAAATGGCATATGGCTTTTTAGTGCCGGGAGTGTCCCCGAGGACATGTTCGGCCCGCCAGGTGCAGGTCTTTTGATTTAACACTCGTAGGCGGCCCGCGCGTCGTGGTAAGGATGAAATAACGATGAAGACGACAAATAGGCTACACCCAGTCCCCGTGCTAGCAAATTAACCAATGATTGTTAAAATTTTCGACCCTGCCGGGAATCGAACCCGGGACCCCTGTGACCAAAGACCAGCACACCAATCATTTAGCCATGGAAATGGAGTCAAATGTGATGATGTATTAAGACTGAGTGTTCGTAAACATAACCATGATTGTATTGGTTATGCTTCCGCGAGAGTTGGGTCGCCAGGTAACGGCACTGGCGTAGCGAAGTACATGATGTGTGAAAAGGTATGGATCTTCAATATCGTGAACACTACCAATATTAAAACTGTCCCAGCTTTGTTATCATGATCTAGTTGAGACGTTAATGGATTCTTCTGGAGGAATAATCTCATAAGACCAGAAACTTATACTGTAGATCATCAGCCATGATTCATGACAATTGCCGCGTGTAGGAATATTGCGACTGGAGTTACTGAGTACGACTTATTCTGCAGAGTGATTGATCATCTATTTCAGCATTGCATTTATATGAACATGGATTTATGTCTGGCAAGGGAAGCTGTTCATCCGAGGAGGCAGAAGAGTTTTGTGTGGACTTGTGCACCGACCCCATGGCATGATATTATTATGTCTATTTTGTATATTATTTCAGGTTAAATTGTGTTGTAGTTCATGTTTTTCTTTACATAGTCCAGTAGTGATAAAGATTGTGTTGGTATTCAAATTCTTCAAGGAGAACCAGAACGGAGCAGATGTTTGTCGGCCGTGCCTATTTATCGTTTTATTGCAGGTTTCGTGGCGTTGTATACGTTTGTCTAGCCATGCTTTGCTCTCAAATTACTAATTATTTTGTTTTAATATTATCTGACTGTTATTTAGGAAGTTCTTCATATACAGTCAAAATCGGTTTTAACGACCCCGTAGGGATCTCCAATCGATGGTCGGTATACCCTATAGTTGAACAAATCGGGTTTTGTTATTGTTGCTAAAAATATCATAAAGTTTTAGGTTGCTCACTTACAGCACATGGTTAATTAACATAATGAAGTTAAAACTTCAAAAAATGTAACTAAAGGCAACTGGAAAGTGTGAAAGGATCAAAAAATGTATTTTTGGTTTTTGATTGTATTAAATTCTCCTAAATTTTCTGAACAAAATGATATGTATTTTAATATTGTTTTGATCATATTTAGTTCTTTAAAAACTATTTAAAAGGACTGCGCGTCTCTGTAAGTTCAGTCATGCAACGCTCCTTTGCACTCTGATCTAAATTTCACCTTCCCCTGTGGTGATAAAGTTTCCTGGTAAATTTTGTTGAGTTTGTTTTTATGTTGGCTAGTCTGCTGTAGTCTGCGTATGCGCTGCCGCGTCTTCTTTTGTTTTGTGTTGTGTATTTGTATGAGTAAACAATTTGGTCCATTTGAAGTTATAAAAGTTATTTTGTTGCACGTTGGTTTCATCTTCACACTATAATTGGTGTTATAATATAGTGATAATGCCTCGAGTCGGTAGTGTGTACAAAAAACGACCAAGCCGGTAATCGAACCCGAGACTCCCTGGACCAAAGGTCAGAACGCTAACTATTTAGGTATGTAGACGAACTTGGAATACGTAGGAACTACTTACAAACAACTCGAAAAATCCAGTTTATTATGAGTACTTATTGACCTCAATAGAAAGCATGTTATTTATTTACTTATTTATTTGTTTCATTGATTGTATTAATTAATTAATGTATTTATTTATTTATTTATTTATTTATTTATTTATTTATTTATTTATTTATTTATTTATTTATTTATTTATTTATTTATTTATTGACAGGTTGGGGGAGGTAATACCAAGAAATCATCTTACTACACCTCGTATTTACTCATTCTGGAACTGTCTCGTCACAGCTCGTACCCTTGCTCTACAGAAAGACAGTTATAAATGGATCATAGTGAAATTTGTCTAATAATTCGTGGTTGTATCTCTCCAGACATGTACAGTTTGATTAATTCCAAAGCAATATGCTGAAATGAATTAACATCTCAAGCCTAGGTGATAAAACTACTGTCTGAAAGAGTAAATCGTTAATCTACTTCAAATTCCCTTCAGTTTTTGTGAATAATAATGAACAAATGAGAAAACTGTTTATTGAAGAGACAATGGCAATGTAGACATTTGTGTAAATGTAAGACAATAGAAGCTACCTGTGACTGATAATACTATCTGCGTCTGTCGAGAAGTCGCTTCAGCTGTAGGTACGGCGCCAGCAACAGATAATACTCTTAGCTAGAAACATCAGTCGTGACAGATAATACTATCTGCGTCTGTCGAGAAGTCGCGGCAGCTGTAGGCACGGCACGAATAATAGATACTACACTTCTAGCTACAAACATCAGTCGTGACAGATAATACTATCTGCGTCTGACGAGAAGTCGCGGCAGCTGTAGGCACGGCACGAATAATAGATAATACACCCCTAGCTACAAACGTCAGTCGTCACAGATAATACTATCTGCGTCTGTCGAGAAGTCGCGGCAGCTGTAGGCACGGCACGAATAATAGATACTACACTTCTAGCTACAAACATCAGTCGTGACAGATAATACTATCTGCGTCTGACGAGAAGTCGCGGCAGCTTGTAGGTACTGCGCGAGTAACAGATACTACACTCCTAGCTACAAACATTAGTCGTGACAGATAATGCGAGCTCTCTGAATCAATGCATATTTATTATCAAACTGTTCATTGTGTAGAACGTACAGTAAACGTGTAACTAAACCATAATTGCACTACCACTTTGAGACTTCATGACAGCATCTCAATTCGCAAGTCATCACGGACGGAACAGATGTTTATTGTCAGGCCTTGAGACTTGAGACAGGCGCATGCCCGGCAGACATGCTTACCCCTCGCACCTCTTACCTCGCATCTACGCAACTTCTCGTCATACGACCATAGTACTTTATGTTCAATTTCTCTAAGTTACATTCATTCTTAATATCAGCCCCTCTCTCACTCTCTCTCTCTCTCTCTCTGTGGTGTGTGTTGAAAACAAATGCTGGCTGGATCCCCAACAGCTCTACCTTCAGTTGTACAGCATAGGAGCCTGGGCATATATGAAAGAGCTTTCTAGAAAAATAAGGAGTGAGGGAGTTTCCCGTCACTTCCTTCATCACTCCGGAGGCTTCTCTGACGTTCCAGAATGCCAAGCTCATTGAAAAGCATACACCAATCGATCCTACGTTCGATATTTCCACACCACTCATCTCGGGATCTGGCTGCATAACAAATGAATTGATTATTTGAGAAACCATACGAAATTTATACGTATTTCCATCTTTCAGAGAGGAAGCATACATGTCCACCTCATTATACGGGTTTTATTTGGACCATGAGAATTTTCTCCTGGCCTACATGAATAATAGGCATGACAAGACCTTCTCTAGGCATTATTATTAAAAGCGAGGATGTCCCTGAGTAACTGTACTCGTAATAAGTGATATTGATAAGACGGAATGTTGGAAAACTTCCTGAAATTTGACTTAAATCAAATCAAATCAAAATATCTTTATTTGCAAATGAGGTGTCTACCTCGGTGGCAAATGGTACACTAAAATACATTATTGTCAAGCACTAAATATTAAATTAACATACATACATACATTATCATTATAGACTGTTATGCCTTTCAGCGTTCAGTCTGCAAGCCTCTGATAATTTACTAAACGTCGCCACAATCCCCGATTTGCAACTAGTGTTGTGGCCTCATTTAGTTCTATACCTCTTATCTTTAAATCGTTAGAAACAGAGTCTAACCATCGTCGTCTTGGTCTCCCTCTACTTCTCCTTACCCTCCATAACAGAGTCCATTATTCTCCTAGGTAACCTATCCTCCTCCATTCGCCTCACATGACTCCACCAGCGAAGCCAGTTTATGCGTACAGCTTCATCCATCGAGTTCATTCCTAAATTAGCCTTTATCTCCTCATTCCGAATTCCCTCCTGCCATTGTTCCCACCTGTTTGTACCAGCAATCATTCTTGCTACTTTCATGTCTGTTACTTCTAACTTATGAATAAGGTATCCTGAGTCCACCCAGCTTTCGCTCCCATAAAGCAAAGTTGGTCTGAAAACAGACCGATGTAAAGATAGTTTCGTCTGGGAGCTGACTTCCTTCTTACAGAATACTGCTGATCGCAACTGCGAGCTCACTGCATTAGCTTTACTACACCTTGATTCAATCTCACTTACTATATTACCATCCTGGGAAAACACACAACCTAAATACTTGAAATTATCGACCTGTTCTAGCTTTGTATCACCAATCTGACATTCAATTCTGTTGGATTTCTTACCTACTGACATCAATTTAGTCTTCGAGAGGCTAATTTTCATACCATACTCATTGCACCTATTTTCAAGTTCCAAGATGTTAGACTGCAGGCTTTCGGCACAGTCTGCCATTAAGACCAAGTCGTCAGCATAGGCCAGGCTGCTTACTACATTTCCACCTAACTGAATCCCTCCCTGCCATTTTATACCTTTCAGCATATGATCCATAAAAACTACAAACAGCAAAGGTGAAAGATTACAGCCTTGTCTAACTCCTGTAAGTACCCTGAACCAAGATCTCATTCTACCATCAATTCTCACTGAAGCCCAATTGTCAACATAAATGCCTTTGATTGATTTTAATAATCTGCCTTTAATTCCATAGTCTCCCAGTATAGCGAACATCTTTTCCCTCGGTACCCTGTCATATACTTTCTCTAGATCTACGAAACATAAACACAACTGCCTATTCCTCTCGTAGCATTTTTCAATTACCTGGCGCATACTGAAAATCTGATCCTGACAGCCTCTCTGTGGTCTGAAACCACACTGGTTTTCATCCAACTTCCTCTCAACGACTGATCGCACCTTCCCTTCCAAGATGCCTGTGAATACTTTGTCTGGTATCAATGAGATACCTCGATAGTTGTTGCAATCCTCCTGTTCCCTTGCTTATAGATAGGTGCAATTACTGCTTTTGTCCAATCTGAAGGTACCTTACCAACACTCCACGCTAATTTTACTACTCTATGCAGCCATTTCATCCCTGCCTTCCCACTATACTTCACCATTTCAGGTCTAATTTCATCTATTCCTGCTGCCTTATGACAATGGAGTTTATTTACTATCCTTTACACTTCCTCAAGCATAATTTCACCAACATCATTTTCCTCCTCCCCATGAGCTTGACTGTTTGCAACACCACCATGATGATTTCCTTTTACATTGAGAAGATGTTCAAAATATTCCCTCCACCTCTCCAGTGATTCCCTGGGATATGTTATGAGTTCACCTGAATTACTCAAAACACTGTTCATTTCCTTTTTCCCTCCCTTCCTAAGATTCTTTATTACTGTCTAGAAAGGTTTCCCTGCTGCTTGACCTAGCCTTTCCAGGTTATTACCAAAATCTTCCCATGACTTCTTTTTGGATTCAACAACTATTTGTTTCGCTCTGTTTCTTTCATCTACGTACAAATCCCTGTCTGCCTCGGCCCTTGTTTGGAGCCATTTCTGATAAGCCTTCTTTTTACGTTTACAGGCTGCTCTCACTTCATCATTCCACCAAGATGTTCGCCTTTTCCCATCTTTACACACAGTTGTTCCTAGGCATTCCCTTGCTGTTTCTACTACAGCATCCCTGTATGCCACTCATTCACTTTCTATATCCTGAACCTGCTTACTGTCTACTGTTCGAAACTTCTCACTAATCATATCCATGTACTTCTGTCTAATTTCCTCGTCCTGGAGATTTTCTACCCTTATTCGTTTGCAGACAGATTTCACTTTCTTTATCCTAGGCCTAGAGATACTTAGTTCACTACAGATCAGATAATGGTCTGTATCATCGAAAAATCCCCGAAAAACTCGTACATTCCTAAAATATTTCCTGAATTCAAAGTCTGTTAAGATATAGTCTATTATGGATCTGGTACCCCTAGCCTCCCATGTGTAGTGGTGAATAGCCTTATGCTTGAAGAATGTATTCGTAACAGCTAAACCCATACTAGCACAGAAGTCCAGCAAACGCTTCCCATTCCCATTAGCTTCCATATCTCCCCCACATTTACCAATCACCCTTTCGTATCCTTCAGTTCTATTCCCAACTCTCGCATTGAAATCGCCCATTAGCACTATTCTATCCTTGCTGTTGACCCTGACCACGATGTCACTCAATGCTTCATAAAACTTGTCAACTTCATCCTCATCTGCACCCTCACATGGTGAATACACGGACACAATTCTTGTCCTAATTCCTCCCACTGACAAATCTACCCACATCATTCGCTCACTTACGTGCCTAACAGAAACTATGTTGCGTGCAATGGTATTCCTGATAAAGAGCCCTACCCCAGACTCTGCCCTTCCCTTTCTAACACCCGTCAAGTACACTTTATAATCTCCTATCTCTTCCTCCTTATCTCCCCTTACCCGAATATCACTTACTCCTAGCACATCCAGATGCATCCTCTTTGCTGACTCAGCAAGTTCTACCTTCTTTCTTCCATAAGCCCCATTAATATTGATAGCTCCCCATCGAATTCCATTTCGTTCGCGAAGTTGTTTCCAAGGAGTCCCTCGCCTGTCAAATAGGAGTGGGACTCCATTACTCCCATAGGTCCGAGGCTTGCTTAAAGTGTTCTGAGCTCGGTAAATTCATGAAGCAGGATGCTGCCCTACTTGCACATAGTCCAAGTGAGGATCTCTCCTCTAACGGGTTATGGACCACCGGTGAATTGTGTAGCCCTAGCCGCCTGAGCACAAGGAGGGCCACGACTCAGAATATGTCCGAGATGCCCACTCCCATTCCATAGCAACTGGTATCCCGACTCTCAGGACCACTTACTAGGCCACTCAGCCGTTGCCCATGGTTCACGAACTAGGACGTGACTACAGTAACCCATAAACATGAACCATTTTAATTAACAAGAGAAGAAAAAAATTCTAGAATACAATAATATACAATTTATGCTAACAATTTTTTTCTATTAAACAAACAGGTCATTCTTAATAAATTTATATTGTTTACAAAATTCTACTTATAATATCTCTTATAGTTACAAACATAGTCAACTCATATACAGTATGTGGAATTACTTCAAATAATACTATGCAACTGGTATAAGATTAAAATTTACATTGCATTTATTTACTTTTCTTTTTACCCATTTTGGAACCTAAGTAGCATAACGACCTGCTGCGTCTTATTGTTGTATGAAGAGAAATTTAAAGATGAAATTAAATTACATAATTACAGTTTAATTACATTTTTGTAAGCATTAAATACGTTCATTTTGTTATGTTTTTGCTAGCATGAGTTCATTTATTTGAGAAATCACACATGTCCAGTAACTTTCAGTCCTCATATTACTCGTTTTGGAAACTTACTTTTGTTAAATGATCACGATTATTACAAAAGATCTTAAAAATTCCAAACATTAGAAGATGTCGGCATTTTTTTCAACTTTTCTCAAAACTAGTAATAGTAGACATGTGTATTTTTTTAAATAACCGATTCAGACGAAGTTACAAGTGTGACTCATACCTCAGTCACGTTCATATTGTCAAAAATAAGGATGAGATTGAGGCAGATTTATGAAAGTGTTGAGATAGGAAGTGCAGTTAGTAAAAAAAAAATCGAATTTAGATTTTACATGGAGACTGCATTAAACGCTCATGCCAATGACATGGAAAAGTTAGCTAGTTAACTGGTACAGTAGATTACTTTCAACTATTGGAGCAAGACGGAACCTGTGTTAAGTCAACGAGGTTTGACATGGAGAATGTACTAAGTCAGCCCGTGCTTCTGGTGGAATTAGATATAACTAGAAGCATGATTTTTTCGCATAAATTCTTGAACGATTTCGCGAGAAGGATCCTTATTTTCGCGTTATTTCGCGCAATAGACATTGCCGTATCGCTTTAATGAAATTAATCATTGTTTCCTTAGTTGGTTGGCTGTGAGAAGGTATCCAGATCCTAACCAATAGAAAAAAAGAAATATCTTTATCAGAAAGAGATCTTAGAAAACGTTTTTGCTAGTTGCTTTACGTCGCACAGACACAGATAGGTCTTATAGCGACGATGGGACAGGAAAGGGCTAGGAGTGGGAAGGAAGCGGCCGTGGCCTTAATTAAGGTACAGCCCCAGCATTTGCCTGGTGTGAAAATGGGAAACCACGGGAAACCATTTTCAGGGCTGCCGACAGTGGGGTTCGAACCTACTATCTCCCGAATACTGGATGCTGGCCGCACTTACGCGACTGCAGCTATCGAGCTCGGTGTTAGAAAACGTAGTCTTACTATCACTGATCGTTGATTGTGGAGGTTTAATTGTTAGACTGTACATACCTGGTACATACTTTTGAAGCCATTTCCGGACTTCAGGGTCGTCTACCTTCTCCACCAGGATGTTGGCTTTGAGTAGCATCGCTGTTGTTTCGTGAAAAAAGTATGTTTTTTCACTCTTAGCTTTCTTTTGCGTGTCTAATGAGAGTTCTATTGTTGCCTGCCGTTTCACTGTTGGAGTGCTAAATTTACGTCTGAATGTTCCTTATTTTTAAAACAATGTTTTGAGACAGTATCTTTTTTCTCCCACTCGATACGAACATCACAAAATTTACACATTAAAATATTGCTTTCCGAAACGTATAAACCTTCACTCGCTAACTGTTTAGCTCTGCTGTGCACCGTAACACTTGTCGAGCGACCCATCTACTGTCTGTGATCACTTTCTTAATTTTACCTGACCACGAAGCCGAAATACACCACTCTGTTGTGCTGCTTGTAGACGTCATTAGGGATTCCAGGATTGCACAATGCCGTAAGGAGACAGGCTGGGGTGGGATTACCAGCCACCACAAGAACAACATTCCAAACATTTCGTTTGGCAAGAAGCCTGGAGGCAACCCCTTTTCTTTGATGCCATGTCTTAAAGAGATTTTCCAGAACATTAATGATAACATATTTATTTCCTGTTGATGAATATTTGTTCGCTCTTCCTTTTCTTTTCATACATAATCTTGGAACATCATGTCAAGTTCATTATTCACTACAGATTTCGCTATAATATCGCGCTTATCGCGAAATAATTGAATTTCGCTTTAAAATGGCCTTATCGCTTGAATTCGCTTTAATTCGCGAACGTAATATCCATCTTTTCTTAACCAGAAACATATGATTCGTAAAGATATCGCAAAATCGCTTCAAAAGATTTTTTGTCACGTTTATCGTTAATGCGCCGGGCTGAGTGGCACAGACGGTTGAGGCGCTGGCCTTCTGACCCCAACTTGGCAGGTTCGATCCTGGCTCAGTCCCGTGGTATTTGAAGGTGATCAAATACGTCAGCCTCGTGTCGGTAGATTTACGGGCACGTTAAAGAACTCCTGTGGGACTAAATTCCGGCACCTCGGCGTCTCCGAAAACCGTAAAAGAGTAGTTAGTGGGACGTAAAGCAAATATTATTATTATTATTATTATTATTATTATTATTATTATTATTATTATTATTATTATTATTATTATTATTATTATTATTATTATTATTATTATTATTATTATCGTTAATGCGAAAAATTCATGCCTCTAGATATAACCTTTGCCATTTGTTGAAAGTTAACTGTGTGTAAACCTTGTTTATAACTATTATAGTTCGTCATAGTGATACTTCAATTACCATAATGCCTCCTAAACCTATTGAATTCAAAATGGTAAGTCGTTAATGCCGGCATCTTGGCATAACGTTCATACTTGTTCTTTGTTTTCATCAACAGGTACTACGTATGCCCAACAATGGTTCCAGAAGAAGAGGCGGAAATAATCAGAGAGGCTAAACATTTTCGACCATTTCATGTAATCATGATGACGTCTAGGGATTTTCGTGACTTCGCCATGGAAAGCAAGAGATATTTGGATACTCGGCACCTTAATTTTAGCACTGTAAGCTGGATGATTTCAAGAGCTGAACTTACCTCAGTCAAGACAAAGCAGTCATTCGAGTTAGAACCATGCTAGGAGCACAATATCCTCAACAACATACAGATCTTACAACAACTTGGAAGGAGACTAACCATCATCGAACCGAAGAAAAGGACTTACTGACTATGCGGGATATCTTGGATAAAAAAAAAAATGTTTATCGGCGATTTCAATGCGAGAGTTGGGAATAGAACTGAAGGATACGAAAGGGTGATTGATAAATGTGGGGAAGATATGGAAGCTAATGGGAATGGGAAGCGTTTGCTGGACTTCTGTGCTAGTATGGGTTTAGCTGTTACAAATACATTCTTCAAGCATAAGGCTATTCACCGCTACACGTGGGAGGCTAGGGGTACCAGATCCATAATAGATTATATCTTAACAGACTTCGAATTTAGGAAATCTGTTAGGAATGTACGAGTTTTCCGGGGATTTTTCGATGATACAGACCACTATCTGATCTGTAGTGAACTAAGTATCTCTAGGCCTAAGGTAGAGAAAGTGAAATCTGTCTGCAAACGAATAAGGGTAGAAAATCTCCAGGACGAGGAAATTAGACAGAAGTACATGGATATGATTAGTGAGAAGTTTCGAACAGTAGACATTAAGCAGGTTCAGGATATAGAAAGTGAATGGGTGGCATATAGGGATGCTGTAGTAGAAACAGCCAGGGAATGCCTTGGAACAACTGTGTGTAAAGACGGGAAAAGGCGAACATCTTGGTGGAATGATGAAGTGAGAGCAGCTTGTAAACGTAAAAAGAAGGCTTATAAGAAATGGCTCCAAACAAGGGCCGAGGCAGATAGGGAGTTGTATGTAGATGAAAGAAACAGAGCGAAACAAATAATTGTTGAATCCAAAAAGAAGTCATGGGAAGATTTTGGTAACAACCTGGAAAGGCTAGGTCAAGCAGCAGGGAAACCTTTCTGCACAGTAATAAAGAATCTTAGGAAGGGAGGGAAAAAGGAAATGAACAGTGTTTTGAGTAATTCAGGTGAACTCATAATAGATCCCAGGGAATCACTGGAGAGGTGGAGGGAATATTTTGAACATCTTCTCAATGTAAAAGGATTTCATCCTGGTGGTGTTGTGAACAGCGAAGCTCAAGGGGAGGAGGAAAATGATGTTGGTGAAATTATGCTTGAGGAAGTGGAAAGCATGGTAAATAAACTCCATTGTCATAAAGCAGCAGGAATAGATGAAATTAGACCTGAAATGGTGAAGTATAGTGGGAAGGCAGGGATGAAATGGCTTCATAGAGTAGTAAAATTAGCGTGGAGTGTTGGTAAGGTACCTTCAGATTGGGCAAAAGCAGTAATTGCCCCTATCTATAAGCAAGGGAACAGGAAGGATTGCAACAACTATCGAGGTATCTCACTGATTAGTATACCAGGCAAAGTATTCACTGGCATCTTGGAAGGGAGGGTGCGATCAGTCGTTGAAAGGAAGTTGGATGAAAACCAGTGTGGTTTCAGACCACAGAGAGGCTGTCAGGATCAGATTTTCAGTATGCAGCAGGTAATTGAAAAATGCTACGAGAGGAATAGGCAGTCGTGTTTATGTTTCGTAGATCTAGAGAAACCATATGACAGGGTACCGAGGGAAAAGATGTTCGCTATACTGGGGGACTATGGAATTAAAGGCAGATTATTAAAAGCAATCAAAGGCATTTATGTTGACAATTGGGCTTCAGTGAGAATTGATGGCAGAATGAGTTCTTGGTTCAGGGTACTTACAGGAGTTAGACAAGGCTGTAATCTTTCACCTTTGCTGTTTGTAGTTTACATGGATCATCTGCTGAAAGGTATAAAATGGCAGGGAGGGATTCAATTAGGTAGAAATGTAGTAAGCAGTCTGGCCTATGCTGACGACTTGGTCTTAATGGCAGATTGTGCCGAAAGCCTACAGTCTAATATCGTGGAACTTGAAAATAGGTGCAATGAGTATGGTATGAAAATTAGCCTCTCGAAGACCAAATTGATGTCAATAGGTAAGAAATTCAACAGAATTGAATGTCAGATTGGTGATACAAAGCTGGAACAGGTCGATAATTTCAAGTATTTAGGGTGTGTGTTCTCCCAGGATGGTAATATAGTAAGTGAGATTGAATCAAGGTGCCGTAAAGCTAATGCAGTGAGCTCGCAGCTGCGATCGACTGTATTCTGTAAGAAGGAAGTCAGCTCCCAGACGAAACTATCTTTACATCGGTCTGTTTTCAGACCAACTTTGCTTTACGGGAGCGAAAGCTGGGTGGACTCAGGATATCTTATTCATAAGTTAGAAGTAACAGACATGAAAGTAGCAAGAATGATTGCTGGTACAAACAGGTGGGAACAATGGCAGGAGGGCACTCGGAATGAAGAAATAAAGGCTAATTTAGGAATGAACTCGATGGATGAAGCTGTACGCATAAACCGGCTTCGGTGGTGGGGTCATGTGAGGCGAATGGAGGAGGATTGGTTACCTAGGAGAATAATGGACTCTGTTATGGAGGGTAAGAGAAGTAGAGGTAGACCAAGACGACGATGGTTAGACTCTGTTTCTAACGATTTAAAGATAAGAGGTATAGAACTAAATGAGACCACAACACTAATTGCAAATCGAGGATTGTGGCGACGTTTAGTAAATTCACAGAGGCTTGCAGACTGAACGCTGAAAGGCATAACAGTCTATAGTGATAATGTATGTATGTATGTATGTATGTATGAATGCATTTTCAGTAACATCTGCTTCAGAATGTTGGAAAAACTACTTTTTTCTTCTCCTGCAAATTCACTTTTTATGACTTAATTTCCAATGTCAATGTCTCAAATGTTCACTAGTTTATACCAGAAGATACAATGCACTGTAAAAACTTTATTTCACAAATATAAAGAACGCATTTCTGTGACAAAGTTTTTAGATACGACGATGAGCTTCGTCTGAATCTGAATTTAACATATCGACGTCCTAGTTCTAATACCACGTATATATCCATTTGGTCACGCCTCCCAGCCACATATAGATATGCAGTCCATGATAGCAATTTTCATTGTGTTCAATTTTCTATGCTAATGTGTAAAGCAAAATGGACCTTACCGTACTGCACTCTAGGAATATTATTTGTATGACGAATTTTCACAATCCTGCAGAATAGTGTATTTAAGGTTCATTTTTCTTCACACATAAGCATAGGAAAATGAACACAATAACCATCCTTAAGGAAAATAATGGATAGAACAGCATTGTGAGATACCTGGTATTAGAACTAGGCCGTCGATATGTAATGTGGAGTGAAATCAGCTATAATGAAAATCACAGTATTTTTCAGATTCTCTGTATAAGTTCTATTCGTTCTCTTTAGCGTTGACAGAGCGCTGTTATTCCTTATTTTTCCTAATGTTAGTTTATACACGCATACCAATGGTTTTAGGTTGTTGCGCTGCAATACTCTTTCCATGATTTCAGCTTCTCTTGAAGAATGGCGTTCTGATATTGCCTTTTAGTTCCTTGGTACTGCAGTTTCCTTACCTGACGCAATTCATCGTCTCCTGATGTCCTTTCGAACCTTTTCCTTTGTTCATTGAGCTTTTACCTCAGCAGCGTGAACTCCGTTGTCCGTCAGGGTAACGATTTCCCGCTGCTTTCCTTCATTGTAGGTGTTCGTCGTTTAAGGGGAGTTACGACTGAAATTTCCAACTTTTACAATTTACCACTTATCACAACCAAATTTAAAACACAATCATATATTAATAAGATAGAGCACCAGAAAAAATTTGAAGTTGATTAGTTAATTTGTTGCAAATGTATTAACAAATTATTATTACTTTTATATATTGCATGGAAAATGCTCCTTGCAGCACAGTTTTCATTATTTTTGGGATATATATTTACCGACTTATCAAAAATACTCATATACTTTATAATAACTTTGGGTTTTGCAGTCAGGTATAAACTATTGGAGATATAAATTTTTCAATTTCTCATTATTCATGCAATAGGCAAAACTCTAGTTTGGTGCTACTTTAAGAATAAAACTATGAAGGTAATATTCAACTGTTAATAAAACGCAGAACTACTTGTAATTCCTGTACATAATGAAAACTTTATCGGAAACCTTGAGGTGAATCTGATAAGAACTCTGTCGCAAGAAGCATTTTATATTTTATATATGGCAATGCAAAGCAAAGTCACCTCCGTACAGGCCATGAAGGCCCTTGGAGAAGTGGAAGGTAAAGGCTTCCACCATTGTTAACCTCGGCACGTGATGGGGTTGAGTGGTTAGCTTTACTCCCGGCCGCCTTTGCCCCCAGGAATTAACTTGGTACTCATTTTTGGTGTAGGCTGAGTGAACCTCAGGGCCATATGTACCTCCGGAAGTGGGAATCTCGTTTCTTCAATTTTACGACTTCCTGATGGGGATTCGAACCCACGTCCTTCCGGACGAACCGAGCACGCCTTTACCGCCTCGGCCAGGCAGCCCCTATATATGGCAATGAGGTGATAATATTTTAAGCTAGAAAAATTCAATTGAGAGTTTTAAGAATGATACTTGAATGAACACTGCTCTTGACTGTAAGTTTCTCCCTCAGAATTGCGTCTCCTATGCACAGCCTAGGCCTACTACAAGGTAAATACGAAGGTAATCCCAAACATATGGTCTCCTACTATTTTAAATAAATACATAGACCTGTTTATTTCTACAATGGCTTACATCATTTTACAGATTGAACATTTAGCTATTTTTCTGCATAATCACTCTACAATACTTCCAGTATTTCAACTTTTTCGTTAAAATTCTGTGAGCGGCGCTTCGGGGAAACCTCCGGAACCAAAGTGCAGAGATCGTCCAGGGTGATCCGCCAATCTTCACGCATGATTTGCTCAACCTTCAGGACTGTCTCGACGGAAATTGACGGTCTCTCACTCCTTTGTTCGTCGTGAATTTCAATCCGACGTGCTGCAAACTCTCTACACCACATCCATGCACTTGGCGGTAACATTCAACGGGAGCTCTATTCTCAACTGCCGCAAAACCAAGACTAAGTGCCTCAGCGCGGCGGGCGCATGTTTATGTGCGAGCGCGGAAAACACTCTTCACAATATTGTAATCAACAGCCACACGAACAGAGTTCTGTATTTATAAAAGAAAATAGGAGACATTATTTTTGGGATTACCCTCGTATATTCCTGCGGGATTATTGAAATAGCAGTCCGAAAGAACTTTGAAGCCAATATTGTCTGACGTGAGAGAATGGATCGTATGTTTGATCTATATACGCCGTGCCACTTTCCTTTAAATCCGGCATTTACAGCTTTAAAAATGGCGTTAGGTCAAAAGTGATAACGGCACCTGAAAGAGGAAAATTTTGGGAATTTTTAAGGTTAAAATTGAAAATTCGATCTTTTGGTAAAAAAATTGTAACGTTATAATCATGACTCCCCTCAAAGGATTTCTGGCTTGTTTCTGTAATTATAGCTTGAAATTTAATAACCATATCTTCTATGTCTGATTGACTTCTTCTTCTTCTTCTTCTTCTTCTTCTCTTCTTTATCTGTTTACCCTCCAGGGTCGGTTTTTCCCTCGGACTCGGCGAGGGATCCCACCTCGACAGTCTCAAGGGCAGTGTCCTGGAGCTTCACACTCTGGGTCGGGGATACAACTGGGGAGGATGACCAGAACCTCGCCCAGGCGGCCTCACCTGCTATGCTGAACAGGAGCCTTGCGGGGGGGGGGGGGGAGAGGATGGAACGATTGGAAGGGATAGACAAGGAAGAGGAACGGAAGCGGTCGTGGCCTTAAGTTAGGTACCATCCCGGCATTTACCTGGGGGAGAAGTGGGAAACCACGGAAAAACACTTCCAGGATGGTTGAGATGGGAATCGAACCCACCTCTACTCAGTTGACCTCACGAGACTGAGTGGACCCCGTTCCAGCCCTCGTACCACTTGTCAAATTTCGTGGCAGAGCCGGACTCGAACCCGGGCTTCCGGGGGTGGCAGCTAATCACACTAACCACTACACCCCAGAGGTGGACGCCTTAAGGCTATTTCCTGTAATTACTAATCCAGTTGATATACGTCACTTGCTTCATAATTCAGTTGTGCCTTCGCTACCTTTATGTTCACTGAAGAGTAATTTTCCTTTACAACGAATTGTATGTAATTCCTGGTTGGAAATAATACTATTTCGAATGTGATTATACTGCGGGTAGAACAGCTTTCTTCCAAAGCACTGTCCCAATTCATTACTTCATTAACCAGCACTTGGTTATAAATAGTTCAATGAACGTTACTGGATCCTCTGCTGGACTGAAATGAAATGTCGTATGGCTTTTAGTGCCGGGATATCCCAGGACGGGTTCGGCTTGCCAGGTGCAGGTCTTTCTATTTGACTCTCGTAGGCGACCTGCGCGTCGTGATGAGGATGAAATGATGATGAAGACAATACATACACCCAGCCCCCGTGCCGTAGGAATTAACCAATTAGGTTAAAATCCCCGACCCGTCCGGGAATCGAACCCGGGACCTTCTGAACCGAAGGCCAGTACGCTGACCGTTCAGCCAACGAGTCGGACTCTGCTGGACTGAAAGGTTGGTAATCTAATATCTTAATTCGTGATGTATAGCTGGTTATAAATTCTTCAAAACGTTTTCCTCTCTTACTGGTTACGTAACCATACCGAAGTCGAGATCTCGCATTGCTGCCAACAGCTATTAATACACCGTTTCCTTGTGCAAAATTCCGTATCCTTTTGACTTTAGATATGCCGATTTCGATATCTCGCTGACTGTCGATGTATAGCCGAGTGACTAAGAAACTTAAGGCGCCATTCAATGATTACTGCATTTTCATCGGACAACTGGTTAATTATCAAGGTGTCAATTGATTTGTTCAGCACAACTATTGCTGTTCTGCATTTAACCTCACCGCAGGTGAATAAATCTATATTTAGATGGAATGCCATTAGTGTCTGACTCGTTGGCTGAATGATCAGCGTACTGGCCTTCAGTTTAGAGGTTCCCGGGTTCGATTCCCGACCGGGTCGGAGATTTTAATCGCTTCTGATTATTTCTTCTGGCTCGGGGACTGGGTGTATATGTCCGTCCCAACACTCACCTCATCGTATTCAGACAACATACCACACTACCAATCACTACAGAAACACGCAATAGCGATTACATCCCTCCATATAGCGTTCGCGTCAGAAAGGGCATCCGGCCGTAAAACAGGGCAAAATCCACCTGTGCGACGCAGTTCGCACGCGCGCCCCCCAGGTGTGGGAAAAAGCTGTAGCAAAAAAAGGGGAAGAAGAAGAAGAAGGAATGCCATTTTATTCTGAAATAAGTAATATTCTTGTATAAAAGCTACATCTGTTCTTAGTTCCGCAACTAGTTGTGTAATGTGATAATCTGCTGAACCTCAAAGTTGCATATTTAACTGTGGGCTTTTAACTGAGTTTTATTTTTAGAAGAAGATATTAATAATCAATTTTATATTTATATTTCCTGATAAATGCAGGTAGACAGGTGCAGTTTCTTTCAGTGAGAGCACGTTTTCTCCCCTTTATTATATTTGTTGCATCTGTAACTAGTAGGTGAAGCTGCACTTTCCTTCAGTTTATGGTTCCCTGCGCACAGAGGACAAGTTTCTTCGTCTTCGCATTTAGTATGTTTGTGATTAAATCGGCTAAATTTGAAACTCGTGGTAGAAACGATATAGTTTTCTGCTTTGCACATTACCAACCATTTTGATATTTTTTTTGCAAGAGCTTTTTCTACGCTGTTGAGGCCGCTCGCACTACAATGTTCCGTTTATTTTCCTTGTTACAATAGATGAAGTTCGGGTTTCTGCTGTACTATTTCTGAATTTTGAAATCTGACTGTTTCTTTATCGTCATCAGGTATATTGTACAGGATTAAGTTTGGATTTCTTAAAGTTGATAGTTTTGATTCCAAGGTACCACCACAGACTCAGTTGATTGACTCACTAAGAAATTCTGTTTCTGCTTTCCTTGCCGTCTGAATGAGTAGGCTACTCTTCCACCCTTGAGTGATGTGGATGTTTTTATTCTACTGTAATATTAGTAGGATTTACTTTGGTCTTCAGCCTTTTTCATTTTTTCAGTCGATTCTTTATGACTGATGTTACCCAGAGTGTATATTGTTTCTCTGTCTTTTCCACGACGAAGTCTGGCATTGTTCCCATCTACTTAACCGACCTTCATTGACCCCTGTGGTGGGGAATACAGACGAAGAATATATCCACGGTATCCCCTGTCTATCATAAGAGGCGACTTAGGTGGGGGGGGGGGGGAGGCGACCTAGGCGCAGAAATGGATTATGACATTGGAACCATAACTTGGACCCCGTTGTGAGTGAGAGGGTTTGAATACAACCCTGCCTGTCGTAGAAGGTGACTGAAAGGGTCATGTGCCATCGTTCCCCTCTCGGGGGTTAGTTGGGTAGACTGGTCAAATTTTATTTGCGTGCTGTTAGGGGAAGGGCCTCTTACGTGTGCAATTACATTCAAAATCCCAGACGGTATCCACAACCCGTCGGGTGGGAGCGAAATGTAAGCTGCAACAGTAACCGCCTGACGGCATAGGTCCCAACACATCTGAATGCCACAGCATATTATTATCAACTAGCAAATGTACACGTGCTTCGCTACGGTAATCTACATTTTATACGGATTTATCCGTACATTTCTGGAAGGGCAGTGAGTAAGATTATATTAAATTGCATGCCTCTTAGCGCTATGCTAGAAACAAAGCAGGGAGGAAAAAATACGTTGTTTCCAATGTAAGGTAGGCATTAGGGAAGTTTTGAGATAATGGCAGGCCACACTTCCTACTGCCAATCACACTCGAGGTCGGGAGTTTGTACTATAACAGCAGGCTCACTTGGTAACTGCCATTCACAATAGAGATGGAGAATTTTCATTAAAAGGCAGGCCAATTTTCTTAATGCAAGTCACAATCGAGTTCGAAATATTTGATTATAATCGAGAAATGCAGCGCTATCTTACGTTTCAACAATCGTATCAACAATAGAACGGCGATTGTGCTATCTGTTTTGTAATACGTCTTACCGTTTAGCCACCAATTATCCCGAAACGAAGGTCTGCACCGTCATTAAAATTGCATCCATATTTCGATATTTTCCGCGGCCGAAAGTTATACATTTGTATAGCTTGACATTTTTTCTCAAAGGAAAGAGTGTCGAGGTATCGAGATTAGCACTCGCGTACATACGTCGTAATTAGGGAAGAAAATAATACAGTTAAGAAAGTTGAAATTAATAGAAAATGGATTATAACTGAGGACAGCCGGATAACGACAAATATTTGAATACCAAGTGGACGTATTGGAAAATCAAATTTCTCTCAATAAATTATGCTGGTGTGAGTTACGGATATAAGAAAGCGGTAACAGAGGAGAAATTTAGGCGCAGGGATTCTTAGGTAAATAGATAATAAGATGACTTATGGTGTTATTACTTAACCCATTCCCGTACAAAGACGGATGTCTCCGTCCCGGCTCTCGACCGCACTCCGGTACAAAGACGGATCTCTCCATCCGCGCATAGTGTTTATTTCCGGACTCGCTCCTAGCCGGTTTCCTTTGTGAAAGGATTTGATATTAGTAAGGTAACCTCTTGACAGATTGAAGCACTGTTTTATTTCATTGATGTATTCGATAAGCACTCCTGTGCAGTTATTCTGTGGAATGAATGACCTGTATCTTAGCAACTTCATCGTAAGCGAAATCATGGCTGCCTCCAAGTTGAGTGACAAAGCGATTATAAGGGAATTTTTAGAAGAGAGTGACATTGATACAGAAATAAGCAACGAAGAATTTATTGGCAATGAAGATAGTGAAAATAGTTCGTGTGACTGTGACGGGAGCGCTGATAGGGGTGAACAAAGTGCTGTTTTGTCGTCGAGTATGTCACTGAATTTTAGGCCTACAACTGATGCCACACCAACGGCTTCTAATCATATTTTACACGATAGGGAATGGAACTGGGAGCACGTAAGTGATACTCCAGAGTATCATTCATACATCGCAACTGGTGCAATAAATAGTGTTGCCGTAAAGCATGCTTTTTCAGTGTCGGTGATAATATGTTAAGTCATGAAAAGAAATGGTACACCAAGGTACAAATAAGTTCAGTTAAATGGTACATAAATGGGAGTGGACGTATTGGAAAATCAAATTTCTCTCAATAAATTATGCTGGTGTGAGTTACGGATATAAGAAAGCGGTAACAGAGGAGAAATTTAGGCGCAGGGATTCTTAGATAAACATATAATAAGATGACTTATGGTGTTATTACTTAAGCTATTCGAGGCCGGTTATAACCTCCAACGATATTCCGCTAATATCCCGCAGAATGGCCGATTGACATCTCTCTTGCTTTCTACGCTAGGAACAACCACGAGTTTACAGGAATGAGGGCGAAAATGGTAATACGTTACTTCACCGCTGGCAAGCAGTCAGAGACGTTGCCATGATAACCTGTAGGGGTCAGTCGTCTGTCAGTCACTCAATGCAGAGCATGATACCCGCAGAAAATAGTAATTTTCTCCGTCATTTGAAGAGTAAGATAAATTATGATCATTACAAAAGTTGTTTATAATGAAGAGGCGTTTCATATACAGTCCACGAATTTTACAGAAAATCAACAGTATAAGAGAAAATTGAGGAAAACTGTTCTAGTTTTCCTATAAACCCCCTGTTTATTCGAAGGTTTTCAAATCATATGCATATTGAAACCTTCCACGGGATGAGTATACTCTAAATATGACGTTTGTTCCAGATATATTCAGCCGTTTCGTCGTGATGGTGGAATAAACAGAGCAGACACGAAAAATAAAAACCACAGATTCGATCTTGAGTTGACCTACTTATAAATATTTGAAAAATTGGCAAAACAAACGAAATTACAGATAGCGGACCCCCTACAACTTTATTTATATAGATTTATGTTTATTATTATTGTTATTAAACTATGTATGCGCAATGGGATACATGTTTGTATGACGACGGGAGCTCTGGTACTCAGTGCTTCATGTTTACTTGGTGCCCCGCTAAGCTTGCCATCAATATGGGCATCTTAGGGGAGCCTAAGGCGAACAGGTTGGCTAAGGAGAGACGAAATGCGCCAGGGGAAGAAAACCAGAATCCAAAAGTTTCCGTGATGAGCATAGTAGGACAGCACTCGTAGATACGTAGATGAGTAGATACTCGTGCCAAAAGAAACGACCTTTGAATTTTGAAGTCATCTATCTAAAAATGAGAAAATAAACTGAGTGATTCTAGATATAAGTGTCTGATATACAAACAAACAAACAAACGACATAAGCCCATTGTAGGGCGATTAACATACTGTAACTTATCTGATATGCATGAAATGCTGTTTGTTAGCGGGTGGTAAGAAACGGATTCCCTCTGAGTAACTCAACGAGTAACGAGCTACCACCGAGAAGCAATGGATAAGAGGAAGTTACAGTCCAGGCCGTGCATAACCATACTGTACAGCATACATAAATTCAGTTCTTATAAAAGAAATTTATTAATTCAGTACCTGTCTTGTTACAGTAAACATTTCTTAAAAACATCAGGACATGTTTCGGCCTATCATATTTGGCCATCTTCAGCTGCTATCAAATTTAGCTATACACTTTAAAAAAATTGAGTATCATTACAAAGTTATATGTTAAAAGAACATATTAAACAGCATATTAAAACTACACATTGATGTTGCAGTAAAAATTCCCACTTTAACGGGTCTTGAATATATTGCTGATTGTAAGATGGAGAATGTTCAAGCGGTTTCTCGTTATCAGATCAAATGATAAATGTTACTCGAATAAAATAATGACATGTTGTTGTGTGCTGGTCGTGATGAGACTGGAAGCATTTGACTTTAAGGACCTTGGACCCATTAATAAAATTCTTTTATAAGAATTGAGTTTATGTATATTATATTTTCAACACGGAACCAACATGAAATTCATAAGTTGTAATACTTTACAGTAGGTATGCTTTGTCTAAATAACAGAGATGAATATTAAAAAATAATAGAATATTATAATACATGCCCATTTTATTAATATTAACAATAATATGTTACAATACACACTATTCCAACATAATAACAATTTACAACATGATTCTTCAACATTGTTTTATGTTTTACTCAAGACCTCTTGACGGGTTTGCAAACTGCATGATTACCGAATGTTTGCAGTATAGATCAGCTAATGTTTATTTTCTACAAGTAAATACAACAAAATCTGGCTTATTAAGTTAAACTATTACACAAAAAATACATCCAATATTTTAACACTTCATAAGCTACTAGACCTACGGACTGAATATATAATATTCAACAACTTTCATCACGGTTACATTGAAATTAAATTTTATCACATTAAACTGTTATTAATTACTTTTTGAAATGCGCACAAGTTGTGCATAATGTTTGGTATTATCACACCATGTACACTTTCGCATTCCGATCACTTCAGTTTGTAAGAGAAATATCCACTAGCGATTTTACTCAATTTATACAAATAGTAACATGGTGACGATCACAGACATTTTTTAAATCACAGACTTGTTCACTGAGATCACATGTGCATTTGCTTGTCGGGGTCATGAAAATACTTTTAATTGAAGATTTCATGATGGTATCCATGTATATAAATAAAGATTAAAATTGAAATAGTCCTTTGTACATAGAAGAATGGGCTGTATTAAACTTTTTTCCCGCAGCAATTAAAATGGATACTAAAATGAAACGTAGTAAGACAAACACATTATTTCTTAATAATATGCCTATATATTTACAAATCGTATAAACCTATGTCATAATATATACTTAATTATTCAAAATGGCAGTGTCATGGCCACTATTTTGCCACTTCCCTGATAATTTCCAAACAGATGAATATTTTTCTACGGTAATGTTATAGCTACAAAATATACTAGAATCAGTGAAATCCATCAAGTATAAATATATCTTTCTTGAAGTTATTTTCAAGTAGTCATTTTTTCTTTATTTTTCATTTGAAAATATTTTTAAACGTAACCAAGCTCGATAATTCTAGTATATATTCGATATGAAATATACATGCATGCAAAATATCATCTTAAAAACTTTCAGAGTAGTCAGGAAAATGGTTCTGAATAACAAACGAACAACAAACTTACCAAAAAAAAGGGCTTACTTAAGTGACAGGGCTTCACGTTTTTCGTGATAACTCTGAAAATATTGAAGATAATAACAAAAGTATTGCACTTTTATTAAGAGAAAAGTTCAATTTTAAATGAAAAATAAATTGAAAAATCGCATTTTTGGCCAGTCAAAGGTGTCGTCCCCACTTAAGCCAAAGAAACTCAATTTCGTGAGAAAATAATTACGAGGGACAATTACATTTTCCCTCTGAAATACATGCTAAATTCGGTAATGACTGAATACAAACTTTGGTATGTCTAATTATTAGCAACTAAATAGCCTGGTCGGATTATGAAAAAGGAATTTTAGCATAATCATCTCAATGTTGGATGAATAATTACTCCTAATATGAGATCAGTCGATGGGTGCTGGTTATTGGAATACTTATTACGATTAAATATTCCAGCCCTATATGTTTGATATAGGGGAGAAACAATGCTTATAACATACAAAAGGATTCCTACAAAACTTGCTGTTTATCTGGAGTTGAGCAGAATATAATTAGCCTCATGTTGAATCCTTTTTCAATGACATCCATTTCTAATCACAGTTTTCCAAAACTATGAGGAATGGGCTATTCTTCCTGGAATGTAAGAGAAATACAATTCGGGGTGTACATTCAGCCCGGTGGATGCAAGTTGAAGATCTCTGCTATTCAGTACAAGTTTTGTACTAAATCATCAATTTGTGAGAATACATGAAGTTACTTGTGTGGAGGATAACGTTGTCCTCCAGAATATGAGTAAGCTTTCATTGCTTTCTTCCCATCATAATTCAGGAATTTGCAAGGACCGTATTGAATCACACGATAATCTGAAAGAGAGAGAGAGCAACACGTTAGCTTACGGGCTGGAAGTAGTACAATTTAATGAGGAAGCATTGTTCTAAAAACGCTAGTACAGTACTAGTATCTTGTGTATCATTTGTACAGTGCAAATAATCACTCTTCAAATTTAAAAAACATGTATTGCATGAGACCATATAATATACCTATAGGAAACATTCTGCTAAAAACTGGTTGCATAACAAAACACCTTATTCTTTACCTTACGGGCAATAGAGTAACAATTTACAGTGAATTACTTCTCTAAGCATTAAGAATACATGAAATTAAAGAGGTGTAAAATTAGCCAGCCCCGCGGTGTAGGGCTAGCGCGCTTGCCATTTATCCGGAGGACCCGGGTTCGATTCCCGGCCAGGTCAGGTACTTTTACCTGGATCTGAGGGCTGGTTCGAGGTCCGCTCTGCCTGCGTGATTAGAATTGAGGTGCCATCTGACGGTGATATGGCGGCCCCGATCTAGAAAGCCATGAATAACGTCCGAGAGGATTTTTCATACTGACCACACTACACCTCGTAATATGCAGGCCCTCGGACTGAGTAGCGGTCGCTTGGTAGGCCATGGCCCTTCGGGGCTGTTGAGCCATGGGGTTTGATTTGGTAAAATTAAAAGGCTTTTTAGGAAAATTGGAAACAAAAATGTCGTTTTCTCTCTTTCCTTCGGGAAATCTTCAGTTTGTGTTTCCTCCTCCAGCTCGAATTACTGCAGCACAGCGTATTGGCGCAGTTCTAACTAGGCTTAAAATTTGATGTGAAATTTCATGTAAGTCATCTTGTTGAGTTTCCTCCAAACGCTGCTGCAGTGTCGTTTGCTCAGCATCTGGAGGTCAGCTGAGTAGAGGGGGTTTCGATTTCCACCTCAACCATCCTCGAAATGGTTTTCCGTCGTTTCTCACTTCTCCTCCAGGCAAATGCCGGGACGGTACCTAACTTAAGGCCACGGCCGCTTCCTTCCTTCTTCCTTGTCTATCCTTTCCGATCCCCGCCTGCCCCCCCCCCACCTCCACAAGGCTCTTGTCCAGCATAGCAGGTGAGGCCGCCTGGGCGAGGTACTGGTCCTCCTCCCCAGTTGTTACTCCCCGATCTAAAGTCTCACGCTCTAGGACACTGCCCTTGAGGCGGCAGAGGTGCGATCCCTCGCTGATTCCGAGGGAAAAACCAACCCCGGAGGGTAAACGGATTAAGAAAGGAAGAAACAAACAAACAAACAAACAAACAAACAAACAAAGGAAGAAAGAAAGTTTGCCGTTTATGACTGAAATCATGGATGTAAGGTGTCACTTCAGAAAATGATTTCGTGTTGCCCAAGAAAAATTTGCAAAGAATGGGCTGGTAGCGATCCTCTGCAGATGTATTTCTTCGACACCCTGACTTTGACCGCTTTTGAATAGCGTGTAGTTCATTGAATAGTTTCCATAACATGGAAACGAATTTTTTACTCGCGCCAAGTTCTCTGCTCATATACGGCTGTTAGTGACCATCTTGAAACAGAGTTTCTTCACGGCTGGCTTCCTCCACTTTTAAACGCCTGTTAAACGGGTCTTGAATTTGACACCGCTCTATCATAGTTATGCTCCTCTGTACATGTGCTTATTAGGTTCAAACAAGACGCAGACCCTCTTTGTTTCGTGCAGTTGGTGCCTCAGGCCCATCTTCCGGCATAATTATTAGGTTTTACTAAACTGAAATTATGAACAACAAACTGGATTTGCGGTGCGTAAGAATTTTTCAAAACAAATATTGCCTTCCATATTAGAATATTGAAAATTTGCGCAAAAATTTAAATTTAAAATGTGTATAAATAGGGCCTCGCTTGGTACTCGATTTAATATTATACTATGAAACGAATATGTCAGTACTAACATAGAAAGCTAAAAGACATATTTTGTGTAATTGCAATACCATTAATAATTAGAAGGTGAAGTTCAGTTGAGAAACGCACATATTTTTGGACATGGTACACAACCCATAGTTAAATCAAAATTTCTTGCACCTTCATTTTATACTAATTATTTCTTGGGTCACTTGAGAGACCCTAGTTCGTTTTGAGTTTTGGCCTGATGTCGAAGGTTTAATGTCCTTTCAGATATCACATAATTTCGAAAGTGAGAATTCCAAATACTGTGCCCTAGATTGTTTTGGTAGTCAAGGTGCACATTCAAAAGATATACTACTGTGCTCTGAGGCCCCTTTCCGAAACTGAAAGTAGCTGTACTTATTTAATATTTAACAACTGTAATTTATTTTATTCGCGCCGAAGCGCTGGGTACTTCGACGGGAAAAATGGCCAGAGTTTTCGCAACGCACAGTGATGGCTGTTGAGGTGCTGGGATCTTTTGACGACCACATTTGTTCCATTACAACTGTCATTATGCCTGCTGCAGAGGAAACAATACTTTCCTAGTCCGGCCTACCTCGCCGAGAACAAATCCTATGGTGGACCGACGAAATTGCAGCAGCCTTGTGATCGTCGGCGGGATTTGAAGAATTATTGTCGGATAGCCAACCATATTGGGTTTAAGCACCTCCGCACTAAAGCCCGATTCTTGGTTCGAGAGGGTAAGAAGGCTATTTCCATTTCAGCACGTACATATATGGACCAAACTGCGCCGTATTGTTGGAATCCAGAAAATGTCCTCGGTCTCCAGAATCTCCCGTATTGGAGATATAGTTATGATCCCTTCAGTCATTGCAGATCACATCGCGTCACATTTCACCGATACGTCCATCTCTGGGAGATACGACCCTGCATTTCTGCTTATTAAGCACCTGTCATCTGCCTCTAGTGCTTCGTATTCATTTGAAGTGCTTTTCAGGGAGTGGGAATTGTGGAGTGCACTCGCGCTGTGCAGGGACACGGCTCCTGGGCCGGACAAAATCCATAATCAAATATTGAAATCTGGCGTTATGGGTTTATCTCCACCCTACAGCAGTGGAGAATCTACCGATATTTATTGAGAACTCCAAATCTTTCGAGTCCGAGTAGGGAATGCATTTCTTCAAAACTACATTTTAGAAAATGGCGTACCACAGGGATATGTTCTGAGTGTTATACTGTTCGCAATCGTCATCAACGGCATAGTTGCCACTCCTGGGCCCGCTGTCTTTTTCCATCGCTATGTGTAGACAATTTAGCTCTCCATTTCAGCTCCCGAAGGATGGCGGTTACTGAGAGACAGAAAGCTATTAATAGAGTCGACAGAGTGCCCTGCTAAACGGTTTTCGATTTTCAGCGGCGAAAACCTCTGTTGTACGCTTCTGATGACGTCGGCTTGTTTGTCCTGAACCAGAGCTCCGCTTGTGAAACTGTGTCTTATCAATGTTAGACACCTGAAGGTCCTGGGTCTCCATTTTGACATGCGTCTAACGTGGCAGCCCCACATCCGTTAGTTGAAGGTAGCCTGCGTGAAGAGACGTAATATGTTTAAAGATTTTTAGTGCCACATCGTGGAGCTTTCGAACGTGGGGTGCTGCTACGATTTTACACGGCAACGGTTCTATCCCGAATGGACTGTGGTACTGTGGCATACCGCTCAGCGTCAAAAAACCTTTTAGATAGTGTACTCCATAGTGGAGTTAGGATGGCAACCTGAGTTTTCCGTGCTAGCCCCATTCCTGGCCTACTCGCCTAAATCGGGAGTTCAATTTTTATGTTGAGAACGGCAGCATGTACTCCTCACGTGCGCCGCCATAATTTGTGAAATACTGCAACATCCAAGTTATCAACACCTCTTTAATGCACAATACCACTAGAGGTACGAAAGCCGGCCGAATGCCACACAGCCGTTTGGGATTCGAATTAGTAACTTGTGGTTTGTTTGAGCGGACCCCTAACGAGGTGCCTCAGTTCCAGTTTCACGGCTGGATATATACTGCATGACAAAAAATTGAAGCACCCGGAATAAATGGTCGGATGTCAATGTAACTTCGTACGCGTACACACCATCGGCGGTATCTAAGTGATTAGAGTTGCAATTCTCTGCGACAGGTAGAACGACCACCAGAGTACATTAGAGTTGTTCGTGTTTAGTGTTGTTACCAGGCCTGGTATGGTGTATAAGGAGCGTGAACAGCGTCAGAGTTGAGTGGTCACTGTGAAAGACCGAGCCACACCTCGTAACCTGCTTGTCTTATTTTTATATTCTTCATATACCGCATTTGTGCACGCTGTGTAATTTATCCCTATTTAGACAGATGATAGCTCATGCTATGAGGATCACCAAAACATTTCTTTTTATCTTATCTGCATGTTGTGTAATCTTTAACAGTCGGACGGTGAGAAAGAAAAGACGGAGACGGTGTCTTGTGATGTGGCTTTCGTCTCTTACAGAAGGTATTATAAATGTTTTAAAACGTTATCCTGTACGACTCTCAGAGTTTGGAGTCGGAACTATGACTACTTCTTCTCGAGGTAATATTTGTTTCTATCATTCGCGTTTTGCCATAGTTATAAGTTATTAGCCTGTTTATAAGGAGGTCTCTCGTTTCGTGTGTTATTTCTTTTATATCTTGTTGCAGACTTGTATTCCGTTAACTCCATTCCTTTACATGTCTGCTTATGTGTGCTCATTTCGGCTTAGAGCGTAAGGTGGCATCGGCCCGATTGTTCATGTGCGTGGTGGGTTTGCTTGCTGTGTTTGGTTGGAGACCTTTAATTTTTTCTTTATCTTCGATGTCTCGGCTCGAGTTCGTGCTCTACATTGTGTTTTGTCCTCTGATACTGTGTGATTCATGTTCGTCTTCTTATACGATATGAATACGTGTTATGCAGCAAATATGTTGTTTACGTTGTGTGTTTGGACTGGGTGTGCCATACCCCTCTTGTGGCAATCCAGGTTTCTGATCTGTGCTTTCAGATCGAATTCATGAGCCGTTGATCGAAGCATTTTATGCAGCACGATTCTCGTCGTTGTGTGTCATGCCATCGTACTCTTGTACTTTATACTTCGTATGCTGGTCTCTATGTGTGTGCGTGAGTGTGGTGTGATTACCGGGCCTATGCTACTTTTCAGTACCCAGTTATTGTTTATTATTATCATTGTTCCCATTTTGTCTTACTTTCATTCCTGGCCTTCCTAGCCGATTTATCTGTTTGTTTTTGGATTTTAACGTCATTGTTACGCCTTTCTGCCGCGTGTTTATTTATTTCTTGTAGCTACGGCAACCCTTTTTGTTACTCTTTTATGTTCCATGATTGTTCTTTACAGCCGGTCTTGATTTTGCTGGCATCTTTGATTTTATAAGGAATTTAACCTCCGTGGGGATTGTCAAATAAAAACGATAATAGAGATTCTGATGATGTAAAAAGGTTGTTACTTTCTACCTCGGGATTATTACTTTTCCTATTTCGAGAAGGAATACTTTGGAATCTAATCTTAAACACTGTGCTCACTGTGTGGTAAGGGAAATATTATGTAACTAAACAGATTCATCTGCCGTGCTTTATAGCGGTATACAACAGAGTTATGAGATTGAGTAACACTCCCTTTGGATGGACCGTTGTTGAACGTTATGTATGTTAGTAGATGACTTCCAATGTCCCTATTTATTTGTTCTTTTATGCCAGTCTTGGACTGATTTCTTCCCATTTTGTGTTAATAAATGTGTTTCTTTTAAATTAACCCCAGATCTGCGTTATTTTGTTATTATTTCTGGGGCGTGCCTCTTTCACTCTGTCTATAAATCAAAGAGGCCCGGGTTCAGCTCCTGGCGATTTTCTTAGCTAGTTTGGACCGATCCAGTGAAAATAGGTAGTAAGTAAGTTTTTTGAGGACACAGGCGTACTCGTGTGAGACAGCGTTATCAGCACCTGACAGTTTGAAAGAAGCCTCATTGTGGGTCTCCATTTGCCCGGCTGATCGAATCGTGCAATATCCAGGTTTGTGGGGTATTCGGATGTGGCAGTGGCCCGACGTTGGACTGCATGGGAACGTGAGGGCAGGCATACTCGTCGTCAAGGTTCCATTCGACCCTGTCTAACAGCCACGCGCGAGGGAGGATCGCTGTATTGTGCATCAAGCACATTGTGACCCCTTCACAACTGCGCCTGTCATCCGAGAATATGTAATAGACTGCCTATAATATTTTGTATCATTCGCGCCACTGGTTGGAAACTAGCAGAAGCCGGACTAGGGAATTACCGACCCATACAATGGCTGCCGTTAACACCACAACACAAACGGCTACGTTTGGAGTAGTGCCTTGATCGGGAAGCATGGATTGCTGATGTATGGCGTCGCATTGTGTTCAGCGATGAATCCCGATTCTGCACAACGCCGGATGACCATCGTCTGCGAGTATGGTGGAGATCTGGATAAAGGTCCTATTCTTCCATTTTGGAGAGGCACAGCAGTGTTACTCCTGGCGTCGTGGTGGGGTGAGCCATCGATTATGATTTCAGGTCACGGCTCGTAGTGATTGAGGGAACTAAGACGATACAATGATTAGTCACGGACATCCTGCGTCCTCATGTGTTATCTCTCATGCAACAGTATCGTGGTGCCATTTTCCAACAGGGCAATGCTCATCCACATCTCATTCACACACGGCACGTGTCTCTATGAACTGTCTGCGTGATGTTGAGGTTCTCTCGTGGCCAGCAAGATCGCCAAATCCGTCCCCGATAGAACATGTATTGGACCAACGCGGACGTCAACTCAGTCCCAATTCCAGTATACAGGATATCAAGGACCAGCTACAAAAGTTGTGGGTCAGCTTGCCTGAGGAGAGGATACAACGGCTTTTTGGAACCCTTCTCAACCGAATCAGTGCCTGCATCCAGGCCAGAGGGGGTGCAACGTCATACTGATAACTGGGCTCCTACCGACAAGTTCTTTGTAAATTTCACTCGATTTTGTAATCACTGAAATAACATCACATACCCTCTCAAGACGTGAAGTTTCATTTCGTATCCTCCTCCCCTTCTGGGTGATTCAATTTTTTTTAATCAGGTATTGTACAACTGTATCTACTCCATGGAATCAAGATGAACACAGATGCCTCTGTTCATCGAGGTATTTCCAAGACTTCGTTCGCCAGTATCCGGACGCGATAATGTTAACACGAAGATTTTGCTTTCCAGTGTCTGTAGCGTACATACTTCGGAGGTTTTTGTCTGTTTAGAAAACCTGCAGTTTGCGCTGAACGAGAAACGAGACCATTTCCTCGTGTGTACAGACTCGTTAAATTCTCTGCAGTCTGTTGATACCTGCTTCACGCAACACCAACTGGTGCAGCAGATTCATGAACTTCTAGCCTGGTTTCGCGATACTGGCAACAGAATCACATTCGCGTGGTTTCCAAGACACGTTGGGTTTGCGGAAAATTAAACTGATGGTCAAGCAGAAAAGAAGCGGTACTTTTACCACCTATATCTGTGAAAGCACCTGCTAGGCATATTTGTTCTCAGCTGCGTCGAACCATCTTGGCATCCTGGGAGTCGGAATTGCTAGCTATCCGAATTTCCAAAAGAAGACAACTGTCGTGTGACGGTCCTCTTTCCAGCCTTCACGGAGAGAGACCGTTGTTTTGTGTAGGCTGAGGATAGGTCATGAAAAATCTACACACTCCTCCTGAAGAGGAAAGATCCCAGTGTGTTCATGAGGTACCGAATTCACCGTGACCAACATCCTCACAGAGTGCGCCGATCTCCCTCGCCTAAGATGAAACCTCGGCCTGCAGGAGACATTCGAACTCATACTAGCCGATGACGTGACTACTTCTGACTTCGTCATTCGCTTTATATGTAAGAGAGGATTAATCAGGGGTATGTAAATTTCTAGGGTTCTGTATCCTTTTCGGCATAATAAAATGGTTTATTTTTTATTTAATATTCAAATTCATCCGATTTTATTTTCATTGTTATTTGCACTTAATTTGTTCAGAGAGGATGGTTATCTAGTTGTGCCGCCACCACCATAATGATCCCTTTCCACAATGTTTAGGGCTGAAATCATATTCCAGGATCTCACCAAATGAGAATCTGCCGTGAATCATTCTGAAGACCGAGTCGGGACACTTCCGTAAATAGAAAGTTGGCCCACTGTTCGGCTATGCAGATGATTAGTTGTTGGCTCCACTCCTGACGTCTTTGAACACACGCCTCAGGGGTACACATACAGCTGGTCGCCGACAGTGAGAGGAGCCTCTATGCCTAAGGCTTCTTTACACCGTTTTCCTCGGTACAACAGTTACAGTGGCTACTGTGAGGCCAGATGTCAACTGCCGTGCAGTCGTGCGGTTGTACAGTCTCGCCTTTATGGCCTATTAGCGGTTCTCTCTTTCGGATGTCACTCTTGGTCGTCCTTGTCCTGGTCTTAGGGACACATTTTTCGGATTCTAAAATCTGGTGCCAGATCCAAGAAACAATTGCCCGATGCCTATTAAGGCATCTGGCTATTTTAGCTTGCGTCTGTCCAGATTCCATTCATCCAGTCGGCCTCCACCGCAGAGAGTCGTCCAGGCATCTTTTCTATGCCGTAGCTAAACATTTATACAGTAAACATGTAAGTTGGACGAATAGGGCAGTATACACGATGTACACCGGCTGATAGGGGCACTTCCGTTATCGGTTTCAGGGTTTTTCTGCCGTGCGGAATACGGTTAGGGCATCATTTGTTTACTCGTTACTATCACGTGATCATATTGTGAGGACGTAGAGGTAAAGAATGTCTGTCTATTGCTGTAATTTGGGGCACTAGTGTAGTCTTCGCGATAAATTCACGCATAATTATATTGACATCCAATTAAATTGCGTTCCAATAAAGATAGTCTTTGTGATACTTATCTACGTATTTTACGGTACTTATCTGATATTTATGATGGAGCCGATGACCTAGATGTTAGGCCCCTTTAAACAACAAGCATCATCATATTTATGATGACTGCACTGGTAGTTTGTAATGTCTTCCAAGTGCCTGAAATATTTCCATCTGATGACCACAAAATAGATGGCATGATCAATCGATCGATCGATCGATATTCTCTTCATATTTCACAGTTTATGCCGTCATCTTTATGCCATGCTTACGAGTCCAGATGACGGTCTGGAAATGGCGTCTGCGTCACCAAATCACCATAGTTAGAGATACTGTAGTGTCACCTCTTTTTTTTTCAACTAAGACGAAACGACACTAATAAATAAACTATGAAACTCACTAAGTTAATACATTCTAAGGTGTCCCTACGAAAACTAAAAAAATACACAGCTCCGAAGGACCTTGGCCTACCAAGTGACCGCTGCTCATCCCGAAGGCCTGCAGATTACGAGGTGTCGTGTGGTCAGCACGACGGATCCTCTCGGCCGTTATTCTTGGCTTTCTAGACCAGGGCCGCCATCTTACCGTCAGATAGCTCCTCAATTGTAATCACGTAGGCAGAGTGGACCTCGAAACAGCTCTTAGATCCTGGTAAAAATCCCTGACCTGGCCAGGAATCGAACCCGGGGCCTCCGGGTGAGAGGAGGTGTCCCTACGATATAAGTGAAATTTCTCCTGCCATTGAAATATATTTTAAAAGTAAAATTTTGACCTGTATTTCTTTTCCTTGCTGTATAAACAATATCAATTTTGTTATTATACCGCCATATGCCACAGCAATACATAATCAACTCAATTTTGGTGTTAGAGGTTGCCAATTCCGAAGATAACCGATTCATATTGATTGAGCACTAAGGAACCGAATTATCGCTAATAGTTCATACAGAGCGTTTAAAACATGGCCGAGATGTTCTCCATTGTAACACTTAACATATCGGCTCTCGTACTTAAAGTTTCATACGATCGCCACTGATATTTCCCATATTTTTCACTGTATCGAGAAAAAAACTGAACAACATTTTTAATGACATTCTAAGTGAAGGCAGTATTTTTAAAGAAGTTACTCAACCTCTCAAAATATACATCCTCCCGTCTGGTATGTGTTAGCCAATCAAACATTTTATATAGAAGATTTGAGAAGTCAACGGATGCTGCCTACCACTGGAGCATACGATAAACTACTATACGAACTTCACAACAAGAAGGATATCAGGAGTGACGCCATGACGACCTACGAGTGGATGAACTCTTAATTATGAACTCCGCCACATGATTACACGAATGGCGGTGCACGGCTTGCATTTTAAAGTCTGCAAAGAGAAGACGTACCATCAGCCGAACTTAAACTGCGTGTGTATATTGTGCGAGAAGCTTTTAAAAAGATACCATGTTTTAATCTGAAGTGAGTGTAAGACGTCTATAACGACATTCTGTAACAATTAATGTACATTGTGCAATATTCTTATTATTAATTAAAATGAATGTTGACATAAGAATTTTTTCTGTAAAACCAAAATATAGGCACATCGAGTTGTATGGTTAATTCTCCCGTTGAAGACCCTCATAGTTAATTTTGTCGAAAAACTTATAACTAAGATCCTATTCTCCCTTATCCTGAACTGAAATACCAAGTTTCATGAAAATCCACCTATCCGTTTTCCCGTGATGCTGTAACAGATAGACAAACAGTCAAAAACTAAACTGAACCTGACATACGTCATTCTTTGTCCTAAACCTTATAAAAACCAAGTATCAGGTTAGCAGGCCTATTCAAAATGTGCATAGGCTACATAAAGACAATTTTATATACGGTACTACACCGCGTGAATCACCCGCTCCTATTTCTTCAGATTTATGCAACCAGCAGTACTGAGATTCGGAACCATCGAGTAAGATCTTTAATCGCAGATGAACTTCGAAGGAAAGGTTAAACCGTTTATGAAGAACATGGCATATCATCAGATGGCAGCACTGGACGCATAGATATGATTGCTCTTGAAAATAGTAAGAAAAAAGGTTATATAATACATCCGACTATCGGATTTGAGCATCATGAAGGCCAACAAAAAGAAATAACCTCTGAGAGTTGGTTGAAATGACGTATGGCTTTTAGTGTCGGAAGTGTCCGAGGATATGTTCGGCTCGTCAGGTGCAGGTCTTTCGATTTGACACCCGTAGGCGACCTGCGCAGCGTGATGAGGATGAAATGACGATGTAAACGATACATGCACCCAGCCCCGTGCCAACGAAATTAACCAATGATGGTCCGACCCTGCCGGGAATCGAACCCGGGACCCCTGTGGCCAAAGGCCAGCACGCTAACCATTTAGCCACGGAGCCGGTCTGAGAGTTGGTTGATTGGTGATTACTGCTTTAAGAGGAAGTACAACTAGGCAACCAACCTATGTTGACATTAATCGGAGGGAAAAAATGGAAGGGGTTAGACAATTCTAAAAAATGAAGGTATCGGCCAAAGAAAGACAAAGGCCACGAAGGGAGTGAAAATGAAATACTCTATTTTTACAGTTTGCTTTATGTCGCACTGACACAGATAGGTCTTATGGCGACGATGGGACAGAAAAGGCCTAGGAGTGGGAAGGAAGTGGCCGTGGCCTTAATTAAGGTACAACCCCAGCATTTGCCTGGTGTGAAAATGAGAAACCACGAAAAACTATCTTCAGGGCTGTCGACAGTGGGGTTGAAATCCACTATCTCCCGGAGCAAGCTCATAGCTGCGCGCTCCTAACCGCCCGGTAATGAAAGACTCCCTAGGCCTCGTGATCCAATACTGTCGGGGTCGAAAATGAACAAGGAGCCTGGCACAGGTAAGTGGAAGCAATGTCAGGACTCAGCTAATGGCCCCGTGGTTGCCAACCCATGCTCCCAAGTTAAGATCTTCTAGGGCCCCTTGTAGTTGCCTCTTACGACAGGACATCTGAGAATAAGAGTGGGTACATTCCAACAGTCCCCTTCTACAAAAATGAATACCATCTACCAGAGATTGAAATTATTGGGCTGATGATTGAAGCACGCCGTACGGGACCAGCATTCTTCATGAAGTTCTGGAAGAAGTTTGACTTCCAAAAAGCTGAAATACAAAACGTTGTACCCAATGTAATCCGTAGCTCATTGAAAATTGTACAATGCCATCTTAACAATTAGCAGTACGCATATTTATACAATGTATTTACACAGACTATAAATTAACAGCAATGTAGGCCTATATTTTGTCCGACTCGTTGGCTGAATGGTCAGCGTACTGGCCTTCGGTTCAGAGGGTCCCGGGTTCGATTCCCGGCCGGGTCGGGGATTTTAATCGCTTATGATTAATTCTTCTGGCTCGGGGACTGGGTGTATATGTCCGTCCCAACACTCTCCTCATCATATTCAGACAACACACTACACTACCAACCACCACAGAAACACGCAATAGTGCTTATATCCCTCCATAGAGGGTTGGCGTCAGGAAGGGCATCCGGCCGTAAAACAGGGCCAAATCCACATGTGCGACGCAGTTCGCACCCGCGACCCCACAGGTGTTGGAAAAAGCGGCGGGAAAAGAAGAATAAGAAGAAGAAGGCCTATATTTTAGTGGCTACCGAGGCTGTAAAGGCATGCTCGATTCATCCGGAATTACGTGAGTTCGATTCCCCGTCAGGAAGTCGAAACATTTAAGAAACTAAATTTCCCACTTTTGGAGGTGCACATGCCCTGAGGCTCACTCAGCCTACAACAAAAATGAGTACCAGGTAAATTCCTAGGACCAAGGCAGCCGGGCGTAGAGCTACCCACTCTACCCCACATAGTGCCGAGGTTCCGGATAGTAGAAGCCTTTAACCTCCCACTCCTCCAAGGGCCTTCATGGCCTGTATGGAGGTGACTTGGTTTTTCTTTGTGTAAGCCTATATTTTATACTGTATTAGTTCACGTTGTCCACAGTGGTAACCTGTAAATTCAGGATGTTTATGATTCTACAATAAATCATCTTACCCCTTAATCTAACGAGAAAACATCTCCCCTCTCTTCCTACAATAAGTTATTTTGTAGGTACACGGGTACATTCGTGACTGACCATCCAGTAATAAGGAAGTTAAAATGAATGAATGCAGAGTGTTAATCATAAACTATGTTGACGCTGAAATATTATGAGAACTCCTGTAAGCGACTTCTCTGTCGCAGAAGGCGTATAAATGACAGTGTGTCGCTCATGGATCTGCCCTAAGGAAACACCGACGACCTCGAGGTGTTCAAATGCGTCATTCTTGTGTCAGTAAATTTACTGGTACATAAAAGAACTCATGCGGGAAAGAAATTCCGGCAACTCGGTGTCTCAGAAAACCATTAAAATGTAGTTAGTGGGGTGTAAAACCAATAACACTTAATTACATCAATGACATCATATTTTGTCAATCCATCACTACCGGAAGCTGATTCGACTGTTTGTGACGGCCTTCCCCCAGATCAAACAACAAGCGATTGTGTGGGTAATAGAACAGTATATAATACATCATGGACAGTGTTGATGACGCTCTTCTTCCAGTCTCTTGTACCACATGAAGAAAGAGTGGTGAAAACTCGGTGAAAGTGGACAGCTGGAAGATAGGCGCGGTTACTAAGAGTATTGGTTTATAATAATGTTTTCTTGTGTGTTCTTTTTCTTATTGTCATGAACTCAGTTCTTAGGTTCAAATGTCCCCGTCTAAGGTACAACAATGATTTTACCTGACATTCTTTACTTATCATTAAGTTATACGACGCCTGTGAGTGATTGAACTATGTGGAAACAGTTATAATTTGAACTGCTCAGATTTTTTCAATCATCTGTTTTGTACATGGTCCATGACAATGTTTCAGATGTATTTCATTTGTGCTGTGTAAATTTCGAAGCCTAAAATAAACAACTGATTAAAGGAAGAAAAAAGGCGTTAACGGGTCAATGTTGAAGCGTATGTCTGGAGGTTCAAACCCAGTGCTAATACAATAATGTTATGCGTGATACCTACACAAACCACAATGATTAATGTTCCGGGGTATCGGTGAGACGCAGAGGTGAAAGAAGGTGCTGGGGTGAATGGGTCTAACTACAATGTCAAGAATTGAATTAAAATTGTAAAAGGTTATATTTTTCTTTTAGAACTTCAAAGTTAACAATCTTTCACTGGGTGAACACACTAATATATCAGGTACAATGACAAACTAGGACCAAGACAAGAAAGATCCAAGTTTTAGTGATTTTTACAAATCCTGGGCTTCAAGCCCCTCGCTTCACAATTTCTGAGCTCCCAGCTCAAATTTACAAAGAGCACAAATTTATTCAAGGGCAGAAATCCCCTAATTCATGGAGCACTTGCTCCCGAAATACAATTTCTAGCCTCCTAGAGGCACTCTTTACAATTACAACATTTGAAAAAGAGCTAACAGGCTCTCGGTTCCATACTGCCTACACAAGGCAACATTACATCAATCTCGGGTCTCTCAAACCACCATTTACAAATGGGACTTATTTTAACAGGGGTATTAAATACCCAACCCCCTGGGCCTTCGTGGAACAGGTTAAATTAATGGCCCGAACACAAAATGAATGGAGGCGTATACTTGCACCCCTAGATATGAACACTAAAAAAAACCTAAGGGGCTCTAGGCCGATGTAACCGGAGCAATTCCCAAACTATTGAGGTGACTGGTATAGAAATTACTATAATACATTACAGGCAGAAAACCGTTACAAAATGAAGTCACCTCAAACCAAGATGAAGGGGAGCTCGAGAGGGTACACCACTCTCTATCCCCGATTTACAGTTGAAGATTTTATGAAGGTTTTACGTTAGCCGGAAGAAAGTTACATTTTTTTTGCTATTGGCTTAACGTCGCATCGACACACATAGGTCTTATGGCGACGATGGGACAGGAAAGGGCTAGGACTGGGAAGGAAGTGGCCGTGGCCTTAATTAAGGTACAGCCTGGTGTGAAAATGGGAAACCACGGAAAACCATCTTCAGGCCTGCCGACAGTGGGGATCGAACCCACTATCTCCCGAATACTGGATACTGGCCGCACTTAAGCGACTGCAGCTATCGAGATCGGTAAAGTTACACTTTAGAAAAGCTTGTTACATAACTAAAGAGTCGGATCTTTCCCTCGGGTTAAACTGCGGAGGTACCAAGAAAGAATAAAGTTATGTGGCCATTACCTTGTAGATGTTCTAGCTGCAGACGAAGAGGCCGCCCGCCTCCTGCTTAAGCACACACACTCAGTAAGACGACGATCAATTGCCAAGAAACGAGAAAAGCCTCAGTTTATAAACCCTCAGGGAAGGTTCGAGATCATTCAACACTGAACTAGCCACACCCTCTCAATTTTATTGGTAGGTTTCAAAAGTAACACTCAGAATCGAACAAGAAGCCTGTGATAGGTGGAAAATTAATTACAGAAATTAGTGAATGGCTAGATTCAAAACTGGCGGAAATAAAAAGGAAATATTGCCAACCCAAAAATAAATGAACATCAATCAGTTACAAAAACCTAGAAACACAAAACTTTAAATCATAAGTTCTTTCACTTCGCACCAGGGTGCATGATCATACATTTTTAGTGGAGTCATCTGTAGAAAAATATCCAAACTTCTTGATGTAGAGCAAACAAAACAAGGAGAAATTCGGTCAGGTTAGGAAACTTCACAATAACAAAATTACTCAGTATTTTAGTGGTGACATCTTCTTATTAAAGTTCTAAGTTCCTGTTGTATTAGTTTCCACTTTGTTCGATAGAGGAGTTCATTAAGGCGCTTATTTTGAATGCGCGGCGTTGAGGTGTACCACCTCGGGAATCGAACCTATATTAATTAAGATCACATGCACGGCTTCTTGGATTAATGTTCAGCGTCGAGGTCTTCGGTTAATTGGGTCCCAGATTCGATTCCTGAGGTGGTCGGGGATTTCAATCACGTCTGGTTAATTCTTCTGACTGGATTTTCGTGTTTGTCCTAACACACTTTTCTTCGTACACACACAACATAACACACCACACTACTAACCAATGGATAACACTTCCCTCCACATAGGGTTGGCGCCAGAAGTAGTACCCGGCCGTAAAACACGGCTGGCTCACATGTGCAACATAATTCCCACCCACGACCACCCTCCCCCTCTGAACATTTAAAAATCAAGAAGACTGAGATTACCTCATCAAGTGCACTCTCAGCAAGGCTTATAATTGTTCATTTATATCTTCGCTTTATCTGAGTCCTTATAAAGGTACTATTGTTACCGAAAACAGAATCAGAGAAGTTATTGAATAGGTTCAAGCCTCTCCGAACGTTGTGAACTGAGATGGCGCATTATCGGCACCTGACTTACTCCTCAAACTCCACATATCAGGCTATTTTTGTTTCTTGAAGAGATTAGTGATTTTGATAAATATAAATTATTTTTTTGGTATGGCATCTTAAAGGAAATCGAGTGGTGTTTATATTCTAAATTCACCTCGCCACGTCTTCATAAACAAGCTAAGAAAATAATACGGTTTTGCTTAAATATCTGCATATGCTACTGGCAGTACCAACAGGTAGTCCCTGAATATCAGAGGAAGAATTAAAAAATGGTATTGATTTGTATATCATAGATGCTATGAACAATAAGGACTGGAATAAGTGTGGCTCCGATCCAAGTTACTTCGTCACCAATTTCTAAACTAATTCCCATCATCAAAAATAATCTACAAGAAAAACGGTCACCTGAGTAAACTGGAAATCCAAGATTTTATTACATTGCTCAAATTGATAGTTAACAACAACTTTTTTATGTTTAATGGTACTATTTACCAACAAAGCGATCTAGCAATGGGTTCACCGGCTTCCGGGATTCTCGCAGAAATCTATTTAGACTTTCTCGAGAACACAAAAATCAACAATAAATTTGATTACGTCCTTTTTTAGGCTAGATACGTCGACGATGTCCTTGTAGTTATTAACGAGAACCTGCAAGATGCTAATACCACACTTCTAACATTAAATAACATCGATCCTCATATTAAGTTCACTTTGGAGTCAGAAGTAGATCAAAAAATCAATTTTTTGGATCTTACCATTACTAGACAACAGGAATCCTTAACCTACAAGATATACAGAAAACCCACCCATTCGGCCGTCACAATCCGACAAGATTCATTTCATCCCTTCCCCCACAAAAAAGCAACCTACAATAGTCTTATACATAGAGCATTCAACGTACCCATGAATAAAAAATATTTCTACACAGAATTGAATACTATCCGTCACATTGCTAGATTCAATGGCTTTAATAATCAATTCATAGAAAATATCATTAGTAAACACAAATTCCGACCTAAGACCACGCTTAAAAAAGAACCATCCAAACACGATTCTTTCTCCACTTTTACCTATGTCAAAGGAATTCACATGATTACTAATGTTTTAAAGAAGAAAGGTATGAAAATAGCCTTCAAAACCAGCAACAACAACATGCACATCTTACATAACACCTCACATATTAATAAAATAAACAGGTACTCAAAATCAGGTGTCTACAGAATTAGATGTAACACATGTTCAAATATTTCCTACATAGGGCAGACCGGTAGGAACTTCAATATTAGATATTCTGAGCATTTCAACGCGATCAAATACAACAAATTTTCAGCCATCGGCCAACATATGGTCGATTATAACCATAGTTTTACCAACATCGAAACAGATATGGACATACTCGAAATAGCTAAAAAAAAAGGGACCTCTACTCAACATAATCGAGAGTTTTTACATACATTTGGATCAATGTTTTAATGCCAACTACAATCTTAATGAAATTACAGAGAAACCCAATATTTTATTTGATCTTTTTATTTCCTATTATAGGAAAAATAAATCCGCTGTTCATAACCCTTTTTTAAAATCAATTAAGGGTCCCCCACCACCACAAATACCATTAACTTCCCTCTCTCCTAGCCCGCCCTGAACCATTCCCCCTTCCCTCCCTCCCTCCCAACGTCTCCTTCCCCTCCGCATCCCCCTCTCCTCTTTTGCTGTTCTATTTCGCGTGACGCTCACTCTGTCCGTTGCACTCATTCCAGCAGCTTGTTCTACAAAAAGCGCAAGGTAAATACTCGTTATTTCGCCCCCCACCCCCACCCCCACCCCACCCCACCCCACCCCACCCCACCCCACCCACCCCCACCCCCACCCCCACCCCCACCCCCACCCTCCTCTTGTATTTTCTCTATTAGATCTCTCGAGTTAATTCCAATTTTGTTCTTCAGGTTCATTCGGTTCCGACTGAATTGAGACTACCTTTAAAGAACAGCAATCGTTCGTTCATGCTACATAGAACGAGTCCGTCTTTCTCAATTCGTCAAGTCTATACTGGTCATATTGGACAATTCCCTCTGCGCCATTGTGGAACTCGCTTTTAGAACCTTCCCGAAACATAAGAACTTACATAAGATTTCACTCGAATTTAAGTGTGCAACACAAGTTCAACCGTCAACCTAAGACTTTGTCATCAAGTGATTTTACACGACATCACAATGCTTTTATTCATCTGTTAATTTTAACATATTCCGGTCATATTTATTGTAACCCATGTATAAGGTTTTTACTTTTGTATGACATTCCATCACCATCCCATCCCCTTGTTCATCCACATCACTTCATTTTTAGAATATGTCTTTTGCTTGTAACTTTGGCTAGGCTGATGATGGTCCAAAAAACGGACCGAAACTAGTACCTGTTATTATTATATTGTAATGTTTTGACAAACGTTAAATGATTTTAAGTATTGAGAAGGTGGAACAATAAAAAAAATTGCACTCATTTTTAAGTTAAGTCTTAACTCAATACGGAACCCAACCATGAAGTTTATTACTCTAAATTTGCATTGTTTACTATTTTTTTCATCTTTTGTGTTTCTATATTTTAAGAGCAATTTCTTTGATTTCGGAGAATTTTTCGGTCATATCTTGGAGATATTTGTCTCTTTAGGTCTTTTTTTCCCTTTTATCATGTTACCATATTATTTCATGAAATTATGTCTCAAAGCCTTATCTAGTAGTTTCGCGAATCTTGAAATAAAACATTTCATTATCATATTATGTAGTCTTATTCTTGTTCTTTCGAGTCTTTGTTTCTAAACATATTTATATTTTAAATTTTGTAGAAATTAATTTCTCAAGTTGATTCTTTAATATTTTTTCAAAATGTTTTTGTAAACTTTAATTTCACAAATCGTATTTTATTATTTCGAGTTGTTTTCAAACTGCTCCTTTTTCAACCAATATTCATTGTATTATGTATTGACAGTCAATAGGTTCAAATATTTGGGTGTAACCCTTCAAACGACAGCGAGCTCCTTCCGGTGTCACATCCAGGTTGGACAGCAGAGGCCACGAAAGCAATATGCAGGATATGGAACATTGCAACACTATCGCTGAAGACAGCCATGAGACCTTTTGATACGATGATATCACCCATAGTTACCTACGGTCTGGAACTAATATGGGAAAATCTGCCCATCACTGACTTAGATCGCATAGAAAAGGTGAAAGCTCGTTTCCTAAAACATGCCCTTAGGGTGGGGAAATATGCACCATCTAGACTTGTTTACGTACTTGCCAAGGACACTTTTTTTATGGAGGATCTAAGACTACGCCTGCCTTCTACTGAGGCATCCAATAAACTACTGAAAACATAGGAGGACGAAGAGAACAGAGATAGATATTGACTTCTATGGAATATCAGCGATGATCGACCGCAACTGGACAAAGCCGCACCAGGAGCAAAGACATACCGTTACGAGACTGGCCATTCATGAATTTCATTATAAGATTTGTGAGAATAAGCTTTTTCATTCCCCGAACGAAAGGTGTGTGTGTGTGAATTATGCGGGCAGAGATGTACCCTGTACCACATAGCGGTATGCCAGATGAGGACAAAATCTTTGTCTGATTATAACACTGAAAACTAATCCCTGTTCGGGAGATCATTTCAGTTTTATTATGATTGTTCATTGCACTCTGAATCAGGTCTCCATGAGTGTTAAAGTATGTTTGGTTTGTAGTCAATGCTCTTTCGAGTGTACCTTGAATGAAAACTTACAACCTGTTTTCCAGTCAATGACCGGGTCAGGGATGTAATGAATGAAACATATATAGGCTGTTATTACAATGGGGTCGCCACTCCCAAGGTGATTTTATTAATGAGTGATAAATGCTATGAAATGATAATGGAGAGTGTTGCTGGAATGAAAGATGACAGGGAAAACCGGAGTACCTGGAGAAAAACCTGTCCCGCCTCCGCTTTGTCCAGCACAAATCTCACATGGAGTCACGGGGGATTTGAACCACGCTATCCTGCGGTGAGAGGACGACCCGCTGCCGTCTGAGCCACGGAGGCTCTTGTTCGAGTGTACCTTAATAAATTATAATATTTTATTGTGAATTCTATGTCTTCTAGTAATCTTTCAACCAATATTCATTGCATTGTGTATTCCATGTCTTCAAGCAACATCCAAATAAAAGGCCTATATAATGTACTTTTTAAGTTTGTGTCTAACCTATTATTTTCTGAAGGGCTTTTAAACATTAATTTTTAAAATCATTTTATAAATTTTATAATACATTTTCTTAATTCTAGCTCATCTAATAAAGTCATTTTTAACATGTTAAGTGCAATATAAATATGATTTACGTCATCAACATAAGAGCCTTAAAAAATAATATTTCAAAAAATGACAATTTATCCAAAGTCTATAACAGTCGAAACATTCATAATGTCTCTTGCACGTGCCGCCTAGAGAAGAATCTCTTCAGTTATTTCGTATAAGTATTCCTTTAAATTCTCAGCCATATTTTCAATATTAAAATTGTCTGTCTACTTTCAATTGAGTTCAACTGAGAGAAACTTTCTAAAACTTTCGGAATAATTAATTTTCGGTAATAACTCACCCACTCTATTCCTCAAGTTGAAAAGTCTCATGAAGCAGATATTGTAGAAGGTTCGCAGTGGTTGCGTGCCGCTGGCGGCACAGACTGGCAAATGGATCATGGGGCACGCGCCTTTGAACACGTTCTTGGCAGGAATAAACGTATTTTTTGCTATGGAATCCTGGTGTGGTACAGGTGGTGGAAGATGGTTGGGGTCGGGGGGTGGCTGGGGATAACGTGGCATGTGATCGGCGACTGGTGGAAGATATCTCCTAGGTGGAGGAAGTTGAACATTGGGTTGAAGGTACTTGTAATTATTCGGCTGAACATGAACTGCATTTAAATGTGCGGGAGGATATTTACTGGGTGGCGGAAGACGAGAGGCATAGCGTGGTGGGAGATTTCCTTTAGAGGGAGAATGGGGAGGTGGATAATAGTTTACAGGACTTGGATAACCAACGGGAGATGCAGGCTGTTGATGAAACTGTGGATTCTGCGTGGGCGGGAGAGGAACTATAACAGCATGAGACAGCTGAGAGGAGTGCTGCATCGTGGATGGTAGCTGTATTATAGCCGGTATTATTATAGGACGCGAATGCCCTGGCTTTGCTGGACGTGGATGTGGAGATATGGCCGACAACGGAGGCTGTGGATGCCACGGCACACGTGAAAAAGCGCTGGCGACGAGATGAACCTCAAATGTGTTGATTATAAACACTGCAATCAGAAACATACATATATTTGTTATTAAAACAGATATTTATACCAAGTGGAGTGTGCATAGAAATTGTTTGTGTAACGAAATGTAAATATTGTTTGAAATACAAATAAATGATTATCTCCTCTCATTTAGTAATCTAAGGGATAAATTATATGCATGTATATAGTGTGCCTTTGCTGGCAAGACCTGGTGTTTACAGGGCACTATGTCTCCTAGTAAGGGCTAGAACAATTTGTTACTTTTATTGAACTGTCTCGGCTTCGTGCTTGACTTGAACAATATGAAAGTGATAGAGGTATGAGCGATGCTAGCAATGCCACTCCTCATGCAGCCAGTTCCTGGTGTAAAAGTGTCACACATAGGGTCAATTGGTGTGCACATTTTAGTGGGATCGACTGACTGATATGTGATAGCAACTTTTGGCTCTATAAGAAAAGCAACTGGAAACTTCCTCACTCCTCATTTCCCTAGTATAACCCTTCAGTGACGCCTATGTCATCTATGACAGCTAATGGCGGAGCTGTTGAGGATCAAACCACTACTCGAGATACATACATACATACATACATACATACATACATACATACATACATACATACATACATACCTACATACATAGTGTACCTAAATCACGTTCCGGCCTCTTGAAGGAACCTCATTCCAGCTCTAAGTCTAGCATTAAAAACTTTAGACGAGCCGGCAATGGAACCCGTAGTCTTCAGGTAAGAGTCAGACGAGCTACCCCTACACCACAGTGCAGACCGAATTAAATGATTATTTTGTCATTAATACAAGAATCTACATGGTATATATACAATACATATACAGTATTTTGTACTGAGCGAGTGGCTGTAAGCTTGCATTTGGGAGACGGTGCACTCGAATCCTAACATCGGAAGCCTTGATGATAGCTTTCCGTGGTTTCTCCGTGTTCACACCAGGTAAGTTCTACGGTTGTACCGTAATTAAGGCCAGCCGTTTCTTTCCCAATCCGAGCTCCTTCCTTTCCCATCATGACTGAAAACCAACCTGAGTTAGTGTGGCGTTAAACCACAACAAAAAAGAAAGCAAATGTCAATATACCGTGTACGAAGTGGTCATCATTTTTGTTGAAATAATTCAATATTTATAAAGCTTTTCCTCATAAAAGAATAGGAGTTCCTTCCCAGTTGAAGCAATCGACAAGTAATTCAATAAAAACGTAATATTATGTAATTTTAATGCTAGAATATCTTGAAGTTCGACTTCTATAACATACATACCATTGGCGGCGCGTGGATAAAACGTATGGGAGTTCACTTCTTTGAAAAATAACGTGTTCAAATTTGTTACTTGATGTTTACATAGAAGTAAAATAGTGACGTTGCTTGATTAACAGCGTGACTTTCCTTTTAAGGCACACGGCTGTTACTAAAGTTACTAAAGTTACTAAAAAGATGAGGAACGGTAGAGAAATAATTTAAGTTACAGTTGCTTTAGTTGATCCAGTTTTCTCTGATTCAGAAGACATTGCGTAGGAATAACTGCTTCAAGAACGTGTTAGGCAGACTACTGTAATTTATGTCTTGATGTATTTCGTTGTTCACTTTTCATAAAACACGTATTACTAATTAAAAGTGTGATTATTTATATAAACTTAAAACATTCTGGTTCATTGTGATTAATTACATCAGAACCACAAAATCTTGAAAACATAGGTAAATACTCGTATTAACCGCGCTCTCTGAGACAGCGCTTCGGTTAATTTCGGGGCTGCTCGATGTAATTCGTGTGTATCGCTGGTCCAGTTGTCAGCGATTTCTGCGCTATGTTCTCCTTGCTCCTCATAGCCCCTCGCCTTGTGCACCCTACTTACGTCTCGCAGACCCGTGCCCTCAATGCAGAAATTGAACCTCTTCGCTGGTTCCGGAGAGCAAGCGACTGTTGATGTCAAACTTATCGCTACAGAGATAATTAAATAAATAGGTACTTGATAAACCATTTTACTAAGACATCTATTTTCTATTTCTAGGAGGTTCAATGAACCACTAATAATATTATTATTATTACTGAACTACTGAACATATAGAACACTCCGTCACTGATACATAGCCTACATGCACCTTCATTGTAGACCGTTCAGCATTCAGTCTGCAAGCCTCTCTGAATTAACTACGAGTCTCCACAGACCTCAATTTTCAACTAGCCCCGCAGCCTTATTTAGTTTCAGACCTTTTAAAAAGTGAGTCTGACCATCCTTACCTTGGTCTCCCGATACTCCTTTTACAACACATGGCCGAGTTCATAACTCTGCTAGGAGACCTATACTCCTTCATTTGCTTCACATGGCCCCACCACCTAGCCAACCTGGTAGCCTTGATCGTTATGGCGTTAAGTCTTTAATGTGTTTGGCCGTTTCGAGTCCCGTTGGTGAAAAAGATTCACCATCAGAATGTTGACCGGCAGGTTAGGAGAGGTGGTTGTGTACAATTTCTAATTACGAGATTGCTTGACAAAATCCTGATTCTACTCGAAACCTCTGCGCAGTATTTATGTGGAGTTAGGGCATATGACGCTGTTAATGGAGATTCGGCCGTCGAATGGAGGCGTTAAGCCTTGAGCAGACCCCTTGTTGTTATTCAACAAGAGTAGGCTATGTTCCGACACCGAGTTTATCCATCTCCCTACCTCATTTATCATCATTATTTCGCACCCAGATACGCAGGTCGCCTATATTGCGTCAACTAGAAAGACCTACACTAGATGAGCCTAACGTGTCCTCGGACACACCATGCACTAACAGTCATACGCTAAATAAATAATAACTCCACCACCGAAACCGTTTTATTCATACAGCTTCGCTTTAATAATCTCCGACAAGGAGATGGACTTTCCCCACTACTCTTTAACATAATCCTGAACAAAATCATGAGAGAATGGGAACAAGCTCTAAATGCTCAAGGAAATTGGCAACCATTAAGTATGACAAGAAAACATGTAAAAATCTCCTGTCTCGCTTTCGCAGATGATCTCGCGATCCTCGCCACAAACGAACAACAGGCAATCAGCCAAATCGAAACCCTCAAGAAATACTCAAAATAATAGAAAAATTCGGACTACAAATCTCCTTCTCAAAAACCAAGGTCATGTGCAACCACTGCAGGCTCCAGAATGTGAACACGAAAATTGGCACAATCGAAAAAGTAACTAAGTTCCGATATCTCGAAGAAATTGTAGTACCAACAGGAAAACAACAGAAGGCCCTCGAGGTCCGCATCCAGAAAATGAAGAGAGCCCTCGGCCGAACGCAAAATATTTACAACAAAAAATGCCTTTCAATCTTCACCAAAATTCGACATTACAACACTGTGATCAAACCTGAAATACTATACGCGAGTGAAACACTGGATCTCCACAGAAAAACAGTACTCGAAGATATCCTGAAAGAGGAACGTAAAATCATCAGAAAAATTCTCGGCCCAAAACTGACTGACGAAGGATACCGACTGCAGTCTCGTACAAAAACCGAGGAGCACTCAAACCTTGCGGCTGACATCAGAAAAGGACGCTTGAAATTTTACGGACACATCAAACGCCTTCCAGAAAGCAGACTGACAAGAATCTTACTTGAGGCAACAGAAAACATCAAAACAAATAGGTGGACAACGGAAATCCGCCAAGACCTGGAAAAATCAGGAATCAAAGTGGCCGACATCGCTGACCGAACCTGCTATAGAACTAAAATCAGCAAGTGGGAAGTAGAGTCAGAGAGAAACCACAAGAAGAAGACAGGAGCTAAGTGGACAGAAGAACGAAGAACCACGATGAGAGAAAAATTGAAGGCTGCCTGGCAAAGAAGGAAATGAACAACTTCTAAGTGAGCTTTGCGTGATCAGTTTTCTGGTCTTTTCCGCATCTAATAATAATAATAATAATAATAATAATAATAATAATAATAATAATAATAATAATAATAATATAATACACCAAGATGTCTGAGTTTCTTTCCTCGGAGGAGTTCATCAACGTGACGGAAGCCAAAAAAGAAAAAAACGGGCAGTTATCGCATATTTTAAATGCCACCGAGTTTAGCCTAGATTTGGAATAGAAGGACAACGACGAACCGATTGCATACTGACGTCAGAAATGTCACTTTTTCAATTTATAACATATAGTGGATTAAATAAGTATTCATAGACTGCATGTGCGGCTTGTCACAATAAAAACAGAAATACGTCATGCCCTAGTTCACGAATTATATGTCTTAATTAAGTGTGAAGAACCATCTACGGATAGAAATTATGCAGTCTTCCCAACAAAACAAAATCCATTTTCTGTCCTCAAAATTAATGTTCACCGTGCGACTTGGCCGTGCAGTTAGGGGCGCGCAGCTGTGAGCTCGCATTCGGGAGATAGTGAGTTCGAATCCCACTGCCGGCATCCCTGAAGATGGTGTTCCGTGGTTTCTCATTTTCACACCAGATAGATGCTGGGGCTGTACCTTAATTAAGGCCACGGCCACTTCCTTCCCATTCCTAGGCCTTTCCTATCCCATCGTCGCCATAAGACCTATCTGTGTCACTGCGACGTAAAGCAAATAGCCGAAAATTAATATTCATACTTGTTGGAACAATGTCCTCAGACACACACAGTTTGACAATCAGTACTTCGTATGCATTCCCTTGGCATCGATAACTGCTTGAAGCCTTCGTGACATGAAGCTTGCAAGGCTTCATGTGCTTTTGATCAAATTTCAACCATTTCTGCTTTAGATGATCGGGGAAGTCTTCTTCTGACCGGCATATCCGTTCCCTTACTCTCCGCTCCAATAATGCCCACGTATTTTCTATGAGATTGATGTGTTGGGACTGTGGAAGCGTTGGAAGTTGCTCGTGAACATTATACAGCAGCCATTCTCTTGTTATACGAGCTGTATACTTGGGATCGTTGCCTTGTTGAACAAACAAATAAGTCCTCGGAATTTAATTTCGCAACACTGGCCAACAAATTATCACAGAGTATGTTCTCATACGCATGGTAATCATATTACCCTCAACAACAACCAGTTTTCCCACCCTAGCGTAGCTCGTGCATCCCCAAACCATGACATGAACTCCACCATGCTTGATAGTTAGTACAATTTTCTTAGGATCAAATTTTTTATTTGGTTTATACTATACACATATATTCGCCCATTATATCCAAAAGGGTTAGACTTGCTCTTATTCGGGAATACAAGCTCCTTCCAATATTATTTGGGTTTGTTGAGATATGTGTGAGCAAAATCCATTCTTTTCATCCTATTGCACTTGTTAATGAATGGTTCTTTCCTTGCCGCTCTGCCATTTAAGCCAGCTTCTGAATGTAATTCCTTATGGTTGTATGTTGCTGTTGCTATGTCTTCAGCAAGCATTCGGGCACTCACGCTTGAGTTCTTGCGCGCTTCTTGCAGTAGGCTACATATCGTGACTCTCCGTCCGTTAAAGCACTAGGACGTCCAGACTTTCGCACATTCGCCGTAGATCTTATTTGTTTGTATTTGTTCACAACATACTGGACAGGAGCACGCGAGAGGTTCAGTTTTCTAGCAATGTTTCGGTATCATAGTCATACGGAAACTACAGTATTTTGTTTCCTTCACATCAGTCTTCAACTCACCCGCTCGACGTCCCATTTCCGTACACTATTAGTTCCAGGCACTAATACTCACTGTTATCCTGGATACACACTAAATAATTTGTATTCAGCCGTCATTCGGCGACAATACTTTGTTGTAAACCAGGGAATATAGTGCGACGAACAATGTACGTTACAGTTAATTACATCAAATAGTAGTGCATCCGTAGTACTACCGATATTTCCCATTTGTGTACCCTTTGAAACAATGTACAGGTATGTATGCATAGCCTACTTATTTTACCCACTGTATATTATACGACCACATCATACACAGACACCTTTCTAATCGCAATGTTGGTAAGAGATATTTGACGGTTAGACTGGCCTGTCCGTTCTCCCGTTTTAAATAATTTAGAACATGTGTAGGACATCTTGAGAAGACACGTAGCCTACAGTAGCTACGCATGAACACTCACTGGACGATTTGCAACAGTTGAAGATGGCACTGAAGACGGAATGGACTGTGTTATCACAAGAACTCTGAACGATCACGTCCAAAGTAGGTGGGGACGGTGCAATGTATGCATAGCTGTTATATGTAACCATATCTCCTACTGATGACAACAGCTTCCCTTCCTTATATTTTTCGTATAATAATAATAATAATAATAATAATAATAATAATAATAATAATAATAATAATAATAATAATAATAATAATAATAATAATAATAATAATGCCCACCCTCATCGGAGGGTCTGCCTTACAAGGGCTGCACTCGGCTAGAAATAGCCACACGAATTTTTTTATAATAATAATACCGAGCTCGTTAGCTGCAGTCGCTTAAGTGCGGCCAGTATCCAGTATTCGGGAGATAGTGGGTTCGAACCCCACTGTCGGCAGCCCTGAAGATGGTTTTCCGTGGTTTCCCATTTTCACACCAGGCAAATGCTGGGTCTGTACCTTAATTAAGGCCACGGCCGCTTCCTTCCCACTCCTAGCCCCTCCCTATCCCATCGTCGCCATAAGACCTATCTGTGTCGGTGCGACGTAAAGCAAATAGCAAAATAATAATAATAATAATAATAATAATAATAATAATAATAATAATAATAATAATACTTTTACGTTCTATTAAATATGTTTACACTTTCGGAGAAGCCGAAGTGTTGGAATTTTCTCCTGCAGGAGTTCTTCTAAATGCCGTTTAGTCTACCAACACGAGGCTGGCATATTTGAGCACTTTTAAATATCGCCGGATTAAACCGAGATCAAATCCCCAACTTGGACTTACAAGGACAGCGTTTCTACCATTTGAGCCACTCAGCTTTGCTGTATTTATGGTAATGGTATATCTGTATTAGGTTAGTCAGCGCTATGTAATCATTTCTGACTAAAATATGAAACTTTCTATGTATTATTTCTTCAACTCATTCTTGATCACTTCTGAAACTGATGAAGTACACCTGATACGTGTCGTCTCAGAACTCACGAGTCTTAAACTCACGAGTATCAAAATTCATGAATTCCAAGAAGAGGATTAGTAAGAGGTTTCTTTACCTGGGCCAGTCTCAAAACTCACGAACAGGGCCAGTTCTTTTTGGAATGAATAAATGCCCACCCTACCCCACATAGATATTTGAAAAAGTAATTGGAATTGTGTCCGCCTCTATGGTGTAGTGGTTAGCGTGATAAGCTGCCACCCCCAGAGGTCCGGGTTCGATTCCCGGCTCTGCCACGAAATTTGAAAAGTGGTACGAGGGCTGGAACGGGGTCCACTAAGCCTCGGGAGGTCAACTGAGCAGAGGTGGGTTCGATTCCCACCTCAGCCATCCTGGAAGTGGTTTTTCCATGGTTTCCCACTTCTCCTCCAGGCAAATGCCGGGATGGTACCCAACTTAAGGCCACGGCAGCTTCCTTCCCTCTTCCTTGTCTGTCTCATCCAATCTCCCCATCCCCTATTCAGCATAGCAGGTGAGGCCGCCTGGGCGAGGTACTGGTCATCCTCGCCCTTGAGGCGCTAGATGTGAAATCCCTCGCTGAGTCCGAGGGAAAAACCGACCCTGGAGGGAAACCAGATTAAGAATAAGAAGAAGAAGAATTGGAATTGTGCCAAAAGGTCCATTGTTAGCTCCAGCCGAAACTGCGTGCCTTCTTGTAATTGGCACTCCTCTTACCAAGAGGTGGGTCTGTTGTGTAGCTGAACACAAAGTATACGCGACAGGAGGCTAAAAAACGCACGGACATCAGGTGCACACTGGTGGACTGTTCCACTTGAAACGCTATGTCACTCGCAATGATAACTTTACCGGCACACGCGGGTGATAGTCTTATGACAAAACCGTGCTGTTTCGCCCGACTTCTTTTCTCCCTGCTTATAAAACCGTTGTATATTAAATTTAGTTTACCCTTTTGCGAAGTAATGAATTCCATGTTGTGCACTGCTCGATGACACTAAGCAGAGTAACTGAGTATCGATCAGTGTTTTTGGAGAATTTGGTCCTGTGGTAGGACGATAATTCTTGTTAACAGTACATGAGATATTCCATTCTAAAAGTGAAAGGGCAGCGCGAGACATCGCGCACCTCATCCCTCCTACGGTCATCGCAGGTACCTGCTGTCCGGAGTCGTGAATTTTGAGACTCATTAGAATGTTAATTTAGCTACTAGTTTGTAGTTGTATGTTTTGATACTATTTTATACTAATGTTAGCACGTGAGGTTTGAGACGTAACTGTCTGGTATGATTTTCTCATAAATATACGCCTCCTATAAGATAAAACAAAATTTTGAATGATAACTCTGTCCGATAGCCTATGTTGTTGTGTGTACGAGGATACTGTGATTAATTGGGACAACAATTGGGAAACATCACTCGTGATCTAAGGTAGGTACAATAACAGCATTAATCTGGAAATGAAATGACAAACCACGGAAACACACTTTAAAGGTGACTAACTGTAATATTCGAACCCGTGTATACAGTATACCATGTCCAAATATTCGTGATTTAAGGCGTCCTGTCCCTTGGTCGGTAAGTATGAGTGATATAACGTAAGTTATTACTAATGCTTTGCTTAAAATACTAACTTTAAGTTTTAAATCCCGATTGTCCGCACCGCGATTTATCAAGGCTCCGTATTAATCGAGGCCAAACTGTAAGTGTAACACGTTACTTTTCTTGGAATTCATAAAAACAAGATTGTATTATGTCAGTCAACGAAAGAAAACTTGCAATACATAGTTTCAGTCTCCCCGGATGCCAATGTACGATCATTAATCTGAACCCAAAAAGACAAGGCAGGTGTGTATATCTGCTATACTAATGCGCCTCAGTTACTTCTGCAAGCTGTGACTGTGGTGTTGCTGGGATGGGGGGAGGGCGCATACAAATCATATAATCACCCATTGGGTACCTCCGAGATTGGACGAATTCTGTAACTAAACTAACATCTGTCAAGCATTTTCAGAAGCAACTGAATGGATAAATATTCTGGATCTCGAAATCAAACTTGAACATACCATCATATATTTGAAAATATTGAACATATGTATCATAATTCTATACTTAATGTGCTTTAGTAAATGTAGTTGTGCTTATACTTTCTCCGTATATCATGTACAAAAATGACGCGTTCATATTGAGATATTGATTATGATAACTCACAATTATTCTGACAATTATTATGAGTGAGCCTGCTCAGAAGTAGAAATCTCTTTTCTACATGTTTCCACTTCCTTACAGGTAATCGAGCCCACGTCCTTCCCAGTTACCTCAAGCACACCTTTACTACTTCGGCTCGGCAACCTACATACCAAAATATAAATTTTCAAATCCCTCAATATACATTTCTTTAAATATTTCGAAATAGTTATCTATGTTATACGCTACCTGAAAACAGCGTTAGCTTCCACATGATGTCAACTTAGTGAATGTCAGAGAGGTATCGGCTCCTACTATATACCGAATCCTTCCTCTGATATTAAGCAGGTGTCCGACTCATCCACCAGTGAGTCAAGCTCAAGGATGAGCCGAGTCGAGGAGATAGACACACATGTTCGAGTAGATTACGTCGCATGCTGTGCGAATGTGTTGATAGGTGAGACTGTTTATATACGATTGTATGAACAATCCCTATTGATCACTTCCTCTGCGAACTAGTCATGGGCTGAAATCGATGGATTTTCAAAATTAAGATGACCTTAACGGGAGATGTGTGTATAAATGAAGTTGTCCAGTTAAACCTTAATTACTCGGGTCACAGAGAGCCGAGTTAATTTTCTTTGATATATGGAAATATAAAATATAACTAACACTATGTAATTTCAACTGCTGTTGAGTCATTTGGCATAATGCAGTAGGGGTCATTGCTGACAATAATTGCTTGCGCAGCTGCTATTGTTGTGAGATTTGACGCGACGTGAGTGTGTGTTCTGCTAGAAGAGAAATGTAGAAAATTAGTGAGGGGCTAAAGAAATTTCTTATTTTATGTGTTATATTAGCCGGCCCCGTGGTGTAGGGGTAGCGTGCCTGCCTCTTACCCGCAGGCCCCGGGTTCGATTCCCGGCCAGTTCAGGGATTTTTACCTGGACCTGAGGGCTGGTTCGAGGTCACTCAGCCTACGTAGGCCCTAATTAGAATTGAGGAGCTGTCTGACGGAGAGATAGCGGCCCCGGTATCGAAAGCTAAGAAAGGATTCGTCGTGCTAACCACACGACACCTCGTAATCTGCAGCCCTTGGGCTGAGGAGCGGTCGCTTGGTAGGCCAAGGCCCTTCAGGGGCTGTAGTGCCATGAGGTTTGTTTTTTTTGGTTTGTGTTACATTACGGTGCAGCTCCATGGTTCAACTCATTAGCATGCTAGTCTTTAGTTCAAATGTTCCGGGGTTCGATCCCGGTTGGGTCCGGAATTTTGATCTTCATTGTTTATTTCCCCCAGCTCGGGACTGTGTTTGTGCTCCCTTCAACAGTAGATTACATCGGATGTATTGCCCCACTCTCACAAGTGGTCAGGTCGCCCATGGGAGTCAACTCGAATTACCTACAGCAGGCTTCGCTGGAGGCCACACGTCATGTTAATATCGTACTGTAAAAGTCGGTAGAGTGGTGTGTAATGTGTGTATTAAGATGGACACAAACATCCAGTCCCCGATCGAGAGGAATCAACCGTACGAAATTAATATCACCGGCGAAATTGTTCTCACCTCGGCTGAGTGGACCTGTAACCAGGCCTCAAATTCAGTTTTTAAAAAATCCCTAACCTGACCAGGAATCGAGCCATTGCAATGCAATAACACTGAAAATAAACACTTCCAATTGCACGTAAGGGTGAGGTTCAATATTAACTCGATATTCATTTTATTCACTTACAATTTTCACGCATTGCTGTATCAAAGAGCAATTCTTGATTCTAGAAATGAAGCTGTAAACATGAAATGAAATGGCGTATGGCTTTTAGTGCCGGGAGTGTCCGAGGACAAGTTGGGCTCGCCAGATGCAGGTCTTTTGATTTGACGGCCGTAGGCGACCTGCGCGTCATGATGAGGATGAAATGATGATGAAGACGACACATACACCCAGCCCCCGTGTCAGCGAAATTAACAAATTAAGGTTAAAATTCCCTACCCTGCCGGGAATCGAACCCGGGACCCTGTGGCCAAAGGCCAGCGAGCTAACCATTTAGCCATGGAGCCGGACAATGAAGCTGTAAACGTCAACAAGAAGCGGCTTGTATGTGTGTACGTGTGCGATGCCCATCCAAATCTACGGCAAGCAGAGATCTGAAATTGCTAATAGAAGCGTATTCATAGATGAGCCTTTATACAGGTAAAGATCTGCCTTCATTAATTATTTTATTATTTTTATCGTTTCAACTATGGGGCACGACTCTCAGTCAAAAAACTGATGCCAAATATTATTGAAGCCACAATCATGACTGCACATACTGCGGGTGAAGTAGTATTCATTTGTGTGATTCAAATCACCCCTTTAGATATACAGTTTTAATTTAGACGTCTGTAGTTTCCAGATTGTTTGGATTTCACTATGTGCATCAACAAGGCACAGAGACAATCACTTCATTGCCATATCGATAATATAATCTAATCAATATAAGAAAATATTTCCACCTAATCGATACCTTTCTTTTATTTTGCCTTTGGCAGTTTAGCCTATAAAATCATTAAGAATAACAGGACATGTTACGATCGCTTTTCGATCATCATCAGCTGCATACACAAAAGCTTAGATAAAAAGCATAAAGCAATCACTTAGTTAAATCTTTGTTAACTTTAAAACAAATGTTAGTAAAGTACGTATGGGTTGGAAGGGGCTGGGGGGGGGGGGGGGGCGGTTGTTACAAGGACGTTAAACTTAAAATGAATTAAAAATACTTGGTAACATTTTAAGTCCCGACGGCTTAATAAAATCACGTGTTGTTTAAAAAACTAAAAAATTGGTGTTGTGATCCTGAAGAAATGTTTTTTGGTGAAATGTGCTTCTTCTTTACTTGACTTCTAGTTTTTTCCTCGTCACTTTGTACTGTACTAAAAAGGTTGATCCTTTTGTTTATCCTTTTCTAAGTGGAAACGGTGTATCCGCTGTTGGTTAAATTAAGAATCGTATTCATAAACATATCAGGTTGGATAGCTTGTTGTACGATCCCTGTCCAATTCACTTCCTTTGCTCCCCGTAATTACGGGTGTGGGTCTGTTGAGGACATTGAGGACAGTGGAAAAAACCCACACCCGTCGCACACTACCTCCCCCCCCCCAACCCATACGTCCTTTACTAACATTAGTTTTAAAGTTAACAAAGAGAGAACTATGTGATTACCGGGCGAGTTGACCGTGCGGTTAGAGGCGCGCGGCTGTGAGCTTGCATCCGGGAGATAGTGGGTTCGAATCCCACTGTCGGCAGCCCTGAAGGTGGTTTTCATTGGTTTCCCATTTTCACACCAGGCAAATGCCGGGCTGTACCTTAATTAAGGCCACGGCCGCTTCCTTCCAGCTCCTAGGCCTTTCATATCCTATCGTAGCCAAAAGACCTATCTGTGTCGGTGTGACGTAAAACAAATAGAAAAACTAATTAACTACAGTATATTCTGAACAATATCCATGAATGAGCACCTCATCAACACATCAAAATATACATATAATACACACATAAAATGCTGCTGGAAGACTTCATATTTACAACAGCAAGAACAAGAACCGTGGGAAATCAAAAGCGAGCACCAAGCTACCATTCGCAGTCAGTAAGTTGAACATTAATTACAAAGCACATAAAATAAATAAAAAATAAATTAGCCGCATGAATCCCCTAAGGGCTATGGCCTCCTGCAATGCAGGGACAGTGCTCAGTTTAGCTCATCAGGTGAGCAGGTCCTGAAGAGCATTATTATATTGGTTAATCTGTAGTTTTTTCATGATAACGTATTACCGCATATTGTACACTTGTGTAGTCTCACCCCCGAGTGAATGCAATTGTGTTTTTCTGGAACAACAATTCGCGAAAACGCACTGTTGCATTAATGACACGTGTACACTTTTATCCCAGGGAGGGTTCAGGTTATTTCTAGGTAAAAGGTAAACTTGTACTCTTCGTTCTTGCATAGCTTCTTCTCCGAATGTTGTAGACGTTTCTTATAATTTCTTGACCTTATCCTCCGTTGAAATTCTCCTGACATACATTGCAAGTGCATATCTTCCTTCCACTATGTGTTACGTGATGAGTTATATCACTACTGCATGCAAACGTCTGTCTGTTTGACATTCGTCTTGCTATTCTACCGAGTGCACAGAAAATGACCATCACGGTATCCTCTTTGTCGAAGCGTACAATTGTATGTTGTATTCTTCGCCTCTGTCCTGAGAGCGTACTTCAACATATTTTACACTTGCTCGGCTTCTTTCCGCAGTGTACGCGAGGATGATAATTTTATATTCACCACTTCATAAAAACCTCTTTTATCAATTTTACTGTATTATGCCGTAGTGATCAGAGAGGTGATCTCCAGGTCTCCTTGCGGAAGCGCACTGTTACATATTTCACTGCTGCACAATATCTATAATATGTGTCTTGATCGACCTATGTTATTACAGGGCTTGAGCAAAGGTGTATCCCGTAAGGTCAGTGATCTCTGCACACAATTTTTCCCAGCTCTTTCCACTCTTGCCTGATCTTTGCTGTTCTTGTTCATTGTTTTCCTCCCCATCTCGCAAACCAGTCTGCCCATCTAGTTCTTTGCCTTCCCACGTTCCTTCTTCCTTGTCTGGGATCCCACATTGTCATTTTGCAGGTCCATCGATTTTGCTCCAGTCTCGCTACGTGTCCTCCCCATTTCCACTTTAGCTGATCGGCTGTCGTCAGAGCGTCTTTCATGCCGGTTCTCCTTCGTATATCTTCGTTCCGTATTCTGTCTCTCAATGAGACCTGGAGTATTTTCCTTTCCATTTTGCGCTGGCATATCTGGATCATTTTCCTTTGTTTTAGTGTTAGCGCCCAGGTTTGGCATCCATATAGTAGGACTGGTATCACACATTTTTCTAGGACTTCAGCTTTAAAGGTGAGTTTCTGAGTCTTGTCTGTCAGTATAAACTTTAGAGACCAGAACCTCTTCCATGCTTGTCCTATTCGCCGTTTGACCTCTTTTTCTGAACAGTTTGAGAATGATATGTTCTGGCCAAGGTATACACATTCCTCTACGTATTCCAGTATTTCTCCGTTTACGCTAACTGGAGTTTCCAGTGCATTAGTCATCAATTTTATTTTTCTTGGATTCATTGTCAGGCCTGCTTCTTTGCTGATGTTGTCTAATTCTATTATCATTTGTTCTAGCTCCGTTGCCGACTCTGCCACCAATACGATGTCGTCTGCAAATCGTAAGTGCGTTAGTCTTGCTCCATCTATTTTGATGCCGTATTTGTTTTCCCAATCTAGTTTTCTGAACTGATTCTCCAGTAAGCACGTGAATAATTTTGGTGAGAGAGGGTCCCCTTGCTTAACTCCTCTTTCTATCTTGATGTCCTTTCCTTCTCTTTCTGTTTTTATTCTGTCCTCGCTGCCTTCGTAGAGTTTATCCAGGAGTCTGATGTATTTGTTCTGGATCCCTTGTTTGCTCAGTGCTTCTAAAACGTATTCCCGTTCCACGGAGTCGAATGCTTTATTGTAGTCCACAAATGCTATATATACATCCAGATTGAATTCCTGTGTTTTCTCGATCAGTTGATTCACTGCTTGTAGGTGGTCTGATGTACTGTAATTTGTTCTAAATCCTGCTTGTGTCACTGGTTGTTGTTCATCTAGTGTCTTCGCCATTCTCTTAGTTAGGATCTTCATGAAGAGTTTGTAAAGATTTACAATTAGGTTGATAGGTCTGTAGTTATTGACATCGTCTTTGGCTCCTTTTTTGTGCAGAAGTATGATGGTGCTTTGTTTCCACTCCCTTGGTATGTCTTCTGATTCGAGTATCTTGTTAAATAGCGTAGTGATGAATGGGGTTATGTCTTCTTCAGCCCATTTCAGGAATTCATTGTAGATTCCATCTTCCCCTGGGGATTTTGCATTCTTTGCTTCCCTTATGGCTGCTCTTACTTCACTGGGAAGAACGGGTGGTATTCCTTCCTCAATGTCCTCTTTTGGCGTCTTATGACACTGTGTGCCATTTTGGGAATTACTTGTATATAATTTCCTGTAGAATTCTGTCGCTTGTGTCACTATATGTTCTCTCTTGGCTTGTCTTTTACCATTACTGTCTTTCACTCCCAGTATCCAATGTTTGTCCGGAGTTAATTCCTTTCGAATCTCCTTCAATGATTTTGTATTTTCCATGATTTCTTTGACTACTTCCGTGTTGTGGTCTCTGATGTCTTTTCGGATTTCCCTTTTCGTTTGTTTATTGATTTTTGTATATTCCAGCTTTGAGCGTTCATTTTCTTTGGCTTGTGGTTTCAGACGTTCTCTTTCTTCGATCAGTCTTTTAGTACTATCCTTTAATTTTATTCTATTTCTTCTTCTGTTTCCCGGTGTCGAAGATTGCTTGACTGAGAGGGATATGCAGTTTACGAGCTCTGTATAATATTGTTGTGCCTTCTGGTCTGCTTGTTGACTAAGCTCTTGGAGGTTGTGCTGTAGTGCTTTTGTGTATTCTGTTCGATCTGTACTTTCGGGGTTTGGGGTCGTCTTGTTGAAGTAGCGTCTCTTTTCCTTCTTTATTCTCATTTTCAGTCGGACCATTCTGTGGTCTGTATCGAATTTTAGACCATTGATTACTTGGATGTCTTTTACAACTTCTAGGCTATGAGCTAGGATGTAGTCTATTTCATTTTTGGTTTTTCCATTCGGAGCGATCCACGTCCATTTACTTTCCGGGTGTTTCTTGTAGAAGGTGTTTACAATTTTTAATCTTTGTCCTAGTGCAAACTGTATGAGTCTGTCTCCCCTTTCATTTCTTGTTCCATATCCATAAAGTCCCATGGGTTCTTCGTCTTCGTATTCCTTTTCCCTTATGTAGATAAATACCCTTCACTATCTCTGTGCATCAACACAACTTGCATATTCTCATAATTGGCGCACTTGTTATATCACACAGATACAGTAACTTTATAATACTGTGTTCACTGATTCTAACACTTGGTTTAAAGATACTTTCACTTGAGCAACACACGCTTGTTGTTCCTGAGATACCGTACACCATAGCTTTCACCAACATATAAGACACCAAGCCACCACAAATGATATACCAAGTGCCTAAGCACTCCACAGTTTGTAGGTCAGTACCACACATCACATTCCACAAAATTTCACGTCAACAACGTTCCACAAAAGTTACATCTCCTCTACAGTTTCAACAAAGATTTTAAGACCAAAATGTTTCACAAAAGTTACATCTCCTCCCACATTCCACCAAAGATTTTTAAATCAACCTCTCTACTGTCTTCAGTCAAGTCTTATATAGACCTCAGCTTTCCCCTACTCTCACATGATACTTCTAGATTGATCCTGTCCATCCAATCACGAGTAGAAGGTCATCTTACCACACCAAGACCACGCCTCAAACCTCTTCCGAGTCCCAAGATAATGACAACAAGGCCACCTCATCGGACTCTGGGCTGTTCCACATGACTCACAGAAAGTTTGCGAGTTGTAAATAGCACTGTGTTCCCATCTGCTTGTACAACGCAAATTACTCATATCACATATGAAGCCCTTCCAGCTTAAAATATTAAGAATACATATACAAATGAAATAATAATAATAATAATACGAATAATGACAATAATATCTCTTATTTCTGAATATAGTAGGAGGGTGTGGTATATGTACTATCACAGTTTTCTATTGAAACACAGATATCACTTAGGCCAGATACACGATAACAAAGGGTCAGGAGACGTAAAGGACTCGGCGGAAATCACCATCATTTTCAAGAGGTATATGCATTTGTTGGTGGTAATATCTTCGGCTGGGGTTATGCATGGTCGTCGTACACCTTTGGTACCAATTCAAAGGACCTTAACTGCCCAGCCGTATACTGATGAAATTCTTCGACCATTTGTACAACCCTTAAGGGATTAATACGGTGCTGAATTCCTCTTATTTGACGATAATGGTCGCCCTCGTTGTAGTAAGGAACTTCATGAGGTAGGTGGGTATCAACTATATGAATTGGCTAGCTAAATCACCGGATATGAACTGCATTGAGAATGCATTACACGGGTTGAAAATGGCTGTTTTTGGTCGACCACAGCCTCCACAGACATTCCCAGACCTCATTACAATTGCCCAGATGGAATGGGACCTTCTTCCCAAAGATGAATTCAATGAACTGATCGCAAGCATACCACAACGTGTCAGACCTGAAAAAAGCCAGAGGAGACCATACACGGTACTAAGACAGAGTGAAGAAGGGACAATCTTCAGTAAAAGGAAAACACGAATTTTAAAATGTTCATTATTACTGTTTAGTTCTGTTAGATATTGGAAGAAATACATTTACGTTTGTAAAAGTTTACATTTCTAGGTTGTGTGTGTCTGCGGTACAACAAACAACTTTATTATTGCATTACATCCTTCATATCCCCCCGTGGATGGCGGACGCAAACGAAGAATACTCACACGGTAAATCCTATGTCGTAGAAGGCGACTGAAAGGGGAGACCTGGGTGTGGACTTGGATTTTGGTTATGGGACAGTGAAATGTATCCCTGTCGATGGGAGGGTTTGAATACATCCACAGGCAATTCCTGCTTGTCGTAAAAGACGATTAAAAGTTTCATGAGGCTATCGGTCCCCTCCTTTTTTCTTTCTGTATTGAGGTTTGATTGTCGACCGAATTAAAATGTATGTGCGTGTTGCTTGAGGAAGGGCCTCTTACGTGTGCTACTACGCTCGAAAGCCCAGACGGTATCCCTAGCCTGTCCGGAGGGAGCGCCATGTACTCGGCTGTAGTATCTACCTGACTACGCAGGTCCCAGCACAGCCGAATGCCAGAAGAACATATCATTATTATTTTTTCTTATCTATGCTTATCACTCTGTATATGCAAAGGGGTAGGCTACATACTATTGCGGATGTTTTGAAGAAACGATTCCTAGTGCTCATAGCTTCAGTCAGCCCAACATCGGACACTAGGCAATACCTGCCACGACCAGGTGGGGCTACAGAGGCCCCCGATCGGAGTGGGTGGCATTCGGGGACAATGATTACGGGCATGGCTTAAAAACATCTCAAGTCTGCCCACGGTGGTCCGCCACTCAAGTCTTTAACGTTTGATTCCCTGAGAGAGGCACCCCCCTCCCCCACTGAGAACAAGTGCAGCGTAAAAACACGGAATCCAACTTTCCTAGGTTCTTGGTTGCTACTAGAACCGATGGGCAAAATTTCAAGTTGGTGAAGTCTATCTTGTTCAGTAGATACATCGAAGGTGTCTACGGCGAACTTGAAGACTTGAAGAAAATACCCAGCGATGGTTTGTTGTTGAAAACGCGCACTGAAGTTCAGGCTAATCAGTTGCTTAAGTGCGACCACTTTGGCGAAATCCCCGTCAAAGTGGAAGAACATCTTCCCCCAAGAGGTAGGCTATAGCTGCACTGAAGCCGGCGGGGGTGCATAGTCGACCGGGAATGGGAATTCACGTCCCAGCCCGTCTAAACAAGAAAAGAAGGCGCGGAAGATGGACGTCAATACCAAGCACTCGCCCCCCCCCCCTTTCCTTCCTGCGAACGGCAAACCATATCCTCCATCCGGAGGGTACGCACCAGCGCCAGCAGGTATGTCTTCTTTAAAATCTATCCACTCCCCTCGTAGGAAGAAATCCATCCAGCGAAAAGTCTCGAAGAAGCACTAATCTTCTCGTCCATTGACCCACAGATGTGGATGTTAATATTGGTGTTTAGGGTAAAAAGAGTCTCGTCGCTTACAAGCTAAATACTCTTTTAAATGTCCGCACTATGGCACCTGTATCGTATACACAGCAGAACTCTCTGCTTTTCTTGAAGATCTGCGATACGCGCTGTCCATTGAACGTCGGCGCACTTTCTGCTTTCTACTGACTCCTTGAGCCCGTTACAGTCTATTGATGCATGTTTTCTGTGGCACCCTCTAGTGCAGCGGATCCAGGACCTGCTGGCCGGGTGTTAGAGTTCTAGCAGCAGAATCACTTTTTTGTGGCTCTCAAGCCTTATGGGTGTAGTGGGAAACTAGATAGCTGATAGGGCTGCCAAGGAGGCGCAAGAAGGTGACACATTCCTACTTACTCAAGAGGAGAAGCTCCCCCCCCCCCCGTCCCACCCTTCAACCACAGTATTTCTAGCGGTCATCTGACCGTAGTACACAACCTTACGGAGTGCACGGACCTGGGCGATCTGCCAATCTGCGCTGTTGTCTAAAACTTCCGAATACTATCTCCCTCATCCTACGAGATGACGAGCAGTCAGCATACTTCGTCATCCGTTTTATCGAGCTTAGAAATGAATTTTCTTGACTCTGTTTTAGTCTGTTTTTTTCTGTAGTTTAATTTTTTAAACTTTTAATTTGCATGAAATATTTTATTTCACTTCAAAGGCAATGCTTATTTAATTTTTTAATATTTTAATATATTTTAAATCAATGTTATAAGAAATTGAGGCATTTCCATTGAGATCCACTGATTATTCTAAATTCATAATCATTTGTCACCATCCTCTGCTAAATTCTAGTTAGTGGATAAATTTTAAAATGTTAATTATCATTTCATTTCTTGTAGTACCAGTATGGGCTGATGACCTAGATGTTAGGCCCCTTTAAACATCAAGCATCATCATTATCATACCCTTTATTTTCCAAACATTTTTGTGGTATACAAACGTTTAGCTTTTTAGTACTATAAAATAATAACTCTCTAACTATAACTTAAATGAAGCAACATTATAGCTCTATATGTTATTAGAAGTATTGCAGAAAAATAATCTGGAAATCGTAATCAATGTGTAGTTTATTTCAAGTAATTCTGAAAGTTTGACTCACCACTAGCCAAAATGCGACGTACCGGTATTGAACTATTGGTTGTTACGATCGACCAATTTACATATTCATCCCGATGATACCAACCTTGAATCTAGAGGAATAAATAAAAGCCTAACACTCATGGCGCTATCAGTCGACCACTTGTCAGCCCGACAGCCTCCAGATTACGGGGTGACGCTTAGTCAGCGCTACGAATTCCCTTTGCCATAGCGCTTGGCTTTCTAGACTGAGGCCGCTATCTCAACGACAAAGAGCTTCTTAATTGTTCTCAAGTAGACTTTTCTAAAGAATTTGTTTTGCGTCGCACCGACACAGATAGGTCTTATGGCGACGATGGGATAGCAAAGGCCAAGGAGTGGGAAGGAAGCGGTCATTGCCTTAATTAAGGTACAGCCCCAGCATTTGCCTGGTGTGAAAATTGGAAACCATGGAAGACCATCTTCAGGGCTGCTGACAGTGGGGTTCGAACCCACGATCTCCCGGATGCAAGTTCATAGTTGCGCGCCCCTAACTGCACGGCCAGCTTGCCCGGTCTCAAGTAGATTGGGTGGAATCAGCACTCAGATCCAGACAAAAATCCCTGATCTGACCGCATATGGAATCGAATCCTCCCGGTAAGAGGTAGGCTACTTACGCTTGGACTGTACAGCCCGCTATCTCTTCCGATTAAATGACTAACTATCGAATCACTTTCGCATCAGTGTAAAGGAATAGACGAGGACATAGAATGTTGTATGGCATTCGTGTATGCAAAATATACACACATAATCAATACAGATGTAGACCATACCTAATCAGAATATGAGGCATAACTTTAATGCTGCACCGAGTCGAACTGACTTAATCAAATGTAGGGTGTCTCTTGTGGAGACAAATAAGAAAACCGAGCTAGTTGGCCGTGCGGTTAGGGGCGCGCGGCTGTGAGCTTGTATCCGGGAGATAATGGGTTCGATTTCCACCGTCGGCAGCCTTAAAGATGGCTTTCCGTGGTTTCCCATTTTTACGCCAGGCAAGCTGTACCTTAATTAAGGCCACAGCCGCTACCTTTCAACTCCTAGGCCTTTCCTATCCCATCGTCGCCATAATACCTATCTGTGTCGGTGCGACGTAAAGCCACAAGCAAAAAAAAAAAAAAAAAAGAAATTAATCATCAAAGTCAAATATTTTCCTCTCAAGTACTGACATTCTATCATTTATTGTAATAAATCTTCAATTGTCCGGCTTATTGACTAAATGATTACCTTGCTGGGATTGATCCAAAGTGTCCCGGGTTCGATTCGCGGTTCGGTCGGTGATTTTAACTGTCATTCGTTAATTGCTATGGCTCGGGGGCTGGGTGTTAGGTAGGTCATCATCTTCAAAGATACGCAGGTCGCCTATACGGCGTCAACGCGGAAGACCTCCAGCAGACCTCTCCGGAAGCTATCCGTCATTATTATTATTATTATTATTATTATTATTATTATTATTATTACTATTATTATTATTATTATTATTATTATTATTATTATTATTATTATTATTATTATTGTACCGGGCGGTACACCTCCACGCCACGAATTCTAATACTGCGCCAGTTGAAACCTAGTGGCTTCGGCTGAGTCGGCTAACCCATCTTCCCGAGGCTCAGCCCCAAGTAAACATATCGAAATTTCAGGGAAAACTCAGTCTTCAAATGTATCTTTTGAAGGTCCCAAAGAATGTCTTAGGATTGCGGCGGATACCCCCGCACCTGTTCCTTTTCTCAAAATTGAATTAAATAATGAGCCCGTAACTGCTCTTTTAGATTCAGGCAGTGTATGTTCAATTATTTCGGCTGAGTGGTATTCCAAGTTAAAATCTATTTGTAAACTTCCTGATTTTTGCTCGTCTTCGGTTCAATATGTTTCGGCTAATTCTTCTCCATTAGAATTGTTTTTTTATATGCCAAAATTCGTATATCTAAATTTACTTGGAAGGTTAAACTATTGGTGGCAAAGCACTTGTCTTGCCCCATTATATTGGGAGCAGACTTCATGTCCTATACTGGTCTAGTGCTCGATCTTCAGAGCAAGTCGTGCACTTTCAAACTTGACAGTAATTCCAAAATCCCTTTGCTAAAATGTAGTTCTGTGTCATGTTCATCTATTTCTCCTACCCAGGATGAGATGTTGTTAGATCTTAGACATCTACCTGAGGAGCCGGCTGATAGTATTCGTAAGCTGTGTCAGTCGTTTCCAGAGGTTTTCTCGGATACTCTTGGTGTTACTGACCTTATTGAATACAAGATTGAGGTTACGGATTCCATCCCCGTCAGATTTCCACCTTATAGACTATCTCCGCCTAAAATGAAGGCTCTGAAGGAGATCATTGATCAGATGTTGAAGGATGGCATTATTCGGCCCTATAAGTCGGCGTATTCATCGCCTATTTTCTTTGTTCCGAAACCGCAAGGTGGCTTCAGACCCGTGATTGATTATAGGGCTCTCAATCGGAAGGCGGTGTTACAATCTGTGCCCCTTCCCGACCTTCATTCTTGTTTTTCATGGTTTCGTAAAGCTAAGTTCTTCACCATCTTAGACCTCAATCAGGCTTATAACCAGATTCCGCTAGGAGAGGAATCCAAACACCTGACAGCTTTTGCCACAGATTGGAACTTGTACGAATACAACCGCGTGCCCTTTGGGCTCCCCACGGGAGCAGCTGTACTCACTAGACTGCTAGACAGGGTCTTCTCCGACATCAAGTTTGAGTACTTGTACCACTATCTTGATGATGTCGTCGTATTTTCGGAGACCTTCGAAGAACATCTAGATCATCTGAGAGAAGTTCTCAATCGCCTTCGTAAGGCTGGGATAACTGTGAAGTTGTCCAAGGTCGCCTTCGCTAAGCCTTCCATGTCATTCCTAGGGCATATTGTGTCGCCCGATGGTGTTGCAGTCGATCACTCTAGAACACAGGCCATCCGTGGTTTCAAGCCTCCCAAGGACATCAAAGGTATTGCTAGGTTCATTGGTATGGTGAATTTCTTCAGGAAATTTATTCCAAATTTCGCCAATAGAGCGGCGCCCTTGAACTACGTAGGAAAGGCGTCAAATTTGAGTGGGGACGTTCTCAACAAGCCGCTTTTGAAGATCTCAAATTAGCTCTGTGTAATGCCCCTGTTCTGGCTATGCCGGATTTCTCGAAGAAATTCATCGTCCAAACCGACGCGTCGTCGTCGGCAGTGGCTGCGGTCCTTCTTTAAGAGACCGAACTAGGGAGGCGACCCATCGCCTATGCATCTAGGACTCTTTCAGCTCAAGAAGCCAAGTAAACCATCTATGAACTTGAGGGTTTGGCTGTCTTGTTTGCGCTAGAAAAGTTCCGCCTTTATCTGGAACATGTCAAGTTCGACTTGTAGACTGATAACCAAGCCTTAAGCTGGGTCTTAGGTAGGCCGCGTCGTACTGGTCGTATAGCCCGGTGGGCCATCCGAATTTCTGCCTTCCAATTTGACGTTAGGCATATCAGAGGTACTGAAAATGTTGTGGCAGACGGACTCAGCCGTATGTTTTCCAATGATGTAGAGACCCATGAACTGGTCGATAGTTCTTCACCTCCCGAGTCCATACGACCTGAGGTTAATGCCATTTTAACTGATGCTCCCAAGTTGTTTAGGGATCTTGAGAAATATCAACGTGAAGATCCGACGCTGGCCCCTATCATGGAAACCCTTTCTTCTGGAGAACATGTTGTCCCTTATGTGCTGAGGAATGGTGTTTTATGTTGCCCGTCGAGGCATGATAATAAGATGAAGGTTGTGGTTCCAGCTGTTCTCGTGCCCATGATCTTCAAGTACTATCATGAAACCCCATTAGGGGGGCATTTAGGTATCTTCAAAACCCGTGAAAAGATCCGGGAGATGTTTATTTGGAAAGGTATGGACGGTGAAATTCGTGAACTAGTTAAAGCTTGTAAATCTTGCTTGCTTAGTAAACCCACCATGTCCACCAAGGTAGGCCTATTGTCTTCTCATCAAGCATCGCGCCCAATGGAACGTCTGTATATCGACTACGTCGGACCCTTCACCCAGTCAAAGGGGAACGCCAACAAGTTCATCCTTGTGTGTGTAGATGGCTTCACTAGATTCTCATGGTTATTTTCGACTAAGCTGGCTACCGCTCAGTCCACCATTTCCTGTTTAAATTCTATCTTTGCTTCTTTTGGTCCTTGTCAATATATCGTGTCCGACAACGCTAAAGCTTTCACTTCGAATCTTTTCCGTAAATTTTGTTTTGATATATCTATCTCTCAACTTCTGCTTACTATCCTCAACCATCTCTGGCTGAACGGGTCAATCGTAATCTGAGGTCGGCGCTGATTGCATATCATCATGAAGATCATTCTAGGTGGGACACGTCTCTGCATTGGTTAGCTTTTGCTTTGAATTCGGCGGTTCATGAATCTCATAAGTTAACTCCAGCTTCTTTGATGTTCAAGTTTGTTCCCAACACGCCGCTCTCTAACCTTTGGTCTCTTAGTGATATTCTACCCGAGACAATAGATCCTGATAACATTAAAGATCTTTGGAAGAAGGCTAAGGCCAACCTTAAAGTGTCTCATGAAAAGGTTAGGGAAAGATATGCTCGTGGACGGAGACCCACCCATTTGAAGGTAGGCGACCAGGTTATGGTCAAGAATTTTGTTCCCGCGGGCAAGCTTGCCCCCAGATTTCATGGGCCGTGCGTCCTTTTAGATTTCCTTACCCCGGTGACGTTGTTACTAAGCAATCCAGCCACCGAGAGGATATTTAGGGTTCACCTGTCGCAGGTGAAACCTGTGTAATTTCCGTGCTAACTTGGTCCATATAATTTTGTAAGAATCCTGAATATTATATTTTTAAGTTCATTTTAAGGCCTTCTGCCCCTTGTTGTTTTACATTTGGTTGAATCTGCCTTGTATAAATTGTGTGAAACCTTCCCTCAGGTTACTCTGCTGTCCTCTCCGTAAGGCCATTACCAAGCTCCCGTCTCCCGTTAAACCACACCAGTGGCTAATTAAAATGAAATAAAAACTTCCACGCCGCTGGCCCCTCAGCCTCACCACAAAGACTGTACCCTAAAATCATTATGGTCCAACAAAATTCTGCCGCCGAGATCTTAATGTTTCAGTGCCCCCGCAGCCGTGCGGCGCCGTACCGCCACTGTGGTGGAGTACGCGCCCGCTCTACTCCAGTGAGGTCAACCAGTGTACGGCGAGTCGGAGTCCTCCTTCCGGCCAAGGCTGATGTGCGGCGCACCACCTGCTAACTGCCTGCGGACTGTAAACAATCGTCACGTGAGCGGCGTGCTTCACCACCACTACCCCTCTCATAGTAGCGGGAGAGGTGTATCTCAGGGTACTTGAGGGGTCCGAGCGGCCTCCTCTGAACACAAGCAGCGGCGACTGGTCTGCCCGTCAAACTTAATCAACAACTAATGTACTTATTCAGCTACATGGACATTCCATATCCACAATTACGGCGTTTTTGGATTCAACATCAACATCTAGTGGACTTTAAAAAAAATGTTTTTTTCTTCTTCCAAGAATTAAAGTTTTCCTTGGGAATTCAATTACTACAACCATAGAGACCTTTTCATCAAATCTACTACAAAAGTTTAAAAACTGGATTTTATTTAATCTCACTTATATCAAACTAACTTCTGATTTTCTCTTCTAAATTCTTCAACTCCTCAACAAAAAGTTGGACATTTTTAACAAAGTTTTGTTTTCTTCTGTGTCACCCCTTGGAAGGACTTTGGGGGGGGGGGCTGTACCGGGAGGTGCACCTCCACACCACGAATTCAAATATTGCGCCAGTTGAAACCTGTCTACAGGAGAAACCCTGAACTTGAACAAACTGTATTAACTCAACGGTTTCTCGGAAGATGTCACTACTGTAAATTTGGTAATCTTGAAGTGTTCTGAACTGTGTCTATTTTGATTTGTGTTTGTTTGCTCCGTATCAAGAAGTTTGAACATTCTCTAACAGATGTAGCTACCCAAAACTATGGTAACACACTCTGGTGCAATGAAATGAACTTTCTTGAATAAATATTGTATTCCTAAGTTGTATTTTTACTAAATTTTGTTCTGTAGTTTGTGGGTTGGCAATATAATCCTTTCCTTCCGCCAGTTTTGAAATTAGCCAATCATAAATTTCTGTAATTAATTTTCCACCAATAAGGTGTTTCTTCATCGTCTTGTGTATTAGTTTTTGCTGTCGGCCAATAAAAGTTTGTGGGCGGGTTGTTATCATTCATGAAAGGTCTCGAATCTTCCACGAGGGTATATAAACTGCTGATTTTCTTGTCTCGGGGCCACTTCTGTAACATCTTTCTTAGTGTGTGATTATGTAGCAGGGGGCGGGAAGCGCCTCTTTCTTCGGGCAGCAGTTCATCAACAAGGTAATGGCCTGTTATCATCTTCATTTCTTGCTAGCTCAGCAGTTTTAACCTGCGGGGGAAGGTTCGAATCCTTTTAATGTAAACCTTACTATATTCATGTAAATTAACCGCAATTTGGGATAGAGAGTGCTTAACCCTCTCGAGCTCCCACTCATGTTGTTTTGAGGTGACTACGTTTTCATACCCGATTTCCTTCTCTTCTTAGTGTAATAAATTATTCTCCTACGAGTCACCTCCCTAGTATGGGATTAGCCCCTGTATAACTGGCCGAGTGCTCGATCTTCAGAGCAAGTCGTGCACTTTCAAATTTGACAGTAATTCCAAAATCCCTTTGCAAAAATGTAGTTCTGTGTCATGTTCATCTATTTCTCCTACCCAGGATGAGATGTTGTTAGATCTTAGACATCTACCTGAGGAGCAGGCTGAGAGTATTCGTACGTTATGTAAGTTAATCTTGGGGCTCGAAGCCCAAATCTTGTAACAATTGTAATTTCTTAACTTGTTTTCCTGCTACTTGGTACCTGTTACTCTGTTGTTGTTATCTGTTGATTTTGAAAAGAAAATATAACCGTTGTTAAAGTTTTAAATTAACTTTGCTTCTGTAGTTGAGACCTATTCCAACCCGCACCTGCTTTCACCTCTAACTACCACGGATTACTCCGTAACAATTATTAATCTTCAATTATTGACCATAATCTTAACTATAGTAAGATGAATTCACTCCTCAGTAAGCAAAAGAAATAGGATTAACAATGCAGTCAGGTGGGCCATTCGACTTGCCTGACTTATAAAATCCATACTTTCATGCCGTGGAATATTGAGACGATGGTCAATGTGGCTGTGCAATTTCATTATTTAGGTAAATCGGTTGTGTAAAGTATTTTAAACGTTTTCGTCATAAAAAAGCATAACATGTTGTTCTTTGTTTCTTAATCTGTTTACCCTCCAGTGTTGGCTTTCCCCTCGGACTCAGCGAGGGATCCCACCTCTACCGCCTCAAGGGCAGTGTCCTGGAGCGTGAGACTTTGGGTTGGGGGATATAACTGGGGAGATGACCAGTCCCTCCCCAGGAGGCCTCTCCTGCTATACTGAACAGGGGCCTTGGTGAGGGATGGGCAGAGTGGAAGGGATAGGCAAGGAAGAGGGAAGGAAGTGGCTGTGACCTTAAGTTAGGTAGCATACCGGCATTTGCCTGGAGGAGAATTAGGAAACCACGGAAAACCACTTGGAGGATGGCTGAGATGGGAATCGAACCTCCCGAGACTGAGTGGACCCCGTTCCAGCCCTCGTACCACTTTTCAAAATTCGTGGCAGAGCCAGGAATCGACCCCGGGCCTCCGGGGGTGGCAGCTAATGACACTAACCACTACACCACAGAGGCTAACGCATAACATGTTTCAGTTCTAAATTACTAAATGCACTATCTATATTGTCTGAATGTAATGTTACCTTGGAGGGTACCTAATTGATTGGTGTCTTCATCCCTGATTTTAATTCGAATTTTTGGTGTTGTAAAATTGAACTTAACTATCGTGTAATATGATATAACATTGTGTGTAGTGTAATATAAAAATGTTTACCTAGTCTAAACATATTCAGTGTGCAAAAACGTCATAAACCAATAAAATTAAATGGCGTATGACTTTTAGTGCCGGGAGTGTCCGAGGACATGTTCGGCTCCCCAGGTGCAGGTCTTTTGATTTGACGCTCGTATACGACCAGCGCGTCCTGATGAGGATGAAATGATGATGCAGATGACAAATACATCCAGCCCCTCTGCCAGCGGAATTAACAAGTGATGGTTAAAATTCCCGACCCTACCGCGAATCGAATCCTAGACCCCTGTGACCAAATGCCAGCACTCTAACCATTTAGCCATGGAGCATAAACCAAACAGCATGAAGTTCCAGGCCGCAGTTCCAGCAATACTGAAGAACAGATTCCCAAAACGGGGAGATATGAAGTTGTTTAGCGACATCATCTGTGCATATTTATCGTATTAATGCATATGTTGTAATTATTTCTATTGTAAATATTTGTAGTTATATGTACCTACAGTTTCATAATCAAGAGGGTGACTCCTTGCTTAGGCCGAGTCAGCCCATTATGTTACCGGCACAAGCCGAGCCTTCCTAATTTGATGTAATAATAATAATAATAATAATAATAATAATAATAATAATAATAATAATAATAATAATAATAATAATAATAATAATAATTACGAGCTGACTATGAGAACGGGTAATACAAATGTAACCTTGTACTAGGCAGATGGTGGGTGTAATCACCCTCCACAATCGGCAGTCCTAAGTAAGGCTTTCCGTTGTTTACCATTTTCACACCAGGCAAATGCCGAGGCAGAACGTTAATTTAAGACCAGGGTTGATACTTTTTCAGCCTTAGTTCTTTCCCATTATCTCCGAAAACGTACTTAAAGAAATACAGGTATAACACAATTTACTGGTTTATGCTCCATGGCTAGAAACTTTCTCACAATGTGGCAGGTGCTCAGGAGGGTGGCTTTCTGTAGTTCAACGTATGTGTGATGATGCAGGTTTAATGCAGCCAGAGAGCTGTGCAAGCTTTTTGGAATTACGCCGGTTCATGTTATTACTATTGGCACTGTGGTGTATGATTCTACGAGTAGTTTCTCCAGGCGTTATATTTCTATTGCCACCTTTTTAACGTTTTTAATGTTTTCATGGGGCGGGCCACCTGAAGGGTAACGCCCTCCCTCTGGTCGGGAGCTTGGGCGGGGTTGAGGATATTTGATAGAAGAAGGAGATGGGAAAGGAGATGTGTAATTTTAAGGAGTGTTGTGAAAAGGGGCCTCTTGGCTAAGGGGGGTGTAGTGTGTTGGGAGATTTTATTGCCAATGATAGTCACAGATTTACAATTTCGGTTGCGACATGTTACAAAGATTATTCATTGAATTATAAGCAGGCAGAGAAGCATGATGGGGTAAAGGGAGGATGCAAAGGCTGTGGGACTACTGAGGGGTGTGTGCGAGGTGTGAAGGAATGGGCGAGGTTGTGGAAGATACGAGAGAAGTGATGCAGTGAAAGGAGTAATATATGGAGGGGGTTTGATAGGGGTGGTGGTGTGGGAGAGAAATCGGGTGGAGGCGGATAAAAGCGGATTTGTGGACTCGGTGGAAGGAAAGGTGGAGCTGACCGGGGACGGCGACGAGGTGTGGGAGGTCGGGTAGAAGGTTGGGGAGGAGAACGAGAGGGTTCAATCTGATGATGGCGCCGTTGGAGATGAATTCCGTTGTCGATGAGGTGTTGGGCGGTGTCCGGAGTCGTTAGATGAAGTCGAACGGGGTGCGTAGGTCCTGAGGCATTGAAGATCCGGGTTGCTCGGCGCACTGGTGTTCCGGTCTGACAGAGGGCTTGGACGATGGTATCTGTGGATAAGAGCGGATCCACTCCTCGGATATCGCAGGTGCATTCTGGCGATGATGATGGCGTCGTGTCGGTGGCAGTTTCAGATGCTGGTTGTTGATTTGATGGGGAAGGGGTGGGGAAAGAAGTTAATATTATAGGGGTGGGATGGGCAGTAACCGAGGTGGTGATAGAGTTGGTGATGGGATTGTGAACAGAGAAGGTGGTGGTGGCTGTAGAAGTGATGCAGAGAGAGGACAAGGGCTGTGGCGGGGGGATGTAGGGAAGTGGCGTAGAAGCAGCAGATGCCGGAAGATCAGTCGAGTAATCCGGTAGTTGGTCAAGAACTTGGCGAGGAGTGGGTTCCACGCGATGAAGACCGCTGCGAATATGGGCACCAGTGGCGAGAAGATGGTCACGGTCGGTCGGAGAGGTGAGAAATAGAAGGACGTCTGGTACTGGTACGGAGCCTTCGTAGAGTCTGGTTGCGCTATATACTCCCGTTTTGCGGGTCGGATAGGATGGTTTCTTCCGAGATGGAGTGGTGGACGTCCAGGACAACACAGGAGAACATTGTCTATAGCCGACTTCCAAATTGGCGTCTGGCCGATATGCTTGTTGGGTCGGCTGGGTGCGATGGTAGAGGTGCGGCGTCACCCGGTCGAATCAAAAATAATGAGATGTCAAAAATAATGAGAATCCGTGTTGCGTGATGTGCTGCTCTGCTTTTATTGCCAGTTCTGTGTATTTTGATATCTTTGTGGCCATTGTTGTTTGCAGATTGGAGGTGTTTGGACAAGCAATTTCTAGAAGGGATGGAGATCTTTTTGATTTATCGATTACAATATTATTATTATTATTATTATTATTATTATTATTATTATTATTATTATTATTATTATTATTATTATTATTATCATTATTATTATCCTATCATCAAGTTAAACCATACTATACGTTGTACGTCAGTGACAGGTCACTCAGGTTTGAACACTCGAAGACACCGTTATTTATGCTTTAGATACCTTATTTACCTGAAATGCACACAAAGCAGACTTTTAAATTTTATTGAAATTGATCCTATACATTTTCTCTTAAATCTGCTATTAACTGAGAAACATAAAGGTGTCGTTTCCTCTTTACAATAACTTGCGATTATTAAATGGTGACCCTTACAAAAACCAGAAAACCATAATTTTGTGATTAAGGAACATAGCCTATATCGAAAAGAATTGAAGCATAATTATATAAGTTAATTTATTTTCTACAATTGCCTTTATTTCGCACCGACACAGATAGGTCTTACGGCGACGATGGGTTTGGAAAGGCATAGGAATGGGAAGGAAGCAGCCATGGCCTTAATTAAGGTTCAGCCACAGTATTTGCCTGGTGTATAAATCGGAAACTACGGAAAACAATCTTCAGGATTCGAACCCACTATCTCCCGAATGCAAGACAAGAATAACGGCCGAGAGGATTCGTCGAGCTGACCACATAACACCTCGTAATTTTCAGGCCTTCGGGCTGAGCAGCGATCGCTTTGTAGGCCTTCAGGTCTGTAGTGCCATTGGGTTAGGTTAGGTTAGGTTAGGTTATTTAAATTTATAGGGAACTACAGGTTAGCATGAATGAGATAACTTACGTCAAGTACTGAGGGTACAACTGTAAAGAGAAGTGATGACGTGGAGTAATTTTCCACTTTTGCAGGGGCGGTGCGTGGTATTTTTGCAAAGTTGCACAACTCCCAATAATTTTACGCTTCATTTGTCGTCTTTTCTTCCTATTTTGCAGTTTAATAAACCTAACATGTACTCTAAAATGTGTTAAAACCAACCACCCTTTGTCGTTCGATGTACTAATGCTCATAACGGACCATTAAACTCCGCCGTCTTCAAATCAACCTCAGGGAGCTGACTTTCCTACGCCAATTCCCTAGCGCACAGCGCGCCGCTATTTAGTTTCAGCAGGGTCGAGCCTAAAGCCCCATTCACAATGCAAACGTAACGTAACGTAACGTAAACTTAAAATTAACGTGAACTTAGAAGTTAGGGGCCGTGTTATCTAATGGAACCATTCACAATGCGCCGACGTAAACTTAACTGCGAGTCCGTAAAATTTAGAGATTGCAAACTCCAAGCTCTTGTGGTTAATTTTACGTTAGCTTTCAGAACCAGCCAATCAGAGCAGATGCAAACATTGTATTTTGTGTACGATATAATGACTTCTTTCAACGAAACACTTGTAATTCTCTTTCAAAATAGTGTGTGTGTGTGTGTGTGTGTGTGTGTATGATAAAAGGGAAAATAATTACGAAGACGCTGTACCGAAAAATAATACGTGGAAATAAGTATCCTGTAGCAATGAAATCTGACGTTAAATGGCGGGAGACTAGCTCGCAGCGCTGGCGAACGGACGAGAGACAAAATCTGTCATAGATAAAACAGTGTCCCTGTATATTTCTTAACATTATGACGGACTACTAGTTTACGAAAACGATATCATCTAACCAAATAGATCCAAACATATCATCGGGGTGTGATACCTAGCTAGGGACACAGGAGACCTTACACTTCTTTTTATTAGAAAAGGGGAATCAAATCCTAAGATAGTGTCAAACAGTTCAGGTTTCATCCACATCTACAAAACGAACTGATGAGGGCCATTTCTTACAGTAGATTACCGAAATCGCCCTGAGATAACCTTCTTTGATTCAAGGGATGAACCCATTTTCTGCACCGTTGCTTAGTTCGCCTTTTCAGGTACACAGCTCCTAGGAGCAAAGCAAGAGGTGTTTGAAGTAATATGAATTCCACTACCACGTTGTTTGATTCCATCGAGGTATTAAAATATACAACTGCGAGATAGCCCAAGACTTCCGTGCTAAATAACATGGCAGTGGTTTGATTGGCTGCTATGTACTCTTTACGTTCGTGTTACGTTCCTCCATTGGGAATACCTCAAATTTTACGTTAATTTTACGGTTACGTTACGTCGTTAAGTTTACGTTTGCATCAGGTAGCAAGCCCGCTAGTACCGGTCCTAGAGAATTGCATGAGACCAGCAAGTCCCCTAAGGAAAAACAATTCCAAATGTCCCCGTTAGATTGCACCACTCTGCAGAGATGATTTCATCCCTGCTTTCTCCCCTCTCGCAACGATAATTTCTTTCCCACGCCTCTAGGATAAGCTGCACCGCACCATTCACAATGTTACCAACATTGATATTACATGGGCAATCATAACCTTTTTTTTAAAATCCCAAATTTTTTTTGAGGATATACTTTCAGAGGAAACGTTTTCTCATCAGCATAACTTCATGTTATCAATCACTATCACAATCATACATTTGTCAACCGTAAAACGAGCTTTGTGCCAACATTGTCACATGTTGGTAAACGGCTGGACTATTGCGACATGGAGTTGTTGGTGTTAATGTAGACGTTATGTTTACATTTATCACGTGCAGGTCTTGGTGTGTTTTCAGGTGACTGAGTGTTTTGGTTCTAGATAGTTTTTCTGTGCGTTATTATTATAACTGATGGATTCTAAATTGTGAGTAAGAGTTCGTCACAAAGCTGCCGGTGTTTGTGTAGTTTAATTTCAACAAATAGTGTAGCCTATGCGTTTTTGGACAAACTGAAACTACGCCATGAATTATCGTCCATCTGTTTAGCTCAAGAATTCAGATCATTGTCGGGTGCTGTTAGTCTAGAAAAGTTTATAATAACCAACAACCTAGAGATGACGTTCACTAAACTGAGTGCTTGAAACTACTGAAGTTAATTCTTACAATCCCTATGACGTCTGTCGAAGCAGAAAGATGTTTTTCTATTTTGAATTTCTTAAGGAAATCTATAGCCCAGGAAAGATGGTCGGCCTTGGCAATGCTTTCTATAGAAACAGATCTGTTGATGGAAATCGCAGACTTCAATCAACGGGTGACTGACAAGTTTGCATCAATGAAAAACAGGAGGGCGAATTTTCAATTCAAGTAAGGTAAGAATAACTGTAGTTATACTCTTATTTCCTGCGTTTTAATTGCTGGATATATTTCAATTTTAATATGAATGCAGTTCATTACATACGGATACTAGGGATTCTAGTTATTTCTAAAAGATTCTCATTTAAAATTGCCACATTGAAAATTTTGGTGTAACACCCAGCTTCAGACACCACCAGCCGCCACTGACTTTTTGAAACCCTAGACGTAGTTTACAGGGTATTTCGCTTCCTTCCTAACACCTCACCTTCAATGAACTACAAGTACACGAACGCTGATAGAGGCGCCTCATTCACACATGTTATCAGAAACATTCCTCACACATTGCGTACATGGAGCTTTTTGAATATTATGTTCGAAGCATCCTACAATATATACGCAACGAGAGCATTAAGCGGACGGGTACTGAAAGAAGACGGCCTTTAAAGTAAACTTATACTGTATAGTCCATTAAGGAATGAATCTGTTCCATGGAGTGTATGTGGTCAGTGTGAAGGGTTTCTCAGGCGTACTGCTTTGCTTTTTTGACTGAATTCACTGACTTTCATATGAGACAGCTCTTCCGTTGGCCTCCCAAGGTTTACTAAATGCATTTCCAGTTTTTGGACTTTTCAAATAAGATGTCAGTTCCTATGCTTCATGTTCCATGTAAAACTGGAAGTGCCGTAGCTATGATCACGTTAACAACTATCACGAAAAAAGAAATAGGCCTATCAATTCGCTCGCAACTGTTAAGACATTTTAAAAAAATTGTTGGAGATCGGGAATCAAACCTACAACCTCCAGGGAAAAGATGAAGCTAGACCTACGACACCGTGCCGGTCTAGAAACTACATAGCAATAATAACACTTCTTTCCATCTTTCTTTCTTTCTTAATCCGTTTACCCTCCAGGCTTGGTTTCTCCCTCGGACTTAGCGAGGTATCCCACCTCTACCGCCTCAAGAGCAGTGTCCTGGAGCGTGAGACTTTGAGTCGGGCGGATATGATACAACAGGGGAGGGGACCAGTACCTCGCCCAAGTGGCCTCACCTGCTATGCTGAACAGAGGTCTTGTGGGAGGATGGGAATATTGGAAGGGATAGTCCAGGAAGAGGGAAGGAAGCGGCCGTGGCCTTTACTTAGGTACCATCCCGGTATTTGCCTGGAGGAAAAGTTGGAAACCACGGAAAACAACTTCGAAGATGACTGACGAGAGAATCGAACCCATCTGTACTCAATTGACCTCCCGGTTGACCCCATTCCAGCCCTCATACCACTTTTCAAATTTCGTGGTAGAGCTGGGAATCAAACCCGGGCCTCCGGGGATGGTAGCCGATCACACTAACCACTACACCACAGAGGCGGACAATAATAACACATGAAACTAAAAATAATTTAAATATGCCTTCGAAACTAAAAATGTAGGGTCAGGTGATTTTAAACATTTATGTATGCCAATTCTTACTTGTCTTACCCTAGAATCCTCAACTGAGGAACGGCTGAATCTGTATTTGCAGGGCCGTGTACTAAAATGTAGATAATAAGCAAACTATTCTGAATACCCAACAAGTCTGATGTAACATTGCCTCACCGTGACCTTGGGAGGCCAGAATATCTTGCTGCACACACGTTCTGATATGTGCAACAGAACTATAGCGATAGAGAGCGACGGCCATTGTTTGTGCCACTGTAATCAGAGAATGTGCCGTAAACAAGTACACACTTCGTGACAAAACATCAGTCGTTCAGTTAGAGTAGAACGCTATATAACTATGTGTGTATGAATAAACTGCTAAGGATTCTGAAAGTGAGTAGTCGCCATTATAAAGTCACTGCTCATAAGACAGAGCGATAGCTAATTTTCTTTGCTACGAGGTCAATAACAGACGTAATTTTCGGTGCCCCGGACTCAGTATAAAAATTCACCCTCAAATCTCTTCATAATCATTTTTTAAAATGAAATGCCCACTTCAGATTATGACTTACCACAAATTAAGAATTTCCAACTATATCCTTCAGAAGATCCCACCCATGGCTGAAAAGTCCATAAACTACTTTATTAGTTCTCCAATTTGATGTTAGAAATCTTCTGTTCCTGTAGGTCTACGCATGTTTCATTTACAGATTCTGGATCGCTGTGGTCAACCTCGTTGGGAGGATGGACGAATGATTGTGGTTATTTCTTCAAATTTTAAATTATGTATTTTAACCGTTCGTAGATGTGGGTGGTTCGTAGTGATTATTATTATTATTATTATTATTATTATTATTATTATTATTATTATTATTATTCAAACGTTTTCATTCCCCACCCCGAAGGGGTGGGGCGGGCCACCTAGAGGGCAACACCCTCTCTCTGGCCATGAGAGATGGTGTGGTATGGAAGGAGTGATGGATAGGTGATGTGGAGGGAATGGGATTGTAACTTCCAGGTGAGTGAAAGCGAGATAACTTTATTATAGGATTCATAAGAGATACAGAACATTAACAGTACAAAACATATAAATGATGAGTTATGAGAGTGGGGTAGAGAGAAGATGTAAGGCAAAGGTATGATAGAATGAGGAGAAGTTGACGAGGGAAGTAAGAAGAAGACGGAGGAGATCAGGGGAAGGTGGTGGGGGAGAAAAATAGCACGACGGGGGTGGGACTGTAGGTGATCGAGGATGTGGACTAGGTGAAATAGAAGGGTCAGGACGGGGACGACTGCGAGGCGTGTTAGGACGGTGCAGGGGTTGTGGTGGAGAATGAGAAGGTTACACGCGATAATGGCGACCATAGATGTGTAGTCCGGAAGTGATGAGGCGTTGGACGGCGGCAGCAGTGGGCAGTTGGATCCGCACCAGGAAAGTAGGTCCGTCAGAGTTGTAGATGCGGAAGACGCGCCGTATAGGGAGACCTGCCTGGCGAAGGTCGTGTGCAAGGACGGCTGGCGCTACGCTGGGATCTACACCACGGATGACACAGCTGTAGACAGATGGTGGTGATGTCAGAGGTAGGTGTTCCACGTTCTCTGGATGATCGGCGGTATGTCCCTCGACAGATGGCTGTGTAGAAGGAGGGTGAGTTGTTTGAGTAGTGATGGGAGGGAGTGGGAGAGAGAATTGCGAGAGGAGAAAGGGATAAGACATATTCGGAGTAGTAAAGGAAGTAGCGACAGTGGTGGTGGTGGTGGTGGTGGTGGTGGTGGAGGTAGAAGTTGTAGTAGTAGTGGTAACAGATATTGTACAATAAGTGGTAAGAGAGGCTGGGGAAAATTCGGCGGTGTTAATAGTAGGAGGGGAAGGGCAGAAAGACACTGGAAGGGGCGTTCTGTCAGGACTCGCAGCCAGTTCTCCATCAGCCTCTACTTCAGCAAGGATGTTAGACGGTGTAGGCTCCACTGGATAGATGCGACGATTGATGAGAGCGCCGTTTTCTTGGACGGAGAGACAGGTAGTAACAGACTGGTAATAGAACAGGACCTCCGGTGCTGGTTTAGTGCCTTGAAAGAGGCGTTTAACAAAATAGACACCGGTCGAGAGAAGGTCTTCATAAACGTCCTCTTCCGGGATGGCGGGGTCAATGTCATGAACTACGCAGGTATATAACATTGCTGGGGGAGGCCGTCAACCTACTTAGGGGCAGCCGATATGCTGTTTGGCCCGGCGAGGTGCGATGTAAAGTTGAGGTGTCACCCCGGCCGCACAAAAATACAGGAGATGTGGTATGATAGCTTCTTCGTAGTGATATATTTTGTTTCAATTAAACCTCAGCTAGTGTCAACGGCTTGCAAGAGATTCCACTCACGAGCATGGTCATTCGGCGAGTACCGGTTTTATCCCTTTCATTCAACGTCAGGCTCAAAAACACAGAGTAAATTCTACGTCCTACCTAACTTCATAAGGCTATTAAATCATAATTTATGAAATATAATTTTGGAAGGATATTCCACTTTAATTGAGACTCCGCGGCTCAGACGGCAGCGCGTCGACCTCTCACCGCTGGACACCGTGGTTCAAATCCCGGTCACTCCATGTGAGATTTGTGCTGGACAAAGCCGAGGCGGGACAGGTTTTTCTCCGGGTACTCCAGTTTTCTCTGTTGCCTTTCATTCCAGCAACACTCTCCAATACCATTTCATAGCATCTATCAGTAATTAATATACATCACTTTGGGCGTGGCGACTCCATCGTAATAATAGCCTATATATGATTCATTCATTACATCCCTGACCCGGTCAATGACTGGAAAATTGCTTGTAGGTTTTCATTCATTTTCATTCCACTTTAATTAACTATTCATAAAGGAAATAATAATAATAATAACAATCATTCAAATAGACAACATGAGGGAGAATACCAATATCACATTAATTAACCTTTGTTGGTTTCCATTAACATTATTATGAACATTTATCTGACGATAATTCCTTAAAATTCATAAATAAATTCATCATAACATTTCTGAAATCCTTGTCCAGGAAATAATGAATTATTAACAGTTCTCAGAAACCGCCAATCGTAAAATAATTAATTTGAAACATTCACTTCGTTCATTCATCTGTATCACATATCAGCCCACAGTCTGCCTTCCCATGTTCTATCTGTTTTGATCGTCTAACTATCTATCTAACACACAACTTGAATATCCCAACGATCTAGTCTTACTAACGTTGCATGAAAATGTAATAATCTGTTAATCAGCCAAAGTGACCAAATAAATTCAATAAATAAATCAAACATGGTGATGATAACACGAATCTGGACCACTCAATGTAAACGGTAATATTGGGATGTCCATACTGCGTCTGTTCTCCTCCGAAGATTTCCTGTAACACTACTGCCCAAAATCAACTGCTACAAGCAACTACTCTGAATGCTAACGTACTACAACAGGTAACATTAACCTCTTAAACAACACATCTCACTGTTTATTCGTGTCATTTATCGAAGATCCTCACAAAAAAAAATCCATTAATACACTCATCTTACCTTCTTGCCGTACCATAAATTCATATTTCGATGATTTCCACACGCTCGACATTTAATATCTCCGGGATACCTTTTGAAACACTATAACATCAAATCGCTTGCCTATCCGAAAATCTTTAAAACATTGCATGATGAACATCTCATTTAAATCATTACCAATTCTAGGTTCATTGACATTCTCGAAGAATCACTACATTACCGTAGTATTAATCTCAACAAACCACATTATCATAATAATCACATTACATCACCATAATATACTCGACGAACCTAACATTTACCTACCTTACCTCAAAATGTGCACCATGCCTACACTATCATTCTAAATACACAAGCGCATGTATCCGAAGAACCTCAACTACTCGTGTATAAAATCATCTCATAATTGACAGCATAATCGCACTTCACTAAATTATTATGCGACACAATTCATTCTATAGAAGATCTCGACACTGACATGTTAATTACATATAATCTCTCACTAGAATCACATACGCAGCGCTCAATATTACCTTATTTACGAACAGACTCTTACAAATATTCAGACAGTATCAGGAAATTCCATAAAAAAATCACCACACTTGTATGCCTTCATCGCCTGAACATTCACGGAACACCGAATAGCTACTCTTACCAATGAGTGGGTTATCACTCTGACAGATACACAATGACGATGTATCCTTAAGGTCACCTGATTAATATGGTTAAAAAAAGCTAATACTACTATAAGCTCTCCACAGATAGAATAAAGGAAGACAATGCTTTATGGCTACTTCTCATTGACGACTCTGGTGTTCCGCCCATCTACTTGGTTGCTGTAGCCCTGGATATTCATTTCCATATCCTGTCAGGTAATTCCAACCGAACTCGGACCCATCAAGACACTAGTCTTGATTTAAGCACACATCATTGCCTTGTTGTCCGACTCGTTGGCTGAATGGTCAGCGTACTGGCCTTCGGTTCAGAGGGTCCCGGGTTCGATTCCCGGCCGGGTCGGGGATTTTAACCTTAATTGGTTAATTCCAATGGCCCGGGGGCTGGGTGTTTGTGATGTCCCCAACATCCCTGCAACTCCCACACCACACATAACACTATCCTCCACCACAATAACACGCAGTTACCTATACATGGCAGATGCCGCCCACCCTCACCGGAGGGTCTGCCTTGCAAGGGCTGCAATCGGCTAGTAATAGCCACACGAAATTATTATTATTATTGCCTTGTTTGGATTCACGTATATGATAAACCAGGTCCGTCGTCCTTCCAATCTGAAACTTGTACAAATGAAAAAATTAAATGTCGTATCGCTTTCAGTGCCGGGATATCCCAGGACCTGTGCGACGTGATGAGGATGAAATGATGAAGACAACACATACACCCAGCCCCCGTGCCATTGGAATTAACCAATTAAGGTTAAAATCCCCGACCCGGCCGCGAATCGAACCCGGGACCCTCTGAACCGAAGGTCAGTACGCTGACCGTTCAGCCAACGAGTCGGACTGTACAAATGATATTAATACAGTCCAAATAGATTTATAATTATCTCAATTTTTTTTACGACACTCGCCTTTCGTATATTACTATTACGCAATATGTTGTCGAGCTCTTTAAACCTTACAATATCATTCAATTCCTTATAATTTCGTCAATTCCTTCTCAACGTGTACCAGAGCTGTTCTTTAGTCAACCCTCTTCGATGGTTTTTTCATTCATTGTCATAAAAACAAAATCTTATTTTATAATATTACAATAATACTTCAGTTCGTATTACATGATTCCTACTAAAACTACTATACTGTAATCTCTGTTTTTGACATTTGAGGAACATTTTGTCTAACACAGTCGCTCTCTTCAGTCAAAAAAATACGCAAAATAACACTCTCTGCCATTCATTCATCTTCTTAGTGCATACACTCCATTACTCCGCACACGCCTTCTTGATGGTTAAACTTGCACTATTCCAAACCGTTCCATAGCCTCCGCCGCATGACGTTCTTGGACATAAATGTTACATAGGCCTATGAGATTTAACTTCTTCACAACTGTTGATGTGATCTTTTATTTGCTGGTCTCTATTCGTATCCCAACTCATGTTTTCTTAACTCAATCATCCGAATACCGTGGGGTTCTGAGCTTATGATTTTCTCCCGATTTTATTTCCATTAAATTTCCTCTTAGATGAGCGAGTTATCTCGGTTTACGGACGTGGTTGGACGTGTAGATTGGACGTATTCCTGCTGAACGTGTACTTCTTCACAGTTTTCTGTTAATCTATTCTTATCATAACTTTCAGTGGCTCCTTCACACTCGACCTTGAGACCATTGAAAGGTTATAGTATTTTGTATCAAACAGCAATAGATGAACGCCCTGGAATCCTACATTTAACTTAAGTCTCAATGTTAAGATTCTCTTCCATCCGATGGCGATTCTAGGAAAAGATAATGTGTATTGCAATCCCGAGAACAGACACTTTTTAACCCCCTTCATCTTATATAAATAGAATCGCCACGATTACTCAACACATTATTACATGCTTCTGAGACAGTAAGTACTCCACCAAACAATTAGAAGAATTTGGAAAATTTTATCTACTTCTTCGCGATGATAAGACATAACCCCAACTAGCATTTATTATTATTATTATTATTATTATTATTATTATTATTATTATTATTATTATTATTATTATTATTATTATTATTATTATTATTATTACCCAAAATCGAGATGCAAATTAATCCTTTCAGTCCCACGCCCGAGTTAACTGTCTGTGTAAATTGTTTGAGACGATGGTGAATCGATGACTTTTGTAGTATTTGGAGAAAAGAGAATATTTGTCCGACTACCATTATGGCTTTCAAGTTACTCTCTCCACAACCGACCACTTGGCACGCCTAGAGAGTTCTATCCAGGAAGCATTTCTCCGGAACAGGAAGCGTTTCTCTGGTCCAGGAAACATTTCTCCGAAAACAACATCTGATAGCTGTTTTATTCGATTTGGAAAATGAAATGAAATGGCATACGGCTTTTAGCGCCGGGAGCGTCCGAGGACAAGTTCGGCTCGCCAGATGCAGGTCTTTTGATTTGACTCCCGTGGACGACCTGCGCGTCGTGATGAGGATGAAATGATGATGAAGACGACACATACACCCAGCCCCCGTGCCAGCGAAATTAAGAAGTTATGGTTAAAATTCCCGACTCTGCCGGGAATCGAACCCGGGACCCCTATGACCAAAGGCCAGCACGCTAACCATTTAGCCATGGAGCCAGACATTCGACTTGGAGAAAACCAATGATATTAGATTGCGATATGGCTTCCTTTCAGCCCTGCATCAGTGGAAATTCCGAGGTAACATGCCGGCGTTTATTGCGAATTTTTTGTCCCTACGTCTTTTCCGAGTCCGAGTGGGGAGGGAATATTCGCAATGACACGTGCAGGAAAATGGAGTCCCACAGGGATCGGCTCTCAATGTCTCCTTGCTCGCGATTGCCATAAACATTATCGCTGCTACTGGTAAGGCAGTAGTAGCGTCGCTATATGTAGACGATTCTGCTCTGTATCATACCTCACAATATATGGCAGTCGCAGAGCGACAATTACAGCAAGCTATTAGGAGAGTAGCGCAGTGGACCTTAGAACATGATGTTCTATTTTCAACTGATAAGAACTCTGTTGTTCACTTCTGCCGGAAGCACAATTTTCATCCCCATCCTGTACTTTATTTGCATTGGGCAGTTGCTCTTCCTGTAGTTGACAAGTACCGATTTCTTTCGTTCCTTATCGTGGGAACCACCCGTGCATCAGTTAAATGTAAAATGCCCTCAGATATGGAATATTTTGAAGTTCTTTGCTGTCACTACTTGTGGGGCAGATCGCACGGTGCTCCTACGCTTTTATATTGCATATACTTTATCTAGATTATGCAGCATGTGGATCAGCAAGACAATGCGTTCTTGTGAAAGTGAATAGCATCCACCACAGCGCAATCAGGTTGTCAACGGGAGCATTCCGTACAAGCCCCATTGCTAGCCTGGTCGCTGAATCTGGTGGGTCGCCCTTACACCTGAGGCCCCAACAAACATTATTGTAGTATGCTGCAAATTTGCGACAGATGCTACTTCATCCAAGCTATCCTTACGTATTCCCAAACGGAAACCGTTGGCTGTACGCTGCTTACCAATGAGCAACGCAGCAGGTTGATAGACGCTTGGAGAGCAGTTACAGATCATTTGATGTACCTTCAGTTCCATATCTTGTTAGACGACTGGTTAATACAACGGCCTGAAATCATCTCGGTTCTGCATACCGACCCAAAAGTGAACATGGACCTCGCCATTTATCGGATGTTCTTCCTGCCCGTTGTTAGCCGGTATCCAGGTTCAGTAGTTATTTACACGGATGGTTCGAGGGCATTAGCGAATGTGGGCTGTGCGTTCGTTGTTGATAATAGCTCATGTGTGGGAAAACAGCGTACATTCGAGCAAGATTGACGTACAGCTCAATGAAACCATGAGAGTTGTTACTGGTACAGTGAGGTCCACTCCTACTCAGTGGCTGGCTGTTTTTGCAAACATTGCTCCTCGAGATCTGAGGAGAAAAGCAGCGAAAGTACAAATGCTCAAGAAGACCTTTGCACAAAGAAATCACTCTTGTTCAGTGCCTTACGAAATCCACCTTTGATGAGGTAAAAATCCCGGAATCCACTCTGGACTGATCTACAGTCCTATGAAAAATTCAGTTTAACAGCAGAATGGAGACAGCGTTGGGAACAATGTCTACCCACCAACGCCTTTCTGATTAAAGACCCAACGAAGAAATTGCCAGGTTTCGATCTTCCTCGACATGAGTGGTCAAAACTCAACCGTTTCAGAACAGGCCACGGCAGGTGCCGATACATGATGAAAAAGTGGGGATATTGTGAAAGTGCTGCGTGTGAGTGTGGTGCTGAGATGCAGACATTAGTTCATGTTGTTGAGAACTGTTCACTGTCAGCATTTAAGGACGGTTTACGGGCTCTGCATGAATTGACACCAAGTGTAGTGGACTGGTTGTCGAAGCTGGATAGTTTAATTACTTTTATATTTTAATTTATATGTTCATTGTATATTTTTACACATTATGCTTGTCAACGCCATGCGATAATAATAATAATAATAATAATAATAATAATAATAATAATAATAATAATAATAATAATAATAATAATAATAATAATAATAATAATAATAATAATAATAATAATAGAGGTTCCTTTTTCCTGTCCGGAAAATTGTAGTGCAAAGGTGGGCACAATTCAGCTCAAAGAGCAGCCCCCCAAGCTTAGGCAGGTAAAGGACCAGAGTTTACTCTGATGGAAGCCAAGCAGCCGCTTGCACGGATCTTGGTTATAACTTTTTTTTGTTATTTCCTTTACGTCGCGCCGACACAGATAGGTCTTATGGCGACGATGGGGCAGGAAGGGGCTAGGAGTGGGAAGGAAGCGGCCGTGGCCTTAATTAAGGTACAGCCCCAGCATTTGCCTGGTGTGAAAATGGGAAACCACGGAAAACCATCTTCAGGGCTGCCGACAGTGGGGCTCGAACCCACGATCTCCCGAATACTGGATACTGGCCGCACTTAAGCGACTGCAGCTATCGAGCTCGGTTTGGTTATAACAAGTGAAGGGGCAAGTATCTAAACAAATTTAAACTTTTAACAGATTTATTGTACCTAATGCCTCGTTCTAATCAGTTCATTAGATTATGGCGAACAAACAAAATAATTTATTGTGTATACAAATGCCTTGTGTTAAGTAAATACGTTTAATTATATACATTTCATTTGGTTTTGCGTAGGAACCAAAATTAAGTATTATACTTGGGGACAAAACATGATCACCTCGCCTCACAACACTACTCTCCAGCGGCAGCCCGGTGTCTGTTAGCGGTTTATAGGATTTACTATTGCACCGTTTGGTTTATTAATGTTCCCGCGGTGACTTCCTCTATGGCGCCGCGTTGGAGCATTAATTAAATATACACCTGTTTAAACATTGCTCCGGCTACGAAATTCACAACATAGGGTCAGAAATCATACCTAGACTCTGTATTATATCATTTATGGATAATTTACATGAAAACGGGGATATCATGTATGAACACGAGCATTAACAATAAGGTGCATATTCGTTTCTCAGGGTAAATTACTACCATTGTATTCCCATATACTCTAGATAAGTCGCAGGTTCCGTTGAAGAGTAGCTATATGCTCAATCAGTCATTCAGTTTCCATACATTTAGGTAATTGCCTGATCAACGCTTAGTATACGGCATAAACAAATTCAATTGATCCATATATTATCTTATTACTACGTACTATAAGTTACTTTAAGAATAGAAACGCAATAGTAATACTATATCTAGTTTATTAGCATACTAATATATTATAAAGTGGAATATCAATGCATCTATCGGCAATAAAGAAAAGAAAGTCGCACGAAATCACAAAATCATTCTTAAATTCTTGACTTCTGAGATAAACATAGTTGAAAATCTTTAAATTACCATTATATTTGTTTACATTTACGTTAACCTTCAATAATATATCATATTTTGAGTATTTAAGTTGATTCATGGGGAAAGGTAGGGACCAAAACTTTATTCATCAGGGGGAGTGGAATATCTTCCTGTTATTACTGTCTGGGATTGTCTTTGGGGAATCATTTGGGTTTTCATCTTTCCTTTTGGTCTATTTGTCTGAATTTATTTGGATACTTGTTTGGATTCTCACTTCTGACTCATCACGTCACGAGATAAGTATTATGTTGTTTAAATCTGGGTTCAAAAACACCAACACAGTTATTAACATTCCAATCATAGCTAAAATTGAATAAATTAAAACTGTACACCATCATATGTACATAATAAACCAAATATCCTTACTACTGAGTGCCATAGATATAATAGTAAATCAGTCTAACCTGCGAAAATCGAGCCACGAATTCCTAATCATATGCCAATGTATTTACTTATATTCTCAAATATCTCTTCGCTATGCCAAGATTTTGTCAAAGAAAACCGTTCTTCATATTAGCGTTGACGCGCTGAACTTCAAATATATATATATATATATATGCGAGACTCCATTTTATTCTTGTATATTTATATTACGTAATGTATAATAAACAAGTAACCTATCAATACCTTCAGCTTGAAAGTCACTACGAAACATATTATGTTTGGCTCAAGTCATACACTCAACTCAACACGGCCTAAATCCTTCACTTGCAGTGCTAATTCGAATATAAATATTATATGTAACACAGGGACTCGCAATTCAATCAGCTATCCCTTACTCATGCGACGAACAGAAAACGTATCTCCTCATACTAACAACATCTTGCCATACTATTATTCCATTTCCTTTATATAGCTCCATATTTAAAAACATATTCATTTAACTCCATTTAAATAACCTCTGTGTTACGGTAGAAATACTTAATAGCCTGAATATTCTTTCACACACTGCAACTCCGTAATATTTCAACATTTCCTTACAATACAATTATCGTACTGGCCATGTCTGCAACTCATATTGACCTCAAATATTAGGTTACGTCTCGTATCTCGCATGCATTTTCTATAATCACAACTGGTTTAACGTTTCACGGTCTGCTCGTATAGATTAGCACTACACATGCATATGTGCTCAATCTGATCTTGTTTCCATTAGCCTAAAATTATCTCATAAGCACCATAGTTATACTGCAGAAATTGGCACATATCATCGGTTAATAATTGGCATTTATACTCTAGTATCCGTTCATTGACACTAAATCTCTTACTTCTAGCACTCCTGCACTCATACGAAATATTTTTCATCAATTAATTTCAAATTCAATACGATGCAACTCATAATACTTATCTCGTAACGGGATTTTGCTGCTGGATTTCTCCTGGTCTAGGACATCTTGGAACAGGCAGCCCTTGCAGTCCAAAGATTACGTCATCTGCGGCTCCGGCTGGGAATCTTGGCTTGAGCTATTTTCATCTTGAGCGATCAATCCATCTGTTTAGGCTGACTCCATCTTGTCACCAGTTCTCATGAAATGACAAAAACAACAAATACATGGTAGAATGCATATTTCACTGGTGAATAGTAGGTTATTCAATACGTATTAATTGCCTTGTGATTCTCGTATTGGTCGTAAATATCTTTCTTAATTTGATAATTTCTTTAACTCGGCCTACTTTTTGTTAATTCTTTAGCCTAAACAGATATAGTTTCCCACTTGGAAACAATAAATTATGCCTTCCTTAGCATAAATTGGCCGCTATAATATTGATTTCGGCAATGTTCGACTCGGCTGTAGTCTCTTTTTGCTTATGCATTTGGCTGTTGCAATAATAAATATTCTTCTTCAAATCTTTGTTTTTCCTGCCGATATTTTGCAGATAAAGTCTTCAACGATGTCTTTATATTATTACTTTAATATTTAACGTTGCGCTAATCTTTTTCTTCTCCTTCAGTAGGTTGTGCTGATCCTCTTCTACTCGTAACTTTTCTCAAGGTAGTCAAGAATCGGTTCCATTCAAATTTTTTATGGTCCATCATTATTTAATCTTGAAACTCTTTTCTTTGCGACCGGTCGATATCGATTTACTATATCTCTATTCTGTGCATTTGCACCTTGCCTGAAGCTATTGTACGCCATATTTGTCCACTGTTTCCATGACATTTACGGCCGCTAATGTAACGTAATGGTACATTTCACCTCCCAGTTAATTTTAAATATGTTGGATACAACATATTTAAACTGCACTTCCATATACTTGTATAATGGACCTTTACGTTACATTATCCTCATTCTTCCTATCTCATTTCATGTTTGATTATTTCTTAACTACTTTGATGTGATTTTGATTCCTTTCTTACAATTATTCTTGATCGTTTTCATTCCCATTATCTGTTCGATATTCCATATAGGGATCATCATTTTTCTCACTGATTTCTAACGTGTTATTTGGGATTAATTCTTCGTTTTCTCTGTAATAGTATTTAAGGTTCGCTGAGTTGTGTACTCCTTTATATGTCCCGGACATACTTTCGATCTGGTATGCGTTGTTTCCAAACACTTTCTTAATTATATACGGTCAATCATATGAATGTGCAAATTTCGCAAATACCTTCCCTATGACGTTGGAATTGGGCGTTTTCTTGACCAATACAAGATCATTTACTCTCAATCGACGGTGAAACTTTCTGTTTCGCAATCTTCTGAGCCTCTTCCGGGATTGTTCCTCCAATTTTGTGCGTACCATACTATTCAGTTCTGTGCACTTAGTTTATCCTCCACTAGCCTTTCTATCACCTCATCCCATGGCCTATTTGGGATTTCATCTCTATGTAGAACACTTGGGATCTGTCCGGTAGATTCGTGTACGGTATCGTTTATACTGTGCTCAATTATTGGTATTACATCAATCCATCTCCAATGGCTGTTTCCGCAGTAAATCCGACAAAACTTCGAAATCTCCTTCATACATCGCTCTACTGGGTTTGATGATGGATGCCTAATTGAACACATTACATGTTTTATATTCAACCTCTCCATAGCTTCACGGAATTGTTCCGACGTAAACTGAGTACCATGATCGCTCAGTATTCTTTCAGGTCTTCCCATTCTTGGTATGACTCCATTGATGAACGCATGGAGGACTTGTTTTGAATTGGCTCTTTGTATTGGTCGTAAAACTACATATTTAGAGAATATATCCATCGTTACTACGATAAATTTTCTTCCTTTACTAGCCACTGGAAGTGGTCCAAAAATATCGATTGCGAATATCTCTTTTGCTCTATTTGGTAGTATTGCTATTGGTTGGTGAGTAAGTAATCTTGCATTATGTTTGGTTCTCTGGCATATGTCACATGTCATAATCACTTTTCTTATCATTGCCCTCATTCCTTTCCAGGTGAATCTCTCTAAAACGGTATATAACACTTTGTCAATGCCCCCGTGTCCAGTGATCCGGTGAGTCAACCATATGAATTCACTTTGTAACTGGGTTGGCACCACAATTCGTGCTTTCCTCTGTCCTTCAAGAAGATATTTATTTAACCTTCCATTTATGATCCAGTATGTCTGTGCTACGTTCGCTTCCGTAGTCCGGCCTTCCAATTTATCTACTATTTTAGCTATATTTGTATCTGCCCTTTGTAATATCTCAATAGTTCGCAGCCTTTCAATGATATCCCTGCTCGGTCATCCAACTCTATTTGATGTGTTAATTCCTCCTTTTGTTCTGGATTTCTACTGAAAGCATCGGCCAAAATATTATCCTTTCCTCTACAATGTCCTATTTTCAACTGAAACTGCTGTGTGAATAATATCCATCCCGTTACTCGTTCGCTTGCCATTGCAGCCTTCAAACCAAAGACTAATGCTTTATGATCAGTGCGTATGGTCACAGGGTACCCACTTATTATTTTCGACCATTGCTGCAATGCGAACACTATTGCTAAGAGTTTCTGCTCTGTTGTCGTGTAATTTTGTTCATGTTTTCTTAATTTACGGCTTGCAAATGCCAAATATGTTCGTTTCTTTGCGCCTTCCGGTTCTTCTTGGTACAGGCATGCCCCGATTCCAATCCTGGATGCATCAGATTGTATTACGAATTCCTTCCCGTAATCAGGATAACCCAACCTGATACTATTCGCCATTAATTCCTTCATTTGTACGAAAGCCTTTTCCGTTTCATTTCCCCATTTCCATCTATTATTTATCTTTAGTAATTCTTGTAACGGTGCCGCCACTTCGGTATACCTATCACAGTGATCTGCAAAGAATTGCGTCATTCCAAGGAATTGTCTAAGCTGCTTTATCCTTGTTGGTCTCGGGAAATCGCATATCGCTTTGATTTTAGCTGGGTTAGGTCGTATTCCTTCTCCGTCGATAATATGTCCCACAAAAGGGATTTCCGACTGGCAGAACTTTGATTTGGCAACATTGACTTTAAATCCTGTGTTCTTCAAATTATCCAGCAACTTTTCAAGTCTCTCACAGTGCTCTTCGTATGTTCTCGTTGCAAGGATCAAGTCATCTACATAGGAAGTCACATAACCCTTTACTTCTGCTGTTAAGTTTCTATCCAGAGCCCTGATAAGAACTGCACAACTATTCTTCAACCCAAATGGAAGCCTGCAGTAAGTGTACGTTTGGTTGTCGAACATGAACCCAGTCAATAGTCGTGACTTCTCCTCCAATACAATATGATGGAATGATGATGTAAAATCAAGACTAGAAAAATACCTCATGTTCTTCAACCTCTTAATGATGTCCTTAATTTTTGGTACCTTATCATATTCTGGAATTAGCTTCCCGTTTAGCCCCCTCGCATCTAGGCAAATTCTCAGGCTACCGTTGCTTTTCTTTACGACTACCAAAGGGTTCAAGTATGGTGTAGATGTTTTATTATTATCTCATCATCCAACATTTCCTGAATTATTTCTTTCACTTGATGGAAATATTTTTCAGGTATTTCATACAATTTTGCTTTATACGGTGTCCAATCGTTAACCATCAGCTTGTGTTTGAAATTGGGGATTTTTCCTGGTTTGTTCTTAAATATGTCTGAATACTTCTTCAAAATTTCGTACAACCTGGTTTTCTCCTCTGGCGAGATCTTAGCTTCCATAAGGCTTTTCCATAGTTCTTGATCCTTTTCTTCTTCCTCTAAACTTAATATTCTTTCAATAGTGTAGGCTATCTCTGATTCTGCTGTCTGATTTGGGCTTTGGTTTATGTAACTGCTCTCCTGGTCATGGCCATTTGTTTCCCGACCTACAATTCTCATATGTTCCGAAAGTTCCTTCTTAACGCTTATTCTGAGTTTTTCTGTCGTTTCCTTTCCATGATCTTCGCTAATTGGGAACCTAATTTCCTGTCTTTCCATATCAATGACCATCTTTGTAGCAATCATGAAATCCACGCCTAAAATGATATTGTATTTTATTCTGTTCATAATTATAAATGGGTGCTCAAATCTTTGGTTCCCTATTCCAATATTCAAATATGTTTGCATCTTGCATTCCACAGTTTTATCTGGTATAATTCCTTTGATTTTTATTCCTGATACAGGTATCGTTGGCAACTTCATTTTTCTCTCTAACTCTAAAAATAACATGTTCGAGATCACACTAATACTTGCCCCTGAATCTATCAGACAATGCGTCCTCATTTCTTACAATAATTATTGGTAAATTTACTCCTTGTGGTCCTACATTCGATGACTCATCATACAGTAAATATTCCGGTCCTACCTCCCATGACTCAATTTGCGCAATTAACCAACTAATAATTTTGCCATCCGATTTCTTTTCTTTATTGCACCTTTCATTTATGTCTAATTCATAATCGACGTTTTTTTCTCGGAAACGTCTATCCCTGCACTAAAATTTTGTGCATTTGGATTCAACCCTCGTTTCCCTGCCTCCATCTTCTTGTACTCCTGGAGTTCTAAGCTCTCCGCACCTTATATGTCACCAACCACTTCTTTGTCCTTTATCGCCTGTTCCCACTTATCCTTATTGTTTGAATTTTCCCTCAACTCGTGGACATACTTTCTATTGGCGAATTCTCTACCCTTGTAACTCTGTCCTCTCCTTCCTTCGTAGGGATGCCTTCTTCGAAAATTATTCCGAGCTCCGTTTCTTGAGTACCTATTATTCGTCCTATAATATGGTACATATCTATCGCTCGTTTGATGTCCGTCGATTTACATAATCTTTTTGGCATTGGCATTCTTTTGTTTCTTTCTTTCCATCTACTTCACGGTTTCTAACACCATTCTTAGGTTCTCTCCATCTACCATTTTCCAAATTCTCCGGCGTTATCACATTTATTGATGCCTCATTTTCTGCATTCCGCATTAACCTGGTCGTGGGATGTGCAGTTGCCATGTCTAGTTGCCTTAGCCGGTCTTCCATTTCTATTGCTGTCTGAACATTTGCTACTGCCAAGTGCCTTTGCACCTCGGGAGGAAATTGCCTCTGTATTGTTTTTACTGCTTCCACTTCGCTTGGTGCAGCGTCCAGATCTTGAAATCGTTGAAATTTAAACGCGAAATAATCGCTGTATCTTGTCTGCCCATTAAATGCGTATTTCCTGGAGTACAGCTCCATCCTAAGCTGTAATTGTACCTCTGAGCTCCAATACCTTCGCAAGAATGCTGTTCATAATGCTCCTCATAATCATGAAAGCTGTACCTAAATGCTTGGTACCATATACCAGGGTTGGAGTCTACGTGTTTTTCAACTATTTTGAGCTTCCTTTCATTTGGAATCTGATTAGCCCTAAAATAATCCTCCATTTCCCTAAGAAACTGCTTAGGTGATAGACTTGCGGTGTTATCGAAGTGTTTTGGCCTATCATCAACTGTCTTAATAATATTAATTTTATTACCGCTGGACCTCCATTGTTACAATTCCCATTTCCAATTATACCGCCGTTGATGATCTGGTTGGAATCCGTCGTCATCGTTGGTGTTGTTTCTCTTTCGTTCATCCGAATATCCATATTCCCTAACATACTGGATCCTGTGTTTTGGTTATGTACCCTTAATTCCTGTATCTCTTTTCGGATGGTCCGCAACTCCCTTTCCGTATTGTCAACTCTACTGTCAACCTCGTTCTTGTTCCGCTCTACTTCCTCTCGGATTATATCTATTTTATTCGATACTTGTACTCTCGCCAGGATAAAATTTACTTCCATTGACTTATTCGTATTTCCTATTATCTCATCTAATTTCTTCATCCTCTCTTGATATTGTTCCCATCTCTCTGTGGAATCTAATTTCAAGTTTTCCAAATTCTCCGTCAAACTCTTCATCTCCTTCTCCTTCAGAGTTCGTATAACCTCTCTATTTTCCTTCAACTCCTTGCTGACTTCATTTATTTTTTTATTAACCTCTTCACTCCTGTTTTCCACAATTTCCGTCATCTGATTACGCAGCTCGTCGATATCTGTTTCAATTTGCGTGACTTCGCTTCCAAATTTCTCAATTTCCGTTCTTATGACATCTTTCATTTCTTCCCTCATTTCTTGCTGCCTCTCATTTTGCCTGTTAATCTCTTCTTGCAGCTTCTCATCCTGCCTGATAATCATTTCTTGAAATCTCTCATTAATCATCTCTTGGAATTTCTCATTTTGCTCTCTCGCTTTTTCGTTCTTCTCATTACCCATTTCCTGGAATCTTTCTTCCTGCCTGCTAATTATTTCTTGGAATTTTTCATTTTGCTTTCTTGCTTCTTCCTGTCTTTCTCTTCTTTCTTCCTCATTTCGCTTTCTTGCTTCTTCATTGTGCCCATTAATCATCTCTTGAAATTTCTCATTCTGCTTTCTTGCTTCTTCATTGTGCCCATTAATCATCTCTTGAAATTTCTCATTCTGCTTTCTTGCTTCCTCTTCTCTTCCTTCCAGTTTGTTAATCATTTCTTGGAATTTTTCATTTTGTTTTCTTGCTTCTTCCTGTCTTTCTCTTCTTTCCTACTCATTCCGTTTTCTTGCTTCTTCCTGTCTTTCTCTTCTTTCTTCCTCATTTCGTTTTCTTGATTCTTCCTGTCTTTCTCTTCTTTCCTCTTTAATCATTTCTTGGATTCTCTCCAAGATCCCCTTTTGATTGTCCCTGACTTCCTGTATCGCTTCGTCTCTCTTCCTGTTTTCCTCCTCAGTTACCTTCTGGTAACCCTCAAGTTGGGATTTCAGCTGATCTAAATTTGACATCTTTATATCGTTTCAAATTCTCTAATATGCCTGTTAAATTCTATATAAGCCTAATTTTCTTTATGTATCCGTAAACTCAACCAATTCGATCTCAAAATCTTACCATAAAACAGTCTGTCAGACTTAATTATATACTTATTCTACAATCTCTCTTACTTCAACAAATTGTTTCTTAATTAGGAAAGATCACCCAAGACTACTTCAGCTCAACCAAGCCAGCCTGTCCAAGTCATATGAGAATCCAAACATTTAAAACAATACTCATTTTCAATTATGTTTATCCCTTATTCACTTAATCTACATATACAATAAATAAAATTAACATTCTATTGTTCTACTTCCACTATCCTAAGTACCTACAAAAAAATTTCTTGGAACAATCTAAATAAATGTATAGAAAATCCTTTCCTACTTCAGTCCTAGTGTACAAGAAATCATCCTTCATCGCATGCCATATTTGCATCCGCAATCCATCATGCTTCATTTCATTCTTCCATGCAGTCTCATAGTTACATTTTAACTCATTGTGCAGCTTTCTTCTTGATTCAGGTATACTATATTACGTTTCCCATCCTCTTTTCCTATTATCTCTCTTCACCGCTAAAATCTGAATTCATATATTTTCATGTCATCCATAATCTATCTTCTCAATATTCATTTACCGCGATATATTCTCCTCATCCTCTGCCTTATGTTGTATCATTTAACTATATTCATCCACGTCCAACGTCTATCTTCAATTCCCATCATATCATTTTCTTCCACCATGCCTTTTTCAACAACTCACTTTACGAATAAGAGCTCAAAATATTACATAACAGCCACGGTACTCTCTTCACTCCATTTTCCTCCTCAGCTAGCTTTACCGCTCAACTCACCTTTCTCTTGAGAAAACCAATCACAATATATGCATGTCAACCAAAGTTCCTTCCTCTATACCACTCTTCATATCTGGGCATAATTAAATATATGCGCGATATTTCTCCATGACGCCTTTCTCTTCAAATCGCCTCATGTACGCGAACTAAATAAAAAAATATACCACAATTGCCTCTCTTCTGAAACTTGTCCTTACTTCGGGACACCAAATAAATAATATGCGGCGACCACGATGCCTTTCTCTTCAACTTGCCGCACGTATGGGAACCAATTAAATGATATATGGCAACCACGGTACCTTTCTCTTCAACTTGCCACACGTATGGGCGACAATTAAATGCACCGTTTGGTGTATTGATGTTCCCGCGGTGACTTCCTCTATTGCGCCGCGTTGGAGCATTAATTAAATATACACCTGTTTAAACATTGCTCCGGCTACGAAATTCACAACATAGGGTCAGGAATCATACCTAGACTCTGTATTATATCATTTATGGATAATTTACATGAAAACGGGGATATCATGTATGAACACGAGCATTAACAATAAGGTGCATATTCGTTTCTCAGGGTAAATTACTTCCATTGTATTCCCATATACTCTAGATAAGTCGCAGGTTCCGTTGAAGAGTAGCTATATGCTCAATCAGTCATTCAGTTTCCATAGATTTAGGTAATTGCCTGATCAACGCTTAGTATACGGCATAAACAAATTCAATTGATCCATATATTATCTTATTACTACGTACTATAAGTTACTTTAAGAATAGAAACGCAATAGTAATACTATATCTAGTTTATTAGCATGCTAATATATTATAAAGTGGAATATCAATGCATCTATCGGCAATAAAGAAAAGAAAGTCGCACGAAATCACAAAATCATTCTTAAATTCTTGACTTCTGAGATAAACATAGTTGAAAATCTTTAAATTACCATTATATTTGTTTACATTTACGTTAACCTTCAATAATATATCATATTTTGAGTATTTAAGTTGATTCATGGGGAAAGGTAGGGACCAAAACTTTATTTATCAGGGGGGAGTGGAATATCTTCCTGTTATTACTGTTTGGGATTGTCTTTGGGGCATCATTTGGGTTTTCATCTTTCCTTTTGGTCTATTTGTCTGAATTTATTTGGATACTTGTTTGGATTCTCACTTCTGACTCATCACGTCACGAGATAAGTATTACGTTGTTTAAATATGGGTTCAAAAACACCAACACAGTTATTATCATTCCAATCATAGCTAGAATTGAATAAATTAAAACTGTACGCCATCATATGTACATAATAAACCAAATATCCTTACTACTGAGTGCCATAGATATAATAGTAAATCAGTCTAACCTGCGAAAATCGTGCCACGAATTCCTAATCATATGCCAATGTATTTACTTATATTCTCAAATATCTCTTCGCTGTGCCAAGATTTTGTCAAAGAAAACCGTTCTTCATATTAGCGTTGACGCGCTGAACTTCAAATATATATATATATATATATATGCGAGACTCCATTTTATTCTTGTATATTTATATTACGTAATGTATAATAAACAAGTAACCTATCAATACCTTCAGCTTGAAAGTCACTACGAAACATATTATGTTTGGCTCAAGTCATACACTCAACTTAACATGGCCTAAATCCTTCACTTGCAGTGCTAATTCTAATATAAATATTATATGTAACACAGGAACTAGCAATTCAATCAGCTATCCCTTACTCATGCGACGAACAGAAAACGTATCTCCTCATACTAACAACATCTTGCCATACTATTATTCCATTTCCTTTATATAGCTCCATATTTAAAAACATATTCATTTAACTCCATTTAAATAACCTCTGTGTTACGGTAGAAATACTTAATAGCCTGAATATTCTTTCACACACTGCAACTCCGTAATATTTCAACATTTCCTTACAATACAATTATCGCACTGGCCATGTCTGCAACTCATATTGACCTCAAATATTAGGTTACGTCTTGTATCTCGCATGCATTTTCTATAATCACAACTGGTTTAACGTTTCACGGTCTGCTCGTATAGATTAGCACTACACATGCATATGTGCTCAATCTGATCTTGTTTCCATTAGCCTAAAATTATCTCATAAGCACCATAGTTATACTGCAGAAATTGGCACATATCATCGGTTAATAATTGGCATTTATACTCTAGTATCCGTTCATTGGCACTAAATCTCTTACTTCTAGCACTCCTGCACTCATACGAAATATTTTTCATCAATTAATTTCAAATTCAATACGATGCAACTCATAATACTTATCTCGTAACGGGATTTTGCTGCTGGATTTCTCCTGGTCTAGGACATCTTGGAACAGGCAGCCCTTGCAGTCCAAAGATTACGTCATCTGCGGCTCCGGCTGGGAATCTTGGCTTGAGCTATTTTCATCTTGAGCGATCAATCCATCTGTTTAGGCTGACTCCATCTTGTCACCAGTTCTCATGAAATGACAAAAACAACAAATACATGGTAGAATGCATATTTCACTGGTGAATAGTAGGTTATTCAATACGTATTAATTGCCTTGTGATTCTCGTATTGGTCGTAAATATCTTTCTTAATTTGATAATTTCTTTAACTCGGCCTACTTTTTGTTAATTCTTTAGCCTAAACAGATATAGTTTCCCACTTGGAAACAATAAATTATGCCTTCCTTAGCATAAATTGGCCGCTATAATATTGATTTCGGCAATGTTCGACTCGGCTGTAGTCTCTTTTTTCTGAATTTGGCTGTTGCAATAATAAATATTCTTCTTCAAATCTTTGTTTTTCCTGCCGATATTTTGCAGATAAAGTCTTCAACGATGTCTGTATATTATTACTTTAATATTTAACGTTGCGCTAATCTTTTTCTTCTCCTTCAGTAGGTTGTGCTGATCCTCTTCAACTCGTAACTTTTCTCAAGGTAGTCAAGAATCGGTTCCATTCAAATTTTTTATGGTCCATCATTATTTAATCTTGAAACTCTTTTCTTTGCGACCGGTCGATATCGATTTACTATATCTCTATTCTGTGCATTTGCACCTTGCCTGAAGCTATTGTACGCCATATTTGTCCACTGTTTCCATGACATTTACGGCCGCTAATGTAACGTAATGGTACACTATGCAGACTGTGGCTGCAGTTGCCAAATCGTCTACTGCACTCGACACGAAGAAAAGGTAAAGCCTGAAAAGAGTGTGGAAGAATGTGGTTTGGCAACCTCTCCACACCAAGCAAGGATCACTTAGAACTCGTTAACTCAGCAGGGTGTGATTCACTGCTGGCTTCCAGCTCGCTTCCAGGAACTGTGGTCGTCAAGTTTTGTCCCCGAGTATATGATGTGATAACTAAATACCACTTTCAATACTACCTGTACTCAGAGAAATACTGCAGGCCAACACAAAAGCTTGTTTAGGAATGCAGCATAAACAATTAACGAAAAACAAACTGTACGATTGTATTGATAGTCCGCCTCTGTGGTGTAGTGGTTAGCGTGATTAGCTGCCACCCCCGGAGGTCCGGGTTCGATTCCCGGCTCTGCCACGAAATTTGAAAAGTGGTACGAGGGCTGGAACGGGGTCCACTCAGCCTCGGGAGGTCAACTGAGTAGAGGTGGGTTCAACTCCCACCTCAGCCATCCTGGAAGCGGTTTTCCGTGGTTTCCCACTTCTCCTCCAGGCAAATGCCGGGATGGTACCTAACTTAAGGCCACGGCCGCTTCCTTCCCTCTTCCTTGCCTGTCCCATCCAATCGTCCCATCCCTCCACAAGGCCCCTGTTCAGCATAGCAGGTGAGGCCGCCTGGGCGAGGTACTGGTCATTCTCCCCAGTGTATCCCCCGACCCAAAGTCTGAAGCTCCAGGACACTGCCCTTGAGGCGGTAGAGGTGGGATCCCTCGCTTAGTCCGAGGGAAGAACCGACCCTGGCGGATAAACAGATTAAGAAGAAGAAGAAGAAGAAGAAGATTGTATTGATTAAACGTACACAGGGTCTCTCAAATAAACAACGGTCGAACGCACGGTGTTTGTACTCTGCCCTACAGCAGCTGCCTCAGCCGAACTCATGTCGCGCGCGGACGCCCTGCTTTAAGTGTGTATACAATCTTATGTGAAATCTTACCTTATAAAAGATGCTGGAAGTGTCGTCCTTCCTCGCTTATACAGGCATTGTATCTGGTACCACCATTCTGGTTGATACGGGTGAGTTCTGCCACTGTAATGTTTCTGATTCCGTTTATAATGTTTTCTTTCAGTTGCTTCAATGTGTGAGGATTTGTTCGATACAATTTTTCTTTCAGTTTACCCCACAAGTAAAAATCGCACACTGTTCGATCTGAAGAACATGGGGGTGGGGGGAATACACTAGCACTGTTCACTCTCTGTCTGCAAACACTTCCGAGATTGTAAGTAGGAAATATTCTGCTGTGTGAGCAGGGGATGAATCTTGTTGAAACCACCACCACGAGTTTCTTCTTTCGTTAACTGATAGAAGAACGGCGTCAAAATGGCATCTTGGTACCTCTTTTCATTTACTGACGTCTCGAAAAAAATATAAGCCCAATTATTTGTCTTGCGCTAACAGCACACCAAACACCAATCATAATGAGGGACTTCATAAACACCATTAGTATTTTCTACACACCAATAGCGAGAGTTATGACTGTTCACACTACCATCGAGATGAAACCAGAACTTTTACATACGAAAATACGTTGTTGGAATAATAACTCTCTCACCATGTTAACAGCTGAGATTCAGACTGGCGACTGATGCTTGCCAGGTCGAACACGTGCAGGCTGCTTGCAAGGTCAAGAACTATATGCGCACGCCTCCCATACCGTAGTTCACGGATTAGAGAGTAAAAACGCCGCTTCGGTGGTCTTAGTTTATATGAGACCCGCTGTACTCAGCCAGATACATTGCTGTGGCTTTGCTTGCGCCTTGACTCCGCATATTGGCATCTAGTTTTTACAGCACAAACTATTAGAAACCAGCTGCTCTCGGCTCTTCCGGCGCATATGCCGTTAGTTCAAGGAACGGGGCTCTCTCATTGTCCGCCTGTACTGCAGCGTGTACACAGCAGAGCTCTATGTTACTCTCCGGTACGCGCTCTGCCGTGAACATAAATTCTATGCAGTTCAGCTAGAGTAAAATTTTTAAACATATTCCCATAACGCCATTATAACACATTAATACATCATAGAATGTGTGGTCAAGCGTCACCCACAGTAACCTCAATAACCTCAAGACCTCGTGAAATGGGAAGGAATATTACACATACAGTACCTTGAAGCGTTCCAGTAATGAACAAACCGTATATCCCATTGCAAATTGCCGTTCGTAGAACTGGTACCAATACTGCAGTTGGCCGCTGTTACCGGTGAGAGAACGTTGTCTGCTCTGCATTCTCCTGCTAGTCGCTCGAGTCACGACAAGTGTACTTGTTAAGAAAACTGCGAGTTTGTTTCGAGTTCTACTTGTGTAAATTCGCTTAATTATTTTCAGTGAAACAGTGAAAAGATAAGTAATATCATGGCAACAAAATTTGCAACGAGCAATACTCTGAAATGCATATTTGAACGTGAGAATAAACCTTCGGCGTGGGATGTACATAATTGGAACCAGTCACTGCTGAAACTCTCATCAGATCAAATCGACATGATTCAGCTGGACAGTCTGAAAACTGCAGCATATATTTAGGTAATTTCAACAGTGATTTACGAACGTTTGGTATGTAACTACTCAGGGATTCAGAAAATAATGTTAACTGATAGTTGTATAGGAAATGTTACTGTGATGCCAGCTGACAGGGTACAAAAGTATGTTGGAATACTGAATGTTCCCCGTAAGTGCCTATAGAGTCCATTTCATTAGCGTTTGGTAAATACGGGAAAGTAGTAGAACACAGGGAAGAGAAACGGTCACAGCAGTACCCCTTGAAAGTACGCAACGGTACACGTGCTATTAGAATGGAGTTAAAAGACCCAATACCGTCCTTGTTATGTAGGGGCGCGCGGCTGTGAGCTTGCATCCGGGAAATAGTGGGTTCGAATCCCACTGTCGGCAGCCCTGAAGATGGTTTTCAGTGGTTTCCCATTTTCACACCAGGCAAATGCTAGGGATGTACATTAATTAAGGCCACGGCCGCTTCCTTCCAACACCTAGGCCTTTCCTATCCCATCGTCGCCATAAGACCTATCTGTGTCGGTGCGACGTAAAGCCACTAGCAAAACAAACCTTCTTATGTATTGAAGGCTTTCGTGCACAGGTTATTTATGACGGCCAGACTAGGACATGCCTTGCTTGTAATTCGCCCGGTCACTTGAAGACGGACTGTCCACTACGCCAAATCACTTGACAGAGAGAAGGAATATAAACACTACTATTACTACTACTACTACTACTACACACACACATACCTGTTAACTCCGCCGTCAGTGAGCAAGACCCCGCTAGACCAGTTTCAACCTCGCTAAGCGAGCCGCACAACACAGCATGTAAACAAGCCCCGTGGGCAGATATACACAATGAGGAAAACACAGCACACAACCCGGCTATTGATAGGAATGAATTTCCTTCGGTCACGGAGAGTCAGAGTGAATGTATGAAGACCGAGTTGGAACATAACATTTCCTAATCCCTACCTCATGAAATCTATGAACAAATTAGTGAAACTAAAGACGTGCGTTCCATATCCTTGGACACAGTAAGCTCCACGCCCGCCTAGGAGTCCGTGAAATACCAGCTACATATACCAAGGATCCCCTTAATCCTGGATCTTAGCCAGACCCCGAATAATGCATCTCTCACCTCTAGGACGGAAAATGAATTTATGGAAAATGCAAAAACGCGCGGTAGGGACCTAATAGACACTGAACTGGCAGAGGAAGGTTTGGAAAACGAACAGTGTATTGGAAAAGAGAAAGAGAGTAAGGTGTCTTCACCGAGAATGCAAAACATAAATAAAACACACAGTACGTCATCCACGGCGGCCAAAATCTTGAAGGACAGTCAACCATCACACACTTCCTTAAGCCATAGGGTCCCACGTATACATACAAGAAAGAAAATTGCCGAGCGGAAAGGGTCTAATTCTAAATCATCCGTACTTAACTGACTTCACCAACAACTACCTGTCGTATCTATAAATAACCACCTACGAAAAATTGAATATAGCATCTTGGCATTTTGCTTTTCCTCTCTGTCTTTTTATGGTGAGTCTTCTTATAACTTACGGCACCCTTAATATTAATGGAGCAAGAAGTATTACAACTCAAGCGCTGCTTAGTCGATTCTTGAAGGAATATAATATTGATATCTTAATCCTCCAGGAAGTTAATGAGACAAACTTCCACTTCTCATATAACTATGACTGTATAACAAACGTAGGTGGTAACACAAGGTTGGTTTGTGCAAAAGACACAAGATGAGAATCATGACCACACACTACAAAGCCAAGGCGAGTAAAAAGACAACCTGGGTAAGTCCGGGCAATAGAATTGGTGAAAAACAGATAGACCACGTAGCGATCCGAGACAAAAACCATGCAGAGATCATGAACACCAAAGTCAGGGAAAACAGCAGGATGGAGTCTGACCACTATCTTACTGAAATCAAATGTAGATGGATACCAAACAGAACTAGGAGAAACACGAACACAAACTCACACCATATCGACAGACAACTGCTGAAGAAAAACCAAGATCAGTATATGAAGAACCTGACAGTGGAGAGTAAATGGGAAAACTTAAAGGATAAGGTTAGAGAAGAATCCAAACGATTGGCCACTAATAACAAGAGAAGAAAGCATGAGTGGTGGACAGAAGAATGTGAAGAGGCGGTAGAGTACAGGAGGAAGATGTGGGTAAGGTGGCAGACTACCAAGAAGGAAGAGGACCTGTCAACTTTCGAGACAGCGAGAAAGATGGCTGCCAAGACGATCAGGAATGCCAGAAGGAAAAGGTGGAATGAGAGGCTGGAAGAAGCTGATCATGCGTTTAAGAAAAACAAATCACGATCCATCTTTAAGGAGATAAAGAGCAGGATAAAGGGTTATGAGGCGAGAGAACCTTTTGTGAAAGGACAAGAAGGCGAGTTGAAAATAGGAGAAAAAGATGTATGCGAGGAAATGGCAAGATATGTCAAAGATCTACTGAACACAGAAGCACCCACAGAGAGCATTACTCTACAGTATAGCAGAGACATCAACCAAGGACGAGCACCCATCAAAACAGAAGTTGTGAAGGCAATCAAGGATCTCAAGAACAACAAAGCAGCAGGTAATGATGGTATATGCGCCGAGGAGATCAAATGGGGTGGTCCTGCAATGGAAGAAAGCATGTACAGAATAATAATGGACATCTGTGTAAATAAGAAGATACCTAGCGACTGGAAAGAAGCCATAATTATACCAGTACATCAGAAAGGAGACAAAAGAATACTGGATAACTACAGAGGTATCTCACTGCTAAATATTGGGTACAAGATACTCTCGAGATTATTGCTGAACAGAGTGGAAGCACAGCTTGAATCGACCATAGGAGAATACCAGGGTGGTTTCCGGAAAGGGAGAAACTGCGTAGAACAGATCTTTGGACTAAAGAGAATCATAGAACACAGACACAGGAAAGGAAAAGACACAATAGTTACATTTGTAGACTTCGCAAAAGCCTACGATTCAATAGAGAGGAACACACTACTGAACATCCTACGCGACAGAGGATTGGATTCTACGACACATGGATTGGTGGGGGAAACATTGAAGGATACAACTGCTAGAGTAAGATACCGGAGTATGTTGTCAGACAGCTTTGAAATTAAGACAGGAGTCCGACAAGGGGATGGGCTGTCGCCAATATTATTTAACCTAGTTTTGGATGAAGTGGTGAAGCAGTGGAGACAGTTGAATAGAACCATGGGAATTGAAGGTGTACATATTGGATATAAGATCAAAAACAATGTCATAGTGGATTGCCTTGCCTTCGCAGATGATATGGTGTTGTTACGTGAGAAGGAAGAAGAAGCAAAGTTGGCACTAGCAAATCTAGCAGAAGCTGCAGCTAAGGTTGGTCTGAAAATAGCCCGCAACAAGACGAAGGTACTGAATACGAAGACCGATTGGAATGTAAAAGACCAAGTGGTAGAGAGAGTCGACAGCTTCCGGTACCTAGGTGAGAACATCACGGGTAAAGTACAAAGCAATAAAAGTACCACAGACAGAGCTCAACTGCTGCTGAAACTACGATATGCAGCCATGACTACATATGGAAAGAAGAACCTCTCAAGGAACGCCAAACTGCGACACTACATGATAACCATCAGGAATGCTGCATTATATTCAACTGAAACGCTGACATTAGGCAAGAGAGCTTGCATACAATTGGAGAAGGAGGAAAGAAGAATCTTGAGACATGTATGGGGCACCAAAAAGCAAGGTGAAATTTGGGTACACAGATCAAGGCAGGAACTACACTGACTGACAGAGCAAATGCAACACCAAGAAGGAGTGGTTCGAAAGGGATGAAAGTTGGGAAAAAACAGAGACGGCACGGACGAATAATTGATGTTTATTTCAAACCGATATGCAGGTTACACAATGCGCACGGCATCGACTCAGTAGGATGTAGGACCACCGCGAGCGGCGATGCACGCAGAAACACGTCAAGGTACAGAGTCAATAAGAGTGCGGATGGTGTCCTGTGGGGTGGTTCTCCATTCTTTGTCAACCATTTGCCACAGTTGGTCGTCCGTACGAGGCTGGGGCAGAGTTTGCAAACGGCGTCCAATGAGATCCCACACGTGTTCGATTGGTGAGAGATCCGGAGAGTACGCTGGCCACGGAAGCATCTGTACACCTCGTAGAGCCTGTTGGGAGATGCGAGCAGTGTGTGGGCGGGCATTATCCTGCTGAAACAGAGCATTGGGCAGCCCCTGAAGGTACGGGAGTGCCACCGGCCGCAGCACATGCTGCGCGTAGCGGTGGGCATTTAACGTGCCTTGAATACGCACTAGAGGTGACGTGGAATCATAAGCAATAGCGCCCCAAACCATGATGCCGCGTTGTCTAGGGGTAGGGCGCTCCACAGTTACTGCCGGATTTGACCTTTCTCCACGCCGACGCCACATTCGTCTGCGGTGACTATCACTGACAGAACAGAAGCGTGAATCATCGGAGAACACGACGTTCCGCCATTCCCTCATCCAAGTCGCTCTGGCCCGGCACCATGCCAGGCGTGCACGTCTATGCTGTGGAGTCAATGGTAGTCTTCTGAGCGGACGCCGGGAGTGCAGGCCTCCTTCAACCAATCGACGGGAAATTGTTCTGGTCGATATTGGAACAGCCAGGGTGCCTTGCACATGCTGAAGAATGGCGGTTGACGTGGCGTGCGGGGCTGCCACCGCTTGGCGGCGGATGCGCCGATCCTCGCGTGCTGACGTCACTCGGGCTGCGCCTGGACCCCTCGCACGTGCCACATGTCCCTGCGCCAACCATCTTCGCCACAGGCGCTGCACCGTGGACACATCCCTATGGGTATCGGCTGCGATTTGACGAAGCGACCAACCTGCCCTTCTCAGCCCGATCACCATACCCCTCGTAAAGTCGTCTGTCTGCTGGAAATGCCTCCGTTGACGGCGGCCTGGCATTCTTAGCTATACACGTGTCCTGTGGCACACGACAACACGTTCTACAATGACTGTCGGCTGAGAAATCACGGTACGAAGTGGGCCATTCGCCAACGCCGTGTCCCATTTATCGTTCGCTACGTGCGCAGCACAGCGGCGCATTTCACATCATGAGCATACCTCAGTGACGTCAGTCTACCCTGCAATTGGCATAAAGTTCTGACCACTCCTTCTTGGTGTTGCATTTGCTCTGTCAGTCAGTGTATATGCGAGTATAGAACCAATCTCGAGTGTGATAAGAAAGAGAAGGTTAGGATTTGTTGGACATCTCATGAGGATGGATGACAGTAGGCTGACGAAGAAGATATGGAATGCAACCTGCTTAACTGGAAATAAGTGGATGAAGGAAGTCAGAGAAGATTGGGAGACTATTGACATAAGGGAAAAATATCCACTGATGACAGTACAGGATAGGTCCAAATACAAAAAGCTCGTGGAAGGTCACAGATGGACAGACACCAGGATCTAGATTCAGATCACGGAAGCCGAGAGAAAGAGGAGGAGTGAGAGAATGAAGTGATATTGGGAAGAAAGAAGACGTACCGAACAAGTCACTCGTGATCCTCAGGGGTCGTAACGAACCTAATAAATAAATAAACACAAGGTTGGTAAACGTATATAGCCCATCCGGGTCACAGTACAAATAGGAACGAAACCTATTATTTACTAATGAAATAGTGCCCCATTTAGTGACAGCTGGTCCAATAAATCTAGTAGGTGATTTCCACTGCACTCTTCACCCACGAGATCAAACAGGTACTTTCAACTTTTTTCCAGGCCTTCAGACACTAATACAGCTTATGCAGCTCAAGATTGTTTGGCAGCAGCTACACGGCTCACATGTCGAAATTACATATTGCCGTGGAGAGTCTAAATCCAGGATAGATAGGATGTACGTACCCACGGCACAAGTACAGCACCTCGATAGTTGTAAGGTGATTCCATTGGCCTCTAGCGATCACCGTAGCGTTCTAGTAATGATGAAGACAACAAGGAGTGACAGATGCATCGTGTGGAAAGGAATATGGAAGATGAATAGGTCTATTTTCAATAATGATGAGGATGTCAAACGTTTCATAGAGTGTTATCACCAATGCAAATTAGCGCAAAATCGCTACAGTAGCGTTATGGACTGGTGAACATATAAACCTAAACCTACAATTAGATCACTCGGAAGAACAATAGCGTATAAGCACAACTAAGATACACGTAGGAAAATTTAATTTTATGACAGAGTTATGTTTGATCTGCATCACAAGGATCAGCAAGGCCAATATGTCTCTTCTGCATTACACTCTATTAAGATAATTATTTTAGGTATTAAGGAAAACAACCTAGAACAACTACATCAGCACGAGAAGTGCACTTCCCTCACAGAAAGAGAAAATCTCTCTCTACCACATTGCCAATATCAGACCATCAGCCAATAAGCAATTCATTCATCGATGGGATAATCGTAAAGGGACAATGTTCAATACAAAGGAAAAACTCCTTACAGAAAGTGAGAGATATTTCCGTGAAATGTTTGCTGAAGAAAGCATCTCAGAGTTCGATAGTGACAGTCACCTTCATCATCTTCAGAGGCATCTAGAAGGAGATTATATCGCACATCTTACTAATAATATTTCCAAAGAAGAAGTGAAGCAAGCGTTAGAATATACTGCACCCAATAAAACACCAGGCTATGATGGGATCCCATATGAATGGTATAACATATCCTGGAACATTATCGGTAAAGAGTCTGGCTCCATGGCTAAAGGGTTAGCGTGCTGACCTTTGGTCACAGGGGTCCCGGGTTCGATTCCTGGCAAGGGCGGGAATTTTAAGCATCATTGGTTAATTTCGCCGACACGGGGGCTGGGTGTATGTGTCGTCTTCATCATCATTTCATCCTCATTACGACGCGCAGGTCGCGTACGGGTGTCAAATCAAAAGACCTGCACCTGGCGAGCCGAACATGTCCTCGGACACTACGTGCACTAAAAGCCATACGCCATTTCATTTTATTGGTTTATGACATTTTACACACTGAATATGTTCATCGGTAAAGACCTGACACAAGTTATTAATTATGCCTTCAGTCACGCAATAAGTGATACATTTGTAGAGGGAATTATCATCTTAATTTCCAAACTCTCCCGTTACACGTATTTCAGTGACTATAAACCTATTAAAATATTAAATACGGACTATAAACCACTGGCCAAGATTTTAGCGAACAGAATCAGAACGATCCTCCCTCCATTAATTACTAATGGACAAGTTTGTACCATACCTGGGAAAAACATGTTACATAATCTGCTGGCAATTTCAGATGTAATCATACATCATTCAGTGTGTGACAATGCTTCAGGAGCACTGGCTAGCATTGACCTCAGCAACTCATTCGGTAGGATACCACACTCTTATCTTTGGAAAGTTTAAAAAAAATCGATTTCCAAACAGCGTCATAGAGACAATACAGCGTATATACCACAAGGCATCCTCACGAGTTATAATTAATGGATTTCTCTCAGCGAAATTTTCAATAAATAAATCAATTAGACAAGGTTTCCCATTATCAATGGCACTTTTTTCTTTTAGCAATATAGCCCTTTTTCAAAGTTTGAAAAATTATATAACCGGACTAACTATTAACAACGAATGCTTCACAGTACGCGCATACACGGATGATATTACCCTACTGTTGGCCAGCGACGAAGATGCTAATAATGCGCAAGAGACTCTTGAGGACTTCTGTAAGGTGTCAGGGGCACAAGTGAATTATAACAAATCCTCATTATTGCTATTAGGTTCAAATGAAAATCGGCAAATATTTGCCAGTTCCCCGATTCCAGTTGTGAACCACTGCATGATATTGGGCATTACCTTCATTAAGGATATTTCAGAGACGATAGAGACTAATTGGACATTGTATATAAACACTACGGTTTCAGCTAAAGGAGGAACTGTCAAGGCGATTAAATATTTTCCAAAGAGTTTGGCATATAAATATATTTGCGCCGTCGAAGCTCCGGTACCTCACCCAAATTCTTCCAGCCTCACATGTCATTTGCCAACGTGTTGAAATGGCAATTGGATTTTATCTATGGGAAGGTTACAGATACAGAATAAGGAGAGACCAACTTCATCTGAATGAACAGCATGGTGGCTTGCGCCAAATTGCAGTCGAAAAGAAATGCACAGCACTCTTTCTGTTATATATCATTAAAGTATTGTACTCAAGAGGTGAATGTAATTGATAGTGAAATGCTAAAACTGTGTGTAATAACAAACATGAAACAGAAATATCTATTTCGAAGCTGCTTCCAAAACGCTCTCTCCATTCTACAACAACTTCCAGAAACAGAAAATACAGCTGGAAAGTTGGATAAAGCTAAGAATAAATATAACTTCAGACTGAAGCAATATAAATTTATTCCAGTAGTACAACAGAAATACCCACATCGCGGCTGGAAGCAGATCTGGAAAAATATTTGGAACAAATGGATCCCAACTGAATGGAGGGTATCGCTCTACATATTGAACCCATGACCTTTGTGCCCTAAGAATTTTAAGTATGAAAAGTTACTATATTTCTGAACATTTCATGATATCACGGGAGTGACACGTGACAACGAGGTAGCTACTTTCCATCCCACGCTGGGATAAGTGACGTCATCCGCACGTGTCGGCAGTGGAAGAATACAGAAGGAAGTTTATATCGAATAAATATAATTAAATGAAAGAATTAGTGGTGAATGCAACATAATGATGGTCATGTATTTATCTTTAGGACAATTGGTCTTTAGTAAGACAGATTTGAGACTGCTAAGCCATTTCTGGGGATTATTTCAGAAGGGCGCGTGTGTCTAGCGTCCCCATGCGAAGTCGACAGAAAAGTAGTGCCTATCAAATGAGGTCATCTAACCAGTTAATTTAAGGTGCATAAATTTTAAATGTCCAGGAACACTACCGATAGCCATGTAGCAAGTATGTGGTTACATCCAAAACTCTTTTAAATACGGTTCATTTAAGTCAGAAAAGTCATGCAAATTTTCTTAGCAACAAAAGGAAAATGCCAGAGAGAGGGGGTACTGTCTATAAATATAGAAGAGACGCCATGTTGAAACCCCTGCATTTTGTATCGTGAGGCTGAAGTCAGAGGGTTGAACTGCTCTGTAAATCGATCGACAAAAGTAGACTAAGTCCAACCAACAGATTTTAGTCGATGTGGCTGGGGTCTTGACTCCATGTGAAAGTTTTTCTTTGAGCAGAAGTAATTGTATAAAAAGGACGGCCAAGATAGAGGAAAAAGTTTTTATATATAGTTGTGTGTGGTAAGGGAAGTAATTCGTGTGCGGGAAATAAATACCATCAGTCGAGTGCGATCAACAAAATCAACAAGTGAAGGGTATTTCTTTTTTATGTTTTATTTCCGGGAAAAATAAATAAATATTATGATGTATAGCCGGAAATGTAAAATGGCTAGATAAGCTGCGGAAGGTCACAGGTGAGCCGAAGGATGGAATCCGACGTCAATCTGAGGTAGGTGCCATGCCATCTTACCACCTACTATATCTTGTTTTGTGATGTCAAACTTATGTGCATTTGAAACGGGTTTTATGACGCAGTTGGTCACCCCTATGTTTTTGGCGAATGTCAAAATATGACGAAAGGTCATTTGTTTTATTTTCTGCTTGGATAAATTTAAAATATTACGAGTGCCGTGTGACATGTAACAGTTATTAGTGAGGGCTTCGAAGTGATATCACGTCCAGAGTAGATCGTCATTTCCGTGAATTTTATTGCCTATACCTTTGTGATGTCAAATTCAGATATTTTATCTGACGTAAAAATTTTGTTTGAAATTTGATGGAATTAATGTAGGAAGTCCATGGTTACCCATTTTCAATCGAGTGGAAGAGCGCAGTCGGGTTGAGAAATTTAGAGTGGTTAATTTGGTCACGAAGGGAAACGTTATTCTATGTCCATTTAAACTGTGTCTGACTGACGATAAATAGTAGAATTTTGACCGTCATTTTGTGAAATCCAGTTTTGGAAAATACGAGATCATTATGCGAAGTGTTCATTATTAATTTATGTGTGCGTGGATTCTAAATATTTTATTCCATTTCTTTGTTAGTGAGAGCCGTCGAGTTAAGGCAGAGTTCAGAGTTGTCGTATGAGTTGAGATAGGATTTGTGAATCAGGTGATTGGAAGCCTGTAAATGTGCCGGGATATGTATAAGCCCGAGGGAGATTTTGTGTAACGTTTGGGATGGAAAGTAGAACTAGAGAATCCATGCCGGTATTAATTTGCGACGTGTACAATTAGTGTAGGGCACTTTAAAGTATAATCTATGTGCATTTTGTTGGTCAGAAATATCGTATTTGTTTAATTATGTCGGCGAAGTTAAAAGTTTCATTCTGAGAGGCCAGTCAGGCAAGAAGAAACAGATGGTTCATATCCCAGCAGAGCGAGGTCGTGTCTCAATGCCGTCAGCTGATAGGAGTTCGCAGCTCGTGTAACGGGATTTGGGTAGTGTGTTAGAATTGAGATCGCATTTCTTGGCAACGGAAATCATTATAATTACGGAATCTAGTTGAAATTTTCATCCGGGAATGACGTGTGTGTTATTAGATAGTGTAAATTTGTTTAATTGAGATTGTAATGTGCATTTGAGACCACGAACTTAGAGTATAACGAGTGAGGTTAACCAATTTCAGGGTTGTCCAAAATATAGAGCGATGGTAATGATGATTGTTTTGTTCACGGAAATTTTATGACAAGATATGACATCGTAATCCGTTTACATTGTACGGCGAGTTACTTATGGTTTTGCACTTAATTATCAGGGTTATCCAAGTAGTAATAATGGTTAGTATTAGATTAAATTAAAGTGTGAAGTCACGAAACAAGATGAATACTGGAAATAAGTGATGTAAATTTTTTCCAGCTACCGACGATATCCATCCAACATGATTAAAAATGAATTACGTCAAGACGTTAAGTAGGGACTTGTGAAAGAAACCATTCGTCCGCGGAGATAGAATTTGTTGTTCATTATGATTTCATTAAATCATTTAAATTTATTTAATTATTAAATTCAGTGGAAATGTATTTTGAAATAACCTTAAATCAAGCGAATGACTTGAAGACGCATTCTGGAAAACTTAGTTCATTTTTCAGAGGAATATGTAAATGTTAACGTAACGATTAAGGGGACATATCCGAAGGTAATGGATTTTACTGCCACAAAGTATTGTGAGCATTGTTGTTGTTGCATTATTTGACTTTGATTGATTGAGCAGTAATGTGCTGGGGTTAGTAAAAGTGGAAACTTTGGTCATCAACCGATGTAACTTAATTGTGTTTGGCCTTCAGCTTAGAAACTTGGATGGTCATGGGGTCATCAACCTTAGTGACTTAGAGTAGGGCCATATGCCACCGTAACATCATTTTCCTTGCGATCATCATCCACAATGACTTTAAAGTAACTTAGAAGTTTAGATGTCGGTCCATGACATAGTTGCAGGTCACATCGATTCAATTAAGGGTCCATGCCGTATAACCACTGTGTGGCACACACCGATTGGACTGCCTTAATTATACCCAGAGTCCAGAGTTCGTGTTACGAGGACTGGACCATAAAGAATCACTATGATGGTACATGTAGTCTCACGTGGAAGCCGAATCTAAGGATTTCCAGACTTTCTTTTCTATAATTAATAATTGAAACAATGGTTTCTAATAAGGATGCCCATCAGGCAGTTATGTCAAAGGCTCACACCTTCTGTGTAAAAATTATTGTTGTGTCCAGTGGACTCGATTGGATCCCAATGATGCCGATGATGAATGATTAACTCTTCAGAGATTACTTTAATAAATAGGAATATTTTAAACAGACCTTTCATTTGAGTAGATAGATTAGAATTACTGAACCCTACCTTTACCTCAGCAAGTGACGAAGAACCCGATACGACCCAGGAGACAGATCTCATGAAATTTTGCTGATAGGTAAGGAAGGTAGGTATTCTTCATAGTGGACCAAAAGGGTTCAATATATACAAATGAAATCATCCCGATGGGCGAGAAACTGAAAAGGCATGCACAGCTATCTGATGACAAATGCCTGGTATGTCATCAGACGGACAATATCGTGCATCGAGTTACGACATGCGGCAATGCGGCACTAGTTTGGAGATGGACACCAAACGCTATCTACAGGATATCAGGGACAACAACAACCTGTGACTGTGAGGGAGATACTGAAACTGGAACTAAATCACGGACAGAACGAGAGCGGAAACGCTTGCTTATGGACGAAAGCTGGAGCCATTCGCTACAATATCAAGGCGTACACTCAGCATACAAGTGTGTCATTAAATGGATTTCTGGATCATCTCCGGAAAGAACGTTGGTAGATGGTTAGACAAAAGTGTCTTCAAGAAGGTTTTGAAACACATCTTTTTAAATTCTGAAGTGCCTTCCTGTTAGGCCTATGTGTTGTGTGTAACATCGGTCAATTTTATGAAGAGTGTTTTGTGTTAGTATAACTGTGTACTATTAATTGATTTGGACAACGATCACATAAGAGGTTCCAAGCTACTTTTTAGTTTGTTTCAGTAGTTGACGGTTCTGAATTAATGCTTTAGCTGAACCTTCAACTGCTCCTAGTAAGTAGTGAAATTTCTGAATAGATGCTAGACTGGAATTTTTATGCACCAATAATTTGAAATTTTCTTCAAACGACATCCAGTCTTCATAGTTACCACTAAATAGGAGTAGTTTAATCGCGGGTAATCTGATGTTGATATTTCCGTGCGAAGAATGTGAAGTGTTACTTGTGGTACTACCGGAATTTTCGTGTTGGTCTGGCGACAATAATACTGGTACCTGCATTTTTGCCTTCAAACTGTACACAATGTCATCTACTTCATCTCTATCTACACTATGATCTCGTTTACTATCTTTCACCTCAAGCTGCGATTGAACTAAGTCGTATTTGCTTTCTAAATCAATAAGTGCATCATATCTTACCCCAATTTCTGTTAGGTTTTGAGTAGTGTCGTACTTTTCGATAAAAGTTTTTATTTTTGTGATTCTACCTTTCAGATAACCCCGTTTCTTGTTTATCTTTGCAATTTCGTTTTCATCCATCGTAAAGCACTGGCTCACACGAAGGAAAAGGTAATTGAAAGGAATCTGACCTTGTAAACTGAAGAGTCACACGTTGCATTGTATCAAGTTTCATACGCGTTTCACCTTTACCCTGTAATATCGGGCTCGGAAATGGACCAAATAATGTTGGAATGACGAACTGAATACTGTGGCACACATGTTGTAATACTAAACAGCGACGATTACTCTAGTAGTGGACTGTAGTTTGGTTATGCACGTGATTAGACCCTAAGGCTGAGTCATTTTCCAACATTACACGTAGGCCTAATGAAACTTTTATTTAAATTATTCACGATTAACTAAATGCACAAATATTTACATCTTAAAGAATTAAATGAAATGCGTATGTCTTTTAGTGCCGGGATATCCCAGGACGGGTTCGGTTCGCCAGGTGTAGATCTTTCTATTTGACTCCTGTAGGCGACCTGCGCGTCGTGATGAGGACCCTCTGAACCGAAGGCCAGTACGCTGACCGTTCAGGCAACGAGTCGGACAAGTGAAATGCCTGGATGGCTATTCATTGATTAAGTTTGAAGCCATGTGGCCGTGAATGCGTATCTAGACGACATGTTGTAGCAATGAAGTGTGTCTTGTAGTTGCCGGAAACCAGGTGCATTCTGGTCACTCAAAATGAGACGCTGACGAGAGCGCGCGCTGTATAAATTTTCTGAAAGGATGAAACACAACAACATGAAAGATATACAGACTGTTAAACATACTCGCTACAACGCCCCTGGTTGAAGTACAGCGAACTAACTTTTGCCCGTAACTGTCATGGTGGCTGCCACTTCTTGGTCTTGATAGGTAGTCCTATTATCAGTTCAATGAGTTGATGAGATTATTTTTATTGGAAATTATTTTATTTAAAAATAAATACAACATTTTCAAACACTCTAGCGCAGTGAATACCGTAGTCATTTGCCTGGTTATAAGAATAATTGCGTATGTAGGATGGATAATTCGGCATCATACACTAACAATACAGTCATTCACTACAGAAAGACATGTTATACGTACAGTTGTAACGGTTCAAATCCCGTTACAAGATGATATCTGTATTTTTATTATTTTTTTTTGCTAGGGGCTTTACGTCGCACCGACACAGATAGGTCTTATGGCGACGATGGGATAGGAAAGGCCTAGGAGTTGGAGGGAAGCGACCGTGGCCTTAATTAAGGTACAGCCCCAGCATTTGCCTGGTGTGAAAATAGGAAACCACGGAAAACCATTTTCAGGGCTGCCGATAGTGGGATTCGAACCTACTATCTCCCGGATGCAAGCTCACAGCCGCGCGCCTCTAAGCACACGGCCAACTCGCCCGGTATTATTATTATTATTATTATTATTATTATTATTATTATTATTATTATTATTATTATTATTATTATGTCAGTATTATTATTATGTTATCTGTGAGATTACTATTATTATATTATCATTCTTATTCAATTCGATTTTGCAATGCTTGTCGCTTGCATGATTATAGTTAACTGTATGCATATATATGTGTGTGTGTAGATTAACATTAACGACATGTACAGTGAGAATTGTTATATATCAGATGCTGGATATGACATTGCTATATTGTGCAAAACTGCTGGGTTTTCTGTCAAGTCATCGCCACGTCATGGTACGTCATCGTGCGTATTTAGCGCTGAGCTCAGTTCCTTTGAGTTTCTTAGGTCGCCCCAGGGGATTTCACCATTACATGTAACGGTTTGAGGCGGGTGGGAGTAAATTATTGTTATTTCTGGAGATTACGTATGTGTGCCATGCTGTGCCTATATAAGGTGGGTGCATATTGTAGCGTCAGTCATTATTTAAACTGAAGCAGTACAGTGAAGAAGCCAAAATGGATAAGTGAACAGTCATTGAGTGGACGAGATGGAGAGACCTCAGTCGGTCAGTCAGTCATTATTCTACTGGAAGGAGAGGCACAGTTGGCCATTAAGTGAACGAAGATGGAGTGGCCTCAGTCAGTCAACGGGAGTCATTATTTAAACGGAAGCAGTACAGTGAAGAAGCCAAAATGGATACGTGAACAGTCATTATTCAAATGGAAGGAGAGGCGACAGTTGGTCGGAGTGTGAACGAGATGCAGAGGCCTCAGTCGGTCATTAAGTCAACGGGAGTCTACGGGAAGGAGAAGACTCAGTGAGCAATTAGTTGTAATGCCTTGTAATGACATACCTTCAGTGTTGTTCTGGCATAATTTTTGAATTTTGCTTCTTGGTCTAGTTTGTTAGGTTTTATGCTTTTTTCTACTTATGGCTACCTTCTGAGAACTTCTGTGCAACAAACAGCACATACGCCCGTTAGATGTGGCCTAGAATATCCCCACGGCATCCTATGCCTGTCACAAGGCGCCACTAAACGGGGTAACCCCAGATTCTAAACTTGAGACCACCCGACCCCTGGCTGAATGTAACATTTCTTTCCACATACGGTATCCTACCAGCTTCACCGCTTTAATATTTCTATCGGACTTCTCTTGGCCAATCCTCGCCTGACTTCATTGTACTGAATTCATAGCTTACATTTATATATTTATTTATTTACTTATTTATTTATTTATTTATTTATTTATTTATTTATTTATTTATTTATTTATTTATTTATTTATTTATTTATTTATTTATTTATTTATTTATTTATTTATTTATTTATTTATTTATTTATTTATTTATGTGAGGCGAATGGAGGAGGATAGGTTACCTAGGAGAATAATGGACTCTGCTATGGAGGGTAAGAGAAGTAGAGGGAGACCAAGATGACGATGGTTAGACTCGGTTTCTAACGATTTAAAGATAAGAGGTATAGAACTACAGTAAATGAGGCCACAGCACCAGTTGCAAATCGAGGATTGTGGTGACGTTTAGTAAATTCACAGAGGCTTGCAGACTGAACGCTGAAAGTCATAACCGTCTATAATGATTATTTATTTATTTAATTTATTTATTTATTTATTTATTTATTTATTTATTTATTTATTTATTTATTTATTTATTTATTTATTTATTTAACCTTACACGCCTTCTCAAATACCGTACTCCATCACACAACTTCTCCAGATCCTTTCTATGGCAGATTTAGAGGAAATAAGCATATGTTTTGCCTTCAAGTGTCATGGCTGTCAGTGGTTCATGAAGATTCATAGATGGCGATCAGATTAGCAGTCTATATTTTTAATGTCCTTGATGAAACATAAGTAATGCATTATTCATTTTTATTACATTTTATGCTATTTTTAATTATTTCATTGGAAAATGAGGCTCTGTGAATTAGATCCACTGTTTATTTTAAATTCATACTAAATTTCATCATCATGTTTTAAAACTTAGTTAATGGGTAAATTTTAATTGTTACTTCGTTTCTTTCCATAGCCCGCCTGGTGTCCATGATCGTTAAGGCCACAAGTCTATGCACGGTCTGATGCCGTGGTTAGCCGATTCGTGTCCTGTTCGTGGTAAATATGTTCACCATAAGAATGTTGGCCGGCAGAGTAGGAGAGGTTGTGGTATACAATTTCTAATCACTAGATTGCGAGCCAAAAGTCTGGATTCAGTTCCAAATCTCTCTTCAGTGTTCATATGGAGTGAAGATGACGCTGTGGATGGTGATTCGTCCGTCGGGTGATAAAGTTAAGCCTTGAACAGATTCTTTGGTGTTATTCGACAGGAGTAGGCTATGTACCGGTACCGGGATTCACTCGCTTCCTTCGTGCTGTCATACACTGACTGACAGAGCAAATGCAACACCACGAACGAGTGGTTCGAAAGGGATGAAAGTTGGGGGAAAAACAGAGACGGCACGGACGAATAATTGATGTTCATTTCAAACCGATATGCAGGTTACACAATGCGCACGGCATCGACTCAGTAGGATGTAGGACCACCGCGAGCGGCGATGCACGCAGAAACACGTCGAGGTACAGAGTCAATAAGTGTGCGGATGGTGTCCTGAGGGATGGTTCTCCATTCTCTGTCAACTATTTGCCACAGTTGGTCGTCCGTACGAGGCTGGGGCAGAGTTTGCAAACGGCGTCCAATGAGATCCCACACGTGTTCGATTGGTGAGAGATCCGGAGAGTACGCTGGCCACGGAAGCATCTGTACACCTCGTAGAGCCTGTTGGGAGATGCGAGCAGTGTGTGGGCGGGCATTATCCTGCTGAAATAGAGCATTGGGCAGCCCCTGAAGGTACGGGAGTGCCACCGGCCGCAGCACATGCTGCACGTAGCGGTGGGCATTTAACGTGCCTTGAATACGCACTAGAGGTCACGTGGAATCATACGCAATAGCGCCCCAAACCATGATGCCGCGTTGTCTAGGGGTAGGGCGCTCCACAGTTACTGCCGGATTTGACCTTTCTCCACGCCGACGCCACACTCGTCTGCGGTGACTATCACTGACAGAACAGAAGCGTGAATCATCGGAGAACACGACGTTCCGCCATTCCCTCATCCAAGTCGCTCTAGCCCGGCACCATGCCAGGCGTGCACGTCTATGCTGTGGAGTCAATGGTAGTCTTCTGAGCGGACGCCGGGAGTGCAGGCCTCCTTCAACCAATCGACGGGAAATTGTTCTGGTCGATATTGGAACAGCCAGGGTGTCTTGCACATGCTGAAGAATGGCGGTTGACGTGGCGTGCGGGGCTGCCACCGCTTGGCGGCGGATGCGCCGATCCTCGCGTGCTGACGTCACTCGGGCTGCGCCTGGACCCCTCGCACGTGCCACATGTCCCTGCGCCAACCATCTTCGCCACAGGCGCTGCACCGTGGACACATCCCTATGGGTATCGGCTGCGATTTGACGAAGCGACCAACCTGCCCTTCTCAGCCCGATCACCATACCCCTCGTAAAGTCGTCTGCCTGCTGGAAATGCCTCCGTTGACGGCGGCCTGGCATTCTTAGCTATACACGTGTCCTGTGGCACACGACAACACATTCTACAATGACTGTCGGCTGAGAAATCACGGTACGAAGTGGGCCATTCGCCAACGCCGTGTCCCATTTATCGTTCGCTACGTGCGCAGCACAGCGGCGCATTTCACATCATGAGCATACCTCAGTGACGTCAGTCTACCCTGCAATTGGCATAAAGTTCTGACCACTCCTTCTTGGTGTTGCATTTGCTCTGTCAGTCAGTGTATATCACGTCATTCATTTAATTTCGTTAAATCCTCTGATGAGAATGACGTCAGGAAGTGCATCTGGTCGTAAAAAATCGCTACGATGATTCATCTCACTTCATACCCGTAAGGGGAACGGAACAAGGGTTGGACATTGTTATTTCGTTTCATCTCGAACCATCAGGGGCCGGTGACCTACATTTTAGGCCCCTTTAAACAACAATCATTATAATTATCATCATCAATTAACTGTTAAAATTAGCTGTTAAAATCCTCGACAGGTTCGACAATCGGACCAGACGCCCTGTAGACTAAAGATATGTAAAATAACCATTCAGTCAAATTTCCGGACTATCATTTTTACTCATTGTGAAATTCGTAGACCATATAAATGATTCTTATTCATTTACACTTTATCAACGTACGAAAATAAGACTATTGACATATCAGAGAGGTTTCTGATTCATCTCAAACGTAAAGCGGGATTAGTCGTTTTAGTTATTCGAAAATTCGTATAGCCTACACCCTAATAAACAAGAGATGATTTGAAATTGTACAATAGGAAGTACAGAAACTGGACTATACCCCTCTGGAGGAAATGGTCGTACAGCATACCTTGAGACCTTAGCTACTCAGGGTACCGTATGTCAAATCGAAGTTATACTCCATCTGTAGGCATAACCATGCATTAAAATGTCAGGTGACCCCTCAAAACAAAGCGAATAGTGGTGCGTCCGTGTGGCGTTGTGAGGTATACAGACTACTGTGGTCATCTGAGCACGTTGTACGTAAACCAACATATTCCATGAGACATCTTAACGAGGTTCAAGTCGCAAGGGCCGTCACTTTGATCCAGGAAAGATGGACTTTAAGTCGTGTTGCTGTGGATCTCAATGTCTCTCCGTCAGTTATTCAACGCTTGTGGAATCGCTACAATGAGGCAGGCCAGTTCACAAGAAGGATTGGACAAGGTCATGGACGCACGAAAACCCCGCAGGATGACCGATATCTGACCATCTGAGCGTTGCAGCGTCGTTCAGCAACTGCCAGAGAATTGCAACAAGACCTCAGGAGGGTCACTGGAGTCACGATTTCTGACCAGACAGTAACAAACAGGTTAAGAGAAGTGGCCTTACGACCCGGAGGTCCTGTTCGAGTGCTCCGTTTAACGCAGCAACATCGCGCAGCTCGCCTTCTGTTTGCCCGTACCCACGTCAACTGGCAACTTCGCCAATAGAGACCTGTGTTGTTCACAGACGAGTCCAGATTCCCCCTAATACAGCGTGATGGACGTGAACGTGTATGGAGACGCCGTGGTGAGCAGTACATGCCAAATGTTGTCCAGGAAGGAAGGCGACCGATTCGGACAAGGTTCTGTGATGGTGTGGGGTGGCATCAGTATTGATGGCCGTACGGATCTTGTCGTCCTGTTACAATCCTGTTCCACTACAGACTCTCCAAGGGTAACAGACCAAACAGCCAACGCTGGTTTGAACTTTACAATTCATTACAAGTCATTGTCATAGTGTGAAATATATATATACATATAAAAGACATAGATGTTGCACATCATTACATTAAAATCACACACATTTCCATAGAAAATCAAACAAATTTGTAGACAAGTTGTTGTTAAATAGTTCCCAATAATGTATACACTTTTTTTGCTATTGGTCGCCAGTAGTGTATTTACACAGGTTGGTAACTGTTGCTTAGCATGAAGTAGAGCTGTAATAAACACATTTTGCTGTTGGTGGTAATGAGCACATGCAAAAAAGAGATGGTTTATGTCCTGAATCGACTGGCCATCACAGGAACAGTATGGTGTGTCCACTACGTTGATGCGATAAAGGTGACTTCTAAAACTTCCGTGATTGAAGCGCATTCGAGTGATAGTCGAGATGAATCGTCGTTGAGTGTTCCATTGGGCAAACCAAGGACATCGCGGGGGATTCTGTTCAATCGTTGAGTAAAATTTACCTTTGTGGCTCTTTGTTTCCTCCCACTTCTGTGACCACTGACTATAGGCTCGTTGGAACATAATCACTGTATAATCCATGAAGTTGCTGGGAGTATTCAGGACCTGTCCACTGACACATGCTTTCTTCGTTAAGTCATCTACATATTCATCATGTGGTATCCCGATGTGGGCTGGGGCCGATACGAAGTTTACTCTAGAACCGCGTCTTTGGAGTTCATATGTTTTTTTTTAAATAATACTGATGTGGTAGATATTGGGTTTCTGGAGAATAAGCGGTTTAGATAGTCTGGCATATTTGAGCGCTTCTGTAATGGCAATAACTTCTGCTGCATAGATATAAATATGTTTTGGCAAACGAAAACCTGGAGCTTCATGTTGATCAGGACAATAGAATGCACATCCTACGCCACTTATTGGTATTTTTGAGCTATCAGTATAAATTTTAACAGACGAAGGATACCGGAGACTGAAATATTTTTGACATAACTGCGCCAATCTGTGATCTTTTTGTATATATGTTAGTGATCTATCCACTCCCATAGGGCATATGCAGTGCTCAAATGGAATATCATAAATGTCTGCCACACTCTTTTGACAGTTTTGGGTCAGTAGTGAGCCTAGATGTGTGACACTTTGCAGCAGGAGATATCTTTGATTCAAAGAAAGCCGGTCTTGATCGTCTGCTAAATGTTGTAATCTGCGAAGAGGTATTAGAACTGTTGAATTTTTAGTGTGAGTTTGCTTTAGTATGAACTTATCTGAAAGAAACTGAGCACGGATAGTCAAGGGCATTTCTGCGGCTTCTAAGAGAAGAGCATTAGTTGGCGTGGTTTTCATAGCTCCAAGGCATATGCGAATGCACTGAAATTGAATACTATCTAGTTTATTTAGTAGGCGTTTATTGCCACTGAAATAAAACATGCTTCCATATTCCATCTTCGATCGTATCAGCGTGCGATATAGCACTACGAGAACAAATTTATTTATTTATAATGGAATAGTACTGTGAAGGAAAATTGAAAAAGGTTGAAAATAAATTTTTTGAAAAGTAAATTAATATTGTACCTTGTGTATCAGGGTTTATTAAAATTGGAATAGAGATTTATTTTTCCCGAATTAAAAAGAGCTAATTTGTTATGTTGGTTAATGTAATATTATTATCAAGAATAACGAATCTGTAATGAAATATTAGTCGGTTTTTAAGATATCTGGTTCTGGGTGTGCTCCCCACCAAGTTCGAGTTATTATGCGTAGGATATTGATCCCTTGTTCCAATTTTGGAATAATATGTTGCATATGAGCAGTCCACGTGAGACGGGAATCATAAAATTAGTGGTTCGATTCTCTTTTTTTTTTTGTGAATATTACTGCCGAGAATTTACTTGCAGAGAGGTCTAACCCATGTTGATGTAACCACTGATTTACACGCTGCATAGCATCTGCAAGACGACGCTTGGCAGCAGGTACTGTCGTCGCTGAGGTAAACATGCATACTGTACCAGTAAATTAGCCCGGCTTTATGAATTAATTTTAAAGTTAGCACGAAGTAGGTCTCAGGGAGGGCAATTCTGGGTGGTTTCTAGCTAGGGCTTAGTACAGGAGGCAGGGTCTTATCTACAAGAAATTTTTTAAATAGATTGAATAATAGTTATTTATTCATAAAATGCATTTCAAAGTGCACATCACCTTACTGTTGATGGTCGCTGTCTTCAACATCGCCTTTTGATGACCCGTGTTCCCATTTCACCATGCTAAACTGGCCTGGAACACGTTCTGCAGGTTGCCAATATTATGTTGAGATAAGGTCGGAACACCCAAGTCGGTTTGATATGGGTTTGAGTCCATATCAGATGTAAGGTTTTTCAGGCGTTTGCTCTATTAACCAGCGTTCCGTCTTAGGTCTGACACTAGACTCGTCAGAGTGGGATGTGTCAGACCCTAACCACTGACGCTGGGTGTATGCAGGTGAGTTTATCAGAAGCCTATTTATGAGGCACAGTCTGATAACTGCATACGGGAGATAAATCTCCACAATGGAATTATTGCCCGCCTAGCAATTCCGAATGGAAAATTCTAAATTCCCATAGAGGGAATTAGATATTTTTCACCAATAGAGCATGTCAAAAACATATCAGATATCTAATCTAAGATATCTAATCTAAATATCTGATTCCTTCTATGGGAATTTAGAATTTTCCATATGGGTTTGAGTCTCGAACTTTCGACGTTCTGGACGGTCTCTGACGCTCTACGACGTTCTCCGACGATCTCCGACGATGTTGCGGGGTATTCACTCGTCACATAACTTACACGAGTGTTTAAAATTTCACAGTCCCCCGACACTTTGGTTTAACAGCACTGTTTCATTTAATATGGTTGGGATATGCCGTCGAATTCACTCTTACTCTTGTAGATAGAATTTATAAGTTCACTAAAGATGAAGATGCGGGTAGCATCGAGATTGGAAGAAAATAAAGCACAGTTAATGAATAGAAACAAAGAAACTGAAAATTGTTCACGCACTTGGCACAGTTCGTGGTGATTTTCCACTAAATAAAGTAGCACTTTACATTGAAAGAAATGTATGACTGCTCTAGAGTTTATCAAAGACACTGCTGTCAGTCATGCAATAAAACTAAACACTTTGACGAAGAAGTAAGGTTGAAATGAAAAGCACAGTTCGTTGTTAGGCGCACTTGACATTAAATAAAATAGGTGACTGTTCGAGAGTTTATCAAAGATACTGCTGTCAGTCACATACAAATAATTTCCACACTGTTCAGAAGAAAAATACAAAATTTGTTTGAAATGGATAAAGAACACAGTCTGAGTTCGGAGTGAAACCTTGGTGTCGAAGCACACGATTATGGTAATCACTTGCATTAACATTCATGTGTAAGTTCGATCACTTCCATAAACACCCTTGTATATGAATGAAATTATGCTGATTGAGATTTAACAAAATGTCACAGTTAATAGTATAACGTAGTAGTGTCACAATGAAATTAATGATATGTGTTCAGAGATTACGTTCAGCTGACTGAGATTTTTTTAAAAATATCACAGTTCCTAGTCTATTGCAGTAATGTCACATTTAAATTGATAATATTGGTTCAGAGACTTTCTCACAGGTAACGTGGTATTGAACTCAGTTCTACAAGCACGGAAGTAAGTTATATCGAGAAGTTTCTACATGGGCACAGAATATAAATTCGATTTGACTGTTGTCACCTAAGTCCAATACATGACTTGTCGTAATCAGAGTTCCAACAAACGCAAAATGTGTAAGTTCAACTTGACGGATACAATCCGAGTCTACTATATAAAGACTTTAAATAATTTGATCTTCATCACATGGAAAAATTACAAGTTCAACTTAACTGATAGACACAGTGTTCTAAAGACTTTGTTATACAACAGTGTTCATACGCGCAAAATTTATAATTTCAACACGACTGTCAGAGTTTAAGTACCACATGAAGACTTTGAATATTCGAAGATCGCCTCTGTCAGCACTTCGACGAACACTGCAGCGTGGAGAGTCAGGCTGGACACCCAGCTATGACTGTGTGATCGGGTCTAGTGAGCTCAGCTTATATTCAGTTTGGGGCTCCTACCTCATCAGATAACGTGATCCCTTTGAAGCGGACTATCTCGTGAATCCCTTGAAGGATTTTCTTGAGATTCATAATTTGAGACGTTTATGTTATCCTCTTTAAAATGACGTATCGCTCAAGTCGCTGCGATTACTATTATAGGAGTTTAAAATTGTTTCCCCATCGAATGTTCGCGAAGGCTTGACGTTCATATCCAGAACATACCAGGCCATGCAGGCTACACGTGGCGTCAGACGGGTAATCTACCCTGTCCCTGCAGCTACGTCACGCACACAGCTGTTGCTGGCTCGCCTGCTCGCTCCTCCGAACGTAAACAAACCAAGTTCGCTCTGAACGTCTTGCGTGATGATGAAGTACAATTAATAGCCAAAAAATACGGCATGTAAAGGTCGTAACCGATACAATACGTCGTCAGCATACTGAAGAAGGCTAACTCTAGGAGGCAGAATATTTTCAAAATCTCTGGTATAAATAGTATACAGTAGGGGACTAAGTAATGCACCTTGAGGGACTCCTTGGGTCGATCGTCGTGGCGCGAGAAGTCTATGGTTATAACGAAAATAAAGCCATCTAACATGTATAAAATGATATATACCCGACACAAAAGTTGGAGGCAATCCAAGAGCAATCAGTTTGTCCATTAGTATTGGTATTCGTACAATGTCATACGCAGCGGATATGTCCAAAAGAGATCACAAAGGTAGTGTTTATTTAGAAAAGCTGTATGAATCGCTGTGGTTAATATGGCATGATTATCATACGTGCCACGACCCTTGCGGAATCAATTTTGTGTAGAAGGTAGCAGAGATTGTGGTTCTAGCCACCAATCCAAGCGATTTTTAATCATTCTTTCCACCGTTTTACCAATGCAGGAAGAAAGGGCAATAGCTCGATATCCTGCTGGATCCCTTGGCTCTTTTCTTGGCTTGAGGATGGGTACTACAATTTGTGTCTTCCATGACTCAGGTACGCATTTTTGAAACCAAAGTTCATTGACAATCCGGAGGAAAAGCTGCAATGTTTCGTCAGGAAGGTGTTGTAACATGGGATATCGGATTTCATCGATGCCCGGTGCTGTATTGGCGGAGTTCTTAATGGCCACACGGAGCTCGTTGATTGTAAATGGCGAACAGAGAAAGTGGTCGGAGCGCTCTTCATTAAATGTACACGGTGGATAACTAGGTGATGGTGGCGTAATTCTATCAGCAAAATCCTCTAACCAAGAGGTATCAGGTGACGAATCCTAAGTACTATAATTTCTGTTGCGCAAATGTCATATGCGAAGCCATACTTCCGCTATTGGAGTTTCCTTACTCAATGTGGAGCAGTATTTTTGCCAACTCTGTTCCTTAGTTTGCTTGAGAAATTGCTTAGTTCGAGCAGAAATCTTCTGATATTGTAGGTATGTTTCTTGGGTAGGATATGTTCGGAATTCCCGGAGAGCCGTCCGCCGGAGAGCAATGGCGCAGGAACAATCAGCGTTCCACCATACTGTTGGAGTGTTTTTCTGACCAGGAGGTTTTCTCAGGGGGATAGATATATGAGAAACACGTTCTATCATCTCAAAAAAGGTATTATAATTATCCATGGCGGATGTTTGAGTCCGAAAACAGCGTGTTTCCTCAAGTATTTTAGCCGTAAAAAGCGTCCAGTCTGCACCATGCATATTCCACTTGCTTGATGGATATGGTGACGGGTTACTTGTAGGAGAAATATCAATGTTTATAAGTATTGGATAGTGATTTGAACCAAGCGAGTCTTTAAGAGGATTCCAGTGGGTGATTGTGGCAATGGCGGGAAAGCACATTGTTATATCAACTGCCGATGGACGGTGATATAAGGACGGAAGTAGTGTTGGTTAGCCGTCATTCAATATGGATAGATTGAAAGTGTCGACTGTCTCTAAAATATTGCAACCCTGTCGGTCGGTGAAGGCACATCCCCGGATAGTACTGTGTGCATTGAGGTCTTCGCTTATAAAGTACGATGGTGCCAAAGGAGATAAAATTTGATTCCAAACTGCCGGTGTTATAATTCTGCCTGGTTTACAATATATTGAAAGACATGAGAACTCAAGCGCAGGTGAATGAATACAATGAAAGACATGTGAACTCAAGCGCAGGTGAATGGATACGTGCTGCAACGAGTTGTATACCAGAATCTATCCGCACTGTGACAGGCAGTACTTTAAAAGGAACTGCGTTATGTATGAAAAGTGCTGTGCCTCCTTTCCCATCGAGCTGATCGTCTCGTAGAATATTATAATTTCGAAATCTTATAAGTTTTGATGCCTTGAACCACGTCTTGGAAATCGCTGCCACCTTGATATCTCTGCAACCAAGTTCGTGCTCTAAATTTTCCTTATTAGCAATGGCAGATCTAGCATCCCACTGCAGGACCTTAAAACCCATTGAATTTATTTATTAAACTAGATATTAAATCCCGAATGACATGGGGATTTTCTATGGGTGTTGTTGTCTGAGACGAGGTGATTATATGCATGATAAGTTTGACTAATTCTTCTATAATGATTTCGATCGATGGGATGATCAGGAATGTTATGTGAACGAGGAGGATATGGGTTTTGTCTAATAGGTGTAATTGGTAATTGTTGAGGAGCAAACACTCGTTGGTGTGGGGGAGGGTAAGCTGGGGAGGGAAGGGGAGCTTGGCGGCGAGTAGGACGTAGAGTGGAGAGGGAGGGAAGTTGTCGTTGCGTAGGCGCGGCATGATGCGGTGAGAGTAGCCCTTGTTCCTGTTGACCTTAATATTGTGGATGGGATAACTGTTGTGATGATTGCATTGATGGCAAAGCTGTATGATACTGAGTGTCTAACATAGATGAGTTTTGTAGTGGTTGTGTTGGTAGAGGAGGAAATTCTTCGCGACTACTTTATTGTAGTACAGTAGCAACCACCTGAGCGTATCCCTGACTTTGCTGCTCTGTTGATGTATACGTGTTTTATAAGCAGTTGCCCTTTTCATGTCTCGCTGTCTAACGTACACCGGAAAGTTCTTATCTGAAGCAAAATGTTGACCTTCACAGAGTGCACAACAAATTTCCGTGGTATTGTCACAGTTTTCTGTGAAGTGTGGACCCGCACATCTATTACAGCGCCCTACTCTTGACTTACATTGGCCTTGCCTGTGGCCCAGACGTAAACATAATGTCACACTGCACTACCGGAGCAACATACGGTTCCACAGCACAGCTAGTTCCCAATATAGCTATATGAGTGGGGAGGGACTGCGATAGAAAAGTTACGAGACACACTGGGATTGCTATAACTTGATCTGGGTTCGTATGTGATCTTTTGGTATATCTCTTAATACGCACAACTGTATATGGAGAATCAATGTCTTCTAAAAATTTCCTGGTCGCTTAACGTGGTGTCGACATTTCTGATTATACCCTGTTTATGGATCAGAAAGTTGGGAATGTAAGCTTCTAAATTCCTTTGTTTAAAAACATCACATTGTACAATTAAATTTGCAGATCCTGCCTGCGAGCTACAATTTTTAAACGATTTTTTCCAATAGAGCGGATGTCAACCACTTCCTTTTTAAAGGCATTGTTATGTTGAAAAAGCAGTTTACCTATCGACATAGGGTATAGATGACCAACTTTACTGTCCAAACTTTCTACGAAAATACAGTACGGGCCTATGTCTGTGCGACTATATCTATTGTCTTTACTTTGATAGGTAGGCGCTCTCTTATCAGAACTAAGCTTATTTGAACTTGAGTGATTATTTACTGGCACGTCTTGGACCGAGGGATTACTAGATGTTGAAGTACTGGCGTCTGACATATCCATGTCTATCAACTTTTCGACTTCGTTTATGGTTCCATTTGACTGTCCTGCCATTTGTCCACAAAATCGTTTAGCTGGTTGATGAGGCACATCTACACTATTATCTAAAAGGTCACTTGCGTGATGAGGAGTACATACATTATTACCTGCAGGTGTGATGCTTTCTTGTAGTGAGGGGGTATGAGTGCCCGTGTTCTGAGCGGCGTGATGTTGTTGCTGGTGCTAGTCCTGCTGCTACTGTTGATGTTGGAGTTGCTGATGAGAATAGCATGTTAACTGTTAATGATCATAACTGGCAGGTGCTGGTTGAAATTGTGATGTTCCGTTCGATAGAAAAGGCCTATGGTTCATTGAGTCTAATTGAGGTAGCGAGTCGTGCATATAACATGTCTCTAATGCCAACTTAATGGGTCAGCCATTGTATAGTATTAACTAACTGATACTAAACTTTTCCACAATTCAATGTATTTCACTAATGAAATGTTTATTCCGAAGATGGTTTCACTGCCGCACTGACAAGTCTCACTAGCTATAGCGGAGTCGAGCTATGTTACAACCTGCCTGTCCAGCTGCTCACCACGAACTGTGTTTTGTTAGACTTGTATGTATCAATAATCAGTAAAGTTGCACAGAGGGGCATCCCATTACATCGGCCGACAATCCGGCGGACGCTCCCTCCCGGGAAGTGCATTCCACAGTATACGTGAGCCTCGATTCTCTATAAAAGCGAGGCTCACCCCGGGAGGGACGTCAGTCGGCTGTTGGTCGTGCGATGGAGCATCACCTTTTTTATCATGTATCTTTCGAGAACATAACATTTATAGTTTAAAATTAATACGAAACATAGCGCCTCAAACCTGTAACTGTAATGATACACATACACTCACAGCGGCGATTGCGAAATTGAGAAAATAACATTTTATGAATGAAGTACTATATCCATTTCGTCACAGATGATAACTGATGCCCTCTGTAAGTGCTTAAATGTATCTGCCTTTAGCCTTAATAAGCTCAAGAACCTCTGTCAGACTTCCAGGTTTACACTATTAAACTTTAAAAAACCTTGGCCCAATTTTGAAAGGTTGGGCGATAAGGTAGAGGATATCTCTGTTTTCGCTTGAGGAGAGAGAGCTCTTAAGGTAAAGGTATTTGCAATGTCCTGGAGGCCCCACTTCACTCTCTTGTATTTGCTCAGAAGGGATCGAATTTGGCCCGGGCAAAAACATTGAGACCACAAACGCTTCAGTTCACTATGCGATTCTTGTTTTGAATTGTGCGGAGATCGTTTCGTAAAAGGTACAGCATATTTTGTAAGTTTGGACCTGTTCAGGGCCACAAATTATTTCCTTGATGACAAATGTTCCGTCTTCGGTCTCTGTATTTCGGTTTTTAGCCGATTGATTTCTTCTTTGGTATTGTCACCTACCTCGATAATCGTGTCTGTACTCGTTGACTGTTGAAGTTCTGTAGAACCTAATATAATAATTTCTGTGAACAAGTAGAAAATCATAGAGAGAAGGAAATATAGTAACAGGAATAGCGTATTCAGAATAATTTCCGACTTTTTCCATTCAGAATATCAGTACAGTAATTATTTTAATACCACTGATGGCGCAAATGTTGTCAGCTGATCGTCATCATGTCTTGTATTTGCAGAATTAATGTCATTTCCATACCAGTTAGGAAGACTTGTTTGATTATTGTTTGCATGAAGGAACTTTGCCAAATGAATGGAGAGTTGCTATAGTAGCCCCTGTACATAAAGGAAAGGGTGATAAACATAAAGCTGAAAATTACAGGCCAGTAAGTTTGACATGCATTGTATGTAAGCTTTGAGAAAGCATTCTTTCTGATTATATTAGACATGTTTGCAAAATTAACAACTGGTTTGATAGAAGGCAGTTTGGGTTTAGGAAAGGTTATTCCACTGAAGCCCAACTTGTAGGATTCCAGCAAGGTATAGCAGATATCCTAGATTCAGGAGGTCAATTGGACTGTATTGCGATTGACTTATTATCTAAGGCATTTGATAGGGTAGATCATGGGAGACTACTGGCAAAAATGAGTGCAATTGGACTTGACAAAAGAGTGACTGAATGGGTGGCTCTGTTTCTAGAAAACAGAACTCAGAGAATTAGAGTAGGTGAAGCTTTATCTGTCCCTCTAAAAATTAAGAGGGGAATTCCTCAAGGCAGTATTATTGGACCTTTATGTTTTCTTATATATACATATCAATGATATGTGTAAAAAAGTGGAATCGGAGATAAGGCTTTTCGCAGATGATGTTATTCTGTACAGAGTAATAAAGAAGTTGCAAGATTGTGAGCAACTGCAAAATGACCTAGATAATGTTGTGAGATGGACAGTAGGCAATGGTATGATGATAAACGGGGATAAAAGTCAGATTGTGAGTTTCACAAATAGAAAAAATCCTCTCAGTTTTAATTACTGCGTTGATGGGGTGAAAGTTCCCTTTGGGGATCATTGTAATACCTAGGTATTAATATAAGGAAAGATCTTCATTGGGGTAATCTCATAAATATGGTTGTAAATAAAGGGTACAGATCTCTGCACATGGTTATGAGAGTATTTAGGGGTTGTAGTAAGGATGTAAAGGAGAGAGCATATTTGTCTCTGGTGAGACCCCAACTAGAGTATGGTTCCAGTGTATGGGACCCTTACCAGGATTACTTGATTCAGGAACTGGGAAAAATCCAAAGAAAAGCAGTTCGATTTGTTCTGGGCGATTTCCGACAAAAGAGTAGCGTTACAAAAATGTTGCAAAGTTTGGGCTGGGAAGACTTGGGAGAAAGGAGACGAGCTGCTCGACTAAGTGGTATGTTCCGAGCTGTCAGTGGAGAGATGGCGTGGGAGGACATCAGTAGACGAATAAGTTTGGATGGTGTCTTTAAAAGTAGGAAAGATCACAATATGAAGATAAAGTTGGAATTCAGTAGGACAAATTGGGGCAAATATTCGTTTATAGGGAGGGGAGTTAGGGATTGGAATAACTTACCAAGGGATATGTTCAATAAATTTCCAATTTATTTGCAATCATTTAAGAAAAAGCTAGGAAAACAACAGATAGGGAATCTGCCACCTGGGCGACTGCCCTAAATGCAGATCAGTAGTGATTGATTGATTGATTGATTGATTGATTGATTGATTGATTGATTGATTGATTGATTGATTGATTGATTGATTGATTGATTGATTGATTGATTGATTGATTGATTGATTGATTGATTGATTGATTGATTGATTGATTGATTGATTGATTGATCTGCCTCCAATTTTTTCTTTTAATGGGAAGCCCAGTCGTCCCTTTCATAGTTGAAGGAAATATCCGGAAACAATTCTAGCACAGTAAGGGTTGATTTTATCAACTCTTTTACATCATAACATTCATTTAACCCATAAATAATATATTTTGGAAAGCCATGATAAAGTATATCCTCAGTTTTATAGGCCATATTTTTACACTCTGCAACAGCGCCGTTATTCCTGCTTTTACTCATTTTACTACCTCCATGCACTAAATAAACGTCACTCACAAGTTGTACTAATTCACTTAATAAACACGTAGTAAACAATTAAACAGCTGACCGGAGACTGCTTACTAATGTTACCGCTTGGAAATCACTGTAGAAATGTCCTCACAGTGACGTCACAAGCTACGAGAGCAATTAGCACGGGGAGGCGATTCTGGCACCCCCTGAGAAAGATCTGCATAGACAACTTTCACAGAGCCCTCCATCGGGCTGGCATAGAAAGATTAGCGGGGACAACTTTCATAGAGCCATCTACCGGCGAATACAGTTAACTGCAACGACCTGAGCTTTTCTTTTGATGTATAATACATAGGTGTTAGTATTGCGGCTTTCTCACAATATTGTGTTACATGTTTAAGTTATATGCTTAGATATCGTCTTATTTTTCTTGGAAGATTTTCAATTATTGTTTTTACCTGTTGTTAGATTATTGTTTGTTTGATATACTGCGACAAAGTGTATCGATGTGTTATTCAATTGTACGTTTGTGTGCATCGATGTATGATTGGCTTCAGCAATGATACCGATACTCCTGTATAAAAGCGATAGGTGAGAAAAGAGCTCACTGGCGCTATTATGGCATGTGAAAGCACATCCTATTTCAATTGACAGTAAGAGCTGTTTTGTTATATTCATAATTATAATAATAAATGGGATTCCGTTTTTATTGTAAAACTACATCAGTATCATTTTTATGAACGGCATATTTTCAGTAATTCAGCATTTATATGTTGCCAAGGTTTTACCTTCGCGTCAACATTCGCATTTGACTTTAATTTTCCTTCTATATGTGAAATAGTAGATATTCGATTATTTAACCTCTTAGTTACATTCATATAAACTCATCAGTTGCCTGCATTTACCAAGACAGCCGACTTACATAACTTCTGCACAATTTCTAACAACCACGAACTCACGACGTTAATTGGAATGAAACAGGATCAACGAAAGCATGCAGTTTGGGTTTAAAACTTATAAACGCACGTTTACTCAAAATAAGTTATAAATGAAGAAATCTAGGTGCATACCCATGCATTCTCTTCGACTGTTCATGATAATGGCGAACACTCTTCTTTCAATTTCAAGACGAGTTCACAGTAAGAACTCTTATCTTTCAATTCTTAGTATTTATTAAAGCCTATCCCTGTAGCACAGATAAAAGATAACAAGAGCGTTCATTATGTAAAGACGAAGTGTCCAATAAAGTAAAATCTATACCAAATCAAAGCTCAAAGAAAATTTCTGCCCTGACATCAAACACAAATTTCATTTTTCATGTCTTTTTTATATCAGTCAATAAAATATCGCAGCTCCGCAAGAATAGTGACACAACTAAAAAATGTATAACTTGAGCCGAAACTGAGAAGAGATGGCATTAGATATTACAAAAATACAACTCAAAAATGAACGTTTCCGAAAAAACAATTTAAAACTTTAGAACACCACATCAAATCAATATAATATTTTATCAGACTAATAATTTAATTTCGTGTGGCTATTTCTAGCCGAGTGCAGCCCTTGTAAGGCAGACCCTCCGATGAGGGTGGGCGGCATCTGTCATGTGTAGGTATTTATTGTGGTGGAGGATAGTGTTATGTGTGGTGTGTGAGTTGCAGGAATGTTGGGGACAGCACAAACACCCAGCCCCCGGGCCATTGGAATGAACCAATAAAGGTTAAAGTCCCCGACCCGGCCGGGAATCGAACCCGGGACCCTCTGAACCGAAGGCCAGTACGCTGACCATTCAGCCAACGAGTCGGACTTTATCAGACTATTTCTACATGATAAAATTGACCATATATTACATCACATGCTCACAGAGTTTCAATGAAAATAATCACAACCAAGAAGTGTCAATAATCTTGACTGACGATGTTCAGGATGCTGAAGTGGTATAACGACATTTGTGATTTTTCACGAGAAAGAAAGGATCTACATTTATGACAGTTTTCTCTATATTATTTTTGCATATGGTTCAGGTCATAACTATAAAATGACGTTTTTTGAGGGGTGCGATATTGTATTTCAAAGAATTCAGTTCTCATCAAAGGAGATGTTTCCGAACTAAGACGTATTTGATTTTCTTTCAATTTATTTTACGTGACACCGACAGGGATAGGTCTTATGGCGACGATAGAATAGGAAAGGCCTCGGAATGGGAAGGAAGTGACCGTGGCCTTAATTAAGCTACAGCCCCAACATTTGCTTGGTGTGAAAATGGGAAACCACGGGAAAGCATCTTCTGTGCTCCAACCCACTATCTCCCGGGTGCAACCTCACAGTTGCGTGCTTCTGACCACACGGCCAACTCGCCCGGTTGTGTCTGAAAAATGAACAAGTTTCCCTCTCATTCGTCTCAACGTATTTAGCCCCAAGTATTGTTTGTGTTATTTTTGTTAATCTGATTGCTATCGGTGTGCTATGGACTGATCATTGAGCTGCATTAAGGCCGTGTAACTCGATCCTCATGCCATGTGAGCATGATCCAGTTCTGAGGGCTTCGTTCTTAGTATCAAGATAATAATAACGCTATTGATTTTACGACTCGCCAACTACTTTCGACGGTTTTTAGAGACGCCGAGGCGCCGGAATTATGTCCCGCAGGAGTTCCTTTACGTTCCAGTAATTCCACTGACACGAGGCTGACGTATTTGAGCACCTTCAAATACCGCCGGACTGAGCCAGGATCGAACCTGCCAAGTTGAGGTCAGAAAGTCAGTGCCTCAACCGTCTGAGCCACTCAGCCTGGCTTAGAACAATGAGATTCGATGTCCGATGTGAGGTGTCTTAAGTAACGGGTGTTTGTGTACCTCGTGATTCGATTAATATTGTCTTTGGCCTTGTCTTTGTGTACTTCCGTTTCTTAGTGCGACCTTGTAATCAGCGTATGGGCATTACTGCTGACTACGTTGTGTACGCGTTGCAGGTTTCTTGTTTCGTAGAGTTAATGACTTCACCAATGTATGCATAGTCAAGTTTTCGTTATGAGGAAGTTTACGTGTTGAATATTAATGTTCATTTTCCACATCGTGAGGTATTACAATTGGGTTGCCATAATTATTGTAGGAAAAAAATACGGACAATTTTCTTCGGAATTATAAATTGAGAAAATCAACGGTGCTTATGTAAGAAGGTCGTTCGTAAATATTGAAATCTACATATAACTGGAAGTCGGTTTGGAGTGATCTATAATCGTATAAAAATGAAAAGAGACATGAATTAATGAGGCACTTCGAAGCATCTTAGAAAATTAAAAACTCGCTATCAGAGTAGCTGATGACCTCGGGCCTAGAAAATCGAAAATTCCCGAAAGTCCCCGATGGGCCAGACTGGGGGAGGGGTTGAAGTATATGGCTCTGCATAAGAACGCAAGTGTAGGCATTTCGTTCACCCAGTGGGGTGTAATTTTCTAAAACGATGACCTATGATTTTCATGGGCTTAAACGATTCTTTAAAATTCTAATTTTACCACACCCCCACCAAAAACAAAACAAGATGGCGGTACATTCTGCCAAAGAGCTAGAAAATTGAAATTAGGCAAAATTATAGCTTTTAGCCTGTAACCGACGGAAATTTCCAATATGTTCAAATATTTCACGTTTTACCCCCCAAAAATATCGAAATATGGAGGCAATTTTAATGAGGTTGCTGAGCTTTTATCGAGGTATTTGGAGCCTAAGCGGTAAGTCATATCACAAAGCGGATATCATAATCGCGGCCCAATTTGGAGAGATCTACAACTTTGGTCCTATGACTTCTTGTCGTATTTCGATCCCGTAAACGTTAGATAGAGCTACATTTCTCGACTGTATGTAAATTTTGTAATTTTTACACGTACGGCATATTTTATAGTTTGACACACTTACAGAAAAGACAGAATGATCAAATTCGACACACATATGCGAGGCAAATTTTATTATTCTAGGTGCTACATAAGTATGCGAAAAATGAAGCAATGTGTATAAACTGTACCCAAATTTCACCCTATTCAGTGTCTAACTCAATCTAACCCATAAATATAGGAGCTACGGGAAAATGTCATAGGAGCAACCATTTAGATCACTAAAATATGCGTCTTGTGGTGTGATCGATTTGTCGATGTGACTTACCGTTTGGCAGCAGTTAATCTCGAAATGAAGGTCTGCAATTATAAACGTGTATACACTTTCGTATATCTATCTATATAAGTTACACTGAAGTCGATTTGTAGTGATCTAGAAAGAGGGAGGGGCGCCTGCCATTATAATTAAACTCTACAAATCAATATTGACTATCAGTAGGAGAAACATCTGCAATTGTAATCAACAATCCCCACATCGACTGTGACTAGCAGTAGGAGCGTGGGCCTGCAAGTATAACGGAAACTCCCCAACTGCACTGTAATTAGCATTAGTAAAGGGGGCCTCCCATTGTAATGAAAAATGTCTTTCTCGATTTTACTGGCGGAAAGCAAGGGAGCATGCAATTTTGGTCAAATCTCCCCATCTCGATTGTGTCTGTCAGTAGGCAAGTGTGCCCGCCATTATAAACATAATTCCCCAACTAGATTATGGCATGCAGTACGCAAAGTGGTCAGCTATTATAATCGAAACTCCCCAACTCGACTGTAACTGGCAATAGGAAAGATGACCAGTCGTTATAAAGAGTACTCCCAACTCGACTGTTAATAACAGTAGGAAAGTGTGCCTCTCATTATAATGAAGACACCCAAATTCGATTGTCACTTGTAGTACGCAAGGGCCCTGCTATGATAATGGAAGCACCTCAACTCGATTGTGACTTGCAGTATGCAAGGAGGCCTGCCATTACAATTAAAACTCCCAATCTGGATTGTAACTGTCAGTAGGCAAGTGTGCCTCCTATTAAATCAAAACTCCCAACTCGATTGTTGCAGCCATTAGGAAAAGGGACGTGTCATAATGATCAACACCACAACTGGAATGTGTGTGGAAGTAGGGAAAGGGCCCTGTCATTGTAATGAACACTCCCCACCTCGATTGTGAATGGCAGTAGGCAAGTAATCCTTCCGTTATAATTGAAACTGCCGAACTCAATTGAATAGCTACGTGCAGAAAAGATATAAGTCCAAAAGAGCATTTTTCTGGAAAACATAAAAATAATATTTTGGAATAATATATCACCCAAATCACATTTAAAACAAGTGCGTTAGGTAGGTTACACCTCAGTTATAGATTGTTTAAAAAAGTGTCGATGTTCAGCTACGTCATTTTCCATTTAGAGGCCTCTTCTGAACAAATCACAAACAAAAGTGAAAATATAACAAAAATGTGAAGGTTAATACAATCATGAATTTTAAAATGTTAATCAGATACAATCAATATGTTTCAGAGTTACAATTATTGATTATTGTAAGATCTCAACTTTTCTGAGTCTCTGGACTAAGGCCCCTTCTGCAAAAGTCACCTATGGATAGCAGCACCTTGACTTTATTGGGAAGAGGCCAGAGTCTGTGACTGAGGGCCTTTTACCTTGAATAGTGTTAGTTGACTCCTCGTTTACTGACTACCATGAAGCCGGACTGAAGCCATTTCAGCATGAATACATGCATGTACTGTAGGATTGTTCAGAACGTCAATATAAAAAATTTATTTTCGTAAAAAGTGGACTGAGGCCCTTTCTGCATACAACGATTTAATTGTGAATGGCAGTAGAAAAGTTGGCTTGCCATTATCATGACAACTTCACAACTCACAGGTTACATGGGAAACAACGTATGGGGACCTTCCCGTGACGTTTCTCAGATAACGCTAAGAGACATGCAATGTAGTAAAATCTTACTCATTGCGTGTACAGTAATTTACGGAGAAATCCGTATACAATGTAGAATACCATAGTGAAGCACGGGTATATTTGCTAGTTAGTTGATAAATCAGATAGCTTGCCTACATTTGTATAATGTTTAACTTATTGGCTCTTGTGGGATACCAGGTAGTACGGGGAACGAACGGATCGGAGCTGGAGATTCCCGCGCATTCAGACGGAGGCACCGAGTACAACCGCAAGTGAAATCGCGTTTCCTCCGAAACCTCCATTTCACTCACCGTTTCCTTTATCTAAGTAGTAGAGTTGCTGCATTGTCACTTGAACGTTACGTACGTGCTGTACAACGTTTTAGAATGCAATTCTGATGAATGGGTGTGGGCTGTAGGGCCTATTAGCAAATTATAAGAAATGAGGTTACAACTTGCAGTGATGTGACAACACATATTTGATGTTCCGAGTACTGACTTTTCTTCATTAATGTCTGTCTCCTTGCTGGCCCTTGATCACAGGGGTCCCGGGTTCGATTCCAGGCAGAGTCGGGAATTTTAATCATCATTGGTTAATTCCGCTGGCACAGGGGCTGGGTGTATGTGTCGTAATCATCATTTCATCCTCATCACGACTCGTAGGTCACTTGCGGGAGTCAAATCAAAAGACCTACACCTAGAGAGCCGAACAAGTCCACGGACACTCCCGGCACTTTAAAAGCCATACGCCAATTCACTTCATCATTTTTTCATGAAATACTAATAATATAATTTATTGACTGAAGGCAGATGGTTACCGGTAAAAGAAATTACAGTTTGAGGAACATAAAAACATAAATAATAAAACTCTATTCCGCAGATGCACCAAGTGATAGGCCGACGTACGGGATTAACAAATGAATAATAATAATAATAATGGTAATAATAATAATAATAATAATAATAATAATAATAATAATTGTTACCGAGTTTTGTGGATGTGCAGAGGTGAAAGAAGGTGCGGGGGTGAACAGGTCTCAAAATACGAAATTAAAGTTAAGATAAAGTTTAACAAGGTTATATTTTCTTTGCAAAATCAAGAAATAACAAGAATGGCAGGTACAGAGTAGCAAAGCAAACAATCGGGAATGTACAATTACAGAGTTACAGGATTTGGGCTCCGAGAGCCAGACACATAATTCTTGAGCAATAAGCTCAGCCTTACGCTATACAAGATTCAACCAAGGGGCAGAAGACCCCAATCATGCCCAGGAGCTCTTGCTCCCAATTACACAGTAAAGCCTCCTCGAGGCACGCAGAAACAAATTTTAAGAAAGAGCGACCCGCTCTTAAGTTCGAGCCTATCAAAGGCCACACCAAACTCCACTTTCAAGCTGTCCTCCAAGGACACATACACAGGGTTAAAAATACCCAACCTACTGAGGCCTATTCAGAGAAGAAACAGAAATATTACATGGCCTCTAAAATACCAACTTGAGAGGAGGCGTTTTTGCAATCCTAATATACTTTATTTAAAACCTACTTGGCGCTAGGCCTCTAATGCAAGGGCTAATCCCATACATAAAGAGGTGACTTATAGAAGGAGACAATTTACATTACATTAAGGAAGAAACGGTTGTGAAAATAAGTTCACCTCAACGCAATATGAGTAGGAGCTCGAGAGGGTTAAGCACTCTCTATCCCAATATGTAGTTTAAAAAGATAGAATTGGTACCAAGTGTCTTTACATTTTAGGGAAAATTACATGGTAAAAGGCTTCGGACCTGCCCCGAGAGTTAAACTGCTGAGCTAGCAAGAGACGAAGTTATTAAACGGCCATTACCTGGTGGTTGAACTGCTGCCCGAAGAAAAGAGGCGCTTCCCGCCCCCTGCTACGTACTTTACACACTGATAGATGTTACTGAAGTGGCGCGGAGACCCGAAAATCAGCAGTTTATATACCCTCGTGGAAAGTTCGAGGCGTTTCAGGAATGAGAACACCCTCCCACAAGAATTTTATTGGCTAACAACGAAAACCCCTACACAAGATGAAGAAGAAACACATTATTGGTGGAAAATTAATTACAGAAATTCCTTATTGGTCAAATTCAAAACTGGCGGAAAGAAAGGGTTAATATTGCCAACTTAAACAATAACTGAAAGAAATTTAACAAAGAACAAACTTATGAATTCAAAATTTCTCCAAAAAACACAGTTCTTTCACTTCGCACTAGGGTGCATAATTGTAGTTCTTCAGTAGTGCCATCTGGAAGAGAATGTCCACACTTCTTACTACAGGCAAACCAAAAATACATCGAAAACGACCCAGTTCAGAAACTTCAAAATTTACAAGTAGGGACATCTTCTGAGAAACTTGAGAATTAACACAGTAGATAAAGTTCAGACTTCCTCCAGTAGACGAGTTTCAACTGGCGCAAAGTTTGAATTAGCGGCGTGGAGGTGTACCGCCCGGTACAATAATAATAATAATAATAATAATAATAATAATAATAATAATAATAATAATAATAATAATAATAATAATAATAATAATAATAATAATAATAACGAAAACCTAAAACCTGTTTTCCAGTCATTGACCGGGTCAGGGATGTAATGAATGAATGAATAGGCTATTAGTACGATAGGGTTGCCATTCCCAAAGTGATTTATTAATGACTGATAGATACTATGAAATCAGAATGGAGAATGTTGCTGGAATGAAAGATGACAGGGAAAACCGGAGTACCCGGAGAAAAACCTGCCTCGCCTCCGCTTTGTCCAGCACAAATCTCAAATGGAGTGACCGGGATTTGAACCGCGGTATCCAGCGGTGGGATGCCGACGCGCTGCCGTCTGAATCACGGAGGCTAATAATAATAATAATAATAATAATAATAATAATAATAATAATAATAATAATAATAATAATAATTTTACCGGAGGTACACCAACTCTGTATATTCAAACTAAGCGCCTTTTGGAAGGCCATCTGTTATAAGAACAGTGAAACTTATTTCTGAAGAAGTTTCGAACTTTCTCCAGATAACTCTACCATCAATTTGTGTGCTGCCTCTGGTGAGAGGATGGACAATTAAATTCAAGATAATTTTGTATTCATAGGTTTTCAAAACTGAATAGTTTTTGGGGTGCTTTTGGTGTTCTAAGGTTACTAGTTCTTCTATCTCTTCCCGCCTGCTTAAAATTTTAGCCAATCGGGAATTTTTGATATTTATGGAATCAACCAATAAAAACTGTGGGGGTGGACAGGGCTTCGGCCCAGAGAATTCTGGAACCTTCCTCTCCACTATAAAAGCTGGGACCTTTGGGCCATATTGTCTTTCGATCGCTCCAGTCAAAAGGCATAGAGTGTGTTTATGGAGGAGGCAGATGGCTTGCCTCGTCCACCTCCAGAAGGCCCACCAGCTCAAGGTAATGGCACATACCTTTTAATCATGTAATAGTCTCAGAAAGCTAATTCGAGAGGAAGGTTTCAAAAATCCTATCTTAATGTAATCTTTCAATGTAACTTTTCAATCAGGTCTAAAGGCCTTAGTCTAAAGGAATAAAGTCTGTGAACCCTTTGTATTCCCTTTCAACTTAGTATTGAGGTGACTATGACTTCGTAAAAAAACAAAATAAAGGCAAAGTCACCTCCATACAGGCCATGAAGGCCCTTGGGGGAGTGAAATGTAAAGGCTTCCACCATTGTTAACCTCAGCACGTGATGGGGTAGAGTGGTTAGCTCTACGCCCGGCCGCTTTTGCCCCCAGGAATTAACCTGGTACTCATTTTTGGTGTAGGCTGAGTGAACGTCAGGGCCATATGCACCTCCGGAAGTGGAAATCTCGTTTTTTAAATTTTACGACTTCCTGACTGGGATTCGAACCCACGTCCTTCCGGGCGAACCAAGCACACCTTTACCGCCTCGGCCAGGCAGCCCCTATGACTTCGTAGACATTAACATTTTTCTTTTGTAATTTAAAGCCTTTTTAATATGCTATTTGTTCGGGGAGTCGACCCATGTGGATCTTTTGCCCCTAATTTAAAGCTTTCTCTCCATCAAGTCACCTCCGTAGTATAGGCTTAGCCTCCGTAACTTACTTACTTACTTACTTAATCTGTTTATTGTCCAGGGTTGGCTTTTCCCTCGGACTTAGCGAGGGATCCCACCTCTACCGCCTCAAGGGCAGTGTCCTGGAGCTTCAGACATCGGATCGGGGGATACAACTGGGGAGAATGATCAGTACCTCTCCCAGGTGGCATCACCTGCTATACTGAACAGGGGCCTTGGTGGGGGATGGGAAGATTGGAAGGGATAGACAAGGAAGAGGGAAGGAAGCGGCCGTGGCCTTAAGTTAGGTACCATCCCGGCATTTGCCTGGAGGGGAAGTGGGAAACCACGGAAAACCACTCCCAGGATGGCTGAGGTGGGAATCGAACCCACCTCTACTCAGTTGACCTCCCGAGGCTGAGTCGACCCCGTTCCAGCCCTCGTACCACTTTTCAAATTTCGTGGCAGAGCCGGGAATCGAACCCGGGCCTCCGGGGGTGGCAGCTAATCACACTAACCACTACACCACAGAGGCGGACAGCCTCCGTAACTTCGGGCCAAAAGATTTTCAAGTGAATTTCAAAGGGTGCAAGTATTCGCCTCCTAACAATTTGATTTACAGCCAATAACATCAACCTTTTCTTTTTCACTAAGGCCATGTAGAATGAGCACTTATTGCCTCTGTTAAAGTTAACTTCTCTTATTTAATTTCCTATGTAAATGTAACTTAGACTGTTGAGCGGGTAAGACAATGGAAACTGTTTGTATTGATCTTATGTTAAAGTTAAATTGTGCCTTGGAGATGCTTGAATCTTGTAAATTTTTTCGAAAGTAGCCTCCTAGAAATTTAAGTATATGGAGCGAAGACGTTCTTTCGGATGTGCAGGTAGTAAATTTTGGAACTCAGTCTCCTAGAGGAGTAATTGAATGGAGTAGTGGTGCTCTTGTAAAAATTGTAACTTGGGAGCTTCAAGCTCATTCTGTTAAATCGTTGTTGCTTGAATGTTCTAGGTTTTTCTAAGATTGTTTCTCGATCTCAGGAGCTAACCTTTATCTATCCTATTGTTATTTATTATTGCTTAGCAAAGTTTAAAATCTGAAAAGAAAGAAAAATATCAAGGAAAAAAATAACATTTCAGATTTTAGAGTTTTAAATTAAGATTTGATCTTTTCTCTGTCCACCCATACATGCCCGCAACTTCTTACACCTGTGCGTTTTACAGAATCTCCGGAATAATAATAATAATAATAATAATAATAATAATAATAATAATAATAATAATAATAATAATAATTGTTCCGGGGTATCTGTGGAACGCAGAGGTGAAAGAAGGTGTCGGGGTGAATGGGTCTAACTACAACATCAAAGTTAATTTAAAACTGTAACAAAGGTGATATTTTTTCTCTTTTAAAACAAAAGCAACAAGTAACAATGTCACAGGTACCGGTAGCAAAATAAGTCTAGTAAAGACAAGATTGGTGGTATAAACAGAACTTGGGCTTCAAGTCCTCACTTAACAATTCCTGAGCTACACACTTAGCTTTACAAAGATCACAATTTTATGCCAGGGCAGAACACCCCTCAATACATGGAGCACTTGCAACCAATTTTTAACATCAAGCCTCCCAGAGGCACTTTTACAACACTAGAAAAGAGCTGATACGCTCCCAGTTTTTCAAACCTATTCAAGGCGATATCAGAACCTTACAATTACTGTCCATCAAGGCACAACTTACACAAACGAAACGGGGGTATCTCGTACCCAACCTACAGGGCCTTCGCAGAAAAAGAACAGGTTAAGTAAATGGCCCGAAACACCAAGTTAAATGGAGGCACTCCTAAACCTAAAAGGCACTAGGCCGATGAAACAGGGGCTATTCCCAAACTATGGAGGTGACCCGTATAAGAAAGAAATTTAAAACATTAAGGGAGAGAAAAAAATCAGTTACCAAAACGTAGTCACCTCAAACCAAAATGAAGGGGAGCTCGAGAGGGTGCATCACTCTCTATCCCAAAATTTTATGAAGTTTTTACCTAAGCCGGCAGGAAATTACATGTTTAGAAGAGTAGGTTACATGGAAAAAGTTTCGGACCTTTCCCGCGGGTTAAACTGCTGAGCTAGCAAGAAATAAAGATGTTAAACGGCCATTACCTTGCTGAAGAACTGCTGCCTGATGAAAGAGGCACCACCCGCCTCCTGCTTCACATACACACACTCATATGTTGATCATATGGCCAAGAGCCGTGAAAATCCGCATTTTATAAACCCTGGGGGAAAGTTCGAGACCTTTCGTGAATAATCAAGCCACACCCTCTCACTTTTATTGGCTAGCTTAAAGTTACACACCAAATCGAAGAAGAAGCCTGTGATAGGCCAAAAATTAATTACAGAAATTGGGGATTGGCTGAATTCAAAACTGGTGGAAAGAAAAGATCAATATTGCCAACCCAAAAATGAATGAACATAATTTAGTAAAGAACAAACTTATGAATACAAAATTTATTCAAATAAAGTTCCTTCACTTCGCACCAGGGTGCATGATCATAGTTTTTGTAGTGACATCTGTTGCAGTAGTCCAAACTTCTTGCTAAATGGTAAACAAAAACAAGTTGAAATTCATACAGTACTGGCAACTTCATAATCACAAAATTACGGTAGTGACATCTTCTGAGGAAACGTTTAAGTAGGTCTAGTTCCAAGTTCTGTATTTCTCCTGTAGGGGAGTTCTAATTGGCGCAAGATTTAAATGTGCGGCGTAGAGGTGTACCGCCCGGTACAATAATAATAATAATAATAATAATAATAATAATAATAATAATAATAATAATAATAATAATAATAATCATTCTCTTAAAGAATTAACCAAGTATTATATATAAATTAAACGGCGTTAAAATGAAAGTTTCCAATATTTTAGGTGTCTCGAAATATTAAAAAAAAGTCTAATAAACATGAGTTCTGCAACACAAGTTCTGAGATCTGAACACATGTTTATTGGAGGTATCTAATGTGCTGTCATTCATGGTAATGTATTTATCAGCCCTACAATAACACCAAACTACCAGATAATCATAGTTGACTTCCTGAAATGGAATGAAAACAATCTGATTTCTTACCAATGCGGGCGCTGTTCGAATACCGGCCAAGGTGTTTGGGTTTTGTTATGTATTTAGTTTAATAATATAAACAAGTAATAAGAAATACAGTATTGGATTATAAGCTGTTACCTAGGTCAAGTTTTTTACAAAAAGAACATCGCGTATGTAACATATCGAACGGTGGGTGCTACAATAAAATCGATGGTAAAATCCAAAGAGATCCCTTCTCTTCTGAGGTTAAGAGGGAGAGAGAAGGCAGATATTAAAATTCTAAATCTCCTCTGCCTTCCTAGTCCTAATAGAGTGCCGCAGGCTGCAGGCCACAGTCGGAATCGGCTGAAGTGGGAATCAAGATCTGGTTGTCGGTGTCGCTGGTAGAGTTATTATTATTATTATGGTTGGTCTTCTTTTCTGGATGATGTAAATGTAAGAGCACGAAAACTGTAGGCGTGTCTCTTGAACTGAAGGACCGCATGATTTCATCTGGTCGATATATCTTCGCCACAATCGGCCATTGACAGATATCGTGTAGTTCAGTGCTCTACCCTTATTTAGGACTGTACCTATGGCCCATTTTTATCGGGAGACCTGTAGTCACGAACGGCTACCCTTTCGCCTTCGGAGAAATATCTATCGTAGAATGATTTTGTTTTTCTTATTTTTCAATCACGTCCTTAACGGGATCCGGTTCAGGATGTCCAGTCTGGACCTTATCTCACCTTTCAAAAACCGTTAATAGACGGGTACATCTTCTTTCTTGTCCAGATTGAGCTGGTTGGTGTGAACACGTTTCAAATTACATGTTCCTCAGCCTGTTGCAAAATGAACACACACACTTTACATTTGGCCCATTTTTTGTCTGTCCCTCGTACGAAGAACAACCAAACTACAGATTCATATCGCGGCATTTAGTCGAAAAATGCCGTCACCGGACAGGGCTCACTTGCGTACTAACCGCTCGATTCCTCCTAACTTCCTCCCTCAAAAAAGTAATTGTTTCCTTTAATTGATTGAAAGAATTAGCTGCATGTGAGTTGCTTTTATTCACAGCATTTTAATCTTTTTTTACCTATTTCTGATATTGATTGAAGCAAACATAGAAAGGTGGAATGAACCCAGCCCTCTTTGATTATTCTATCTGAAATACACAGTGTCGGTGACATGGTAGCTATCAAATGCTTTGCGTGTAAGCAAATCACATATTCCTTCTTAAGTCGCATTTTAATATATGATAGTAAAGTAACCTAAATTAAATCCCCTTGTGGGTGGGGATAGTGGGATAACACTCATGGTACACCCTGCCTGTCGTACGAGGTGACCTTGGCAATGCACTGGATTACGGCTATAGAATTGTGAATTGTACCCCGTGTGGTGGGGGAAGGTTAAATAATCGACAGGTAATCCCTGCTTATCGTAGAAAGCGACTAAAAGGGCCATGTGGCCATCGGTTCTCTCTCGAGGGTTAGCTGTAGACCGGTCCAAAATTTAATGTGCGTGCTGCGTTGAGAAGGATCTATTACATGTGCAACTACGCCCAAAATACCCTTCTACCCGTCCTAAATTATGCATGGCTAAGCCCTTTTGTATCAGGGTCGTGGAGTGTCTGAATGAAGTTTTGAATCTAACTAAAACTCATTCTATAAGGACAGGTTCAAAGCAAATAACTGTGAATGAGAACTATATCGAAGTAAGGGATAAAAATTTAGTTTGTTATTCTAAGAAAAAGAAATCAAACTCACGCAATAAAAGAAATATAAATCACTGTACAAGGGCCAAAATCATGTCAAAATAGTATGGCATTAGGCCCCCTCTCTCATTCCTACATTAACTCTTACTTCTTGGAGACTAGGATACGTTATCACATGGACGCGGAAAACAAATACGTCTTTCAAGTTTTGTCCGGAGACTAGTAATGAACGATATGTTTATATAAGAAAAAGGAATAATATTTCGCATCCAAAAGAAATTCTCCCGCCGTACACGGTCATAGCAAATTACATAAGTAAATACACCCTAGATGTTGTAACCAAGGTTGAGATTTACAAAACACAACTTTATTATTCGCTTCAAATGCAAAATACACTATTTACACAAATAAAAATGAAATTTAACTTGAAGCAAATGAATTAGGAATTTTGAGAAAGAGTCTATCTTTTGTACACTATATACAAGTTTACAGTATTTACATCCACTTCTATCTCGAAAAGATAGTCCTTGATATGAAAGTCGATAGTCGAAAACTATCAGAAGTACTGACATAAATGTTTTGGAAAGTCCTTCCTTGTTGAGTTCATAAAGGCAAGTTCAATGTTGGAAGAATTCTTACTTGGCGAAACCAAGGGAGCTTGCATTAATTAGGGAAATATAACGGTATGTAATAGTATGACTGGATATGGGCAGCGGAAGAGGAGCGGTGACCAGAGGTGAGACCTCGTACTGCCAGAAATTCAGTCCACCTGGTCGAAGCACATTTTCAAGAGGAGTAGCCTCCGTGCTCGACGTAGGGTGTATTCTGGAGCTGGACACCGGGGCAAGTGGGCCTCAGGACAGGCTGGGAGTTCCTCTTTATAGTACACACACGACTGTTCAGGCACGCGCACTGAGGGCTGCGCGTCGAGGCTAGAAGAATGACACTTGGCGCGCGTGTAGCTGGCTGGCGGAGCGAGAAGGGAGCGCCGGACATACAACACCCTCCCCTCCTAAATACGCCGGTACGGCGTGAAACGGCGGCTGCGCTGGCGGCGGCGCTGGCGGCGGCTGCGATGCTGTGCCGGAGCTGCTGATGTCTCTGGTGGATTGTCCGGAGCTGGGACCGGGCGGAGTGGCGCTGTCTCGTCCTGAAAGGAACCCATTGTTATTAAATGGTCTAAAGCTCGTTCAGCAATAGATTTATCTGGCTGAGCAATAGAATCAATAGCTGGACATGGGCGGTAGCGCAGACGTATCTGGTCTTGATGGCGGCAGATACGTTTCTCCGTAGTCTGTATTTCGTAGAGACGATGACCCAAAGATCTGCAGATGACTCCAGGTATCCAGAGTGGGTTTGACCTGAATGTCCGGGTGTAGACCTTGTCATTGACTGAGAACTTCGTTGGTGAGATCTGAGACTGGGCCGGAAGAGGCTGCAACAGAGAAAGCAAAGTTCTGTGAGGTCGTCCATGGAGCTTCTGTGCAGGAGTGATATTATCAGCGCCGGGCAGAGTTCTGTAGTTGCTTAAGAGTTGGAGCAATGCTTGGTCTTTAGTTAAGCCTGAAGAGACAGCTTTTTTCATACTTCTCTTAAATGTTTGTACAAAGCGTTCAGCTTCACCATTAGATTGAGGGTGAAAAGGCGGTGCTAGGATATGACGAATGCCATTATATGTACAAAATTTCTTAAAAGCAGTAGCTGTAAATTGAGGTCCGTTGTCCGAAATGAGTACTTGAGGTAAGCCTTCTGTAGTAAATATTTTCTGTAGAGCACGAATGGTAGCTTCGGTCGTAGTAGTCGAATGCATATCCACTACATATGGAAAGTGCGATAGTGAGTCGATGACTATTAACCACATGGAATTGAGGAAAGGACCTGCGAAATCGATGTGAACTCGTTCCCATGGAGTAGTAGCAGGAGGCCATGAAGCTAGATCAGAAGACGGGGCGTTCTGATTCAGTTGACATTGTTCACAATGACGGATGAGCTTTTTGATGGCGGCATCAATACCGGGCCAGTAGCAGTGTTGACGTGCTAGTTGCTTCGTTCGGGATATACCCCAATGGCTTTGGTGTAATAATTCGAGAACTTGTTTCTGTAGGCTAAGTGGGATAACCACTCGGAAGATGGTGCCTGCTTCTAGGAGTACGACTCCAGCACGAGTCGTGAGACGATGCTGCATACGATGATAAGGTGCAAGGTGGGCGGGAAGATTGCTCTGAAGAGGCCAACCGTTGCGGATGTAAGTACGCACAGTAGCAAGTGTACTATCCTTATCCGTAGCTTGAGCTATGCAGGTAGCATCAATAGGAAAACTGGAGACAGTATCTTCAAGTTCTATGTCCAACTGAAGACATTCAGATTCTTGAGAATCGAAGGCAGTATCAGGACCAACTGGTAAGCGTGAGAGGGCATCAGCATTACAATGCTGGGATGTGGCTCGATAGACAATCTGATAGGAATAATCAGAAAGGAACATGGACCATCTTTGAAGCTTTCTGAGGGAATTCTCAGGGATCTTATTACCAGGATGGAATAAGTGTACGAGAGGCTTATGATCAGTAATGATCAGGAAATGGTTGCCATAGAGATATTCATTGAAACGGCGAATACCAAAGATGATGGCTAAAGCTTCTTTCTCTATCTGTGAGTATCGACGTTGATGGTCATTAAGTGTTTTCGAAGCGAAAGCGATGGGGCGTTCCCGTCCATGACGATCTTTCTGGGAGAGAACGGCACCGACACCGTAGGCTGAAGCGTCAGCAGCTAGCGTGAGGAGCTTGTCGGGCTGAAAATGAGTGAGTTGTATAGCTTGAATTAAGGCGTTGTTGATGGTTTTCCATGCCTGTTGGCATTGCGGAGTCCATTGAAATTTAACACCTTTTTTACGTAGAGCGTTTAATGGAGCTGCCACTGTAGCGAAGCGGGGAATGAACTTGTTATAGTAGTTCGCTTTGCCTATGAAGGACTGGAGCTGCTTGAGGTTTTGAGGTGCTGGCATGTTGACGATAGCTGAGACATTCTGTGCACTAGGGCGAATTCCAGTCTTATCAAGTATATGTCCTAGGTAGTGAACTTGAGGCTGAAAGAATGTACATTTAGCGAGATTCGCTCGTAGGCCATTGTCTTTCAATTTCTGTAGAAGGAGGCGTAGATTGTTTAGATGTTCCTGATGATCTTTTCCCGTAGCAATAATATCATCCAGGTAGTTAGCACAACCGGGAATGGAGGCAGTGAGTTGAGCTAAATAGCGCTGAAAAATAGCCGCTGAGGATGAAACACCGAATGGGAGCCGCTGGAGCTGGAGCAGTCCGAGAGGAGTGTTGAATGTTAGAAATTTCTTAGAGTCTTCGTCTAAAAGTAGCTGGAGATATGCTTCTTTAAGATCAACTCGAGAGAAGAATTGTCCACCAGCGAGACGACGGAATAAGTCTTCTGGACGTGGAATAGGAAAGATATCTGTGTCGAGTTGTGCGTTGACTGTAGATCTAAAATCGCCACAAAGTCGAACATTACCAGCAGGTTTCTTGATTACCACTAGTGGAGTAGCCCATTGACTAGAAGTAACTGGTACCACAATTCCAGTTTGTATCCATCTGTCTAATTCTTTCGTGACCAGGTCTTGAAGTGCTAGGGGTACTGGACGTGCTTTGAGGAAGCGAGGCTTAGCTCCGGATTTCAGCTGTATGTGAGCTGTATAGTCTTTTGCTGTTCCGAGCTGAGAGTCGAAGACTTCAGGAAACTGCTGTAGGAGATCGGTAACGTCAGAAGTAGGATGCAATGTAGATACAACGTTAATGTTGTCATGTATCTGGAAACCAAATAAGTTAAATAGATCCATGCCCATAATGTTGGATGCAGTGTAGTTGTTAACTACGAGAAGAGGAATGGCCTTCTGAATTCCTTTATAACTAGCCTGAAGCTGGATTTGACCTTTAATGTCAATTTTCCTTTTGTTAAACGTCACAAGCTGGATGTCAGCTGGAGAGCATGAAGGGGAACCTAAGTCATGGTAGGTAGCCAGGTTAATAATAGAGACAGGTGATCCAGTGTCTAATTGAAAATCGACAGATCGAGTAGAGAATGAGAGAGGAACGATGATCTTGTGAGAATTCCTTGTGGGAAGAATAAGATTGATCTGATCAACTTCCATGTCTTGGCGGGGCTGTATATGCTTCGGGCGTGCTGCAGGAGTCTTAGCAGGGCGGAGCGAACTCCGACATACAGTCTTAATGTGTCCAAGTTTATTACATCGTTCACAAGTGGCTTTGAAAAAACGACAGTCACGACGTTCATGATGCTTGAAACAGCCTCGGCAGGAAGGCAGGAGTTTCGAGGTGCTTTTAGAATTGGGCTTCCTTGTAGCATTACGAGAGGGAACCTGGCGAGAATGCTTGGTAGAGAGCGCCTTATCTGGACGGTTCACTGTAGCAGAGGACTTGCGGGCCTGAGTCGAGACTTGAGCAACTTCGTGTGGAGAAGCTATGGCTGCGGCAGTCTTGGTAGTAAGCTCATAAACCGTAGCAATACGCTGGACGTCTTCTAAAGAAGGGTTACTCTGCTTGACAGCGTCAAAACGTATCTTGTCTTCAGGAGTATGTAAAATTACCATGTCCCGAATGAGAGAATCAGTGTAGGGTGAACCACAACCGTCCTTGGAGCATATGAACTGGCAGGGTTTAGCGAGACCACGCAATTCAGTTATCCATTCAGTATGTGTCTGATGGGGTTGCTTTCTGCTCTGAAAAAATTTATAGCGAGCAGCCACTATGTGAGGAGCTTTGGCATAATGTTCAGTGAGACGGGCCAGGAGCTGTGCGAATGGTACCTCAGAAAGGTTTTCTTCTGGACCTAATTTACGTAGTAATTCACACGTAGCATTGCCAACTGAACTAAGAAATAGTGCTCGGCGGCGTTGATCATCTGTGACAGAATGGCAGATGAAATGCTGTTGTAAGCGTGCTAAATAAACTGACCATTCTTCCTTAGCCGGATCAAAAGCAGAGAACGGAGGAATAGCTGATGGCTGTGTAGTGACAGAAATAGCTTGAATAGCCTGAATTAATGCTGCCTGTTGTTGTTGCATAAACTGTTGTTGTTGCTGCTGTAAGGCTTGGAATACCGTAGCGAGTTGCTCAGCTGTAGCCATTGCGAGATGCGTGCAATAAAGAGCAAGGAGAGCTGTGTGTCAGAACTGGTTGTAGGCGCGACCTTGACCGGTATATGCTGGGAGTGAGAGAGAGAGCAAGCAAACACGCTGGAGCGTGCCACACAGGTGGAGCGCACGTCAGAGAGCTGTGGAATGTCTGTTGAGTGGGCGACACACTGGGCACTGTCCGGCTCCATGGCTAAATGGTTAGCGTGCTGGCCTTTGGTCGCAAGGGTCCCGGGTTCGATTCCCGGCAGGGTCGGGAATTTTAACCATAACAGGTTAATTCCGCTGACACTGGGGCCGGGTGTATGTGTTGTCTTCATCATCATTTCATCCTCATCATGACGCGCGGGTCACCTACGGGTGTCAAATCAAAAGACCTGCATCTGGCGAGCCGAACTTGTCCTTGGGCACTCCCGGCACTAAAAGCCATACGCCATTTCATTTTCACTGGGCACTGATTGACTTCGTCGCCAATGTCTAAGGGCCTGTACTACGACTGTCAGATAAACAGCCAGATACGTAGGCTGCAGTTTTGCAAACTAGAAGTTAAATATTTTCTTGCGTACTACCAACGGATTTTAACGGCGGGATTGTAATGCGGAAGATGTAGTAACATTTTTATTGGGTTGGTAATAAGGTTACTGAAAATATAGTGAAATTTAGCACGGTGGTATACGTGTTCCCTGGTGTTTTCGTTTGTTTAGCTCTATTCCTTTTGAAATCGTATTACTAGAATCCAATATCAGACTCTTATTAAGCTATAATGTGGAAGTCCAGGTCAAAAACAGAATTAGGACTGAAATATACACATACGAAGAAATGTTAAAATTAATTAACTGTATAACGAAACTGAAACTGTTATAGAAAATAAAAAGACTGAAAATGTAACCTGGACGCAAAAGTTAAGATTCAGGTTATGTATCTTTTTTGTCTAGTACTATTTACGAGGTTGCGCGTTACGACGAAAGTAAAGTTTATATTCGTAATTAATGCCACTGATGCAACGTGGCATCATTAATTTTATTATTAATTCAATGTATTGTTTGCTCATTGAATAAGTAGTTAGTTTCTTTCTTTTCAATACAATGTGAGAATAGTAACTGGCAAGCATTTATCTCACTTTAGCGTAAATACTTTTGTAGCAAGTTGTTATGAAGTAAAAGAAATATAATTTCCTTAACATCCTCATTCGACGGACGAATCGCCATCAACAACGTCGTATACCTTTACTCCATATGTGCGTCGCGGATAGATTTGGAATAGAACCCACGCTTTTGACACGCATTTTAATGATTAGGAAATGTGTACTATCACCTCTAGTAACCTACCGACTACCATTTACAATGGTAAAAAAATGTTTGACTATTGGGACTCGAACGCACGAAAAACTACTTAACAGCAAACTTCGATGCCCTAACGACCACGGCTACCGATGAAACTTACGGTTGACTGCTTGTGTACTACTCATACTCTCAGTAGCAACAACTTACTAGCTTGGGAAATTTTTAAGAATTCTGTGATAGCTGGACAGGAAGCATGACATACTTTATAAATATATACATAAATTACATTGTAACAACTTAATTTCGCACAGCATCATGCAGATGTAGATTCATCTTCATGAGTAGCCATCTTGATTCTTTACAGCAGCGTCCCCGATAAGAGCTAAGTCCCAGATAAGAACGTTAACAGCCTCTCCAACTTCGGCATAGCTATACTCGAGAATATTTTCCCAGATTGCACATAAACGAAAGTCGTAGTACGCGGATTCAACCGAACTTCCAGATAAATGTCCAAACTGCCAAATAAATTTATACCGCACTTTTATCTGGCTGTCGTAGTACAGGCCCTAAGTGTATGAGGGCACTGAGTTTGCTATACCTCGTTGTGAAGGAGTGGATGAATAGCAAGTTATTATCTTGTCGCCACAGAGTTGGTGACTGGGGCCGATGAATTGGAGTGTTTTTTGCGTTCCTTTTTTTTTTTTTTTTACCTCGTCGCCATAGAGTTGTGTTGTAACCAAGGTTGAGATTTAAAAAACACAACTTTATTATTCGCTTCAAATGCAAAATACACTATTTACACAAATAAAAATGAAATTTAACTTGAAGCAAATGAATTAGGAATTTTGAGAAAGAGTCTATCTTTTGTACACTATATACAAGTTTACAGTATTTACATCCACTTCTATCTCGAAAAGATAGTCCTTGATATGAAAGTCGATAGTCGAAAACTATCAGAAGTACTGACATAAATGTTTTGGAAAGTCCTTCCTTGTTGAGTTCATAAAGGCAAGTTCAATGTTGGAAGAATTCTTACTTGGCGAAACCAAGGGAGCTTGCATTAATTAGGGAAATATAACGGTATGTAATAGTATGACTGAATATGGGCAGCGGAAGAGGAGCGGTGACCAGAGGTGAGACCTCGTACTGCCAGAAATTCAGTCCACCTGGTCGAAGCACATTTTCAAGAGGAGTAGCCTCCGTGCTCGACGTAGGGTGTATTCTGGAGCTGGACACCGGGGCAAGTGGGCCTCAGGACAGGCTGGGAGTTCCTCTTTATAGTACACACACGACTGTTCAGGCACGCGCACTGAGGGCTGCGCGTCGAGGCTAGAAGAATGACACTTGGCGCGCGTGTAGCTGGCTGGCGGAGCGAGAAGGGAGCGCCGGACATACAACACTAGATGTGGGGCCGTACCTGTAACCCCCACAAAGACTCATAAAAGCACAGAAGGGACAAAACACAAGACTTTCAAATTCGCATGGCGCTCTCAACCAAACCATGAACAACTCGAATAAATTAACAAATACACCACACAAGCAACACATAAATGAGATGAAAATTACCGAACTCAACACCAAATCCATACCAACACCTGCAATAAAAATACATATATGGAAAATTACATCATCTTGAGAATAGGCGCATGGGTCACGAACCCTTGTCCTCTTGTTCGTTAGCTGGGCTTCGTCCTCGGTCCAAGCAATGACTCTTATAGTTACGACATCCCTTTTAATTAATCAAGCTGCTGTTAGGTTCAGTAACTCAGATTCCTTTCTGCCAACCGGCGTGGCAAGGTTAGGTTAAATTCCTTCCGCTGGCATTTAAGGGCCGGTATTATAATGAAGGTTTAAACTGAAGATTGAGTTAAACTGTAACTTGAGTTTAAACCGATGTTGAGTCTTATAATGGCCGGCTTAAGTTAAACTGAGGTGAAGAAGGAAATATACGGTCTTGGTAGCAGTGACTTGCGAGAAAAGATTACTGTCGATAATGTTTTGCAGTGACTTGCAAGAAAATATAACTATCGATAATGTTTTGTTTACTTCTTGTAGGTAAAATGGCGAATAAAAACAATAAACGTTGTCCTAATTTTACTTGTAAGGAAATAGAATTGCTTGTGCAATTAGTACAGAAATATTTACTATATAAAGGAAATTACTTTATTTTCTAAAATTTACACTTTTGACATTCAAACAGTTCAAAAAGTCATGTTTACACTCTTACCTTTTCGTTGCATATTTTATTCTAGCACCTATTTGCTGAAATAGGGTTATGATAATCTGTTTTGTAAGCCTAAACCTATTTAAAAACTCTGTTTCGTTCCATGTATGAAAGTGACGTGCTCTTGCTCGAAACACTCATGGTGCCCGTGGTTGTTCAATAATTCGAACCACTTCTTCATCATCGCTTAGTATTTTTTCAAACATCTCAAAAATATCTTCGACGTCCATTCGTTCTGCCATGTTGTAAGGTTATTATTATTCTTAAACTTCAGTTTAAACGGTAGATGAGTGGCAGTAAAATGAATCTCTAGTTAAACTTACGTTTTATAACACGCGACTAACAGATAAACAGTTGTTTAAACTGAACCAACAGTTTAAACCTCTAGTATAATACCGGCCCTAAATCATTCAACTCATCTGGAGTCTCCCCTCAGCCAAACACGCCCCACAAAAAGCACACACACATTTAACATGTCATCAGCAGTATTTCAACCTGTGTATTTTTCTTTACTTCCTCAACCGATTCTCAGCAATTTATTATTCCCATTAACTCTATTCATGGCGAGTGCGTCAATACTCGATTCGCTATCTCGGCAATGGCCGGCATTTATATATCTCATGGAAACATCTAATATTCACTCCACCAAACATCATGGCCTTATATTACTTGCCATGGCTTTATCTCATCTGGACCTCAACATCTACTCTGACTCTTTCTGGTTCGACCACAGATTCCATCATTGGACTATTCACCCCTTGGAATTCAAGAAGACCCTCATTATTCATAGATGTATGATAGTAACAGTTCGTTTCCAACAATACCTGCAAATCTCATGCACTACAAAAGATACGAAATACACATGCACGCACTGAAGTGAAATGGATGCGTGTTCTATTCCCTGTACGCAAGATGACTCTGTAACTGTACGCAAGTAAACATTTTACTATTATCTATGACAAACTAGAATCCAGTGATCTCACATAAAACAATCCTTATTTAACTTTGAATACCCGCATAAGGCAAACCATAAAAAAGAAAATCACCCTCTCTAAAAACATGTATTTCCGGCTCAGTTCCGGTTAATGATCAAAAGACTTCGCTGTGATGCGTCCTGAACACTTTATAACTACATATTTACAAAACTGGCTGCGGAAAACAAATCTCTTACTTGTTTGGCCGTCTGTCAGTAACGTTGATCCGTCTGCCGCCACAGTACAAGAAACATAGAATGCCACTGTCTCTCAACACACCTCTTCGGTAAGTTCTGCGTCATTGGGCAAGTACTATGTGTGAATTTTTCTAAGGCATTATCCGTCCCTACCGAAGGAATCGTAGTTCTACTCCTGAGCGTCGCTAAAGTACCCTACCGAATTTGATCGGCTTCTTTCTTTCTCCACTATATTCAAATGATCTGTTAATTATTATTTTAGTAATTATTGTTCTATTTCAGTACATATAGTGACACGTACAGCTCGCAACTTTTTCCCATACAAGACCAGTAGTTGATTCAAACCCCACTATCGGCTACCCCGAAGATGGTTTTCCGTGGTTTCCCATAGTCATACCAAGCAAATGCTAGGGTTGTGCCTTAATTAAGGCCAGGGCCGCTTCCTTCCTACTCCTAGGCCTTTCCTGTCCATTCCTATCCCATTGTCGCCATAGACCTATCTGTGCCGGGGCGACGTAAAACACATTGTTTTAAAAAACACGTGAAATTTGTCTCTATGTCCATTTATTTTTTCCAGTGCCAGTGATCCTCCTTCGAAACTTATGATGTTTTTACTTTAATGTCCTTCCAATTGTTATAGATTTTAAGAGACGCCAGGTCTCAGAATTGGGTCTTACACGAGTACTTTAACGTGCCAGAAGACAGCGACACGGAGCAGTTATATTAAACACCCTCAAATACTACGATCTCTGCTATTCTAGACGATGGAGTGCAGACTGAGCTCAATTTCATGGGTCCGATCCCTGCTCACTCCGGTGGTATTTGAAAGTGTCCAAATTACTCAGCCTCGTGAAGGTAGATTTACTGGCACGTAAAAGAACTCCTCTAGGACAACATTCCGGCACCTCGCAATCTTTGAAGACCGTAAAAGTTGCTAGCGGGACGTAAATAATAATAATAATAATAATAATAATAATAATAATAATAATTATTATTATTATTATTATTATTATTATTATTATTATTATTATTATTCGTTTCGGCCGGCTGTGGGCCACGTTATTTCAATCGTTTGCATCCTTGAGCTTTAATTCTTTGCCAGTATTCCCGCATTCGCTTTTTGTGAGCCTCCTTTCTTTCATCAGTCCACTTCTTGCCTATTTTCAACTTCAGCTTTTCTTGGAATCGCTGGTATGCTCGAACTTTCTTCTGGAGAGGAACACGTTCTTGGATGTCTTTATATGTGATCCCTATTTCTTGAAGGTCTTTTTCAACTTCGGTGAACCAGGGTCCGTTGATTTTCTTGTTTACAAAGTAGAATAAGATCCGGTTGGTCAATCTCTGCGAGTTCATACGTGTTATTTGGCCATAAAAATGAATCCTCCGTTTCCGAATGGTGTCCGTTGTCCTTTCCACATGCAGGTACACTTCTTTGTTATGCCGTCTCCTGTACTCACCATTTTCTCTGATTGGTCTTAGGATCTTTCTCAGGATTTTTCTTTCTTTGGCTTCTAACTTTTCAATTAAACCCTTCCTGTTCAATACAAGGCATTCTGCTGCATAAAGGGCCTCTGGACGATTGACTTTAACAATAATGCCTAAGCTTGGCCTTGATGGACACTGATCTTTTGTTGTAGATATTTCTAGTTAGTTGGTATGCGACTTCCATCTTGTTGACTCTAGATGTGATTGCTAGTTTCTCAGAGTTGTTAGGTGTTATCCACTCGCCTAAATATTTAAACTTTTCTGCTCGTTTTATTTTACCCTGTTCTAAAATTAACTCTCTAGGAGCTGACTTGATATTCGTTATAAACTCTGTTTTTTCAGTGGAGATCTGAAGGCCAGCCTTTGCTCCTTGGGTTTTAAGTAGGTTGATTTGTTTTGCAGCGGTATGTAGGGAATCAATGCCGGCCCCGTGGTGTAGGGGTAGTGTGCCTGTCTCTCACCCGGAGGCCCCGGGTTCGATTCCCGGCCAGGTCAGGGATTTTTATCTGGACCTGAGGGCTGGTTCGAGGTCCACTCAGCCTACGTGATGAGAATTGAGGAGCTATCTGACGGTGAGGTAGCGGCCCCGGTCTAGAAAGCCAAGAATAACGGCCGAGAGGATTCGTCGTGCTGACCACACGACACCTCGTAATCTGCAGGCCTTCGGGCTGAGCAGCGGTCGCTTGGTAGGCCAAGGCCCTTCAAGGGCTGTAGTGCCATGGGGTTTGGTTTGGTTTATGTAGGGAATCAGAGAATATTGCAAGATCATATGTAAAAGCTAGGCAATCTATCATCAAGCCAGTTCTCTTGTATCCTATTTGAAGTCCTATCCCGACCTCTTCCTTGGACATCTCTTTGCGCCATTCGTGAATTATTTTCTCCAGTACACAGTTGAAGAGTAGGGGCGATAATCCGTCTCCCTGCCTTACATCTGTCGAAGATGTCCGAAATCTCTCCCCTGAATTTCACTCTAGAGGTTGTGTTGGTTAGAGTCTGTTGGATAATTGCTCTCGATTTGTTGTCTAAACCCACCTCCTTTAGAATTTGGAGGAGTGAATGTCGATCTATAGAATCATAGGCTTTCTTGAAGTCGACGAAGGTAACCACAAACTTCTTATTTCTGAGACTCATATAGGAAAGAACAGACTTAAGATTCATGATCTGCTCTGCGCATAATCGACTTTTTCTAAACCCTCCTTGATATTCACCCAACTGTGAATCGAGCTGCTCTTCTCCCCGGGTCTGAAGGGCTTTCGAGAGAATTTTGTACGTTATCGAAAGGAGGGAGATGCCAAGGTAGTTGTTTACATCTGCTTTGTCACCTTTCTTATGAAGGGGATTAATCAGGGCTGTTGTCCAGTCACTTGGAATTCTCTCTGTTTCCTAGATCTCGTGAATGATCTCTATTAGTTTGTCGATCGCCTTGTCACCTGCGGTCTTCCAGAGTTCAGCAATTATTGCATCTTCGCCAGGTGCTTTGTTGTTCTTTAATGACTTGATGATCTGGTTGATTTCCTCTTTTGTAGGTGGAGAAGAGTCTGGGTTGGGACAAGTGGTTTCTTCAAAGACAAATTGTGATTCTGGTTCTTCACAGTTGAGAAGAGATGCAAAATATTTTGCCAAGATCTGACAGTTGTCCTTGTCGTTGTAGGCAAGTTTACCTTTGTGGTCACTGAAATGTAGACTTGGAGGGGTGTGTTTTGTGAGGTTGTGCTTGAACGTTCTATAGAAATCCCTGGTGTTGTTATTGAAATCCTGTTCGATCTGTGTCAGTTGGCTCTTGTCAAATGAGCGCTTTGCCCCACGGATGACCTTTGCTACATATTTTCTCACTACCAGGAAATCCTCATATCTATCTTGATTCTTCTGTGAAGTCCATCTTTGCCAGGCGAGTTGCCTTTGTGCTATTGCTTCATCACATTCACGAGTCCACCACGAGTGTTTCTTTAGTTTTGTTAGTACGACCGTCTCCTCAGCTGTTTTAACAATGGCGTTTTTCAGTTGATCCCAGTTCTCTGGATCCTAGGACTCATGGTTATGAGTGCACTTCGCTGATAACGAAGAATTAATCCAACGCCCTATATAAACCGACAAACAGAGCATGATGGCCGTGCGGTTAGGGGTGCTCAGCTGTGAGCTTGCATCCAGGAGTTCGAACCACACTGTCGGCAGCACTGAAGATGGTTTACCGTGGTTTCCCATTTTCACACCAGGCAAATTAATTAAGGCCACGGCCGCTTCCTTTCCACTCCTTACACTTTCCTATCCCATTGTCGCCGTCACACCTATCTGTGTCGATGCGACGCAAAGCAACCTGTAAAAAAAAAAAAAAAAAAAAAAAAAAAAGTCAACTACTATAAATGCACAAGGAAACAGTGAATGATGTCTCTTGGTACTAAAATAAATTACAACAACAACAACAACAGCAAAAACAATAATATCAACTCGTAAATAAGGAGTTATTATCGCTTGACCTCAGTAACACACTTCTGTACTGGGAGTGAGTAACTTTTTCTTACTAGTCACAGTCAGTCATTTGGAGTGCTGATAACCACATTTTGATTCAAGCACGCTGAAGATCTGGCACGTTTATTCTCGTTTCTTGTCCCACCCAGGTATATAAAGTGACCTGAATTCAGAAAGGAACCATAATCAGCTGAATAGACCAACAACAACCACCAGGATGAACAAACTGTTTGTAATTGCAGGTATGATTTTGAAGTACCGGTACCCAATATTAGACTTAAGTTCTTTCTTGCAAATCTCAATAAAGGGACAGTTAACACAGCGCAGAGTTTAAAGTGCTGAGTTCAAGGCTATTTTAATCGAAATAACAACCACTTTTGTTCTTAATTCTTATTTTTGAATCAGAAAATATGCCCGAAGAGTTTCTTCAAGACCGAGCTCGATAGCTGCAGTCACTTAAGTGCGGCCAGTATCCAGTAATCGGGAGATAGTGGGTTTGAGCCCCATTGTCGGCAGCCCTGAAGATGGTTTTCCGTGGTTTCCCATTTTCACACCAGGCAAATGCCGGGGCTGTACCTTAATTAAGGCCACGGCCGCTTCCTTCCAGTTCCTAGGCCTTTCCTATCCCATTGTCGCCGTAAGACATATCTGTGTCGGTGCAACGTAAAGCAAATAGCAAAACAAAAAAAACAAAAAAAGTTTCTTCAAGGGAAAGCTGGACAGAGTGGCTCAGGCGATTGAGGCGCTGGCCTTCTGACCCCAATTTGACAGGTTCGATCCTGGCTCAGTTCGGTGGTATTTCAAAGGGCTCAAATAGTGTACGTTGGCCTCATGTCGGTACATTTACTGGCACGTAAAAGAACTCCTGCGGTACTAAATTCGGGCACGTCAGCGTGTCCGAAAACCGTAAAAGTAGTCACTGGGACGTAAAGCCAATAACATTATTATTAGTTTCTTCGTGCAATGTTGTAAGGCAGGGCCTCTCAAACGCCCAAAATCTCACGCGTGCAAATCGAGGCGGAAGAGCTCCGTGCACTGTGCATCAGTCCCGCTCGGCTCGGACCAACGCTTCGTCTCTGGGCTACTCGGCTAAGCTCGGCTCAACTCGGCTATGATTTGGAGCGCTACGGAGCAATTCAGGAAGAGGAAGACAGGGGGAGCGAGCGAGACAGGCGTGTGGAAAGAGAGAGAGAGAGAGCGCTATTGCTCCAAATCGAGGAGTGGGGTTCTGCACTCTGGTTAACCAAGCGAAGTCGTCTTTTGCACCGTGCGCAGTGCATGCGCTTGTAAGGTGTTAAAATGTTTACATCCTATCTTTATTTTCAGAGATATTATTTTCAGTGTATTTATTTATTTATTTATTTATTTATTTATTTATTTATTTATTTATTTACTTATTTATTTGTTTATTTATTTATTTAATTATATCTATGTAATTTATTTCGTTTTATAATTTACTAGATATTTCACCGAGCGGAGTGGCCATGCCAAGCTCTGCATTCGGGAGACGTGTGGATTCGAAACCCACGGTCGGCTATCCTGAGAATGGTTTCCTATGGTTTCACGTTTTCACATCCAGGAAAATACCAGGACAGTTCCTATTCATGGGCCACAGTCGATTCCTTCCACGCCCTCATCATCACTCATTTTATCTTCATTAGCTCAACTGAGGCTGGCGTCAGGAGGGGCATCCGGGCGTAAAACATGCCTTGTGAATTCATCTCACCTCATCCCCGATCCCGCATCAAGAAACGGGACTATGGGTTAGACGTACATGCAACTGACTACATCGTTCGAAAAGAACGATCACTTACATCAAAATATGTTAAGAATAGTTTCAAAAGATAAAAAAATATTTGTTGGCACCCTACAATTTTAACTCATTTCTGTTTAAAGATGAGCGTCTGTGGCTCAGGCGGCAGCGCGCTGGCCTCATATCGCTGGGTTCCGTGGTTCAAATTCCGGTCACTCCATGCGAGATTTGTGCTGAACAAAGTGGAGGCGAGAGAGGTTATTCTCCTGGACTCCTGTTCTACCTATCATCTTTCATTCCAGCGACACTCTCCAATATCATTTCACTTCATCTCTCAATCATTAATCATTGCCCCCAGAGGAGTGCGACAGGCTTCGGCAGCCGGCGCAATTTCCTATCCTCGCCGCTAAACGGGGACTTCATTCATTCCATTCCTGACCCGTTCGAATGACTGGAAACAGGCTGAGGATTGTCCTGTTTTCCTGTTTAAATATATAACAAGATATTCAGGGTGAAAAGACTGAAAATGTGATTAACTCGCGATTCAAACTCGAATTTCCCATTCTCCCGACGGATTGGGATAAATGATGTGTGTGAGGGGAGGGGGGTTGAGTTTTAATGGCTAGTCCACACCAAAGTTAAGCGTTTAGAATTAAGTTTGGATAGAGCACTTATGTCAGAACTTTTAATTTATGATGTAGCAGGCTTTCAAAATTTTCTTCAGAATGTCCCCACATGACTTTCAGTTCTTGTTGGCAGTAATTGGGTCCGAAATTACAAGAAATGATACAGGTTATCGGAAGCCGGCTCCATTAATGAGGCTAGTTTTTCTTATTATTATTCTTTTTTTTTGCTAGGGGCTTTACGTCGCACCGACACAGATAGGTCTTATGGCGACGATGGGATAGGAAAGGCCTAGGAGTTGGAAGGAAGCGGCCGTGGCCTTAATTAAGGTACAGCCCCTGCATGTGCCTGGTGTGAAAATGGGAAACCACCGAAAACCATTTTCAGGGTTGCCGATAGTGGGATTCGAACCTACTATCTCCCGGATGCAAGCTCACAGCCGCGCGCCTCTACACGCACGGCCAACTCGCCCGGTATTATTCTTCTTCTTCTTAATCTGTTTACCCTCCAGGGTCGGCTTTTCCCTCGAACTCAGCGAGGGATCCCACCTCTACCGCCTCAAGGGCAGTGTCCTGGAGCTTCAGACTTTGGGTCGGGGGATACAACTGGGGAGAATGACATGTATCTCGCCCATGCGGCCTCACCTGCTAGACAGTAATTTGCACTCCGAATACTGCCGATCTCTATACGAAACTGTTGGTTACTGGGCGTAAATAATTATTTTTCGTTAAGCTGTGCTTATAATGTGAAGGAAGATGAGACAGCTTCTATCTGTGTTTCGTCTCAAACTACATCAGTCACCGCCAACCTTGACCGACATATACTCAGTGGTCAAGATAGCTTAGGTAAGCACGTGTACATACAGTAGTTACAATACATTCAACTTGGAACTGTTTTATTGTTGTTTATTATTCCTTTTAGAGCGTCAATACAGTTTAGGTTATTAGACATAAATGGTTGTGTGTTTAGTAACTGTTTTAGTTGTGGTGTTGTGGGATCTACTAAAGTGTTTGCAAAACGTAGGCCTACAATTGAGGACCATTTCTGCAAACCATGCTTTGTGAATTTTTTCATGAGACACAGAAAACTATTTTCGGCCATTATACTTGGCTTTAGACCGGGACCCAAAATATTAGTACGACATTTTTTTAAATAATTTTGGCACTGCAAGAATTATCTTGGTTTTGTCATCAATTAAACATAGTAATTTTGCAATTAAACTATTACAGTACATCATTCTTGCAGGTGTTGGCATGTACTGGTACACTCCTTACGAATATGAAAGAAACCAAGAAATGAAAGAAAATATGATTCTTGTTTTATAGAGTTGGAGACACCAATACTTATCCACTTTTTACGCCATTTCTCCTACATCAGAGTCTTCAAAAAATTGAAACATTGCTTTTGTTACATACTTCATCGCTCTTTTGCACATTTTCATAGATATATTTGGCATCATCTAAAACCTCAAAAATTCTCATCCATTCTACACCTCCCTTGCTTTTCATGATTACTAGCAGTTTCCCGCAGGCTCCGCCCACAATGTACAAAGTATGGCGCTGTTCGTTACTATCCTCACGGATGTATTTGCAAAGTTTCGAGTTAATGAAATAAAGCACGTGATCTGTTGTGGGAATAGAACGTAATATTATGTCAACAAAACACTTGGGAATACTTCACACAAATAAATTGAATTAAACATTCCTTGGAACAGCACTACGCGCCGAACTGTTAAAAAGTCCTTCAAAGATCTTCGTCATGGAGACAAATGTACTCATAACTTTTCTCAGAATGTACCAATTTAAGTAATTGTTGCCTTAAAAGAATGCGCTTGATCCACTGGTGTTTTAGACCAAAAAGAATTGCGTACCTCAATTAGAACGAAAGATATGATTGCTTCAATGAGAAAAAATGTTGAAGAAATGAGACGTCAAATTGAATGTGCACTCATAACTTTCCTCATAATCAACCAATTTGAATAGTTAAGAGCTGAAATGAAACAGCTTGATCCACTGAGTGTTCTTAGGCCACAACGAACTCCGTACCTTAATTAGAACCAAAGATATGACTTCTTCAAAGAGACAAAAAAATTGATAAAATCAAATAAATTGAGGAAGGCGGAAGTTAAGTGATTTATAGTACCTGATGACAAATCTGTGCATAAATCATTCAATTAAAAATGAATGAAGGAAATCGACCGGATAGAATGGCCGGGCTGTCTGACTTTAGTTTTCATAAAAAAATTAATATATAGACTAGCAGATTCCCCGCTAGCTCCGCCCGCAGTGTACAAAGTATGGTGTTGTTCGTTACTTTTTCTTTTTTTGCTTTACGTCGCACCGACACAGATAGGTCTTATGGGGACGATGGGAAAGGAAAGGTCTAGGAGTTAGAAGGAAGCGGCCGTGGCCTTAATTAAGGTACAGCCCCAGCCAGCATTTGCCTGATGTGAAAATGGGAAACCACGGAAAACCATCTTCAGGGCTGCCGACAGTGGGATTCGAACCCACTATCTCCCGGATGCAAGCTCACAGCCGCGCGCCTCAAACCGCACGGCGAACTCGCCTGGTTTGTTGGTTACTGTCCTCACGGATGTATTTGCAAAGTTTCGAGTTAATGAAATAAAGCACATGATCTGCTGTGGTAATAGAATGTAATATAATGTCAACAAAACACTTGAAAATACATCACACAAAGAAATTGAATTAAAACGTTCCTTGGAACAACACTACGCGCCGGACTGTTAAAACATCCGTCAAATATCTTCGTCATGCAGACAAATGTACTCATAACTTTTCTCAGAATCTAGAAATTTAAGTAGTTACTACCTCAAAAGAAAGCGCTTGATCCACTGAGTGTTTTTAGACCAAAACGTACCTTAATTAGGACGAAAGATTTAATTACTTTAACGGGAAAAAATGTTGAAGAAATGGGACGTCAAATTGAATGTGCACTATAACTTTCCTCAGAATCAACCAGTTTGAATAGTTAAGAGCTGAAATGAAGGATTTTGATCCACTGAGTGTTCTTAGGTCAAAACGAACTCCGTACCTCAATTAGAGCCAAGGATATGATAGCTTCAAAGAGACAAAACATTGAAAAATCAAATAATTTGAGGAAGGCGAAAGTTAAATTATTTATAGTGCCTGATGACAAATCTGTGCACGAATACCTTTCAGTTAAAAAAAATGAAGGAAATCGACGGCATAGAATGGCCGTACTGACTGACTTCAGTTTTCATCAATATTTTTAATATATAGACTAGCAGTTTCCCGCTGGCTCCGCCCGCAATGTACAATGTATGGTGTTGTTCGTTACTATCCTCACGGATGTATTTGCACAGTTTCGAGTTAATGAAATAAAGCACATGATCCGGTGGTAAGGGAATGTATTATTATGTCAACAAAACACTTGAAAATACATCACACAAAGAATTTGAATTAAACGTTCCTCGGAAGCACTGTTAAAAAGTACTTCAAAGATCTTTGTCGTGGAGACAAATATACTCATAACTTTTCTCAGAATCTACCAATTTAAGTAGTTATTACCTCGAAAGAAAGAGCTTGATCCACTGAGCGTGTTTAGGCCAAAACGAATGGCGTACCTCAATTACAACGAAAGATATGGTTGCTTCAAAGAGAAAAAATGTTGAAGAAAAGAGACATCAAATTGAATGTGCACTCATAACTTTCCTCAGAATCAACAAATTTGAATAGTTAAGAGCTGAAATGAAATAGCTTGATCCACTGAGTGTTCTTAGGCCAAAACTAACTCTGTACCTCAATTAAAACCAAAGATATGATTGCTTCAAAAATACAAAAAATTGATAAAATCAAATAATTTGAGGAAGGCGGAAGTTAAGTCATTTATAGTACCGGATGACAAATTTGTGCATGAATACCTTTTAGTTTAAAAAAATATGAAGGAAATCGACCGGATAGAATGGCCGGACTGACTGACTTAAGTTTTCATAAATTCTTTTAATATATAGGCTAGATTTCTGCGTGGTGGCACCGTCCATGGGTTTGAAGTCGTTATTTACCTTCTTCGTTACACTCACTTTTGATTTTAGTCCTGAGAATGTATTTTTTTTACTGAATTTGACACAAGTTGTATCAGGGGTAGATTATACTGGCAACCAAATCGGGCCACAGCGAGAATTGATAGTAGAACGAATTCTTGGTTCAAAGTGCTGTAGTTACAGTAGGTCTTATGGAGATGATGGGAGCGACAGTGGTCTTGATTAAGGAACAACGCCATCATTTGCCTGGTGTAAATATGGGAAAACACGGAAAGCCATCTTCAGGGCTGCCGACAGTGGGGTAAGAACCCACTATCTCCCGAATACAAGCTGGCAGCTAAGTGACCCAGACTGGTTATACGTATATATGCAGGTCGAATCACCTAAAACTTGCACCCCAAATATTTCTGATATGGAAGATGCTACTGACGTGCTTTTTTTCACAGAAATGGAATGTAACCAAGGGCTCATAATTGTAGCCCATACACAAATGTATTAGAATATGTATTTATTTTAGAAAGTTTCATTTTTCAAATGAAACAGTGCTTATTGACATTAGTAATATAAAACTAGAATAAATTATAATATCAATGGTGATTTTTCAGGATTCTAGTACAAATAGTTTACGGGCTATCGTAGATTGAAAATTGTTGATACTGGCAGTGGTCTGCTCAATGTGTCAGCACGAAATTAAGAAAAAATGTATTTTGAAGAAGAAAAATAATTTACCTACAAAGGTTGTATTCAAAATGATGACCACTAGCTTCAATACAAGCTTCCAGTCTGCCATGAAAAGATTGACGCATACATTCCAACATTTCATCAGAATTTTCAGCGCAGTCATCAGTAATATGTAGTTTAATATCATCTGGTGTACTCGGTATGTTCTTGTAAACAGTGTCTTTTATCTTTCCCCAGAGAAAAAAGCTAAAGGGGTCAAATCTAGTGAACAGGCCGGCCAAGGTACTATCTGCGCACTTTTTAGCAATAGATTTGTGTACGGGTTTGATGAGTAAGGAGGGAGCACTTCCGATTCCGTTAGTACTGCCAACTGAATGGAAATGAAATCTGAATTGAATCGATAATATGATCGATCGATAAGAATTTTCTGAATCTTTGTTATTTTAGGCCAACAACTGTGTCACACACACACATTATATAACATTTCTCGACGCAAATCTTATTCCTAGAGTGAATTCTATAGTTTGGCTTTGCTGTGTAAATAACAACAGTACTAGTACGTAAAGTGTACGCCAGATGTCGCACAGCGATTTATAGTTTGTGTTTCAAAGATTGCCAGTACGAATCTCGAAGATTGCCGAGGTCGACCGCTTCAGCACTAGGGTGTAAATCTATCGCTAAAAAGTGCGCAGATAGTATAGTACACCCTACCGGGCTTCGAATGGATGACCCACGCATAAGAATGCCTCCACGTAATGGGGTAAACACCCACGGATGAGATTTGATTGAAGAGCGGGTCGAATTGCTTAACGAGCTTCGAACCGCTCCCCTTCCTACTTTCTGTGCCGGCCCGGCAGCCTGAGCACTTGGGGAAGTGGTACGTTCAAAGAAAAACAAAAACAACAAATACTTAAGATGGAGTCTTATGTCTATAATATGAAAGTAGGATCTCTGGGTTCAAATGCCTATTGGATACTGCTTAACACTGCTACAAATGACAAGAATCATAAAGTAGGGGTTACGAATACAAATTTATTCAAAATGACAATTAAAAAAAAAAGTTGACACAGCTCTATACAATGACTCTCCACATATGGGAGGAAAAGAAAATAATAATCATTTTAAAGTACGAATCGCCCATGGGCGTCGTTTGCCCAACGGTATGATTGAGGTTTCGCGACTTGCTATCGTTCATTTTTCCTCGTTAATTCATACCGTTCATGAATTTTGTACATTCTTCTGTCGATCACACCGTGAGATGAACTGATGTCCCTATACACAAATATTACTAGCTGTTCTAAGCACGAACATAACCGGGGCCTACACTACATAATATCATATTAAAAGACACATTTGCATAATGCACAAACAAACACAAATACCATTTTTGCTAAACCCCGGACTACTCATCTATCACCAAGACCACACAACGTGCACATAGGTTCTGTTTGAACTCAAAAATATGTGCACATAATTACGAAACATACACAAAATATATGGATATATACAATTCATGCACACAGGAGAACCATTCCTAGAAAAGAAACAGCATGGTTATCACTGTCTCCGGCCCACAGCGCAAGCTTGGAGCAGCTCGCCCAAGGCGCCACCATAATCCGGAGTCGAACTGGCAGACTCCCGACCGAGAGGTACTGTGGGTTTCTGTAGATCCCTAGAATAGTTACTCTCATATCGCCGGATATCGGGGGGATCCCTACTCATGTATTAAATACCTTTAAAAGAAGTTACCGTGATATTATCATTATACAAGTATTCTTAGCTAAGCCATTTAACCCAAACAAAAGAACGCGGGCAGACCCGGGCTCCAAGCCCTAACACAATGGGATACGGGACCCTATTGTCACGAGGGCGAGAGCTAGACATTCACAACAAGGAAGGCCGGCCATTCACTTCGCCCGGCCATTCAGATTCTTCTCTCCCTCAAACGTTCACCCTCTCGTCTCGGGGACACATCCTTGGCCCCTTTCATTTGCTTATTTATATTATCGTGGAATTCCCATAAAATACTCTTTTATTCTCTCTCATTATTATCACTGAGACTGGGGCACGATCACTTCTCAATCATCTCATCGTAAATTCCTATTCGGCCTTCTCACTACGTCTCATATCGCGTATCTTCTTCCCTTGGGCCTCTGGCTCTCATGGCTCCTCGTTCATACCACATCAATACATTTATATCTAAACCTTCTGACCAAAGATTAGGGACTCCCGCCTCTGGGCCTTACCCCGGCTATAGATTAAAAGAAAACACTCCAAACCATTATGGCCAATTAATCAAAAATCACGGGAGACTTGCACATGGTCCCTCACACTTATCTAAATCACACAATATGTACCTCTCCCGGTCGGGATTTTCTTCTTTCTTGCAGTCCATGCACTGATTATATCTGTAAGCTAGGCATGCATTGTCTGACTGACCCATGAGTTTCCCTGGCATATTTGACAACCTCGTGGGACAGTGACTACCAATATTTCGACATGTTTCCCTGCTTGCCAGCACTATTTTTCCAACCGCCCCTACGGGAAACTCAAATATTCTCCTAACCTTGTTCCCATATTTGCTAGGACATTCTACATATTACTAAAAATATAACCCTCACGATAAGCTAATCATTAAGAAAGAAATATGAGTCGTCCGGGAATTTAGCTTCCTTGAATTTTACTTCAACATTATAAAAATCAATAAAATTTCCATCTAGGACATGCATTAACTTACAACATTTTGATATTTACAAAAGAACGCTAATCCTATCCCCGGGTTATGTCATGCTTAGAAATTAAATTTGGACATCACTCATCTGTTTGGTGGCCGTTGTTTATCCTTCCACGGGAGACCCATGGTGAAGTTCTTAGTACTCCATGACCACTCGGTAGGTGGCGGGCGTGCAGTCCTTCATCCCTGGTCCATACAAGTCCGACATCCTGGGGGACTCGTCACAGCTGAAATCTTACAGTAATCCAAGATGGGTACACTTTTACACTCGTCACACGTCCTCTATTTCAGAGTTTACACCCACGAATAAGACGGTCTTTCAAACCACAGCGGGCGCGTTCACAGTAAGAATCGGGTGGCTCACAAGACTCGAGCCCCTGATTCAAAGTAACACTTTGGGTGATACCTAATTATGAATTTCACTGACTCATTAAACCGGCAGTTTCTCAGCCGAATTCTAATACTTGTTCGAAAATTATGCTCGCGGTTTTTACTAGTTTGACACGCAGCACAGAAACAATTCACCTAGGCTCGTTTGGCCTCCCGTTCACTACACAAAGGCTTTTGTACAAGGGTTTCTGACTGTAACTGGAGCACCGCGGGACGCAGTGTCCGTCTCACGACCCGTGAAAGAATAACTGTCTCTCCAATGGCCTGCTCGGCCTATATCATCTTGCCCGCCGGAAGCTTGGGGGCGTCAACGTTCACGGTTCATTAAGAACAAGAGCTCCTTTCGTACCAAGAATTGACGATATTTAAATATTGCATCTTGTAGCCCTCTGTCTCCTCTTTCATTTGAGCCAGGCGTGCTGGACCTACGATCAGCAGTTTTTATGTAATTTGCTTCCCGCCTTTGATTAATTCATAGCGTCCCTCGGGAGGTGGAGTTAACTTTGAGCGCGAATCTTGGCTTGGGTGACGCCGCTGTATCCACATGTGTTAGCGATATGTTACATCTTGACAGCTGGTGACCTCATTTCTTCCCCTGCATAAGTTATTACATATTTTTAGTCTGGGGAACGCAGAAAATTCCGCTCTATTCAATGGTGTGTCTCACATAATTTTCCCATGTCTGGATTAAAATATCATTCCATTGTTTACGCGCCAAAGTCCGATGTTGGCACCCGTGACACGTGCATAAAAAACCGGAAGTTCCTTATGTTCGTTTGGAACTCTGGGAAGCTAGGCCACACCTCGGGGCGTATCTGACTACTCCAGCATCGCGTCCCCTTCTATCTCTCTCTCTAAGTTGAGAGCGTATTTCCGCGGGGGCTTGGCTGTTGCTTTGTCCTCCCTTTGTTCGCAGGCGCTCTTTTCGCGGGTTCCATTCTGGCAGAACGCCGCTCGATCCCCTTCGCCCATACTGCTACCAATGACGCGACCTTTAGGAGTAATTTTAATGGAGTATAAAGGCCCATATTATTCCCATGAGCTGTACAGGACACTGTACGGTTTCAATAGGTCACATCATCCAACAATCAGTAAGGACAAGCTGTAGTACATTGTGCACTATGCGCTCGACAGCCATCATGCTAATCCTCCTACTCTGCAGTGGAACGTCTCCTAACATCTGTGGAAGTTGGCCTATTAGGAGGATGAGATACATTTTAGAATCTAGTGTTCCTTCTATTAAAAAATGGCCCATGAACTGATGGTTCACTATCCCACACCACAAATTTAAACTCCATGGACCCTGACGTTCCACCTGACGAAGCCAATGGGGATTGTTTAAGGACCAATAGCGTATGTTCTGGGGCTATCACTGATCTCTATACATGGATCGCTGATGGCAGGTCTCCGCTGCAGGAGAAAGTACACCATGTTGAGCGCGCGGTTCGCCATGTTGGCGTACCCAACCTAGAGCTCTCCTTATGGGGAAGCAATGATAATATAGTCAATTTTAAGTCACAATTAATGGCGCATTGGAATATTTAAAAATATAGAGACATGTTCACTCAAAGCATAAGGACATTGGGATCACTGACACGTCATTCCGAACTCAGTAAATCTCCGGGATAGCAATAAACATGAGTGTATAGTAACGGCCGACAAATATTAACTTAGGTGCTGAATACATGCAATTAGCGATCGGTAACACAATACGAGTGAAAATCAGTTTCTGGAAACATTGCTGTAAATTGTATACATGTATGCCACGAAATTATGCATTCTTAAAATGATGTACCTACAAACGTAGCTCACTATACAGGCCTATATTCGACATATCGTAATCGGTGCTTGATAATGAATTTCTGTTTCCTGTTTCCATGAAATAACGCGCATATTATCAAATTAAAATATCATTGAAGCAAATGTACACATTTATAAAACCAGCAAATATTCAAAACTAGTCAATATATCATATTACATGCAGCTTAATTTACTATTAGAGACCTCTTTAATTAAATTCAGCTAGCAAAGCGATATTGATAGTCATCATCAGAAATATGTAACACCAGTTAAAAGAGTCCCAAATACCACGAATAGTATAATGGGATAGCCCCAAACACCCACCACACTTTCCCTTCTCCCACCACTCCAGTGTCTGAAACCCATAATTATTACTGATGTAAATAAGGTCTAGAATTCCTCCACACTTAATTTTATAAGATTGTTATAAGGTCACGTCAATTATTTCATCGAAACCGTCAGTTTAATTATGAGAAATAAAAAATATAAGTAAATCTTTACTTGCAGTTAATGTTCAGTAAAATTGAAAACAGTTGGCTGTACATCACTTCTAAGGTGTACAATTTGTCCATTTCTATCAAAACAGTCTTCATCTAAGTGATCCGAGCAGAGAACAGCTCTTTTAGAAGGCTCCCAATTCTCCCGCCTGATACTCCTAATCGATGATCTTAAATGTTCGGGTCTCGAGAAAGGAAACCTACAAAAATTAATTGCCATTTTGCTCCCAGAATATGCGAAATAAGATACAATAAACCTAAAACTCAAAACACTACCCTAGGGAGATTCTTATGTACAGTATAAAACTCCCCGATGAAATGATTTCTCCTTCTCCTGATCGGTTCTGTTTGTACATCCATAAGCTGAACACTGCGGTATGTTAATACCCCGTAGAATGTTTCTTCATTCATATTTCAGATAAACACGTACATATTTAAATTGAATCTTGTAATCCACAAGTATACTACAAGGCAACGAACCTAGATTCGTAAAATACACTACTATTTACTCTGCAATAACAAAGCACAGAACACTCGTGGAACTACAATCAAGAGGCCTGGTGTCACTGAACTAAGCATAAACAAAGCAAGCGCGCTCCTCGTGATCTATTGCACCATGCACTCGCTGCCATCTTACTACGCCAGTCATCTTCTATTCGGCTTACTGCTACCCAAGCTACCAGCCATCCAGGTATAGAGATCAGTGGGGCTATACTTGGCCATGACTTGTAAATGTTGCTTCATCACTAAATAAAATATATGATAAATTTAGTGTATCTTGTCTTAATGCCCATGTACAAAAGTTAACAAGATTCTCAAAATCGTTTCCATGCAGTTTCTGCTGGAGAGACATGATACGGATGGAACTTACGGCGGTGGAGAACGCGTAGTATACATGCCTGACTCGTGCCACTTCCTCGTGCGGTTGTACGGGAACTAAAGTGCGGATGTACAGCAACTACGACATTAATTTCACCTTCTTCTCCAGTCAGTTGTTTGTTTCTGTTATGTTTTATGGGTGTTATATTTCCAGTATCACGTAATTGGTTGAAAAGTTTCACAAATAATTGTCGAGATGGGTGACATCATTTGGGATATCGTTCCGCTTACAGAGCACTAGAACGAACGGCATTCTCCATACACCATCAACAAGTCGGCATATTCAGCATTGGTAAATACCATTTTCCACCACGTCGTACTACTGAGTAGGAAGTCGTAATGAAATCAGTGTGCTGTGAAGGAAACAAACATAAGAACGCCATAGCCTCGTAACTAAGCAGTAGAATGGAGCAGACAATATTGCCGGAATTTTCCGTTTTCAAACTACGATAAACTCTAGTTTATTTTTTAATGTGAATAGGCACTGTTCCACTTGAAAACGTAATTTTCTATAATAATATACACTCAAATAATTGTTAAAATCTGTGAATGGGCTACAATTAATATGATCACTTGGTTACACTTAATTTCTGTGAAAACAGCACATCAATGGCACCTTTCATTTTAAAAATTTTGGGTTGCAAATTTTAGGTGACTCATCATGTATGCACACCTCATAAGATTTGGAATATCGAGGGATTAAGCACATTAAGGCGTGAGTACTCCTGTTGTAAGTGGTAGAGAGCACTGTATACACACAAGTAATTCAGTTTCTTGTATTACAATACAGCAGATGTCGCTTCTTACGGTCTGTCTTGAGTCTGAGGTAAACTATATACAATTTCAGATGAAGACTGCTAGTACCGGTAGTGTATACAATACAGTACGGACTTTAGTTAGTGTTTGTGTTTCATTTTCAATGCGTATTTCCCACTTTGACCGAGACCCAATTGTGATACTGATTCACAGTGTACATACACAACCACCAGTGAAACTCGTGCCCTCATCCCGAGGTGGTGCAGCTCTTTTGTGGCACACCCCCAATGGAGGTGAGCTGCGTGTACCATTCGAACCACATACCAGCCCTCCTACGACAGTTAATAACACTAACCGTTACGCTACGGAGGCAATCAGCAGTATCAGGCATCGTAGGGGTTACACAAAGTACAGTGTCAAAAGCGTGAAAAAGCGTGAATGATAGACCGAGGGAAGGTCGACCGAAAGCGACAACGCCACGTCAAGATCGGTATACCCGCGTAACAGCGCAGAGAACAACTTCGACTGCTCAACGAAATCACTTTTCGATGACAAACCGTAGCCCGTGTAACTGCAAAAGCTGTACGCAGTCGGAATCGACTGCTCAGTGCCCAGTTAAAGTCATTTCGACCGATTTGACGTGTTCCACTAGATAATCGTCGTCATGTTGAGAAGATAAGTTGAACCATAAAACATCGTATTTGAGGGTTCGACGAATGGCGTAATGTCATGTTTGTAGCCCAGATAAACGACGGCAATGGGTGTGGAGACGTAAAAATCGTGGTGGAAAGTACCAGCATGTTCAAGACGAGCATGTATTTGGAGGTAGTGGTGTAATGTCTTGGGGTGAAATTATGCATGGAGGGGCGTTAACTGCCCAGCGGTATACTGATGAAGCTCTTCGACAACGTGTACTGTCCTTTAGGGATGAACGTGGTGCTGAATTAATTTCCGTCGACGACAATGCTCACCCAAATCGAGGTGCATGCATGATTGAGGAACTCTATGAGAGTGGCGGGTACCATCCATATGAACTGGCGAGCTTATTCACTGGATAGGAGTCTGACTCATTGACTGAATGGTCAGCGTTCAGCCCTTCGGTTTAGAAGATCCCGGGTTCGATTACCGTTTGGATCGGGGATTTTAATCGCGACTGATTAATTCTTCTGGCTGAGATTTTGTGTTTGTTCCAACACTCTCCCCGTGATATTCAGAAAACACACCACACTACCAGCCACCGCAGAAACACGTAATCGTGAATACATCTCTCCACATAGGGATGGTGTCAGGAAGGACATCCGGCCGAAAAACAGGGTCAAATTCGCATTCACATCCATGACCCCACAGGTGTGGGAAGAGCGGTAAAAAAATAAGAAGAAGATTCACCGAATATGAACTCCATTGAGCACGAATTTATCAAGTTGAAAACGGCTGTATTTGATCGTCCACAACTTCCACAAATACTCCCAGACCTCATTAGATTTTCCCAGATGGAATGGAGCATTCTTGCTCAAGATGACGTCAGTGTACTGATTGCTAGCATGCCACAGCGTTTTAGAGACCTGAACAGTGCTTAAGGAGGCCACACACGATAAAGAGTGAAGAAGGGACAACCTTCAGAAGGGAGAAAAAAAGGGAAAAAAAGATTGTCTTTCTTTCTTTCTTTCTTAATCCGTTTACCCTCCAGGGTTGGTTTTCCCCCCCGGACTCAGCGATGGATCCCAACTCTACAGCCTCAAGGGCAGTGTTCTGGAGCGTGAGACTTTGGGACGCAGGATACAACTGGGGTGGAGGGCCAGTACCTCGCCCAGGCAGCCTCATCTGATATGATGAACAGGGACTTTGTGGGGGGATGGGAATATTGGAAGGGATAGACAAGGAAGAGGGAAGGAAACGGCCTTGTCCTTAAGTAGGTACCATCCCGACATTCGTCTGGAAGAGAAGTAGAATTACTGGAAACCACTTCGAGGATGGCTGTGGCAGGGGGGGTGGGCATCGAACCTCCTCTACTCAGTTGAACTTCCGAGGCTGAGTGGACCCCGTTCCAGTCCTCGTACCACGTTTCAAATTTCGTGGCAAAACCAAGAATCGAACCCGGGCCTCTGGAGGTGGCAGCTGATCACACTAACCAGTACACCGTATAGGGAGACCCGAACTTCTTTTGAGGTGTATAAACATACATGATATGAGTAAAGAAATGAAATCACAGATAACGCTTTTTGGTCCGAACCGAGCCGAGCGGGACCGATGCACTGTGCACAGGAACTCTGCACGCTGTTTGCACGCGTGATATTTTGGGCGTTTGAGAGGCCCTGATGTAAAGGAAAATCTTCTTTGAAATAATCGCATTCTCCTTTACATCAGGGCCTCTCAAACGCCCAGAATCTTCATTGAAATAAACGCATTGGGGCCGATGACCTTCGATGTTAGGCCCTTTAAAACAACAAGCATCATCATCAAGCAAATAATCGCATTAAACGGGATTGTAAATAAAGGTTACAGATCACTTTGTATGGTTATGAATGTATGTAGGGGTTGTAGTAACGATGTGAAGGAGGGGAAGTATAAGTCACTGGTAAGACCCCAATTAAAGTAGGGTTATTTGATTCGTGAACAGGAAAAGATCCAAAGAAAAACAGCACGAGATATTTTCTGGGTGGTTTTCGTTGAAAGAGTAGTATTAAGAATATGTTGCAAATTTTGGGCTAGGAAGACTTGGGAGCACGAAGATGAGACAGTCGACTAAGAAGTATGTTCCAGGCTGTCAAAGGAGATGTGATATTTGTAGACGTAGTATAAACTCGAATGGTTTTTAAAAGTAGGGAAGATCATATATATGTAGATAAATTTGTAATTCAAAAGGACAAACTGGAGCAAAAATTCGTTTATATTGGAAAAATTTACTATGGGGGTTATTCGATAAAATTCCATTTTTTTAAAATAATTTGAGACTAGGTAAACAATTGGTACATAAGTCCTAAATGCATTTCAATGATGAGTAAGCGCGTCATGAGGGAGAACTGGCATGACTCTTTCCCGAGATCCCAAGATGACCTTTAGGGTCTAGTCCTTGATGTTTGGGAGGAGGTTGTCAAGAACCAGCAATACCCGTCTCATAGTTTCCATTCCTCACAGACTTCAAGAGGCATTGGAAATGGAAGGCCTTTATACGAGTTACTTGACGAGCTCGTGGGGTGGTTCGGATATACGTAAAAATATACAGTATGTTCCAACAGGAGTAAAAGTCGTTAACTCACTACGGTGAGATATTCTTATCCCATTAGGGGTCAGTTGGCGAACTAATCCACAACATCTTGCGACGGCTAGTAATGCTAAAAATAATGTTGAACACATTTAGAAACTGAGATCCAAACCTCAATGTACAACTACAGTGTCTGACATTAATCATCCGTTGTACATGCTGAGCTTTTATTACACTCACCAGCCCGTCCGATAAACTGACGTACTTCTACTTTTAAAAAATTCCTTGTTATCTCTCTATTGCCTGCAGTTATAGGAATTAAAGACGAGGCCATTTATATTACGCTTAACCTCCTGAGGCCTGGTGTCCTTTTAAAAGTGCACTATTTAAAAATGGAATATCCCGAGGAAAAGTATTTTAAAAATAAAATAAATAAAAATTGGGCATATGTTTGTGTTTCAGTTTTTTGGAAATTCGTTTACCTCGATGTGGTATGCTTTTCAATTCACTGTCTCCCACCAAGACATGTTAGAGAAGTACAAAATTTTATGAGATATGAGAAAAAGAGAATAACATGTTTTGTCATTTAGATAGAAATCTGTACATAACTTCATCCATTTCTCCAAATTTCTGCAAAGAATTGTTCCCTGATATCTGTGGTTTGTTTCAGTTGTAATTGGCACTATCGCCCTCCTTCGAACCGTCGACGCTGGAGTAGTGCCAATCGCCGATCATCCAGCAGGAGAGCCTCGAAGCAGTTCCATACTAATCGCCGATCTGCGTGCAGGAGAGCCTCGAAACAGTTCCATACCAACCGCCGCTCTGCCTCAGAGGGCTACTACCTGTGATACGGTGTACACGGAATACCAGCCAATCTGCGCTGTTTACCAGCGAAACACCAAGATTTTCAGGAATGTGTGTGCTCTCAGAAGATTTAATCACGCCAAGAGGACTCGTAAGTTAACAAATTCCACAGATACTTGATATACAGTATTGGCTACTGATTTCAGTACACCCTAATATATTTCATTGATAGTAAGTTCTTGTAACCAGAATTGCTCGGGAGATGTCATGAGTCGTAGAAGAGAGACCGAATCTGTCTTAATCTGTTTACCCTCCAGGGTTGGTTTTTACCTCGGCCTCGGGGAGGGATACCACCTCTACCGCCTCAAGTACAGTGTCCTGGAGCATGAGACTTTGGGTCAGGGATACAACTGGGGAGGATGACCTGTACCTCGCCGACGCAGCCTCAACTGCTATGCTGAACAGGGGCCTTGTTGGGGGGGGGGGATGGGAATATTGGAAGAGATAGACAAGGGGAAGGAAAGGAAGCGGCCGTGGCCTGAAATTAGGTACCATCCGGCATTTGCTTGGAGGAGAATTGAGAAACCACGCAAAAACACTTCGAGGATGGCTGAGGTGGGAATCGAGCCCACCTATACTCAGTTGACTTCCCGAGGTTGAGTGGACCCGGTTCCAGCCCTCGTACCACTTTGCAAATTTCGTGGCAGAGCCGGGAATCTAACCCGGCCTCTGGGGGTAGCAGCTAATCACGCTAACCACTACACCACAGAGGCGGACAGAGACCAAATCCTACAAACGAAAATAATCTAGTATTTAGATTTTGTATGTTAGACGACCTAAAACATTATTTACCATACGGTGTTGTAGGCACCCTGAATTTTCGGCGTCCATTAAGCATTCATGCACAAAGCATTAGCTAAAAACTTACACAGAAACGTAAATTACTCATAATATTTTAAATATTATAAACACATTTAGTTTCGAATGGCCAACACTGTCCACGTTTCTCGTATGTTCTGCCTATACTGAATGACGCTGTCTTCCTTCTGTAAGGAAATGCGGGACTGGGGTCGGGCCATTAAAAACGTTTGGTATCGAGAGAGTGACTACCCAGTGTGAGTCATGTAGATATCAGCTTGCATTCGGGAAATAGCAGGTTCGGACCCTACTGCGGCAGCCCTGAAGATGGTTTTCCCATTTTTAAACCAGGCTGTAGCTTAATTAAGGCTACGGCGGATTCCTTCTCATCTAGCCCTTCCCTATCCCAACATTGCCTTAAGACTTGTCTGTTTCGGTGCGACGTAAAGCGAAATGTAAAAAAGAAAGTTTGGGTGAAAAGGTAACTCCAATAATCAGAAGAAAACTAAAGTGTGATTTCAGAGAGTCACCCCTTGTGGTACACATCGATTTTCTTTGGGACACTGGATGAGTTAATGAACATATTTTAATAGGAATGAAAGGTAAAATTAAGATCCTCATCCCTTGCTATATCGTAAAGGGGTTATTTGCGTGAACGCTACACGAAGAGTTTTAAATGATATGCCGTGTAGCAGAGTTCTATTAAAAAGTCCTCCTAGGACCACTAGCCCAATTTTTAAATATGAAATGTAAGATGATGACACGAAAATAAACAAATCGAAAATGTATACACATTTTCTTCTGTGATCTGGAAATTGTGAAATAACGGAAATAGAAAAGGCACTGTGCACGGTGCAAAAGACGACTTCGCTTGGTTGCCCAGAGTGCAGACCCCCACTCCTCGATTTGGAGCAATAGCGCTGTCTCTCTCTTTCCCCACGCCTGTCTCGCTCGCTCCCCCTGTCACCCCCTTTCTTCACTTACTCCGTAGCGCTCCAAATCCGAGCCGAGTTGAGCTGAGCTTAGCCGAGTAGCCCAGAGACGAAGCGTTGGTCCGAGCCGAGCCGAGTAGAACTGATGCACAGAGCACGGAGCTCTTGCGCCTTGATTTTCACGCGTGAGATTTTGGGCGTTTGAGAGGCCCTGGGCGAGATGGAAGGAATCGACCGTAGCCTCAATTAAGCTACAGCCTTGGTATTCGCGTGGTATGTTGATTGATCCCACTATAAGATTCGAAAATGAAAAGCAGCCTCGATCAGTGTGTGAGAAGAAAAATGCCATATACACTGACTGACAGAGCCAATGCAACACCAAGAAGGAGTGGTTCGAAAGGGATGAAAGTTGGGGAAAAAACAGAGACGGCACGGACGAATAATTGATGTTTATTTCAAACCGATATGCAGGTTACACAATGCGCACGGCATCGACACAGTAGGATGTAGGACCACCGCGAGCGGCGATGCACGCAGAAACACGTCGAGGTACAGAGTCAATAAGAGTGCGGATGGTGTCCTGAGGGATGGTTCTCCATTCTCTGTCAACCATTTGCCACAGTTGGTCGTCCGTACGAGGCTGGGGCAGAGTTTGCAAACGGCGTCTAATGAGATCCCACACGTGTTCGATTGGTGAGAGATCCGGAGAGTACGCTGGCCACGGAAGCATCTGTACACCTCGTAGAGCCTGTTGGGAAATGCGAGCAGTGTGTGGGCGGGCATTATCCTGCTGAAACAGAGCATTGGGCAGCCCCTGAAGGTACGGGAGTGCCACCGGCCGCAGCACATGCTGCACGTAGCGGTGGGCATTTAACGTGCCTTGAATACGCACTAGAGGTGACGTGGAATCATACGCAATAGCGCCCCAAACCATGATGCCGCGTTGTCTAGCGGTAGGGAGCTCCACAGTTACTGCCGGATTTGACCTTTCTCCACGCCGACGCCACACTCGTCTGCGGTGACTGTCACTGACAGAACAGAAGCGTGACTCATCGGAGAACACGACGTTCCGCCATTCCCTCATCCAAGTCGCTCTAGCCCGGCACCATGCCAGGCGTGCACGTCTATGCTGTGGAGTCAATGGTAGTCTTCTGAGCGGCGCCGCGGACGCCGGGAGTGCAGGCCTCCTTCAACCAATCGACGGGAAATTGTTCTGGTCGATATTGGAACAGCCAGGGTGTCTTGCACATGCTGAAGAATGGCGGTTGACGTGGCGTGCGGGGCTGCCACCGCTTGGCGGCGGATGCGCCGATCCTCGCGTGCCGACGTCACTCGGGCTGCGCCTGGACCCCTCGCACGTGCCACATGTCCCTGCGCCAACCATCTTCGCCACAGGCGCTGCACCGTGGACACATCCCTATTGTTATCGGCTGCGATTTGACGAAGCGACCAACCTGCCCTTCTCAGCCCGATCACCATACCCCTCGTAAAGTCGTCTGTCTGCTGGAAATGCCTCCGTTGACGGCGGCCTGGCATTCTTAGCGATACACGTGTCCTGTGGCACACGACAACACGTTCTACAATGACTGTCGGCTGAGAAATCACGGTACGAAGTGGGCCATTCGCCAACGCCGTGTCCCATTTATCGTTCGCTACGTGCGCAGCACAGCGGCGCATTTCATATCATGAGCATACCTCAGTGACGTCAGTCTACCCTGCAATTGGCATAAAGTTCTGACCACTCCTTCTTGGTGTTGCATTTGCTCTGTCAGTCAGTGTATGAACGATAGGGGCTGCCTGGCCGAGGCGGTAAAGGCGTGTTCGGTTCGCCCGAAAGGACGTGGGTTCGAATCCCCGTCAGGAAGTCGTAAAATTTAAGAAACGAGATTTCCACTTCCGGAAGTGCATAGTGCCCTGAGGTTCACTTAGCCTACACCAAAAATGAGTACCAGGTTAATTTCTGGGGGCAAAGGCGGCCGGGCGTAGTGCTAACCACTCTACCCCATCACGTGCCGAGGTTAACAATGGTGGAAGCCTTTACCTTCCACTCCTCTAAGGGCCTTCATGGCGTGTACGGAGGTGACTTTGCTTTGCTTTGCTTTGCTTTGCCTTGCATATATGAACGATGCACTGAGGATCTCAAAAGAAATACTATATATTACAAAATTGAAAGTCATTGGCGTTATGATTGGTGCTAAAGGGACAATTCCGAAGGAGACGCTGAACCCCCTGACCGTATCATCCAGACTATAGCGGACTCTGAAAAATTCATTGGCAATTGTTAGACCCCATTTGACTAGAAATACAACACCATGTACTGGATTTCCTTTTCCAATAAAATCTGAAAGAGAAAATCCACCTACAGGTGGATAATTTCGAATTTTAACTCAAGCCCCACTTACATCCAAACATCAGATAAAAGAAATATTGTTGGCATAAACTGATTTAGAGGCCGATTTTTCGATTCCCTAATAGGGGCCACTATCAGGTGCATTGTCTCTTTCTTGTATTTTTTAAGATATTCTGCCCCTGCAGTAAAAATGTTTAGAAAATTAAAATAATATTTTCTCCCGTGGACAACCTCGTAGTGTAGGAATTATACACAGTTCAAAAAATTAGGAGAGCATGGTTTGTAACGCCTGGTATGTGAACGTTAATTTGGTAGGTGGAGTTCCAATTGTCGTATAGAATACCTTGAGACCTTAGCTACTCAGGGTATGTCAAATCGAAGTTAGACTCCATCTGTAGGCGTAGCTATCAGGCGCGGCTCCATAATACGATCTGCAGAGCTGCAGAACCACCACAATGAAAGATATACAGTAATGTAATATATAGCGATTAGAGATCCCATCCTTCATATTGAGTGTGTATATCGAGCCAAAGATCGATACCCACACAACTGCTGGTGATCTGGCAACCCTGTTTAGATCTGTGAACGACAGAATATTAGGAGAGCACACTTAACTAAAGCTTTCTTCCGTTAGGTGGCTAAGAGTCGCCCATAAGGTTCTGTATGAACTGCACGCCTTGCAGTACGTCTGGCCTATTCCCGTGACCATAGAGTTAGTAAATAATACACTAGACAGTGCCACCGTCCGTGAGAGAGTCGCTGTAGCGAGTGAGCCTGTTGAAATATCAGTTGTTTGGGAATAGCTCCCTCCATTGTACTCACCAGTGTAAATAGAGAACTTTTAAACTTTTAAAATTGTGTAGATATTGATATGGTTTAAAATTCTTACATGTCAACATTCTCACATACTACAGTAGAGTTGTGATGCTTCTGTTCAGTAGAAAGAAAGCCCCAAAAGTTTAAATACAGGATAAATGCGTGATAAAAGAGGATGGTTGTGATTAAGTAACACAAAATCAATTTACTGTCCATGTTAAGTCTTCAAACAACGTACCTTATGATTGGGGTACGCATATTTTTCTATCTTTTGTGTAAATGACCAGGACTTCAGCAAAATTCTATCCAACGACCGAAAACATTCTCTCTCGTACGAAGCGAATGAGCTAGTTCTTAGGCTTACAAGTAGTCATGACTATGTTTCTCCGTAATGGTAATGAATTCTTCCGAGTTAGGTAGTCATGAAAATGAAAACAGAAACGCTAGTGTATTCAGATGATGTTCCCCCTCCATTAAGAAAGCCGGCTGTCAAAGATGTATGCAGGTCTCGGAACCTTTGTAAATATGAATGTGTCGAGAAGTCAACATTTTTTTCCGATAAGCGGAAGGGGGATTTATTTTTTGTAAATTTTTATTGTTGTTTTTGTACAAGTCAGTTTTATATTTATATTCGGTATATTTTCGTGAACTTCACACTGACAGGACATGGAGAAAAGCGTTTCCGCGGGATTGGAGGACGTATTCACACGAGCTCAGCTGACACTTCCTGTATGCAATACGAATTTAGGTTTGTCTATTACACTTACTGCAATGGACTGGGCGTCGCAGAGCAGAACCACCAACATTATTCAGCACGAGCCGCCACTGGTAGCCATGCATTAAACTGTCAGGTGACAACTCATAACAAAGTGAATAGCGGTGCGTCCGCGTGTCGTTGTGCGGTTCACAGACTACTGCGATCATATGAGCACGTTCTACGTAATCCTGCACATCCCAAGAGACATCTCAACGAGGTTGAAGTCGTAAGGGCCGTCACTTTGATCCAGGAAGGATGGACTTTTCGTCGTTATGCTGTGGATCTCAGTGTATCTCCGTCAGTTATTCACCGCTTGTGGAATCGCTGCAATGAGACACACCAGTTCACAAGGAGGGATGGACAAGGTCGTGGACGCATGACAACCCTACAATATGACCAATATCTGACCATCTGTGCGCTGCGGCGTCGTTGAGCAACTACCAGAGAACTGCAAAAAGACCTCAGGAAGGTCACTGGAGTCACGGTGTCTGACCAGACAGTAAGAAACAGATTAATAGAAGTGTCTTTACGACCCAGACGTCATGTTCGAGTGCCCCGTTTAACGCAGCAACATCGCGCAGCTCGCCTTCTGTCTGCCGGTACCCATGTCAACTGGCATCTTCGCCAATGGAGACCTGTGTTGTCTACAGACGAGTCCATATTTCCCTTATATAGCGTGATGGACGTCAAAGTGTATGGAGACGCCGTGGTAAGCAATATGGTAAGCAATACATGCCAAATGTTGTCCAGGAAGGCGACCGATTCGGACAAGGTTCTGTGATGGTGTGGGGTGGCATCAGTATTGTTGGCCGTACTGATCTTGTCGTCGTCCGTGGTAATTTTACCGCTGCGGGGTACATCGAGCAGATACTGCTACAGCATGTGTTGGTTGCTCCATACGGTGTTGGCCCTGAATTCGTACTCATGCACGACAATGCCAGGGCTCATGTAGAGCGCATCACCAGAGCTGTCTTGCGAGAACTGGACATTCAAGAAATGGAATGGCCAGCAATGAGTCCCAACCTTAATCCCATCCAGCATGTGTGGGATAGGCTTGACAGAAGTGTTCGTGGGTGCCCTGTACCACCACAGACTCTCCAAGACCTTGAACTGGCTCTCATGGAAGAATGGGACCTGATAACACAACGTGAGCTTCGTCGACTTACAAGGAGCATACCACGTAGGTGCCAAGCTGTGATAAATACTCTTGAAGGACATACACCATAGTAAAGCTCTCCAACTGTGATAAAAATCCATCCTGAAGGACTGTTATCACTCGTTTTTCGCCCCTGTTTGGACATTTCCGTTTGCGTTCTGAAAATGAACGCGAATTCATCGATATTCCTTTGTATACTTCAATGGTAAAGAAATTAGGTTTGGTTGGTAATATACATGGGTGTGAGGTATTGTTTTGTGGAGCATGGCATACGTTCAAAAATATGTTCCCCTAATTTTTGAACTGTATATATTTATCTTTTGTCTTAGGTTTAAGTTCAACTCACGCCTCATCGTACGATCGTAATTAGGCCTATCTAGTGTTTAGAAATGGTCTCATTCAGCCTTAAGAGTACAAGAATCTATCTGATATAAAAGTAACGAAACTCATCTTGAACGCCAAGAAATATAACTGACTAAGCGCGCATCCCTCCGATATTCGCACACCTTTCTTCTTTCTTTCTTAATCAGTTTACCCTCCAGGGTTGGTTTTTCCCACGAACTCAGTGAGGGATCCCGCCTCTACCGCCTCAAGGTCAGTGTCCTGGAGCGTGAGACTTTGGGTCGGGAATACACCTGGGAAGGAGGAAAAGTACAAGGTCGTGGACGCATGACAACTCCACAATATGACCAATATCTGACCATCTGTGCGCTGCGGCTCACCTGCTATGCTGAAAAGGGGCCTTGTGGGGGGATGGGAAGATTGGAAGGAAGAGAGAAGAGAGGGCCGTGGCCTTAAGTTATGTACCATCCCAGCATTTGCCTGGAGGAGAAGTGGGGAAACCACTTCCAGGATGACTGAGGTGGGAATCGAACCCACCTCTACTCAGTTGACTTCCCGAGGCTGAGTGTACTCATTTCCAGCCTTCGTACCACCTTTCAAATTTCGTGGCAGAGCCGGGAATCGAACCCGGGACTCCGGGGGTGGCAGATAGTCACGCTAACCACTGCATCACAGAGACGGACACACGCCTTTTTTGCAGGCCCTAAATTGTCTTCGCAGGCCTATGGCCCTTCTAGGCGGCAGTAACGGGTATTCGATATGCTTTTCATCATCAAACAACTTTGTAATATCCCACGAAAAAAGTGTTGGTCTATTATTGTAATAAATGTCTCATAAAATGTAATTTGTTAATTTGTTAGCTTAACCTTTACCAGAATGGAGTGTATTAATTCCTTACTGAATGAGCTGAAATACTTTCTTCCTTAATCCGTTTACCCTCCGGGGTTGGTTACGCCCTCGGACTCAGCGACGAATCCCGTCTCTACCGCCTCAAGGGCAGTGTGCTGGAGCGTGAGACTTTGGGTCGGGGATACACCTGGGAAGGAGGACCAGTACCACGCCCAGGCGGCCTCACCTCACCTCGGGGAAGATTGGAAAGGATAGACAAGGAAGAGGGAAGAAAGCGGCCGTGGCCTTAAGTTAGGTACCATCCAGGCATTTGCCAGGAGGAGAAGTGGGAAACCACGGAAAACCACTTCGAGGATGGCTGAGGTGAGAATCGAAACCCCCTCTACTCAGTTGATCTCCCGAGGCTGAGTGGACCCCGTTCCAGCCCTCATCCCACTTTTCAAATGCCGTGGCAGTGCCGGGAATCAAAACCGGACCTCCGGGGTAACAGTTAAACACACTAACCACTACACCACAGAGGTAGGCACGCTTAAAAACACTGCTCGAAAATGAATTTAGTCACTTCTTAATTTGCTCAATATTTTGATACTATTTCATTTTGAAGGAAAAACAGTAGCAATATTAAACACAGTCTTTTTGTTTGAACAATGAATGAATTTGAAAATAGTCTTAGGGTACTAAGTATATGGCTTTGTTTAACAAATTGTCTTACATTAAAATGGTAAAAAATAAATTGTGTCCTCTTACTGGAGTAGTGCAGCTCTTTTCACGCTCACCCGCCAATGGAGGTTAGCTACTTGTAAAATTTTAACAACATAGCAGTCCAGCCATTTCTAAAGTTCTGGCTGTATTGGGAATCGAACCCGAGCATCCGAGAACGGCAGCTAACAGTGCTAACCGTTATGCTATGGAGGCGGACATTAAAGTAGAGACGAGACCTGCGTTTTTAGGGAAGCTTGTTAAGAAAACACTTTAGTACGGTGCATTCCCTCTGCTACTGTGAGTTACAGCCTCACTACACCTTTTCAAGCATCTGACAAAACTCTGTAAATTCAATTGACAAGGGCTTCTTCACTGAGTTGTAACGTTTGAGCAGGTTGCACTCGACATCGAATGTGTTGTTCCAGTTGGTCCCGGACTTGTTAGATTGTATTCAAGTCTGAGCTGCTGGATGGCCTCTCCATTCTTGGCAAATTGTGCTCCTTTAGGAATCGACGAAAGGCATTGGCATCGTGAGGGTCAACACAGTCGTGCATGAAGAGCGCATTATCTCCCATTCCGAACGATAAAGAGATCAGTTTTGTGGCAATACTTATACATGCGTATACCTTACACTGCCTCCGAAAGCAACTGTGGATCGAATTATTTTGGGTTGGAATGGTTCTTCTTGTCTTCTCCAAACACGTAGACGACCATCTGAACCATATACTCGTAGAGTGAATAGTATCGCAACTCTTCAGTAAAAGTGCCACGTCATAGCCGCCTTTCAATATGGTCTCTTAGAAAGTGCAGTCTCAGGCTATGATGTCTATGATGAGCCTTAGCAGGTCGTGGGAACCTTAAACCAGGCTGTCTGAGTCCATTTCTGATGGTTTGATCACTGTTGTAGGTTTGTCTGTAGTGCTGTGTATTCACTTGGCAGTTTAACAAAGATTGTAGCCGCACAAAAAGGCCCTAGGCTGGGGTATTTTCCCTTCGTCGACCAGTGTTAGGGCGCCTAACAACACATCCAGTCTCTTGGAAACGTTTCCAAAGATGCCTTATGGCTGCCACCGCTGTCACTCTAGTCAGCTGCCTCTGAGAATAGACTTCTTGAAGATCAACGAAATGAGAGTGGATTCATTTGACGAGAGCTGCTTCCCTCTTTCCTTGCCATGATCCTGACCATCTCCCATGACTCATGTACAATTCCATGCACTCTAACCAAACTTTCCACACACTTTGATTTGTGTTAGGTGAAACTTCCAATTACTACTCAAGTACCGCAAACGAACAACAGTATCGCCATTTGTAGACAAATAAGAAACGTGATTTTACTATTATCTTCATTCCCTGCCCAATGTGTATAAGTACATTGCTGTTGTGAGCATGCAAGAAAGGGACTAAAATTTATTTCTTGAACATTGCATATTAATTAATTCACCCAACAATTGTTATATGTACACTTGTCGAGACAGAAAGTGAGCGCGCTTGAAAATCCTATCCAATTATACAGTAACGAACAATGTCACGTGCAAACATGATGTGGTTCCTCGTTCGATACTCAGGGGCAATTAAACATTACTCATATAGAAGTTGCCATCATAACTGGGAGTATCTACGAGTGTGGGAAGCAATTAGATAGCTCCGTTTCCTGTAAACGGCCTTAAATTCGAGCGAGGTGTAAGATAGCAGCTAGACATTTGTTATGCGTAATTGTCCGTGAAGTGCCGTGGCCCAGTGGGTACTGACTCAGGTTCACAGCGGACAGGTGGCTTGTTCAAGTCTGCTTGGGATGGTTTTGTATTTATTTATTTATTTATTTATGTATTTATTTATTTATTTGTTTGTTTGTTTATTTATTCACTCCGCTTCAGCAACAGCGGACAAATCAGTCAGATTGCAAGATCTCCTATCACGTTTATTACACACAGGTGGTTCATTCTACCGGAAACTATGGCACACCTAAGACCTCACATCCATGAGCGGGTACTTGCTTTCGTTGAAAAAGACATTTTTGGGAATCGAGAGACGTAAGCCGACATGCTGGCTCAGGTTCGTGGCGGGTCTCAGCCTAGGAACAGGACGATCGCTCATCGCTGAGGCCTATTCATCCCGTTCATGAACTCCGTGCAACTATGCCAGGCCACACATTTTCCGGACAGCTCGAAGACGGCCTTGAAACGCCTGAATGAGGCAAGGTTACAATCCCGGCGAGGGGTTAAGAAACAAAAGCTCACTGAAAATTCACCCCCTTACGTTTGCCGAGGACAACGTGCTACGTGATTGTTCGAATGTCATATTCTCCAAAAGAGCACGTTTCCCTCCACGAACGATGCGCCGGTAGGCGTGTTTCTCACTTTCGGCCGAACATCGGCGCTCTGGCCAGTATCAAGTGTCTGTTTCGTGTTGGGGTTGGATGAGTTCTCGCGTGGTACAGAATCGGGCAACGTCGCACCGCCGGACAATATATGCACATTTTAGAGAATATTGTGATCCCTTCCGTGATGATGCTTCATCCCGCCGATTTTGTACAATTTCAGCAAGACCTACGTCCGATCTACAAGTACTGATCAGTTCAGGAATGGTTCGCAAGGCAAGGTCAGGTCGATTGACCTCCTTGTGGATCAGACATGAATCCCATCGAGAACATGTGAGCTGAGACGAAGAGCGTAACGGTTGAGAACTTGCCTGATCCTGTGTCAGATACGAACGACGCCCTCTGAGATAATGCCACTGCGGTCTGAGACGAGGTTGCAGATGACAACACGTATGTTTCTGTCTTAATCGATTCCATGACCACACGCCTGGAAGAGGTCATGCACAAGGGCGGTGTGTGGTCCTCTTACTGAGAAGACACCGAGCGCATCTTCAACGCTTTTCGATGGCTATCCCTGTGCTATTTCGTTTGGATTTCGATAGGAGAAAGCTTCCCAGTCAGACTCTGATATTTATGTCATATAATTATCATCTGCAATAGTGTTATGGCACGTTGGATTCACGTTAAGCTTACAGTGGGCGATTCTATTTTAAAATCTTCTGCAGGAAGTCTATATGCCTCCGCGAGGACTCGCCGCTTCCTTGATGTTTAATGAGTACCGTCTACTTACACTCACCTGTGAAAGGTGATTATTGGTTTTACGGCCTATCTCGTGGCTCCCGGTTCGATTCCCGACCAGTTCAGACCATGTGGCTAAGGATTTCGTCACGCTGACAACGTGGCACTCCAGTATCTGCAGGTCATCTAGCTGGGCAGTGATCGTCTTGACATTGTTGAATGCGTTGTAGCGCCACGGGTTGGATTTCTTTTCTTGTATTTGTCATTGATTTTTAGGGGAAACAGTGCATGATAATTAACGCTAATCAGACAGGTAGAGAGGGATGATGAGGAAGATGTCCGACCCCTTCAATAATAAAAGTATCGGCAAAGGGAAGAGCCATGAAAATCTGAAAACGAAAATCCTTGAAACCTAGCAAACGTAATACAGTTGGGGTTGGAAGAGAACAAGAAATGGCCAAAGGTGGTCAGATATAGAAGGTGAAAGTAAAAATGTAGTGCAATATTAAATGAGCAGGACACTTGGTTGGCATTCTGCGCTCCCAGATAGAGATCAGGTGGACAGCATATTTACCTTGAAGTCATGAAATGCCGTGTCTGACGAACACATCTTAGGTATCCATGTTATTCTACCCTTTACGACCGTATTTACTGTATTTGTCTTCTTAGTCAACTACCCAGCATTCTTTCCCTCACCACACTGTTCCTCCTTCTAAGTCGAATCATACCACAATTTAATCCCATAAGCTCAATCTTACCTTGGTCGTTGTTCGTACTGATCATTATTTTCGTCATTGCTGTATGTTCCTTTAAGTGAATTTGATATCTTCAGTTTATGAATAAGCAGGGGCGGCCCTACCGAATGTGCTGAAGTGCTGCACCACACCACACAAATAAATTAGTTTAAAATATTATCTACAATGAAATACAGTGCATTGAAAATGACGTCAGCCAAAGAATAGGAAATTATTCAACTCCCCTCACAACCAGGTAACTACTGGTGCGCTCCACGCCGGGTGCTGTGCCATCACAGCTCAGCGAGCTTTTAGCCAGAAACCAGGAGCTCTGCCTTTTGCGCATGCGTGCCGAACTTCTCCGATTCAAAGAGAATGTGTTCCGATAGGCTGTGGGAACAACAGCCAAGACATCACTTCTCAGCGATTCTTCGTTCGACCACAGAGAGGCAGCACTAGCACTAGTCACACTTGCGTTACGATCGATATGAGAACGTGGCAGCTGGCACCTTCTTGACTCAGCGGTAGTATTTGATAGGGAATCGCTCAAAGCAAACGGGAAAACAAAATACTGTAGAGCTGTTCCCGCCAGGTCTTTTAATATCAAAGAGGACAGAATACTACCAACTTGCTTATTCTATAGCCACATTGGTAAATCGATGAACTATAAAAATTGTACTTTTTATGTTGTCAAAATAAGGACATGATATTGTGATTTTCTTTAATTAAAAATGTCTAGTTTATAAATGTCATTATAAAAACATAACATGTAATTCTTCATTACGATGTTGCTGGTTTCATTTTAATGATGTCGGTAACATTCGGAAGTTCTGTTTCGGCGCGCTCACACCAAGTGTTTGAGTTCGTGAATATTTTGCCATTGCAGGTGTTATTGTGTGTCTAATTATATATTTTTATAGTTTCCTTTTATGAGGAATGTGTATATGTGTTGGGATTGTTTGCGTTTTTGTTCAGTGTGGAAAACTAAGTGGAGAGCCCCTTGAAAACCACATACCGGTATGTTTCTAAATATTTTTATTTTTTGGAGTGGGGATGGGTTACAGCACACAACTGATTTTCTGCACCAGCCGCCACTGTGAATAAGGTAAACTTAGTCGGCCTGAAAACTGGATGATGGAAGGATATATTTTGCCTGTAAACTGACTTTCATCTTTCAAATATCATACGTTACAACTAATATGTTTTTCTTTTGTTTATTTTCACAGGATACTACAAGGTGAAAGACGGAGTATGCTAAGCAACATATTACAACTTTATAAACTCATCGTCTAGGATATCACGGTCAATTTCCAAAACAATTAATTATACTAAACCGACAGGAAAACACTGATCGATTATTATTATTATTATTATTATTATTTTTATTATTATTATTATTATTATTATGTATACAACGAAGTTTCAATAGTTTCTCTTCCTAAGATAACTACGTAGTCAAAGAACACATTTGCCTGGGTACAAAGAATGTATCTTCATTGGCGTAGCTACAGCCTAAGTGGAGATTAACGCACCGCACTTTCTCCTCTCCCATGTCGATACGGAAATAAGGTACGAGCTCAACACGCATCGATCATCTTTCAAACTTCACGAGAACACCATGCTACTGATTTAATGAACATAGGAACCTTAAGTCTCTTCGTACTCTACGGCAATTGTGATTTGGCAAAAAGACTGACGTGAAGGGAGCACTCAAATTTGCAAGTTAAATAAGAGAAAATAATTTGAAAATTGGCCCGCATCTGCAAACGTTCCATTCATAATAAAAACGGATACATTTAAGCATACTTCATATCAGTAGGAGATTATAAGAAAATTTAAAGCAATTACCCTACTTGTACTGAACTTGCTTCGTTCCAGCATTTTGTTATAAGATACCGGTAATGCATATGCAAGTCATAGTATAAATACCAATTTAAATGATCCCATGTCCAATGTTACAACTCTACAACTAGCCTACATCTGCAAACGTTCCATTTATAATAAAAACAGATGTACATTTAAGCATACATTATAGCAATATGAGATTATAAGAAAATGAATAAACGTTCAGTCTCTAGACAACAGCGAAATACAGCGTGTACTTTCATACGAAAATCACTGACATAGCTTTTGTTTCATTGTACAATGCCAGTCCTGATAGTTTCAGTGAATCTCGCGGCTTACATAAGAAATATATAGGCCTACATAATTGGGGGTGGAAGTTATGTTTGAGTGAGGAGATTACTTGGTTAGAAGAAATGATATTTTCTTTTTGAAACAAATATTACCAGGTAACGTATATTTCATTTTTGTAAATAACCAGCTAAGGAGATATTAACTCCTCACGGTGAATCTCATTTAATGACTAACAAGTGTCCCAGTTTATATTTAAGGAGTAACGTACTTATTTCTATACGTACGTTATTCCATATTCATTTCGTAATAGATTACATGACTTATTTAGTAACTAAACTTTAGTAGTAACCTCATTAAATCATTAGTTACCCACCAAAAATCGATTATCTGTAAGAACTACAATATTTTAACTAACCAAACGTGAAAGTCATTAAGACATTATTTTGAAATATTTTTAAATTACGAGGATAATTTTTATTGACTTTTCATTTCTTAATTCTAAATGTATAGGACCCAAATTTCCTCTTTTGTAATGACCACAGGTTAAAGGAAACACCCCTACGATGTGAAATTATTTTCTTCTTCTTTCTTAGGTAAACGTATTAAAATAATCTGTGAAAACACACTGAAATTTTGAAGGAACAACTGACGTAATGATTTGTGAAGAAATTATACATGATAATATTTTCCATTATATAATAAATTTAACAAATAAATATAAAATAAATATAACATTTTCAAAATTTCGGACAGATCTCTTGAAATTGTCCTTTTCTTCTTCTAAGGATGTCTACTTTTTTAAGACAAATCTTGCTACCCTCACGTTATTTACGCAAGTGTACAGTTGCATGACAAGGAAATGTATTAATATTATGCACTTTGGTATTTATAAAATATAATTCATTTCATCATTAAATATATAGCATAAATTATGTTTATAAATTTTGTTTTTCCCATAAATTATCCTAATTAAATTGTTCTCCAATATATCCTAGATTATCAGTTTAATGCTTTTTCCTACAAGTCCTCTTTCATACAATTGATAATAATCTCGTTAACATTAAATGAATGTTGTATGTTTTATGTGATGAAGGATTAATTAGTAAAAAATATTTTCCGTGTTAGACAACTATTTATTCAATGACATGCATAACAATGCACATCTACAGTACGTGATTCTGTTATCAGTAAAAGGTGTAGTTATGTTTGTATGTAAATGACACATCTGAAGTGCTTCCCGTTACCTATTTTACATTTCTATATTACCTATGACTGTTGTCTTTTCAGAATTCTGTGTATTCAGTTCAGTCCAATTATACTCAATATGTTCAATGTCTATGGCATTATTTTAAAGGATATGTACTAGTAATTACTTGCCTGATCACTGTAAATACATGTAATTACAAGTTATCAATAAATTGTACATTTGGGATTAGAGTGTTGATATTTATTACCTAACTTCGAAGTCCTTGAACATTCCTTATTGCAGTGACATTATTTTAAAAGCATATTAAAAGAAGATACACAATGTCAGTGGGAGGTTAATGCTTTTCATGTAACATAGATATTATTTTTGGCGTGTGCTCTCATGACAGTTCACTACGCTCAGCTGAGACATTAAATATCGACGATATCGACACTAAGACATCATTATACTGAACACTCCAGAATTACGAGCTGGAACGTTGGAATACTGATGACTATTTAATTTTTTATAACCACACAATGACATATAAAACTGACATTGACTTCTCAATCCTCTATTTCAAATAAATCGCACAACTCTAAACTCAACCTCAAAGCTCGTACATGAAAATCACACAAGTCTACACGAGACATTAGCGAAAGTCAAATTACTTTGATACGTTTACTTGGTTAAATAACTTGCATGCTGCAATTGACATAACTTTGCTCACTTCCGAAAACAAAATGATACAACTATTTACACTAAATTTAGTATCTCATATGCACTTCCTAATGTTATACTAACAAAATACAGTTCATCTGCTTCTTTCCCAGAATCATCTTCAGGTCAAGTCGAATGACCGCTCCAATTTAGCCTTCCATGGTGGTGTCCAGGATAATGTAGGTTATCTCCATTCTTCTTCTGCTGCTCTTGAGTTTCAATACCTTATTGACCATACCAAAATTCCAGTTGTCTCTCACGTCGAATGTGGGCGTATTGCGAAGGTCTGGAACTTCTTACACGTCTGAATATTGGCATATTCACCACTCCACACTTACTTAAACCTTTCCATTTCATTTGCAAATTTTATTATCACCATTATACCGCACGGATAAATGCCACCCAGTACCCTTAAACTCGGCACTAACCCGTGTCGAAAATTGCACATTGAAAATGGGTGTTCCCATATTTAATTCTTGTACAATTTTCCTGCTTTTTGGTTCCCCACAAATACACATGGTTCAGATACCCTTAATTTCATTAACGGCACTATTACTGCACATTGTAACGTACAATTTAACACACAACGGATGTGCAGGTGGATGGCAGAATATAAATTGCAGCACCTTGTGACTTCAAGTGCATGTAACGATATTAAAATTAAATAACATATTAAAATATTCATGAAACAAAATAATCATCGGACTATGTACTCACACTTAGTACTTACCTGATCACTTACACATGTTGTTGATGGGCGCCAGCTACAAACAGATGTAACGATAATAGAATGAGAGTCCTGAATATCTCTAGAGTGTGGGGTAATAAGCTTACTTTGACAGCATAACATACAGGTTCTGGGAAAAGGAGATTGGTGTTCGGTTTCCCCATTAAAATGTGAGGTTATCTGATCTACAATAGAAATGAAACCATCAATTTTGTTATTACTAAACAAAATACATTCTTTAAACATTGATTTTAACAAGTGAGATTTACTGCGATAATTCAAAAGACAATGTAAAACTCTGACATTATAACTGAAGGAAAATATAGGCAAAAATTTGAAATCTTCTTGACCGGACATTTAAAAGTTACACAAGAAATCTATCCCTCACTCTTCACTTGACTGTACCTCGAACACTTTGCGTGTTGTTACGACGTATTTCTTTGAGTTGGTATCAGCTGTAGGTATTTCAAACCAAACTTGGTGATGTATCCTTTTAGTTTCACAAACGAGATGTAGCATGGCTTGAAATTATATTCACACTCCCCCGATGGCACTACAGCCCTTGAAGGGCATTAGCCTACCAAGCGACCGTTGCTCAGCCCGAAGGCCTACAGATTACGAGTTGTCGTGTGGTCTTGGCTTTCGAGACAGGGGCCGCTATCTCACCGTCAGATAGCTCCTCACTTCTGATCACGTAGGCTGAGTAAACCTCGAAACAGCTCTCAGATCTAGGTAAAAATGCCTGACCTCGCCGGGAATATATTCACACTTCACAATCAAATTTACAAGTAATTCACTGATAACTGTTAGTGTGCATTACGATGACTCAATATTCGGCTGACACAAGAACTCGACTGAACAGATGCACGAAACACACTCCATTTTGTCACTGACGATTACGTATCCATATCACGGTTCTCCACTCTTCTCCTTCCAACTGACTTCAATTGACTTAATGGCAAGTCTCTCCATTCATCTCCTTCCAGCCAACTGCTTCTAACCAACTGAACTATCCAAGTGACTCCCCACTACCATCTCACTACAACACTCCATGGCAAGGCTCTCCATTCAAATGACTGCCGCTATAGTATAGAGCCCATATATACTGTATATAGCCATTAGTTGACACATGGTATAACACCCACTTCAGAGCTCAAAATAGATATGATGTCACTTCCACCCAGCCACAAATGTTACATACTATGTTGAAATAGCCTAAGGCACATACGGAACTCCCTAAATATGATCTCATCGCTAAATGCATACAACGACAGAGCGATGACTCGACAGTTACAGTAACAGTATTGCACCATGTGTTTCAATGTCAAAAGTTTTCAAAAAACATATCCATATCTGATATTGGGTTGTTAGTCTCGCTTTACATTATTTTGATGCTAACATATACACACACACACATATATATATAATTTAACTACAATGAAGTGAGCGATAATTAATTAATACATAGCGAAATCAGATTATCGAATTGAATCAAGCAATAATAATAGTTACGATAATAATAATAATAATAATAATAATAATAATAATAATAATAATAATAATAATAATAATAATAATACAGATGGATGCTTGTAACGGGATTTGAACCGTTACAATTCGCCTCCCTCATAAATAAATCGAAGAACGAAGAATCGATTGATATATGAACAACATAATATATATAACACTAACATTGACATACAGTATATAAACACTTTTAAATGAGTATGCAACAATTATTTTTTAACAAATCAATACATTTTATAAAATATCACTTATATGAGAACTTTTCTCGCACATTGTCATCATAGATAACTCTTAAGGGTCCTGTTCTCTCCTCATCACACAATTCACAACAATATAGCACTTATTTTTCCATGTACTGGAGTTCACTGCACCAATACGACACTTGATTCACACGCAAATTCACAGATGTTATATTTACTGTATTTTGCCAGCTTCTTACAAAAAATAATCTTACTAATATCTCAACAAATCTCTGTTGACTTACTTCTTAAAATTGTTGATGTTATAAGTACCGACAATATTCCCTTTCTGATATGCACACTTCCCGATCCGGTTCACAATCGTGAAATACCCCTGATACAAAAGAAAGAATTTATACATAATTCCCGCCTCTGTAGATGATGGAAATAGAACTCTGAGTAGCACCTTGTCAACTAAACTGAATTCGTCCAATTTTGCCCTTTCTGAACTTACATATCTTAATCGATCACTTCTTACGTCTAACTTACTACTACCAATAATTACTATATTAACTATATTAACTGTGTTAACTAGGACTACGTCATTACGTGAAATGTCTCACTTAACAATACTTAGGTCACAATCACACTGTTCTCTTAAATCTACTGTCAATACACAACTACTTATACTACTTACCTGTTCAACTTCTAATAATAATGTTATTTGTTTTACGTCCCACTAACTACTCTTTTACGGTTTTCGGAGACGCCGAGGTGCCGGAATTTTGTCCCGCAGGAGTTCTTTTACGTGCAAGTAAATCTACCGACACGAGGCTGACGTATTTGAGCACCTTCAAATACCACCGGACTGAGCCAGGATCGAACCTGCCAAGTTGGGGTCAGAAGGCCAGCGCCTCAACCGTCTGAGCCACTCAGCCCGGCTGTTCAACTTCTACCTTCGGCCTGTCCATGTGACCTACTTTTTCCGATCCCCTGCGAGTTTAAAATAATCTGGCTCGATGACGACTCCTGAATAACATTCATATTCGGCCTATCATTATCTCTCTGATAACTCAAGTCTTCACGCCTTCCATTTTCGGATTGTCTCTGGTAACTCTGCTGACCCCTATCACTATTGAACTTTCTATTAATCTTCTGCTGATCATGATTATTACCTCTCCTCTGATAATTATCCAATATGTTTGCCCTTCCCTCTACTGCTCTACTTTTACCAAACATAATGCATTCTCTCTCACGACCTTGTACATTTCCAGCTCAAGAATTGTCAGTGAACTTATCTTTAAATCCTCCTAAGTTAGACATATTATTCCGATACACTTGAAACCATATTTTACTTTTACCGATAACAACATTCGACAAGATCTCCCACACGTGTTCCCATTCAATAATATTATTCCTGAACTTATTTGCAAATCTTTTCTCAACTAGTTTTACAAATTCTATATGATCGAATTGTTTTCAAGAAAACGTAGGTAAATCTTTGTCCCTACTGAACAAACCACTCGCTACCACCACTTCTCCCGCCATCTGACCTCTAAATTCTTGCCATTGCACTCTCTGGCAATTCTAAAATTCTTCCTCCGCCACTCTCTCAGCATTCCCTTTCACTATTCTCACTTCTTCCTGTAATTTTTCTTCTTTCTCTGTCGCATCCTGTGATAACGTTTCCTGTTTGTTCTTGTTACGTAGTTCACTGACCCTCCAAAGTTTGCTTTCAATCTGTTCGATACTACTAACCTGTTCCCACGTCTCCTGGCCAACTGCACGGTAAATCTTGTTCAATCTTTTCTCGACCACCTCATGAATTTCTTCCAGATTACTATAAATCGTATTGCCTAATTGTACGATATTGTTACTATTCTCAGTACCGTACATGTTCCCTTGACTTGCTCAATCTGAGTATGAAGATCGCCCCCGAGTCAACTCCATTTCACCTCTAATGTCAATAACTCTTTATTTAACTTATTTTCTAACTTAGATATTTGATTAGTTACCTCTACTATCTTAGTATCTATTTAACTATTTAGACATTCACTTAACCTATCTATTTTATTATTGATCACATTAAAATTTTCGTTACTACTACCAACCATTTCTTCCATTTTATTACTTATGGAGTTAACCTGTTTATTACTATTTTCACTCCTACCTCTAATCATTTGTTCCATTTCGCTACTTAACTGTTTACTTATAGAGTTAATTTGTTTCTTAAAATTATCATTACTGAGCTCGGTCATTCTGGCCATCAGCAAATTAAAAAGATCTCGGTTCATCCCCCCTGTGACCTCCTTTTGAGTTTCAGTGTGCTTCTCAACATCTGCACTTTCCTGACTTACTTCAGAACCTTTCATCGTGTTTGCCTGTTCCCTATTCTGAACCTCACATTAGATGTCCGTAGAATCAATAGCCTCCTCGTACGTGACTTGATATTGTCTTCCTTGTCCATCTTGGTTCACTAGCAACAGTACGCGATCTCAAATTAATTTCCCTCTTCAAATCCCTTGACATGCCACCAAAATACAAATATATATCACAAAATTACACTCCTCATATTTACCGGTTATAATTCCGTTGGTTTAGATGTGCATATTCTTCCCCAAATCAACCTATGGTATGCTGTCATTCAGAATGAAATTCTGAATTTATTCGAGTCCCATGTTGCGGTGACACTCTATAAATTCAAATGAATGTAACGATAATAGAATGAGAGCCTTCAATATCTCTAGCTTACGTTGACAGCATAACATTCACGAACCTAATACGCTGGCGTAGCAGGGGGAGAGGTGATACTCCCACGTGGCGCGTCCCAGGTGGCGGATAGGGGGGGCCATAACCGGCTTGCCGGCGGACTTGAGGGAAATAAAATACCTCTCGTGGACCAAACACACAACCCCTGTGGGTGGGGGACGCAGATGAAGAATTCACCCCCGATATCCCCTGCCTGTCGTAAGAGGCGAATAAAGGGGCGACCAAGGGATGATCAAATTAATACTATGAAGTTACTTGTGATTAGTAGGTACCACCACGCGTGGAACACCGTGGGTCGCTTTTATTTGCGCATAGTATCACTATGTTGGGCACCAAATAAGTTTGTGATTAGTAGCAAACGAGAGCTCGACGGTTTGTACGGTACCTGTGATTAGTAGCACTATATGAGCGACACCGTGGTATGAGGAAACCCATGGTTCTGGATTGCCTATATGAGGAACACCACGGAATAGTACGAGTCCCTGTAGTTAGTACCCTTATGTGATGAACACCATAGGTTTGCGTTGCCTGTAAATGGCTACGCAATGTGCGAAAATGCGTAGGTCTGTAATACATGTGCGAATTTCACTACTGTGAGTAGTACCATAATGTGTGGAACACCTCGAGTCTACGCTGCTCTTGATTAGTACCGCAACATGACAAATACCATGATTCTACTTTCCTAGCGATGAGTACCATTGTGACGGGTCGCTGACTTGGATTTTGGACCACATTCGACTACAAATATCATCGATTCAGTATTGTGCTATAGAAGGAGTCCCTTGGTCCGTCATACTATTGTTCTACACCAGCTTCTGTTCATGTGAGGCACTGTGGGTCAGTTCCACTGATCGTTTTAAATTTATATCCATCCATTCATCCATTCATTCTTCGTCCTCACGTTTTGAATTGTGGTCATTGGATGTTTTGGGCTTTTAATTTGTCATTTCATTTTGTCTCATTCCGTACCATTAGGGGCCGATGACCTACACAAGCATCATCATCACCACAGTATAACATACAGGTTCTAGGAAAAGGAGTATGGCGTTCGGTCTCCCCATTAAAATGTGAGGTTATTTGATCAACTATAGAAAAGAAACCATCATTTTATTTGATACTAAACAAAATATATTCTTTAAATGACTTTAACGAGTGAGATTTACTGCGATAATTCAAAAGACAATATAAAACTCTGACATTATAACTGAAGGAAACTGTGGGCATAAAATTTGAAATCATCTTGAACGGACATTTAAATTTTATACAATAAATTTACCCCTCACTCTTCACTTGACTGTACCTCGAACACTTTGACTGTTATTACGACGTATTCCTTTGGGTTGGTATCAGCTGTAGATATTTCAAACCTAATTTGGTGATGTATCCTTTTAGTTTCACAAACGAGATGTAGCATGGCTTGAAACTGTATTCACACTTCACAATCAAATTTACAAGTAATTCACCGATAACTGTTAGTCTGCATTACGACAACTCAATATTCGGTTGTCACCGAACTGACACAAGAACTCGACAGAACAGATGCACGAAACACACTCCGAACATGTAATCCATTTGGACACTGACGATTATGTATCCATATCACTGTTCCCCATTCGTCTCCCTCCAGTTTACTTCATGGCAAGTCTCTCCATTCATCTCCTTCCAGCCAACTGCTTCTAACCAACTGAACTACCCAACTGACCCCTCACTACCATCTCACTACAGCACTCCATGGCAAGGCTCTCCATCCAAATGACTGCCGCTATAGTATAGAGTCCATATATACTGTATATAGCCATTAGTTGACACACGGTATAACACCCACGTCAGAGCTCAAAATAGATATGATATCACTTCCACCCAGCCACAAATGTTACATACTATGTTGAAATAGCCTAAGGCACATACGGAACTCCCTAAATGTGATCTCATCGCTAAATGCATACAATGACAGAGTGATGACAGTTACAGTAACAGTATTGCACCATGTGTTGCAATACCAAAAGGTTTCACAAAACATATCCATATCTGATATTGGGCAGTTAGTCTCATTTTACATTATTTTGATGCTAATACACACACACACACACACACACATATATATATACAATTTAACTACAATGAAGCAAGCGATAATTAATTAACACATAGCGAAATCAGATTATGGAATTGCAATCAATAATAATAGTTACAATAATAGTAATTGTTACGGGGTTACCCGTGGAAGGCAGAGGTGAAAGAAGGTGCGGGCTGGAATGGGTCTAACTACGAGGCCGCAAGATGAATTAAAATTTCAATAAAGGTTATATTTTCGAACATAGCAAGATTTAACAATTTTTTTACAGAATTAGAGAAAAAGTACAAGACAACAACTATCCAATAATCAGGTACAAGGTATAATTTTACAAACGAAAGCACCAGTTTCGGGGTCTTAACAAGTTCTGGGCTTCGAGCCCCAATTCCACATTCCTTGAGCTACTAGTCCAACTTTACCAAGGAACACACTATATCAAAGGGCAGAAAACCCCTTCATTCAAGGAGCGATAGCTCCAAAAACCATATCGGGCCTTCTAGAGGCACTTTTACCACATCAGAAAGAGCTGACCCGCTCTCAGTTTTTCAAGCCTATTGAAGGCAATACCATACTTTACAATTAATTGCCATCAAGGTACAACTCATGATGAAACAGGGCTATCTTTTACCCAACCTACTGGGCCTTATCAGAGAAGAAAAGATTAAGTAAATGGCCCCAAATGCAAAATGAATGGAGGCGAGAACTTGCACTCCTATATGAAAGCTTGTTAAAACCTAAGAGGCATTAGGCCGAATAAACAGGGGCTATTCCCACACTTGGGAGGTGACTGGTATAAGAAAACTTTTAACACATTAAAGGAAGAGTAGAAAATCGGTTACGAAAACGTAGTCACCTCAAATCAAAATGAAGGGGAGCTTGAGAGGGTAAAGCTCTCTCTATCCCCGAATTACAAGGACAGGAAGAAATTTACACGTTTCAAGAGATAGGTTACATATTAGAGGTTTCGGACCTGCCCCGCGGGTTAAACTGCTGAGCTAGAAAGAAATAAAGATGTTAAACGGCCATTACCTTGTTGAAGAGCTGCCGCCCGAAGGAAGAGGAGCTACCCACTCCCTGCTACACGTCCATACACAAAGCTAGATGTAGAAGAAGTGGCCAATAGCCGTGAAAATCAGCAGTTTTTAAACCCTCGGGGAAGATGCGAGACCTTTCATGAATAAACACGCCACACCCTTTCTTTATTGGTTGATATCAAACGGTACACACAAAATCGAAGAAGAAACACATGATTGGTCAAAAATTAATTACAGAAATTCTTGATTGGTTAAAATCAAAACCGGCGGAAAGAAAAGATTACTACTGCCAACCCACAAATGAAAGAACGAAATTTAGTAAAGAGAAAACTTATGAATACAAAATTTCTTCAAATAAAGTTCCTTCACTTCGCACCAGGGAGCATGATCATAGTTTCTTAGTAGGAACATCTATAAGAGAAAGTTCACACTTCTTGATCAATAGAAAACAAAACACGTTGAAATCCACACAGTATTGACAACTTGGTAATCACAAAATTTTACTGTAGTGACATCATCTGAGAAACTTAAAATTGGTCCAGTTTTTAAGGTTCAGATTTTCTCCAGTAGAGGAGGATTTATTGGTGCAAGATTTAACATTGCGGCGTAGGGGTGTACCACCCGGTACAGTAATAATAATAAATATAATAATAATAATAATAATAATAATAATAATAATAATAATAATAATAATAATAATAATAATAATAATAATAATAATAATAATACAGATATTACGTAGGTGGATCAAAAGGTTAGTTGCACTAACGTGCCGCAGCAGCGCGCTCTGTGTCGCAAACGTGGGCACAGCGGTGAAAGGGACAGACACTGCCCACACATCTGTTAGGCAGGTCGCTGTGGTGTCCCGTCTAGTATTGTGTGAATTGCGGCCAAATGCAATGGCGCGTCAACTGGACCTTCACTCCAAATATGAGTTGCGTGCGACAGTCCGATTCCTATGGGCCAAAAGGAAGAATTGCACGGACATTCATCGTGAAATTAGTGCTGTGTATGGGGAGCGAGCCATTTCCCGGCAAGGTACCGTAAAGTGGTGTCAGCAATTCGAAGCCGGACGCATGGATATCACGGACAACCATCGCGATGGCAGGCCCGCAACGTCCAGGACCCCTTGCAAAGGTCAACAGTGAATGCGATCATTAGACAGAACAGGCGCATTAAACTGAGAGAAATCGCGACGCAGCTGAACTTGTCGTATGGCAGTGTGTTCGCCATTGTTCACGAGGACCTTGGATATCGTAAGCTGTGTCAACGATGGGTCCCACACATCTTCTCACCGATGAGCACAAGGGACAACGTTTCTAATCCTCCCTGGCATTTTTGCAACGCTATGCCGCAGATGGCAACGGGTTTCTGCGGCGAATCGTCACAGGCCACGAAACGTGGATCCACCACTTCACCCCCGAAACGAAGCGAACATCAATGAAATGGGTGCACCCCTCATCACCACAACGAAAGAAGGCCAAGGTTCAACCTTCAGCCGGTAAGGTTATGGCGACAGTGTTCTTTGACATGGAGGGTTTGCTGCACGTGGAATTCATACCGAAAGGAACGACGATCAACGTGGCGTCGTATTGTCAAACGTTGCACCGGTTGCGTAAAGCGATTAACCCTAAAGCGGGCGCGCCTATAAATGTTACATTGCCGGGCGTATGGTGAATTTCGTTCACCATTCATTTTTCCTAGTCTTAGCAGTTGTTAACAAGTACTAACTCTTACACGACTGATATTGTTACTGCGTATGTGCTTTATAATCCTTAGACATAATAATTACAACACAAATCACAAGTGACAGTACATACATATAATAATAAAAGGTAAAAATGTTCATGGGTTGAAGACTGAAAATAAAAGTGAAGCAGATGAATACTTAACTCATGGAACTTAAAATTAAACACTTCTAACAATCTTCATTAATCATTATCATTATTCTCACAGCTTACACATCTAATCTATCTTTTAGAGTGTGTTTTACAAAGTTATGACACTGTGGTGACTTGATTTTTTTTCCACTCACAGTGACAGCATCGTCCTCTCTTAGATGGCACTTTTATTTCTTCTGATGTTTCTTCCTGATGGTATGGGGATAACACTGCTCGCATATCCGGAGGCAGTGCTCCTATCTTAGCTTGTTCAACCAACCACTTATTCATAAGTTGAAACGAAAGATTCTTCAATCCCAGAGGTAACCCTTGAAAAGCTAGTGGTACACCGCATTGTTTCGACTTTGCCAAATAAAAAATTCCTCTCTAATTCGTCGTGTTCATATCTATCAACTACGCCTACATCACCTTCTTGTTCACTCTCACTGTCATGATCAATGTCTGAATAATTTACCACTTCATCTTCATCATCAGAAAAATCACAAACTTCAGCTCCCTCAGATCCTTCCTCCTCATCAGATAATACCTGTAACAGCGTTTGAATGTCTTCATCCTTCACAAACTTCGCCCTACAATAGAAATAGGTAGTTACTTTTGTTTCCTCTATAGTCTACATTTTAAAATACCATGAAACTCCAAGAACCTTTAAGGTACAATTTTACTTACATTTCCGGGCGCGTGGTGAAGAAAGTTCACCAAATGACGGCACGTGCGAGTCAAGATCGAATAGCGTGACACGTACAACTTCCTGAACAAATACTGCTACACGGAGAGCATCGATAAGACGTCGCCGGAAGGTACTAGCAACGCGACGTCTGTAGCTCTTAGGAACTAAAAACTACAAATGAAATACGCAGGTTGGTGAACAAAATTCGCCAACGCGCCCGGTTTAGGGTTAAAGAGAAGCGCCGGGGGGAAATTGAGCGCCGGTGTGATTTTGTTGCACGATAACGCAACACCTCACAAGGCCCGCCAAACGAGAGAACTGCTGCAGCGTTTCAAGTGGGAGGTCTGGTAACATCCACCCTACATTTCCGACCTAGCGCCATGTGACTTTCATCTGTTCGGTAAGCTCAAAACGGAGCTCGGTGGTCGACGTTTCCCGACCGATGAGGAGGTGAAGGCCACTGTCTTCGAGTGGTTGCAGAACGCTGGAGGAAATTTCTATGCATCCGGCATCGACAAGTTGGCTGTGCGTTCGCAGAAATGTTTGGAGTCTCTTGGAAACTATATGGAAAAGTGACGTTACAGTTTATGTCGTTATAGTCGTGTTGCTGTTGTATAGGTGGTGTAATAAATGGCCATAACTGGGAAGTGCAACTTATTTTCTGATCTGCCTTCGCTTATAATCATGAAGGCCTTTTTTTCCTGTGATTGTCCGTCACAACTCTTATCACAGGGTATCCACTATCCTCCACACTGTCGCCATAACCTTACCGGCTGAAGGTTGAACCTTGGCCTTCTTTCGTTGTGGTGATGAGGGGTGCACCCTTTCCATTGATGTTCGCTTCGTTTCGGGGGTGAAGTGGTGGACCCACGTTTCGTCGCCTGTGACTATTCGCCGCAGAAACTCGTTGCCTTGTGCTCATCGGTGAGAAGACGTGGGTCCCATCTTTGACACAGCTTATGATATCCGAGGTCCTCGTGAACAATAGCGAACACACTGCCATACGACATATTCAGCTGCGTCGCGATTTCTCTCAGTTTAATGCTCCGGTTCTGTCTAATGATCGCATTCACACTGTTGACCTTTGCACGGGTTCCTGGACGTTGCGGGCCTGCCTTCGCTATGGTTGTCCGTGATATCCGTGCGTCCGGCTTCGAATTGCTGACACCAATCTACGGTACCTTGCCGGAAAATGGCCCGCTCCCCATACACAGCACTAATTTCACGATGAATGTCCGTGCAATTCTTCCTTTTAGCCCATAGGAATCGGATTGTTGCATGCACCTCATATTTGGAGTGAACGTCCAGTTGACGCGCCATTGCATTTGGCCGCTATTCACACAATACTAGACGAAACACCACAGCGACCTGCCTAACAGACGTGTGGGCAGTGTCTGTCCCTTTCACCGCTGTGCCCACGTTTGCAAAACACAGCGCGCTGCTGCGGCGCGTTAGTGCAACTAACCTTTCGATCCACCTACGTATTTTGGACAACCTCAAATATCCAAATGATAATGGCCCAATCAATCTAGAAACAGAAAATCAAACTCTAATTCGCAAGTACTTGAGTCGTATTGCAGTAGAGAGGATGGAGTGTGGCATTTCCGTCAGCAACATCTCCCTACCAGTAGCTTCGACACCAGTAAATGTAACTGATTATGCATCAGGACAGAGGAGGATTTCGATACAGAAAACCTTGTTTTATTGCTCTAATGAAGCATCTGCAGGAGTTTGTAGTAGCTGCTGTGCCCTACTGTCGTAAGTCCTTCAAACGTACGAGCGCAATACGGGGACTTGCTACTTCTTCCCTTTCAGAATGTGTTCTGCTTACAGTGTGAGGTCAAAGAATATCAGTGATTAGCTGCCATCCCTGGAGGCCCGGTTTCGATTCCCGGCTCTGCATGAAAGTTGAAAACAAGTAGTACGAGGGCTGGAACGGGGTCTACTCAGCCTCGGGAGGTCGACTGAGTAGGAGGGTTTCGATTCCCACCTCAGCCATACTCGAAGTGGTTTTCCGTAGTTTCCTAACATAAGGCCACGGCCGTTTCCTTCCCTCTTCCTTGTCTACCCCTTCCGATCTTCCCATCCTCCCACAAGGCCCCCTTTTGATCATAGCAGGTGAGTCCGCCTGGGCGAGGTACTGGCCCTCCTCACCAGTTGTATCACCATACTCAAAGTCTCACGCCCTAGGACACTGCCCTTGTAGCGGTAGAAGTGGAATCCCTCTCTTGAGTCCGAGGGGAAAAACAACCCTGGAGGGTAAACGGATTAAGAAAGAAAGAAAGAAAAAGGTAAGATCATAGTACTATAGGTCTATAATCTATAATTCCTGAAAAAAATATGAATAATTATTTCGAATTATATATTTAAGAAATTAGTAGGCTTGTAGCTTCCTTTGTGTGGATGCTGGCAGTAGCGTCATATTGCATAACACTTCGCGACATAGAGGCACCAAGAGCTCCCAGTGGGTGGCTCAGAAAAACTCCCGAACTGCGCGCGTATCATGAAAAAAGGGGAAGAAGAATACAATTTTGCTAACTCCATCTTGAAAACAAACGCCAACGCACAGCGATGCCAAAGCGATGGGGCGATTTCAGGGGTATTTTCAGCTCAATAAAGGCTAAACTAACCAGAAAACATACGTCAGAGTAATAAGAGGAATATTGGATGAATGGCAAAATTGAAACTCAAGGTAGAATAAAATCACCTACGAAAATGCACCTTCATAAGATTACGTAACCGACTCGGCGTACCCACGCCTACAGTGTCGCCAAATACTATTAGCGAATACTACCCCCACCCCGATTGTATTGGAATTAATTACTACAAATCCACCGATCATCCTGAGTTCCGCATCACATCTTGTATTTCGGAGTAGTTGGCCACACAATTTGCCGCATCGCTGAGATTCGTAAGCCTTGTGGATCTGGAAAACTGAAATTTGTAGGAGGGAGATGTCTCCCAAGCATCCCCCACCCTAGGGTAGCCCTTATATTTGCCTGCACATATGAGGGTGGACACCAGTCTTCGAGGAGTCTACGAGGTGACCACACGGCCGATTTTTGGTCTGATTTCCCTCTCTTTGTATGGTAAATTTTCTGTTAGCGGGAGTGTGAAAAGTCGGATTTCAGTGCGAAAAAATCTGAACTGTGTAAACATGATGTGCGCATTTATAGTTTGATCGCGGTGCGACACGAAGGAACGTAAGTGACATAATTTCGGACCGAGAACTGTGAAACAATGAATTGCCGTCTATCGGACATGGAACGTCATTTTTCAATCAGTATCCCGTAGTGGAGGCAGAGAGCCTCTTGATTATTGTCTATGTTTGAAACTGTGTAAACGGCAGGCGAGTGAAAAGAGATAGTACGGATAATTAGTGGTTATCACATAAACAAAATTATATCAATATTTATCGTGCTTCAGTACGGCGTAATTTGAGGGGCGCGCTGAACAAAGCATACAAGACAGGGTTGATAATAAATATAAGTAGCCCATCTTAGGGTAATGCGGAATATTAAACTATTCCGGTAATGAAACTGTGAGCTCGGAATTGCATATGTCAGATTAGGATAGGCTAGCTGCGTCCTGTGCCTGGGTATCAAATACATAACTTTCGTTCTGGTGAGAGGAAAGGAAAACTTGCCTGTGAGATGTGCAGTGGATATATTTGTGAAACAGTGTAAACAGTGTCATTTCAGTGTTCAAACGCCACCAACATGGATTATTGCAGAATCATCGCAGTACGGCTTGAACCAGTGTCCTCGAACTTCGCCATGATGGAGTAAGTCCTTCAAGGGAGCCCTTCCATGGGCTCGAACGGCGGACGATGGACAACGGACCAGCACTGTTGAGTACAAAGCTATAATTTTATGATATTAATATTCCCTGTAGATAAATTGTATCAGAATATAGGAATAGCGTAGGATGATTTTATATTGAATAATTAAAGTAGTAAGAATGGAGTGGTCGGTATTTTCCTTTTAATTTTAATCATTTAAAGTTGTTTGGGAAGGAAACAAATTAGAAATAGAGTATGAATTTCCTTCTAGTTGTCTTTATTGCATGAACATGGTTGTAGCCTTGTTTAACGAGTACTGTCAGAAGAGACGGGGGGAAACGGATAATGAATTTCGTTGAGGTAATGGAGGAGCCTTCGTTCTTGGAGAGATATATGAAAGAAGTCAGGTTAAGATGACGCAAAGATCTTTGCCAAATATCCTGTGAACCAAATAAATTTGGATAGATGAAGTACTCGATTTAATGTAATGTAGTTTTACTTGATGCATGATAACTTAAGGCTTTGCTGCATCATACGTGTGTGAAGAGTTCATGGCGCCGAGGTACAAATATCCACCCCCATCAACCCTGGTTAGGAGACTGAAGAAGAATTCTCTGTTTGTTTGTGATTGTTTAAATACCTTTTGTTAGTTCATTTTATTTTATTTTAATTAATTAATTTGGTCGGATAATTTTATGCCGATCTAATGAAGGTAATATAAATTCAGGTCAGGTACACAGTTACTATGATTATTATTATTAATATTATTATTATTACTATTATTATTATTATTATTATTATTATTATTATTATTATTATTATTATTATTATTATTATTATTATTATTAGTGATATCCGTGATATTATTCAACTCTTGTTTGCTAGCCCGTGGAGTGTGGTAATTCTACTATGAGAGGCACGAGGATGGAACACCGAACTCCTATTAAAGCGAGAGAGAGAGAGTAAAATAATGTAACAGCCCAAATGTTGAGAGATTGATCAGATGAAGAATACCTAAGCGGGTTAGAGCATGATTGTATGCACCTGTTTTTATTTGTTAGTTTTGTTCGCGTGAATAAATTGGCCCACTGAATAGGCTTTTGTAAACGCACTAATATTGGGTTTAAAGAGAGTGTGGCCCGTGTGCGGGCAGTTGACAAGGAAATTTATAGCATCCTACCCCGGGAGGGTCGGAGCTCGCTTGTTGTGTCAAATCAGGCCTGCTAAATGGGAAATGTGTGGCCGTCTTTCTCAAGGAAGTGTTGTTACTCGAACCCTCTTTTGCTCTGCTAGTAAAATGTTTTATGTTAATCGATTACCACATTCTAATAAGACTAGTTTGGATGAATGCAGGAACACTTAATTCATACACATGGAGAAGCGATAGATAGGGTCTTGATTTTCCAGGTTCCCCGACTCGAGAGACCTGTTGGTCTCCCATTCGTACCTCGGACATGACAAAAGGGAGTCAGTCACACAAACGACGGCTAATGGTAAGCTAGATACAGCTACAATGTATGGGAAATGTGATAATATGTGTTTTCTCTTCCAGGTGTGATAATAGTGTAAATAGGATGTTGTTTTGATGCTAATTGATTTTGTTTAATTGAGACTTCGTGAAAAATCCTTTGGTAGTTCGTTTGAGTGGAGGGTTCAGGCCCTATGATGTGTATAGTTAGTCCTCAAATGAGGTGATTAGTAGTAACTAGAATTGTGTGCATTTCATGATTTTGCGAGAGGTTGTAACGCCGTGAAGCTGTTTATCATTTTATGATTTTTTTAATTCTTTAAATATTGTATTTCTCGTGTTATGTTCGATGTAGGTGGCCACTCTAATCTTAGGGTAAATTAATGTAACTTGCTGTGTTTTAAATATGTAATTTGGGAATTAATCCCGGGAATATTTATATCCGTAAAGTCATAGTTTTCTTTTTTTCCTGTAAATAAGTTAGGTTCATTATAATACTGTTTACCATATTCAACAGGTAAAATAATCGTGTCCTTAAATTCGAAACTAAGCTTAACAACGAAGATTGTAGGAAATGCAACTCAATTTTCCCCGAGTTGTTTGAAACTATATGTGAACACCCAGGTGCTTGATTTGAATAGGTGATTGTTTTTGTGTTCTAATATTCAACAGCGTAATGTCAAGAGACCACATAAAGACACTCATAATGATGTGGATCTAATTTTCACTTGGGTGATAGCCCGGACATGGTTGTCCGTTGCTGGTATTTAAATTCAATGGATGTAATTTAACTTTGATGTTCAAGGTTGTAGATTGTAAATATGTTCAACGGGAGTGAATTAAATATTCAGAAAATTTTATCTGTGCCTATTTTTGCCGATAAATAGCATCCAGAACCTCTTCCGTTCATTGTAGGCCTTTAAGATAGTTTAAGTTTGATAGCCTCTACATTCCGCGAACGGTCTTCGACCCTGAGGAGTCCGTATTCAGACCTCAGGAACGGGAGAGTAGCTTTGACCTGGCTGTGCTGTATGGCCGATAACTTCTCATGTGAGTGGATTAACGATACAATCCCATTGAGGGGAAATAGGCACAGGCCGAATAGGTCCCTTGACTATCGACTTCTATGGAGCATGGTCCCATGTGTTCGTGACCCGAGGGGGTTACATTTTTGCCGTTCACATGGTCCCATGAGCCATGGGAGGTGATGGGAAAGGTCCCACCACTTCCGAGGCCCATGAAAGAGAAACATTAAATATCATGGTGGAGGAAAAAGTTAAAAATGATAAAGATAAAGATAAATATGACTTCATCTTGTTTTCACAAGTCGGGCTGAGTGGTTCAGATGGTTGAGGGGCTGGCCTTCTGACCCCAACTTGGCAGGTTCTATCCTGGTTCAGTCCGGTGGTAGTTGAAGGTGCTCAAATACGTCAGCCACGTGTCGGCAGATTTACTGGTACGTAAAAGCTCTGCGGGACTAAATTCCTGCACCTCGGCGTCTCCGAAAACCGTAGAAGTAGTTAGTGGGGCGTAATGCCAATAGCATTAATTACATTTAGCTTTTAACAAGCTCACCATATCAAGCAGGAAAAGTGTCTTGGTGACATTTTAGTCGTGCAAAATAGGAATGTCTTTGGGTGTTGTGATTTTTACCTTTCGGTTTATTGACTTGGCTTGTATAACCTAAAACTTAGACTAAGTTTGGATAATATTTTAAACAACAACATCACTGTTATTTTTAGTACCAGTAATGTATTTTCACCAGTGTGCAATTATGTTATGTATTTCATTAATAATATTATAATTATTATAATTGAGCATAGTTAACTTATAAGACTGAGACCACTCCAACCGACAAGCATTGGTTTTGTGTAGAGATATACCTACATATTTTAAATTCACGTTGTTTTCTCTCATGATGTAGGCCTACACGCCTACTTTTTGTTATATTATAGAGTAATTAACTATAGACTAAATTTGTTTACAAATGTAAGCTCTTCAATAAAGACATAAATAACTGTCGCATTCCAAGATAAACTGGTATAATTAGAGCTGTCAATATAGTTCATACGTAACCCCTTTATTACCTCGAAATGGATCACCCAAAACTTAGGTTAAGTTTGGAGAATACTTTAATAATCTGCATTAATGAATGCACTGTTTATTACTTTCATATTCCAAGATGTAATTGAAGCATTTAATTAAAGCATCATACATTAAAATTTACACTTTTACCACTAGAACAGTTGACATGGAAAAGTGATTGAAAATTCAAATAAATTTAACTTAGGTTAAAATGATCTTCAAAGAAATAAACTGTAGACTTTTCCTATATATCACAAACATTTCTCCGGCTCGCCAAAATCCATTTCTCCCCAGTTTTAGCGTTTGTTTGAGGTGATATGTGGTATGCGATGTGCTATTGCACATTTATAGGTTTTCTGCCTCGCTGTCTGCGCAGGATTCATTTGAAGTCCAAAATATACCACTCAGATTATTACCCAATGTATATATATATTTTTTTTGCTAGTTGCTTTACGTCGCACCGACGCAGATAGGTCTTATGGCGACGATGGGATAGGGAAGGGCTAGGAGTAGGAAGGAAGTGGCCGTGGCCTTAATTAAGGTACAGCCCCAGCATTTGCCGGGTGTGAAAATGGGAAACCACGGAAAACCATTTTCAGGGCTGCCGACAGTGGGGTTCGAACCTACTATCTCCCGAATACTGGATACTGGCCACACTTAAGCGACTGCAGCTATCGAGCTCGGTACCCAATGTATAGACCTCGAATTTAACTATACCAGACACTAACATCAAGTAGAAATGCGCGAAGTATATCCTGTTTCTCACAGCACACTACGTGTTATTTCGTCTGCTAATTCAGTCAACCTGTACGATGACGTCAGACCAATGAGATCGCGTACTTGCGTCACGTGACATTTTCGTACTTTAATTTAGATATTTATCATGTTTGGAGTTATTATTTGTACATTCTGATTACATTTTTGAATTCTACACGAAATTTTTAATCAGATTAGCATATTATTAATTAAAACCCCGGATCATGCATGTTTCCTATTGGTCCACAGCTGAGACGTGTAAGAGCAACGTATGCGGAAAAGCATGTGAACGTTACCACATAGAACTGTACAGGAAAAGAACTAAATCAATTAAAGACTATGCAAACCAAAGCGCCAGAACGCAAACTTGAAATTACTTGAATAATTTATATCTGTATGTAATTTACCTCTTTTGCTATTTGCTTTACGTCGCATCGACACACATATAGGTCTTATGGCGACGATGGGATAGGAAAGGCCTAGGAATTGGAAGGAGGCGGCCGTGGCCTTAATTAAGGTACAGCCCCAGCATTTGCCTGGTGTGAAATTGGGAAACCACGGAAAACCATCCTCAGGGCTGCCGACAGTGGGGCTCGAACTTTACCTCTTTTTGTCTGGCCATTTGGCTGTTATAAAAGTATTATTATTATTAATAATTGGCCCAGACGAGTGCGACAGGCTTCGGTACCCGGCACAATTCCTATCCTCGCCGCTAGGGGCTTCAGTCAAACATTTTCCTGACCCGGTCGAATGACTGGAAACAGGCTAAGGATTTTCATTTTTCATACCGTGCTTTCTACCATTTACAACAGGAACACACACACACACACACCCTACCTCACATCATGCCTCATCCCGATATATTCCAAACTCATTTGACATAGATATCGGTATTACCTCATAACTCGAGAACATTTTGACAGATTTTTACGTGGTTTTCGCTGTTGCTTAGAGGATACCCTGAGGTTATGGTGATTTTTGTTTTAAGAGGAAGTACAACTAGGTGAAGGCTTTCGTTTATTAATGACTAGACTGGCGAGATGTAGTGTTTACAGTGCACTATGTCTTCTGGTATGGGCTATATCAAATTTGTTACTTTCATTGACCTGTCTCAGTCTCATCCTTGGCTTTGACAATATGAAAGTGACTGAGGTATGAGTGATGCTAGTAATACCATTGCTTATGCAGCCAGTCCCTGTTATGAATGGTGTGAAAATATCGCTCATAGGGTTGGTTGGTGCATGCATTTCAGTGGGCTTGGCAGACTGATATGTAATAGCAACGGCTGGCTCGGTGAGGAAAGCAACGGGAAACTACCTCACTTCTCATTTCCCTAGTACGCCTCTTCAGTGATGCCTAGGCTATTTATGACAGCTGTTGGCGGAGCTGCAGAGGATCAAACCAGCCTTCGGGCTGAATACCCAACATACAGATTTCCCCCTGGCTCCATCAACGTTGATAGAACATTTTACACTCGATAATTCTTACACACATAGTTCAATGATATTTTTAATGGTTTAAGCAGTGTTAAAGTAAGTCTCAGGAATGTCGTTCCCATACCTAGCACAGGACTTCTATTTTTAATAAATCAAAAACATGTTATTGTGAGCGAAAATTTTAAAGATAGGTATATGGCTCTCGGAAATATTTTGTGCTCTATAATTATGATACTTGTTTATGCAGCCTACGCCGAGAAAACGTTCACGTGGCGTAACTTTCTTGGAGTTGTTTTGCAGAAACTGTCACTGATTGCTTTACTTTCATCACAGTTCAATATGAAATACATGAAAATCTTTCTCTGAAGATCCTGGTGACAACGAAAACCGTACAAAAACCTGTTCCGGGGTTCTCGGGTTATAATAGTTTAGACAGCGTTAAGCCGAGCCTACCGAATGCTCTCCCGTACCTTGCGACGGCTTCAGTTGTTGCCATTCAACAAAAATTGATTTAGTGGATGACATTTTAAAGATAAATACGTGGTCCCTGGAACTTTTTACAGGAATGTTTATGATCAACAATTTCCACGTATGTAATTTGTGGATATATTTAACAGTTCGGGAAGTGTAAATCAAGAAAGTGTTTTCGTGATGGTGTTTATTCTCCTTTTCTATCAGATTTCTCGCAGACACAGTTTCAGCTGCGTTTTCTACCATCGCAGCTAATATTTCTTGTATGTTCAGTCCTCAGCCCTAAGGATGTTTGGAACCTCAAACAGCTCCGCCATCAGCTGTCATAAATGGCTTGGGCATCACTGAAGAGGCGTACTAGGGAAATGAGGAGTGAGGTAGTTTCCCGTTGCTTTCATCACCGAGCCAGGAGTTGCGATTACATATCATTCTGCCAAGCCCACTGAAATGCATGCACCAACTGACCCTATGAGCAACTGTTTCACACCATTCATAGCAGCGACTGGCTGCATAAATAATGACATTACTAGCATCGCTCATACCACAGTCACTTTCATATTGGCAAAGCCAAGGATAAGCCTGAGAGAGATTTGTACCGGGAGGTACACCTCAACGCCGCGCAATCAAAATTAGCACCTAAATGAATTCCTCTATCAATCAAAATTGGAACTAATAACACAACCAATTGGAACTTTAATCAGAAGATGTCACCACCGAAATATTATGTAATTTTGTTATTGTGCAGTTTCCTAAACTGAGTGAATTTCTCCTTGTTTTGTTTGCTATTCATCAAGAAGTTTGGACATTCTTCCATAGATGGCACTACCAAAAAACTATGATCATGCACCCTGGTGCGAGGTGTAACAACTTATAATTTGAAGAAGTTTTGTATTTCTAGGTTTTTTGTAACTAACAGATGTTCATTTATTTTGGATTGGCAACACTTCCTTTTCTTTTCGCCAGTTTTGAATCTAGCCAATCACTAATTTCTGTAATTAATTTTCAACCTAACACAGGCTTCTTGTTCGATTCTGAGTGTAACTTTGAAATTAACCAATTAAATTTTGAGGGCGTGGCTGGTTTAGTCTTGAATGATCTCGAACCTTACCTGAGGGTTTATAAACTGCGCCTTTTCACGTTTCTTGGCCAATTGATCGTCGTCTTTCTGAGTGTGTGTGTTAAGCAGGAGGCGGGAGGCCTCTTTCGTTGGCTGCTAGAACATCTACAAGGTAATGGCCACATAACTTTATTCTTTCTTGCTATCTCCGCAGTTTAACCCGAGGGAAAAGTCCGAATCGTTAACTATGTAACCTACTTTTCTAAAATGTAAATCATCTTTCGGCTAATGTAAAATCTTCGAAAGTCTTTAACTGTAAATCAGGGATAGAGAGTGAATTACCCTCTCGAGCTCCCCTTCATCTTGGTTTCAGGTGACTACGTTTTGTAACCTTTTCTTTCTTCTGTAAAGTCTCAAAGTAATTTCTATACGAGTCACCTCAGTAGTTTGGGAGTAGCCCCTGTTTCATCGGCCTAGAGCCCTTTAGGTTTTTAAGTTTCCATTGTCTTGGAGCGCAGTGTATCCATCCATTCCTTTTGTATTTGGGCCAGTTATTTAACCTGTTCCTTTCATGAAGGCCCCGTAGGTTTTGTATTAAATACTTCTGTATAAAGTTATTTTCAAACTGTAAGTTGTGCCTTGAGAGGCCAGTGATTGTAAATTGATGTTGCCTCGAGTAGGCTGGGAAAACTGAGAGCCTGTTAGCTCTTTTTCAAAGTTTCGTAACTGTAAAGGGTGCCTCTGGAATGCCAGATATTGCATTTAGGGAGCAAGTGCTCTGTGAATTAGGGGATTTCTGCCCTTGAATAAATTTGTGCTCTTTTGTAAATTTGAGCTGGGAGCTCAAGAATTGTAAAGCGAGGAGCTTGAAGCCCAGGACCTGTAGGATTCACTAATTTTGTATTTTCCTTGACTTGTTTCAAGATTGTCATTGTACCTGATATATTATTATGTTAACTCAGTGAAAGATTGTTAAGTTTGAAGTTCTAAAAGAAAAATATAACCTTTTACAATTTTAATTCATTTTTTTATATTTTAGATAGGCCCATTCACCCCGGCACCTTCTTTAACCTATTTCTGTTCCACGGGTAACCCCGTAACAAGATTAATGAAAGTAACAAAATTGCTCTAGCCTATACCAGTAGACATTGTGCACTGTAAATACTAGGTCCTGCCAGCAAAGGCATAGTTAATATTTAGTGCAAGTAAATATTCTCTATCCGCCTCTGTGCTGTAGTGGTTAGTGTGATTAGCTGCCACCCCCGGAGGCCGGGTTCGATTCCAGGAAGGAAGCGGCCGTGGCCATAAGTTAGGTATCATCCCGGCATTTACCCGGAGGGGAAGTGGAAAACCACGGAAAAACACTTCGAGGATAGCTGAGGTGAGAATCGAATCCCTCCCTACTCATTTGACCTCTCGAGTTTGAGTGGACCCCGTTCCAGCCCTCGTACCACTTTCCAAATTTCGTAGCAGAGCCGAGAATCGAACACGGGCCTTCGGGGGTGGCAGCTAATCACACTAACCACTACACCAGAGAGAACCTTACGTCTTTATTTTATTTAATATAGAGAAATGCCTTTCTCTTCACACAGTAGACATTCGAATGGTTATAATATTATTTTCAAAACTAGGACGTTCGTAAATACAGGTACCGGTAGGTCAGTGAACTGTTTAGCGTCTTTTTTTTTTTTTCATTGAACTACCTGCTGCCCTTGTGGGTCACCGTTTGCTTTTGACCGAGGATCCTTCATTACAGCAGGCCTCTTCACCAAGAAACATAGCCAGCGGCATTGTTTGGAGAACTGTACTTTCAACATCTTCTCTGAGGTCACATAGGAGCTGTGACCGTGAGTTGATATAAATATAGGGCCGATGACCTTCGATGTTAGGCCCCTTAAAACAACAAGCATCAAGCAAGCGATATAAATATACGATTTTACGGTCTATCCTGAAGCTAGATTTCACAGTTAAGAAATCAAGTCACCTTCCTTATAACATGAGCTTAAAACCTGTGTCCGGTATGTAATGTATTGAGAAGTAAAAATTAAAGTATTAATGTTTATTGGGAGAGCACGTGACCATGTGACCTTATGGGCTGGCCACCACTGGTATCTATTGCCAAAAAACATAAAGACTGTTACTATGGGCAACCTTTAATGGGTATGTGATCCCTGTACCATTTTTGACGGGCCTTTTATACTTTCAAATTTCTTATGTACATACTTTGTGGACGTCTTTAACGGTTTTGGCAGCGTAAGCCAAGAAATCATATCGTATTGCATTATTTGCTTCCCGTTGTTTCACAGAAACTGTAAAAAAACCATGTGAGTAGGGGTGGTAGTACACACACGGCAACCGCTGCCTGCCGTAAGAGGTGACTAAAAGGGTCCCCAAGGGCTCTTGTGAGCGTGAGTTGGCGTCCCCGGAACAGTTAGCTGAGTCCTTGCATTGCTTCCACTTATTTGTGTCAGGCTTCCCAATTTTATCTATCCTATCAGACCTCCTTTGGTTAACTCTTGTACTTTTCTGACCCCGGCCTAGGGAGTCTTTCATTCCCACGCCGTTCGTGGCCCTTGCCTTTTCTTTGGTCGACACCTTCATTCTAAGTGTTAGACTCCTTCCAAAATTTCCCTCCGATTAGTGTTAATAGAGGGTTGTTGCCATGCTGTACTTCCTTCTAAAACAATAATCTCCACCACTGGCACCACCACCACCACCACCACCAAACCGTTACAGTTTAGTTTTAATTCATCACTGTCCGACTAGGGAGGGCATATTCGCAATACCACGTTCAAAAGAAACGGAATACCTCAGTGTCACTCTATTTGCGATTGCCGTAAACGATACTGTCGCTGATGCGGGTTCAGTAGTTGTACCGTTGCCATAAGCAGACAATTTTGTTATGCATTTCAGCTCAACAAATATGGCAGTGTCAGAGCGACATTTACTATAAACTATAAGGAGAGTGGAACAGTGGACCTTAGAGCCTGGCTTTCGGTTTTCAACAAACAACACCTCTGTGTGTTCCTTGCTGTCGGAAGAGTACCGATTATCTCCATTCTGAGCATAATTTAAGGGTAGTCACTCTTCCTTTGGTAGACAAGTACCGATTTCTTGGGCTCCTTTTGCATGGAAAGTTATGGCGGGGGCTGAACGTTCGTCAAATAAAAGTAAAATGCGCTAAGAAACTCGATATTTCGATGTTTCTTAGCGGCAATCCGTGGGGGATTGCTTGCATTGTGCTCCTATGCCATGCCTCCATCTCTCGACAGATTTGGGTGAAGCCCGAATCTGTTGAGAATTATAGCCCATCAACCCAAATAGGGTTTTGATTGCTAGTACTGAATTGTGGAATATATTACTGCATTGGTGCCTGACGTGATGCCCTGGTTAACGAAAACGCACTGGTCACTACACCCGTTATGGGTGACTTAGTTTAATATGACCTTCGGTGGTGTAATTGCCCAGAGATGAGATACGGTCATTGGGTTTGGAGGTTAATCCAGAACAGAATTTTCGGGTAGTCTTCTTAATAATTACTTACTTTTACTTAGTCGGCCTTCTTCTACCTTGCAGTGTCGAGGTTTTTCAGAGGGTCGTCCAGCACGCTCTGTCTCGGGCCAACTCCTTCACTCTCCTCCACTCTCCACCCCTGCCTTCGACAGCTGTCTTCACATCTCCTTCCCATGTTCTTCTGGGTTTCCCGCGCGGTCTTGCTTCTTGCATTCTGGCATCTAAAGCTTGTTTAGCCATCCTAGTGTCATCCATTCTTTGAATATGCCAAAACCATCGTAACTGGCTCTGTTCAGTTTTCTCGAGCACAGGAAATACGTGAGGACTAGTTCTGATGGTCTGGTTCCTGATTCTATCCCTTCTCATTTTTCTCTCTATTTTGCGGAGAAATCGCATTTCTGATGCCCGGATTCTACTCCCATATTTGCTGGTCACTGTCCAGGTTTCACAGCCATAGAGCAAGGTAGGCAGATATATCACTTTGTATACACGAAGTTTCGTGGATTTATCCACAGGTGGATTGTTAAGGAAATTTCTCTTCAGTACATTGAAGAGTCGCCCTGAGGCTGGGGATCGAGCTGTGATTTCACCATCCATTCTACCATATTGCTGCACGGTGGCTCCAAGATATTAAAAATCTGTGGTCTGCTCCAATACCGTACAGTAATTCAGTGCGATCTGGTGTAGGTTAGGCTGCCGTGACATGGTCATGGTCTGAATCTTTCTAGCATTGATTTTCATGCCCCTCTTTTCCAGCTCTCCTTCCAAGATTAACAATATCTTTTGAAGGTTTCTTTCTGAGTCTCCAGGTAGTAGTATGTCATCAGTGAAGACACAATGGGTGATATACACTGGCTTCAGAAACTTATAGCCAAGTTTGAATTTCTGCGCCTGCCCATTGCATGATTTGATGACGTCATCCATTAGGATAATGAAGAGAAGTGGGCTAAGGGTGCACCCTTATTCAAGTCCCATTGAAGTCTCAAACTCCGAAGACTCTACATTGCAGGTACGAACATAATTCCAACATTTCCTGTACAGGTTTTCAATTGCTGTAATTAATTGTTAATTGACACTTCTGTGCTTCAGTGTCTTCCAAATTTCATATCTCGGAATGGTGTCAAAGGTTTTTTGTAGGTCAATGAAGGCCAGGTGTGTCTCTTTTCCGTACATCATCAGTTTTTCACTGATCTGTCTAATGGTAAATATGAGGTCTTGAGTGTTTCTTCCTGGTCGGAACCCACACTGCGCCTCGTCCAACTGTGGTTCTATAACTTGCCTTAGACTGTCTTCTAAAATCGTTGCATACATTTTCCCCGGCACACTCAGGAGCGATATCCCATGATGCTTTTTGCAATCTCTGTTGTCTCCCAATCGGTTGGTATCTTCTTTTTTTACCAGGCAAGATTGATAATCCGATGGAACAAGTCTTCGTCACTTTCGCCCATAAACTTGAGCATCACAGGTGCTATTTGATCATGACCTGCAGCTTTGCCTAGTTTCATTTTCATCAGTGCACACTTTGGTTCCTCAACGGATAATTCTTCAAAGGTCCAACCTTCCTCTTGGTGCTGCTGTTCTTCTCCAGTCTGATCGTTATCCCTGGTTTCCTTATTCCCTCCTAGCAGTTCTTGAAAGTGTTCTTTCCACCGTTCCATGGTGTCATTTTCACTTCGGAAGAGGTTCTCGCTTTTGTCCTTTATGAACACTGCTTCTCTTTTCGTAAAGATTTCATCACCCTATAAAAATTGTTGGTTGTTTTGGAGGTTTCATTCCATTGTTTCCGAACTTTTCCCACGATTGTTGTTTTGCATCTTTCACTGCGTTCTTCACTGCAAGCCTTTGGTTTTTGTAGGCCTCATAACCACTTGGGTGTTTTGTGACTAATTATTTCTTCCACAGTTCCTTCTTGTTTTTAACCAGCTCCTTTACCCCTTCCTTCCACCATGGTGTCCTCTTCTGCTGTTGCCTGGTATTTGTGATTACAAAATCGTTTCTAACACACACATCCAGGAGTCTTCTCCCATTATCGTTCTGGCGCGTCTCTCCGTATTTCCCCAGCAGGCCCTCCATTCCCTCTGTGTTGTTTCCAACCTTGCCATTGAAGTCACCAAGAACGTAGACAGTTCCAATGGTGTCGTCCACTGTCCGCTGCAATTCTTCGTAGAACCTGTCTTTCTCTTTTGAAATATCATCTTCGTTAGGTGCATATATGGTAATGAAAGTGGTATATTCATTGGTGCTGCTGTTGAAGGTTAAAGTCACCGAGATCATTATTTCATTGATGAATTTCCAGCATTTTACATAATGTCTGTAGCGTTCAGGGATAACTATAGATATTCCTCCTTTTGCTCTCTGTGCCTTGCCCGCGCATGAATGAAATATTAAGAACCATTCACCACTGCTTGGTTCCATTAGCAGTTCACATCAATTGCATCGCTAACCTCACTACCAGCTTCCTCCCACGCCATCTTTCCACTGACAGCTCGGAATATATCTCTTAGTCGAGTAGCTCGTTTCCTTCCTCCCAAATCTTCCCAGCCCAAACTTTGCAACATTTTTGTAACGCTACTCTTTTGTCGGAAATCGCACAGAACAAATCGAGCTGCTTTTCTTTGGATTTCTTCCAGTTCTTGAATCAAGTAATCCTGGTGAGGGTCCCATACACTGGAGCCATACTCTAGTACGGGTCTTACCAGAGACTTATATGCCATCTCCTTTACATCCTTACTACAACCCTTAAATAACCCCATAATCATGTGCAGAGATCTGTACCCTTTATTTACAATCATGTTTATGTGTTTACCCCAATGAAGATCTTTCCTTATGTTATTACCTAGATATTTACAATGATCCCCAAAGGGAACTTTCACCCCATCAACGCAGTAATTAAAACTAAGAAGACTTTTCCTATTTGTGAAACTCACAATCATCATACCATTGCCTACTGTCCATCTCACAACATTATCGAGGTCATTTTGCAGTTGCTCACAATCTTGTTACTTATTTATTACTCTGTATTTATTTATTACTCTGTAAAAAGCCTTATCTATGATTCCACTTCTTTACACATATCATTGATAATAAGAAAACATAAAGGTCCAATAATACTGCCTTGAGGAATTCCTCTCTTAATTGTTACAGGGACGGATAAACCTTCGCCTACTTTAATTCTCTGAGTTCTATTTTCTAGAAACAGAGCCACCCATTCTGTCACTCTTTTGTCAAGTCCAATTGCACTCATTTTTTCCAGTAGTCTCCCATGATCCACCCTACCAAATCCCTTAGACAGGTCAATCGCAATACAATCCAATTGACCTCCTGAATCCAGGATATCTGCTATATCTTGCTGGAATTCTAGGTTTAAGTTCTCAGTCATTCAATCATATATAATCATCGTCCAAGAGATTTAAAATCAGTTTCCAATCTGTCATCTCTCAAACTTAAAGAAAGTACTATGGAATCTGTACCTAAGTAAGTAGACGACTTTTTTATAAGACGTTGTGTAATGGTAACGTGTGTGTTTGAGTCATCAGTCCATAGAGTGGTTTGATGCAGCCCTCCATGCCAACCTATCCTGTGCTAACCTTTTCATTTCTGCGTAACTATTGCATCCTACATCTGCTCTAATCTGCTTGTCATATTCATACCTTGGTCTACCCCTACAGTTCTTACCACCTACACTTCCTTCAAAAACCAACTGAACAAGTCGTCTCACCAATTCGATTCAGTATCTCTTCATTCGTGATTCGATCTATCCATCTCACCTTCAGCATTCTTCTGTAACACTACATTTCAAAAACTTCTATTCTCTTTGTTTCTGAGCTAGTTATCGTCCATGTTTCACTTCCATACAATGCCACGCTCCACACGAAAGTATTCAGAAACATCTTTTTAATTCGTATATCAATGTTTGAAGTGAGCAAATTTCTTATGTTAAGAAAGCTCTTCCTTGCTTGTGCTAGTCTGCATTTTATGTCATCCTTACTTCTGTCATCGTTATTTTACTACCCAAGTGACAATATTCGTCTATTTCCTTTAAGACTTCATTTCCTAATCTAATATTTCCTGAATCACCTGCCTTCGTTCGACTGAACTCCATTACTTTTGTTTTGGACTTATTTATTTTCATCTTGTACTCCTTACACAAGACTTCGTCCATACCATCAGCTTCTCGAGATCTTCTGCAGTCTAACGTAAAGGAAATATTTAGAGTAACGTTCATTATTACAAATTTATGTATTAATTTTCAGCCAATGTATATGTATTATATTAATTTTAAACGCTAAAGAAATTGTATTGTACAATTCCTGTATATGAGCCTTTGCCTCGTAGGAATTAATTAATAAATTAAAATATCCTTCTCTTATGCAGTATAGGCAGTGACACTCCTTGACTGGATATTTTCCACTAGGACTCATTTTCACTCAGTTTGGAAACATACAGTTGTGAATGGGACAATGTTCAGTGGTCTATCAATGTATTAATTAATTTATATCGTGTTCAATTTGTTCAAAACGTCTTAATTTTCATCTCCGATTAGGACAATTTTATAAGTGTAATAATTCTGTAAGCTCGTGGTTTTTTTCCAGAAGTGACATATGCAGTGTCTTACATACGAGTTAACTGGCAAGATGGCTCCCTTAGAGAAAACAGGAACGAACACAGACAACATGGCTGTCAACAGTAATTCGACATCACCAAATAACCCTTCATCAGGGAAAGAAGAATTGTGCGGAACATGCAAAAATGCCTTTGATAAGGATTGTGTCACAATTGAATGCGAGGGACCATGTAGTTCATGGTACCACAAAACCTGCTCGAAACTTACAAACGAAGAATTCGACATAATGAAGAGATCCAAATGTAAACTCACTTGGCTCTGCGACCCATACAAACAAAACATTTTAAAGCCTAAAGAAATAAATGACCTGAAGGAACTAAACGAGAAAGTGGAAAATATCAGCTTTCTGGCAAACGACATGACTATCATGATCACGAAAACAGTCCAATAAGAGGCAGGCTCACCCAGTGCCCCAATAGACGCAATCCTATGAAACATCACAACAGGAAGAATCACAAGAAATAGGTGACAACGAAATACCAGCATCTCGCCCAGAGCAAGAACCCGAACCGGAAAGCGGAAATGGGACATGAGCAGGTGCAGCCAAAAGCCCACAAAAACCAAGAGAATCCCAGAAAACAGTAGGAATACAGGAACCAATCAAGCAGGGCCTCGATATGCATGGCTGTACATTGGGAAACTACACCGTGAAGCCACAAAAGAAAAAAATGAAAGGCATTAACAACAACAAGGCGTTACCGAAATGAAAGAGTGCGTGGAGCTGTCAACAGTTGGACATCTAAAGGCCTTTCGCGTAGGAATACCAATAGAAGATCTAGAAAAAGCGACCGACGCAAACTTTTGGCCACGAGGAGTTACGGTCAGACGTTTTCGTTTTCGTCGGTCCACAGGAACGAGACATGACTAGAAAGACCCCAATCCAAACGAACCAACAAGACATAAACACACTAAAACTATTCCTATTGGACGCAGAAGGCCTAAAGAATCTAAAAGCAGCAATCCCTACCCAGTGGCGGCTGGTGCAGAAAAGCAGTTGTGTGTTGTAACCCATCTCCACTCCAAAAAATAAAAATATTTAGAAACATACCGGTATGTGGTTTTCAAGAGGCTCTCCACTTAGTTTTCCACACTGAACAAACACGCAAACAATCCCAACATATATACACATTCTTCATAAAAGAAACTATAAAAATATATAATTAAACACACAATAACACCTGCAATGGCAAAATATTCACGAACTCAAACACTTGGTGTGAGCGCACGAAATCAGAACTTCCCAATGTTACCAACATCATTGAAATAAACCAGCAACGGCGTAATGCAAAAATGCATGTTATGTTTTTATAGTGACATTTATAAACTAGACATTTTTAATTAAAGAAAATCACAATATCATGTCCATATTTTCACAACATAAAAAGTACAATTTTTATAGTTCATCGATTTACAAATGTGGCTATGGAATAGGCAAGTTGGTAATATTCTATCCTCTTTGGTATTAAAAAACTTGGCGGGAACAGCTCTACAGTATTTTGTTTTCCCGTTTGCTTTGAGTGATCCCCTCTTAAATACTACCGCTGAGTCAAGAGGGTACCAGCCGCCACGTTCTCATATCGGTCGTAATGCAAGTGTGACTAGTGCTAGTGCTGCCTCTCTGTGGTCGAACGAAGAATCGCTGTGAAGTGATGTCTTGGCTGTTGTTTCTACAGCCTATCGGAACACATTATCTTTGTATCGGAAACGTTGGGCACGCATGCGCAAAAGGCAGAGTTCCTGGTTTCCGGCTAAAAGCTTAGAAATTCTCGCTGAGCTGTGGTCGCACAGCACCCGGCATGGAGCGCACCAGTAGTTAACTGGTTGTGAGGAGACTTGAATAATTTCCTATTCTTTGGCTGACGTCTTTTTCAATGCACCGTATTTGATTGTAGATCATATTTTTAAACTAATTTATTTTTCCAACAAGCAGTGTGCTGCAGCAATTCAGCACATAAGGTACAGCCGCCCCTACCCCTACGTACTTTTAGAACAACTTCGTTGCAGTAATAGCCACTGAAACTTTCCTCTCAGAGCCCATCGACGAACCCCTCTTCTACAGTACGCATGTACTGGCAAAAACAAAAGAACGCGGTAGACCAGAATTAGGCGTAGCCGACATGTATAACAACACCATAGGAAAACTCAAAGCAAAACACACAGAAGAAAACACAGTCATCATAAAAGCTGACAGACTAACTATCATAGCACTCTACACAAGTCCAGCTCAAACAGTCGACGATACAGTAGAACAGATAATTAATGCAGTCTCAATGACAAGGGAAGAAGAAAATGTGATTCTGGGAGAAGACCTAAGCTGAAGACTGGACAAACCTGACCAAAAAACAGCTCTGGTATTGGAAATACTACAGTTAGAAGGATTCACACTGGTCAATAAAAAGAAAGAAGAGACATATCTTGCGCCTAATGGATCCAGTACAATAGACCTGGTCTTCTGAAGAGGAAAACACATTAAAACAAAATCACAAGAAGTGCTGGAACGATCAACAGTAGCCCTACTGAAAAAACACCTACAAGTCTGTACCATATTTGCCATATAAGGAGCGTCCGCATTGTCGAAAACCTCCCATACACAAAACATCTCAAGGAAACTGAACAATGATGCATTAGAAAAGAGAAATGAACTCCTAGGAAATGTTCCAAGCCTAATAGAAGATTTTTTTTTGCTATTTGTTTTACGTCGCGCCGACAGAGATACCTCTTGTGGCGACGATGGGATAGGAAAGGCCTAGGAAGTGGAAGGAAGCGGCCGTGGCCTTATTAAGGTACAGCCTCGGCATTTGCCTGGTGTGAAAATGGGAAACCACGGAAAACCATCTTCAGGGCTGCCGACAGTGGGGCTCGAACCCACGATCTCCCGATTACTGGATACTGGCCGCACTTAAGCGACTGCAGCTATCGAGCTCGGTGCTAATAGAAGAAGGACTGCTCCAATCTGCACTGGACTCCATTCTGTTGTATATACAGTACATAGTGCGATATTGCTGAAGAAAACAAGAATAGCACAGCCCTGGTTTGACGCAGAATGCTACCGCACCAGAAAAGAAGCCCTACACCTCCTCCACAGAGCGAAATACACCAGACAACTTGAAAGTATATGCACAAAAGAGAAAAGAATACAAGAAGCTAAACCTGCTCAAAATAGCAAGTTACACGGAAGCAGATGCACAAAGACAAGCAGCAGAAGCCCTAAAGGACCCCTTTATAGCGATCAAGAAAAGCAGAGCAGGAGTGTCAGGAATCCCGATGAATATTTGGGAACAGCACTTCATTCAGCTTTACAACAAGAACAACTTAGAACAAGCATACGAAACCGAAGAGACATACACCATAGAATCTGAACCAATAACCGAGGTCGAAGTAAGACAAGCCATCCTAGAATCTAAAAAAGGAAAAGCAGCAGGACCAGACGAGGTGTTCAACGAAAACCTCATAGAAACTCTTGAACAACTCGCCCAGCTGTGGACGATGTTGTTTAACAAATGCCTCACATCAGGAAAAATATCAGAGGATTGGAGAAAGTCGAACATCATCTTGTTATACAAGGGCAAAGGCGACATAGAGGACCTCAACGCATGGAGAGGAATTGCACTTGAGAACAACATCTTCAAGATATTCTCCAGACGAACAGACTCTACTCACTAACAGACGCCTTAATGCCGGAGACACAGTTCGGATTCAGGAAGGGAAGAGGAATCCTTCACGCATTTGCTAACCTCCTAGAAGACACCCGTCGAGGAAATTCTACACAGTCTTCGTAGATTTCACAAAAGCCTTTGACCTGCTGAACAGACAAATACTCATGAAGAAACTTGAAAGTATGACAGGAAAGGATAACTCAACAACAGCTGCTATCAAAACGCTGCTCACCTACAACAAAATCATAATCAAAGATGCCGTGACGACCTCAGAAAATATAGTACAGACCAACTGCGTTTTACAAGGAGACCCGATTAGCTCAACCCTATTCAACATCGTCATGTCAGACGTCACAGACATCCTACAAAAGGACTCAGTGAAAATTTACCTCTACACAGATGACATCGTATAAGGCTCGAACGACAGGGAGGCCGTGCAAGACACTGTAGACCGGTTCCAAGAATGGGTCGAAAACAACCAACTCCAGCTGAATACCAACAAGAGAGTGCAAATGATCTTCAGGAGGGGAGGTAGAACCTCTGCCAAGGGAAAATATACTACGGAGCGGAAGAATTAAAGATCGTAAACTCCTTCAAGTATCTAGGCATCACCCTACAAACATCGGGATCATCCTACAAAATTCACATGCGGGAGAGGGCAACCGCCGCCATAAAAGCCATTTATGACATTAAAAATCTGACAAGACTAGCACTATACACTGCATTAACACTTTTCTATGCAAATTCTGACCTACAGCATTGAGCTCATATGGAACAACCTGACAACTAGAGACCTCTCGACCCTTGAGTGTGTGAATGCAAGATACCTAAAGAGAACTTTGGGAATTCAAAATACGCCCCTTCGAGACTAGCCTTCGAACTTGCAAAAACGTCCTTCCTCATAGAAGACTTGAGGTTCAGACAACAGCTGCCAGGGACGAAACAAGAGTCGGACCTACTTCGGGACAGACAAAACAAGAGAGCGGACATCTGGCCCGAATTCTACGCGACAGATGCGATGCTAGATCGGAACTGGACGGGACGAAACAAGAATTTACAAAGCGCCATACCTAGGCTCGCGGTGCGCGGTTTCCACCACAAGCTATGCACAAGAAACAATTTCCACGAACCCTCACCAGAGTGTGTATGCAGCCTCTGCGAGAAGGCCTGTAAGCGCTACCACTTCAGCGAATGCCACAAGCGCACTAAATCACTAATAGAATACAGCAAAGAATAATGAACCTTAACTCTCTGCACGTTTGTGCACTTTCCTTATTAACAATAATAATTTTTGGGAGGAAACCTTTCCCCAGTGGTGTTTGCCCTAATTAATTCATCTTAATAAAGTTATTCGGGAAACGATTTTTTATCACGCAAAGTAATTTCTTACTACTTTACCTCTATGAGGAGACATTTTTTATTGAGCAAGACGTAATCTTTACTCCGTGCAACAAGCAGATTATTCTGTACGCTAGAGCGTTGCCTACGAGATATACAAGGCCGGGACATATCTATTAATTTGCCGCTGTAAAAGCGGCCCGACCGTGTTCACGGTTTGGCCGCTAGATGTCAGGTTTCCGCTCTGTTCTTGGCGGCGTTTAACATTGTGATATGCGGAGTAGCCTAATTGTGATGCTGTGTTGACTTTGTGCAATTTATTGTGAATATTGTTTCTGTCAGTGAATGTCTGTGAGGTTGAGAAGAAGGTGCACTGTTGTGTACCTCTCTATTTCGTATGATACTAAAAAGCATGAAAATTGACGTTCCATAGTTTCCTTCTGAGTGCGGTTTAAGGAAGAAATGGAAGCAAACTATTTCTAGGCAAAGTGATATAGTAGGATCTCTTTAGGTACCTAGCAATTCTTCTTATAAAATAGATTTCAGTGTAAGCACATCAATCAAATTTCCTTCTGTTTTCATTGTGTATCCTGTTCACAAACAGGAAAATGTCAAACGCAGGAAGCGTCCAAAAATGATGTATTGTCATCAAAATTTAGTAAAAGTTCCGATTCAGATAACGATGAATATACCATATCTTCATACGTCAGCCACAAACGAAAAAGGAGTACAAGTCTCGTTTCTGTATCAAGGAAAGTCTACGCGTATCTCTGTTAAATCTAAAAAATATACGGATGAGAAAATTGAATACCAGATTACAGAAAATAATCTGTAAATTGAGAAGTAGAATACGGGTAATGAAATCAGAAAAGAAGTTTTACGGTATCTGAACTTGACCAAAAAGCAAACTAAATTGAAAAGCATGCTAAAATTGGTCATTTAGGAGCTTTATTCCTGTTAAAACGAACGTAATTTTCTTCTTCTTTCTTCATCCGTTTATCCTCCAGGGTCGGTTTTTCCCTCGGACTCAACGAGGGATCCCACCTCTACCGCTCAAGGGTAGTGTCCTGGAGCACCAGACTTTGGGTCAGGGGATACAGCTATGGAGGATGACCAGTACCTCGCCCAGGCAGCCTCACCTGCTATGCTGAACAGGAGCCTTGTGGAGGGATGGGAAGATTGGAAAGGACAGGCAGGAAAGAGGGAAGGAAGCGGCCGTGGCCTTAAGTTAGGTACTATCCTGGCATTTGCCTGGAGAAGAAGTGGGAAATCACGGAAAACCACTTCGAGGATGGCTGAGGTGGGAATCGAACCCACCTCTACTCAGTTGACCTCCCGAGGCTGAGTGAACCCCGTTCCAGCCCTCGTACCACTTTTCAAATTTCGTGGCAGGGCCGGGAATCGAACCCGGACCTCCGGAACTAACCACTACACCACAGAGGCGAACACAAATTTAATTTTACGGGCATAACATCGCTCACCAAACAGCGGCTTCAATACGAATGTCAAAATATCAGAAGTGCGGAGGAAAAGATTGGATCGCTGATAATTGGATAAAGGGCGATTAAACCCAATTAAACCCGCAATCTCGATCCGCTTATCGGATACTCTGAGGCACAATTAAAGGAATCGGCAAGAAGTGACAAACTCGCCATCAGATTTCTCTGCTTCTTTCGTGAATTACTTATTTCGTTTAAGCATATTGTAAGAAATACGTTGTAGAAAATAAGTCAAACAAATGCTCTTGGTCTATCTTTGATCTCATATCTGTTTGCTGCCTTCTGAAATTACTAGTTTTAATGAATTTTTATAGTTTTTCATATTCGAACGTGTTGTAATGAACGGGCGAGACAGAACAGTAAAGAGAACTCTAGCGGCACTTGCCGGGAGTATCTCGAGGACGAGTCTAGTGTGCTGTATTTCCCGGCCTTGTGTATCTCGTAGGCAACGGCTAGAGCTGGTATTACTGCCTGCTCGATCTGCATCCGATGCTGGTATCAAAGAGTATAGAGGGTATCGAGAAGGCCGAGGCGTGACTTCGTTGTTTCTGCGGTTCCCGGTGCTGTTTGGATTGTGTGATAACTGGTCCTTTGTTGATAAAAGTTTAAGGTAAATATTACTGGAATAAATGTAACAGTTTTCATCTTTAGGGGGCTATTTAAAAAAAGTTGGAAGCATTTCGTGACTAAGTTGGGATTATTTTAGTTATTTCTAAAATATTTAGTGGTGATTTCTTAGGTTATGTTGACGAAGAATCACGTTGCTGATGTGCCTTTAAATATTAAAAACGATGAATACGTCTTGTGAGTTCTGTAGTAACACAAACTGTTGTACTCTGCTTTGGTATTGTTTGAGTATTCCACGTAATTTCTTTATTTTAAGATGAGTGTACATTTTTAGTGATGTGTCATTCTTACATGAATCTTATGTTATTAATATCCATTTAATTTCCCATTCTCGTGTCGCTGCAGATAATTATAATGTCTGTTATATTTCTCTTTCTAGATGTTTTTAACCCGCTCTGAATATGACAGAGGAGTGAACACCTTCTCCCCTGAGGGGAGATTATTTCAGGTAAATCTGTACACTTGTTACCTACTATTGTAAGCATTACTTTTGCCGTGATACTGTACTGATAATTTTTATAATAATTAACTTGGTCATTACTACAAGATTGAAATTATTGTGTTATAAACTTGGGACTGTTACAGGTCATTGTTGATGAAAAACCTTTCCTACAATACAGTTCTTGATGAGACACAATATAACTTCACTTCGATAGCTATTGTTGGATATATAGTTGAACTAGTTGATGTACCTGTGCTTCGTTACGGAATTCTACATTGTATACAGTATACAGAATTGTAGGTTAGATAGGGGCAAGACTGTATCAAATTGCATAGCTCTTAACGTTGCCCTGGAAACGCGACGGAGAAATCACCGAACGTCTTTTCTCATATGAAGACTGCGTTAGAGAATTTTCATTGTAATGGTAGGCCCGCTTGCGTACCATCAGTCACAATCAGGTTGGGGAATTGCATTATAGTAGCAGACACTCACTTTCCACCTGCCATTTTACATCCTCAGAAAGACTGTCATAGTGGTTTTCCCAACTGAAATAAACATAGGTCATTACAATGACGTCAGTACGAATGGCGCAAGTAAAAGCAATGATTTCACATGAAATACTGGATCAAATGAAAAACCACACATATTCTCACTTTTAACAAACAGTACTACGCTGCAGATCTGACAATCCAAAGTTCCAGAGCTGGAATAACCAGGCCGCAGAGAGCCGTGATCCGTGAACACAGTCTTTTTTCGGTGGGGGGGGGTCGAATAGTGGAGAGTCCCAAGACAAAAACTGTGCCCTTTTACTAATCTGTTTCCTAGGAGTACCCGATGGTAGAAATATAGAAAGGGACACGCAGGAATTATAACATAAAATGTTACTTTAAATGCGGCTATTCTCACCTGAAAATGATTGTGGAAGAGGGATGTGTTCAATACGCTAGCCAGGAACCAACCCACCCACCCCTAGAAGTATATTTGTTTTTATAACCAAAAATACTGTTTTAGATGCCATACTCCATTGCTTATAATGGTGATTGGTTCACATATGGAAGAGGATGACGTCATTGACACCTAGGATGAGGCCGCGATTGTGTCACCAACCATTGCAGAAGAAAAAAATGATGAAGCGGCCAGGGAAGTTTGAAATGGCCTTGGTGCGAGATATAAAGATTATTTATTACCTTTAAGGTATTTTTGCACATTAGGCCAATCTCTGTCATGAGCTCCCGCGGGAGCCACACTCCCTTCGAGAGGCTCTTAACTATGGCCGCGGCTCATACTATCCGTACGGCAATAAAAATGTCATATAGGGGTTTCTAAAATGCAAGAAATACAGTTGGCAGCATTGTCGTTCCTCTCGGCGCTCCCTCTAAGCGCTTCTAGTGCGACAGTAAACTCGCATGCGCCACCTGGTGGTGGCTCGTGTTACTAATCCTTGCGTGTCCCTTTCTATAGTTGTGCCATACCTGATAAGTCGGAAAATCTCAATTCACTACACTGGCAGCAGAAAAATCTATCTGACTTGGAGGCAATTTTTTCCTCCAAGCCAGGGGAGAAACCCCCTCTTCACTGCTAAATTTGAATAAAATGAATGTAGAATTTAATAAAAGTGAAGAGGAAGAAGCTCGTTTTAAGAAACCGCTCTCTTCAAGGCTGAATTTTGAGTTATATAGTGAGGTGTGGTGCTATAACTTGGAGTAGGCCTAAATTGTAATTCTAGACCAGGTCATACCACTACTACTAACAGTACTACTAAGTGAGCCTCTGCCTTAAGAGTGCACACTGCTCATTCAAAACAGCACATCAGAGTAGGGATCGAATAGCTGGAATACTATGATGAACCAGTGAGTAACATACCAGCAGTACGGTATCAGAAAATGTGTGAACCAGAGGAATGGCATGCTAAAGAAAGTTTTCTAACTCCTCAGCTATTTCCCGCCAATATTCAGTCAGGCTGTTATACTTGGTATGCAGCAGTAATCCCATCTATCGGAGTTAAGCGGCAGCATAAGAGACAAAGAACATCACCACAAACAATGGTCAATGTAATATTGTTGATCAATGTTATGCACTTTCAATATTGTAGGTACTGAGCTCGATAGCTGCAGTCACTTAAGTGCGGCCAGTATTCAGGAAATAGTGGGTTCGAACCCCACTGTTGGCAGCCCTGAAGATGGTTTTCCGTGGCTTCCCATTTTCACACCAGGCAAATGCTGGGGCTGTACCTTGCACGGCCGCTTCCTTCCCACTCCAAGCTCGTTCCTGTTCCGTCATCGCCATTAGACCTATCTGTGTCGGTGCGACGTGAAACAACATGTAAAAATAAAAAAAATTTGTAGGCCTTCACATTTAGTTTTCTTCCGACTCTGAAACACCATTCTTATCATAGTCGGTATGGTAAAATTGAATAAAACATAAGTGGTTGGAAATTGTATTCTCTATAAATTTTGTTATGTAGTACTTTTCGATGAACCAATAACAGGTATTTAAAAATTAAATTTTAGGCACCTCCTGCTAAACTACAAATGTTTACCACCATACAAGTCTTAAAATTGCCTAGGCCTTCATCAGTTAATGAAGAGAATACGGTACCATGCCTTCAGCAAAAGTAGGTACAAGCATCAATAAAATACACATATACTGGGCGAGTTGGCCGTGCGTGAAGAGGCGCGCGGCTGTGAGCTTGCATCCGGGAGATAGTAGGTTCGAATCCCACTATCGGCAGCCCTGAAAATGGTTTTCCGTGGTTTCCCATTTTTTCACACCAGGCAAATGCTGGGGCTGTACTTTAATTAAGGCCACGGCCGCTTCCTTCCAACTCCTAGGCCTTTCCTATCCCATCGTCGCCATAAGACCTATCTGTGTCGGTGCGACGTAAAGCCCCTAGCAAAAAAAAAAAATAATAAATACACATAAAAATCATTATACAGTAGACGGTTATGCCCTCCACCATATAGTCTACAATCCTCTGTGAGTTAACTACTGTGTGTCTCTTCACAGCCCTCGTATATCAATAAGTTCTGTGGTTTTCATTTAGTTCTACACCTCCGACCTTTGAGTGGTGGTGGTGGTGGGGGGGTTATTGTTTTAAGAGGGAGTGCAACTAGGCAACCATCCTCTATATAACACTAATCACAGAGAACAAATGGAAGGGATCTGACACTTTGAAAAATCAAGATATCGGCCAAAGGAAGACAAGGGCCGTGAAGGGCATGAAAATGAAAGACTCCTTAGGATTCGCAACCTAATACCATCGGGGTCGAAAAGAACAAGAGTTGACCAAGGGAGGTCGGAGAGAATAGATGAAAGTGAGGAGCCTTGCACAAGTAATTGGAAGCAATGCCAGACTCAGCTTAAGGACCCTGTGGTTGCCAACCCACGCTCCCAAGTTTGGAGTCCCTGGGATCCCTTTCAGTCTCCTTTTACGACAGGCAGGGGATACCATGGGTGTTATTCTACCACCCCACCTGCAGGGGGAGCTGACCTTTAAATCGCTTAGAACTCTGTCTAACCATCATTGTCTTGGTGTCACCCTACCTCTCCTACTACTCTCCATGACTAAGTCCATCATTCTCCTAGGAATCATCCTCATCCATTGGTTCTTCCTATGGTTGGGGACGATGGAACAACACCACGATATCTCTTGTCTGTCGTTAGAGACGATTAAGAGGGGCTGTGAAATTGGGAGCATGGGTTGGGGACCACAGGACCCTTAGCGGAGTCCTAGCATTGCTTCCACTTACTTGTGCCCGGCTCCTTACTGTCTATGCTATCTGACCTCCCTTTATCAACTCTTGTTCTTTTCCGGCTGACAGTATTACATATGAAGGTTTAGGGAGTTTCTCATTTTCCCACCCTTTGCGGCCCTTTTCCTTCAACATGTACCTTTATTTTTCAAGTGTCAGATCCTTCCATTTCTTCCCTCTGATTAGTGTGGATAGAGGATGGTTGCCTACTCCCTCTTGAAACAATAACACCTACCATCACCACTCATCCATTAGTCTTACATGACCCCACAACGAAAAGCTGATCGTACATCAAGTTCAGTCCTAACTTAGTCTTCTCTCCTTGTTCTGAATAAAGTCCTGCATTGGATCCATCTGATTTTCATATAGTTGTTCCTATACATTCCCTTGCTGCTTCTACCATTACGTACCTGGTATACCACCCACCCATCCTCTTTCTTTATCCCGAACCTGCTGGCTGTCTAATCCCTGGAAATTTTCACAAATCTTATCCATATACTCCGGTCTAATTTGTTTGTTGTAGTTTTTGTACCCTTAATCATCTGCGAAGAAGGGTGCTAATCTAACCTTACTAACACAGTCCCAGTGAGTGAAAATGCTTCCCTCTAACAGGTTATGGGACCACCGGTGGATTTTATAGTCCTAGCCGCCTGAGCACAAGGAGGGCCACTACTTAGAATATGTCCGAGATGCCCACTTCTCTTCCATAGCAACTGGTATCCCAACTTTCAGGACCACTTGCTAGGCCACTCAACCGTTGCCCATGGTTCATGAACTAGGACGTGACTACAGGAACCCACACCATGAACCATAAATATATATATATACAGATAATATAAACAACCACACAAGTCTTAAAATATCTGAGCCTACATATGACAATATGTAACCTAATCAACGAAGGGCAAGCAGTATACAATAGGCTATACACCTATAATACTGTACTTACAACCACACAACTCTTAAAAGTAAATTACCCAGGGCAACATATAGCAAAGCAAACCCAATCGACCAATGAAGAAAATATCTTGGTGCCAGCAAAAAGGACAAGCACTCATACAGTCTATACAAAAAACACTTACAACTATACAAGTCTAAAAACTAAATTAACTAGGCCAACATATGGCAAAGCAAACCCAACTGACCAATGAAAAAAATAACTTGGTGGCAGCAAAAATGACAAGCAATCCAGTCTGTACAAAAAAAAAAAAAAAAAAACCACTTACAACCACAAGTCTTAAAACTAAATGACCTAGGCCAATATATGGTAACGCAAACCCCAACGACCAATGAAGAAAATATATTGGTGCCAACAAAAAAGGACAAGTAATCCAGTATGTACACAAAAAAAAAAAAAACTTACAACCACAAGCCTTAAAACTAAATTACGTAGGCCACCAACATCTGGCAAAGCAAACCCCAACGACCAATGAAGAAAATATCTTGGTGCCAGCAAAAAAGGACTAGCAATCCAGTCTATACAAAAAATACTTACAACCACACAAGTCTTAAAACTAAATTACCTAGGCCAACATATGGCAAAGCAAACCCAATTGGCCAATGAAGAAGATATCACTGTATGATCACTTGGATGAAATACAATACAATACAATCTTCGTGCCAGCAAAAAGGACAAGCACTCATACAGTCTATACAAAAAACACTTACAACTATACAAGTCTAAAAACTAAATTACCTAGGCCAACATATGGCAAAGCAAACCCAATCGACCAATGAAGAAAATATCACTGTACAGGTGGATGAAATACAATACAATACAGTACAATCTTTATGCCAACAAAAAAGGCAAGCACTCACACAGTCTATACAAAAAAACACTTACAACCACACAAGTCTTAAAACTAAATTACCTGGGCCAACATATGGCAAAGCAAACCCAATCGACCAATGAAGAAAATATCTTGGCGGCAGCAAAAAGGACAAGCAGTCATACAGCCTATAAAACTACACAAGTCTCAAAACTACCTAGGCCTATATACAGCTAACTTGATAATAAATTATAGCAAAAAGAACATGGTTTACTGGGATTTGAATTTTTTAACTTTTTTGTCATGTTCAACTGAGTACTTCCTCTTGACCAAATGTTTACAATCCTTTACATACTTGTAAATGAGAAATGTTATAGCTGCCTGCAAAATTACATTTTCGAGACAATGTTTTCTACAAAAGGAGTAGTCTGGCCTAGAGAATACACCTTTAAAACCATCTTCTAATGCTCCTGTATGACCATATTTGTCCAAAAATATATACAGTTGGTCATGAATTTGAAGCAGAAAATCTTGTTCACTGGCATACTGCAAGTTAGTTGATGAACTGTTTTCTTTGAAAGATGTAAATAAATGGCTTTCAGTCAAGTTAGGTGAATACAGATTTCTCTTACAAACATCACACTCATTATTTACATTTAAAATTTTCAAAATATATCCTGCTACATATGTCACAGCTTGATTGTCTTCCAACAGTTCGGAGTGGGATTCACCGGTCTGACTTACACTGTAATTTATGCCTTCAGGATCAACATAGCCAGTGCCACTTACTCCTGGATTGTCATCATCAGCACTCTTCAAAAACTGGCATAAATTGCTAAGGGGAAAACAATCATCACTCTCGCAGTTACTCATAGTCTTGAAGAGCAAAGCCATATTATTTATGATACAGGTTTTTAGAGCTGCTATAAACTGAAAACGTGTAGGATTTGTGTTGGAAATGCCCTGCTGTCGAATGCAACAAAATGCATTCTCCAAGGGGTCCTGATTGAGAGCTTTCAAATTAAGATATTTGAATCCTATTTTCTTCAACCTATTCCACAAAAATATAACAGATCTTATAGTGATCTGCCACCTATCAATAAAGCTAAACATGCATGTCTTGTCTCTACCAGTTTTAAGGTCTATTATCTTCCAGGTACCTATCTCTTTCAGAAAGTTGTTCCAAAACTCAATGTGTGGAGAATTTCCTGAAAGGGCACATCTATACAGCTTACTTTCATGAGTATTCTGATTACCACTGTTCAAGGAATCCAGAAAGTTGTCAATTGTTTCCACAAATTCTGCTGTGTATATAGCTTCTGCCACAGTATGGCTTAACTGTGCAGCAGCAACTTTAACTTTCATTTTTACATAACTATCCTGGAAGTTGAAATGTTTTCTCAGTTTGGGCAAAGTTTTAAATCTTTTCTCTTGGTCTATATTGAATACCCTCTCAATGTATTCAAATTTTACCTCCTTATGATCATTAACCTGAATCTTATTTTCTATTAAAACATTTCTGGTATTTTTTAGAAGATGGGGAACATCATATATTACAACAACTGGTTCACTATTCACAAGAAAATGGAATGGGCTGGGCCTATCTAAATTAGCTTGACAAAGATTTCTTAATGCTCTCTGATTTGTCGAGCCTTGGTCACAAACTGTGCAAACAACTTTCAACCCAAGTTCCTGTAATTTACTTATAATAAACACAATCAGCTGCTGTAAGGCTACACTACTTATTGAATTTGTGGTGAAATAATAGGCAGTAATTTGTTTCCAAGTTCTGTGAATACCTCTTAACATGAAAACTAATGCATGATTTGCTAGAGCAGGTGACCTTCCTAAATGACCAAGATCTTCATACCCACATATGCGTTGTTTATTAGCCTCATAATATAACCCCTTTTCTAGTGACATTTCATCAAATAGGAGGGCACAGTATTTGTCATTGTCAGACATTTTAGAAACCTCTACTTTTAGCACTTCAACTATGGATGGATTAAGACCAGTGTCGAAAGGTATTCGAGATAGTAAGGACTTCAAAAGCCTGACAGAGGGAAGATAAAAATGAGTAGCCAAATATCTATATAAGCGAGGCCCACGTTTATAAATTGAAAGTGGCATAACTTTATCCTCAATATTCCACCGCATAGCAGATGGAGCTTTGTTAGCGTTCCGTAACTGAGCATTGATAAATGATTTGCTGACCTCATTTAGATTTTCCTCAATATATTGGAATTTCTTGGCATCATAACACTACACTTTTGTTTTGTCTCTGTTATGGGTGAAGACAAAAAAATGATACCTCCATCCATATCAGATTGTGTTTTTTCTCCACTTTCAGTCCCTTCAACATCACTTAGCACTGAAAGATCTGGATTACAAATTACAAATCCTGCTTGTGAAATTACTGAAATTTCATTTCTATTTCGTGAAATACTATTACCGGTACTTGACATGGGAATCTCTAAATTACATGGATTATAGGGGATAAGTTCCAGGTGTTTGGGAACAACATTCATAATTTAATCGGAGCCTAGTGTGGTTAACAAAGTCCTTCTCAAGGAAATGGTCTTCACAAACAAAAAACTGGAACATTTTACACTATCACTCACACGGCACACATGCTTCCACTGCTTCAGAACATCCTTCTTTGTTTTCTTAGGAAATTTATAAAAATGCTTGTTCTTGATTTTGAGGTTGCCAGTAATATCAGCATAATAGCCACTTGTACATACTGGAAACTTGCAGGAGTACTTTAACCTCACGGTGTTACCGGTACCTCTCTGAAATAAAGAACATGACGTATAATAAACAAAGTTTCAATGCCGAAAACAAAGAAATGGAAGGAATGAAAAAGTATAATTTAATACACTATTTACAATTATATTTCCATAACTTACCTTCGCTGTACTTAGCATCTTCGGGCAGAAAATAACAATGTTTATATTCTGATTACATGTAGTTTACAATGAAATTGCAAACTTCAGAACTCAAACATACAACACTTGGATATTAAGCGTACCGTATCTAAAAACTTTAACTGTTTCCTTCTTCGTCGCAACTTCTTCTCATAACCATACAGAATTAAACAGTATTAAAGAGTACATAACTGAATCACCATTTTCCATTTTACGAGCATAGGCCACGAGGCAAGTCAGCCAATCAAGACGCGACTCTACGCCTTGCAGCGCTTCCAAGTGGTCTGGACCTGAAATACAGCCTGTTGTACTTTTGTTGTATCTCACCTTCACCCCCATGGCGTCAACTAATGATGAAATTATATCTATTCAATAAGACTAGGCGAGTTGGTCATGCAGTTAGGGGCGCGCGGCTGTAAGTTTGCAACAATACCAATATAAATGGTCCGTTATTGGACATTATAAATTTTCCAGCTAACTCATTCCTGGTTGCCAGCGTTTCACCCTCGTGTGCTAGGTTGGGCTCATCAGTTGGTACCTACCAAGACGCTGGCTAGTGCATACCGTGGAAGCCACTGCGTAGGCTACTTGGAGCCACCGGCAGTGCCAATGCACTATGAGAGACTTTGTCTCTTTACCAAAAATTGATGCCTGCTTGACTATCAGATGATATAGATATTGATTCCCATAGGGAACCTGAAATATTTGTCCCGAATGAGTAAGTTTGCATCCGGGTGATAGTGGATTCGAACCCCACTGTCGGCAGCCCTGAAGATGGTTTTCCATGGTTTCCCATTTTCACACCAGGCAAATGCTGGGGCTGTACCTTAATTAAGGCCACAGCCACTTCCTTCCCACTCCTAGACTTTCCTGCAACTTGATATGGATGTTGATTCCCATAGGGAACCTGAAATATTTGTCCCTAATGAGTAAATTTATAATACCAATATAAATGGTCCGTTATTGGACATTGTAAGCTGCCTCTGTGGATCAGTGGTAGAGTGTCCAGATCCCAAGATAGCGGGTTCAAACCCGGCAGAGGTAGTCGGATTTTTGAAGGGCGGAGAAAAGTCCATTCGACACTCCATGTCATACGATGTCGGCATGTAAAAGATCTCAGGTGACACATTTGGTGTTTACCCGACAAAATTCATTAAATCTCAGCCATAGACGCCCAAGAGAGTTTCGGTTTACTCGGTCTGCCATCTTGCGGGCCGAGAGTAAAACGGAACATCGAAATCGACGAGCAGACAGCCAGATGACGTCAACTTGAAATGTCTGCACACAGTAGCTGAAGCCATACGATTATTATTTATTATTATTGGACATTGTAAATTTTCCAGCTAACTCATTCCTGATTGCCAGCGTTTCGCCCCAGTGTGCTAAGTTTTGCACATCACTTGTTTAGCATAACATCATGTTACTAGCCTAATCTAAGTTCGTCACTAGCCTGACCTAAGTTCATAAATTGGCAGCCATGGGTAGTGGGCTATGACATTGTATTAACTGCACTATGTTGCATTCTTAACCTCTCCTCTGTGATTGAGTTATATAGATTTACTGAATGCTGTACCGAATCTGAATGTTTGTGTAATGATCTTGTTATATTCAACAAAGCTCCAAATTCTTCTCTATTCCACATATTGAGCAATCATGTCCAACAAAACAATTTCTGCAGAGTTGGGGAGGAGCACAACCGTGGAAATTTCTTAAATCATGACTGTTTGAAGCTAAGATTGTAGTATTTACCTGAATGTTCACTTCACTTCGTATCACATATTTGTAGAGATTCAGTACGTTGTCCACAAGTTGAAACTTCCTTCTTATCTTTCCCTTATGACATATATGTTTCTAATATAACACATGCTATATCATAAACAGGATTCATATTTAAAACAGTAACAGCACTAAAGAAGACAACATAGTCTACACTGGAACAGGAAATGTGTATCTCTCTCATTACTTCACCACATGGTGCATACAAACTGTAGCAGGTGACATCACGGTTGTCACAACAACCATTGAGCTAAACACCGTCCTGGGAGGTTGAAGGGAAGTCTTCTTCACATCTCTGGACATCGTGGTCAGAATCACACTGGCTCTCACTGCCAGAACAGTAAGAGTCCCATGCCATACAAACATACAGAAATAGGTTTCTATTAAAACCAACATAAGTGATAAGGAAAATACATTTTAAAAATAATTCTGGTATAGAAACTGCATCTACTATTCGTCAGTAGCCACCCCCTGATGACCACTTCATTCATAGTTTGCTAGTGAATGTACAATCTGATTGTATTGAATAGGTGGAACAATAAATGTACTTCTTTTGTAAACTGAGTGAGATATTTTGATGTAAGCGCGCTGCTTAACACGGGTTACTTCCATCTCGCACGACACTCGCCAACCAACTGATTTCACAGCCCTCGCTGCGCTACTACCAGCTATCACAGAGCCGTCTGTTGTTCTGCATACACACTATGCCTGTAGAACTTCCACACGACGCATATACGTTTGTGATCCGTTCAGATATCTACAAGAAAAAAAATAGTTGCCATGACTTTTGCCCCAATCCTCGTATTTTGTATTTGTTTACTACAGTGTACACCAAGCTCGATAGCTGCAGTCGCTTAAGTGTGGCCAGTATCCAGTATTCGGGAGATCGTGGGTTCGAGCCCCACTGTCGGCAGCCCTGAAGATGGTTTTCCGTGGTTTCCCTTTTTCACACCAGGCAAATGCTGGGGCTGTACCTTAATTAAGGCCACGGCTGCTTCCTTCCCACTCCTAGCCCCTTCCTGCCTCATCGTCGCCATAAGACCTATCTGTGTCAGCGCGACGTAAAGCAAATAAAACAAAAAAAAACTACAGTGTACGGTCTACTTATAAAATGAAAGCTGGCAATTATCTAATTAAAGTACAATTTTTACTTGCAGGTACCGGTACCGGCATATTATTTACACGGTGTTTGGTTGCTGTGTGCTGTATTGCAAAAGACAGAGCGAGAAAAGTAAAGGCATTTCATTTCACGAATTCCCGTGTGATGCAGATCTAAGACAGAAATCGCATGTCTGATATCGCCCGTAACTCGCAGTAATGCTGTCGTGGTACTGTGTCCTTTTTTAAAGCCGGTTTGAAAAGGGTCAAGGAGGGAATTTTGGGTCAGGTATACAGTAATTTGTGCATGAATCAGACGTTTGAGTGTTTTTGCGAGGGGTGGTGGGATGGACACAGTTCCGTAATCTGATGGAGAATCCAAGGTAGTGTGTTTCGGGATAGGCCTTATTAGTGCGTCTTTCCAAACGTTAGGGAATACTCCATTGGTCAGGCAGTAGTTTAATATCTGAGTCAGTATTGGCAATACAGCCCTGATGATGTTATTAATTAATTTTATCGAGATACCGTCATTACCTGTTGAATCAGAAGTGATAGAGTACAGCACACGTTTAACATTATTTGCGCTAACGGTGTGGAAGGAGAACTCGTCACACTCGGAACAGCATACTAAGTTTGTGGGATTAGCCGGTAATGGAACTGGTCCTACTTTAGGCTGAGAAAAGTAATCATTTAAGGTTTCTAGAGATATGGTGGGAAAATGCTGTTCTACTGCTTTGCCTATGCCCAAAGATCGCAACTTCTTCCAGGTTTGGCTTAAATTATTACAGTATTTCCCGCTAACTGTTGAAAATAGTGGCATTTACTGTTTCCAGTTAGCTGTTTAACTTTGTTTCTCAGTTTCCTGTATTGCTCAAACGTCATCTTTGTCACGTGTTCATCTGAATTGTCTGTACCAACGGTCACGGCTGGCCATAGCAGATCTTATCTCAGTCGTCAGCCAGAGGGAAGGTGGGCGGGTAAATCTTACCTGCCTCTCCGGAGCATGTTTGTCATACAAGTTCAGCACTAATGAGTTGAATATGTTATCCTTTGAGTCAATGTCATGAAGATCACGTATGTGTTCCCACGGTAAGTTATATGCTTCATTGTGTAGGTCATTTAATTCAATATGTTTTATGTATCTTAAAATAACGTATCATGCTTTATACTTCGGTACTCGGATAGAGTAACATAAGTACAATAAGTCGTGAGTTGAAATCTCAGGAGCTGGGATCTGTCCGTGCTTAATGACTTTCTGGGGTTAATTTGCAATTATAAGGTCAATTAAAGTGCGAGTCGAGTGGTCAGGTTAGTAGACGTGGTTCAGAGCATGGAATATGTGACACAACTTATCCGATTCACTGGTTTGTTTTAACAAGTCGGTATTAAAATTACCCATGACTATGACATCTTCGTAAACCGAGATAAGATCCGTTAAAGCTGCTTCGAAGTCCTTCATTTGTCTAATACTAGGTGGCTTATATACAATTCCTATTAATATTTTCTTATTACAGTCGAGTTCAACGAACATATACTCAGGTTGCAGGGGAAGGCTTGGGTCTGAGGTGCAGATAATCTTGCATTTTAAATCGTTCCTGTAGTAAAAGGCTATCCACCACCTCGTCTGTCAGTGTGGTCCTGTCGTAAGAGCGCGTAGCCGTCGAGATTTACAGCACAAGACGGCAAATCTCCACGTTTTATTAATTTGACTCTATTTTAGTTTGTGTTTGTATATTTTAATGTGTTTTTTAAAAATAGTAATATGCATGATATATTGTTGCATTTTAAGTCATTGTCTTGTTCTAACATAATCTATCATTTTAATGAAAATAAGGCATTGCAGATTAGATCCACTGATTATTTTAGTCACAATCATTTTTCATTTTCATTTGTTTTAAATTCTAGTCAGTGGATACATTTTAAAATTTTAATTATAATATCATATTGTCCATCTTGTACCATTAGAGGTCGATGACCTTAGATGTTAGGCCCCTTTAAACAACAAGCATCATTATCATCATCTTTGTTTAATAGTACAGTACGTATTTTTAATTCTTGTTTAATAGTGTGTTTTTGTTAGAGGTGTGTTATAGTGTAATATTTATATTGAACTTGCTTGTTCAACAGACTGAAGAGCTTTTCATTTCCTATTGGTAGAAATATTGTTGCAATAAAAATGTAAAGAGCAAATTTACACATTGAATTGTCCTTAAAACTAGTTTCTTACGCAACTTATTTTTCTTCAGTATTGTAGTTGAGGGTGAGTTGGCAGGTATCAACAGTGGTGATGGCAAATCAAAGGTGGTAGAACAACAATGAGTATTATCTGCGCACCTTTTTTGGATAGATTTACACCCTAGTGCTGAATTGGTCGACCTCGGCAATCTTCGAGATTCGTACTGGCAACCTTTGAAACACAAAATATGAATCGCTTATGCATCGCTGTGCGACATCTGGCGTACCCTTTACGTACTAGTACTGTTGTTATTTACGCAGCAAAGCCAAACTATAGAATTCACTCTAGGAATAAGATTTGTATCGATAAATGTTATATAATGTTATATAATGTGTGTGTGACACAGTTGTTGGCTTAAGATAACAGAGGTTTAGCAAAATTCATATCAATCGATCATATTATTGATTCAATTCTGATTTCATTTCCATTCAGTTGGCAGTACTACTGGAACCAGAATTGCTCCCTCCTTACTCCTCAAACCCGTACACAAATCTATCGATAAAAAGTGCGCAGATAATAGTGCAAGACCCATTTGCTTAATGGTCCTTTAAAACTTCATTGCATCAGACATGCATCTGTTTTGCTTATACAATGGCTCACATAAATCTGATGATGAGCTTGAAACATCACGTGCGCAACAGTCACCAAGAATACAGAATTATCTGACCAATGAGAAATTGACTCTGTAGCTGCCAATTTCTAATAATGAAATAAAATCTACAAAAATGTTAAAATCAGTAACAGACTTTTTATTCACATTTACATTAACATCCTCATCCTAGTCAGTCAGTAAGTTTTAATTCTCCTTCATTTGACTAATTGTCATCAGGGGCCAATGACCTAGTTTTTAGACCCCTTTAAACAAAATCAGCATCATCTCAAATAGGCTAAAGGGGGAAAAATCCAAACTTTTATTAATCACACTTGATTTGTTTATAGTGCGGTATGTATACTGAGCAAAGTGAGGCATAAAGGGTTAGACTTAACATGCAGGTATGGGTGTGTGCTTTTCAATCACTACTGATCTTCATTTAGGGCAGTCGCCCAGGTGGCAGTTTTCCTAGCCTTTTCTTAAATGATTGCAAAGAAATCGGAAATTTGTTGAACATCTCCCTTGGTAAGTTATTCCAATCCCTTACTTCCCTTTCTATAAACAAATATTTGCCCCAATTTGTCCTCTTGAATTCAAGCTTTGTCTTCATGTTGTGGTCCTTCCTACATTTAAAGGCACCACTCAAACTTATTCGTCTACTAATGTCATTCTATGGCATCTTTCCACTGACAGCTCGGAAAATACCACTTATTGCAAGAAATCAGCTTCATTTCCTGTATCAAATCTTATTTACATTAAATCTTTAAAAGTATATACTGTATCCACCTTTTTGATACTTGTATTCACTTTAAGCAAATTAATTATTTATAGTACATGTTTCATTCCTTGGGAATCTCTTCAGCTTTGTTACAATGCATAGGTGAAATTCCAAAGAATTTTTCGTCTTCTCATAAAACATCATAAAAAGTACCTTGTTATGCTTAAAAACTATTTGAATTTAAAAGATAAAAATAATTACAATTTGTGAGGAGAGTTGAGTGGGACAGTGAAATAGGAAGAGAAATGGATCTACTTTGTTCTGACCTATTTTAAAACAATTTCTATTCACTTGAACAGATGTTAAAATTATTTTTGGCTTCCAACACGTTTCTTCACTGTGATGTGTATGTTTCCTAGTTGTTTATTATTTTAAAAGTTTTTGAAAAATCATTTTTTCCTGTCGATGTTCTGTTTTATCAAAAAAACTTTTCTCTTCAGCTGCACTTTTCCAAGGCAAATGTTGTCTTTTATTTTAGTTTTATAAAAGTAAGTCTCTTGAATTCTGTTTATTGCGGAATCTCTGAAGCTGATTCCTGTCTTATTGTTGTTATAATGAAAAGAGTTTCTTCAAAATAGTAATAATTTTATTAGCATGCTCTGAAATACATGCTAACATAATTATTACGTTAACATATGCCTTGAAAAAGTGCAGCTGAAGACAACAGTTTTGTGATAAAAACGGAACATCGACAAGAAAAAATTATTTTTCAAAAACTTTTAAATAATGAACAACTAGGAAACATACACATCACAGTGAACAAAAGTGCTGGAAACCAACATTTTTTTAACATCTGTTCAAGTGAATATAAATTGTTTTAAAATATGCGGGGCGTACTATATTGTTTTACAATATTTTTTGTGCATCCAGGTATGCTTTACATTTTACTTTTGAAAGTGGTGACATGTAACTAGTGTCTTGTTCCAATGTTTGGTAGCAGCGCACGCACAGGAGCCAACAAATGCACTAGTCATAGCCATTTCATAACAACACTGTCAGTGTAGGAGAGACAACATGGAAAGCAACTGTCAGGGACAGCGCTATATGACTTGGTTCCTATTTAAAGAAGGCATGACCACTGCAGAAATTAATCAGCGTTTGGTGCCAGTTTGTAAAGATCCTGCGCCATCACAGAAAACAGTTTACAACTTGTGGAAGGTTGTAAAACAGGGCGCACATCGGTGGACAACGGAACCAGTTCTGGAAGGAATGTGACAGTGTCAACACCAGCCAACGGGTCAAACAGGAGGAAACAAATGCATCACATTTACGGAAATGGAGGCAGCCACGGGAAATAGCCGAAACACCCTGCAGCTGATCGTGCACAGACGCTTACAGCTGGGGAAGGTGTCATCCACCTCGGTGCCTAGACTCTTGTCTGCAGATGAAAAGCAGAGGCGTGTGGACATGTGCAGAGAACTTTTGCAACGCCATGATCAAGATCCAGCCGACTTCATGGCTAGGCTTGTGGCTGGTGATGAGACCAACACTAGCCGAGAGACTACCACTGCCATTGATCAAATGGGATTCACGGTGCTCCCACACCCACCATACTCTCCCAACTTGGTACCAAGTGATTACCACCTGTTCAGGAACATGAAAAAACCTCTGCGTGAACGCCGTTCTGTCAAGGCATGGGTACGCAGCACTCCGAAAGATAGGTTTCAGAAAGGTTTGGAGAGACTGACACATTGATGGCAAAAGGGCATACAGTTACAAGGAAATTGTGTTGAGAAGGTGGACGTAACAACTGATGTGTAATGTACCTCATTAGGTAGAAAAAAATAAAGTGTAAAACAATATAGTATGTCCTTGTAGGTTAGAACAAAGTAGATCTATTTCACTGCCCCACTCAACCCTCCTCACAAATTTTAATTATTTTTATCTTTTAAATTCAAATAGTTTTTAAGCATAACAAGGTACTTTTTATGATGTTTTATGAGAAGACGAAAAATTCTTTGGAATTTCACCTATGCATTGTAACATAGTTGAAGATATTCCCAAGGAACGAAACATGTACTATAAATAATTAATTTGCTTAAAGCAATAATATAAGTAGGTCTATCAAAAGGTGGATATTTACTTTTATTGATTTAATGTACATATCACTTAGTCGAGCAGCTCGTCTCCTTTCTCCCAAGTCTTCCCAGCCCAAACTTTGCAACATTTTTGTAGCGCTACTCTTAAAAAAAAAAAATAGAAAAAGATCTTTCCTATTTGTGAAACTCACAACCTGACTTTTAACACTATTTATCATCACACCATTGCCTACTGTCCATCTCACATCATTATCGAGGACATTTTGCAGTTGCCCACAATCTTGTAACTTATAATCTATACAGAAGAACATCATCTGCAAAAAGTCTTATCTCTGATTACACTTCTTTACTCATCTATTTCATATACAGTATATAAGAAAACCTAAAGATCCAATAATACTGCCTTGAGGAATTCCCCTCTTAATTATTGCAGGGTCAGATAAAGCTTTGCCTTCTCTAATTCTCTGAGTTGTATTTTCTAGAAATATATCCACCCATTCGGTCATTCTTTTGTCTAGCAGCCCAGTTGCGCTCATTTTAGCCAGTAGTCTCCCATGATCCACCCTATCAAGTGCCTTAGACAGGTTAATCGCAATACAGTCCACTTGACTTTTTTTAAATTTATCAGCATTGGTTTCTTTACAGCTGAGCAAGGATATTGGTTTCTTTTGCCACAGTAGATAATGACATCAGTCTGTGTTGAGTTCTAAAAGTGATGCCATATTGTATATATCCAATCCAATGGTGATGGCTGTTCATGTGAGCTGTATGGAAAATGTTGCATAATTTGCTAATAAAAGTACAATGAAGAGGTTTTACTCACTCTTCTAATCCTCAGAGAGCAACACAACGTGACAGGAGAAAAGACATGAAATATGTACAACTATGAGCTTGCTCGGTATCTGTTTTACGACCAACATAGGAAAACCGTTCTGATGGTGCTTGATAAGAATGAAGTAAATTGCAAGATAGCAACAAAAGATGTATTTTCATTCTTTTCTAATATCCATTCCATTCCAAATGACAACACGCACAAAGAACATGTCAACTGCTTAGATCTAGTGCAAAGAATAGTATGATCTGATCGTCATGAAAGATGAAGTAGACGCAGCTGCTAGAAGTATCCACGGCATGGTCACTGCATCAAGCCGTAAACATATTTTGATGCGTGCTGGTAAAGGCTGTCTGGTCTATAATGTTATTGCCCTCATTTCTTCAAGGATGTTGCAGACGGGCTAAATACCTCCCTGCTTTCTTCAAGCCAGGGCCATTCTTGCGCCAAAATCAGGCAGCACTGATGTTGTTTCCAGTTAGAGGCCAATTATGATCTGTTCAGTTCTTCGGAGAATAATCAAGCGTGGTTTTGACAAACATCTGCGGGGATTCCTCTCTTTCATCTAGTACCAAGCAGATTTTACTTATTCCCGGGGAACTTTAGTTGACAACCTCTATACTTCAATCAGTTCTGAACATGGCAAAGAGGGGGAGGAGACCAATGAAATCCTAGTCTTCTTGGATGTACAGAAGCTTTTCGATAATGTTGGGCACATTCATTTGAGAAAAGCTCTGGAACACTCCGCTACTCCAACACCGCTCATTAACCCATTGACATACTAATTTTAATGTTCTGTGCATGCGCATGTATACCATTTTTTCATGCATAAGATACATTTTTACGTTACTAAGATTTATACATGTAATCCGCGAAATACTGAATTTTAATCATACCCTTGTTTGGTGTGATGAAGTGCAGCACCCAGAAGAACAATTTGTGTAAGTTTTAATGGCTTGAAATGCCCTAAAACACTCTGGGAAATGCAAAACCACCAAATATTTTCACAGTCGTATCTCATTACACTTTTCTTCCTTGTCTTGCTTTCAACACAGTCACGACATGGTTTAGGGTTATAAACCTAGTGAAATGTTCCCAGTGATCTCATACCAGGGTGAGTTGAGATTTTTTTCTGTGAATTAGTGATTGGCACTGACACTGACCCCAAGAAAATCTGTCTCAATAAATGTTGCTAAAGGACACTTTGTTCCAAGGTATTCAATATCTGTTCGGATTTTATCACCACCATCTCGCCAACAGAAACAATAAAGTATCTTGGCGTCAATTTTACCAACACTGTCATTTTCAGTCCCCAGTCAATCCTTTGTGATATTCAAAATATACTACTTCCCTGCTGCTCCATCCAGATCTGAAATTATCAATATTAACTGTTTCTTTCCTATAAAGAGAATCACATGTTGAGAAATGTGTAGAGGAGAGGGATCTGGAGGGAGGGTCCTGTTTATGATGGATTTTATTCAAGAATGTCATATAAAATCATATTTGGATGGTTTATCACCTGTTTTACTCCATTCCCAGCCATCTATCTTTGTCTTTTTGTGGGCAGGATGGACTTCATTATCATCATCACTTTCAAACACTTTGTTATCCTGGTATAATTTTCACTGCTAGTAAATATAATTGATTAATTTTTTTAAAACTACATCACTGCCTAATTCACTCTGACAATCCCATTATATACGTTCGATTTTATTCTTTGTAATACAGTGTTTACTAGGATCGGCCATTTCTGCCGATTATCAGGCGGGTAATCACCCTATTTGGAGAGCGATTGCCTGCTGCGTAATGCAATTTGTAATGTTCATTTCAACTTCAAGAGAGAGAGAGCAGATTCTCAGCTTTCAGACGGTACATTGTATATCATGCCATCTATGGACAGAAGGCTTGAACTAGTTGCAGAAAGCGTACCTCTCAGTATACTGCCTGGCGGGCGTCTGTATGAATGGTCACTGCACGCGCGGCCGCCTGGCAGGCAGTTAAGTATACCAATGAGTTAATGTAATTGCATCTTTACAGGAAAATAATTCAACCAAGATTGAAATTAATTACAACAGAGAGGAGTCATGCAAGGATTGCTCCATTAGCAATGCTGTACAACATTTCCACCGACCATATCTTAAATGAAATATGCAAAGATGCTGTTGCTTCACAGTTTAGGTTTAATCTGCTACCCGATTGAAACCCTTGACAGTCAACAGTTTTGTCAATCAGTTATCATTGACAAAGGCAAAGCATCAGCAATTGTGTTGATGCGATTGGTAATTCAGAATTTTGAGAAAATTTGCCTGACACTGCCCCGAAGAAAATCTGTCTCAATAAATGTTGCTAAAGGACACTTTGTTCCAAGGTATTCAATATCTGTTCGGATTTTATCACCACCATCTCGCCAACAGAAACAATAAAGTATCTTGGCGTCAATTTTACCAACACTGTCATTTTCAGTCCCCAGTCAATCCTTTGTGATATTCAAAATAGACTACTTCCATGCTGCTTCATCCAGATCTGAAATTATCAATATTAAATGGGTCTATTTGTCCATCCTTTATATTTCCATTCCAAAAACACCAGCGAAACTTGCTCCACGTAATTCTCAAAGATGAAGATATGATGGTTTGAAGCTCTCTCAAATAAATTCCTTTGTTTACCTGATGCGATGGTTTATAATCCTACAAAATTCAAAGTTCTCTGTGTTCTGAGCAATGTGAGAAGCTTTAGCTCAGCAGATCAATGGACTTAAATGTTTACACAAACTAGGGACTCCATATATCCTAAACACTCATGAACTCCACAATGGGAGCACCCATTGTCTCAGAGAACTCAATCTGACCTTGGACTGTAGTCTTTTGCATTCAGAAGATAATTTCTCAGTCAGTAGAAAGATTCGAGGTGTACTGAGGAAAATAATTTGACAAGTGGTGCAACCTTCCTCAAAAAGATAAATGAGTTGCCCCATTCAAGGAGAATGCTCCCACTAATGGACATCACCTCTCCTGTACTGAATGACATGAAGGACTGAAAATAGTATCCAGTGTAGCGGCAGTAAGAGTTATACCGGGTAGACCCAAAGCACTAACTATTGTAGGCAATGCTACAAGATTAAAACCCATATGTCTTGTGTTCCTATCCATTCAATGATATTCTGAGGGAATGTTAGACATCACAACATTCACAGTATTATAGCTACCTTAAGATCTTGGTTTGACCGTGTATGAAGAAGTTCATGGAGTGACAGACATGGGCTTCGATATAATATTTGATCCCAATAGGAGATCTGGATACATCATTGACCCAACCATCAGATTTGCGCCCCACGTCAGCCAATCCATTGAAGTGGATTTGCTATTTGCAAATTACAATCCTGTACTCTATTGAAAAGTATAACCTTACTGATTGTGAAGTTGTTGGATGAATGGTTGGGGCAAGAGGAACCATAACATCATTTCTTGCCAAAATTTTTCAAGAAATTGAACATCCCTGGAACAGTGCTTAATTGTATTGCCATCTCTGCTCTCAGAGGTTCTTTAAGTGTGGGTTTCCATTTGAGATTAACTGGGAGAGTAACTTTCGATATTCGCTCTCAGGTTGTTGTCCATTTGAGAGTTACGGTAATTTCGGCCCGAATAACTATCGAGAGTACCCGGCGAGTCCCTCACGAAGAGAGCTTTCACGAGCTCTCATCACACTCTGTCCACTTGTGCACCTCTAGAGAGTGGAGAGTAGTCGAAATGTCATCACTCTACCACTGACAATTCGCAGCAGCTGTGATTTTTCTCTGTGAAAAAAAGAAAAAAATCTACTTTGGTAATTGTCATCTGTCCCTCTACCGCTTTTTCTGTTTTTCATTTTTTTTATTCTTGAGATACCTTAAACAATAAAGAGCATCACATTATTAACTTAAATATTCTATATATGTATTATATTATATACTTATTATAATACTAACCAGGCTGCATTCATTATAATATATTTATTTGCATGCATGTGATTGTAATAAAATGTAAACTAACAATTTACTCTTAATTCAGTTTTATTAATCAGTCTTACCTGGTTTCTTAAGTTGTGAAGTTTCGTTTGAAATTCAGCTCCGGAACACAAAAACTTCACTCCTATCTCCTGTAAAGTTGTAATATTCTTCACATAGTCATGATAATCGGTACATTTCATATTCCACAAAATTTCTGGACTTTCATACATTTCAATTACCATAACAGTTTTGTTTCCTCCTGTGGCCAATTTTTAGTCATCTTGAAATTGAAAATAGAACCAAGCTCTGGATAGCTTTGCCACAATTCGAACACAGTTTGTATCTGGAGAGCTAATCTCCGAGAGGGCCGGGGAACATGTGTCGACTAGCGAGCAAGTTGAGGCAAGTTAGCTCTCAGAGAGTTGCTCTCGGCACTGTGTCCATTGGTGAGTAACTGCTATCGAGAGGTTCTCGCCAGTATTTACTCTCAAGTGTACGGGCACCTTAAGAATACAGAGACATAATTCCTATTCTCCTTGATACAAGGTATTGCCCACTGGACACACATGGGTGATCTTGTTGTTGTTGTTGTTGTTGTTGTTGTTGTTGTTGTTGTTGACTCCTTACAAATGTATATTATTTTTTCATCATCATATATTTGCTGTTGTCTGGTAGACTTCAACTGAGGAAGTCTTTTCAGATGTACCATTAATTTATACTGTAGTTGAATGTTCAAATTGTTAAGATGTATGCTATGCCTTGTCCATGGTGGCAACTCATATTTTTGAGAAGCTTGAAATAAATATTACTGCGAAACAAGTTGGTCTCTCCAGTTATGACCTAGCATTTGCACTCTCTACCTACACTGACTTGTCATTATTCATAATGAAAAGGAACAAATAAGTTACATATACATGACTATACACTCTGTGCAATACCACACAACCTTTAGATGATATGTTCCTCTTCTCCTTCCTGGCATCCTGTCTTTGATATAGTCTTTGTATATTTTATCTTTTTCTGTTCAGATTATGCTTATTTGAGAATATAGTTTTATACCTATTTTTCAGGTGGAGTATGCCATAGAAGCTATCAAACTGGGTTCAACGGCAATTGGGATTTGTACGTCCGAGGGGGTCGTTCTGGCAGTTGAGAAACGTATAACATCATCTCTTATGGAACCGACTACCATTGAAAAAATAGTTGAAGTTGATAAGCACATTGGTAAGTGCACTATTGTAACTTTAAAGCTCTTTAATCTGTCAAACACTAATTATAGCATAGCTACCTGTAAAAAATATTCCACGCTGTTAAACAGAGAGTATGGTTAACAAAGGTACTTTTGTCAATTATGCCCCTGTAAAGGAGCTATTTATAGTGAAAGTTGCTCATCCTTTAAGATTTGCTGCACATTTTATTGAAAATGTATAATATTTATATTTAGACTGATGTTTTCATGGGCCGTGTTAAATAGACATATTCTTTTGTATGTTTACTTTGTCAAATATCCAAAAGATAATCATATCTGATATTTATTTCTCTTGCTTTTACCTGATGTTGTATACTTGGAGGTAATTACATATTAACAATTGGGGCAGTTTGAAACCAAATTTGTCCCCGTGCAAAACATACTTTTGGCGCCATGCCCCCGTTTATCTCCAACCCCCAAGCCATCTGTACACTGGCGCAATCAAGTTACCCGTTGAAATATGCATTTCATATTCTGATACCAACAATGTTAATTTATCTGTGCCAATAACTTACAACTTACGGTACTACAGTTCATAAATAATTTCACTCACATTGTTATTAGTGGATTCAGTTTTAAGGTACTTTTTAAATATTAGAACTACTGTTCTATGTTCAGATTTTTAAAATTGAATTGAAACATGTTAATACAAGTGAAGGGATCATGGCATACAGAAGACTTAAAAATGAAATAGATCGAGAATATAGAAATGCCCCCAAAAAAATGCCTCCAACAAAAATGTGAAGAAAGAGCAGTTTGGCAGGGAAAGAAGGAAAATAGCCACTTGAAAATAACTCTAACCACAGCACTGCATGACAACTGAGGCTCGGTCATCACTGATGAAAAACTTATAAAGAACCAATAGGAAACGCACCTAGTCTTGTCATAAATACTGTTAAAAACTTTTGAGCTGTACTGTACAACCAGTTCTTATTGCGATTGTTTCATTTCCCTGTCATGAGTCACCCTTGGCATTGAAACTCCAGGCATAAAAGAAAAAGGTTATTTTTCTAAAGTTTTTCTTATGGAGTGGGAGAGTATGAGAACTGTGTGGCTGTAATAGCCCTTTATAAGGTAGGGAAATTTGCATCTAATATTTTCAAGACATTAAAAACATTGAAAATTAGTAGAATGTTCATGTACCTCACCATAAAGTGATCCTTCGAGACCAGGCCAGACAGGAAGACCACGTTCCGTCAAGACTCCAGCACTAGTGAAATCTGTGGCAGCTCATATTTGCAGAAATGCAGTGCAGAGACAATCAATCATCGCAAGCCAAACGTAAAAAAAAAAGTCCTGTGAGTTATGTAGTGACCTTGTGTTGAAGCCTTACCAGCGAAGCACAGGACACTTTCTCATAGTCCAGCTGAAGATGCAGTGGAAGCTACAATCAAAATACCTCCTGCAGAGGTACACTCGATGTAGGCATGGGGCAATTCTTTTTACAGATGAGAAAAATTTCTCTATTGAAGAATCTTTTAATATCCAAAGCGACAAGGGGTGTGTGTCATCTCGCGAAGCCCTTGCTAGAGCGTCAAGGATCCAGCAAGGCCAAAATCCTGTTTCAGTAATGGTTTGGTGGGGTGTGAGCCATTCTGGCACCACTAGGCTCCATTTCTGTGAGAAACGGGTGAAAACTTCAGCGATGGTCTACAAGGAAACTGTTAGAGCCAGTAGTAAAACCATTAAGCAACACACTCTTCAAAAATCAAGAATGGAGTTTTCAGCATGATCGGCACCAACACACAAAGCCAAGACCACCCAGGACTGACGTCAACGACTTCATATCTCCAGCTGATTGACTTTCCTCCAGTCCCAACCTCATTCCCGTGGATTACAGACTGTGGTCTCTGTACTTGAGGAGATGGTCTGCAAGAAGAGACACTCTATACTGACAGCCTGAAGCGCTTCCTGGTGAAAACAGTGGCGGATTTTCATTTGGAGACCGTGCGTGCTGCCATAGATGACTGCTTAAGAGACTTGGCTGCCTGTGAGACCATTTTGAGAAATATTTGGTGCTGTGAGTTCACAATAGGTGTACTATAAATATATTACAAGCAGAATAAAATTATATTTATTTTTCTTTAAAAACCTTTTAACATTATTTATGACAAGACTAGGTACATTAAAACTCTGCACAATAAAGAATTTTGAGTACTTGCACAATTGAGTCACATAAAAGTTTAGTCACGCCTTTACCTATGACTAAAAGTGAATTTGAAATGGCAATGATTTCACTACATGATGAGTAGGTTCCAGGCATCGATAAACTTACTATTGAACTATTTATGTCAGCTGGTGATATAATCATCAAAAACCTGTATGACCTAACTCGAAAAATCTTTGAAAATGGTATTTGGCCATCTAAATTTTGGAACTCCATCATAGTCCCTTTAACAAAGAAAGCAAATGCAACCAACAGTAGTATGTACAGAACAATTAGTTTGGTTCTTCATGCATCCAAAATCTGCTCCAAATCATAAAGAAAAGACTAGAAGGGGCCCATCTGTGACTACGTCCAAGAAATACAGTTTGGTTTCCGTCAAAGAATTGGTGAGTAAAATTCTTTCAAGAATAAAAGAATTTTACTTATTGTATCTTCAATACGGAACAAAATGAAATTAGTTACTTGTTACTTGTAAAGAATCGGTGTTCGAGATTCCATTTGCGCCCTTTCGTGGAGAAAGTATGGAAGAAAGACTTCGAATTATCGAAAAAGTTGGCAAAAATCCTTGTGAAAAAAGATGATCGACATTGCTACACGACTAGGTTTAGCTCCATCAACGTTGAATTCCATTATGAGTAAGAAACGCAAAATACGTGACCAAATTGAAAAACATCTAGAAGAAAAGAATTTACTTACGAGTTGGAGGTGTACTCTTTGCCTGGTATCAACACGCCTGAGCAACGGGCATTCCTGTGGATGACAGCATCTTACGAGTGAAGAAAGAATGAAAGCACTAGCACAACTCCACAGTTTTCATTCATATTCCACAATACTTCCACTGTCCCTCCTTTCGACAACACATAGTACGCTGTTGTGTTAACTTGTACAGTAATATAGTAGTAGTGGTACAATATCCAAGTTCAGTAAATGGAAGTTTTGTTGTTTTATTGAATATATTTATAGCCTGAGGTGCAAGCAGATATTTCTCCATTTTTCCGATCTTAGTTTCAGCACCACAATAATTTTGTACATTCGACCCGCAAATCTTCGACTTGTTGAGAAAGGAAGGATAAACCTTGTATCTTTATATACATATATATATATATATATTCATTTTAAGTGTAATATTATAAGATTTCAACTTGTGAAAATGTTAATATTTATAATCTTGATATGATTGCCAGTTCTCCAACGCCTTTGTTCAGCTGATGATGACCCGGTATAGCGTTGAAACTAGTCCTGAATAAACATAATATGTTGTAATTACATCTAGACAACAAATTGTACAGTATTGAATAAGGTGGACCCTAAAACTTTTTAAAGCTTTGTAATCTCAGTTCAGTACGTATAAAAAATGAAGTTTATTGCGTTAAAAGACGAAGCCCACTGGGCAAAGTCGATAGCCCACCAGTATATGGGCTTAAGAATCAAGGTAGGGAAACTAAGCAAAGGTATAAAGTTTATTAAACATTGTATTGTACAGAATTTGAACCCTAATTCTTTATAAAGTGTCTTTCAAAATAATCCTTTTTTCCCTCATCAGTTTAGGGTTCAACAAAAATAAAAAAAACTTTGGTTAAAAAATGAATTAAAATTTCTTTATAAGAAAAAAGCTTTTTTGAATCAGCAGTTGTATGAGACTCACACCTCAAGGCCGCTGCTTTGCTTACGAAAGCCCAATGGAACCTTTTTCAGGACTTCAAAATCAAAATCTCTTTATTTGCAAATGAGGTGTCTACCTCGGTGGCAAATGGTACACTAAAATACATTATTGTCAAGCACTAAATTTTAAATTAATAAGAGACGAAGACAATTTTCGTAGAATATAATATTATACAATTTACGCTAATATTTTTTTTCTATTAAACACACACATCATCCTTAATAAATTTATATTGTTTACAAAATTCTACTTATAATATCTCCTGTACTTACAAACATAGTCAACTCATATACAGTATGTGAAATTACTTCTAATAATACTATACAACTGGTATAAGATTAAAATTAACATTGTATTTATTTACATACTTTACCCATTTTGGAACCTAAGTAGCATAACGACCTGCTGCGTCTTAACCAGAGCCCCTTTTGCCACCACTTTTCAGAGTTCCTTCACAGCTACCGTAGCGGTCCCAGGGCCCTCGAAGAAGTCCCCACTGTACTTCACCCCTACAGGCAGTCCCCTACTTGGGCTGTCCATACTCCATAGACCAGGGGATGGAATTAATTTAATCACACACGTTTTTTATTTACAATATCCTGCACTGGTCGAATGCCCTCTAACATTTCACTTATTTTCTCTGTTGCTGTTTATTCTCTTCTTGAATATCTGTACAGATTTTGGAAAAGAATCAAACACTACCCCTGGTAAACTGTTCCACTCCTTCACACCCTTCCCAATGAATGAAAATTTACCCAATCGCTTCTGCTAAAATCCCTTCTAATTTTATACTTGTGGTCAGTTCTGCCGATATAATTATTGTCCAACTGAAGCCTCTCACGGATTTCTCCCCATGCTTCTTCTCCTGTATAGGCTCTATATAATCCTATAAGTCTAGTTTTCTCCCTTCTCTTACTTAAAGTTTCCCACCCAAGTTCCTTTAACATTTCTGATACACTACTCTTTCTCCTGAAATCCCCTGTTACAAATCTTGCTGCTTTCCTCTGCACACCATCTACTTCTTTTATTAGGTATTCTTGGTGAGGATCCCAAACACTGTTTGCATATTCCAATAATGGACGAACCATACTCAAGTAACTTTTTTCTTTTAATTCTTTGTTGCATCCTTTAAGTAGCCTCATTATGACATGTAATGATCTGTATGCTTTCCCAACAATGTCATCAACATGACCCTTCCAGTGCAAATTATTTTCAAATCTCACACCTAAGTATTTGCACTTGCCATCTTTTGGGATAACTACCTCATCCAAACTATATTCAAATTCAGTTTTAAAGCTCCTGTTTGTAAATGTTGTAACAGTTGATTTGCCTCCATTAACCTTCATATTATTTTCTTCAACCCATTCTTGGATAATACTCTCAAGGTCCCTTTGTAATTCTGAACAATCCTCAATTTATTTCCCTATAAACAATTAAGTCATCTGCATACAATCTTATTTTCGATGTTATATTGTTCCCTAAATCATTTGCGTATATTAAGAAAAGTAACGGACTGATTATACTACCCTGTGCAATTCCTTCCAAACTTTCTCTTCCTGTGATATATTATTTCCTACTTTGACTTTCTGAACCCTTGAATTTAGAAATGTTCTTATCCAACGCATAACCCTTATGTCCAATCCTATTCCCTCCAATTTCTTTAATAATATTCCATGTTCCACTCTATCAAAGGCTTTGGAAAGATCTATGGCTATGCAATCTAACTGGCCTCTTGAATCCAACTGATCTGAAATGTCCTGTTGAAATCCCACCAGTTGTGCCTCACAAGAAAATTTATTTCTAAATCCATACTGGCTCCTCATGAACCAATTTTTATCATCACATATCCCTCTGATGTACTTTGCTATTAAACTCTCCAGTATTTTACAAACTATACTGGTCAGGCTGATTGGTCTGTAGTTCTCTGGTTTCCTTTTATCACCCTTTCCTTTATAAATTGGTACTACACCTGTTAAAGCATTGCTCCGGCCACGAAATTCACGACATAGGGGCAAGAATCATACCTCTACTCCGAACTATATCATTCATGGATGATTTACATGAAAACGGGGGTGTCATGCATGAACAAGTGCAATAATAAAAGGTGTATACTCGTTTCTCAGGGTAAATTACTTCAAATATGTCCTCAAATACTCCAAATAAGTCGTAGGCTCCGTTGAAGTAAGGCTATCCATTCAATCAATCACTCAGTTCCTTAATATTCTGGTAATCAACTGTAAAATCCTTTCTTTATGGCATAAAGAAATTCAATTAACTCCCATATAATCTTACTACTATGTACTATCGGCTACTTAAATAACAGAAATGCAATAATAACCCTATATCTAGTTTATTAGCATGCTAATATATATAATAAAAATATCAATTCAGTTATCGGCAATGGAGAAAAGGAATCGTGTGAAAATACAAAAAAACATTCTTGGATTCTTAATTTTTTTTGTGATAAACATAATTGTAAATATTTAAATTATAATCGTTAAATTGAGTACATTTACATTATTCTCCAATAATATACCATTTTTCAATATTTTAAATTAATTTATGGGAAAAGGTAGGGACCATAACTTTATTCATCAAGAGGGAGTGGAATATCTTCCTGTTACTACCATTTGGGAATGTCTTTGGGGCATCACTTGGATTCTCATCTTTACTTTTGGTTTGTTTGTTTGGATTCTCGCTACTGACTCTTTATGTCACGAGATAAGTATTATGTTGTTTAATTATGGTTTCAGAAACACCATTGCAGCTATAAACATTCCTATCATTGCTAAAATTTAGTAAATTAAAACTGTACACCATTATATGTACACGATAAACCAAATATCCTTACTACAGAGTGCCATAGATGTAATAATAAATCAGTCTAACCTGCGAAAATCGTGCCACGTGAATTCCTGATCATATGCCAATTTGTTTACTTACATTCTCAAATATCTCATCGCTGTGCCAAGTTTTTGTCAAAGGAAAAACCGTTCTACCATTCAGCATTGACACGCTGAACTTCTCGTATATTTATGCGAGATTCCATTTTACTCTAGTATATTTACACTACATGACGTATAATAAACAAGTAACCTAGCAATATCTTTAGTTTGAAAGTCTCAACGAAACATCTAATGTTTGGATCAAATCATACATTCAACTGAACATGGCCTGAATCCTTCGCTTGCAGTGCTAACTTCAATGTAAATACTATATGTAACACAGGAACTCGCAATTCTCTCAACTATCCATTACTCACGCGACGAACCAAATCATATTTCCTCATAATAACAACTTTCTGCCATACTAATATTTCATTTCCTTCATATACCTCCATACTTAAAAAAAAACAAAAAACATATTCATTTAACTTCATTTAAATACTCTCTGTGTTACGGTAGAAATGATCCATAACCTGAATATTCTTTCACAAACTGCAACTCCGTAATATTTCAACATTCCCATACAATGCAATTATCGTACTGGCCATGTCTGCTGCTCACATTGACCACAATTACTAGGTTACGTTTCATATCTCGCATGCATTTCCTTTAACCACAACTGATCTGACGTTACACGGTCTGTTCATATAGATTGGCATTAAACATGTACTTATGCTCATTCTGATCTTGTTTCCATCAACCTAAAATCATCTCGCAAGCACTACAGTTATACTACAGAAAATGGCACATATCATCGGTTAATAATTGAAATTCACACTCTAGTATCCGTTCATTGGCACTAAATCTCTTACTGTTAGCACTCCTGCACTCAAACGAAATATTTTCCACCAATTGATTTCAAATTCAATACGATGCAAACCATAATACTTATCTCGTAACGGGATTCTGCTGCTGAATTCCTCCTGGCCTAGGGCATCTTGGAACAGGCAGCCATCGCAGTCCAAAGGTTACGTCATCTCCGGCTTCGGCTGGAAATCTTGTCTTGAGCTAATTTTCATCTTGAGCGATCTCTCCATCTGTTTAGGCTGATTCCATCTTGTCACCAGTTCTCATGAAATGATGAAACAACAAATACATGGTAGAATGCATATTTCACTGGTGAACAGTAGGTTATTCAATGCGTATAATTTGCTATGTGATTCTCGTATCGGTCATGAATATCTCTCTTAACTTTGTTGATATCTTTAACTCAGCCTATTTCTCGTTAATTCTTTTGCTTAAAGAGATATTGTTTCCAACTTGAAAACAACAAATTATGCTTTTCTTAGCATAAACTGGCCGCTATGATATTGATTTCGGCCACTTTCATTTCAATGTTCGACCCGGCTGTAGTCTCTTTCTGCTTCAGTATTTGACCGACACAATAATAAATGTTCTTCTTTAAATTCTATGTTTATCCTGCAGATATTAGCAGTTAAACTCTTCAACGAAGTATCTATAATATTACTTTAATATTTAATATCACGTCAATCCCTTTCTTCTCTGCCAGTAGGTCGTGCTGATCTTCTTCAAATTGTAATTTTTTTTCAAGGTAGTCAAGAATCAGTTCAATTCAAATTTTTTTTACGGTCCATAATTATTTAATCTAGAAGCTCTTTTCTTTGCGACCGATCGATATCGATTTACTCTATCTCTATTCTGTACATTTGTACATTGCCTGAAGCTGTTCTACGCCATATTTGTCCACTGTTTCCATGACAGTTATCGCCGCAAATGTAACGTAATGGTACATTTCACCTCCCAGTTAATTTTAAATATGTTGGATACAATATATTTAAACTGTACTTCCATACATTTGTATAATGAACCTTTACATTACATTGTCTCCATTCTCCCTATCTCATTTCTTGTTTGATTATTTCTTAAATGCTTTGATGTAATTTAGATTCCTTTCTTACAACTATTCTTGCGCGTTCTCACTCCCATTATCTGTTTGATATTCCATATTGGGATCATCATCCTTCTCACTGATTTCTAACGTATTACTTGGGATTAATTTAACTTAAAATTTTGTCATCCAATTTCTTTTCTCTCTCGCGCTTTTAATTTATATCTAATTCATAATCGACTTTTTTTTTTCTCTCGGAAACGTCTATCCCTGCACTAAAATTTTGTGCATTCGGATTCAACCTTCGTTTCCCTGCCTCCATCTTCTTGTACTCCTTGAGTTCCAAATTCTCCGCACCTTCTATATCACCAACCACTTCTTTGTCCTTTATCGCCTGTTTCCATTTATCCTTATTGTTTGTATTTTCCCTCAATTCTTGAACATACTTTCTATTGGCATATTCTCTATCCTTGTAGCTCTGTCCTCTCCTTCCTTCATAAAGACGCCTCCTCCGAAAATTATTCCGACTTCCGTTTCCTGAGTATCTATTATTTGTCCTATAATATGGTACATATCTATCGTTCATCTGATATGTTTGCCGATTTACGTAACCCTTTTGGCATTGGCATTCTTTTAATTCTTTCTTTTCATCTACCTCTCGATTCCTAGCATTATTCTTGGGTTCTCTCTATCTGCCATTTTCCAAATTCTCCGGCGTTATCACATTTACTGATGCCTCATTTTCTGTATTCCGCATTAATCTGGCCGTAGGATGTACAGTTGCCATGTCAAGTTGCCTCAACCGATCTTCCATTTCTATTGCTGTCTGAACGTTTGCAACTCCCGAGTGTCTTTGCACGTCGGATGTAAATTGCCTTTGTATTGTTTTTATTGCTTCCAACTCGCTTGGTGCAGCGTCCAGATCTTGAAATCGTTGAAATTGAAATGCGAAATAATCGCTGTATCTTGTCTGCCCATTAAATGCGTATTTCCAGGAGTATAGCTCCATCCTCAGCTGTAATTGTACTTCTGTGAACTCCAATACCTTCTCAGGAATGCTGTTTTAAATTCTTCATAATCATGAAAGCTGTATTTGAACGCTTGGTACCATATACCAGGATTGGAGTCTAAGTGTTTTCCAACTATTTTGAGCTTCCTTTCATTTGGAATCTGGTTCTCCCTAAAATGATCCTCCATCTCCATAAGAAATTGCTTAGGTGATAGACTTGCGGTGTTATTGAAGTGTTTTGGTCTATCATCAACTGTCTTAATAATTATTACCGCTGGACCTCCATCGTTACAATTCCCATTTCCAATTACACCGCCGTTGATGATTTGGCTGGAATCCGTTGTCATCGTTGGTGTTGTTTCTCTTTCATTTACCCGAATATCCATATTCCCTAACAATCTGGTTCCTGTGTTTTGGTTATGTACCCTTAATTCCTGTATTTCTCTTCGGATATTCTGAATGCGCAGCTCGTCGATATCTGTTTTAATTTGCGTGACTTCGCTTCCAAATTTCTCAATTTCCGTTCTTATGACCTCTTTCATTTCTTCCCTCATTTCTTGCTGCCTCTCATTTTGCCTGTTAATCTCTTCTTGCTGCTTTTCATCCTGCCTGATAATCATTTCTTGAAATCTCTCATTAATCATCTCGTGGAATTTCTCATTTTGCTTTCTTGCTTTTTCGTTGTTTTCGTTAATCATTTCTTGGAATTTTTCATTTTGTTTCCTTGCTTCTTCTTGCCTTTCTCTTCTTTCTTCCTCATTTCGCTTTCTTGTTTCTTCATTGTGCCCATTAATCATCTCTTGAAATTTCTCATTCTGCTTTCTTGCTTCCTCTTCTCTTCCTTCCAGTTTGTTAATCATTTCTTGGATTTTCTCCAGGATCCCCTTTTGACTGTCCCTGACTTCCTGTATCGCTTCATCTCTCTTCCTGATTTCCTCCTCAGTTACCTTCTGGTGATTTTCCAATTGGGATTTTAACTGAGCTAAATTCGACATTTTAATATTGCTCAAAATGTTTTATTCGGCCTGCTAAATTCTCTATAAGCCTAACTTTCTCTATATCTCTCCAAACTTAGTCAATTCAACCTCAAAATCTCACTCCAAAACAGTCTGTCAGGCTTAACTATATACTTATTCAAAAATCTCTCTTGCTTCAACAAATTGTTTCTTAATTGGGAAAGATCACCCAAGACTACTTTAACTCAACCAAGCCAGCCTGTCCAAGTCACATGAGAATCCAAGCATAAAAAAATATACTCAATTTCAATTATGTTTATCCCTTATTCACTTAATCTACATATACAATAAATAAAATTAACATTCTATTGTTCTATTTCCACTATCCTGGGTACCTAAAAAAAAAAATTCTCTGGAACAATCTAAATAAATGCATAGTAAATCCTTTCCTACTTCAGTCCTAGTGTACAAGAAATCATCCTTCATCGCATGCCATATTTGTATTCACAATCCACCAAGCTTCATCTCATTCTTCCATGTAATCTCATAGTTACATTTTAACTCATTGTGCAGCTATCTTCCTAATTAGGGTATTCTATATCACGTTTGCCATCCTCTTTTCCTATCGTCTCTCTTCACCGCTGAAATCTAAGTTCATATACCTTCATGTCATCCATAATCTGTCTTCTCAATATTCATTTACCGTGATATATTCTCCTTGACCTCTGCCTCATGTTGTATCATTCACCTATATTCATCCACGTCCAACGTCTATCTTCAGTTCCCATAGTATCATTTCCTTCAATCATGCCTCTTTTTTCAACAACTCGCTTTACGAATAAGAGCCCAAAATATTACATAACAGCCATGGTACTCTCTTCACTTCATCTTCCTCTTCAGCTAGCTTTACCGCTCAACTCATCTTTCTCTTGAGCTCGTCTCACATGAAAGCCAATCATAGTATACGCACGCCAACCAAAGTGCCTTCCTCTACACCACGCTTCATGTCTGGGCATAATTAAAGATATGCGCGATATTTATCCACGAAAAAAAAAATCCCCCGGTGCCATTCTTTTCAAACTTGCCCTTACTTTGGGACGCCAAATAAATAATACGTGGCAACCACGATGCCTTTCTCTTCAACTTGCCACACGTATGGGAGCCAATTTAATAATACACCTGTTAAAGCATTGCTCCGGCCACGAAATTCACGACATAGGGGCAAGAATCATACCTCTACTCCGAACTATATCATTCATGGATGATTTACATGAAAAGGGGGTGTCATGCATGAACAAGTGCAATAATAAAAGGTGTATACTCGTTTCTCAGGGTAAATTACTTCAAATATGTCCTCAAATACTCCAAATAAGTCGTAGGCTCCGTTGAAGTAAGGCTATCCATTCAATCAATCACTCAGTTCCCTAATATTCTGGTAATCAACTGTAAAATCCTTTCTTTATGGCATAAAGAAATTCAATTAACTCCCATATAATCTTACTACTATGTACTATCGGCTACTTAAATAACAGAAATGCAATAATAACCCTATATCTAGTTTATTAGCATGCTAATATATTGTACCAGTAAAAGTTCGGGGCGTAAGGCATGAGAAGGATCTCAGGTAGTGGAAGTTGGTTTTTTTTGGAGCCGGTACAGAGCAGCATAGACTCTCAGGGCGAATAATAGATGGTTATACCTTTTTCAAACAATTTATTAATAATGTTAATTAATTCACCACCCTGCAATGTTGATATAGAATTCAAATAATATGTCAAAATCAAAAGGGTTAACGTAAATCTTCTTGAGTGCAATTTGTGAAAATAAATAAATCTCACAGATCCTATAGTCTTTTGCGAAAACACAAAGTGTCAGTTTTTCACCTAAAGTCTTTCTAAGTATTATGACATGACATGAACACACTTATAATTGAAAATAAGAATTTGAACTTCTGTTGAGAGTTTCTCAGTTTGTTAGCCTTGAAACATAGAACACTTGAAACTCCTAAAGTCTTTCTTATGTGAAATAGATTTTGAAAATAGATTTATCATTAAAAGATGAATTTTGAGTAATGATGGAGAACTACGAAGTATCGTCACACGCAGCACTGGGTAAACCACTGTTCAAGATTGGTAAGAAAAAAAAAGTCAGTCAGTTTGTGACTACTCACTTATTAAAGAAAATTTGGCTTACAAATACTGATGAGAATCTGGAACATTCCGCGGGTGCGGATGATGACTCGAACTTGAAGTTCCACGAAGAAACTACGTTGACGTCATAGATGAAATGATGTTGAAGGTAGCTGGATCTTGTAGAATTTTCTCAAGATTTCTGCTGCTCGTGGACATGATTTTAACACACGGAACATGCAAGTAGTATTGACAGATGCTATCGTTCACTGTTAAACACAGTCCAATTCGTATGTTAATTTTAGGACGTCAATTGAATGATCACAGTCCTTGTTGCAAAAAAAACCACTATTTTAAATTGTCACTGAGAAAGTCCAACACAGTGCAAACACGTAATATTTCTCATTACCGTCTCTGACCACAGTCTTTGAATCGTTATCCTGACAGATGACACTGATTCTCTAATGTTGATAGAACTATATTATTTTAGAAAAAGTTCTTAACTTTTACTAAGTTTATCACTGTAACACGTCATGTCCTAATGTTGTTTGAGTCATCAGTCCATAGACTGGTTTGATGCAGCTCTCCATGCCACCGTATCCTGTGCTAACCTTTTCATTTCTACGTAACTATTGCATCCTACATCTGCTCTAATCTGTTTGTCATATTCATACCTTGGTCTACCCCTACCGTTCTTGCCACCTACACTTCCTTCAAAAACCAACTGAACAAGTCCTGGGTGTTTTAAGATGTGTCCTATCATTCTATCTCTTCTTCTCGTCAAATTTAGCCAAATCGATCTCCTCTCACCAATTCGATTCAGTATCTCTTCATTCGTGATTCGATCGATCCATCTCACCTTCAGCATTCTTCTGTAACACCACATTTCAAAAGCTTCTATTCTCTTTCTTTCTGAGCTAGTTATTGTCCATGTTTCACTTCCATACAATGCCACACTCCACACAAAAGTCTTCAAAAACATCTTTCTAATTCCGATATCAATGTTTGAAGTGAGCAAATTTCTTTTCTTAAGAAAGCTCTTCCTTGCTTGTGCTAGTCTGCATTTTATGTCCTCCTTACTTCTGCCATCGTTGGTTATTTTACTACCCAAGTAACAATATTCATCTACTTCCTTTAAGACTTCATTTCCTAATCTAATATTTCCTGCATCACCTGCCTTCATTCGACTGCACTCCATTACTTTTGTTTTGGACTTATTTATTTTCATCTTGTACTCCTTACCTAAGACTTCATCCATACCATTCAGCAACTTCTCGAGATCTTCTGCAGTCTCAGATAAAATAACAATATCATCGGCAAATCTCAAGGTTTTGATTTCCTCTCCTTGGACTGTGATTCCCTTTCCAAATTTCTCTTTGATTTCCTTTACCGCCTGTTCTATGTAAACATTGAAAAGGAAAGGGGACAAAGTGCAGCCTTGCCTCACTCCTTTCTGGATTGCTGCTTCTTTTTCAAAGCCCTCGATTCTTATCACTGCAGACTGATTTTTATACAGGTTGTAGATAATTCTTCGTTCTCGATATCTGATCCCTATCATCTTCAGAATCATAAATAGCCTGGTCCAGTCAACATTATCGAATGCCTTTTCTAGATCTACGAATGCCATGTACGTGGGCTTGTCCTTCTTGATTCGATCCTCTAAGATCAGACGTAAAGTCAGGATTGCTTCACGTGTTCCTACATTTCTTCTGAAGCCAAACTGATCTTCCCCCAACTCAGCTTCAACTTGTTTTACCATTCTTCTGTAAATAATACGTGTTAAAATTTTGCAGGCATGAGATACTAAACTAATAGTGCGGTAGTTTTCACACCTGTCAGCACCGGCTTTCTTGGGAATAGGTATAACAACATTCTGCCGAAAATCGGATGGGACTTCTCCTGTCTCATACATCTTGCACACTAAATGAAATAACCTTACCATGCTGGTTTCTCCTAAGGCAGTCGGTAATTCAGAGGGAATATCATCAATTCCAGGTGCCTTGTTCCTATTTAGGTCACTCACAGCTCTGTCAAACTCTGACCTCAAAATTGGGTCTCCCATTTCATCAGCATCAACAGCCTCTTCATGTTCCAGAACGAAATTATCTACATCGTTACCTTGATACAACTGTTGGATATGCTCCTACCATCTTTCTGCTTTGTCTTCTTTCCCTAGAAGTGGCTTTCCATCTGAGCTCTTAATATTCATGCACCTAGATTTCCTTTCTCCAAAGGTTTCCTTGATTTTCCTGTATGCAGCATCTACCTTTCCCAGGACCATACAGCCTTCGACATCCTTGCACTTCTCCTTCAGCCATTCTTCCTTAGCTACCTTGCACTTTCTATCCCCTTCATTCTTTAATCGCCTGTATTTTTTTCTGCCCTCTTCATTTCTAGCATTCTTGTATTTTCGTCGTTCATCAATCAGGTCTATACTGATAGTCAACTTAAGACCTTAGCGGTCCCTTTGATGTTAGTCAGACTTCTGGTCGGTGAAAAGGCTTCCGCAGCGCCAAATAGTTCCCTAGGTTTGTTACTTGTTCCTGAAGTCAGGAGCTTCCTTCAGTTTGGTTAGATATTCTGGTGAACTGACTTGATGAATTAAAATTTTTGCCCTGTATAAATATGGAAAATATATCACAGGTTGTATGTTATTCGGGTTCGTTACCAACTCTTATATTTCATACGTAGATGGCTGTGAATAGTTATTGTTCTCAGTGGTGTATGTAGCAAAATAATAATAATTTAATATGATATTGATATCTTATTGCACTGTGTACTTTGTAAGTTTGTTCGAGTTCATTCCACTGTTGATAAGTTCGCATAATAGGTGGGACGTTGAAGATGGATCCAAGAAAACTGTTGGCAATACTGGCTGCAACAGCATGTTCACTGTTCAGTATTCATAATGGCTGCCAGCTGTGAGCAAGACGTGTGTGATGCTGTGACGCTTGAGTTCCCTGTGAAATACTTTAAAGCTAACAAAAGTAGAGGAAAATAAAGTAGAAAATCTAAACCAAATTGTTTTAAACGTTTACAGTAGCCTACGAGATTAGAATCCACTGTGGACTGTGGAAGACGTGAAAAAGTCCGCGCAGCTGATCGGCATTTCTGTGTACAGTGTTTACGCCGCTCGCTTGGAATGGAAAATCCAAGTCTCCAGGGAAAGAAAGATGCGTCAGCTCAGCACTCGCCGTAAATAAAACAGGAAGGGCCTTAACACGCTATGGGAATAGGATCTTTGGCGTATTTGATGATGATGATAATAATAATAATAATAATAATAATAATGTGTACTTTACTTTATATTCGCAACCGCACTCTACCTACAGAAATGTCGTCATGAGAGGATCATGAGTTCGTTTTTACCTTCCGAATGACGAGACTACAATATTTACAACATTCCTGGAAGCATTGTATTTTGCAATCCCACTCACCGGTGGGTTTTTCAGCTTTTTTAACTATGAGAAACTGCCACTGACAGTCGTTGCAAGAGAGCAGAATCGTATACTTATGTTGTAAGTCTTCATGTGCCTCACACAAATCGCATTATGAAACAAAAATAATTCTTGCTTCTCTTGCCTCGGAATTCGTCAGTAATCTGTAGGTTTTATATGGTCAATGAAGGAATAAATAGGTATGGTACGTAATCAAAGTACAGCTATGTGAAAGGCAGTGATTTCGTTTGATGCTTCACTATTTCAGAATGAAGTACTGTACTTGTCAGATGGACGCACGGCGTTAATGATGAGCTGGTTGTGGCGGAGATGGAGAACCATGACGAGACGGGAAGGGGGAACAGGGGACGTGCTCACATGCGGAAGGATACTTTTCCTAAGCTCTTAACTTGAATTTCAGTATAGTGTCTCCTGAGTTATCCACTGATTCTTAGTTGATCTTTTCTTCCTTCCTAACATTTCTTCAGCAGCCCTACTGACTTCATTTTTCATGACTCTCCACTCTTCCTCTACTGTGGTTCCTTCGGCCTTTTCATTTAGTCCTTGTGCAACATGTTCCTTGAAACAATCCCTCACACTCTTTTCTTTCAACTTGTCTAGATCCCATCTTTTTGCATTCCTTCCTTTCTTCAATTTCTTCAATTTCAGATGGCATTTCATGACCAACAAGTTGTGGTCAGAGTCCACGTCTGCTCCTGGGAAAGTTTTGCAATCCAACACCTGGTTTCTGAATCTCTGCCTAATCATAATGAAGTCTATTTGATACCTTCCAGTGTCTCCAGGTCTCGTCCACGTATACAGCCGTCGTTTGTGGTGTTTGAACCAAGTATTGGCGAGGACTAAATTATGGTCAGTGCAGAATTCAACCAGCCGACTTCCTCTTTCGTTCCTTTGTCCCAATCCAAATTCTCCTACTGTGCTACCTTCTCTTCCTTGGCCTACCACTGCGTTCCAGTCTCCCATCACAATTAGATTTTCATCACCTTTGACATATTGTATTAAATCTTCTATCTCCTCATATATTCTTTCAATTTCTTCATCATCCGCTGAACTAGTAGGCATATAGACCTGCACTATTGTGGTGGGCATTGGTTTGGTGTCTATCTTGGCGACAATAATTCTTTCATTATGCTGGTCGTAGTAGCTTATCCGCTGTCCTATTTTCTTATTCATTATTAAACCAACTCCTGCATTACCCCTGTTTGATTTCGTGTTGATAATTCGGTAGTCGCCTGACCAAAAATCCTGTTCTTCCTGCCAACGTACTTCACTTATACCAACTACATCTAACTTTAGCCTATCCATCTCCCTTTTCAGATTCTCTAACCTAGCACAACGATTCAAACTTCTAACATTCCACGCTCCGACTCGCAGAATGTCAGTATCCATCTTCCTGATGATCGGCCCGTCTCGTGTAGTCCCCACCCGGAGATCCGAATGGGGGACTAGTTTACCTCCGGAATATTTTACCCGGGAGGAAGCCATCATCAGTACATCATTCATACAGAGAGAGCTGCATGTCCTCGGGAGGTGGTTACGGCTGTAGTTTCCCGTTGCTTTCAGCCATGTAGCAGTATCAACACAGCTAAGCCATATTGAGTATTATTACAAGGCCGTATCAGTCAATCATCTAGACTGCCGCCCTTGCAACTACCGCAAGGCTGCTACCCCCCTTTCAATGAACCATTCGTTAGTCTGGTCTCTCAACAGATACCCATCCGATATGGTTGCACCTGCGGCTCGGCTATCTGCATCATTTTGACACGCAAGCCTCCCCACTGCGGCAAGGTCATATGGTTCACAGAGGAGGCATGTCCTAATATGGCACATAAATAAAGAGACACAGTCCAAGGATGTGCTATGTTAGAAAATAAGTTCTAGAGTAGTTAGAGTTACTGTACACGACAGTTTCTGTTGGTAATGTAATATTGTGTGAAATTAATTAAGTCCACACGTCATGTTCTAGTTTGTGAATGTCCAATATATAACTTCGAACTTCACTGATTTCGTACGTGTTATACTTCGAAATGTCTGTAAATTATATCGTAGTCGCGGCACAATAGACTACTTACGGTGCGACGTCCTTTTTCAAGTACGATGGCGATTTACTATCCCGTAATTTCGTCTCCGCGAAACACGACAGAAAGTACTGTCTTCGAGACTGCACGAACATACTATGCGAGGGCCAGTCTCCCCTCTCTCTTACTCATACACATACTACACTGCTAGACTGGACTGCTTGCAATGAACTGAACTCAACTCAACACAACCACCTGTTAGCCTTGACCCAGTGGCATATATAGCTGGCGCTGGGAGGGGTAGTTTCTCTTGGCCATGTGACCGTGAGTGTGTAATTTCTGTTAGATTTTAAATCATTATAACTCAGCAATCATGGGATGGATTAATTTGAAATTCACAGAGATTAATTTTTAGGACGTCTGCTACAATTTAGCGTTTGTTCCATTAAAATTGGTACAGGCGTTGAAAACTTACGAAAAGAAAGATATTTTCGAGAAATATATCTAGGGGAGGTGAGCTTTGAACGATAGGTGACGTCACTTGACTCCGCCTAGCGCACTCGTGGAGTCTGGTACATACTGGAACATTCTTTTACTTAGATGTTCATACGTCGGACGGATCTTATATGCTGGAACAACATTTCTTTTGATAACTATGGACCAGGACCTAGGCTTTCCTGGTACAATATATATAATAAATATATAATAAAAACATCAATTCAGTTATCGGCAATGGAGAAAAGGAATCGTGTGAAAAAACATTCTTCAATTCTTAATTTTTTTTGTGATAAACATAATTGTAAATCTTTAAATTATCATCGTTAAATTGAGTACATTTACATTATTCTCCAATAATATACCATTTTTCAATATTTTAAATTAATTTATGGGAAAAGTAGGGACCATAACTTTATTCATCAAGAGGGAGTGGAATATCTTCCTGTTACTACTGTTTGGGAATGTCTTTGGGGCATTAGTTGAGAACTTCCCCTGGAACCCAGATCCTTGTACATAGATCTTGATTTAAGGATCTGGGTTTTCTGGCAAGTTTCCCTGTATGTGCCAGTTTAGTGGTATGGGTTTTCTTAAGTATAGATTAGTTTGCAAATCTCTGTTGATAATTGTAGTAATTTGTCTACAGAGAGGTGCTTTTCCATTACCATTCAGATGTAACCCATGCCTAGTGAACATTTGCCTGCCAAGACCTAAAGTATCTACTACATACACATAATCTCTTGATTTTTATATTTACATCATGTACAGCTTTGTTCAGACATGAGTCCTCTAAAAGGTCATACCTGGGTGGCACATTAACTACAATTACTTTTGAGTCAGGTAGTTTGGAAATCTTACCTCTGAGGGTCGTAATTAGTTCCTTACCTTCATTTGCAGCAATGCCATGGTTTAAAATAAACTAAATAGCTTGCTTTCTATCAAACAGATAACATTGGAGAAAAAGCTTGGAGTGCTGAAGAAGGAATTAACATCAAGCAAACCCTTTCTAAAAACCAATCAGATTCGTAATAATAATAAGAAGAAGAAGAAAAAAGTCCATTCTTCAGCAATCAATCTTTCCAAGTCTAATTTCAACGAGGAAGAAAAACTAATTCTCACAAAAGGCCCAATACACAATTGGCCAAATTTCAACCTAGCCAAAGTAATGTCTAAACTTGTTATAGATTCGGAAGTTGCAATCAGTAAACTGCCACAGGAGGTGCAAGATGAAGTTAGATTAGATCTAAAAAGACAGTTAAACAAAACTTATTATAAATAACAGCACTATGCCTGCCAGTATTTCTAAAGACTTCCTTACAGAAAGAAAGCTTAATCTAGGACTCAAAAAAGAAGGCTAAAGATGAAGAACTCGTTATTACAAAGGTTGATAAGGGCAACACGGCAGTCATTTTGCATAGGGCCGATTACATCCAGAAGACAAAAAGCTTTTTTAACAATGACACCTTTTTGGTAACGAAGAAAGACCTGACATACGTACTTCAAAGTCAGTTAAAACAAACATTAAAGGATGCATCTTTTCTCTTCACCAAACAGGAGAAGCATAAATTAATAAATATGATCCCAGGCCTACCAACAGCAAAAGCACTTCCGAAAAGCCACAAGGCCGGAGTCCCTATTCGACCCATAATAAATTACAGACCCAGCCCCCTATACAAATTGGCTCAGTTTATCTAGAAATTTCTTAGACAACACTATAGATTTGCTGCAAACAAGTCTATAAAGAATTCCATAGAATTGGTAAATAAATTACACAACTTCAAACTACTGGGGCCCATCATACCATACATTCATTTGACATTGTTAATATGTTTCCAAGTATTAAAACTAGTAAACTGCTTCCCATTATTAATAAGAATTTAAAGACTTACAGTCACCCGAGTGAACTTGAAATACAAGATTTCATGAGCATACTAAAGTTACTAATAAATCGATGGTGTTCGGGTAAAGGGGGTTAAGTCATTTTTTGTGAAAATGGAGTTAATTTGCTCAGAATAAACTAGAAGATATATTCTACACTGGGTAAAAGGAGCTAAGTCATACCTTCATTTTTAGGACCACTACGTAAATGTGTAATAGGAGTTGAAACCAAAAAGATCAATACATGTTTGGGTAAAAGGGGCTATGTCAACTTATCCCCTTTTGCACGCTACGCTCTCGGTGAGTAGAAGGGATTAAGTCACTTGTCTCCTTTTACGCACCACATATAACTTGACTTAAACCTTTTTGCCCAGTGTACTGTCCAAACAAGGGGACCATTAAGTTATTATTATTATTAACTTTTTGTAACAATAGTGAACCAGCCAGGAGTTTTGAACTGAAAACCCTGCACCAGATATTGATCCTCAGCTGGTTGACCTGCTAGACTCTGATGATGACCCTCTTTATTCGCCAGATGGAGAAGACAGCTGTTCACCTGTTTCATCAGACATTCATTCATTCACCAAAGAAAATAAGGATAAATGAGAAAGGAAACTAACAACATTACAGCCATTGTGATTTTACGAAGAAAATCCAGTGTTCAAAACTAGGGAGGGTGATTTAGACCAGGTGCATGAACTTGGAAATCAAACGGAGGTAGGGAATAATAATAATAATAATAATAATAATGACTTCGTTTCTGAAAATGTGGGAAAGGCTGGGAAAGTCAAGATAAGGAAACAAATTAAACGGCGTACCCAAAAAATTCGTAGAGATCGTAAGGAGAAAAGAAACAGAGGTCTAGAATATACGACTGAAACAGGGAAAGTTGTTTTGGGAAGGAAAGATAAATTTTTGCCAGACTGTAGGTTGAAGTGTAAACATAGATTTCTGGAAGAAGATAGAAGAGTAATTTTTAAAGAATACTGGGGTATTGGAGACTACTCTAAAAGAGTTATATATATTTCCGGCTTAATAACAACCAATGAAAAACAAAGTGAGAGAATAAGAAAAGTACCATGTCCTGATGAGAAAGTAAAAAGCAGATCTGTAACGCACACATACCATCTGAGAATTAATGGAGAACTACAAGTAATATTCAAAAAATGCTTCCTTTACACATTTGATGAAACAAATATGTTTATAGCAAATGTCATTAAGAAGTCCCAGAAATCACTCACTGGAATAACACCTGTTGACTGTAGGGGACGCCACATTTCTGCAAACAAATTAAATGAAGTGATTGAGAAAGCTAAGAATCACATACTTTCTATATCTGCTTGTGAGAGCCGCTATTCAAGCTGACCGACTTCAAAAAAGTATCTTCCAGCTCATTATACTTTAAGTAAAATGTATGATGAAAATAAGAGCTTGCGATGGCAATAGGTTTGTTAGTTGAACTGTTTATGAGCGATTGTTTCATGAACAGAATCTGTCCATAAAATCACCGAAGAAGGATACCTGTCACACCTGTGACAAGTACACATTGAAAATAAGTTTGGCAGAAGAAGATCAGAAATTAACTTTGCGGAAATGTCTTGCTATTCAGCATAGGTTAGCTGATGAGGCATATTTAGCAAAATCCAATGATAAGAAACTATCCCATTCAGATAGCACTATTGTTGTCTTGGCATTTGATATGCAGCAGTGCATTCCGACCCCAACATCGAGAGTTCTGTTGCATTTCTTAAGAGATTGCTGTGGATTTGCAACCTCACTGTACATGACTGCACAACTAATCAGGCACACTGTTACATGTGTGTTGAAGCAGATGGTGGAAGAGGCTTCAATCAGATTGCATCTTGTGTGGCCAGACATCTCACAAGTGTCCCTTCTCATGTCAAAAGAGTAATAAGGTATGTACTCAGATACATGTGGAGGACAAAATAAAAATATGGTGGCAATGTGCATGTCTGCATTAAGAAATGATTCCACTATAGACATAATAGACCACAAGGTCTTGATCCCTGGCCACACACACTTAGAATGTGACACTGTCCATGCCTTTATTGAGAGGAAGAAGAAGAAGAAAGCTTCAATTCTAGTTTATCATCCACATGATTGGCTGCAGCTTGTTTGCTCCTGTAGGAAGACTCATCCTTTCAAAGTACACCCTATGAGTATGGAACACTTCTTAGAGTACTCTGATTTGTACAAAAATGTGTTACCAGTGAAGAAAAACAATGATGACGGGGAAAAGTTTTATTGGAAGCATGTAAAGTGGCTTAGATGTGAGAAAAAGTCAACGGTACTTCTCTACAAAGACACGTTGGATGAGTCTGCAAACTTCAAGAAAGTTTCTCTACCTATACGAGGTCAAGGTATTAATCGACTGTTACCTCAGCAGTCTTACAAAGGACCAATTCCGACTTCAGTGCTGAAGAAACTAGATCTTCTTTCTCTGCTCCCTTTAATACCTGAAGTATTTCACAACTTCTATCAGGGACTTCCAAAAAACGTAACTACCGATATTCTTCCTGATACTGTTGCCGACAGTGATGAGGAAGGTGATGATGAGCTTTACTAATAGATAGACAAAATAGACAAAACTTGTGGTTATGAGGATACTAAAATGTAACAAAGGCATTGTTTGTGATAGTTTCATTACTACATTTATTAAAAAAATATTGTTTATATCTCTAGCATTCAGTATTCTTGTGAAATGAGAAAAAGTTTATTTCCTTTGATGATTTAGAAATTCATTTCCTGGCACCAGTGAAATGTTTTCTTTCAACTTTTTTGCTTTTATACACTGTACTTGTTAGTGTATTGCAGTATTTAAATAAAATGTTGAAGGTGCGAAAGGGTATATGTCTTTACTGCTACTCGGGTAAAAGGGGTTAAGTCAGTACCTTCTGTTTATTTTAAGTTTAATATCGTCCAAACTCAACTACTTCGTCGTATAAACATCCAGTATGTGAAAAACATTAACATTGTTAGCATTTAATATGTGTTATACGTTTGCAAAAGCATTCTCTGATTTACAGTAAGTGGGTGAAGTTTGATTTTCATTTTTCTCAAAACTCATTTTTATGACTTAACTCCCTTTACCCGAACACCATCGAAATAATAACTACTTTGTCTTTATTACATAAAATCAGCTTCATGGTCCGTATCGCACTTCAATAGATTCACAATTAAGTATTTATTTTCCATCTAGTCGATACAATGATTGCTTAAGGCAATTTTTAATGGTCAAAAGTGGTACATGTTTCGTATATTATCAACATCTTCAGCCACATAACACTGTTTAGATGAAAAATAAATAAATTGACAAAGTAATACTTTAGAGGAAGTGTCCTTAAAATTAACATAAGATTGACAACATTAAAACAAACATATAACTCAAGAGAAAATATATTATATATTATACTTTTGTCAATTTATATATTTTTCATCTAAACAGTGTTATGTGGCTGAAGATGTTGATAATATACGAAACATGTACCATTTTTGACCATTAAAAATTGCCTTAAGCAATCATTGTATCGACTAGGTGGAAAATAAATAAATACTTAATTGTGAATCTACTTTGTCTTTGACAAGCTCATTAATAAACAGGATGGGTTAGCAATGGGTCTCTGGCCTCGGGGATTTTGGCCAAAATTTATATGGATTTTTTTGATGACACCGGAATAGTGAACGGCAACAAATTTGATAACGTACGGTTTTGGTCTAGGTATGTGGACGATACATTCGTAATTCTGGACAAACGTGTCACAAACGCGACTGCTACATTCAATAGTCTCAGTAATGTACGAAGGTGGTTTGAAAAGTCCGTGCAAAGTCCCAGAGATGGCACCACCGGCGTGTATCGAGGTCATGTTTAGTTAGTAGCATCTCTTGGATGAACGCATACCAAGTTTCAGCCATATTGGTCTATTTCTTTGTGTTTGGCATTCATGTGAATCAAGGAAGTAGAGTGATTTTCAAGAAATGGACAAAAAAGAATTTTGTGTGGTGATTAAACATTACTTTATGAAAGGCAAAACGCCTCAGGAGACTAAAGAGAAGCTTGATAAACATTATGGTGACTCTGCACCTTCGATTAGAAAAGTTTATAAGTGGTTTCAAAATTTTCGGACTGGCCATATGGGCACAAGTGACGCTGAACGTTTTGGACGGCCAGAAATCATTGATCAAATCCATGATGTGGTGATGGATGACAGAAGAGTTAAGGTGTGTGAGATTGCTAGTGCTGTGGGCATCTCTACTGAACGGACACATAATATTTTGCATAAACATTTGGACATGAGAAAGCTATCCGCAAGATGGGTGCCGCTATTGTTCACGCTTGACCAAAAACGGAATCGTGTGAAGTGTTGCAAGGATGGTTTGCAACTGTTCCAGAAGAATCCGGAGGACTTTAAGCGTCGTTTCGTCACTGTGGGTGAAACCTGGATACATTACTATACTCCTGAGACCAAACAACAATCTAAACAATGGGTTACCAAGGGAGAATCTGCACCAAAACAGGCGAAGACCGTTCCTTCGGCCGGAAAGGTTATGGCGACTGTCTTTTGGGATTCGCAAGGGACAATCCTCATTGACTATCTGGAAAAGGGTAAAACTATTACAGGTGCATATTATTCATCGTTATTGGACCATTTGAAAACCGAGCTGCAAGAAAAACGCCCGCGAATGGCCCACAAGAAAGTCCTTTTCTATCACGACAACGCACCAGCACACGCCTCAGCAGTTGTGGTCGCAAAATTAATGGAAATAGGATTCCAACTCGTTTCACATCCCCCCCTATTCCCCAGACTTGGCTCCCTCAGACTACTATTTGTTCCCCAATGTGAAGAAAGGGCTGGCGGGAAAAAGATTTTATTCAAATGAGGAGGTGATTGCAAACACTAATGGATATTTTGCAGACTTGGACAAATCCTATTATTCGGAAGGGATCAACAAACTAGAACATCGTTGGGTGAAGTGTATAAGCCTAAAAGGAGACTATGTCGAAAAATAAAAAAAGGTTTACCCCAGACACGTAAGTAGTTTTTATTTTTGCACTGACTTTTCAAACGCCCCTCATTGCACTTTTTAAAAACGTACAAGGTCCAGGCAATAATTCAGATTTTCGTGCTGTGCGTAATAGTTTTTCTCGTTGCTCTTTTCTTCCACAACAACCCCCGGATCCTCCTCACACTACCGCTCATACACCCACATATAAAGTTACTTTGTAATCAGAAAAGAATAAGTCAGTTACTTTTTTGGACTTAACAATTAATAGACTTAATTCCTCTTTCACCTACAGTATTTTTAGAAAGCCTACGACCGAGCTCGATAGCTGCAGTCGCTTAAGTGCGGCCAGTATCCAGTATTCGGGAGATAGTAGGTTCGAACCCCACTGTCGGCAGCCCTGAAAATAGTTTTTCGTGGTTTCCCATTTTCACACCAGGCAAATGCTGGGGCTGTACCTTAATTAAGGCCACGGCCTCTTCCTTCCCACTCCTAGCCCTTCCCTGTCCCATCGTCGCCATAAGACCTATCTGAGTCGGTGCGACGTAAAGCAACTAGCAAAAAAAAAAAAAAAAAAAGAAAGCCTACGCAAACGGTTGTCGCTATAAGACAGGATTCGATGCACCCATAGAACCCAAAAAGCTCCACGTACAACAGCCTGGTAGAACGAGCCTTTAGGATCCCCATGACAAAGGCTATTTGAACAAGGAGTTGAACATCTTCTGCTCATTATCCAAGGCTAATGGCTTTAACGAAGACTTTATCGATCGTATAATCAACAACTTTAGGCATCGCTCACGTACCACATTACTTGAAGATAAACCTAGTCAAAAGGCTTCTGCAACATTTACTTTTAATAAGGATATATATAGGCTATTCCATTTAGTGTGTAAGATGTATGCAACAGGAGAAGTCTCATCCGATTTTCGGCAGAATGTTATACCTATTCCCAAGAAAGCCGGTACTGACAGGTGTGAAAACTATTGCACCATTAGTTTAGTATCTCATGCCTTCAAAATTTTAACACTTATTGTTTACAAAAGAATGGAAAAACAAGTTGAAGCTGAGTTGGGAGAAGATAAGTTTGGCTTCAGAAGAAATGTAGGAACACGTGAAGCAATCTTGACTTTATGTCTGATCTTAGAGGATCGAATCAAGAAGGACAAGCCCACGTACATGACATTCGTAGATCTAGAAAAGACATTCGATAATGGTGATTAGACCAAGCTATTTAAGATTCTGAAGGTGATTGGGATCAGATACCAAGAACGAAGATTTATCTACAATCTTTATCCTGTGAGGATGTCATTTTAGACTAAAAAGTTGTTCTGGCTATTAAATAAATAATCATAATAAATATGGAATGCTGTAATTCATTGATTTGGTAAGAGCGTTTCTTACACAGTACTGTCCTATTAAACCTACAGTTACTTGGGCACTTTTACACTGTCACATGGAAGAACTTTGCAACTTGTAGAATATTTGTGTGATTAATATATGAATTGTTTGATCAACTGATTATTTCCACGAAGGGCATTTCTGAGCTACTATATATTCTTTTCAAGATCTCTGTTAGCTAATGCATTTTTGATTGTAAGTCCTTGCTTTCTGTTTGGAGCTCATTTGAATACACTTCTTGCATTTTCCTATAAAACCATGTCTTATCAGCTTTTGTTGTGATATTTGCAGTGCTTGGTTTAGTCTTCATTCATTGTAAATTCAGTCTTACAGTGTATCTTTTGTCACCAGTGATCTCTATCAGTCTGTGAAGCTTTGTATGAAACTCCATCAAAAAAGAAATTATTTGTTTATTATGGTTTCATACTTGTACATGCTCAATATCATCTAAATTTTTAGGAATGCCATAGTTAAAAATTAGATACTACCACATGTATATTCTTTCAGGTTGTGCTGTGAGTGGATTAATGGCAGACTCGAGAACGATGTTAGAAAGGGCGAGAATTGAATGTCAAAACCATTGGTTTGTGTACAACGAGAGAATGAGTGTGGAGTCTGTTGCTCAGGCTGTATCTAATCTGGCGATACAATTTGGAGATTCTGACGATGATGGTGGAGCAATGGTATGTAGAGACAGTGCTTTCTTCTGTATAAGGCATGACTTCACCAGCCTGACATCATCAGTTGGTGATCTCCCTCAGATTATTATAAAATTGAGTACTATCTACCGTATTTACTCACCTATTAGACCCCCTTTTCCCCCACATTTGCAGCCAAAAAGAAAGTAAATGTGGGGGGTGTCCAATATGCGATAACCTTAATTTTGTGCAGTGAACACATGACTTCTTGGCTATAAAGAGCTTTAAATTGTACATATAAACATTCTACACTATTCTTTTGAAAAAACTTACGAATGTATTTGAGGTATACTGACTATTTCCATTGGAAGGCAGTATTTCTAAATGTAAAAAGACAATAAATGGTGAACACGACTTTTAGGCCTACGTATAAAGTAAATATAGTCAGTTTTAGTTATTTGATGTCATTCGTTTCATTTCATTAATTCCCCTGATGAGGTTGACGTCAGGAAGGGCATACGGTCATAAAAACTCGTTATGAAGATTTGTCTCGCTTCATACTCAACCCCGTAGAGAAAAGTAATAAGGGTATCATATTATGTAATATTGATGCAAAATAACTTTAAGATCAGTCATTTGTCTGTCAGTTGAGCAGTAGGCCTACCACACAGTAAACCTCATCATGGCTTTCATTTTAATTATCGTCTTGCACTGTCAACTTCCCTGCTACCAGCATGTCATCATTACAAGTGACTTCATCTTCACTGCCATCTCGTCAGCCGTGCACTGCTTTCGAGGTCCCGTCTTTTAAAACCTTTTAAAAATAGTTTTGTTCTCGACTTTAGAGCCCAAACAGTGTAAATTGGTTCCCAAATGGTTTTTGGATATGGTCTCTGATATTCCCAGTTGGTGTATCTGTAGTAGAAGCCACTCCTTCCGAATAAAGCTGTGCTGTAGAAAAACGTGCCAAACCACCAGCTGATAACTAGTGTATGTTACAAGTTGTACTTCCGAATGTAATACATAGTGACTGGAAGCATTCTTTTGATGACTGCGGCCGTTGAAAGCCAGACACTTATTTTTAAGTTTATTCATGCTTGTTCTCTTTTTTTAACACATCACTCTCCTGATTTAAGCGAGAGACTCCCGATTTTTCGTCGGTCTTCCCGATCTCACAATCGCCGGGACTGATCCGCCGATTTTCAGAGCAGTTTCAGTAATTTTCTTATTATTTTAAACTCCTGCGTGTTTCCTCGTTCTATCGATATATGGCAGAGTATGGCTGCTCGATAGTAGTTCTAATAATTACAATCATATGGCAGTATGTGGCACGGTGGCCAGCTATGTGCTCCTCTTTCATCTATAATATAGTCAAATGTTCAAATAGCTTAATCATAGGAAATATTAGTCGCAAGCGAGTAACCTAGCCTCAGAAGTAGCACGCCATAGACATCTACCCGGGGCAGGACCTGCATAAGTGCTCGTGTTATGTCACGTAGTAGTGCTTCTTCGTTGTATGTCTTAATATTTGTTTTGGCCAAAATGTTAAAAAAGAAATATGATGCAGCAGAGGTGCCAACTATTACGGATTGTCCATAATTATTACGGAAAAGCTTACATTATCACGAAAAAATAATTTTCGACGGAAACAAAAGAAAAGGAAAAATGTTGAGTCCTTTCGAGCCTTTCTCCCAAATCGTCTTTATTTCAATGCTTGTGAGTTGGCAACGATACTTATTCGATCGTGACTTCCTTTTGCTACCCATAAGCGTTGTAAAATTCATTGTGAATGAAGGAGCTTAGGCGCTGCTCTACTCCACTACAAATCCTTCAGTAATGTTGTATTTGCTGTGTTAAGTGTACCTGACAGCTGACAGAAAGATTGAGAAAGAAGTGAAGCCTACATTAAGCACATCTGCACTGGTATCGCTTATGGTTCAGAAAACGAAAATGTCATCACACTCGGAAGGATGCTTCAAGAAAAACTACACTGAAAAGCAGCTGCTGCGTGAGAAACAAGCTACAAGGAATGTTTTATCACAGAACCAACAGGTTGCATGCAAATGTTATTGTGTAATATGATACACTTTTGGATAGATTGCTAGAGGGAAGGACAAAAGGGATGTCATTATCAAGAAGGAAGGAGTGTGCTTTGGACTTGACTCGAAATTTTTCTCGGGGGAGGGGGGTTAGAGGGCGATTACTGATAATCCACTTCAAAGTTGGCACCTCTGGATGCAGTGTTTAAAAGCCCTTGTAGGGAAGGGATTTTGTGTTTCAGTGAATCCAGGAAGGGACCAATGTTCACATTCTGTACTGTATGTAGTTGTGATTTTTCAGTTGCACATGGTGGGAAGTGCAATATACTCAAACACGTGTAAACGAAAAAAGCGTAAGGAGAGTGTCCAGTGTGTAGATGTGTAGAAAGATACCAGAAAGTGAACTTTTCATGTGAAAACCAAGATTTAAATCCTGTGGTGAATGCCGAGGCTTTGTTATGTCATTTATCGTAGAACATAACCTGCCTGTAAATTGTGCCGACCTCGCAGGGCCTTTGTTTCCCAAATGTTTCCTGATTCAGAAATTGCTAAACGATATGGGTGCACTATACCGAAAACAGTGGCTATCATTACAGAAATATGCATGGAAGAAAGGGCGAAAATTGTATCACATTTGCAGGTGAATACATTTTCTGTTGCTACTGATGGTAACAATAAAAGCGACTTGAAAATATATTCTAATGTTGTAACATTATTTAGGCCTGAACTCAATGAAATTTAGAGTTGTCTACTCTCTGTGCCTAATTTAGGAGGGGATGCTATTGGAGCTAACATTGCCAATCTTTTGCTCTCAACTTTTCAGGAATTCCGCATTCCATTAAAAAATTGCCTAGCTCTTGGTGCTGATAATGCTCCAGTAATGGTAAGATTAAAAAATAGTGTGGCAGGATGTTTGAAGCGGGAAAATAGTAACATAATCGTCGTAGGCTGCTCTTGTCACCTAATTAATCGTGTGCAGAGAAGGGTGCGGCGTGCTTGCTTGTAAATGTAGATGAAAGTATAATTGATATATTTTATTTTCTGGAAAGGAGTGCAAAGAGGAAAGAAAAGTTCAGAGAATTTCAGACTTTACACAACACAGAGATCAGGAAAATTCTGAAGCATGTGCCTACTCAATGGTTGTCACTAAGAAGGTGCTAAGATAGGATTTAGCTGCAGTGGGACCCTTTGGTTACTTTATTCAGGAGCAAAATTGTGAGTAAGACTTCTCATGTGGGAACTTTGAAGACTTACAAAATTCATAACCACAGTCTAAATGCAGATCTGTCTTGTTCTGAAGCATTGTCATAACATTTCACCACACTCCTCAGTTGAAAGGAAAACCCAGTCATCAGTTTCACCCAGAAAAGAAAGAAACTACTGATGACACTAAGAGCCATGCTTTGTCACGTGAACGACTGTTCATGTTCCTTTCATCAAATTTACATAAATCTTTTTACCTGTTTCTCAAGTTTTATGGATATATTTGTGAATCTAAATGTAGCTCTTCAATCAAGTATGCCGCACATCCACTTATTGAAGTCAATTTTGGAGGAACTATGAAAAAATATGATGGCAAGGTTTGTGAAACCACACGTTATTAAAAGCTCCTCCTCTCTCCTTGACGTCGATTATCATACTCCAGCAAATCAAAAGGACGATTGTGATCTGATGATAGGGAACTCTACGTTTGTTTTGGTATGAAATGTCGTATGGCTTTTAGTGCCGGGATATCCCAGGAAGGGTTCGGCTCGCCAGGTGCAGGTCTTTCTATTTGACCCCCGTAGGCGACCTGCGTGTCGTGATGAGGATGAAATGATGATGAAGACAACACATACACCCAGCCCCGGTGCCATTGGAATTAACCAATTAAGGTTAAAATCCCCGACCAGGCTGGGAGTCGAACCCGGGACCCTCTGAACCGAAGGCCAGTACGCTGGCCGTTCAGCCAGCGAGTCGGACTTTGTTTTGGTGAACACTTTGAAGTCTGAGGAAAAGTGCATATTCTTTAAGTCTGTTAGAAAGTGTATCTCTTCATCATGTGACTACATGGTACACAAATTTCAGTTCAAAGATGAAGTTATAATTAATGCAGAAGTTGCAAATATTTCTGCTATAAGTAAGGCATCATTTTCTAGCCTTAGATTTTTTGTTAACAAGTTTCCAGACATTCTGACTAGTGAAACAGTTACTCAGAAATTTTCCTCATTACTTCTATCGTTTTATAATCTCTATATTCCTTCTGTGGACAGAGATATCCGTCAAGTTTTGTTTCCCTCCAGCCTGACTTCTCCCGCTATTTCTTGCAGAGATGCTGGCATCAGTTTAGGGGAAGGCCTAGAATTTAATTCTCAAATATTTGTGTTATTAACAGTCCTATGGACAAATACTACATAACTAAAGTTGTATAGTATTGCATTTCCGATCATTTATGTCTTATACATTTTTACCGTACCGACTATGATAACGAGATATTCATGAATTTCTGTTGCTAAGTCTATATCAGCGCCAAGTTACGAGAAAATGGGGAAACAGAATTTAATAAAAGTCGCTATGTAGAGTGGGGGAATAAGGAACTACAGTCTACGCTATAATTAATTTAGTAAGACGCCCTAATATTACAGAGTCGAAAGAAAAGTAAATGTGAAGGCCTACAATACGGAAAGCTCATAACATTGATCAACAATAACATTACATTGACCATTGTTGTGATGGGCTTTGTGTTTCTGTTGCCACTCATCTCCGATAGGTCAGATTACGGCTATATAGCGATTTTTTTTAAATTTGCTTTACATCGCACCGACTCACATGGGGCTCGCGGCGATGATGGGATAGGGAAGGGCTAGGAGTGTGAAGGAAGCAGCCCTGGCCTAAATTACAGCACAGCTCCAGCATTTGCCTGGTGTGGAAATGAGAGAACACGCAAAATCATCTTCAGGGCTACTAACAGTGGGGTTCAAAGTGTAACGGTTCAAATCTTGTTACAAGATATCTGTATTTTATTTTTATTATTATTTCATCTGTGATATTTTTATTGTTATTATTATGTCCGTATTATTATTATTTTATCTGTGAGATTACTATTATTGTATTATTATTGTTGTTCAATTCAGCTCTGCATTGATTCGCTTGCGTGATTGTAGTTAAATTGTGTATATATGTGTGTGAATATTAACATTTAATCATGTAAAGTAAGACTTGCTACATAATATCATATATGGATATGCATTGTAATAAGTTTTGACATTGCAACGCACATGTTGCAATACTGCTCGCGTAACTGCCGAGTCATTGCTACGTCATTGTATGCATTTAGCGGTGAGCTCACTTTCTTGGAGTTACCTAGGCTGCCCCGGGCAATTTCACTATTGTATGTAACATTTGTAGCCAGGTGGAAGTAGATCATAGTTATTTCTGGAGATTGCGTAGGTGTGTCAACTAATGTCTGTATAAGCTGGTCCAGTGTCTTATAGCATCAGTCACAAGGATGGAGAGGCCTCAGTGAGTCATTGGTCATTGAGAGAGTGAGGCCACAGTTGCTCGGTGAGTGCAGTTGGAAGGAAAGGCTTGACATGAAGTCATAGAAGGATAGACTTGCCCTGAAGTCATATAGGACAGACTTACGAAGAAGTTATCTGGATGGAGAAGCAGCAGTCACATGGATACTTAGTTGTCAGTGAAACAAAAAGGATACATCACCAAATTAAGCTTGATACATCTACGGCAAACACCAACTCAAAGGAATACGTCGTAATTACACTCAAAGTGTTGAAGGTACAGTCAAGTGAACCAGTGAGGGATAAATTTCGTGTATAATTGTTAAATGTCCGGTCAAGAATAATTCAGATTTAATGCAGAGTTTCTTTCAGTTGCAATGTCATAATTTTATATTCTCATGTTTGATCGCAGCTAGTCTTACTATTTTTATCGAAGTAATTTCAAGAATATATTTTGTTCTATCAAATTAATTTATTGTTTTATTTCAAGAGTAGAATTATATAACCTCAAATTTAAAGGAGAAACAGAGCAGCAATCTCCTTTTCCCGGAACCTATATGGTATGTTGTCAAGAGTAAGCTTATTACCCCACACCCTAGAGATATTCAAGATTCTCATTCTATTATTGCTGCACTGAGTTGTTGCTGGCACCCATCAAATAACGTATGTGTAAGTAATCAGGTAAGAACTAAGTGTTAATACAATGTACAACAATTGTGTATTTTATTTAAAAATATTAATTTTCATATTTTTCATTTTAATTCAGATTAGTATGTTTGTAAATTTAGTAAAGGAGTTAGAGGAACATTCTCAGAACCCACTATCTCCCGGATGCAAGCTCACAGCCGCGCGCCCGTAACTGCACCTAGTATAACAGCCTGCCTGAATATTGGTGACAAGTAGCTGGGGAGTCAGATAGCTTGATTCTTTAGCATGGTGTTCCTGTGGTTCATAAATTTTCTGATACTACTGGTACGTAACAAACTGGTTTATCATAGCATTCAAGCTATTCAATCCCTACTTTGAGGCACTGATTGGAATGAACAGTGTGCATATTTAACGGAATAATGGCAGAGGAGTGTTCATGGCTGTCTGTGGCCTGGTCATTCCAGCTCTGAAACTTTGGACTCTTAGATCGGCTCTGTAGTATTGTTCATTAAAAGTGAGAAAATGTGCGGTTTTTCATTTGATCGAGTATTTTGTATGATAACATTGCTTTTAATCACTACTTTCCTACTGACGTTTTTGCAATGGCCTAAATTGATTTCAGTTAGGAAAACCACAAAGTTAGTCTTTCTGAGAATCTCATAGCGAAGCACGGGTACATCAGCTAGTCTCTCAATAAAATTCCATTTACAGGTGTGAATTTATGTTTTTCAGAAATGTAGTACTCAGTTCATAATACTCTGTGCTGTTTCATTTCAGAGTCGGCCGTTTGGGGTTGCTATTTTATTTGCTGGCTGTGATGAAAAAGGGCCTCAGCTTTTCCATATGGATCCTTCTGGAACATTTGTCCAGTTTGAGGCCAAAGCCATTGGATCTGGTAGTGAAGGTGCTCAACAGAGTTTGCAGGAAGTTTACCATAAGGTAAATTTTAATTTTCCTCAAATGTATTTTATGTTGATGATTGAATGTACAAGTAATGCAGAGTGGTATATCTTTTGCTTGCAGAGTATGACACTAAAGGAAGCTCTGAATACTGCATTAACCATCCTGAAACAAGTCATGGAGGAGAAGCTTAGCTCAACCAATGTGGAAGTTATGACCATGACCCCAGGCAATCTTTTTCATATGTTTAGCAAGGAGGAGGTCGAAGAGGTGATCAAAGATATTGCTTAATCTTTGTAGTATTTTTGATATATCCACTTGGTATTTTCTGTACATTATGAACATTACAGAGTTCAGGTGACACTTAACTTGGGAACAGTGTGCTTGGCAAATTTTTTTTTTTTTCAAGGGCACATTTGTAAATTAGATATTTGGAAAAATAGCTAATTGAGTCGAACAAGTTTGTAGGAGAAAAATGCTTTGGATTACTTTTAAAGTAATTATTGCAGTGAACACTTGGTGACCTGTGATGGTTCGAATCATTCATTTGCGAAATTGACTTGTCGTAAGATCATTTCTCCTCATGATGAATATCTGTTTGATGTTTCACACTTTTTTGAGAATTGCGGTCAATTTTTCATAGCTATTATCTGTCAAATGCAGGCTGAAAGCAGAGAGATCATCTTTCTTCCTGAATACTGTTAATAACAATTGCAAGCTCATTGCTTTAGCTCTGCTGCATCTTGATTTGATTTTCTTTACTGTACATGTCTTAAGTACTTGAAATGATCCACTTGTTCCAGTTTCATATTCTCTGCCCGATAATCATTCCTTGTAGGTTTCTTCCCAACTGATATCACTGTACTCTTAGGAATGGAAATGTTCATATCATTCTCACTACATTTCTTTACACGAGCTCAAAGTCGTTGCATTGCAAACTCTCAACACAGTCTGCCATGATCTGCTATCTGGAAACAGAGTAGTTTCATTTCTGTGCCACAAGTAGACTGTTAAGAGTATTTTTCCTTATCTTTCAGTGACCATTCTTTCTTTTATATAGATAAAAATCTTCTGATTTTTAAGTCAGTGATATACCATTGGCTTCCTAAGAAAGCAGAATTCTAAAATGTTCATGCCATTTCTCATTACGGACAACATTACACAAGCAAGTTACTATTTTATTTCGTGCTGTTGGTTGAGCTTCTACACAAAGCTCACATGCATTTGTTCTTTTGATCATATCCATTCTCTTACAAGCACTGGCCTTTTTAGATCAAGTTGGCAGGTTCGTTTCTTGCTCAGGTCCGGTGGTATTTGAAGGTGCTCAAATACATCAGCCTTCTGCATGTAGATTTACCAGCATGTAAAAGAACTCATGTTGGACAAAATTCTGGCACCTTAACATCTCCAAAACTGTAAAAATAGTTTGTGGGATGTCAAGCCAGTAACATCATTATTACATTCTCTTACAAGCCAGGGCTGATGACCTAGATGTTAGGCCCCTTTAAACAACAATCTTCTTCTTCTTCTTTGCCACTGTAAAAGTTTGTACTGTTTTCCTTCATAGTTTTATTTTAGGTAAAACATAATGATTGTACAATTTATAATACATTAGTCAAAAACCCATAGAGCACTGCTCCCATGTGGGCATTTAAAAATAACCTAGCCTTTCTTAGGTAACTCTTTTTAGTTATATTGAAATGTATTTATCTGGGAATATTCTCAATTGTTTGTGTAGGTAAAATTATGACTTGGATTTTTTCTATATACTTGTCTTTTCAGATGTTCCTTTTACTGTTACAGTATTTTACATTCTTTTGTATTTCACTTTTGCTTGTATTTTTATGAACTTGTTAAAATATCTTACATTACTATTCAAGTACTGTAAGTAAGACTTCTTACAAAGTTTTTACCAAGATAATTTATTATTTTTCTGTTGTTTTAATGGAAATTCTAACTTGTTATGAGGAAGATTTCATGAAAATATTGTATGTGATGTATTGCAAGACCATAATTAATGCTTGATTTTCATTGAGAAGTACAGATTTAGTAACCTAATCTATACTACTTGAGGTCAAGGTTTTTTTTTTCTAAGATGGAATTCACCTTATGTTGGTTGCTCTTTACTCTAAAAACTTTTATATTAAGAAGTTGCGTGCATACATTAGGAACAGTTTATAAACTTCTTTGTTGCAGATCCGTATTGACGCTATATTCTGTTAAATTGAGAGTAAGCCCACCTTTCAGTACGTGGTCTTTCTCTCAGTATAATTGTGTGTGTTTACATTAGGAATATGGGCTCAACATTTGTTTTGAAAAATCATTTTTATTCCATGCTTTAAAGCATGAATATCATTTTGAATTAATTGTTCATTAATTTGATTCAAGGTTAGAATTGAGTTGACTCGGACTCTGGAACCTTGGTTGAATCCATAATACCGGTAAAACAATTTGCTAACACCATTAAATATGTAATAAAGTCTCAGGGGAAGTTTAACAAGCTCCAGTATTTGCATCAAACTATGCACACATTAATTTTCTTACTGTGTATATTGATTGTATATGTACATATCGGTTATGGTTCTATAGAATCTGGACAGTGTTATGAAGATCTCGGTTTGTGATCGATCAGTAATGACAATTTAAAAACCTAATTACAGTCATTAGGTGTGATTGATGAAATTATGGTTTTGATGGAATACGCAGCTCCTTTTACTATTCTTGTCCACACTGTTTTATATTTTTTCTAAAGGAATAGAAAGTGAAAATTATGTTGTTGCTCTTTCATGGCATATCACCAACTAATGGAGATCTGAAAAGGAATGTAATAAGCATTGTATTAAAGAAAATGATGGGAACTGTAGATTGTACTGGGGTGTATAATGCATTTGATATACCATCTCTGGGCTGAGTGGCTCAGACTGTTGAAGATTTTGAGCCCAGCTAGGTGGGTTCAGTCCTGACCTAGTCTGGTGATATTTGGAGGGGCTCGAATATGCTACCTTTGTGTTCGTAAATGTACCAGTCCATTAAAGAACTCCTACAAGATGATGATGATGATGATGGTTATTATTATTGATACACAGTGCTGTAATTCATTGCCTATAGACATGAGCATTGAGGCAGTAGGAAACATGTTTGTAGGGTTTCCACACGTCCTAGAAAACCAGGATGGTCCCGGATTCAAGGGCGTAAAAATTGTCCCAGCCGGTTCAGGAAATTTTTTGTGTATGTCCCGGATTTTTTTACATTAACCCATTACATGTGTATTGCAGTATGATACAATATTAAAATTAATTTAAAACTCTCACCATCAAGAAGTTGCTTTCGTGATGGAGTAATAACTCTCAAACAGCTAGCAACAATACCATTGCTGAATCCATTTAGAATACTACTTCGATTCTGTTTCCTCTTTGCTTGATGCATGCAATGATGTTTGTGAATTCCATTTTGTGCAGTTCAGGATATTGTATTTCTATATTATAGATTAACTCTTATCATACATAAGGACCATTCTTGATATTCAGTAAAAAGTGTCATGTATCTTGCACTGAATTTTACAAACTTAATTGCAGTGAAAAAGAAAATTGAAGGTACTTTGACAAAGCTCAGTCTTCTGAAAAGTGTAACTGGTATAATAAATAACCTTAAGTGTTGTAAATACAAGTACCGCAAAGTGTTTTTAGTGTAAAAGATTAGTTTGTTTTTTAATCGTTATACAGTATTGTGCTTGCTTTAAGTAGAGTACCTTTCTCGATCATCCGCCAATTTTTGTTACGTACGCTTCTGTCCTGGATTTGCGCAAGTGAATTATGGCAAGCTTAAATGTTTGTTTTCTTATTTCGGGTGTGAGAGTTTGGCTTACTGAGAAACAGTATGTCATTTTGAACCATAAAATCTTATGTACAGTCCAAAGGAAAGAAAAAAGGGGTTAAACTTTAATTTTGTTGCTTATTGATGCACGTCTGATTATTTTATAGAAATAAATATTCTTACTAATTTTGTCAAATTGTACTGAGCATATTTTAGTGTATTTTGATGAAAGAGTTCCTCACTTGTGTTCTTGTTGTGTTTATCATTTATATGAAGAAAGCTTACCTATGTATGTCAGTTAAGTTCAATAATCTCCAAGTCTGTCTGGAAGAAGTGCTTCTGTGAAAAGGATTTTCATTCCTATAAACTTGATATGGACGTCTCTACGATCAAGACAAGCTGTAACAATTTAGGTTATGTTAAAATTATTTTGACAAGCTTTCCCATAACTTGTAACCAATTTGTAATGAAAATAAAATCATAGTGAATGATGTTTCACTCATAAGAGAAGCATTGTGATTGTATAATGTTATATTAATAATATGATGTAGACAGTCAATATGCATGTCAAGCATTACAATCACATAAACCTGTTCCCAGTTTTAATAAAGACGAGTTGATTATCTTAACTTATATTCCAGTAAAGTACTTGTTTCTAACCTTATCAGTCCAATCCTTCCTATAATAGTTCTTTTTTTTTTTTTTTCCTTCGTATTTTTAAATTCCTTTCTAACTGAACAGGATTTCTTTTTGTCGGGGTATAACAACTTGACTGATATCTTCCTGATTTTCTTGTGAAGTGTTGCGTCTGTTTGCTTAAGCATTAGGCCTACTGAAAAGTAAATAGGGTTACAGTATAAAAATAAAATAATATTTTTGTAAAACTAGGATGGTTGCAGTTTGCATTAATAGTGGCTTATAGTGAAAATGATTGTGTACAAGGTATGTATTTTAAGTAAGGCCATCTTTTTTAATAATTCCGTAGTTAGCGTGCGCGCTTGTTGTGGCGTGCACGCTACCTCCCGGCATCCTTAGCGAATAAGCAGGCGTCAGTTGCTAATCTGTATGCTGAACTGTGCATCTTTAAAATGTTCAAGGTTATTGAATCACCCGCCGCATGTGAAATACGGCCTGTAATGTTTTTTGAGAGCAAAAAACATGTTGGCTACAGACATACATCGTCAGCTTTGTGAGGTATATAGTGATAATGCAATGAGCCAAGGTAAAGTACAAAAATGGATAAGAGAGTTCAAAACTGACTGAAAATATTCATGACGAACATTCAGGTCGACCATCTGTGATCACAGAAGATTTGGTGACTGCAGTTGACACGAAAATTCATGAGGACAGAAGATTCAAAATAACTACTCTCGTAATGGATTTTCCTCAAGTGTCTAGGTTTCCGACATGTGGTTCAGAACAAAAGACTCGGCATGCTGACAAAGGGAATTTTACTCCTTCACGATAACGCAAGGCCTTGCACTGCTGTCCAGACTCGGGAACTGATTGACTCTTTCAGATGGGAAGTTTTGGATCACCCACTATATTCCCTGACCTTGCTCCGAGTGATTTCCGCTTTTTTCGACAGCTGAAATGTCATCTTAGCAGGAAGCGCTTCAGTGACGACGAGGAAGTGAAAAAGGCCATAAACTCTTGGCTGTCAGAGCGGGCAGCAGACTTCTTTGAAGAGGGATTTTAAAACATAGTTTTAAGGTTTGACAAATGTCTAAATATGTATAAAAATAGAAATGTATGTAAAGCTTAATAATAAATATGGTTTGAAAATTAAATGTTTGGTTATTTTTATTTAAAAAAACAACCTTCGTATGTGAATAATCCCCACTTACTGGAAAAAAAGTACTGTATGTTAAGCAGATGTCCAGAAATTTTTAAATCTCAGCTCCTTTATTTAATGCAATTCATTTAAAGTTGGATTTGAACATACTTCAGCACTTCTTTTATTCTCTGTTTGTGGCTAAATTCTGGGCCAAAAATGGCAAAACCTCATGAATAATATGTAGGGACCTTATTTTGTTTATTAAATAAAATGGTTGATTTCAGTGTTAAAACTGGCATTATTTCAGTGGGTAATGTGTGGTGAAATAAATAATCATACTGATAGATCTGATCAATGTTTCTTGTGAAATTTCTTAATAGTATGGGGTAAATCTGCCTAATTTTATGTAGAAGTTTCAAAGAGAACGCATAGACTCTATCCTAGTTATTAAATTTAAAACGTAAACTACAAGAGCAATAGTACATACATATCCCACGTCGTTCCATCTTAAGCGATGGGTCAGCAAACGAGGCTTCTCCACCAGTTGCGGTCCCTGAACTTCTCTCCTTCTTCAGTGCTTTCCAAAGTATGTCCTCTCTGTTGAATGTCAGTCTTCACCATGTCCTTGTACCTGAGTCTTGGTCGCCCTCTTGGTCTTTTGTTTTCAAGTTTTAAATCGTACATTTTTTTTTGGTAAACTGTTATCACCCATGCGTCCCATATGTCCATACCATCTCAGTCGCTGCACTGTTATTTTGTCCTGCAGTCTTACAACTTGAGCCTGCTTACAGATTTCCTCATTACGGACTCTGTCCCTCCGTGTTTTGCCGATCATGCTACGGACAAATTTCATTTCTGCTGCCTGGATTCTACTAACATCTTTGTTTCTCATGGTCCATGTTTCGCAACCATAGGTCAGGATTGGTACATAATAGGTTTCATATATGACTCTCTTACATTTTGTTGGTATTTTCTTGTTCCATATTATGTCTTTAACTATTTTGTAAAAGTTGCTACCTGCCTGAATTCTGTGGGAAATTTCCTTGTCTATAGAACCAGTATCAGAGATAACACTTCCAAGATATTTGAATTGATGGTTCATCTGTAGCTGTTTCCCCTCCATTTCAATGTGTCCCATTGGTTGTCCGTATCTCTTCATGACCATAACCTCACTTTTCTCTTGGCTGAAGATGAGCCCATATTCTTTAGCAGATTCTGCCCAGGAGTTTATTTGTCCTTGAAGATCTTCTTTAGAGTCTCCCCACAAGCATATATCATCCGCTAACAATATAACTTTCATTTTCTTACCTCCAATGGTTTGGTGAACTTTTCTCTGAATCTCGTTCATAACAGAAGAGGAGACAGAACACCACCCTGTCTTAACCCAGATTTTATATCAAAGGTTTCAGTCATTCCTACAGGTGTTTTGACTTTACTTTGGGTATCTTCATACAAATTCTTGATCCGGTGTATCATGTCATCCTGTATTCCAATTTTCTTCAGTGCTTCCCACACCTTCTCTCTATTCACTGCATCAAATGCTTTCTTAAAGGCTAACCACAAATCTCGGCTGTGTTCATAGTATTTTTCTATTAACTGACGGACTGTAAAGATTAAATCAGTTGTTGATCTCCCCTTCCTGAATCCATACTGTTCTTCGAAAAGGTTTTCTTCAATAAGGGGTCTGATTTTACGCTCTATAATTCTTTCATAAAGTTTACCAACTTGAGATGTTAAAGTGATGCCTCTATAGTTGGAACATTTCTTTCTATCTCCTTTCTTGAAGACTGGAATTATGATGCCTGTTTTCCAATCGACTGGTATGTCCCCTTCTTTCCAGATCTTACGAAAGTCTGTAGATCCAATGTTTTCCAGAAATACCCATTGCCTTGATCATTTCTCCATTAATTTCATCAGCCCCTGCTGATTTTCCAGTTTTGATGTATTTCCAGGCATATTCTACATCACTCCATGTTAATTGTAACCTGTTGTCAGAGGCAGACTTGCAGGAGGTAGTACCGTTACTGTCTTTTTGTGTGGGCTGCATGCAATTCACATTTAACAATTCATCAAAGTGAGTCCTCCAAGTATCTTTGATCTTCTCATCTTCAGTGATCAGATTTTCATTATCATCTCTTAGGTATTTGGAATGTTCTTTATCTCTTCTTCTATTTTTCGTCATCCCATATAACATTACCATTAACATCCTCTTTCAATTCATCACTCCACTTGTTCAACCACTTCTCTCGTTCTTCTGTAACAACTTTGTTTGCTTGTTTTTTAGCAACCCTGTATAGTTCCTTATTATGATCAGTCCAGTTCTTGAAATATTTTCTGAACATGTTGTTCTTGTTCAGGACAGCAGTTCTTGTTCTGTCATTCCATCATGGAGTTTCCTTCCATCTTCTTGTGCCACTGGTTCGTCCACAAACCTTCTCAGTTATCATTACTAGATTTTCTTTCAGATCCTTCCATTCCTCCACAACTATTCTTTCATCTGTCTTTGGTATCACTGTTTTGATGTTTTCTTGGAACTCTATTATTCTATCATTGTCCTTCAGCTTCCAGGTCTTGAGTTTCTTTACCTGTGTGGTTCTTACTTCTTTTAACTTGTTAAATTTTAAGTATCCAATGAGGAGTCTATGATCACTTTCCAGGGAGACACTAGGAATCACTTTTACGTCTAACAGTCTATTTTGTAGTTGTTTCTCGATCAAAAAGTAATCTATTAGAGATTCACTTTTTCCATCCCATCCATATCTTGTGACCTTATGGCTTTTTTGTTTTTGATACCATGAATTCCCTATTATAAGGTTGTTCGTCAGGCAGAGATTAAGTAGTCTAGTTCCTTCTGGGTTTCGTGGACCCCATCCATGTGCTCCTAGAATACTTTCATATCCATCTCTCACAGTTCCTACTTGAGCATTTATATCCCCTATGATAATTGTTCTGTCTCCTCTTATTCTTTCCTCTATGTCTTCTTCAAAATGTTCTTTTTCTTCATCTTCACAACCAGTCTGTGGTGCATAGCACTGAATGATGTTGATGTTTGGGAAGAATCCAATTTCAGCATTATGTGAAGAATCCGATCAGAAACATATTTTACTTCTACTACATGATCTTTCATTTGATGATCCATAACACCACCAACTCCATTTTTTGCTTGATCTCCACCTGACCAAAATAAATGGTATCCCTCTCTGAGTTCCTTTGATCCTTTCCCCTTCCACTTGGTTTCACTGAGACCCAGTATGTTAATGTTCCTTGTTTTCATTAAGTCTACACATTCCTCTATTTTTGCCAGTTAGTGTCAGAATGTTTATCATGGCAATTTTGATTTCAGTCTCATATCGAGTTTTGTGTGTTCTCCTCTTTGGTTGTGATGGAGCTTCGGGTATTGAACCGCCATTAATATCATTACCAATGAGGGAACTAGAGTCATTATTCTGGTGATTACAATATTTCCATCTGAGGCCTCGTTTAGTTTTTAAAGCAATTCCAAATTATTCAGAAGCTGACTTGCTGAGCCTATCACTTCCGAAGATTTTTCTGTCGGGGTTATCTCCCTTAGTCTTTAATAGTCCCCTATCAACCTGCAAGGCAGAAGGCCCTGAGTCAGATCTAAGGGATCAGATATTGCCTCTTCCGCCAGATCCGCCGTACCAGTGATTTTCACTTCCGCCTTCACTGCCGTTGAGGTCTTCACCCGTATCCCTGGGCATGGGTTCTGTGTTATACCCCACAGGACTGGGTCCCCGACTGAACTCAGCCATCCTATCACTCCGGCCTACTGAAGTGTAGGGTGCCCACCCCCGCGACATGGACGCGCCAGACAGGAATTACTCAAGTGGAGGAATAGGGAAGGTGACCCTATCTCCCTTGAGCCAAGTTAATGGTTGTGTATGGTGCTACAACCAAAGGCACAAAAGCAATAGTAGCTACTCATACCTTGAAATGAATTTAGGTGAGTATACCCTATAATTTGAATTGATACATACTACTTTATATTTCAAATTACTTGTCTCCAAAGTATAAACCAAGCATGGTCTTGTCGACCATGGAGAAAGTGCGTCGGCCTATGTAGAGGCTAATAATACAGATGTTGATTCCATTTATATTGGTACTATGTAGAGGCTCCCAACATATTATCTTATACATAAAAATGAAATGACATCACATCTAAACCGTTGGATAGGGGCCGATGACCTGCTATGTTAGGCCCCTTAAAACACCGAGCATCATCGCATCAAACCGCTGGATGGAATTTTATGAAATTTTGCACTAACATGCTCAGAGGGATCTGTCACATTCGGGAGAGAAAGATTAGTCTGACGGCCTCCTGTAGTTCATCTGTGAGATTTCAGCAATTCATTTTAATTGTATGGTGCGGTACAACTTAAAATGTTATTTTGCTATTAAAGAGATAGCCTATAAGACAATTGAAGGGCTGCCCGCAAAAAGCTGTACAATCCATTTTTACGGAAATTGAGTTACGAGTGAAAGAACGTTGTTTATCTGAAGCTGCACACGTCACAGAATGTAAGGATCGATATCGGCAGTGTAGTCACTGTACTCGAAGCTTGAAAATTGAGTTCCAGAATCATTTAAATAGACATAGGAGGTCTATTATTGTTACCTCTTGGAAGGGAATGTGCAAAAAGCACTGCGGAACAGTGGAAAAGCCTACGCAACCACAAAAGGTGTGCTCAAACCTGGGAAATGTCCTTCCATTCAGGTGAGTACAAGAACGTTGTATACCCAAACGAGGTGTTTTTGAATGCTGTAAACCGGGCGAGTTGGCCATGAGGTTAGGGACGCGCAGCTGTGAGCTTGCAGTCGGGAGATAGAGGGTTCGAACCCCACTGTTGGCAGCTCTGAAGATGGTTTTCTGTGGTTTCCCATTTTCACACCAGACAAATGCTGGGGCTGTATCTTAATTAAGGCTACGGCCGTTTCCTTCCCACTCCCAGCCCTTTCCTATCCCATCGTCGCCATAAGACCTATCGGTGTCGGTGCGACGTAAAACAAATTGTAAAAAAGGATGAATACTGTAACATGTCTCCTTTGCATGTGTCTATGCACTGATAATAGCAAATAGTTTTGAGAAGAAGAACAAGGTGATATTTGCAGGCATTTTTAGGTTAGTATGTGAGAGTGGCAGGTCTCTTTTTGTCCTCTTAGAGCCATGATTGCAAACACCTCACTCTTGAAATGAAGGAGGAAAGTTTCCATAACTTCTACCGCAAGAATTATCATGGATAGTCAAAGTTCCTAGCAGAAAATATGGAAATAATCGAACCTCAGCAATGGAGAATCGAAGCTATCTCACATAAGTCGTGTACTTTCAAGTATTATATTGTAGTTAAAGGAAAATGTTTTCATGCCTGCCAGAAAATATTTTGCAATGTATTACAGATAACACACGGGAGAGTTCAGATGATACAAGAGAATATAAAAAAGATCGTTGTGGCACCCACAAAAACAGAAGGAACCATATCCCAGAGGAAGACAAGTAGTAAGTGACCATATAAAAAGCTTTGCATTCCTAAAGCAGAATGATGTGCTTCGCTGATCGCCCCGCTAAATGGCGACAGCAGACTACTTGTTCTGACAGGGAGGCAGTCTGTAACTTGTCACCCAGGACCTTTTGTTTTGTTTCCATTCAGTCAGCTTGGCGACTGGTGCGGGGTGGTGGAGGAAAGATCGGTTTACCACCCGCACTCCTCTCTCCGCAAGGTCTAGACCCCAGGGAGGCGTAGTAATTCCCAGCGCGAAGGTGACAGTGAAGTACTGGTACCCTATTGTTAAGTGTCTCTGTTTCTTTTGAATTAGTAGGCAATTTGTGCGTTATTGGCTTTATTTTTGACAATTTAGACATGGACTGTTAGTTGTGTAAAACGAGACTGACACCAACCGGTTGCAAAATCGCATTGAAATAATATGTGAAGTTGGCCCCTTTGGGAACTTAACGAGTCTTTTGAACTGTTTAAAACGTAAGCCATTCTCATCTTGGACTTACGAAGAGAAGTGTGAATCCAAAACCAAAAGATGAATGCATAATATGGATATTAAGTATTCTGACGGTAAAGTAGTGAGAAAAATTTTCTTGGTATACACGATATTCGTGGTTAACAGCCTGTTCCGAAAGCAAGAAGCTTTTTTGTTATACATGCGGTTTGTTTGGTGGTGAAAAGGAATGGACTTTAAAATTGGGTAATTGTTACAAAAAACTTTCTTAGCAAAGCAGAGAAGCATCAAAATTCAAATAAACATATTCAGAATGAAGAGAGATTCCATTTACTGGGGCACTGGAGGATAGAACATTCTTTATCTGAAGGTGCAAAATGTCAAGCCGTTAAACATAACGATGCCTTGTCTTGTCTTGTTGAGAGACTTGTTGACATTTTGTGTTCTTTTGGGATTGGATTTCAAGGTCATTTTGAAGGGGAAGACTCGACCAACAGGGGTAATTACCTAGAGTTGTTGGATCTTCTTTCAAAACAGGAACAGTACATTTGAGATCATGTCCGAATCGGGCTTTAAGGGCACATCAAATGAAATACAGAATGAATTAATCGAGTCTGTAACTGCCATAATTCAGGAGACAACCAAAGCAGAGTTAAATTCTTGTGATTTCATTGGTATTCTGGCAGATGAGACCTTACATGTATTAAACAGATCTCAAGTTAGTGTAATATTCAGGTTCTGCTCAAAACAGGGTCCCACAGAAAGATTCATAGGCTTTTATGATGTTTCAATTGATAAGACTGCATCAGGCTTATCAGAATTAATTGTTGATATTCTGCGAAAGTGGGAAGTGATTTATAAAGTCTTACATTAAACATATGACGGGGGCACCACAATGGCAGGAACACATGGGGGTGTTGAGCATTACGTTAAGCAAGTTTGCCCAAGGGCAATATTTCTACACTGTTATGCCCACAAGTTAAACCTCATTCTTCTCCATTGCTCCAAAACAATAAAATCAGTCAGGCTTTTCATTCATAATCTGACAGCGTTTTATTCATTTTTTATTAGATCCTCAAAAGCAGCTCATCTTCTGGAATCCAAAGGATTTAGATTTCCACAAGCATGTGCTACCCGTTGGAGCTTTCATTCGAGAACAGTCCACACAATATTTTCACACTATGATGATCTAAGACAGGCTTTTGAAGACAGCAGAGAATTATGAGGGTTGGGACAGTGAGTTGTACAATTCAGCTGTTGGGTTGCTTGCCATACTCAAGAAGGCCCAATTAATTTATTTGCTCTGTCTCTATAGAGAAATTTTTATTTATACAGACCATCTCTTTGCTCTACTGCAACATAAAAGCACTTCTGATGTAATTCTGTGCAATACTGAAATTAGAAAAACCACTGGTATCCTCAAGGACATGCGATCAGAAAATACAATATCCTCCTGCGTTGTAAAATGTCGCAAAATAAATAACGAGATAAATTTAGATGACCGGACACTCCAAACGCTCAAAATGTTAACATATGAAGTTCTTGACACCTTAATTATGCAAATGGAAATATGGTTTGGCGATTTTGAAAGCATCCAGCTTGTTGAGTTGTTGGATGCAACTCTGTTCGTAGTTTACAAAGAGAGCTTCCCTTCTATTAAACTGAACAGTCTTATGAATATTTTCCTTTTTTTAATAGGGAAAGATTGGAAAATGAATTGATTAACATTTATTCCGATATAGAAAAAAATTTGTCCCCTCAAAAACTTATACATTATATTGTCCTCAATGATCTTGAATAAGTAGGTATGTGGAAGTGTCAAAATTGATTTGTTTAATATTAACATTTCCTGTGACCATGGCTTCCTCTGAAAGGAATATGAGCTCTCTGAAGAGGATAAAAACATACTTGCGTAATTCAATGAACAATGAAAGACTCGGCATTCTTAGTACCATTTCTATCGAGAAAATGCTTCTGAAGGAATTGACGAGTGATCATGTACAGAAGGACCGTGTGAACGACCTTTTTGCAACCAAAAAAACTCTACGTTTAGAACTAGTCTACAGAAATTTCTAAGGTAAGATTTCCTACCTACCCATTAATTAACTAATAGCTTCACCACTGGTCACTACAGCAGAAAAGAAAACAGTAAGAAATGTCTAAATGCAGATTTAAATGTTGCTGCTATGTTCGGATTGTGCCAGAAAGAAAACCCAACCTCAGTATCTTCAGTAAAGAATGTAATATAAGATTTGGACTTCCAAGTTCTGATAGTTGTGCCACATGTGATAAACTGCACATTATGTTAATTGCGGCACAGTCAGAGGAGGAAGAAAAGATATGACGTGAGAGTGAATTACACCATTGTAAAACCAAAAAGGCTTACACAGCAATGAATGAGGACATTGCCTTAGCTAGAGAAAATTACAGCTTTGTTGTGTTGTTTGTTGATCTCCAACAGCTATTGTTCTGCCCTACTTTTACACATTCATATATATTCTACCAAAGGCAATATGCATCATATAACTTCACTATTTGAAATCCAGTGCAAACAACAACTATACATGTGTGGCATGAATCTGTGGCTAAAAGAGGGTCCACGGAGATAGTATCATATATCCTGAACTATATTCACATGCACTATGTACCCCTTATGCTAGATCAAGAACGCAGACTCACTATATGGTCTGATCGCTGTGTGGCTCAAAACAATAACTGGAAAATGGTTGTTATGTTACAGTGGTTTGTGGCATCAGGCTATTTTACTGACACAAATCAGACGTTCCTTTGCAGCGGGCACAGCTTTTTGCCAAGCGACAGAGCATTCGCTCAAATTGAAAGGAAGGAAAAAGAGTCTTCTGTTTACGTTCCACAACAATGGGAATGCTTGTCCTAATAATCCAATTCAAGTGACAATGATTATCTGGGAAAACTTTCTTGATGTAACGTAATTGGAGTCGAACCTAAAGAAAGACCAAATTTTAAAAATAACAAATGCTACGTGGCTTCGTTTATTGGCTGACCGTCCTACTGTAGTTCAAGTTTGACCTGGTCACAATGTCTTACACCCATGGAGTACTTACAATATCACAACGTGGCAGTGCGGGAAGGCAAAGACGAATGAACAGTATATTGTTAACTCCATTTACAAGTCTCAAGCCAATGTACACAGGACCCATTCCTAAAGGGGAAAAAAAAGGACCTAATCAGCATGTGTGAATTTTTAGAACCACAGTAACTTCTACAAAAGCTTGCTTTCTGATTGATACTGTGCTTCCCTTAGTGTTCATTGACCCTTTCCTAAGTGAAAAGTAAGCAGACATGGACTTTAATTCCTTCATCTTCTTTTACTAGGCATTGTGCTTTGGATTATTTGGGAAAATGTGAAGGAACTGACATGTTATCTCTGATACAATGTGTGTATTTCAGGATATCCAACGTTTTTGTGACTTTAGTGAAGGACTAAAGACAGGATATAACCAATATGAGCATGTTATCAATCTATTTTATGTAACTCTTTAGTACTATTAAAACTATTTCATCCTTTTTTCAAATTTGTAAATATAGTCGATACCTCCTATAAAATTAGCAAAATGGATTATGCAACATTTTTGATGGGACCCCTTCAATTGTTTCTTGAATATGACAATACCTGGTCCAATACCTGACATTTCTTGGCAACAGGTACATTTTACTTTTCTTGGAATAATTTCTCTGGAATAATAGGTCCTATTGGCTACATCCATTTCAAAATAACTTATCCCATTTTACAGAGGACAGTTACATACATCAACAAGAAGGGATTCTTTTACTGTATATCCCATGTACTGCCAAGTAAGTACACAATAATAGTGACAATACAAAGTATGAGGGCTGGGTTTTTTTCATCCTCCAATGGGCTATAAAAAAAGGATGCACTAACATAACAAAATGATTTTATTGCTAAAAGTTTAGTAAAGTATGAAGGCTTTCACAGCCAGAGTCAATAAAATCAAAATCATCTGGGATATTCTTCCGTGGTCTCCTCTTCATTCCTGCCAGACTTTTCGACTACTGCTGCAGCATTCATATTCTGTGGTGTCGCCTGAGTACTCTCTCCTGTGTCCCGCTGGTGACTGCGATGGTTGCTGGGGAAGCAGCTGTATTCATGTCTGAGTGTACGACCTCCGATTGGGTCACGCTGGGCAGACTGTCGTTTAATTGGATCTCTGAGCACATGACCTCCGATTGGTTCATGCCATGCAGCCTGTCGTCTAATTTAATATCTGAGCATACGACCTCCAATTGGGTCGCGGCGAGCATTTTGTCGTTTGATTGTATCTCGAAGCGCACGACCTCCGGTTGGGATGCACCGAGCAGTCGGTCCTCTTGTTGGTTGACTGTGATGTCCCTGATCTTAGTTGGCTTCGGCTGTAAGTTATATAACGGGGTGTGTATCAGGCCTTGCTGAGCTTTAGTCTTTCCTCCTTTCTATTAAAGTTATCTGTATGTTTGTGTATTTCAATTGCTTCTCTCTAGAGGTGGGCATGGAAGTGGGATGTTGTGGCCAGTATATCAGGTGTATGCAGAAGTTGGGTTGGTTTTTTTTTTTTTTTTTTTTTTTTTTTTTTTTTTTTTTTTTTTTGTAAAGAAAACATGTAATTTTCAAGGGAAATTCATTTTTTGTTTATTCAAAATATTGGCCTTCGGCTTCTACACACTTCATCCATCTTTCACGAAGTTATAAATACCATGCCAGAAAAACTGCTTGTCTTTTGCGGCAAACCATCCAACATAAGATTGATACTGAAGCTTCCACATGTATGTAAATAAATGTATTGATAAGGTGGAAGCTTCAGTATCAATCCTATGTTGTAGCTACAATCAATACGGAAATGAAACTTATAGATTATGAGGCAAACCATCCGTCGAGCCATTTTCCAGCTTCTTCAAAATTGCTGAAGTGATGCTCTGTGATGCGAAGAGGTGATAGATGGCGCCAGGTCGGGGTAGTACGGGGGTGCAGAAGGATGTCCCATCCAAGCGAGTTCAAGGTGTCTTTCACTGGTTTTGCTGTGTGAGATGGTACATTGTCGTGTAACAAAATCACTTTGACATGTCTTTGGCTCATTCCGGCCATCTTTTCATCAATGCATGATTTAAATGAATCATTTGTTGGCGATAGCGTTGAGCATTAACGCCGGCTTGATGAGCAATGTGTTTGTGGTCTACCAGAGAGCACTGTCTTTCACATTGAAATCACCACGTTTAAATTGTCAAAACCATGTCTCACACGTTCTAATCGATGGAGTGTCTTCACCATATCGTCCATGAAACGGCAATATGTCGTATCCCTCAATTTAAGCGAAATTGACATTTTGCCATTTTCAGGCTTGTGAGTTATGTTTTCACCTTCGTTAAAAATGTCATATCCCTCCAATAAATCTTTCTATTTTATTTTCGTGGAAAACAAAATGTTGTATCCCCGGTGATGTTTTCAGTGAGTGACAAAATGTCGTATCCCACGCTGTTAGGGTTACGACATTTTGCTCACAGCATAATCCTATACGTAGCCGCAACGGCATAATGTTGTATCCCACAGATGTGAGGGTTACGACAAATTACAGGCAGCCATTTTGTTTGTTTACGTAGATATTTTGTAGTAAGCTGCTCATTGTGATCACGTGTGAAACTACTTAGATCGTAATCATAAGACTGATTGAGCACCTATATCAGTTCCTCAAAACTTTAGGCCTGAGAATCAAGCACAGTGTAATATGCTTGAAGACCCTGAGAAAGTACCGGTTCGTTCGTCTATTACAATTGATGGTTTGGCTAGTAGCAGTAATACAGTATCATATCCAGAAGATCATGTTTATGTTCTGAAAGCAGATGTTAGGGAGCTGCTTGATTTAATTCCGATGAGTGATATTCCAGTACTTGAATTCTCTAACGAAATGAATGAAGTGATTGTTACTGTTCCAGAACAAACTGTCACCAATTGCAATAGTTCTATCATTAATACACATTCCGCTTTAGCTGCTGATATTGCAGGGGCACTCGTGGAATTGGAAGAACCTAGGGAAAAACAAAATTCTGCTACAGACACCAGAAATTTCTTTCATAGCAGTTAAACCAGATGCTTTAGATATGCCTTTGATACAGAATTTTATCCTTCCCCACATGATACTTCTTTAAAGCAAAAGAGGGGTAATAGTAAGTGCTGGAGTAGAAATTTAAATAAAAGGCTACGTATGGAAGCGAAGAGGTACATAGGTTATAGGATTAAAGAAAATAATATTGTACAGGACCAATTCAGTAATGAAAGATATATGCAACTCTGAATCATGTAGGAAATGTGCAGAACGGAAGTGTGATGACATTTCTGAGGAGGAACGAAATTATATATTTCAATAATTTCGGTCAATAGTCATGGGAGCAGCGAAAGTTATTTGTTGCAAACAATGTTAAGACATTAATGCCAAAGCGGTGATACACATCTGAAGAGGAATCTCGGAGGGAGAAGTGTTACCTTCCTTTGAAAATATTTTGTATGTTATGTCTAGGAGCGAGATTCCCCTGTAGTTAGTAGGGTTGGTTTCGTCTCCTTTTTTGTGCAGTGGGTGAATGAGAGCTGTTGTCCAGTGTTCTGGTAGTTCTTTAATCCAGATAGAGACAAGTTGTTGATGGAGGGCAACTTTTACTGATATTCCTGCATATTTTCAGATTTCCACAAAGGTCTGATCTCCTGGTGCTTTGTAGCTTTTTAATTTATTCAGAGCTTGGTAGACTTCCTTTATTGTGGGGGGATTGATGTTCTCTGGTGGTGTTTTTATCGGGGTGTTGGTGTCCAAATGAAGGAGTTCTGTAGGTTCCTCACAATTTAAAAGCTTGTTGAAATATTTAGCCAGAATTTCTGCATTGTCTTTATTGTTACGAGCCAGCTTACCACTTTCATCCTTCATCAGTAGGGTCGGGGGTTCATATTTTTGGAGCTGCTTTCTGAAGGTTTTATAGTAGTCCCTTGATTGAGTTTTATTGAATTGTTCTTCAATTAACTGCAGTGTGTCCTTATGATGTTGTCTTTTTATTATTCTTAAGACTTGGGTAGTTTCTTTTCTCTGTTTTACTAGATTTTGATAGGATATTTCTGTTTTTTGGGACTGATGTAATAGCCATGCCTGATGTCTTTTCTCCACTGTTTCATCACATTCACTGTTCCACCATTGATGTTTTTTACGTGGTTTAATTAGAGCCAGGTCTTCTGCAATTTGTTTAAGGTTTTGTACTAAGTCTTCAAGTTTATCTGTGATTTTTATTTTTTCAGTTGCTTTATGGTAATTGTTGTTGTTGATTAGCTGGGTAGGATCTATTTTTCTTTTAGTTTTAAGGGCTTGCTTTTGTTGTCTCCTCTGGGGAGTGAGTTTAATTTTAACTATGTAGTGATCTGAACCTGTGTCTATTCCTCAGAGGACTTTGACATTATAGATCTCTTTGTGGTGGTATTTTTCCATGCAGATGTGATCCAGTTGCCATTCTCCTTAAATGTAGTCAGGGTGTTTCCATGTTTTGAGTTTTTGAGGTTTCCTCTTAAAACATGTAGATTTTGAGATTAAATTATGGTTTCTACACAGGTCAACTAATCTCTCTCCATTTTTATTTGTTTTCTTGTGTGCTGGCCATTTTCCGATAATGTCACGGTTTTTTTCTCTGCGCAGTTGAGCGTTGAAGTCAACTATTAATAATTTTACATAGTGTTTGGGGATGTTATCTATGGTCTGGTCCAATAGGTCCCAAAATTATTCTGTTTCCTCATGGTCTTTTGAGGAGTTGTTTTTATCATTAGTGGGAGCATGGGCATGTATTATAGTATAGATTTTATTAGATGCCTTTAAGGTGAGCGTTGAGAGTCGTGGAGACTGTGATTTGAATTCTTGAACTGAGTTTATTATTTTAAGGCTGACCAAAAATCCTGTTCCAAATTGTGGGACATTCTTCATCACTCTCTTCTCGGGTATACCTTTATAATGTCTGTACCCAAGGCATCCTGGTCAGTGTTTCTAATTTCCTGTAATCCCATGATAAGAATTTATGTCGGTGATCACTTTTAGTTTACCGGTTTGCATAAATGAGTTTATATTGTGTGTAGAGAGGTATGTTATCTGCTTTGGTTTGATTCTTTTGTCTCGTTCGTGTATGTGGTACTGGGGTATTTCCGTGCCTCCGACTTCATGGTATCTTTCAGGTGGCAGCCCACCGTATCCGAATGCTGCCTTCTCTGAACTGTTGGTTCAGCCAGTGGAGTATTCCTTAAAAGACCTTCCATGGTTGACTGTCAAGGTGTCACCTGTGTGGGACTAGGTCCCGAATTACAACTCTGGATGTCATCCAGTGAGGTGATAATGAGGCCGCTCCTCTGGAGTACAGGCGCCTTGTGTAGCCGCCCCTAACCTGGAGAACAGACGCTGCATAATGGATTCCAGTGGCATTTCGTCCACTGTGGGGACCATCACCCCACCCAAAGGGGCTCATTCGCCCGAAGCCGTTGGCCCCCTCGTGACGAACTCTCCACCAAACCGTCAGTGATAATGGATGATGAGTTATCTGGATTTTTGCAGCCACCTTACAAGCTGTGACTGCATCTAAGGCATGCACATGATGATTTTTCTCTTCAGTTGGGAAAATTTTCTCATCAGTGAAGGGAATTTCCCAACTACCATTTTCCACTTACTGCTTAAGTAGGGCTTCGGATTTCACTAGCCTGTGCTTCTTCAGTTGTGTTATGTTGTTAGGAAGTATCAAGTGCTGTGACAAAGTGCTTTCATGGTTGACTGTCTTTGAAATATTCTTCTACAAGCTGTGGTGTCCTAGCAGAACTTGGATGGTCTGAGCGAGGGTGATCAGACATATTCCTGGTCTCACTGAAACATTTAACCCCCTGTGGGTGTTGGTCGCCGATGAACAATACTTCCACGTATCCCTTTCCTGTCGTAAGACACAACTAAAAGGGGTGATCTAGGCGCAAACATGGATGGTGGAATTGGAATAATTAATTTGACCTCCTATGGATGGGAGGGTTTGCATATACCCACAGGTAATCCCAGCCTGTCATAGAAGGTGATTAAAAAGGTCATGTGGCCATTGGTTCCCTCTCGAGGGTCAGTTGTAGACGCATCAAAATTTATATGCATGCTGCTTGAGGAGAGCCTCATACAAGTGCAATTACACTAAGAATCCCAGACGATATCCACAACCCATCAGGGTGGGAGCACCATATACCCTGAAGTAGTATCTGCCTGATGACGTAAGTCCCCACACAGCTCAATGCCAGAGCAAATATTATTATTTATTATTATATTTTTATTATTGTTACTAAGCTCTCTGTATGTGCTATAGGGTACATGCCTATATTGAACAAAAGGTGGGGAAGAAAGGAGCCCTTTGTAGATACTCCTCTACTCCTCCTATGAAAGAGAAAATGCCCTCCAACTGGAAGATATGTGTCAGTGCCAGCAGGGGGCACCTGTTCTAGAACCTGCATGCTTCCCTCGTAGAAGGAACCCCGCCAGTAGAAAGAATGTAAGAAACATTCCAGGATCTTCTACCCCTCCAAAGCCTTGTCCAGTGATGAGTTGATAGATGTTGAGTATTTATCTCTATCCTCAGTTGGAGACATTAGTGTTAGGTTAAAAAGTGTCTCGCCACTTTTAACCTAAAAAGGAAAGTCCACACTATGGTACTGTTACAGTGGAATTGTAACAGTTATGACAGGCATCTTACTGTGCTGTGTCAGTTAATCAATCAATTTGCAGCGAGTATAGTATGTATTCAAGAAACTAATCTGAAACCAGATCATCATACAGTCTTCAGAAATTTTATATTATACTCACATTGATATCTTCACTCATTCTGATACCTATAGTGAACTGGTACCACTAAGCACCTAGCTTGAGGCAGTAGCAGTATGTGTTTCGTTGCCTGTCATGATGACAGCTTGTAAAGCTCATTTTCCACCAAGCTAGCCTCGGAATATCAATGATGTGATTGGGATTATTGATCAGCTCCCACCTCCTTTCCTCTTGTTAAGTGATTTTAATGCCCATCACCCGTTAGGGGGCTCTGAAATACCTTACCCCAGAGAAAAAGATTTGGAGAAGTTGTTAGAAGATCTCTGCATTTTGAATACAGGAACCAACACACTTCAGCGTAGTACATGGAACCTTCTCCCGAGTTGCAATTGAAGAATTGACGTTAGTCTTTGTAGCCATGCAGGGATTTCCCTGCTTCGGAGGGATGTACACAACAACCTTTGTGACAGCGATCATTCCCCATTGTTCTTATAGTGGCCTCAACATAGGAAGGTGACCGCTGAAGGGAAGCGTTACAGCTAAGAGGGGTTCCCCACTGCCTTAAGTAGAGTTGGATACTGTCATCTATATGTATAAAATAAGAGTTTAGTCCATACATTGCTGAGAATTTTTTTTAAAATGGTATTTCTGAATTTGTCGTGTCCACAGTAACAAGGAAATGCAATTAAATTTTCCATCATGTCTGTCTGTATATACGCTGAAGAAGATTTTATGAAAATCAGTATCTAAAGCCATACTACAATCTAGGCTATAAATAATTTTATTCACACTGAGTTAAATAGTAGCTTAGGGGAAGGCCTAAAATTTAATTCTCAAATATGTATGTGTCCTACTATGTAGCTTAAGTTATACTTAATTAAATTTCCAATAATTTATGTCTCATACATTTTTACTGTACTGGCTATGATAATGGAGATATTCATGAATTTCGATTTTCGTTTCTAATTCAATATCAGTGCTGAACTACAAGAAAATGGCTGAACAGAATTTAATGAAATTTGGTGTGTAAAGTCAAGGAATAAGGCATTACAGTTTAGGCTATAAATAATTTTATTCACGCTGGATGGAATAGTAGTTTAGGGGAAGGGGCCTAAAATTTAATTTTTAAATACTTATGTTATTGGTCTTATCAAAAAGTGCTACATAACAAAAGTTATAGAGAATACAATAATTTCTGATCATTTATGTCTTAATAAAATTTTACCATACTGCCTGTGATAATAGAATTCATGAATTTAGACTTTTGTTGCTTAGTTTGTATCAACGCCGAGCATTGCTAACATGGAAATAGTGCTCGGTCGTGTTATCTAGCAATAGTTTTTGTCACGATTGTCTTAAGGTGTAAAATCTCATGGTCATCAACAAGCAAAATTGGGAGATGATTCAAACTGTACAACTTTGTTTTTACAAGGTTTAACATTATTCTAATTACAGGTCAATTTCCATTTAATGATCTGGTTATAATGTTTATAAAGAATGAGAAAGACATTGTAAAGGAATGATCGCTTGAAGAATAAGGCAAGAGGGAGTCATGAAAGAAGGAAGGACTCCCTTTACATTAGATGCCCTAACATCAGAGTCGGGAAGAAAACTAAATATGAAAGCCTACAATATCGAAAGCTCATAAAACTGATCAACAATAACACTACATTAACCATTGTTGTGATGTGATTTGTCTCTTCTGTTGCTACTCATCTCCGATAGATGAGATTACTGCTGCATCCTGAGTAAAACAGTCTGCCTGAATATTAGCAAAAAGTAGCTGGGGTTTTAGATAACTTTGCACATGCTATAAGATTGTCCCATCAACAATAGGTACTACAGCTAGTTTAGAAATAAAGTAGGTCTCTGGATGTCAAGCAACTCTTGAATTCCAATGGAATAAATAAAAATAAATGAATACAGCATTAAATATGTTTTAAAAAATCATAATACATGGAATTCACCAGGAGTTTCTTGTTAAAAGTGGTAAATGACCTGTTCTAATTTTCCGCCATTAACCAACCTGTAACTTGACCTACTTTTTTCTTTTTTCTAATTGCTTTACGTCGCACTGACACAGATAGGTCTTATGGCGACGATGACCTACTTTTTAATCCGTCAAGACACACACTCAGCATTATAATATATGAGCTGATCACAGCATACCAGCATGGCATACAAGTTCAAACAAAGCTTTAATTTCCTGTTTACTGGTTTCTGAGGCATCTCTTTCTCTCTCTATCACAACTGAACTACACTATACTACCAAGCTAACTTCTAAACTGCATTTTTTTTTTTTTTCACTGCTCCACCATGTGATACACTGAGCGTAACGACTCTTAAGGCTGGTGTTATTCTCTCCTTTTAATAATAACATACCTTAACTCATAATCAGAGATATTCACAGTTAAGCAACATAGGTCTAAAATCCACATGGATGGGTGACCACTACATTTCACGGGAGCTGGCTTTCACAAACATCGATCTAACAACACTACACCATAGCTTTGCGACAATGTCAATCTACAGGTAAGCTATTCTGACCGCTGCAAATGTAAATCAATAAGAAAATTGAAACTCACTCTAATTAATTTACGTTATCACATACACTGGGTAACAATTATCCAAGACTGGCATTAACACACAAACACCAGCTCAAATAATACAGATGTTAGTAAAATATCAAACAATAACGACTGTTTGGAAGAGTCCATTAAGAAAGTGGCAAGGGGAAGAAGACAAAATACCCCTTTGACCAAGAATTATATTAATAATTCATTTTGTCATGGGTAAAATGTACCCGTGCACCTTCTAACAGAGTTCTTGGGCTTCTTTGCAATAGTACATTATCATGGGAGCTCACAGTCATCAGTTAAAATAAGGAGCTCAATATTTTGAGGTTTCTTAGTAGCACTACATGGGGTGGGGGGCTGATTGCACTGTGCTCCTATACTTTTAAAGGGCACATATTTTGTCAAGATTAGATTACTGCAGTGCATCATATGGATCAGCAAGTTTGAATGTTCTTGGTAAACTGAATAGTGCTCACCACAATGGAGTTGGGTGGCAACAGGGTGCTTTTCATACGAGTTCCGTATCAGCCTGCTTGCTGAGTCTGGTGTATCTCCTTTACACCTGAGACACAAGTAAGTGCTGCTATCATATGATGCAAATCTACAGCAGATACCACATCACTTATCCTTGCATATTCTATAACCAGAATCGCCGACTGTATGCCGCTTATCCACAGGTAATGCAGCAGGTTGGAATATGCGTGGATGGTATTTACACAATATTTGAAATACCTTCAGTTCCTTGTCTTGTCAGTGAGGTGCCTCCATGGACAGTACACCTACCTGACATTTGCCTGGAATTGCATACCGGCCCAATATACAACATGGACACTTCCACACTCGGCCGCTTTTCAGGTCCGTTGTGGGGCGATATCCAGGATCGAGTGTGTTATATACGGATGGCTCAAGGGTAGCAGGAAGAGTGGACTGTTCATTCATTGTTAGCGATAATTGGTTTCTCTTTTCTCTACCCAAAGCCTGCTGTGTGTATACAGCAGAGCTTTTTGCCATCTTGGAAACTTTGTGGTACAGACTGTTCAATAGACATCAGCATTAAATTGTATGCACTGACTCCTTGAGCTCATAGCAGTCTATCAATACGTGCGTCCCGGAATACCTCCTGGTGTAACATATCGATGATCTGCTGATTGGATTGTGGGATTACATATGTATGGCTTTCAAACCACACGGGTGTAGTGGGAAATGAGTTAGCTGACCAGGTTGTCAAGGAGGCAGTAAAATTGCCCTTATTGCCTTACAATGTTCCTGCCAGAGATATATGTTCTCAGCTGAGACATCTGTTAAAATCCTACCGGGACAAAGAGTGGCAGGCCACCCCTCTTTCCAATAAGCTGAGAACAATATTAAAGGAACAACAAATATAGGGAAGACTTCCCTTTGGATCTCCCAGAGAGAAGCAGTGGTATTGTGTTGTCTTAGGATTGGCTGTGGTACAACAACACGCTCCTACTTACTGAAGGGAGAAGACTGCCCAGTGTGTTCTTATGGCGGCCCTCTGACCGTAGTACATATTCTTACGGAGTGCGAAGACCTGACCAAGAGTAAAATTTCCAAGTACCATTTCACTCATTGTATTAGACAGTGAGCAATTAGTAGAGTTCTCCATCTGTTTAATAAGGGATAATGTCCTGTTTTATCATTTTTAGAAGTGAAGTTATTTTATTTTAGTTATTTGTTTTTAATTTTACTTTTATAATGAACTACGCTTTAATCTTTTGACTGTGTTCGTTCTAATGGTTTTTTTTAGCTTTTAACTTGAATAAATAATATGTTCTTACTTTAAATCAGTGCCTTGTTTAATTACATTTTAATTTATGTTTTGGGCAGGCCGCTTTAAACAACAAGCATAATTTGTTTTAAACATTTTATTTTAACAAATAAGGCATTGTAATACCTTTGCTGGCAGGACCTAGTGTTTACAGTGCACTATGTCTTCTGGTATGGGTTAGAGCAATTTTGTTACTTTCATTGACCTGTCTCTGTCTTATCCTTGGCTTTGACAATATGAAAGTGACTGAGGTATGAGCGATGCTAGTAATATCCTTATGCAGCCAGTCCCTGCTATGAATGGTGTGAAAATTTTGCTCACAAGGTTGGTTGGTGCATGCATTTTAGTGGGCTTGGCAGACGGATATGTAATAGCAACTTCTGGCTCGGTGAGGAAAGCAACAGGAAACTACCTCACTCCTCATTTCCGTAGTATGTCTCTTTAGTGATGCCTAGGCCATCTGTGACAGCTGATGGCATAGCTGCTGAGGATCCAACCAGCCTTAGGGCTGAAGACTGAACATACATACAAGGCATTGTAAATTAGATCCACTGACTATTTTTAAATTCATTATCATTCTTGTCATCATTACTTTTTTTTTAAATTCCTAGTCAGTGTGTGAATTTTAAATTTTTGCCTATCATTTCAATCTGTCACATCTTTTACCATTAGTGGCCGGTGACCTAGATGTTGGGCATCTTTAAACAACAATCATCATCAGAACAAAACCCAGTTGAAGATTCTTAAAAATTTGAAGAAATTTTTTTGCAAATAAATAAAAATTAAGTGTTGTTATTCCTGTGAATTGTGCTTTCTTTTTTCTTTTTAAACTTTGTATTTGACTGAAAATGTATAACTACTTACTCAGTAAAAATGAATGAAGTTTATGTTCCAAATGCACCCTGCAAAGTAGAACAGCTACTAGCCGATGCTTGACTGCCTTGCAATGTATCATGACTTATCAAATGGCAAATCAAGCCTGATGTATTTTTGCTTTTGAAACTAATGCATTAGAAACAAATATTACAGTGACTTTATATTCTGGGACTTCTGTGGAATTCTCCCTGGCTTATAATTTTCTTTTGTAACCATCAATGTGTGCTAAATATATGACATTTACTAAATTATGAACAGAAGGGAATTTTCCCATCCACCATGAATCAAAGGCTCAGGCTCATATGGAAAGACAGATTATGTTATCCACCTTATGAGTTAAGAATTCAACACATATGTTCAAAAGGTAGAGTTTTCAGATATGGGAGAAGGGAGGATGCAGGTTTGAACAAGGTGATATCATTACAGGAGGAGTCCATCTCCATAGCTGGGTGGCCAGCATCTTGGGTTTCAGCCCCTGGGGACTTAGCTTCAGTTCCTGACTGGGTCAAGTGATTTTAATCATATATGGTTAATTCTCATGGCTCGAGGACTGAGTATTTGTGTTGCCTCCAACATTCCTGTAACTCAGATACCACACAATACCATTCTCCACTGCACCAACATGCAGTTTCCTACACACAGCAGGTGTGGCTTACTCTTGCCAGAGGGTCTGCCTTAGAAGGGCTGCACCAGATGCAATCATCAGTCACTAAATCAGTCATCAATGATGTGCATTTAGGGCTGTTGCCCAGGTGGCAGGCGTTTCTTAAATTATTTCAAAGAACTTGGCAATTTGTCAAACACCCCCCCCCCCCCCTTGATACATTATTCCAATCCCTAATTCCTCTTCCTATGAATATCTGCCACAGTTTTTTCTTTTGAATTCCAACTTAATCTTCAGAATATGATCTTTCCTACATAAACACGCTCCACTTACACTGACAGCTTGGAACATACTGCTTAGTCAAGCGGCTTGTCTCTTTATTCCCAAGTCTTCCTAGCCCAAAGTTTGCAACAACCTTTTCATAACACTACTCCTTTGTTGAAAATCACCCATAACAAATCGTACTGCTTTTTTGGATTTTTCCAGTTCTTGTATGTGTATTCCAACACTGGAACCAAACTAATTGGGGTCTTACCAGAGACTTATACACTCTCTCTCCTTTGCATCCGTACTACAACCTCTAAGAGCCACACAAAATTAGTAATAGGAGTAGTAGTATTTTTTAAGCTGTGTGATAACATAGATTGGACAACTGGAGCAGGATATCATAAGACAAAATGGAGACCACTGTAGAAAGAAAAAGATTCCATGGCAAGAAGGTTGGAAGCAGAAGAGGCAGCCATGCTATTGTGAAGAGATTAAGACTCCCACTATGCTTACAGACTCTTGCAAACTGAACAATGAAAGGCATAAAATTCTTGATGATATTGTGATATTTAATTAGTGCACTACCTACAGTACTTTGTAGTGAATCAGTTCAATCTGTTATGCTAAATATGATAACACGTAATATGTTTTATTTTTACAGTTTGTGAGTCAAATATTACTGCAGTCGAAGGAAGATTCATTTGTGCACACTCCTCGGGAAGTCCCAACGTCTATGTAGTGCAAATGATTGAAGTTTCTTATAGGCTGTGTATAATAGTTTTTGATCTCATTCTGGTGCTATATTTTATGTGAAAACAACTTTGTATTTATAAACTGAAAAATAAATCCACCTGATTTTAAATGAATAAGTGATTATTATCAGCAGTCTCTTGATATTAAAGTTACTGTACTTGTAAAAATAAATTATCCTTTTAGTTCTCAATTGAGAGATTGGCTTATAAAGCACATCCATATGTGATGGTAGTTGTAAGGGACTAAACAATTACATTATCAGCCTCATTCCTTGTATGGATGTGCTACTGTAATACATCTATGCATTACTTATATTCATACCTACATAGGAAGAATACAGGCTTATTGAGAATTGAAGAATAGTGATAAAGACACGATGCAGTAGATTATACATCACAAATTACATTTTCATTTCTCCGTTCTCCTAAGAGACTCTTGCCATAGAATTTGTCAGCTTACCTCAACCAAATTACCCATACCATCCACACTGTACCCGCCCCATTCCTGTATAGAATGTCTTGTACGAGGGATAATAAAAAACTAAGGTTACAAGGCCGATATTCCTGGAGTTTCGTCTGATATAGAGAAATTAGTAGTGTGCAGTAAATCTAATATATGCAGTTGGCAACTGTGCAGAGTTTCAGCCACCTGCATCTACAGTGCTAGTTGTTGGTAAACACAAAAGGTGATGCATTTGAAAAGCTGGTCTCGCGAAGAAATCCGCTCAGTTAATTTCTGCGGGCTGAAAATGTAACCGTGCCTCAAATTCACTAAAAGCTGGTAAAGATTTATGGAGAGACTGTAATGTCTTGTCAGCATTTTGCAGAATGGTGTCTAAAGTTTGCGACCAGTAAAGAAAAGGTCACCGACGAGGATCACAGTGGCTGACCCAGCAAGGCATCAACAGATTTGAACACAGCTCTCATGGAGGAACTGATTCAGGATAACAGTAGGATCAAGTTACAGCATATGATGATAGAATTGGGAATGCTATTTGGAAGCGCTCGTCACATTGTTTGCGATATTCTGCAGTACCGGAAAGTTTGTTCAAGATGGGTTCCATAAAATCTGTCCAACCAACACAAGGAGATGATATAGATGTTGATTCCCATAGGGAACCTGAAATAATTGTCCCGAATGAGTAAATTTATAATACCAATATAAATGGTCCATTATTAGACATTATAAATTTTCCAGCTAACTCATTCCTGGTTGCCAGCGTTTTGCCCCCGTGTGCTAAGTTGGGCTCATCAGTTGGTACTTAGCACACCTACCAAGACACATGGTTAGTGCATACCGTGGAGGCCACTGCGTAGGCTATTTGGATCCATCGGCAGTGCCAATGCACTATGAGAGACTTTGTCATTACCAAAAATTGATGCCTGCTTGGCCATCAGATGATATAGATGTTGATTCCCATAGGGAACCTGAAATAATTGTCCCAAATGAGTAAATTTATAATACAATATAAATTGTCTGTTATTGGACATTATAAATTTTCCTGCTAACTCATTTCTGGTTGCCAGCATTTTGCCCTTGTGTGCTAAGTTAGGCTCATCAGTTGGTCCAATAACAGACTATTTATATTGGTATTGTTAACACAAGGAGAAGCGCATGGGGGCAAGTCTGCAACTTTTGCAACAATTCTCCATAGAAGGGAACAGTTTTCTTCACTGCATTGTCACAGGTGATGAAATATGGATCCACCACTACACCCCTGGCAGTAAGCGGCTGTCAATGGATTGAAAACACACCTCCTCTCCAAAGATGAAGGAGTTTAAGGTGATGCCATATGCTGGGAAGGTAATGACTATAGTGTTCTGGGACAGCACGGGAGTCATTCTCGTGGAGTTTTTGGAAAGAGGCCACACAGTGACCGCTGACCAATCTGCGAGACTTTGACATGATTGCGTGAAGCAATCAGGAGGAAATGCCAGTACTTCTTACTGAGGGCATCGTCTTCCTTCACGACAACGCGCGACCTCATACAGCCCTGCTGACCACCACGCTGTTGAAACAGTTTCACTGGGACATCATCGACTGCCCTCCCTACAGCCCGGACCTCGCTCCAAGCGACTTTTACCTCTTTCCTCACTTCAAGGAGCACCAAGAAAGCCAATGATTTGCTTCAAACGAGGAGGAGAAACACTTTGCGACAACATGGCTGATATTTATCAGGAGGGAATATTCAAACTCATCACACGAAGCGATAAGTGCCTAAGCTGAAATGGAGTCTGTGTGGAAAAATCTATATATATAAAATAACTTGTCCGGACTGACTGACTGACTGATTCATCATCGCCGAGCCAAACCTACTGGACATAAAGAAATGAAATTTTGGGGATACATTCATATTAACATGTAGGTGCTTGCTAAGGGAGGATTTTTGGATATTCCGTCGCTAAGGGGGTTAAATTTTGAAAGTGAGGATATCTGTATCTCAAAAACTTAAAAGTTTACATACATAAACATTGATATTTGGAATCCCCTTTAAAAATAAAGAAACACATATTTTTTGTTTTCGGAAAATCTCATTAGGGGGGATTAAAAAAGGGGGAAAAGGATTGAACACCTATTATGAGGAGACTTATATCTCAAAAACTGAAGACTTTACAGACATGAAAATTGGTATATGAAATCTCCTTTAAAAATAAAGAAACACGCATTAGGGGGGGGGGACCAACTTAGGGGTGGGGGCAGTGAAAAAGGAGTTTAATTCCTTTTTATGAGGATACCTATATCTTAAAGCTGGAGATGTTACAGCCATGATAATGGGCATTTGGAAGCTCCTTTATAAATGAAGTAACACGCACATTTGGGGAGGGGTGTATCAACTTAACGGGTTGGAAGTGGAATGGAAAAGGAGTTGAATTACTTTTATGAGGATACTTATATCTCAGAACCTGAAGATGTTACAGACGTGAAAATTAGTATTTGGAATCTCCTTTAAAAATAAAGAAAAACACATTTGTTTTTTTCTGAAAATTGATGAAGGGGTGTGGGGTTGAAAATAAGTAAGTAAGGAGTTGAAATAGATTTATGAGGATACTTTATCTTAAAGACTGAAGCTGTTAGAGACGTGAAAGTTGGTATTTTGAATTTCCTTTCAAAATAAAGAAACACGTATTTTTTGTTTTTGGAAAGTCCACTTAAGACGGGAGAGGGGTGTAAAGAAGTCAATAAGAAGAAGAAGAAGTTGAATTAATCGTATGAGTATACATTTATCTCAAAAACTGACGGTGTTAGAGACGTACAGACATGAAAACTGGTCTTTGGAGTCTCCTTTAAAAATAATGAAACACGTACTTTTTTGTATTTGGAAAATCCAGTTAAGGGGCTGAAAAGAATTGGAAAAGTGGGTGATTTTTTAAAATGAGTACCGGTATATCTACATTACATGTCAAAAACAAGAAACTTGGAATTTGGAAAGTCCTTTCAAAATACAGGGACATGTAGCTTTTTGTTTTAAGGCACTTAACGGGGGGGGGGGGAAGAAGTGAAAAATAGTTGAATTATTTTTTATAAGGATACTTATATCTTAAAAACTGAAGATGTAACAGACGTGAAAACTGGTATTTGGAATCTCCTTTAAAAATAAAGAAACATGTAATTTTGTTTTCTGAAAATACACTAAGATGGGGGTGGGGTCGGAGGAAGCGCTGATCACGGGGTTGAATTCTTTTTATAGGGATACTTATGTATAGCCTATCTCAAAAACTGAAGATGTTACAGATGTGGGAATAGGTATTTGGATCCCCTTTAAATATAAAGAAACATGTACGGTATTTATTTTTTCGACTTGAGAGAAGACTGTTTCTCACGTGTACAGTTCTATGTGGCATGGTCATCTTAGCCCCAAAAGGTAATACCACAAACATGGTTTACAAAGAATTTCTGGGGTAAATGAAACTCAATTTTTGAGTGAGTTTTTATAGTTTAGAAATTGTCTTAGTACAATGCCGAGGAACGATTACTTTGATCAAATTACGAAATCCACGTGAGCGAAGCCGCGGGTTAATTGCTAGTAACCTAATATATGTACTATCAGTTGGCTGTATTGGTTGTATGAATTAAAATGTACACATTTCATTGCAGGCTTTGTAACCTTACTTTCTTAATCACCCTTCGTATAACCATTCTGAATTGCTCAATGTGCATTTTCTCTGTGACATGTTTCAAATCCTCTGTTCTTTCCTCGTTACAAAAATATTCTGCTAAGCTATCCCATCAGTACCTCTGTTACTCTTCTGCATCTGAAGGACAACATGACTAACAACTTCTCCATCTTTCACTGCATCTTGTGGCTACTTCTTATGTTCTATGTATTGTACTTGGTTGAAGAGAATGAGCTATAGCCTTCATCACAGCAACACTGTCATCATTTTGCTTTATAGCAATAAACTCTGCACTATAAAAGCTAGATGGACTCTTTCAATATATTTACATGTAATTTCTAATGGAAGAATGTCTTTTTACTTTCTAATTTGATCTCAGATATGCATTCTTCTCCATTTAGATGAACAACCATAGGAGCTTGAGTAACATGACTGCCTTCCCATTCACATACATCTTTGCTCCTCATAACACTTTGAATGGATGTTCCATCAACAAATTTGCCAGTAGATTGTAGATTTTAATTTTCAGTTTTCAACAACTGGTGTCATTTCTATTTAATATTTATTTCTGAAGTGAATGAATCTTGTTAGCCTCTAGATCAGGGGCTACATCCAGCCCGTCAAGACTTTTTCCATGGCCTACCTGAATTGAAGTTATCTTACCATCATGCATTTTTTAATTTCATTTCTAGAGGTTCTAATAAATTGTTTCACTGCAACTTGAAAGTGATTTGTAAATGTTATTCCCTCAAATGTAAGTGTCTGGGGACTAATAGGCAGTTTTTTACATCTTCATAGCTGGAAGTAGCAAAAGTAGACAGCTCATTGTTATTGATGCAAGTCTACCCCGGCCAGCAATCAAGGACATCACTAGCAGGTCTTCATCCCTTCCTATGTGATATGTACTGTAGGTGGTTCGAGAGAATGTACTATGGCATTCATCAAAGCAGCACTGTCTCTCAGTCTTGATTAATGGACATAAAAGAATTGTGAAGATAAAGGAACCATGTAACAATATCACTAATCAACAGCAATTTCTACTCCAGGTCTGAAATTTGAAGCAAAAAATGTTACTAAGTTTCAAAACATATTGATGAGCATGTAAAACCATTCATCAAAGAAGATTTTGTAAAGAGGTGTTTTGTGACATTTGCTGAAAATTTGTGTCCCAAAAGGGCAGATTTATTCAAATCTATTTATCTAGCAATAAACACTGTTAGTAGGTGTGGGGAAGAAATAGTGAGTAGTGTTTGGCATCAGCAATTTGAGAAGATAGCAGAACTGATAAAGGAAACCGTTGAAACTTGTGGGGGGGGAAAACATAAGTTGCTTACCATTATACAGCAGAAGGTGCTATGCATAAAGGTAGCAAATCTCCATGACATAATGCAGATAGATACAAAATAGAAAATATGGTGATATAATTCAGTAATCTGGAAAATTGGGGGTTGCAGAGAGTAATTCATTCTGGTGCATTTATGGCTGAAAGTTCATGTAGCGTTACAAATTTCATCTCTCTTGTGAACAGTTGTTGCTATTCTCAGATTTTCAGTAAAGTAAACCCAAGCAGGAAGTTCTCTTTCTCAGCCTATAAATCAATAGTGAACAGAACACAGTGCAGGTAGACTGTTGTGTGTACTGAGTAAGAGTAGCTAACCCTTCTAAGTGATGCACGTATTGTAATAATCGTAGAGAAGTGGCTGATTCAGTGATAAAATGATTGGATTAAAGAGATTCATTATGATCCTATTCTCCCTTGAAAATACCGAATAATGTTAAGTGTAAAATAGAAACCAAAGTGTGTAAATATCTAAATGATTATCTGAAACTAGGCTTTGTGAATAACCAGGAATTACTACAGTGCTTGAATATTTTTAGTCAACATCGTGAAGCCTGTGGAACGTACAAGCAGTTTACTGTACATGCAACCATTAATGTTTCCTAGATATTTGTAATATTGAATCTTTGGTTCCTTCAAGTAATACAAATACAGGATTATCTTGTATAAAATTGTGGGGAATTTGGCATTCTTTAAGGATATTAATTAGTTATGTTGTAAGTGAAAGTTCTGAATTTGTTCTTTGTCAAGCATAATTTTGTTTTGTTACAGGCTAGGAATGGCAAACAACGCGAACCTATGATGTGCATGACATTCGAACATGATTTTGGTGTCACGCCACATAACATATTTTAATGTTTTAACATGTAGGCTATCTATCTCTATAAATAATTTCATTCCCCACCTGAAGGGAAAGGCAAGCCATCTAGTGGGTAACAACCACTCTCGGGTCAAGCAATTTAACGTATAATAAACAGGTCGAAATTCCAGCAACATAGCATATTTCTAACATTACACTTTAATAAAGAAGTATGTTACAGTTAATTCTATGAGCGTATTATACTTTCACAAATTGCATTACCGTAGGTCAAAGAGGGTATTGTATTATTAGTAAAATGTTGATAGGCTTACGTATTTTTAAAATGTAATTGTTGTGGTATTTGCAAAATAAAATTATGTAACATACTGTCCAATGAACTGATATGTAATACAATATCATCTAAATAACATACAGTGATATATAATTTCGTAGAGGCGTTCGGTTCAGAGGGTCCTGGGTTCGATTCCCGGTCGGGTCGGGGATTTTAATTGCATCTTATTAATTCTTCTGGCTTGGGGACCAGGTAAATGTGTTTGTCCCAACACTCTCCTCTTCAAATACAGACAACACACTTCACTACCAACCACCACAGAAACATGCAGTAGTAATTACATCCCTCCACATAGGGTTGGCGTCAGGAAGGGCGTCCGGCTGTAAAACAGAGCCAAATCTACATGCTCGACACAGTTTGCACCCGCGACTCAACAGGTGTGGGAAAAGCAATGAAAGAAGAAGAGATATATACTTTCGAATTTGGAAGTATGGGGATTTTTAAAGAAAAATAATAAATGACACACTAGGCAACTGAAAATAATAAAATAATGCCTTAATTGGGGCTCTAGTCGGAAAAGGTTTGCAATTCCTCGTTTAGGCTTTAGAACTTCGGTCATCGAAGACCGACTCCGATCCTTCTTCAGAGGTTCAGAGTATTAAAGATTTCCAGCTTCCGAGTGACACTGACTGGCGTTTTCAGTTCCATCCACGTGATGTGCTGCTCTCTAGGGACCGCGCATTGTACGAACAATGGAATCCTACCTGTCAAACCAGGTAGTTACAAAGTGAGCCAACCATCGAGTTCAGAACAAGACTTGTAGCCGTGGTGGGAGGAGCTGCTTACATATGTCTTCGTGTCTGGAAGTTTAGTGTGTATGTGTGCGTGTTTTGTTCTGACATTTCGAAAATGAACCGGTGTCACCATTGTGTCCAAAAATCAAGCATTGATCGAAATATTTAAATTATCTGGAAAATGACCACACTGTTAAATTAGTTTAAACTTGTTGTATGTATCTGTTGTTTTGTCATTGTGTTTGAATATACGTGTGTGGGTAAAACTGTTTTAACAATGGGTTCAAAAGTAGAATATGTTGAATCCTCACATATGTACGCTACCAACTACGTTCGCAATTCGAAAGCAATTGGTGTGCTCTGGGGTATCTTCACAATATGTTATGCAATAATAGGAGTAGTGGCGTTCGTGACCCCGGAGTGGATAGCAGATACGGACTATCGTGGTCGGTTTGGCTTATGGTCCAGGTGTTACTACCGTGCAGGAAGTGAAGTTAATGGTGACTGTCAGGGAAGTCTCGATGATCTTCAGAGCATCCCCAGTGATGCATTTAGAGCTGCCACTGTTTTTGTGGGTTTATCCGTCATTCTATCGTTACTTACCATCTGCTCCATGCTGTTATTCTTCTTCTTCCAGTCTACCACTGTCTTCTACATTTGCGGTTGGATACAGGTGCTTTCTGGTAAGTTCAATCAATCAGTAAAGATATTATACTGTACTTGCATAGTTCAGATATGTTCAACATTTTATACTGGAATAGGGATGGGGGGGGGGGGGGGGGACTACGGTGTTATAAGTCGTGGGTCGAATCACGAACTCTTCTCTGCGTAATTAGTTTTATCAGTAGAGTTAATCTTCCTGATGTCCGGCCCCATGGCTAATTGGTTTGCTTGCTGGCCTTTTGCCCAAAGGGTCCTGGGTTCGATTCCCGGCCGTGTTGGGGATTTTAACCTTCATTGGTTATTTCCTCTGGCTCGGAGCAGAAAGATGGTTTGCTGTCACCTCAAGTGCCTCTACAACAACAGCAAGATTAATTTAGAAAGTCAGGCAACAGGTTTATTTGGGAATAAAAAGTACCATAGAAACGGAAGGAATGAATTGATGACTTAGAGTTTTGTCTTAAGTTATTCTTCATAAGTCCCTTATAACGCTGTCTCGCTTTTGCAACTGGGTAGAATAATACACGTGACAGATAATTTTGCACGAGGATTTTTCTCGTCTGATAGCAATTGATAATGGAAATGAACAATCGAGCGAGAACGTAGTCGCGGTCGTTTATTCAACAGAGGTAGTCAAACACACTTTCCTGAGCTCAAGGATAGAATTCTGACTCAATTGGTTCGGATTTAATAGCGCTTAAACGCGAGAAACTGTTGTCAGTAAATTTACCGCATGCCAAAGAACACTCGTTTTAGGAGAAAACATGGATGTTTTGTGTCCTTTAAAACCTACAGCAAAAGGCATGTTAACAACTTGACGTTAGTCACTCCAGAATATGAAAATCCACAGCCTGTTTCCAGTCATTCGACCTGGTCAGGAATATAATGAATGAAGCCTCCTTCTAGCGGCAAGGGTGGGAATTGTGCCGACTGCCGAAGTCTGTCGCACTCCTGTGGGGCAATGATTAATGAGTGATATTGGAGAATGTTTCTGGAATGAAATATGACGGGGTAAACCGGAGTACCCGGAGAAAAAGCAGCCCCGCCTCCGCTTTGTCCATCACAAATATTACATGGAGTGCCCGGGATTTGAACCACGGAATCCAGCGGTGAGAGGCCGGCGCGCTGCCGCCTGAGCCACGGAGGCTCCACACTCACTCCAGAATAATATTTGAAAATATTGATCATGAAGTAGTTATATAGGCCACTTTGCCAATTATCCAACAAACCGTACCAGCCTCTCTGCACCAACCAGTTTGTCTACAATATGATAAATAAAATAGGAGAAAAAGTACAACATTCTCATGCATTCGTTACATCTGCCCATATAATCAGGAAGTTCGTTGTGAATGGTGTATCCGGAAGACTTCGTCGGCTTTCTCTGAATAGCAGTGCATGGCGCTTTTGTCTGGATCCGTATGGTCACTGTGGTTAAAGTCATGGGGGGGAGTAAGTCAGCCCTCTTAACCTATCGTGTTTGATGACCACAGGTCCTCAACTCCTGGCATTATTTCGTCGTACTTGTTCTGGACCTCTACATTTCCTCATCTTTCTTGGTGAACTATTGTTCTCCTCCGAACCTGATGTACTAGGTGTGCCAAGCCTAGGAAAGCATTCTTGGTCCTTCTCTTTCTTTCGTCACTACAGTCATTCTTCGAGGATTTGGTCACCATCTTCTCTCTTTTAATTTCATAAAGAGAGGATGACGAATTAGTTTTTCGTGAATGTTGTCATGATGATAGCAACGGGACCTCCAGTTTGACGTGGAAGTTGAATTATAAGAACGTGACTTCATTTCAAAGCTCCTATTTTCTGTAAATTGGTCGGGATTTGAACCGCGACTGTCTGGGTGAGAAGCCAGGGGCAATGCCACTTGTCTATTGCGCCCTCCGCCCCCATGAAAATGACAGTTAAGTATTTTTTTAAATATCACTTCCGTGTGGGTTTGAAGCTGTTTCGGTGGATACAATTATTTCTATAAAGAAATGCACGGTTCTCACAATTTTCATATTTTCTTGGATATGTAAAGCTCTCAGCATTATGAGTTGTGGTAGTTATTCTCTTTGAGAATATACACTTATCGGGCAGTATGTGATATAATGCTCATATAGCTGAGACAACCTAGGTACTTCCTCTCGCTTTCACGGATAAGAATCAGTCATGAAATTCTCTCAAATGCTTTCGTTTGATAGTGTCATAATGTTTATGGAATAGTGTGCCACCGAGCTCGATAGCTGCAGTCGCTTAAGTGCGGCCAGTATTCGGAAGATAGTGAGTTCGAACCCCACTGTCGGCAGCCCTGAAACCACGAAAAACCATCTTCAGGGCTGCCGACAGTGGGGCTCGAACCCACTATCTCCCGATTACTGGATACTGGCCGCACTTAAGCGACTGCAGCTATCGAGCTCGGTGTTTCCCATTTTTACACCAGGCAAATGCTGGGGCTGTACCTTAATTAAGGCCACGGCCGCTTCCTTCCCAGTCCTAACCCTTTCCTGTCCCATCGTCGCCATAAGACCTATCTGTGTCGGTGCTACGTAAAGCCAATAGCAAAAAAAAAAGAAGAATAGTGTGCCACAGCTTTCTTCTCATAGTAGGATCCTACAAAATCTTAAATCGTTATTACAGGTCATTATGAGGGAATGGTTTGTCCGTCTGTACTGTATGCCCATTTCACTGAATGTGCACCGCTAAACATACGTGTGCATCGCTACTGAAAAGGGGATGACTTGTCAGCCATAACAGCAAGGCAAAGCAGGAACTGAGAGGTGGTTAATTTAATCAGCGAGTTGCAGTGAAGGTAACTCGTACACTATTGGAAGTGACATGTACTGACATAATAATAATAATAACTGATTTTACATCTCACTGATTACCTTTTTTTAACGGTCTTCGGAGATGCCAAGGAGCTGAAGTGTTGTTCCGTAAGAGTTCTTCTACGTGCCTTAAAACTACCACCATGAGACTGACGAATTTAAGCACCGTCATATACCACCGAACAACCAGAATCTACCCCCCGCCCCCCAACTTGGACTTCTAGGCCAGTGTTCTTCCGTCTGAGCCACTCTCTTCGACATAAGAAAGAAGTACTGGCTTTGGTTCAGAGGATCCCGGATTCTATTCCCGGCTGGGTGAAGGATTTTAACTGTGTATGGATAATTTCTGTGAATGGGTTCGTGTTCGTCTCGTGTGTATAAGTTCATATCATAAATTCGTCGCACAATCTATAGTTATAAAAGTACAGAGTTGGCTGTATGGTCTAACAGACCGAAAGTGAAATAAAAATGTTTTAAAGATAACAATAATGCTGTTGGTTTTACGTCTCCCTAACTACTTTGACGGTTTTCGGAGAAACAGAGATGCCGGAATTTGGTCCCACGGAAGTTCTTTTCCGTGTCGGTAAATTACCTATTTGAGCCCCCATCGGACTGGGCTTGGGTCGAACCTGCCAAGAATGAAAGGAAAAAGAAGCGGAGAGTGAATGATAGAGATTTGACTTGAATCATCGGCCATGAACCTTGAAGAAATGCCTACCAGCAGTTTTCATTTTTCGTTGATGCACTCATATTAGTCTCCAACAGAATACTTGAACAATAGACCTATTTGAAAGATCTTGTCCACAATATATTAATGACTTTTTGCTGGGTTCTAAGACATTTTTCGTTCTTACCTTGTATGTCTACCCTCGGCCCCGTTTCCTGATGAGGAAGTTATACGAGCGGATGTCCTTCGTATCGCCAATCTCAGTTGTGGAAATGAAATGATGGTGAATAAAATCGGGTAAGGAGGTGGAAGGAGTCTTCTGTGGTCTGTGAAAAGAAACTGTCCCGGCATTTGACACTCCGCTCGCCATTTTCTTCTACGTCGCACTTATTCAGATAGGTACTGGGAAGGAAACGACCATGACCTTAAGGTACACCCCCGTATTTGCCTGGTGTGCAAGTGGGGAACTACGGAAGAACATCTTCAGGGTTGCCATTAGTGGGATTCAAACCCACCACCACCCAAATGCAAGCCAACTGCTACACGGCCCGAACCACGCCTCTAATTCTATTGGTTGTGAATAGTTAGAAGATTTCGAGACGGGTACTGTTTGAGAATTAGCCTGTGCATTTATTTTCACTTCCACTTTTAAGGTGTGGCCTTCATTCACCTTGAAGTCCCGATGATATATATATTATTTGAATTAGGTACCATTTGCTCTTTCTCCTGGATGTGGTCTGATCGATAGTAGTGCGGAAATCCTTACAACGAGCAATGCGACATGATAGAGGCAATAACGTGGCTATTCATCAACTGGTTCTTGTGATATAAACATGAAGATATTTTATTTCTTCCAGCCTTGAGAGAAGTGATGTCTCATTCTCAGGTGTCGCGTTAGGATAGGAAATTGGACATAAATGGTTCTTATTGATCGGAGATATTATCAAAGAGAAATAGTAAGACACTTTTCTTTCCTTTAGGTATATGTAATATATTCTCATTCCTGTTACTCGGACAACTTGGGTGTTGGCACAACTAACGGTCCAGAACCGCTGCTCCCATGCAAGGCAATCAGCGATCCCTCGAACTACTTGCCATGTATGACCAGTGGTCAGTGGCAGGCACGGAACTATAGCCAAAGGAAATTAGAGTAAGTGGTTTAAAGATGGTTTATGGTTTCTCGCCCTTCCCTCTATCTGTAGGATTTAGAAACAATTGTAATGCAATCCTGAAGACAGAGAGTCGTGAATTTAATGGCCATAAATACACATCGATTGAAATTATTCTCGCTGAAATGCGTTGTGCGAGTACCTCTTTCATCTTGAGGCTTTCAAGATTACATAATTCACAGGAAACAAAATTATCCTCTCTGAAATGCATTTAATATGTGCCTCTTTACTTGAGGCATACATAATTGAGAATACATTTTTTTTAAAAAAAACAGAGGCAATCCTCCAGGTTTTCAATACTTAATGGTTACACGTGACTGATGATTGCACACCCGAACCCACGATCTCCCGGATGCAAGCTTACAGCCGCGCGCCTCTATGCGCACGGCCAACTCGCCCTGTAGATTCCGTGGCCTTAATTAAAGTGTGAACATGGGAAGCCTCGGAAAAAATAAAATTCAGGGCTATCGACAGTTGGGCTGGAACCCACTATCTTCCGAATGCAAGCTGATATCTACATGACTCATACCGTGCAACCACTCGCTCGGTAACTGATATCCTGTTATGGGTTGATAATCCCGTTGTTTTGGGAACAATTTCCTGTCTCCGTGAGAAAGAAAAATAAAGCTATTGGATCTACATCCCACTAACTATTACGACTTTCGGAGACGCCGAGGTGACAGAATTTTGCTCCATTGGAGCTTTTTTAAAATTATTTTTTCATGCTGATAAATCTGCCAAGACGAGGCTAGCCTGTTCGAGCCTTTTCAGATACTACCTGACGTGCTCAAATTGCCTGCGTTCCTTCAGTCTGAGCCGTTCCACTCCCTTCAGAAAGAATCCATCCTAACATCACGTTATCCTAGTGTAGTATTTAAAACGCTTTGCCATGTTAATGAATTAAACGGAATAGGAAACTGATACTGGGTGAGATACCTGAATATTATTTTTTGAATAAGTGAAGTTTCGGAGTATTCTCGTTATTACATAAGTTAGAGTGAAGAGTGCTTGAGAAGAGGTGAGGTTGATAATCTTTACGTGGGTGAAAGTAGTGTATGAGAATTAGTCTTTGAACCATCACACTTTCCAGAGTGAACAAAAAAAGACCTTTGCTGAGTTGCTTTTAAGATGCGCAACTTAATTTCTTGTCAGCAGATTCGGTGTATTGCTTTCAATGTGTGGTTCCTTTCGTCATTTGGTTGTCATCGGAAGTGTTATTTTAAAAATTAATCTAAGTCGTCATTATAATCGGCATCCTTTTTAAGTTATATACTCTAGAAAAACACCATAGTATTCAACAGTTTTCAACTGTTCTTAAGCAAGTTGCTAGTATAATACAAATGGTGGGTAACTAAACTTCAGATCAAAGGTTATTGACTGTGACATTTCTGAGAGATTTCCCTTGATTTCTCTAGTCTCAGGCTAAATGCTGGGATGGTATCTTATTCGCATTATTGAAACAACGATAAAATGTTCAATATTTTAGTTCAGGAAACTTGGGATACCGGTTGATTGGACTACCAACTGATCTTTACGCTCAGGATACCATAACAATAATAATTAAGGGGCGGATTTCTATGCTTTGTCATATTTGTTCTAAGAGATTTATATTTATTTCTAACTACTGTAAAAAAAATATATGTGTAAGGCTTCTGAAGAAAATTCCGAGGACCGGGCAAGTTAGCCTTGCGCGTAGAGGCGCGCGTCTGTGAGCTTGCATCCGGGAGATAGTGGGTTCGAATCCCACCGTCGGCAGCTCTGAAGTTGGTTTTCCGTGGTTTCCCATATTCACACCAGGCAAATGCTGGGACTGTGCCTTAATTAAGGCCACGGCCGCTTCCTTCCGACTCCTAGGCCTTTCCTATCCCATCGTCGCCATAAGACCTATCTGTGTCGGTGCGACGTAAAGCCCTTAGCAAAAAAAAAAAATATTGGGTATTTATTTTTGCATTAGGTTATATTTTTGACCTTTCTGAGATGTTGGTCATATTTCTGTTAATTCTGTATAAAAATTTTGGTTCATATTCCGTAGGATTTTATATTACCGGTAGGTGAGTTTCTGCGGCAACAGGTATGTGGTTGGAAGACATATCAGCTTCAGGGCTGTACCGACGTGATCCTGCTTCCCTGCTTCCCCCCCGCCAATACATGCTAACATTTTGTTAATTTTCATCCCCTCTATGATTCGTCTTTCCCACTCAAAGAAACCACCTTCCTGCATTTTTTATACCCAGATTTAGCAAATTTTGTAAGTAGGGTTAATAAAAATTATATATTCTTGAAAAAATAATACTTTAATGAACCACATTGATGAAAAATATTGTACACAGCGAATTAAATGTATCACTGCGGTAATTATAATCTATCAGCTTCATTGTCCGTATTGATTATTTAAGCACACAAGTGTGAAGGATGAGTTTTCTACCTAATCAATACTTCATTTTACAAAATGTTTAGTAAGTCACAAATTTTACACATTTTCTTAAAAACTGAAAGTAAAACAAAATCTGTATATTTATGGCAGCTGCTGAACTTTATTTTTCCCCAAAATAGCGAAGTGCAATTATATTATTCTGTTATATCGCTCTAATTTATTTCGGAATGACTCAATAATTGCACGCTAGCGCGCGCACACCCACACATATCCAATTCTATTCAACCATTTATTTATTTATTTATTTATTCACAAAGCACAAGATACAGCTACACTGAGCAAATTTCACTTGCACTGCCAACAGACTATTTAACCAACGTAAACTTTCATAATAAAATATAACAAACATAACAAAATATAACAAGATCAGGTACACAGCCTACTAATAACTGTCCAAATCGAAAACCATAAGAATGTCCATATTGATAGCCAAGTCGTCGTGGGTCAAGATGGCGGTATAATCCCTTCACATCAACTTATCTTTAAGAGGCTATTTACACACCTCTCGAATACACTTTTATTTGATGCTATATCGAGTTCTTGTCTCCTGTTAATATTGTTAAAGAGTGTCGGGAGGCGGATTAGGAAAGATCGTTGAAGTATTGAGTGCTGAGTGTGGGGAATGTGAAGAAGGTCTTTGGTTCTGGTGGAGCGGGAAGGAACACGGAGAGAGAAGAGTGAGACAAGATGTTCCGAGCGGTAATGCCCATTTAAGATCCCGTGGAGGAAACAGGTCAGCTACCTGTCGCCTGATGTGCAGCGGTGACATATTAATTGCCATTAATACCTGCTGCGTAGACAGATTTCTGAGCTTGGGGTTGAATTACTACTCACTAATTGTTGCCTATTTACAAGTCTGTCCTCTTCACTCAGCTGGTATTACCTGAGACGGCTATAATCCTTATTGACAGGCTCGCCTTACTTTCATTTCTCCTCGACGTCCAGTCACCCGGTACAGTAGCTGAGAGCAGACAGATAGGTTTGAACACCGGGTGGTTGGACCCCCACGACACGCGATGACTGTTCCTTGTTTCGACTCCCGAAAATCCAGTAATTCACACAGTCAAACACAGCGTGCATCTAAACAGCAACAACTCACCAGTGTTAAACAGCAGGACAACACTCCTCACAACAACGACCATTAACACCGTTCCAATTACATTCACAGTAGCTGCTCCACGTGCTGACTCTGTGACAATCTTCAGGCCACGAAAGTACACACATACATTACCAAAATATTCTGCGGAGGGTTGAATTGGCGGAGCCATGCTTGTGGAACCTAATATGCAAGTTAATAGAACAGGCCTGTGCCCAATCCACGTATCCAAATCGTGTGTCGCGAACGGAGTCGAAAAGAGTCGACTCTGTGGCCTCTTGAACTGACCGAAGGCAAAGTCTGACTCGGGCTACAGCGCCCTAACCGCCGGGCAAACTCGCTCAGTAGATAAAGTTTGTCACCACTTCATAACCATCAACATTTTTCAAGTGACAGAAATTGTTTAAACGGTCTGTTATCATTACTGTGGTCGTCTTAGTATATTTACGTCAAGACCAAACTCTGCACTTGTTTCGCTCAGACGGTTCGTAATGTTCGTGATCGAATTTCGTTATATGCTATGGTCATAGTATCATCAGCATATCTCCGGTTTTTGATAAGCTTTCCGTATATTGTGATGTCTCAATCCCAGTTTTCAAAAATAGTGCGTATAATAGTTTTGGAGACAGGATACATCCTTGTCTGACACCAGCTGAGATGTGGAACTCTTCGGAGAGGATTTTGCCTATCCGTACTTAAACTGTACCGAATAAGTAAGCCTCCACAGTCGCTAATGCTGATGGAACCAAAAAAAGGAGACATTATCAAAAAAACTCTCTATAAGTATGAAGTGTTGTATATATCTGAATGTCAGTACAACTAGAGTATATTTCGGCTGGGCAATGTAACTCATTAGTCAGAAACTTGCTTGACCTAGTCAATAGATATCTGTAACTACTAACAACAGTTTAGAGCAAACCTCTCGCACCTTGACGTCTGCTAAAGTCGATAATAGTATGATGGACTGCAATTACAGATCATCATCATATAATAATAATCATGGAATAATAGTTACTTCTACCGAATCATCTTACTGTTTTCAGTCTCGAGTCTGTTTCAGAAAGTGTGTTTTGTTTATTTCACAATCGGTCAGTGTGATGGACCAGGAAATGGTAGTTTCGCCGATAGGTAATTTTATTCTATTTCAGTTTTATATTTTAGAAGAATTGAATTATTTTCCGTATCATCCTATTTACTTGTTTCTTAACGCCATTTGAAGCCTGAACTAAATGACTGCATACCAGAGAAGTGCAGATTGGAAATTTTCCTCGAATCAGAACGAAGGTCAATTAATAGACGTGCCCTACGTGTTCGAGAACCTTGCCAGCGGCGAATCAGGAACCCGCTATTCTGTAGTCGAAAAATGAGGTCGTGTAACAGTGATCTGATGATACTGATCTTGAAACTTTTCTCGGAGTATACCTTTACAAAGACCATGCAAATCCGTATTTTATCTATTGAATAGATTTATCTGTAAAGCTTAATAAAAAGAGGCCTGCAGTGGGCCGTCATGGGCGAGTTGATTACAATATGTAGTGTCCTTTTCTGTAGAAGTAAAACTTCCAGAAATCCAACTGTACTTTCCTCTAGAATTCGGTATTGAAAAATATTGTGAAAATGTAAAGTAGGCATTTATACTATAGTATTTACTTGTGCGATACAAGTATTTGGTAATAATTCCCACGATTAACTAAACCGAAGATCATGGGGTAGCTATGGAATGATTTTGATTGATTGATTGATTGATTGATTGATTGATTGATTGATTGATTGATTGATTGATTGATTGTCCTCTTCATATCCAGACAACACACCATACTACCAACCACCACAGAAACAAGCAATATTGATTACATCCCTTCGCATAGGGTTGTCGTCAGGAAGGACATCCGGCCGTAAAATAGGGTCAAATCAATATGTGCGACACAGTTCGCATCCGCGAATCACAGTGTGTGGAAAAAGTGGTAGAAGATTATTTATTTATTTATTTATTTATTTATTTATTTATTTATTTATTTATTTATTGTAGCCTCCGAAGATGTCTTTCTACTTGACACCATGGGTGACGTGTGTGTGTGTGTGGGGGGGGGGGATAATGAGATAGGGAGAGGGTGAAACTCCATATCAGCACATATCCTACTACTGTCGAATAACACCAAGAGGTCTGCTCAAAGCTTAACGTTGCCATTTGTGGACCAATCACTACAACAGCGCCATACGTCCTCACTATATATGAACACTGCGGATATGTTTAAATTTAAGCTAGACTTGCAGCACGCTAGTGATTATAAATGGTATATCACCACCTCTCCTACCCTGTCGGTCAGTATTCTGATGGTGAAATTTATTCTACCAATGGGCCTCAAACCAGCCAACCGCGGTGCCAGACCATAAAGACTTCACGCCTTAACGATCATGGCTACCTGACGGACTGGAATCATAATGCACATTTAGCTTGGCTGCCCTGGTTTCGCACAGTGGGCTTGATTTTCAGTTGGTCCGTTTGGTAAGTAGACTTGTGGAACTTCATTTACGACGATGATGATTCAGCGATATAGTTGCTGATCTCTCTTCATCTTTCCTTAACTGGACGTGTTAACTCTCGCACCATCATTAGCATAAGCAGTACCAAGCCCCATGCATCAAGCAACAACAGCAAGAAACTCGATCTTTAGAAGATCCCAGGTTCCGCTCCAAGGGATGGTACACGACTCCCCATAGTTTCTTCTTCTAGTTCTTCCTTCACTTATTACAGGATATTGCGGGGATAGTGTCGTATGTCAAGTTGAGGTTTATGTACTCCTTTCCTATTTCTAAATAGTTGCACTACTACAGAATATCGTTATTATGCAGCTTTTACCCTCGCAAGTTCATGGGTTCATTAACCAAAGATATCCCGAGAAGTTCCTTTATGTGAGGAGTCAACAACAACAACAACAGCAGTTCTTTTATAATCTCTCTACATGCATATGATTGAAGCTCAGTGTAAGTTAAACTTGAGACATGGATTCATCGTGTTTATTGCGAGTTAAGACGAGAGATATATAGCTTATACTAGTAGGGGAGGAGGGCTTACAATTCCAATTTATTGACCCGATTTGAATTCACGAGATTTTCAAACTTGGGCACACTTATGGGAGAAGAAAAAAGACAATCAATTCTGAATTCTTCTTGAGCCGTGTAAATGCAATACAATCCTCATATGTTAATATTATACTCCTCCTGATTTCCTTTTACTGTAGTAAATCGAACTTGTAGCAGTCTTCTTCTTGCGTCGTCAATACTAAGATTGGTTTGAGGTGGCGCAAGCAGTTCCTCAGTCTTGGGCTAGTCTCTTCAGAAGTATCGAGGAGTGACAACTGGTGTCCCAAATGATCTGATCGATATATCGATCGAGCCCTCTAGCATTCCTTCCCTCCACAGCTCCTTCAAAAATTTCTTCAGCATTCCTTTGTGCTTTGGATATGTGGATTGGGCACAGGCCTGTTCTATTAACTTGCATATTAGGTTCCACAAGCATTGCCCCGCCAATTCAATCCTCCGCAGAACCTTTTGGTTAGTCTCTTTTTCACCCAGGAAATTATGAACATCCTCCGATTATACCACATTTCAAAAGGCCGCAATCTTTTTAGCAGATTTGTTTTGAGGTGCTTGTCTATGCTGTTTGAGGTGAAGAGGTTACACCTCTTATTAAAGGTATTCTTAGCCCGGTGTATTCGCTATAAAATCTCGCTCTTAGACTTCCCATCTCATGTTATCCTGCTTCCGAGATGTGCGAAAGTCTCCACATTTTCCAGCAGTTGCATGGCCAGCGTGCGTTGTGTTTTTCTGTGTGCGCCGTGGCTGCTTCGTACTAGGATGTTGGTCTTTGTTTTGCTTCTCATGTTAAAAGACTTTGAGAGAGACCTCTATCTCCTGTGTCGGTTCCTCCTCACTTTCCGCCAGCACAGCGTTGTCATTTACGAATCTTGGGCAGTATGTGTATGTTAAGTGCTCAGCCCGGAGGCTGGTTTGATCCTCAACAGTTCCACCATCAGCTGTCACGGGTGTCCTAGGTGTCACTGAAGAGGCGTACTAGGGAAATGAGTGAGGTAGTTTCCCGTTGCTTTCCACACTGAACCAGAAGTTGCTATTACATATCAGTCTGCCAAGACCACCAATATGAACGGTGCCAGGCTGAATGGCTCAGACGGTTGAGACGCTTGGCAGGCTCGATCCTGGCTCAGTCCGATGGTATTTGAATGTGCTCAAGTACGTTAGCCTCGTGTCGGTAGATTTACTGGCTCGTAAAAGAACTCCTGCGGGACAAAGTTCCGGCATCTCGGCGTCTCCGAAAACCGTAAACGTAGTTAGTGGGACGTAAAGCCAATAGCATTATTATTTAAAAATGAACGCACCAACTGACTCTGCGAGCAATATTTTTACACCATCCATAACAAGGACTGGCTGCGTAAGGAATGGCACTACTAGCATCGCTCATACCTCGGTCACTTTAATGTTGCCAAAGTCGAGGATGAGACTGAAATTAATGAAAGTAACAAAATTGTTCTAGCCCATACCAGAAGACATCCTGCACTGAGAACACTAGGTCTTGCCACCAAAGGCATACTTGGGCAGTAAGCGGGAAAAACCTGCAAAAATCCCTCAGGCTGTACTGTTACCCTTCTCCGTCTTTAGTGAGCGTTTTCGTCAACTGCGAAGAATCACTACTGGCCTGGAGATGGCGATGGTATACACCACTGGATTTACTGAACGCTTTCTAATTATTATTTAAAATATGAAATTGATGTCCTCTAAATTCGCCCATATGTGACCTTGGCAGTAGTGTTCTTGTAATTTCACGTAGAGTAACCGAAGGTCGGCTAAACCGATAAGCGCTACATTCAGCGAAGGCAGCGAAGCGTCAAGAAAAGGTACAAAGCTCGGGGTTCAGCGGATTGAGTTGACAGTTTCTTTTTTCCTTTACTTGATCTGTAATTGCGTTACAGGAAGACAGCACTTAGGTTGAATTCCTGCACCTGAAACATGTTTTTACCTCACGGTGAAAGTCAAACTATGCAGACATGTCAGCTTAGTGAGAGCAAAGCTGGAGTGATTGAAACCTAGTCAGTGCATGCGAAATTTTATAAACGTGGAGTTGTGTCCTAGTGTTTCGAATTGCACATAAGGGCCCCGTGTTTATGATCACGATATCATCAATAGTTATATAAAGCCCTAAGAAGTTTAAGTCTGTAAATTCCGAGCGATATAGTGAACATGCTTTCTGGGAGTCTTTGTTTTTGCATCTGTGGACAGCGATCGGATCATTTCCAAATATGGTACACACCGTTCTTGGTCGCACAAATTAAATGCTGCTGTACGGAAAGTAAGTTATTTTGGATAAATATTACATTTCATCCTTTTTATTTCCTCGATATCAAGACGTGAATTTGATGGTACCGTCTCCAAATTGAGCACGAATAATCGCTAGAAATGTTGAAATTAATAGTGTAGGCTTAGTTTATAGCTCGCTTAGAAGTAGTAAGTGTTCTGCTTAAAACTTGCAGTCGTATAAATTATTGTATCGTCTCCAAACTTGACTAACGCATTTGTGTACGTTGGAAACGAGATGTGTAGGTTTTGGTGGCAGTTATTCTATGAGAAGAATTCTTTCAGATAAAACGTGAATTTCGCCTTTTGTGTCTTGCGGATTTGCTTTGAATCGTGTGCTCATGTGATGTCTGTCAGAAAACTGGCATGCAATCACGCTACCTAAAATAGCACAGAAGGAACAGCAGAGCATAATTGATTAAGAGCGAGAATACTTATATACGGTACCGTAGTTGAATCTTGGTTGACCGAGCTCGATAGATGCAGTCGCTTAAGTGCGGCCAGTATGCAGTATTCGGGAGATAGTAGGTTCGAACCCCACTGTCGGCAGCCCTGAAAATGGTTTTCCGTGGTTTCCCATTTTCACGCCTTAATTAAGGCCACGGCCGCTTCCTTCCTACTCCTAGCCCTTTCCTGTCCCATCGTCGCCATAAGACCTATCTGTGTCGGTGCGACGTAAAGCAACTAGCATAATAATAATAATAATAATAATAATAATAATAATAATAATAATCTTGGTGGGCGATTTGTTTCGTTTTCCTACAATACAGGGTCATCCTTGTAAAATTAACAATTCCTTACTCTAATTTCAACCATAAGCAAGGCCACTGTGGGTTCGGACAGTGTGATTGCTACCATCAAAGCAAAGCCAGACCAAGTCATCTCTGTGCAGGTCATGAAGGCTCTTGGATGCATGGAAGGTAATGGCTCCGCTATCCGTAATGTCGACACTAAGTGGGCCGCCTTTGTCTCAAGGAATTGACGTGATTTCCTAGCGGGGAAGCGAACCCACGTCCTTTTGGATGAACCGTACACGCGTTTATTGCTTCGGTTAAGCAGCCCCTACTGCAACAGTATTGTATGAAATGTTGTTGCTTCATCTTAGGTCATAGCGTAGTCTTAGTTAAAACCGTCATATACATAGCGTAAGTGTGAAATCTGTCTTATAACCCTAGTAGTTGTATTGTCTACGCTTCGTGCTAGGATTGGAGGGGAAACATGATGATGGTTATTGTTGCTTTATGATATCTAACATATACGTCGTAGGCCTCAGGAGAGGAATAGTCGTGGCCGTTATACTGTAGTATCGGTACATCCTGGCATTCATTGGGAATTGAAGTGGGAAACCACAGCGAAGATTTTTTAGGAAGGCTCATAGCAGGATTTGAACCCACCTCTACATTCATTTACATTACTTGAGGTGAATGGACCATGTTCTAGCCATTCACACAAATCTTCAGTTTATGGCAGAAGGAATCGAACTCGGGTCAGTCGGGCAGAAAGCTGCTTTGCTAACCAGCATACCACGTGACTACCTCGTTTGTTCTGTTTTTTTTTTTAATAAGAATATTATTGAAATAACACAAATAGAATTTTAGCTGGGAATTCTAGGTCACAGAGGTTTTACATGGTAGACATTGAGCAAGAACGATCAATATTGTTATAGCCTAATTTATTATTTATTTATTGATGTCTTTATTTGTGGCGAAGTTAGGGCTCTTGGCCCTCTCTTACACTTAACCACATTATGCGGCTTAATACTGAATACAAACTTAATATTCAAACTTAACACACTGTATATAATAAAATAATAATATAACTTAATATAGATCAAAACTAAAAAGTTACATCCTAAGTCTAAAATTAGAAAAATAAATTCAATAACTACTCCAGGTGGAATTCATATAATATAACAGTAATTTATGTAAACTTTTGGGAACTATTTGCTCCAGACATTCACTCACACATTCACACATAACTACATGATATAGCCTACGTATTCAAGAGGAAATCTTTAGACTGTCTTTTGAAGGTAATTAATGAGGAACAATTTCTAATTTCAGTGGGGTAAAGCATTCCATATTCTAGCGCCCGACACAAGGAAAGAATTACTGAAGGCAGATGTATGATGTGGAGATATTGCAATTGTTGACCCAGATCGCGTGTCACGGTCATGAAAGGAAGATAGAAAACGGAAATTACTGGAGAGATATTCAGGTATATTTTCAGTCAAGAGTCGATAGATAAGGGTTGATACATGGTGATTTCTCTGCTGCTCTACTTTTAACCAAGAAAGTTGTGCATAAAAAGGGGGATACATGCGAGGCAAAATTCAATGGAAAAAATAAATCTAATGCAGGAGTTTAAAGCTCTTACTTACTGTCTGTTCGAAATTTTAACTAAAAAGTGACCTTGAGATAGTCTGGCTCCTTGGCTGAATAGTCAGCCTAGTGGCTTTCGGTTCAGAGGAGCACGCATTCGATTCCATGTTGGATTGTTTTAGACGCATTTGGCTAATTCCTCCAGCTAGGTAGCTGAGTGATATTGGTCGTCTTAATATACCTCTTCTCTTACATACAACACACCATGCAACCAACCACCACTGAAACGTGTAATAGTGAACACATCCCTCCACATAGGGTTGCGCCAGGAAGGACATCTGGTCGCAAAACTGTGCTTAAACGACTATAGTGTGGACTACAGATAAATGAGGGGAAAAGCCAAAGAAAGAAGTGGTTTAGATACATCGTATCAGAAATAGCAGGGGGTGTTTTTGTTTTGTTAAATCGCGCTCATTGGTTTTTCGTGGTCCACCGGGCGAGTTGGCCGTGCGGTTAGGAGCGCGCACCTGTGAGCTCGCATCCGGGAGATAGTGGGTTCGAACCCCACTGTCGGCAGTCCTGAAGATGGTTTTCCGTGGTTTCTCATTTTCACACCAGGCAAATGCTGGGGCTGTACCTTAATTAAGGCCACGGCCGCTTCCTTCCCATTCCTAGGCCTTTCCTGTCCCATCGTCGTCATAAGACCTATCTGTGTCGGTGCGACGTTAAGCAAAAAATAGCAAAACTTTTTCGTGGTCCTGAGGTTTTTGGAAGGAGTTTTGTATTTTCTTAGGCGATATATGTTGTTCTAAATTACACTATATAACAATGTTAACGTCTAGAACAAAATTAGTCTTAGAAACTACAATTAGAGATCGGTTGTGAATAGTGAGTAGGGCTAATCGTAATATTGAAGATAGTAATAGATAATTCTTACACTGTGTTAAGTCACCTTTGGTTGGCAGAATATCCTAATAAGAAGCCTAAACGAACAAAAAAGAATGGTGTTAGTAGATATAAACTTACTTCATTAATTATTTAGCCTACCCTTGATAATAACAAGGTGAAGTGTAATTGGTACTTGCAGTAAACCTTAACGGTACCATGGGCTGTAGTGTGCCTGGAAGAACTGAGGCATGGCCGCGTTCTGTGCGGTCAGTTGAGTCACTGTCCGTTACGGTGCCAGCGCCCATTGTAATTACAGCGAACATCTCTCTCCCTCTCTCTCTCCCTGACACACACGCACACAGTGTGTTGGCTGCGCGGTACGAGTTATAAAGCTGTACGCTTGCATTCGGAAGGTCGCGTATTCTTGCCCCACCGTTGGCAGCCCGGAAGGTGATTTTCCGTGGTTTTTCATGTATACATCGCATAAACGCCGGTGATTATTCTAAATTAAAAGCATGGCAGGTATATTCACCACCTCAGTTTTTCCCGTATTAGCTTTGTCGGAAGCATTTGTTAGTCCGACTCGTTGGCTGAATTGTCAGCGTCCTGGTCTTCTGTTCAGAGGGTCTCGGGTTCGATTCCCGGCCGGGTCGGGGATTTTAATCGCTTCTGATTAATTCTTTTGGCTCGGGAACTTGGTGTATGTGTCCGTCCCAACACACTCCTCATCATATTCAGACAACATACCACACTACCAACCACCACAGAAACACGCAGTAGTGATTACATCCCTCCATATAGGGTTGGCGTCAGGAAGGGCATCCGGCCGTAAAACAAGGCCAAATCCACATATGTTTGACAGTTCGCACCCGCGACCCCACAGGTGTGTGAAAGGCGATAGGAAAAGAATAATAATAATAATAATAATAATAATAATAATAATAATAATAATAATAATAATAATAATAATAATAATATGTTAGATCGACGTCAAATCGCTAGAGAAGAACAAAAACCTGAGTCTTTACTGAATCTATATACATAAAATCAGAGTTTTGTCTGTACATTGCTCAGAATTTGAAAATGATGGTATTTCTGTATCGATCATGTCCACAGTAACAAGGAAATGCACTTTTTACTTTTCCGTACTTGGATACAATTTAATTTGAATAATGATCTTATTTGTTTGACGCCTCTTCAGTCGATGAGTATTTTAGGAGACGACAAGGTGTTAGAATGTTACTCTGCTGGAGTTCTTTAACGTGCTGGACGGCAGCGATGCGGAATCATATTTATAAACATCCTCAGATAACACCGACCTGAGTTGGGATTAAACCCACTATCTTGGGAACAGAATAGCAATGCCTAATAGACTATATCACTGAGATCCGAAAATTAATTTGAAATAACTCCTACAGTACCAGAAGTTACTACACTTCACACTTATATTGAATGACGTCCGTTCTAGTTGGTTAGGTGCTCGCCTCGTAGGCTGAAGGTTGCAGATGTTAGCCCGACCCAGTCAATGGCATTTAGATATGCTAAAACGTAAGAGACCGGTCTTGAAATCTGGGGGTTCGATGCACGGCCAGGTCAGGTGAGATAGCGGCCCCTGTCTAGAAAGCCAAGTATAATGACTGAGAATATTCGTCCCACTGATCCCCACCTTGTTATCTACAGACCTTTGGGCTGAACAGCAGCTGCTTGGCTTTTTTATTTTGTTTTAAATGTAAGAGGTCCGTGTCAGTTAGATACAGAATCGGATTACAGTCATCTGTCCGGATGTCCCGAGAGTTCTTTTCGGAACATATAGGCCTAACTGCCACAGATTTCATCAAAACTGAAAATAAATTTGGGTTTTTGATTTTTGCAACGGGATGTTAAACAAGTTACTTACTATTCATTTATCCACAGTCTGTTGTTTGTGTTACTGTATGTAGGCTAGTTGAATTTGCCCTTTGTCTCCCTGCGACTAATGCTTCGGTTGAACATGCGTTTACTCTCATGAATTCATTTTGGAGAGACGAAAAGAACAGGCACGATATTGACACGATTAAAGCGAGTGCAGTACTTAAAACTCAATTTTCGACCTTATTATGTACCCAAGAATATAATTTTACCACCAGATTCTAAAGGACAAAATAAAATTGATGAAATCCACAGTTCTGGCAAATATTCTTCTTGCAGAAACCAAAGTGATAAAGATAAGTCCAGGTCGTATGCAGTCTAGCCGGCAGAGCGCGAATTTTGCCTAGAAATATGCTACATTCATTATTATTATTATTATTATTATTATTATTATTATTGTTATTTCTCTGTTAGCGTCTTCAAGGAAGTACGAGACAATTTCAATGCTTCATCATTTGTTGTCCCTTCTTTCTTCTCCAATACTGCGTCATCTGCTCACTTTTTCCTCCCCTCAGACCATTTCGAACTTGTTTTCTTTCCCTCGCACCTTGAAATCCTTCCATTTTTAACACTTTCTTTCTAAAAATCTCTCTCTCTGTTGCTTCTTCTTCCCTAATGTTATTATTATTATTATTATTATTATTATTATTATTATTATTATTATTATTATTATTATTATTATTATTATTATTATTATTACAAGTGTACCATGCTAGTGACCATTTTTAACACTTTCTTTCTAAAAATCTCTCTCTCTGTTGCTTCTTCTTCCCTAATGTTATTATTATTATTATTATTATTATTATTATTATTATTATTATTATTATTATTATTATTACAAGTGTACCATGCTAGTGACCACAGTGTTCTTTCCAGTATATGAAACAACTGTGCTGTTAACGCTGGTAAACGAGTAACCCAACCAGAAACCAAACACATACTGTAGAAGTGACTCATGGAGTGGAATCCGTTTTCACTTTAGCTTTCATTGGTGAGACCTTGAGGTAAGAAACCAGAGATCTTCCTGTACCGTCAACGTATTAGTTCAACATAATACCGATTAGCTGAGGTTTTAAAATGTTACCTTTTCTTAAAAATAGTGTATACGCTATTCAGGAATTTGTATTATTTCTCTGTTGCCGCCGGTCGTGGTGAACAGTGACGACCATTGATATTCAAATCGTTCCACGACGAAGATAGAATGTATTTTTATATGTCAGTGGAAACTCTAAGTTGCTATGTTGCAAATACCACAATTCCACAGATGGCTTGCAAATATACTTGAATATTATCTACCCACAATAGCAAAGAGTATTAGAGAAAGTTTTAAACTACAGTAATTATGATCCAAATGGCATGTACTGAAATTGAATTTATCAAACTTTCAAGCAATAAATTGGACACACCAAAAGAAGTTTCTAATCACCTCTGTAGCATCATCGTCATCATCATCATCATTATCATAATGTTTTAACTAGCAGCCAATATTATGCATACGAACTAGATGTTTTGTGGTGCTTTCAATGATATTAACGTCCAGATCCCTAATTAAGTGGTCTGTGTCTTGACCGTCGATCCTCGGAACCCCGGGTTCGATTCTCGGCCTGGTCAGGGATTTTAAACAGTTAATCCCTTGGCTGCGGGACTGGTATTTGTGCTGACCACAGCATACCCATACCCATCGACCGATGGGGTCGGGGTTATATGTACAAAATGATGACAGAACATAATAGAGGTGCTTGTGCGTGTGTGGTGTGCACAAGCGTAAGTGTTATTATAAGGATCCTGGTGCAAGTGAGTTATGTTGATTTTCAGATTGCAGTACACTAAACAAATCGTGCATTAAAATACCGAACAAGAGCAATATGATCAAAGTCAATAGTTTTGTAAATATTCCAAGGTGGGGGGGGGGAGGTTCTAACCCCCAGTAACCCCAACTTGGCTACGTCCCTGCTCATATCACACAACACTTATCCACCATAGCAACAGGTAATTTTCCATACACGGAAGATGCCGCCCACTCTCGTTGGAGGATCTGCATTATAAGGGCTGCACGAAGCTAATAGTCACACTAAATGATGATGATGATTATTATTATTATTATTATTATTAGTAGTAGTAGTAGTAGTAGTAGTAGTATTATATGAACACAGTTGGGATTATTCAATCACGAAGTGGAATGGATTCATCATTAGTGTTGGTAAGACATAAATGTTGCACGTCTCACTGTAGATTAATACATGTACAAATGCGTTGCATTACTGGTACCATCAAATCAACTCCATGTCACTGGTTACCTGTGCTGAGTCACATCCCTCCAACTCACTTACGGCGGAAGCAAGCTCTACTAAGGGAAGCCAAGAAAATCTTTGCATCACCCTCTTTGCCACTGAACCAAGAATTCTGTCATCCGTCACTGCAGCGACTGCGATCAAGAGGACCAGCAAGTGTCACTGAAGGGCAACTCATTGCAGATGGATTTGACCTAAATGAAAGCTGGAAGCATGAGTGGTCAACAAAAACATTGGGAACAAGTGTCCACCATCTTGATCCCACAAAGAAGCCAAACGGTTTTGACCTACCGAGGAATATCTGGTGCCGTATCAACAGGTTAAGGACTGGACATGGTTGTTGCAATTACTTCAGGTACAAGTGGGGTTGGATCAGTTCACCAATGTGCGATTGCAACCTGGAAGAACAGACGATTAAGCAACTCTGTCCTCTTCGTTTGTACCCTGGCAGTCCTGATGATTTGTTCGCTCACACACCCGGTTTAACTGAATGGCTGAGAAGGATGGACTTCAAAGTTTGATTTTTTCTTGTATATATATATATATTGTATAAAATCACCATACGATTAAATAAATAAATGCATGCACAGTATATAATCACTATCAGATTGATTCAGCATGTTGAGAAAAGAGAGAGAGGGGGATGCGGGAATTATTTCTCTTTTTCAATGGTACTCGGGTTTCACTGAAGACTGATGTTCCCATTCATTGGATTCAATTCCAAACCTCTACGCACTATTCATATAGAACGAGGACATGTGATGTTTATGGTGATTCTTCCGTCGGATGGAGACGTTAAGCCTTAAGCGGACCCTATTCTCAGACACTCCCGGCACTAAAAGCCATACGATAAATATAAATAGCACGAAGGCCTGCTGATCACGAGACCTCGTGTGAGCGCGACGATTCCTCTTAGCTGTTATTCTTGGCTTTCTAGACCGGGGCCACTATCTCATCGTCCGATAGCTCCTCAGTTGTTCTCGCTTAGACTGGGTGGACCTCGAACCAGCTTTCAGATCCAGAGAAAAATCTCCGAGCTGACCGAAATGGAACCGCGAGCATCCAGATAAGAGACAAGCCCGCTGTTCCTAGACCGCAGGGTCGGCTTTCCATACAGTAGTGGAACTAAAATAATGAATAGCTATATAGAGTTGGATACCAATTATCAACATATTTCATAAAGGTGACAATTTATTCTTCTTGGAATGCCGCTAAACTATGACTCGGTAAGCCACATTCATCAGCTGTGTGTACTTTATTATCCTAACAGTGTATGATGCATTATTATTTTAACCTTTGTACAAGCGCGTGAAGTTGTTATATTTATCCAATCCCGACAACTTCCTTCTTTGAGTGCAAACATTTTAGTTGATGTTGCATACTCTTTCCATCATTTATGATTTCACCGTGTATTTTAACTCGCATAAAAGAATTCCGAAGCCAGTGACGAATGGCTCGAACGTGAGCGTCAGTAAGTTATAGTCATAATATTGAAAGATGTGTTCTGACAGTTCTTAGAGGGAGGTCCGTTTACTGCCTGTCTGGGTGGCGAGAACGGAGTAGGTTGTATGGTTGCCATGGAAACGTGGGCGGACCCACTGCGGTTGCCATGGAGATAAGCCTGCTGGCCGGCTCGTGCTGCTTGGAGTTGCCAAACATCTCACTTCTGAATTGTGCATAACAGAACATAGCAGTCTGAACGAACAAGCAAGTGAGGCGAAAACGAAGGGAAGGAATCTATGAATGTGTCAACATCGTGCAATCGCACGTGCAATGCTCCTCCTTCCAGCCCTATCTGTCAAAACGCTTCTTGTAATATCTTCCTCAGGTCTCTACAGATTCCCTTCAGTCAACTGACGGAACGATCTCCGCCAAGAGACCGCGTTAGCCGACTGATATCGCCACTGCTTTATCACTAAATCGGCCGTGGTTTGAATCACGTCAATGCATGTGAAAGTTCCAAAATGAGACATAGATAAGTCCCATTGGTTGGAAAACCACGTAAAACTATATATCACGATATCAACAGTTACGGAAAACTTTCAGCTTGCTTTGATCTGTACCTGATTCCCCGCTACCTCCTACCTCCGTATAAGGGCAGATAACCACTCGTTGTGGGCACTGAAATCTTAGCTTGTAGAACAACCATTTTCACTATCAGATAGTTTGTCAGACTCCATGACTGAATGATCAACGTTAGGGCATTCGGTTCAGAAGGTGCCGGGTTCGATTCCCGACTGGTTCGAGAATTTTAATCGCGTTGGGTTAATCCTAATGACTCGGGGACTGAGTGTTAGTGTGTTTACAACACACTCCTTTTCGTATTCACACTCCACACAACACCACACTACCAACCACCACAGAAACGCGTAATAGTGAATACATCCCTCCACATAGGGTTGGCGTTAGGAAGTGCATCCGACCGTAAAACAGCGCCAGATCTATATGTGCTACACAGTTTACATTCGCGACCCCACCAGAGTATGGAATATGCGGTAGGAGAATACTTCCTGACACAAGAGCTGCGTGCATTCTTGATTGAAAGAATCAGCGCAAAACTTAATCACATATTTATTGTCTTGCTCTTTAATACAAATTTCTCAAATACACACTTTTCCAATAAATTTTCGTAGTTCTGTCATGTTAGAAAAATAAGTTAGTGGCGTGTTGGTCAGCGTGTAGCGAATGTCAGTCTAAAATCTCGTAAAGGCATAGAAGTACACATTTCATTGGGAAAAGTACATAAACTTCCATGTATTAACAAGCCAAGACATCTCTGTGTGTTCCTTCCGTTCGGTATAAGGTAATTTCATGTGGCTATTGCTAGCCTGATGCAGCCCTTGTAGGCAGACCCTCCGACGAGGCTGGGCGTCATCTGCCGAGTATAGGAAACTGCACGTTATTGTGGTAGAGGATAGTGTTCAATGTGGTGCATGAGTTGCAAAGATGTTGAGAACGACAAGAACACCCCGCCCTAGTGCCAAGATAATTACCTATTTAAGATAAAAATCCTCGAATCGACTGGGAATCGAACCTCAGTCTACTGAACCGAAGGTCGCTGCGCTGACCATTTAGCTAAGAATCTCCTTTCGATCATGTTTGTACTCGTAGAGAAAATTTTCAGCCTATCACTTTTTTGCCAGGAAGTTTACACAGTTTGAAGATTGGTTGATGATGATCATCTTGATGATTGTTGTTTAAAGGAGTCCAAAATCCGGGTCAACGTCCCCTCATATTGGTACTTATCGCTAATAAAGTAGAACCATGGTATTTCTCATGTTGCGGTATTAATCAAAAGTAGTGTAGACTCACGATGTTCCACACATACTGGTACAATACTACGCACAGGTATTGCACGCCGCACAGGTAACGCAGACCTATGGTGTTTCTCACATAATGGCGCCACTCATAGGCAACGCAAGCCCATGATGTTCCTCATATAGGTGTACTAATCACGGGCGCCGGTATTCCCGTGGTGTTTCTCACATAGTGGGTACCAATCACAGGCAACGCCCAGACCCGTGGTGGTTGTCACATAACGGTACTAATCACGGGCAATGTAAGCCTGTGGCGTTCCGAATATAGTGATACTAATCACAGGTACTGTAAACCCACAGTGAACCACTCTGCTGCTAATGACAAACCTATTGTGTACCTAACATAGTGGTACTACTCGCAATTAAAGGTGACCCATAGTGTTCCCCGCTTGATGATGGTACTAATCGCAAGTAGTTTCATGGTTCTAATTTAATCATCTCTGCGTCGCCCCGTTTAGTCGCCTCTTACGACACGCCGAGGATACCGTGGGTGTTATTTTTCGTCTGCGTCCCCCACCCACAGGGGGTGTGAAGATTGGAGTAAGAGGTGAAAATACATTTAAAATAAAGAATATCAATTTCAGTCCACCGGAAAGGTAAGAAGTAGGAAACGCCAGATTATTTTTAAAGGAAACTTCCTGGGTAGTACGAAATAACTAGCACCAAGGAAGACACAGATTTCTGACAGGTCTACGCAGGAGATGCTTTTCTCGAAAGGAGAAATTCGTTCACCATAAAGATTGTTATTAGAAAGCTTTATTTTCTTATGAAAGTGTTCCTTTGGAGCATGACACCGTATTGAAATGAAACATGGATGATTAGTGGTGCATAAAGAGGAATGAAGCTTATAAAACATAGTGTTGCAGAATAAATTTGACCGAGCTTGATAGCTGCAGTCGCTTAAGTGAGGCCAGTATCCATTATTCGAGAGATAGTGGGTTCTATCCCCACTATCGGCAGCACTGAGGATGGTTTTCCATTTCCACACCAGGCAAATGCTAGGGCTGTACCTTAATTAAGGCAACGGCCGCTTCCTTCCCACTCCTAGCTCGTTCCTGTCCCATCGTCGCCATAAGACTTATCTGTGTCGGTGCGACATAAAACAACTTGTAAAAATAGAATAAATTTGAAGGTGAGATGGTTGGATCGGATCACGAAGGATCAACTACTGCCTCGAGTTTGAGTCGGTGAGAAGAGATCACTGTGGTGGAAGGTCCCACACAAAAGCATCGAAAAGCCTTTCGGTAGAATTCTTCGAAATATTGGATGTTGACAGTTCACAGCACGCTGAGAGAAATATCGCAATTGGCAGTGGTTGTGGGCACTGAAACATTAGCTTGCAGAAGGTTTTAAAGAACAGAAGTCGTCAGTATGTTTGTAGGTCTATTTTATCAATGAGATAACCATGCTTTAGATTAGAGACAACGGAATCATTTTTTTAAATCTTGAATAGATGGATATTTCACATTTTGTTAAATTTGAGCCTGTTCCAAATATCAGGGTTTCCCATTACTAGGTTGCTTTTGTCTTCTTCATTGTTATGACCATTATCTAACCTACGTAGTTCTGTTATGTTAAGAAAGTGACAAGTGGCGTTTAGGACAGTTTGTAGATTGAACTTGGCAATTACAAAGTTCTCGATGTCAAATACTGTCCAGAATTGATAATTCATAGCATTTTAAAATTGAGATAAAATCCTTATTCGAAGTAAACTGTGCGATTCTTTAAAAGCTCTCTTCAATTTTTATGGCCTTTACTCGTATGGATACTTCATCAGTTTTGTATAAACTTTAGAGATCTAAAACATTTGGTCGAAATACCCACTTGTATTGACTTTGTGTTGGGACTGTGGACGAGAAAATGAGATGCATTGATAAAACATCTTTTTTATTTTTGTAAAGTTTGTCACACTTTCGAAACTAACGCAGTATTGATAGAATTAGAAAATACCTTAAAAGAAAAACAACAATATATTATAGATGAAAAAGATAAATTTGACATGTTTGCTAGTTAAATGATACCAGTTTCAGGTATCATCTGTTATTAAATATTTTCTCTTTCAGGTATTTTCTAATTTCATTAATCGTGTATTAGTTTCGAAAGACTGATATATTTCACAAAAATGAATTAAGTCGAAACTATAACAAAAAAAGACATCTTGTGACATCAACAACTCTTCTCTTGATTTAGGATGGGTGTGTGTAGGATAAGGGTTTGGGGTAGGTCAAGGTATAAATACGACGAAGAGAGAAGCATACAGTATTTGATAGCATGTGCATCTGCAACAAACTATTCTGTCAACTGATTGCTCAAATCCACAAATCCAAGTAGTCGCTAAAGGAAAGTACCGAAAATATACAGTAAGAAGTAAGTGAACGGTATTGACGACGACTTTGGCCCTAGGCCGCGATTACAGTACATTTGGAGTATATAGAATTTGTACTGTTATGTCTGAAGCTTTTATTCACGTTCGTGTGCAGCGCTGAAGTTTGATCGTTTGTATTTCAGGTTTTCAAAGAGAAATGGTTATTGAAATCACGTTAACCCCGTATTCAATTGAAGTAAAAGTGGTTATGGTAAGAGACTCTTGTAGATATTAGCGAACAAAGAGAAGTAGCTTTCTCTTGCTTCGCCTTAATTATACCTCGCTGAGAGGAATGTGGTAGAAAATGTTATAGCTTTCTGCATGCTGTCTTTTATAAATTCATGCAAATGTTTCTATGCACCATCATACTTTTATAAATGCTTGCAAATATTTCTGTGCACCATCATAGCTTTCAGAAGATAGTAGAATTTGGGAAGTTCATAAAATACTTACTTCGACCCTTGTTTATTTATACAATAATAATCGTATGAACATGTGCGAAGATCTTTCAAAGTTGTGCCCATCAGCGACACGATGGAGGAAAAACAGCTCCGCTGGTATGGTCACGTCAGAAGAAGAAATTAACACCATTTAGTGCAGAAAGCTCTTGCCATCGAAGAGCCGCAGAAAGGAAAAGGGCGTCCTAAGGCAACATGGAAACGAACTGCTGAGGCCACCTAAAGGAAAAGTGAAGTGCCGTTAGATGTTGTGTAAGAACGTCGGACATATTCTCTCCGAGTCAGACGAGCCGACCCTGAGTGAGCTCGGAAGTGCCCGTCGTATGAGTACATATACGGCCAGGAAAGAAAAAGAAGAGAAATAATCGTTTGGTCTCGGCTACCATCTGCAGGCATTTTGATGTGACGCTCTCGAGGTAACCACCGTGTCAATTTCGACATTTCGTTTTACGCTACCAGAGGATGGTTGCCTAATTGTACTTCCTCTTTAAAAAAGTAATCACCACCACCACTTTACGCTACCAGATGGCAGAGTAAATCGTATCTCTGTTGGATATGTGGCCGAGTTTTAATTTTATCGGGCAAACTCTATTTGTGTCATCAGAAAGGTTTTACATGCCAAAAAACCAAACCAAACCCCACGGCACTACAGCCCTTGAAGGGCCTTGGCCTACCAAGCGACCGCTGCTCAGCCCGGAGGCCTGCAGATTACGAGGTGTCGTGTGGTCAGCACGACGAATCCTCTCGGCCGTTATGCTTGGCTTTCTAGACCGGGTTTTACACGCCAAATTTACTTTTTACTGCCCTTCAAATATCTCTGCCGGGTTTGAATCTGCGACCTTGGATCCGAAGGCCGACATTCTACTACGATCCGCAGAGGAAGCTATGTATTTACTAGAATCCTAAGAAACATACGCAAGGTCCTAGTGGAGACCTCAAACGCATCAAGGTACTACATGAGTCAAGCTTGGGGGCTGTCTAAGCGAGGCGGCAAAAGTATGTTCTGTTCACCTAGTAGGACACGGGTTTCGATACCCTCGCAAGAAGTTGTGGAATTCGGAAACGAGACTTCCACTTCTGGAGAGACACATTGAGAAATGAGTACCATGTTAATCTCTGGAGGCTTAGACGGGCCAGACATAGAACTGACCAGTCTATCCATCTTAGATCAGTAAGTGCCAATGGTCAATATTTACAACATTCCGACTGCTCTGTAGTGTAACTGTCGAAATATTCGAAATTCAGAAAGACAGCGCTTCTGTTAATATCAGTGACAAATAGTGACATTTAAATGAACAACATTCTGAAGTGAAGGTTTGGAGATGTATGCTACTCTCTTTCTAACTTTTCTGATTTCTCGTCTTGGCACACAAGTATGTGTTATTCGGGCCGTGTTGCTGTTGGCTTACACTCTAGAGATGGTGGGTTCGGACAACATTGTCGCATAATCGGAAGCAGCTACTCATTCACAGATTATCATTTATCTTCTTTCACTCTCTTTATTTTGTCAGACATCACCCACTGATTCACTCATTTACTCATTCGTACATACGATAATCCAATTAAAAGATTTTTTTAATTTGTGTATAATTTAAAGAGACAGATTCTTGATATGCCATGCTAATGTTCCATAACCTGGGAAAGCTCGACTGAAGGGAAGTTGGAACTCTAAAGTTCAACCTGATGGGCCTTGGCGTACCAAGCGACGGCTGCTCAGCCCCAAGGCCTGCAGATTGAGGTGCCTCGTGGTCAGCGTGGCGAATCCTCTCGGCCGTTATTCTTGGCTTTCTGGCCGGAGCCGCTGTCTCACCGTCAGATAGCTCCTCAGTTGTAATCACGTAGGCTGATTAGACCTCGAACCAGCCGTCAGATCCAGACGAAAATCCCTGGTATGGTCGGTATCGAACCCGGGGCCCTCGAGTAAGAGTCAGGCACGCTGCCCCTAGACCGCACAGCCGACTTTAGACTTTTATATTTCAAAGTGATTCAGAATTCCCCGATGAAATTAGTGAATCAGTTGTTAGGAAATAATTTTATTGTTTACATAGTTCAATATAATTTCAGTTTTCTCATGTTTCTATTAAAACTCCTGGATTTTCGAACCGAATAGACATATTAGGGTAGGCCTATATGATGTGTAAAGAAAGCTTTTTTTTAGAACGTGGTATTTGTTAAATATTGATTGATTGATTGATTGATTGATTGATTGATTGATTGATTGATTGATTGATTGATTGATTGATTGATTGATTGATTGATTGATTGATTAAATATCCATAGTGAATTACTTTGAAGACGGCTTCTAGCATATGACATTTTCAATATATTATGTATCTATATCTCACAAATTGAGCCTCCGTGGCTCAGACGGCAATGCGTCGGCCTCTCATCGCTGGATACCGTGGTTCAAATCCCGGTCATTCCATGTGAGATTTGTGCTGGACAAAGCGGAGGCGGGACAGGTTTTTCTCCGCGTACTCCGGTTTTCCGTGTCATCTTTCATTCCAGCAACACTCCATTCTCATTTCATACCATCTATCAGTCATTAATATACATCACTTTGGGAGTGGCGACCCCATCGTAATAATAGCCTATATATGATTCATTCATTACATCCCTGACCCGGTCAACGACTGGAAAACGGGTTGTGGGTTTTCATTTCATCTCACAAATTACTGGACGGAAAATGTTACATTACTCATCCATCATCAACCCTGTAAGATAATAATACCGGGCAAGTTGGCCGTGCGGGTAGGGGCGCGCAGCTGTGAGTTTGCATCCGGGAGATAGTGGATTCGAACCGCACTGTCGGCAGCCCTGAAGATAGTTTTCTGTAGTTTCCCATTTTCACACCAGGCAAATGCTGGGGCTGTACCTTAATTAAGGCCACAACAGCTTCCTTCTCACTCCTAGCCCTTCCCTATCCCATCGTCGCCATAAGACCTCTCTGTCGGTGCGACGTAAAGCAAATTCAAAACAAAAACTAGTTCAGGCATTTTAATTTGACGCCATCTGGTTGCATGATCGTTAATTCCGACGTTTCGTTTTATTCTAGGCCTGCCAGGTGGAACAGTAAACTGAATTTCTCTTGGGTGTCTGTGGCCCTTCACAAATTCGTTTACCTCTGCCGGATGCGCCGACGCTTTACTGCTAACCCACAGAAGGAGCTTTCAAGATAATTACGATTTTGCTTTAGCAGCCTGGATTTAAGATAAAAAAATCGTAGAAAAGTATATTTTATTACCTTAGTTAGCCTCATTTATACAGTATAACATACTGTACACTCGTCTCAGAAAAGGCTGCATTAGAAGGAAATCGTGAATCTTACTTAAACCGTAAAGGTCGTTAACTTCTGGTTTAGTGAACTTCGAGTAAATGCTAAGTATGCATGTAAATATTTCACAGATTTTGAGGTAAATATTGTAAGTTCAATACTAGGATGCCATCCTAGAAAATCGAGCGGCACTGTTTTAGTTATTTTGTAGTCCAAATAGCGACACGATACGATAAACTTTGGAGTACAATATTGCAGATATCCCTCATACCATCGACCTCTTATAAATTAAACAATACTCGACTACTAAACGAGAGAGTGCATTTTTTCATTCTTATACCTTACATTTAACACCCCATCCCGAGAGACGCATTTAAGCATAGAAATTGCTGTTGTCTTTCCTACGCCGTTTTTCTATAGAGGTTTCATATCAGGGTGTTTTCGGGATGATAATACAAACTGTCAGGGATGATGGAGAAGGGTAAATACACTGACTGACAGAGCAAATGCAACACCAAGGAGTGGTCAGAACTTTATGCCAATTGCAGGGTAGACTGACGTCACTGAGGTATGCTCATGATGTGAAATGCGCCGCTGTGCTGCGCACGTAGCGAACGATAAATTGGACACGGCGTTGGCGAATGGCCCACTTCGTACCGTGATTTCTCGGCCGACAGTCATTGTAGAACGTGTTGTCGTGTGCCACAGGACACGTGTATAGCTAAGAATGCCAGGCCGCCGTCAACGGAGGCATTTCCAGCAGAGAGACGACTTTACGAGGGGTATGGTGATCGGGCTGAGAAGGGCAGGTTGGTCGCTTCGTCAAATCGCAGCCGATACCCATAGGGATGTGTCCACGGTGCAGCGCCTGTGGCGAAGATGGTTGGCGTAGGGACATGTGGCACGTGCGAGGGGTCCAGGCGCAGCCCGAGTGACGTCAGCACGCGAGGATCGGCGCATCCGCCGCCAAGCGGTGGCAGCCCCGCACGCCACGTCAACCGCCATTCTTCAGCATGTGCAAGACACCCTGGCTGTTCCAATATCGACCAGAACAATTTCCCGTCGATTGGTTGAAGGAGGCCTGCACTCCCGGTGTCCGCTCAGAAGACTACCATTGACTCCACAGCATAGACGTGCACGCCTGGCATGGTGCCGGGCTAGAGCGACTTGGATGAGGGAATGGCGGAACGGCGTGTTCTCCGATGAGCCACGCTTCTGTTCTGTCAGTGATAGTCACCGCAGACGAGTGTGGCGTCGGCGTGGAGAAAGGTCAAATCCGGCAGTAACTGTGGAGCGCCCTACCGCTAGACAACGCGGCATCATGGTTTGGGGCGCTATTGCGTATGATTCCACGTCACCTCTAGTGCGTATTCAAGGCACGTTAAATGCCCACCGCTACGTGCAGCATGTGCTGCGGCCGGTGGCACTCCCGTACCTTCAGGGGCTGCCCAGTGATCTGTTTCAGCAGGATAATGCCCGCCCACACACTGCTCGCATCTCCTAACAGGCTCTACGAGGTGTACAGATGCTTCCGTGGCCAGCGTACTCTCCGGATCTCTCACCAATCGAACACGTGTGGGATCTCATTGGACGCCGTTTGCAAACTCTGCCCCAGCCTCGTACGGACGACCAACTGTGGCAAATGGTTGACAGAGAATGGAGAACCATCCCTCAGGACACCATTCGCACTCTTATTGACTCTGTACCTCGACGTGTTTCTGCGTGCATCGCCGCTCGCGGTGGTCCTACATCCTACTGAGTCGATGCCGTGCGCATTGTGTAACCTGCATATCGGTTTGAAATAAACATCAATTATTCTTCCGTGCCGACTCTGTTTTTTCCCCAACTTTCATCCCTTTCGAACCACTCCTCCTTGGTGTTGCATTTGCTCTGTCAGTCAGTGTATATCACTTTGAAACCAGGGTCCCTGGTCCGGAAACGACTGAGTCGAAAGTTATAAGCGAAAACGGTTGTGTGTAGATGGAATAATTGTATTTATCTGTACAACTTTCACAAGCTGCTACAATCACAACAGTTGTTCAAATTGGCATCCCCCAGCTTTCACAAGCTGCTACATGCACAATAGTTGTTAAAACTGGTGTCCTCCAGCTTCAATGCAGGCATGACATAGTCGCACAAAGTACTGTTGTACCCGCTGGAACAACCCCGGTGTCGTTCGAAACAATGTTCCAGGCAGCGAGAATTGTTCCCAGGAGATAGGGGTCTGTTAAATAATCATTGATTACCCTCATCCTCAAGTTTACTGGTAATCTATGTTTGTCTCGTCACAGCTGTAACGCGGGGATTATCAACGGCCCAGACAGGGCTATTGTGACTTGAGCATTCTGTCTCTGGCTAAACCAGGGTTCATCCCAGAAAAGTACATTCACAGAAAAGTTAGGATCGATCATACAGCGCTGCTGGAACCATGGGATGAACACGACGCGAGGTTCGAAGTCAGCAGGAGTCAAAGCATGCACTTTCTGACAATGCATACGGGTTAACAAGCAAATGTAAATAAATCAATTCATTACATCATATATTCCACTGTCACTTGGTGTCCCACAACAAACTTGGTTTACACCTTTCTCCATCATCCCTGAGAGTTTGTATTATGAGCCCGAAAACACCCAGTATGTATGTATGTATGTATGTACCGGGCGAGTTGGCCGTGCGCGTAGAGGCGCGCGGCTGTGAGCTTGCATCCGGGAGATAGTAGGTTCGAATCCCACTATCGGCAGCTCTGAAGATGGTTTTTCGTGGTTTTCCATTTTCACACCAGGCAAATGCTGGGGCTGTACCTTAATTAAGGCCACGGCCGCTTCCTTCCAACTCCTAGGCCTTTCCTCTCCCATCGTCGCCATAAGACCTATCTGTGTCGGTGCGACGTAAAGCCGCTAGCAAAATAAAAAATAAAAATGTATGTATGTATGTATGTATATGATCAGTCCTCAGCCCGAAGGCTGGTTGTATCCTCAACATCTTCACCATTAGCTGTCATAGATGGCGTAGGCATCACTGAAGACGCGTACTAGAGAAGTGAGGTGTGTAGTAGTTTCCCGTTGCTTTCCTCACTGCGCCAAACGTTACTATTACATATCAGTCTGTCAATCCCACTGAAATGCATGCACCAACCGACCTCGTGACCAACATTTTCACACCATTCATAGCAGGGACTGGCTGCATAAGGAGTGGCGTTACTAGCATCGCTCATTCCTCAGTCACATTCACATTGTCAAAGCCAAGGATAATCCCGAGACAGATCAATGAAAGTAAGAAAATTGCTCTAGCCCATGCCAGAAGACATAGTACACTATAAACACTAGGCCTCACCAGCAAAAGCACGACATCCAGTATAGGCCCTTAGCTGAGCCCTGGCATTGCTTCCAGGCTTCTCACTTTCCTCTATCCTGTCCGACCTCCCTTGGTCAACTCTTGTTCTTTTCCGACTCCGACGGTATTAGAGCATTCGAGGCCTAGGGAATCTTTCATATTCACGCCCTTGGGGCCCTTTCCTTTCGTCCGTTACTTCATTTTTCGAAGTGACGGATCCCTTCTTCTATTTTTCTCTTTGTCTACACCCTGTGGGTGGTGACGCAGACGAAGAATGCACCCACTGTATACCCTGCCTGTCGTAAGAGGCGACTAAAAGGGGTGACCAAGGGGGGATTGTATTAGAACCATGGAACTACTTGTGATTAGTACCATCTTGCGGGGAACAACATGGATCGCCTTTACTTGCGATTAGTAGCACTACGTTAGGTACACAATAGGTCTGTGATTAGTAGAAACAGAAGGGGAGTCTGTATAAGTTTTCCAGTACCCGTGATTAGTACCGTTATGCGAGATACCACAAGTCTGGCCATTGCCTGTAATTGTGCATGTTCAGTCTTCAGCCCTAAGGCTGGTTGGATCCTCAACAGCTCTGCCATCAGCTGTCATAGATGGCCTAGGCATCACTGAAGAGGCGTACTAGGGAAATGAGTGAGGTAGTTTCCCGTTGCTTTACTCACCGAGCCAGAAGTTGCTATTACATATCAGTCTGCCAAGCCCACTGAAATGCATGCACCAACCGACCCTATGAGGAACGTTTTCACACCATTTATAGGAGGGACTGGCTGCACAACGAAGGGCATTACTAGCATCGCTCATACCTCAGTCACTTTCATATTGTCAAAGCCAAGGATAAGACAGAGACAGATCAATGAAAGTAAGAAAATTGCTCTAGCCCATACCAGAAGACATAGTACACTATAAACACTAGGTCTCACCAGCAAAAGCGCGACATCCAGTATAGGCCTATATTGTCAATATTAACATTGACAAGACAGAACATTTTAACGCCCCTTAAAGCCATTCACTAAGCAGAAATGGAGACAATAAACATGATTTACTTTCTATTGGACATGGATATGATATTTAGACACTATTTTATCTAGATTTACTAATAGTTTTCCATTGTTTGCTGTTTAACCGACTTATGTGAAAATGTCAGGTTTATGCTACAGATTCTGAACGGGTATGTAATAGCATGTTGGAAGATCCAGGCAAGTTTTGTAGTCCAAAGTAGTGAACACGATGCGATATAGTCTTTGGAGTAAAATTCCAGGTATGTTCCATCGTGTGCTGTCTGCAAACAACTGCGTGTGGCTGGAAGTTGAACGGCAGGTGTATGGTAACAGGAGATCGTGACATACGTCATTTGCATACATCAGGGCGTAAAGAAGCGGGACAAGGCGAGGCCGCGAATACGTAGGCGAGAGCAAGTATTGCCAACTTAACCTTTCCGTCAGGAGGAAATAATTCGTATTCCACTGAAGTCCTACCATTCCCAGTCAGCCTTCGACACCTGTATTATGAAACAAAGAGAGTGCATCTATTGGAAATATATTAATACGTAGGTACAAGCATCATATAATAATCTCGTTGATAGTTAGTTGTAAGTTCTATAGGCCTGTACAGGAATATCCTTATTTCGATAGAATTGAAGACCTCACCAGGATAAGGTTGTGACCAAACCCATTTTTGAAAAATGACATTTTAGTGGAAATAGGGTGTATCATCACGCCTCTATGCTGTGGTGTCATCTTATGTCTTACATTTGAACTTCAAGCTGGTTTACAGCAAGCAGTTTTGTCCTCCGTGGTGTAAGGATGAAAAATCAGTCAAGGTGATGGACAGTGGTTCGGTGTAATAGATCATTTAAATAAAGGCTATTCACGAAATCCATAGACGAAATTACATGTATATTTTGAAATATTTTATTGACATTTTTGTGTTACGGTATTTTTAATATTGCACTAATATTATTTGCTATCCACTTTCAGTTCATACATTATTTTTAAAACCTTAAGTTATAACAATAAAATATTGTTTATAATAGATGAACTCACTTGTACACTTGCATATGCAATTGGTTCGAGTAGTGTATACTATGAAATGAACCCCAAAAATAATTTTCCTCTCTCCTGAAAAATTACTAATTTGCTGGGTGCATCCTTATTCTGGCAAGGTCTTCAGTTTAGTACATGGCATTTACTTACATATTGGAGGGATGCATTAACTAATCCAAGTTTGTATGGTGGTCAGTGGTGTGGCTGAAATTTCCGTCTGTAAACCGAAGACCGCGAAGCTGACCACTCAGTCAGTGAAATTTTAGAGAAGATCGTTCTACATTTATATTAATTATTACTTTTTACATTACTATCACCAAAATCAGATTTTGTACCTACTGTCTTAATGACCGATAGGCCTACCTGTATAGATATTGAGCCTATTTGAAAACCGGTCAAGGATCCATCATCTTTAAGCACCATAACAATCACAATCAACATATTTTGAGGAGAAATATCCAGGAGTTGAAATATGAAACCAGGTTCAAGTTGGGGCCACGTTCCAATTTGAATCCGACTGCCCCTTGAGAGCACTGGAATTCACCACACTCATAGCAATTCTGGTCGTCTTCGTTGTGGAGCGATTGTGAAAAAAACGTGTCTTTGATGATCGCAAATTGAATTCCTTGCAGTTTTGATGCTTACTTTATTTTAACTAATTATTATTATTATTATTATTATTATTATTATTATTATTATTATTATTATTATTATTATTATTATTATTATTATTATTATGTTGGTTTTACGTCCCACTAATTATTTTTACGGTTTTTGGAAACGTCCAGATGTTTGAATTGTTTCCCCACAGGAGTTCTTTAACCTGCCGGTAAATATATAGACACGAAGCTGACGTATTGGAGCACCTTCATATACCATCGCAGTGGTCTCCCCAGAAATTTTTATCATCCGGGTGGCAGGAATGACCAACGTAAAAAATTAATATGATAAAACTCAATGTAGCCCCCTCAGGGCATTAACAATAATATCAGACAGGTAAACATTAACTGCAAAATTTAACTATTTTAGTGTTATTATCACGAACAAGACGTGAGAATATTTTGAAATTCTAGTGTTCTACTGCTCGTTCATTATCATGCAACTACAGGGCTTATCACTCGATTGCTGTGGAATGCCATACGGGTTTGTAACGTCATGCGAAATCGAGTGCTCGTATGCGATTCCACGCTAATCTATACACCAGTCGCACACGACACTACGCGAAGGTCAAGTTAAACATTGATGTAATTTTGCTGACAATAAAGGAGATAAGTAAATAAACAGTTTGACAGTATTTACATTTTAATTTGGAGCACCCAACGATTCAAATATGTATTAATATTATGTAACTATCATATATCTAGGTTATGTTAGCCGGGCGGTCTATAAAAATGGTCTGTAAAAAGGTCCTAGGGAGAACACTGCCATCGGACTGAGCCGGGGTTGCGGGTTCGAATTGTTTCCCCAAATGTGGACTTCGCCCTATTTTGCGGCCAGATGACCTTTTTGACACCAACCCCGTGTGGAGGGTTGCTTGTTTCTGTGATGGATTGTGCTTATATATGAAGAGGTATGTATTGAAACAATCATAAACATCCAGTCTCCAAGCCAGAGGAACTGACCAGATGTGGCTTAATTCCCCGACCCGGTCGGGAATCGAACCAGGGAGCCTCTGAACCGAAGGTCGCAACGCTGACCATTCAGCCAAGGAGCCCTGACGGGGTATAAAACCAATAAAATATTGTATTATTATCCTTATATTGAGATATATTCATGTCAGAAGTAACAAACATGAAAGTAGCGAAGATGGTCGCCAGTACAAACTAGTGGGAACAATTGTAGGAGGGTACACGGAATGAGCAGACAAAGGCTACGTTAGGAATGAACTCAACTGATAAAGCTGTTCGCATACCGGCTTCACTGGTGGCGTCATATGAGGCGAATGGAGGAGGATAGGTTACGTAGGAGAACAGTGGACTCTGTCATGGAGGGTAAGAGATGGAGAGAGAGACCTAGACGATGGTTAGTTAGTTTCAAATGATTTAAAGATAAATAAACGAGGCCATAGAGCTAGTTATAGAGGAATATCGAGGAGTTTAGTACATTCACGGACGCTTGCAGACTGAACGCCGAAAGGCATACCAGTCTGTAGTGAAGTGTGTGTGTGTTTTAAGATATCAATTATGAGAGAGAATGTTTATTACTTATGAATGGCAGATCCAATATTAAGGAAATCGTACAAGACAACTGAAATATATTATATTCAACTTTTCGATATTACCATTGTAGTCGATCGTAAATTATCACTGATTGGTGCACCATTCCAAACCTATGTGGATCATGAGTTAACATGCCCGGCTTCGAAGCCGGTTACATTAAATTCCCCTTATCCTTCAAAGTCTCGTGTCTTTGAGTAAAAGTTTCTGATACTAGCTAACATATCTCTCTAAACTATGCTGTCTATTTAATAAACTAGACACAGTAGTTTCTCTCAGAAATTATCGAAATATTTGGGAATTTTTCTGTTCTTCGAAGTTCCTTTAAGTACAAATAATTATCAATCAATCAATCAATCAATCAATCAATCAGTGATCTGCATTTAGGGCTGTCGCCCAGGTGCCTGATGGCAGTGCTCGCTCAAAGCTGTGCCACCTGCAGAACCTCCGTTTGAAAGATGCTGAAGTTGCAGAGCAGCGGTTGGTGCATTCTACGTTGCTGGTTTACGCGACAAGGACGATGTCTGGAGGGAATGGCAGCTGCGGTTTATTGCAACACCCTCAAGGTCTTCGCATTTTGTTGCTGTTACTTAAAACCTTTACCATGTACTGGCTTCAAGTAACATGTAAGGTGAGGAGCAGGCTCGAGTTTCGATGCTTCCCAGACGTCACGGCGAGCACTTCATGTTCTTCCTTAGAACAGGTTGTAAACACAACTGTTACGGCTTTCATTCTCCTGCGTACGCGCCTCGTTGCGATAAATTACATGTTACCTATGTAACATACTTAACGGTCAGATACGGATCAAGTATAGTCGCTAAAAAAAAAAAAAAAGGAGCGCTTGGTATTGTATGTTTCCTCGTATTTCATATTTTATCATACTGAATTTTAACTATCACGATATAATTCACCTCCCATGTAGATACAAACTCTGTGAATCGATACCCACAACAAACATTTAAGATTCAATTGTTCCTGGTAAAAGTGTACCAGCGAGGAACTTACACTATACCATGTGTTCATTGTTTGAGAGACTGTATCTCCATGGTATTTGTCCGGTGTGATCATTGGAAACCACGGAAAACCAGGGTTGCCAAAAATGGGTGTCGAATTTCCCCCCCCCCCCCCCCTCCTTTCCAGCCTTCTCTCGAATGCAAATTACAGCTTTGAGACTCGTATCAACTCTACTTGGCGTATTTTCTTTTAGTTCCTTGCTGTAAACAAAATTATAATTTCTCAGGGCACACAAACACTGCAGTACATATTTTACTGATATGCACTGCTAGTAAAAAATTAAATAGAATGAAGGAATAGAGTGGATTTAGGCAGTAGCTACATATTTAATCCATTCATCGATACGGTCATATGTGGGCGACGTTTACACCCATCTAACCCATCTAACTGCTCTTATGCCACGTAGATTTCGCTAACGATCCTTAAGCTTGTGAATTCTCCTTTCTCTCTCTTCCGCAAGGATGTTCCGTAGCTTGGCCAGTTGCCTTTTGGGTGCATCCCTCATTCCCGTAACTTTCTTTTCCTAAATGTTGTCTTTCCCGTATCTCTTCCTCCTTGATGACACCTACGTCTGCTGGGTCCTTGTGTAAGCTACCCAGGCTGTATTTTCCTATTTTTAGAAGTAATCTGTTGACCAATCACTATTGATTCATCGTCAGGATCCATGCCTAAATGGTTAGCGTGCTGGCCTTTGGTCACAAAGGTCCTGGGTTCGATTCCCGGCAGGGTCAGATATTTTTAACCATCATTGGTTAATTCGCCTGGCACGGGGGTTGGGTGTATGTGCCGTCATTATCATTTCATCCTCATCACGACGCGCAGGTCACCTACGGGAGTCAAATCGAAAGACCTGCAACTGGCGAGCCGAATATGTCCTCGGACACCCCCGGCACTAAAAGCCATACGCCATTTCATTTTCATTTTTATTCATCCTTTCAAGGCCAGTCTCCTTCCCCAATTTTTGTGTGTGTGTGTGTTTATAGAGGTCGTGGGACTGAGTCTGTCGCCCTTGGTGTTTCCACTCCATGAAGGCACCTGCTTATAGCAACTGTGCAGTAATGTTTTGATTTGGCTTGGAAATAGACTTGGACTTGCAGATTGCATGGCACCCTCTTTTTTAATGCCTCCTTTTCATTTTTATTGGGAGCGAGAATTTCTCTCACGTATTCACATTAATGAACGCGATAAATATCCCCAAATGTTGTTAGGCCTACATAATTTTTTCCTTTGCTAGCGGTATACTGTTGCCGTGTCTCAGACATATCCTATGGCGACGATATGCTAGCACAGGGCTTGTACTGGAAAGTAAATTACTGTGGCCTTAATTAATGGGAAACCATCTGCAGGGCAGCCAACAGTGTGGTTCGAACCCACTATCTCCCGAATGGAAGCCCACACCTATGTAACCCGAATTGCTCGATAGTAACTTATCTTTGACGCAGTGTGTTTTGAACATACGGAAGAGGATCTTATTCCACAACAGTTGGCTGTGTTAGCCTACTGGTGCTAGAAAGACTAGGTCGCAGAAGGTGAGCTGGCTGGCAGCCGACAGTGGGAAGTGTGAGAATAGCTAAGAAGGTATGAATTCCGGGAATGGCTCACGTGCAGCCTCTTTGTGACGTCAGAGTACTATATTCTCACACTTAACCGGGTAATTATACTACTTTAACGTTATTTTATATTGTTACTTTCTCAGCGCAGTAATTTTAAGTTATGCAATTCTTTATCATCTCATTACAGTAAGATATGTAGACTGTATGCAATAAATGTTGATGCAACGAGTAACGTCACTGCAGCTTGTAACACCGTTGGCTTCGTCCCAGCTCGAATACCCCTGTAGCGGTACAGCCGGTGTTATCGAATCTGTCGTCCCTTAATGTAAAATTATTGTGAAGTTGTCCTTCTGTGTGGCCGTCTCGGGATGTTAATACGTTGCATAATGAACTAAAGCTGTGTCCTGTGATCTTTGGTCCCTGTAGCTTTCTAAATAAAAACCTAACCATTTTAGTGTTAAAAAGTTACTTAGTTTGAATACAGTTTCAGTGAAGGAGCCTTGAATCAGAATTTCTACACATAATCGGAATCACTAAATTCATTTCGGATAATATTGAAGAAAGAATATTTTAGGCAGCAAAGTTATGAAAGTAGGCTATTATTTATGTTTTGTAATTCCTTATCTGTGTGACATTTGCTTTTTTTTGGCAATTTGTTTTATTAATTAATCTACGACATATTATTACTCTTGCCATCCAACTATTGCGATTATAATCACATTTTGTAATGGCTTATTACTACAAAATGTTACAACTCACATATACTGAGCAAGTTTTTTGCGTGGCACAGGCCATGTATCTTTAAGCTTGCATTTGGTGGATTCGAACTGCGCCGTCGGCAGTCCTGGTTCCAGGTTTAGATAGATGGAAGCTCTTTACCAATTAATGCGTCGTGGTAATCGTAGATTGGATGTATTTTTTCTAAGCAGTCATATTGATTGTTACATAAAGTGTGTATGTGCTCCCATACTTTCTGTCGGTCGTAAGCAATCTAGTGTCTCAGCAATCTATGTGGCACAATAACATACTTCTTTTCTGGGGTGTGTAATTCCTTAGCCGGTATGGCAAGCCGTTCAAAATCCTCGTAAACTATATGAACTGGGCCTATACGCCCTAAAGTACGACTTAATAATAATAATAATAATAATAATAATAATAATATGTTTAATAAACATTGTTTATGTGAGGTTGACTGATAGCTCAGGCTCTTTTGGCATTTGACGGAGTGGTTAAGTAAGGCCCGTATGTCCTTCCTGTTACTACACGTTGGTCCTATTGAAAATATCACCAAAAGTCGCTGGAATTCGTACCCAGGACTCACAGGTTGAAAGATGAGTGACATCGTCAACTGGCCTATGGTTTTGCTTTGTACTCAGTCAACGGCTGATCATCGGAGTTAGCGCATGTGGACGGAGCGTGCTCAGTAACTGCAGCGTGCAGTGGCGGGCTGTTTGACAGAGCACAAAGTGAGACTGATTGTTTCATCGAGTGGAAAATATCTGTTGCAATAAGTGAATAAAAGAATTAAATTGTGTTACCGGGGCAATAATAATATATGAATAATGGTAGTTTATGTATTTTTATTAATTTCGTCATTTTTGTCTGCATTTTAATGTTAGTTTAGTTTTAGTTTGTTGAAATAAAAACTACTTTTCTATGTTATGTAAGTATCAAGGCGTAGAATAAATTAATTATTTCGGTATAGTTTCATGTACAAAATGTATTATTAATAATTTAATTTGTTATTAGACATGTATTAAACACATACGTTTGGTCTGTACTTAAAAAATAGTATCCCACTGTCGGCAGCCCTGAAGATGGTTTTCCGTGGTTTCTCATTTTCACACCAGGCAAATGCTGGGGCTGTGCCTTAATTAAGGCCACGGCCGCTTCCTTCCATCTCCTAGGCCTTTCCTATCCCATCGTCGCCATAAGACCTATCTGTGTCGGTGCGACGTAAAGCCACTAGCAAAAAAAATAGTATCCCACAGAAAAGATCCGTGTTTTCATGTTCATATTTACTTTAAAACAAAACAAAAATAGCTGTTTCGTTCTAAACTGCTGTATTTGAATAAGAACAAAGTGTTAGGATTCCTTTTAAAAAAAAGAAAACGGTTTCTCATTCCATTCCTTCAGAAGCATATTTGCATCTCTTTAAATTGCGTTAGCGATTCGGTGGTTGATAGCCCGACGGAAGCCACTGATTATCATCTGATTAATTCCCCCCGTCCTCTGTTGCATATAGTTACTTGAAGGACGCGCCCGTGTATACTTTGTGCATGGAATAATGGAATAGGACCTCGGTTATATTTTGTTGGTTTTCGGAACCCGCGGTAATGATTAATAGGGACAGGCGGGGGCATTCGTATTGCAACGTTAGAGGCGAAATTCTTGGATCTTCGCAAGACGGACCGAAGCGAAAGCATTTGCCAAGTATGTTTTCATTAATCAAGAACGAAAGTTAGAGGTTCGAAGGTAATCAGATACCGCTCTAATTCTAACCATAAACGATGCCAGCTAGCGATCCACCGAAGTTCCTCCGATGACTCGGCGGGCACCTCGCGGGAAACCAAAGCTTTTGGGTTCCGGGGGAAGTATGGTTGCAAATCTGAAACTTAAAGGAATTGACGGAAGGGCACCACCAGGAGTGGAGCCTGCGGCTTAATTTGACTCAACACGGGAAACCTCACCAGGCCCGGACACCGGAAGGATTGACAGATTGAGAGCTCTTTCTTGATTCGGTGGGTGGTGGTGCATGGCCATTTTTAGTTGGTGGAGCGATTTGTCTGGTTAATTCCGATAACGAATGATGCTCTAGCCTGCTAAGTAGTCGCATCCGGTATCCGTTCGTGCTACCGGCGACAACACATCTTCTTAGAGGGACAGGCGGCTTCTAGCCGCACGAGATTGAGCAATAACAGGTCTGTGATGCCCTTAGATGTTCTGGGCCGCACGCGCGCTACACTGAAGGAATCAGCGTGCCCTCCTAGTCTGAAAGGACCGGGCAACCCGTTGAACCTCCTTCGTGCTAGGGATTGGGGCTTGCAATTGTTCTCCATGAAAGAGGAATTCCCAGTAAGCGCGAGTCATAAGCTCGCGTCGATTACATCCCTGCCCTTTGTACACACCGCCCGTCGCTTCTACCGATTTAATGATTTAGTGAGGTCTTCGGACCGGTGCGCGGGATCTGCTTCGCGCAGTTTCCGATGTGTCGAAAGATGACCAAACTTTATGATTTAGAGGAACTAAAAGTCGTAAAAAGGTTTCCGTAGGTGAACCTGCGGAAGGATCATTACCGAAATTGTTTTATCAAAAAACATTTCGAGAAGGAGGAGGCTGACGGCCCAGCCTATGTGAGTGTGTACAGACTTGATTCCTGGACGAGATACTGTTCCAACGCGCTGCCAATAATAATAATAGTAGTAGTTGTTCATAATATAATTCGTTTAACAACCCTCTCGTTGCTATACATAGATTTTAAGTGACACTAGGGTGTCAGAATTTTATCCCACAGAAGTTCTTTTTAAGTCCTGAGAGGCAGTGACAAGGAATTTTCACCTTTAAACACCTTCAAATGCCATCGACCTCAGTTGGTATCGAACCTGGAAAAGAAGAAAAACGACTAATCAATTGCATCTCTAACGTCCCCTTCGGCTTAGTAACTGTCGATTTTTTTAAAGGTATTTGGATTTAAGCAGATATAGAGAACTCAAGGTTAATTTTCCAAAACGAATAGCGGAATGAGAATGTATTGTTTTTAGATGTGTTAGTGCGACGTTAAACCACTAGCAGACAGTTTCGATGGTATGTACAATAATATTTCTCTTACATCTACCCTTGTCCAATCTATGTATCAGCAGTTATAATACAGGGGGAATGTTTAACACATTGCATATTTATAGACGTTCATTTTTAAGATGATGGTAGTAGCGACGTTTTTAAAGTCATGCTTTCTCTCTCTTGAGTCATAGTTGTTATTTACCATCACAACCTTAAAAGTTGCGGCAAGTTGTATCCTTCAGTTCTTCAAAAGTTAAAACGTTCGGCACATCGAACAGTACATACTTAACAAACTTTATTATGACACCAGCTTTAACCTCAAAAACTTGTTGGGTTTAGTTATTATTCAGTTATCACGAACAGCTAGGCTTCGCTTTCGGAATTGGTGTGAATATGCCATGCCATGCCATAGCCATGATAGTGAAAGGTACAAATAGGCTACACTAAGGACATCTCTTTCAAGACTTAGAGTAACATTTAATGGGACTAAACAGTATTTGATTTCTATATAATTAACCGATTGCACCTTCTGAGATGTCTATCGTTTCGACCCCAGTACGAATATCGTTATGAAATTGCAGGGTCGCGCGAACTGTTATTATTGGTAGATTGTACCTAGTAACAGTGTTTGGACGAATACCTAAGCTTGTTTCTAGCGTATGGTGAACCAAAACAGAATAATCGCCAAGTTAATGCGAATCTTTCGAGAAAAATTCCGAAACAGACGGGTGCCGAATCTAGCAACACTCTTCCAATAGAGCAGAGTGCTCGCGATACCAATTGGGTGACACCACGTGATAAATATCAGGGGCATATATGCCCACGTGCAATTTTAGACGTGGAAGAACATATCCTGGCAATAGTGGAACAAGATCCAGGGCGCAACACTCGTAGTATAGCACGTGTCTTCGGCGTATCCGCCTCTACCGTGCGTAGAAGACTACGAAAAGAGCTAATGTTCCTCTACCATATTCACCATGTGCAGTGTCTCTCAGCAGCAGGCTATCTGTTGCGAACGCATTTCTGCCGTTGGATAATCGTCATCCAGACTTCCTGTCGGGTGTTTTAATGACCAGTGAGGCAATTTTCACGCGGAAAGGAGTATTTAATGTACACAATTCTCCCACACGGACCGTGGAACATCTCCACGCTGTACGTTTGAACAACTGCGAGCACCGATTTACAATCAATATTTGGATGGGTATTGTGAATTGGTTACTTGGGCCAGTCGGTTTACCGGTGTAGCTCGCTGAGTGTTTCTCGCGGCATCTCCGAAAATCGTAAACAAGTAGTTAGTGGGACGTAAAACCAATAGCATTATTATAGAGTTTCTCCCTAGTACATTGCCGGAGTTACTGAGGACGTATCGCTTCAAATGCGGCTTTTATACGCTGGTGCAACACCACATGTTAGTCATACAGTACGCGAGCATTTGGAGCAGGTATTTACTGATCTGTGGGTAGGATAACATGGACCCGTCGATTGGCCTCCCAGATCTCCAGATGTTAATCCACTGGATTTTTATGTTTGGGGCATATGAAAAACAAAGCATACAGAATGAAAGTCGAAACTTTGGATGACCTCTGAGGAAACGTGTTTTTCAAACACCGGAGGATATCCAGAATAACCTTGGGCTAGGCTCGAGTATGTCACAACTTGATTCGGAGGTATGAAGCCGGCATACATGCCCAAGGTAGGCTCTTCGGACAGTTGCTGTGAGATTCTGTATGATAAGTCCCGCTACGCACTGCTAACGTATATTGTGTATATGTCTTCAGTGTATTGATGTTTCACAACTCTTCATCACTTTCTATGCACCGAGCTCGATAGCTGCAGTCGCTTAAGTGCGGCCAGTATCCAGTAATCGGGAGATAGTAGGTTCGAACCCCACTGTCGGCAGCCCTGAAAATGGTTTTCCGTGGTTTCCCATTTTCACTCCAGGCGAATGCTGGGGCTGTACCTTAATTAAGGCCACGGCCGCTTCCTTCCCACTCCTAGCCCTTCCCTGTCCCATCGTCGCCGTAAGACCTATCTGTGTCGGTGCGACGTAAAACAACTAGCAAAAAAAAAAAACTTTCTATGCATATCTGGTTGAAACGGCTGATACTTTACCTGTATACGTCTTACGTAGAGTAGCGAACAACTGCAAATGATGATGTCGGCTGTCAGGGCCACGTATTGTTTCTCCTTTTTTCTCCCTAAACACGCAACGTTTGTTATATTTTTTCACGTCCCCCGGCTCGTTTCAACGTAGGGAATCTTACATAATCGACTGCCTAACCATACTCCGTCCACATTGTATAACGCGCGGGATGGCTACGCGTTGCGGTTCATTTAGCTTTAAGTTTGCATTCGAGAAATGGTGAGTTTGAACCTCGCCATCGGCAGCTCAGGTGCCCGTGGTTTCCCATTTTTACATCAGGATTAATGTAGGCTATAGCCGTTACTTTTCCAGCCCCAGTACTTTCCCTTCCAACCTTCGTCAAAAACTTTTTTAGTGCGACTACAAACCTACAACGTGTTTTCCAGTCATTGACCTCTTCAGGGGTGGAATGAATGAACCCCCCATCTTGCGACGAGGATGGGAATTGTGCCGGCTGCCGAGGCCTGTCGCACTCCTCTAGGGCAATGATTAATGACTGACAGATGAATCGAAATGATAATGGAGAGTGTTGCTGGAATGAAAGATGACAGGGAAAAACGGGAGTACCCGGAGAGAAACCTGTCCTACCTCCGTTTGTCCAGCACAAATCTCACATGGAGTGACCGGAATTTGAACTACGGTATCCAGCGGTGAGAGGCCGGCGCTCTGCCACCTGAGCCACAGAGACTTCTCGACTACAAATATATAATTTCATGAAATTACCGTCACGAGGTCTATGTTGAGAGTAATACAATATCGATGTTCATCAGTACGTACTTAACTTGAGCATTTATAGATACAAAAGAATCCTCTGTCTGTTGATACAATTGATTCTACACCAGTTATAATTTCTGTACGGAAGACTACGGCGAAAACAATCCTTATAAATATAAAAATTATCTGAAAGGACGATTGATATATATTATGGGGCTTTCCTTCCTTTTTTTTTGTTTTGTTTATATTGCCTGGAAATAATAAGGCATGTCTTACTGTAAACGAACACAAAATATTGAAAGAGTCTAGAAATATATGTTACACATTTCCAAAACATACATTATCATTATAGACTGTTATGCCTTTCAGCGTTCAGTCTGCAAGCCTCTGTGAATTTGTTAAACGTCGCCACAATCCTCTACTTGCAACTAATGCTGTGGCCTCATTTAGTTCTAAACCTCTTATCTTTAAATCGTTAGAAACTGAGTCCAACTACCGTCGTCTTGGTCTCCCTCTACTTCTCTTACCCTCCATAAGAGTCCATTATTCTCCTAGGTAACCTATCCTCCTCCATTCGCCTCACATGACCCCACCACCGAAGCCTGTTTATGTGTACAGCTTCATCCATCGAGTTCACTCCTAAATTAGCCTTTATCTCCTCGTTCCGAGTACCCTCCTGACACTGTTCCCATCCGTTTGTACCAGCACATTCTCGCTACTTTCATGTCTGTTACTTCTAACTTATGAATAAGATATCCTGAGTCCACCCAGCTTTCGCTCCCGTTAAGCAAAGTTGGTCTGAAAACAGACCGATGTAAAGATAGTTTCGTCCGGGAGCTGACTTCCTTCTTATAGAATACTGCTGATCGCAACTGCGAGCTCACTGCATTAGCTTTACTACACCTTGATACTATCGCACTTACTATATTACCATCCTGAGAGAACACACAACCTAAATATTTGAAACTAGCAAGATAACCGTGCTTCGCTACGGTATTATACCGAAATTTATAATTGAATTGTTTTATATATATAATCCGCCGAAATTCGCGATCTGACTCGTTTTCTGCGAGAATCCACCAAAATTCCCGATCTGACTGGTTTTCTATTATTGTACGGCACGTTTCCTCACATTTTTCAATCTTCCTTTCCAGCAATCGATTTCGTACATCCCGGGCTAGGCTCAGGTATTCCTCCCGGTCAGTTGGGTCCGTAAATCTTTGCCATCCTTTCCTATAATCATTTTTAATATGGATAAAATCCTTCAGGAGATCCGGCGTGGTGTCATATTGGGTGCCTTGGCGGCACTGAACCCGCGGCCGGACTGCATTCTTAGTCATTACCCGTCCAGGAGCCGTTTCCAGCGCGGTCCGCCCATTTGACGACGGTCCGGAACATTATTATTATTATTATTATTATTATTATGTGTTGCTGGAATGGCTGATGGCAGGGAAAACCGGAGTATCCGGAGAAAAACATGTCCCGCCTCCGTTTTGTCCAGCACGAATGTCACATGGAGTGACCGGGATTTGAACCACGGAACCCAGCTGTGAGAGGCCGGCGCGCTGCCGCCTGAGCAACGGAGGATCCTTATAAGTACATTAATAACAGTAAAATCAATTGGTCTCACCTCCTTCTACACCCCACCGCCGTTAAGTTTATTTACCGACAACCCCCCCTCAACCAAAAAAAATTAAAAGAAGGCTTGTTTCTTAATGTTTAAGGGAGATTCCAAACACCAATGTTCACATCTATTACCTTCAGTTTTGTGATATAAGTATCCCCGTAAAAATAATCTACTTTTGTCACTTCATTTCACACTAACCCCCCCCCCCCCCCCCAAAGTGAATTTTCCCGCAAAAAATACTTGTTTCTTTAATAGTAAAGGATCTTCTAAATACCAATTATCACGACTCTAACTTCTTCAGTTTTTGATTTATGTGTCCTCATGAAAGGAATTCAACTCCTTAACACTCCCGCCCTCCAAGATGGTTTCCCGCCCAAAACGCGTTTTTCTTTGTTTTTAAAGGAGATCCAAATACGAATTTTCACATCTGTAATAACTTTAGTTTTTATTAGATGTACGTATTCTCATACAATTAAGCCAATTAATTTTTCAATTCTTCCCCCCCCCCCGCTTTATTGGATTTTAAGAGAATACGTGTACTTTTACTTTTAAAGCAGATTGAAAATATCAAATTTCACGTCTGTAAAATATTCATTTTTGATATATCAGTAGCCTAATTAAAAGAATTCAACACCATTTTCAGTCACTTTTACCCCCCCCCCCCTCCACCCAGGTGATATTTCCGAAAACTAAAAATACATGTTTCTTTATGTTTAATAGAGATAAAAAATACCATTTTTCACTTCTGTAACATGTTATGTTTTCTGGATATACTGTAAAAATTCTCATTTCAAAATTTCACCCCTTTTGAGTTCCCCTTAAGTGGAGTTTCCAAAAACAAATCACCTATGTTTCTTTACATTTACAGGAGGTTCCAAACACCCACGTTTTACGTCTGTAACATTTTACGTTTCCAAGATATTCTGTAGATATAGTCTTTCAAAAATTCACCCCAATTTGTCACTCCTGTTTAACCGCCATTAATTGGATTTTCCGAAAACAAAATATACGTGTTTCTTTATTTTTAAAGGAGATTCTAAATACCAATTTTCACATCTACAACCTTTAAAAGTTTTGAGATATAGATACACTCATTTTAAAATATTACCCCCCTTTCACCCCCTCCCTTAATTGGATTTTCCAGGGGAAAAAATACTTGTTTCTTTATTTTTAAAGGAGATCCCAAACACCGATTTTCAGGTCTGTAATATCTTCAGTTTCTGAGATATAAGTAGCCTCATTAAAGGCATTCAACCCTTTTTCCACCCCTTTTTTCCTCCTATTGCGATTTTCCGAAAAAAAAAAAAAATACGTGTTTCTTTATTTTTAATGAAGATTCTAAATACCAGTTTTTACATCTACAAACTTTAAAAGTTTGGAGATAGAGATTCACTCATTTTAAAAATTCACCCCCTTTTCACCCTCCCATTAATTGGATTTTCCGAAAACAAAAAAATACGTGTTTCTTTATTTTTAAAAGAGATCAAAAGTACCAATTTTCAGGTCTGTAATATCTTCAGTTTCTGAGATATAAGTACCGGTATCCTGATTGAAGGCATTCAACCCATTTTTCCCCATTTTCACCCTTTTTCACCCCTCCTATTGGGATTTTCAGAAAACAAAAAAATACGTGTATCCTTATTTTAAAAGAAGATTTTAAATACCAATTTTTACATCTGTAAACTTTTAAAGTTTTGAGATATAGATACACTCTTTTTAAAATTTCACCCCCCTTTTCACCCCCTTAGCGACGGAATATCAAAAAATCCTCTCTTAGCGAGCACCTACATCTTAATATGAATATATCCCCAAAATTTCATTTCTTTATGTCCAGTAGTTTTGGCTCGGCGATGATGAATCAGTCAGTCAGTCAGTCAGTCAGTCAGGACAAGTTACTTTATATATATAGACTAGCAAGGTACCCGTGCTTCGCTACGGTATTATACTGAAATTTGTAATTGAATGCTTATTGTTTTAGATATATAATCCGCCGAAATTCGCGGTCTGACACGTTTTCAGCGAGAATCCACCAATATTCCAGATCTGACTCGTTTTCCATTAGATTACGCCACGTTTCCTCCCATTTTTCAATCTTCCTTTCCAGCAATCGATTTCGTACTTCCCGGGCTAGGCTCAGGTATTCTTCCCGGTCAGTTGGGTCCGTAAATCTTTGCCAGACCGTATTTTATTTTAATCATTTTTAATCTGGATAAAATCCTTCAGGAGATCCGGCGTGGTGTCATATTCGGTGCCTTGGCGGCACTGAACCCGCGGCCGGACTGCATTCTAAGTCATTACCCGTCCAGGAGCCGTTTCCAGCGCGGTCCGCACATTTGACGACGGTCAGGAACATTATTATTATTATTATTATTATTATTATTATTATTATTATTATTATTAATGTTATTCTTCTTCTTATTATTATTATTATGTGTTGCTGGGATGAATGATGACAGGGAAAACCGGAGTATCCGGAGAAAAAGCTGTCCCGCCTCCGTTTTGTCCAGCACGAATGTCACATGGAGTGACCGGGATTTGAACCACGGAACCCCAGCTGTGAGAGGCCGGCGCGCTGCCGCCTGAGCAACGGAGGATCCTTATAAGTACATTAAGAACAGTAAAATCAATTGGTCTCACCTCCTTTTACACCCCACCGCCGTTAGTTTTTACTGCCAACCCCCCCCCCCCCCCAAAATTAAAAGAACGCGTGTTTCTTTATGTTTAAGGGAGATTCCAAACACCAATGTTCACGTCTATTACCTTCAGTTTTGAGATATAAGTATCCCCATAAATATAATTTACTTTTGTCACTTCATTTCAAACTACTTCCCCCCCCCCCTAGTGAATTTTCCCGCAAAAAATACTTGTTTCTTTAATAGTGAAGGATCTTCTAAATACCAATTATCACGACTCTAACTTCTTCACTTTTTGATTTATGTGTCCTCATGAAAGGAATTCAACTACTTTACACTCCCGCCCCCCAAGATGGTTTCCCCCTCAAAACGCGTTTTTCTTTGTTTTTAAAGGAGATCCAAATACGAATTTTCACGTCTGTAACAACTTTAGTTTTTATTAGATGTATATATTCTCATACAATTAAAGTCAATTAATTTTTCAATTCTTTCACCCCCTCCCCCCGCTTCATTGGATTTTCCGAGAATACGTGTTTCTTTACTTTTAAAGCAGATTGCAAATATCAAATTTCACGTCTGTAACATCTTCATTTTTAAGATATCAGTAGCCTAATTAAAAGAATTCAACACCATGTTCAGTCACTTTCACCCCCCTCCACCCAAGTGGTATTTCCGAAAATTAAAAATACACGTTTCTTTAGGTTTAATAGAGATAAAAATACCATTTTTCACTTCTGTAACATGTTAAGTTTTTTTAGATATGCTGTAAAAATTCTCATTTTAAAATTTCACCCTTTTTGGGTTCCCCTTAAATGGAGTTTCCAAAAACAAATCACCTATGTTTCTTTACATTTACAGGAGATTCCAAACACCCGCTTTTTACGTCTGTAACATTTTACGTTTCCAAGATAATCTTTCAAAAATTTACCCCAATTTGTCACTTCTGTTTAACCGCAATTAATAGGATTTTCCAAAAACTAAAAAAATACGTGTTTCTTTATTTTTAAAGGAGATCCCATATACAAATTTTCAGTTCTGTAATATCTTCCGTTTCTGAGATATATGTATCCTCATTAAAGGCATTCAACCCATTTTTCACCCTTTTACACCCCTCCTATTGGGATTTACAGGAAACAAAAAAATACGTGTTCTTTTATTTTTAGAGGAGATTCTAACTACCAATTTTTACATCTGTAAATTTTAAAGTTTTAAGATGTAGACACATTCATTTTAAAAAATTCACCCCCCTTTTCACCCCTCAATATTTGGATTTTCCAAAAACGAAAAAATACGTGTTTCTTTACATTTAAAGTAGATCCCAAATACCAATTTTCAGGTCTGTAATATCTTCAGGTTCTGAAATATAAGTAGCCTCATTAAAGGCATTCAACCCATTATTCGCCCTTTTACACCCTTCCTATTGGGATTTTCCGAAAACAAAAGAATACGTGTTTCTTTATTTTTAAAGGAGATTCTAAATACCAATTTTTACATCTATAAACTGTAACAGTTTTGAGATATAGATACACTCATTTTAAAAAATCACCCCCTTTTCACCCCCCCATTAACTGGATTTTCTAAAAACAAAAAAATACGTGTTTCTTTATTTTGAAAGGAGATCCCAAACACCAATTTTCATGTCTGTAATATCCTCAGTTTCTGAAATATAAGTAGCCTCATCAAAGGCATACAACCCATTTTTCACCCCTTTTCACCCCTCCTATTGCGATTTTCCGAAAACAAAAAAATAATTGTTTCTTTATGTTTAATGAAGATTCTAAATACCAATTTTTACATCTGCAAACTTTAAAAGTTTGGAGATATAGATTCACTCATTTTAAAAATTCACCCCCTTTTCACCCTCCCATTAATTGGATTTTCCAAAAACCAAAAAATACGTGTTTCTTTATTTTTAAAAGAGATCAAAAGTACCAATTTTCAGGTCTGTAATATCTTCAGTTTCTGAGATATAAGTACTGGTATCCTGATTAAGGGCATTCAACCCATTTTCCTCATTTTCACCCCTTTTCACCCCTCCTATTGGGATTTTCTGAAAACAAAAAAATACGTGTTTCCTTATTTTTAAAGAAGATTCTAAATACCAATTTTTACATCTGTAAACTTTTAAACTTTCGAGATATAGACACACTCATTTTAAAATTTCACCCCTCTTTTCACCCCCTTAGCGAAGGAATATCCAAAAATCCTCTCTTAGCGAGCACCTACATCTTAATATGAATATATCCCCAAAATTTCACTTCTTTACGTTCAGTAGTTTTGGCTCTGCGATGATGAATCAGTCAGTCAGTCAGTCAGTCAGTCAGGACAAGTTATTTTATATATATAGATTATCTACCTGTTCTAGCTTTGTATCACCAATCTGACATTCAATTCTGTTGAATTTATTACCTACTGACATCAATTTCCAAAAATGTATTTTAAAATTTTCTATGACAGTATAAATCGGATTGTAATTTATTTATATTTAATATCTTATTAAAGTCTGAAAAATATTGGACATATGCCGATTTAAGAAAAGCTGTAGTTACATTCGGCATCCTATCTTAATGCACTAAACTTATATTTCATAGTGTTTCCAGAAAATTGCAAACTATAATTATTTTAGGTATAGAAATATTCTTTAACGTAATGGAATTATTATGACGCTAAAAAATTATTGGGCTCTGATGGATTTAGTAGTGCCGTACTGCAGTCAAGGACGAGTATGAAATATTTAGCAGTTTGTCTCTTTCGTTTGTTTTGTTACTGTCTCCACAAACAAAACCATACACTTCTCTGTTCACATGTTCCAAGGAAATCACACCTTTTAACTCCAATGAACTTTGTGGAGTAACTCTTAAAGTTCAAATGCTTGAACAGCAAATTCCTTCACGTATGTTTAATATCTGAAAGGTTACGGCGGTGCACAAGGTTCCTCGGTGTTATGCTGTTTACTCATGCGGTAAAAGGAAAGTAAAACGAACAGGATAATGTATTCCATGAAGATAGGCGTTCAGAGCTGGAAAGATCTCTAACGAATTTGAAAGACTTTATGAAAAATCGAGGAGAAAAATCTAGTTCAGTCCGTTGGCACTCAAGAGTGCTTAAATATAAGTGACCCGTGCCAGTAGATTCACTCGCAAGTTATTGGACCCCTTTTTAACAGCGATTTTTGAGGATAGCATATCTAAAAGTGACGTTATCTAGAGCCCTCTGGATTTGAACATGCATCTTCCACAATCCGGATGCATTAACTGTTTTCATTAGGACTGCCGGCATATGATGGTATCACCTTAAACTCTTTTACAATTAACCGGCAGGCTATTTAGATATCTCCAAGTTATTAAGTGAATTGCTTGGAATGCTCTTGGGGATTCTCAGAGCGCTCTCTGAACCTTCTGGTTAGTTTTGAATTATTGAACTATTATTATTATTATTATTATTATTATTATTATTATTATTATTATTGATATAGTTCAGTTTTTCGAAGTTTACACTTGTTATTAAAGCGTGCAAAAATAGTGAAACTAAAGAACGTTCTTACATTGATACATTTGTATTTGTAGTAGATCTCCAGTTTTCGGAATAGTTTATTATACTTCACTGACATCCATTTTTAAACTGGTGTAGTTACAGACTGCCATAAAGTAGAGTTTTTAATTTGGTGAATATGCGCTAGGAGAGGCATCCGGCCTTAAACCCTTAGTCTTAGCCGAAACCCCAAATGAGCAATTGCTGCTACTGCTGACATAAGTAAGTTCGACAAAGTCTTTTGTTAACTAGGTGTATATGGACGTTGAAAGACAGCTATAATGGGTCTGTACGTTTCTTTTAGGTATACATTCACTCCAATTGACTGTTAAACGCGATGTTTCGAACGTACTACATATTTGTTTAATATGTACCGCACGCAATGTAAGTTCAATACCCGCTTTCATGCAAATTGTTTGTGAATCAATGTGTTTGTGGCCCTCACAAGGGCCGATTAATTAGCAGACCGGACACATAAAGACCGGAAATCATAGGAACACAACTGCCCTGACAATGTTTTATCGCAGCAAATGCTCGATATAATGACCGTTTTAGTTTATAGGCCTACACATTCGGGCCCGGTGTCCAGTAGATCATCTTGAGCGCTGAAACTTCCAGGTGTAATTGCTCAGCAGGCGTTCGTGATGAGTTGCCGGAGCTCGTCATGGTTTTCCGGCACTTCAGTGTAAACGACGTTCTTCAAATGTCCCCACAACGGCGTTAAATCCGGCAATCTGGTGTGGGCCAAGAAACAGGGCCTTCTCGTACTATCCATTTCCCTGGCAGTTCCTCGTGCAGATGGTTACCAATGGGCAAAGTCGAATGTGGTAGAGCCCCACCCTGTTGCAACCACATCGTCAAACGATCGTGCAAGGGCACATCCTCCAGCAGCAGTGGGAGTTCCTGACGCAGAAAGTACAGGTAGCCTGGTCCCGTCCAATGGCTCTCAAAGAAATAAGGTCCACTCAGGCGATCTCCCAAGATTCCACACCAAATATTCACTTTCCATCGTGCTTGATGGGCCGCCTGTCGCACCCGGTGAGGATTGTTCGGACTCCAATAGTGCATGCTGTGGCGATTGACGTTCCCATTATTGTGGAAGCGCGATTCGTCCGAGAACAAGATACGCGATACGAATGTTGCATCATTGTCCAGCCTGCCTAACAGCCGCCGACAGAACTCAATTCGAGCTTCGAAATCCCACCCATGGAGCTCTTGGTGTAGCTCAAGATGGTATGGGTGAAATTTATGTTCGTGCAGTATTCGCCAGACGGACGGCTAGCTGGTGTTCACCTGACGTGCAATCGCCCTTGTACCGACGTGTGGATTATTACGAGCTGCCTCCAGAACGGCCTCTTCTGTTTCACCCGATGTAACGGGCCTATCGTGGACTGGTGGCTGGACGGAAATCACGCTTCTTGTCCTTAGGTATCTTTCAACACGGCGGAATGTGGTAGCAGCCAGGTGTCGCCTGTCGGGATTCCGTTCCTAGTACAGACGTAGTGCCTCGCAAGCGTTTGGTGTTGCTTCCCCATAAATAAGGAGCATGTCAACGTATTCCTCTGTGGAAAACATGCCGAATGATAGCAGATATTACAGTACATTCAGGCCCTAACCAGTGGAGTATGCGCAGGGCACAAGATGAATAACAGCGTCATTCTACTGTTTGAATGTGGTAAACGTGGGCCCGTATTTACGTATTCAAACATCATACCGATGCAAAATATTTGAACGTTGCAGGATTCGAACCTCCGCTGGCACATTTTGTCGATTGCTAGGCGAACGCCTAACCACATCAGCTACGCTACACTACTGGAAATATGCTGGTAGTACGACGAGAGCAAAGTATATAAGCCATCCGGTTCTGTGTTTAAGACATTAGTAACTGCACTGTTACCTGGTTTTATTCATTGATTCCCCTCTTCGCTACACCCGGTCACGAGGCACGATACATTAACAAAGTTTCATGGTAAAAGGACGTTGCTACATGATTTTAAGGTATCATGTCTTGCGGACGGATGATATAACATTTCGCTACGGTTGATGGTGCAAAATGTGCTCAATGAATATTAGTACCATACAGTACGCCTGCAGGGCAATAACACCCCTATAACCACGTGCACGTTAGTTGGGCTGCAGCAAACGATATTGGAAGGGGCTGCTAAATCACACTGTATATTCCATGCGGAATAGTTGAACCCAACATATATTAATACAAATTTTAATAGTTTACATAATGGACAAGCCTGAATTCGGTACATTTTGGCGACGATTCCTGTAACAGGAAATGTAGATAACTTTTCCACTGAGTGATTGATACAGTGGAATATTGCAGGGGTCACGGTGCTCCTATTTTAATTTTCTCCTGTTTAATGTTGTAACGACTTGTTGTGAATTTATGGAGATCTGATCTTTTATAGTTGTTTTATCTCTTTAAGTTAAAATTTTGCATATCGTCTTAATCCTAATAAAGTATAAATTTTGGTGTTGTATAACAGTACCGGTGTCCGCCTCTGTGGTGTAGTGGTTAGCGTGATTAGCTGCCACCCCCGGAGGTCCGGGTTCGATTCCCGGCTCTGCTACGAAATTTGAAAAGTGGTACGAGGGCTGGAACGGGGTCCACTCAGCCTCGGGAGGTCAACTGAGTAGAGGTGGGTTCGATTCCCACCTCAGCCATCCTCGAAGTGGTTTTCCGTGGTTTCCCACTTCACCTCCAGGCGAATGCCGGGATGGTACCTACCTTAAGGCCACGGCCGCTTCCTTCCCTCTTCCTTGTCTATCCCTTCCAATCTTCCCATCCCCCTACAAGGCCCCTGTTCACCATAGCAGGTGAGGCCGCCTGGGCGAGGTACTGGTCATACTCCCCAGTTGTATCCCCCGACCAAGAGTCTGAAGCTCCAGGACACTGCCCTTGAGGCGGTAGAGGTGGGATCCCTCGCTGAGTCCGAGGGAAAAGCCGAACCTGGAGGGTAACCAGATGATGATGATGATGATGATGATGATGATGATAACAGTACCGGTACGTGATTCTTATTGCTCCATTTTCTCTCGCAGAAATCATCTAGTTCCCGACTTTAGGCTTTTCGATCTCGTAAATTATTAGAATATGTAAAAAAAAAAAAAAAGTATGAAGAGATGCATATTCAAAAGGACTCTTCTTTTTCATCGTAGTATTTTTCCGTTAGTACATGGTCTGCTTTGTGGATCTTGTTACGTCACTTAACACGGACACCTGCATCGTCTGGTCGTAGATTGTTTTCAGATCTTGATTTACAGTATCCTGCCATCTTTGTTTAGGTTGTCCACCTAGACTTGCGATAGATTGTAAACTGCCTTTACAACTGTGTTAAATGCAAGTCTCTGGACATGAATCATGACCTTCTCAGCGATTGCTGCCGCACTAGTACGCTGCCTGATGTCATTCCTAACGTGATCAAGTAAAGAAATGTTCATTATCCTCCGAAATATGTTCATAGTATTGGGGGAAGTGTTCTACACTTTTAGTGGTAGCCCAGCACTCGGTGTTATCTAATGCAATAGGTCTTCCAATGGTCCGGTACACCTCTGATTTCAAATTTTTCAGCATTTGATGATGATGATGATAGTTGCTTTACGTCACACCGACACAGATAGGTCTTATGGCGACGATGGGATAGGAAAGGGCTAGGAGTGGGAAAGAAGCGGCCTTGTCCTTAATTAAGGTACATTCCCAGCATTTGCCTGGTGTGAAAATGGGAAGCCACAGAAAGCCATCTTCAGGGCTGCCGACAATGGGGTTCGAACCCACTATCATCCGGATGCAAGCTCACAGCTGTGCGCCCCTAACCACACGGCCAGCTCGCCCGGTTTTCAGAATTTGATGGAATTCCACAAGGAATATGTCTTTACAATGATGCATACTCAATTACGACCACTAAGTATACAAAAAATAAATTACTGCTTAAGTAAAACAATAGAATGTATAACATTCTGCCTTCTCTTCGCGTACACCTTCATCTTACACAGACGGAATTTTCCCAAGTCATTAGTTACGCTATATGTAAAATATTACTGTAGTATTAATGTTAATGGCGCGTGGCCTCCGGACAGCCCTGGTGGAAGTCATTCGAGTTGACGTCCTGTAGGCGACCAGCGCATCTGTGAGTATGTGCCCATACCTAAAATGATTTCTAATGTTGAGGAAGGCACATATCCACAGCCCCCAAGCCTGAGGAATAAGTCAATGAAAGATCAAATTCCCGGGATGGCCGGGAATCGAACCCGGGACCCCTTAGACTAAAGCCAAGCACGCTAACCATTTAGCTATAGAACCGGACAAAATACATTTGTGTCCTCTTCCCGAGGTGGCGCAGGTCTTTTCAGGCACACCCCCAATGGCCGCGACCTGCGTGTACCATTTAAACCACAGACCAGCACTCCTGCCAAACTTAAATTACCGGGAATCGAAGCCGGGCCACGGAGGACGGAGCTAATAGTGTTAACCGCTACGCTACAGAAGTGGACATCAGTATAGTATACGGTACTAAAATGTAATTTTCAGTGTCCGCCTCTGTGGTGTAGTGGTTAGCATGATTAGCTGCCACCCCGGAGGCCCGGGTTCGATTCCTGCCTCTGCCACGAAATTTCAAAAGTAGTGCGAGGGCTGGAACGGGGTCCACTCAGCCTCGGGAGGTCAACTGAGTAGAGGGGGGGGGGGGTCGATTTCCTCCTCAGCCATCCTGGAAGTGGTTTTCCGTGGTTTCCCACTTCTCCTCCAGGCAAATGCCGGGATGGGCAGAGCGGAACCGTTTACTATATTGCTACCCCTGTTCAGCATAGCAGGTGAGGCAGCCTAGGCGAGGTACTGGTCATCCTCCCCAGTTGTATCCCCGACCCAATGACACACACTCCAGGCCACTGCCCTTAAGGCGGTAGAGCTGGGATCCCTCGCTGAGTCCGAGGGAAAAACCGACGCTGGAGGGTAAACAGAAGAAGAAGAAGAAGAAGAAGAAGAAGAAGTCATGTTCAGTGCTTTCGCTGTTCTTAATATGTCTACATAATAATATGATCTTAGCTACCGTATGAAGGTAATTTGACGCCATTTGGGCTGCCTGTGTATCAGTTTCGACGTTCTGTTTTGCTTCACCAGATGGCAGAGAAACTAGAACTCTGTTGGGCAATCTGCAGCAGAGTGTAAATTTTCTTAGGTAAATGCCAAATATGTCACTGGAGACCTTTTATATCACGACTTCTTGCAACATAGAGTGTCAAATGGACTTTTTCTCCGCCCTTTAAAAATCCGAATATCTCTTCCGGATTTCAACCTACGATTTTGGGATCCAGAGGCTGACATAGATAGAGCGAAAGGTGTCCGTGACAATAGTTTCATCGTGCTTCAGGGATTACTTCATCTTTTCTTGGGAATTACGTCCAGTCCTTGACCGATATGTTGTACCAATCTCAGTTCTGCTAATTTCAGGTTGTTTCAGCTGTACGTGGGCGTAGTTTCAGAGGTGTTGGCTATTCAGAGCGGAACGGTTTACTGCAGTATATTGCTAACAGTTTATTGAAACTGCCTGTGACTTTCTCCCGGGCGGGAGACCTCTGGACCTAGTGCTACACGGTGATGCAAGGCAAGGCGAGGAAGTGCTGTTAGTACCGTTACTGGGCCTGTCTGCTCTTCAGGAATGCTGCCAGAAGGCCACGAAGTACCAGCCTCTTGGCCTCGGGCTCTAGAACACCGTAGTGACACAGTCTTCTGACGTGTTCACATGATTGGATTCGTTGATACATTAGCAATATCTCGCATACTTCGACTACAAGGAGAAGAAAAGTCATATTAATCAGTATTGATCAACCAAAAATACAGTTTTCTTTGAATTTAGTTTACGTCGTACCGACACAGATCATATGGCGATGATGGGATAGGAAAGAGTTAGGAGTGGGAAGGAAGCGGCCATGGTGTTAACTAAGATGCATCCTCAGCATTTACCCGGTGTGAAAATAGGAAAGCACAGAAAACAATCTTCAGGGCTGCTCACAGTGGGGTTCAAACCTACTGTCTCCCGAATGCAAGCTCACAGCTGCGCGACCGTAACCGCACGGCCAGCTCTTTTGGTACCGTTAAATTTTGTTAAATGAAACTGGTGGGAGTGATGAAGACCTCGGATATTCGATTACGGTACAGCTCTTAATGAAGAGAAGTATGTAATATCGCTGTTGTCAGAATAGAACGACATTAGCAATTACAACCACTTTGATGCCGTTATCTCGGTCACTAAAGCAATAATGAAAGAGATGGGCTGAACAAATAATTTCCAACAATCGTCGTAAAAATGTAGGACAAGGACCTTCTACTTACCTTGTTAATGCTAAATCGCCTTTGCACAGTTCGAAGCACTGTGCGGGTTCCTCGTAACTTTGTCTAGCTACTTTGTACAATTCTAATGAGCAGTGACGGAATAAATGTATCGCTTTTATCTTACTTATAACTGCCTGGGTGAATAAGGGGTTGAACATAAACCTCATGTTCCATAGGTTTAAATTTCTTGTCTGTCTACATTGCTGAATTTTTTATATTTTTAATAGAAAATACCACGTGTATCTTCAATTGTTTGTGCGAAAACATGTATTCTTTCTTTTTATAATGGACTTGGGATATCGTGGTGAACATTTTCATACATATAGTTTGTATGTCTGTAGGCTTGTTATGGTGTGTATAACTAGTTGAACTGTAGTTAGGAAGGAGGTGGTTGAATCTTGTGTAACACTCATATTAACTTAGGTTGAATTTATCCCTTGTAATGACTCAAACTAGTATTTAATTCGCAACATTGTAGGTTCCCAACTGGCTAACCCGGCTCGATTCCAGGAAACTCCCTAGCTAATAAATTCCAGTCATGTTTTCCTCCATTACCTCGGTTGATTGCCGGATGAGTCGCAGATATATTGTAATTATTTCTACCAATATCATCGTTGCAGAGAGAGAGAGAGAGAGAGGGAGTAGTAGTAGTAGTAGTAGTAGGCCTACAGTGTTTCTTAAAATTTCGTCAGTTTGGATTTTTTCAAACTATATTTAAGAATCCCGCTGCGATCCTTTCAATGGTATAAAACCATCTATAGGTTGTTAATAGCTGCCTTTGTTTCTTTTTTTTTTCTTTTTTTTTTTTCTGTCACAAACGAAGAAGACTGAATTTTGATACTTCTTAGCTTACTACACAAACCCATCCTGATTTAGAGATATAGATTGAGGGGATCCAGAGTTGAAGAACTATCACAAGCTAATCATTCACATTATGAAGATCCTTTAGTGAAGACTACGGATCCAAAAATGGAACGATATTTTATTCCTGTCGCATTCGTCCCGGTGTTGCAGGTTGTTTTTATACAGGCCGTACATAACGCATCTTGTACATAAGAGTGTGTTTTTACTAGTTTTATAGTGTGATACTCGAAATATACGTATCTCAGGTAATAGAGTGAAAGCCTGAGATAATTTGATTTCCTTTATATATGTGGTGGTGGTGATTATTGTTTTAAGATGAAGTATAATTGTGGAACCATCAGTGCTCGTGAAGTTTCGTATGGAGGGGACACGTCGTGGTTTAAATACAGCCATGGATAATCTATATAAATAAAGGTGTAGGGGTCTGCTGTCTTATTTCCTTTGTTTTGCCAATTTGTCAGATATTTATCCGTTTTAGGTCAAATCCAGAGCGTATCGGTGGGGTTTTTTTTTTCGTGTCTGTTTGTCCGTTTGTTCCACCATCACTGCGAAATGGCTGGATAGATCTCAACCAAACGTTACATTTAGAGTATACTCATCCCGGGGAAGGTTTTGATATGCATATGATTTAAAAATCTTAGAACAGACGGGGACTTACAGGGAAACCAGAACAGTTTTCCTCCATTTTATCTTATATTGATTTTCTGTAAAATATGTGGACTGTATGTGAAACGTCTCTTCATTATAAACAACTTTGGTTATGTTTGTAATTTAGCTTCCTCTTCAAATAACGGAGGAAATTACTATTTTCTGCGGGTATCATGCTCTGCATTAAGTGACCGACAGACCGACAACGAACCTACAGGTTACCATGGCAACGTCTCTGACTGCTTGCCAGCAGGGAAGTAACGTATTGCTATTTCCGTAATCATTCCTGTAAACTTGTGGTTGATCCTTGGGTAGAAAGCAAGAGAGACGTCAATCGGCCTTTCTGCGGGATATTGGCGGAATATCGTTGGAGGTTATATTCGTCGTCGAATAGCTTAATTAATAATACCTCTTCTTAACTGTTTACATAAGAACCCCTGCGCGTAAATTTCTTCTGTTACCGCCTTCTTATAACCGTAACTCGTACCATCACAATTTATTGAGGAACATTTTATTTTCCAATACATCCACTTGGTATTTACATATTTTTCCTATCCGGCTGTCCTCAGTTATAATCCTATTTTCTATTAATTTCAACTTTCTTAACTGTATCACTTTCTTACTTAATTTCTCCCCATGTGTACAAATGCTAATCCCGATACCTGGACACCCTTTTTTTGAGGAAAAATTCCAAGCTGTTCAAATGTATATCTTTTGGCCCCGGAAAACATCGAAATAAGGACAAATTTTAATGAAGATGCACACCTTCGTTTCGGGATAATTGGTAGCTAAAAGGTAAGTCGTATTATAAAACAGATAGCACAATTGCCGTTCTATTTGGAGAGATCAACAACTTTGGTCCTATGACTTATTGTCGTGTCTCGATTGTTGATACGTTAGATAGCGCTGCATTTCTCTATTATAATCAAATCTTTCGAACTCGATTGTTATTTGCATTAGGGAAAAGGGCCTTTCTTTGTAATGAAAACTCTCGATCCCTATTGTGAATAGCAGTTCCCAAGGGAGCCTGCCATTATAGTAGAAACTCCCGAATTCGATTGTGATTTGCAGTAGGAAATGTGGCCTGCCATTATCTTCAAAACTTCCCCGATGCCTACCTTACATCGGAAACAACATATGGCGTCTTCCTCTTTTTGTTTCTAGGATAGCGCTAAGGGGCATGCAATTTAATATAATCTTACTCACTGCCTTTACAGTAATTTACGGAGAAATCCGTATTCAGTATAGAATACCGTAGTGAAGCACGGGTACATTTGCTAGTATACTCTGAGTCTAAAATACTCACACATATTTGCACATGCAAGTATAAACAATAAAAGACAATATGTCAAAACACACCTAGGTTTACTTTCTCATTAATTCCTACAGTATGTCAGATGCACCCTTCTTTCTTTAGCAGTAGTAAATCTCTCGATCATAGCCTGCGCAAGAAGTCAGAAGATTTTGTTCAGTTCAATTTCATAATTAAAAGGATCTCAAAAATCTGCCGTGAAATATGTGTGCTGAATAGGAAAGTTGTTATAAGTTAGTAAGATAATATCTCGACGATAAAGTAATTGACATGACGAAATTTAGCTATAGGCTAACCAAAATAATCTGGAAGAGGATTTGTAAAGGAGGGCAACTGAAGCCCGAGGTTGAACCAGAAAACTCACTGTTTAAACGTCAGAAGGTTATTTAAACATAGGAAGGGTTTTAAGACATTTGATTTGTTTATCATCAACAGTCATTACTCCTCCAGTTAGATGATATAAATACAAATATATCAATACTAATAATAATAATAATAATAATAATAATAATAATAATAATAATAATAATAATAATAATAATAATAATAATAATAATATGCACACACTTACAGAATACACATGGAAGAAGAGAACATGAGAACAGAACAGTATTTATAGTTTGAAATGACCGATAGATAAAATAATTTAATCCTCAGTTACCAGACACACAGGACAGGATACCAGGAACTCTATGAGGCTTCCATAAGATGTCTAGGAATTTCACTATCCCACCAATTCTATTCAGGGATCTTAGGGCCTGCATAAACCAAGAGTTCCTATATGATTCAGGTTTGCAACTGGGTAAGTGAAAGGCGACTGTCTATCTGGTGTTACGGGAAGGAACATGAATTGGTAGCAACTGGAGTACAGTAAATTAGGGCAATCACATTATTTTGCGTATGAAACTTGCATTAATATACATGCGCCGAGTTCTAATTGGCTCAGTGTGCATCTTCCTACAAAAAAAAAGAGCATTATCTGTCGATGACAGCATGATACACAAACACCTTGTACTGTATATTGTAGCTTATATGATTTGTGTATGATAATGCTGGATTTAGAATTTCTTGTAATGTTTTCTTTTCGGGGAATTGCTTGTTGTACTCTTGTTGAGTTGTACTTGTTGCTGTTGGATAATATTTTTTACTTTACTTTATTGTCACACTGTTGTAAGTGATCATTGCCATGGCATTTTTCCTAGTTGCGATGTATTTCTTAGTAATAATAAGATAATGATCCACTTTGAGAACCTGACCTGTATTAACTCTAGGGCATTAATTATTGCTGTGAAGCTTTCCACACTTCAGAGCAGTGCTCTAGACTAGACCGTATAATTGAGAAATACAGGGTTTTCAATTATTATTATTATTATTATTATTATTATTATTATTATTATTATTATTATTATTATTATTATTATTATTATTATTATTAGCGTATGATGTGTACATGACAATCAGAATATACAAACATAATACAAAATATACAAATATACAAATTGGTGACAGCACCAGGACTTCACTTTTATATTTTAATGTCCAGATTTTTTATCCATGTAATCACTTCTGGTGTTTCTTCAAAAAATTCCTCCACAGAGCCAGGAAATGCACGTAGGGGGCTCTCTTGAACTATGTGCTTGATAGACTGCACTTGAGCACCACAGTCACAGCAGGGAGAATCTACCCATCCCCACAGATGTAAGGCTGCGCCAGTCCTACCGACACAACATCGGATCCTGTTCAGGGTTGACCAAACAGCACGGGGCAGATTAAAGCCAGCCAGTTTCATGCTGGGGTTTTCAATGAGACAACAGATTTAAGTCTTTGAATTATTTTCAGGATACATAACTTCTTAAATGCCGTATTGACGATATTTAACACATGATCATTGAAAGTTAAACCATTTTGATCATTAAAAAGAAGACCAAGATTATGAATTTTGGTAATACTCTTTAATTATTGACCCTTTATATAATACTTGAATGCATAAACTTGCGATTTTCTCATGAAGACTCTTGCACTGCACGCCAGATTATTTACGGTTAAATGTCACTTATTGCACCAATCACTCATATTATTTATATCTGACTGTAACAATTCAGTCACTCATGTTTCCAATTACCCTGTAGACTTTAAGGTCATCAGAATAGAGTAGGTAGTTGTTCGAATGGATTTATGATGGCAGATCGTTACCAAATGGAAGGAAATACAAAGGTCCCAGTTATAAATCTTGCGGAACTTTAGACATGGGCTAATAAGAACGAGAAATGACCCTCGTATTTTACTGAATACCTACTGTCGTAAAGATAACACTTACCCCATTCAAATAAGCTTACATGAATGCCGTATGCTGACATCGTAGTCAGTAGAGCATTATGATATACAGAGGCATAAGCTCTGGAAAAGTCCGTGTACACGGCATCAACCAATTTGCAATTATTGTCCAGGGCGCTAGAGATAAAGCGGGAGTACACAGCAAACTAAACCATGCTGGATAACATTAACTAAACCGCTGACTTCACTGTAAACGCTTTGAGCACGCCCCTTTCCGCTACTTTTAGTGAAAGAACTACTGGTCTCTAAATGACAAAGACCTGTCACCTTTCTTGAAGACTGGAATAACATACCCTTTTTCCATTCGTACGGGAAATTGCGTATACGAACAGACCGGTTGATTATCGTGGCTAGTGGGATTGCAGCTCCTCAGCACACTCACGTAACACAATTCCTGGAATGTGGTCTGGACCACACGACTTCTTCGTATCCACTTTGCAGACTTCCGATGCCGAAGTTATCAACTGATGATGAATTCTCCGTTCAGTGTAAGAATTACACGGAACGCTGGGTGAATGAAGTTTTTGGAGTCAGCGAAATAATTCATTTCTTTCACTGAACTAATCTACTTGTCCCAATTAATTATCATAGAGAGTAGCCATGACTATCATGTATTGGAAATCATAGATGGATATAACCAATATTGTACGTCTACCACAGTCCCAATTCTTGATGCAGGATCGGGGATTTTAAAAATCGTCAGCTTATCCCAGCTATTTCTATGGTCGTTGGAGCCACCCAGGCTCATTTCTTCGTTTGGCTGGGGGTTTAACACCGGATGCCCTTCCTGACAACACGTGATTTTTGAGATGAAAATCTCAACCCAGGATCGACGGGATTCGAAACCCAGGCATCCCGGAATATCACCAACGTTACTCCTAAGAAAATCGGTGGGAAGTTGTAAGATCCATTTCCATCAGCTTGCGTTCGGGAGATATTGGGTTCGAACCCACTGTCGGTAGCCCTGAAGATGGTTTTCCGTGGTTTCCCGTTTTCACACCAGGCGAGTGCTGGGGATGTACCTTAAGGCCACGGCCACTTCCTTCCCACTCCTAGGTCTTTCCTATTCCATCGTCGCAATAAGACCTATCTGTGTCGGTGCGACGTAAAGCAAATTGTAAAATAATGTTAATAATAATAATAATAATAATAATAATAATAATAATAATAATAATAATAATAATAATAATAATAATGAAAAATTGACATTTTGGCCGCCTGAGTATCAGTTCCGACCCATTATAACTTTCTTAGTCGCCAACTTCACAAATTATAACCACATTAAATCATACGACTTAGGTCTGTAATTAGTTATATTATTACATATATATTAAGGTTGGACATATATAATGAATTAATTATCAAGCCGCATAATGTGGTTAAGTGTAAGAGAGGGCCCAGAGCCCTAACTTCGCTACAAATAAATAAAAATTAATAAGCGCATGTGCATTTTGTACGGAATACTACGGAGTGGTACGTTTCGCGCAGTAGTTTTCCAGTAGTTTTTATATTTCTTATAACTGCAAAATTGAGTTCCGTGGTTTCCCATTTTCACACTAAACTGTACCTTAATCTAGGCCAAGGTCGCTTTCTTCCCTGTCCTAACCTTGCCGACTATGTTTATATTATCGTCACGGGACTTCCAGTTTTACATGGAATCCGACCCACAGGGATTGGCCTTTCCTGTGTAAAATTTACACATGCACTGACCGGGATTCGAACAGCGGCTGCCTTGGAGAGAAACCAATAACTATTCCACTTGGCTATCAACCTCCTCCTGTTTAAGAGGTCCATACTAGAAGGCAATAATAATTTTGTGTGGCTACCCTTAGCCTATTATAACCCTTGTAAGGCAAACCCTGCGACGAATACGGTATAGGAAACTGCGTGTTATTGTGGTGGAGGATAATCTGTGTGGTGTATGAGTTATATGAATGACAGCACAAACACAGAGTCCAGAGCCAAAGGAATTAACCATTTCATATGTCGCGTGACGATCTTCTTTCTGCACGAGGTCGAAGTATTTAATTCATATCGTATTGTAGATAAATGAACCAGTATTCCGGAATTTTTTTTGTTGGAAATAGCCTGGTATCACTGTACGAAACTTTTGAAAACGCAGATGAATTATAACAGTGCGAGAAAGGATACGACAGGGAGATGTCGGTGTTAATGGAACCTTGCCGGTCGCTTTCCTCCCTGTCCTAACTCTGCCCTATCCCATCGTGACGTAAAATGAATAGGAAACAGTCATATTACGTTGACATTTTGAAAAATCTGTTTTACTCCTGGACTCATAATTATTATGCATCATATTCATTCGCGACGAATGTGTCTATTCCTGTGACGCGAAAGTAGTTAACACAAGGAGACATCACCGCCTTATCACTGTGCGTTTTATTGTTAAATTCAATGCCATTACGTCATTTTACGAATTTAAAGAGATAAGGCACTTACGTTTCGAATGGAACACTTCGGTTTATACATTAGTACAGCCATTCTTGTTTGGTTTTACGTAAGCAGGTTGTTTAATACGTCCAAATAGGGCAGCTAAAACAGCTTTAGTGGTGGATATTATTTGCCGTAAAGAATTTCTGATTTTAGAATTGAATACTCACCAACTGCGACCTCTTAAGACTTACATGGATAAAAAACGTACGGCTACTTTTCTTAAAGCAAAAGTTGGTGTCACTTGGCCATATGACTGAATCCACCGTCATGTCTGTGCTGTATTTCACTCCACAGAATTCACATTTCCTCCTTATCGTCGAATTATGACAGAAGTGCGTGAGGAAAAGAGATGGATAGATTTGAGCTGGACAAAGCGGAGGCGAGACAGGTTTTTCTCCGGGTACTCCGCTTTTCCCTGTCATCTTTCATTCCATCATCACTCACTTTCCAATATCATTTCATACATACATACATACATACATACATACATACATACGTTAGCATTATAGACTGTTATGCCTTTCAGCGTTCAGTCTGCAAGCCTCTGTGAATTTACTAAACATCGTCACAATCCTCTATTTGGAACTAGTGCTGTGGCCTCATTTAGTTCTATATTTCTTATCTTTAAATCGTTAGAAAACTGAGTCTAACCATCGTCGTCTTGGTCTACCTCTACTTCTCTTACCCTCCGTAACAGAGCCCATTATTCTCGCAGGTAACCTAACCTCCATTCGCCTCACATGATCCCATCACCGAAGCCAGTTTATGCGTACAGCTTCATCCATCGAGTTCATTCCTAAATTAGCCTTTATCTCCTCATTCCGAGTACCCTCCTGCCATTGTTCCCACCTGTTTGTACCAACAATCATTCTCGTTACTTTCATGTCTGTTACTTCTAACTTATGAACAAGATATCCTGAGTCTACCCAGCTTTCGCTCCCATAAAGCAAAGTTGGTCTGAAAACAGACCGATGTAAATATAGTTTCGTCTGGGAGCTGACTTCCTTCTTACGGAATACTGTTGATCGCAACTGCGAGCTTAATGCATTAGCTTTACTATTCAATCTCACTTATTATATTACCATCCTGGGAGAATACACAACATAAATACTTGAAATTATCGACCTGTTCTAGCTTCGTATCACTAATGTGACATTAAGTTCTCTTGGATTTCTTACCTACTGACATCAATTTAGTCTTCGAAAGGCTACTTTTCATACCATACACTTTGCACCTATTTTCAAGTTCTAAGATATTAGACTGCAGGCTTTCGGCACAATCTGCCATTAAGACCAAGTCGTTGTGATGTTTGGGACATCACTGTATATTTTTAATTATTGAACTATATATTTAATTGATAAGATGTATATATTTAATCACTGATAGGTCAATTTAAATTAATATGTATATATATATAGGGTTTTTATCATCCATTTCAATCATCATTTCATTTCTTTGTATCGCGGCTATAACGTATTCTGAACGAACAAATTATTGGGTAAAGTATTTCAACATCACGCATATTTATAACTTGCAGTAAACTTTCCAATAGCCGTTGTGAGGTGACCAGAGTCAGCAGGCTAATTCCATCCCAATTCCAGGAAAAGTACGTCATCTATATTACGAGAGACTTTACCCTCTCCACCTCATGAAGAGACAGTTGATACATTATTAACACCCACTTTTCAAACTATGCTTGGGGACGCTTTATTTCAGCGGGAAAGTTCAGCCTATGTGAATGAACGTAATGAAGCAACGTGATGGATGCACAGCTATACATCGGAGAAGGGATGAGACCTCTAATCTTACTGGGCCATGTGATAGGGCTGATGGAAGGAGACTTTTGAACCAATATATACCACCGACAAGGGCTGGAGAGGACACTCTCATACGGACATTCGGGGATTCGGACATTCTGATTCTGATTCTCACGCTTGGAAGATACTCTTACTACGATTCTACGTCTACACATCGGAGAAGATTTTAACTTAGTTCACTTCGCATCTGAGTATATTCTACTCAAAAGTTACTGTCATTGGGACTTGTTATCTCAATGACGAGAGGTAGTCAACGGGAGACCGGTTCTGACTGGTATAGGGGAGGAGAGCTTTTATTATGAATTTAGCTACGCTACTGTTCCGTAATACGGAAGAATACGAAGGTATTCTCTCCATGAACATAACCCATGGTGGTTTTGCACTTAAAATTAGGACTCATTACGACTTTATGCAAGGAGTACAATAGGAAGTGTTAAAGACAGGAAATGTGGATGTAGGACTGGAATCCAACAACAGATGAGGCAGCCTGTACGAGAGATCCACCCATCTTCAGCTTCAAGACAACAGAGTCTACATTTGGTGAGCTTATGGCAAAAGTTACTGCAAGTCTTCGCGCAACAGTTCATTTTCTTAAAGTTAATTTCATTCACTTTTTCTTTTGCTTCCGTAAGTTCAGATTTCGTTAATACGCCGTTACGTCACGTTTTTCATCTTAATAAATAGCTATTTTAATTTGTATTTTATGAAATGATTATTAATGATCCTTAAATTCCAAGTTAGTGTACTTAATGATTTGTGTTCCGTTCACCCCACCCCTGGGAGTTTTTTGAGTCTCATTACGTATTTTTATTATTATTATTATTATTATTATTATTATTATTATTATTATTATTATTAATTATCTACTTTTGTTTTCAAGCCATAAGCTTGAAGACTGGCGCCCTTGGGATACTGTTTCTGGAGAAACCATGACATATCATTTATTTATTTTAATATTAAAGTGACCCGCCACGTTATAATTTTGTCATACATCTGTGGGCCAGGTGGGTACGTCACATCGTCAGCATAGGCCAGACTGCTTACTACATTTCCACCTAACTGAATCCCTCCCTGCCGTTTTATACTTTTCAGCAGATGATCCATGTAAACTACGAACAGCGAAGATGAAAGATTACAACCTTGTCTAACCCCTGTAAGTACCCTGAACCAAGAACTCATTCTACCGTCAATTCTCACTGCAGCCCAATTGTCAACATAAATGCATTTGATTGATTTCAATAATCTACCTTTCATTCCATAGTCCCCCAGTATGGCGAACATATTTTCCCTCGTACCTTGTCATATGCTTTCTCTAGATCTACGAAACATAAACACAACTGCCTATTCCTCTCGTAGCATTTTTCAATTACCTGGCGCATACTGAAAATCTGATCCTGACAGTCTCTCTGTTGTCTGAAACCACACTGGTTTTCTTCCAACTTCCTCTCAACGACTGATCGCACCCTCCCTTCCAATTATTAAATTATTATTATTATTATTATTATTATTATTATTATTATTATTATTATTATTATTATTATTATTATTATTATTATTATTATTATTCATATCCAGCCCCCTCCCAAGGAAACGTCCTATCTACGCCACTGTATGTAATATAATTTTAATTGATCCTATGAATTGTATGGTGTATGGTATTACGACATCGAATGGAAATTGTGTACTTTAAACTTGACAAGTTGAGAAAATGGTTGGAAATGATGTTTCCTGTAATGAAAGAGGTGAAATGTAGGAGAAGCATGTTTTGCCGGCTGAAGCTCTATCCTGAAAGGTCGCTAATGAAAACTACAAGTAATCCTAATCCTTAGTTTTACTTAATTTTGAACTTGGTCCAAATTGTAATAACTAATCATCTATACGAAAAATATTTCATATTTATTGAATGAAACCGTCATACTTTCATAGACATAAAATTGATGTAGCTTTAGATTTCTGGAATTAAAGTGGACACTCATTATTGTGGACATTATAAATGTGGATACAGATGTTTGTAGACTTTATACATGTGGATAAAGGAGGGTGGACATACGTACTGTGGACTCTGAAGAAGTAGGAATTTTGTTAGCGGACTTACCATCCGTGAACCATACTTTGTATAGTTATCACTACCCTCACCAGGGAAGGGTGGTAATGTGAGATTGGTGTTTACCGGGCAAGTTGGTCGTGCGGTTCAGGTCACACAGCTGTGAACTTGCTGTGAACTGGGTTCGAGCCCCACTGTCGGCAGCCCTGAAGATGGTTTTCCGTGGTTTCCCATTTTCACACCAGGCGAATGCTGGGGTTGTACCTTAAGGCCACGGCTGCTTACTTCCCTCTCCTAGGCCTTCCCTATCCCGTCTTCGCCATTAGACCTATCTGTGTTGGTGCATTGTAAAACAAATTTTAAAAGGAATTGGTGTTGAATGTTTTTTTAAGAAACCGTCTCAAATGGGAAGCCGTATCCTTCGTGATTGTTTCTGAGTAAAAATATTTTAACCTGGCACAAGTGATATTTAACGCAGTGAAATTTTCTGCGGAGTTCAGCGCAGTGAGTGGATGGGGAAATGCGACAGCATAGTAGGCGCTTGGTTTGATCATTTTCTTAGTTGATTGTCGAAACCATAAAGCATCCCACTTGACAGTTGACACAGACTATAGTTAGCCTGCACTTTTCTGAGATCCAACATTGGTCGAAGGACGAGAGTACCACGTTCTCTGCTGCTTACATACAAAAGTGCGGTATGGTGGTAAGTAACAGATATTGAAATGTGAAAGTAGAGTTGTTGTCGCAAGTTCAGTGTGAATGGCTGCAAGTTAAGAACAATAACCATGAGTGCAGCGCAAGTCTTGTGTAACAACCAGATAGTGCTATTGTTCGCCGAACTCTCACGATTGTCCTGCTTGTAGGATAAGATCATGTCTCCGCGTTACACGACGTTCGTCACGAGATTTTATCGTACAGTGTTATTACAGACATAGTGTTATTAAATGAAGAAAACTAATTGGATGTGGGATAATTGAAAATGAATAAAAAGCATTCTTTAATCGGCGAAGAAGACAACCGAACTGTGTTCAGACTATCCTTCATTATTACCCGACTAATTTTGACAAGAGGCTGCTTAATGAACTAAATATGAGTTAGACCGTCCAATTTTGCAAGCTCTCGAATCAAATTCACAATATATTTAGGGAATAGTATCATTATTCGAAAGGCTGTATCTAACCACTAATCTATAATTTACTGTCCTCGCCTACAATAAAGGCATCTCAGGCACAATCCCAGGAAATAAAACATTTATCACGGAAATATGTTGTTTTATTTTTATATTTAAAGCTTTTTGGGTGCCAGTCTACAACTATGCGGCTGTCGGCTTCTTCAGGAAGATTGCTGAAGCACGACATTACACCCAATAAGGTATATATAACAATGTTCATCAGAATCACACAGTTACATAAATTTATCGTTCAAGACTACTGAAGCATGATATTACAGCAAATAAGAAATATAAAGATGAATATTGAATTTTCACGACCGCATTGTAATCGAAACAGACTTTCAACGTATTAGGTCGTGTTACGTACATGTAGTACGTGTTGAAGAGATGTTAAGTACAGAACAAAAATGGCCAGCCGGACACCAGTGGGATCCGAACCCACAACCTCCCGATTTCGCGTCGGTTGCTCTACCAATTGAGCTATGGTGGCCTAGGCCATCTTTGTTCTGTTTGAAAGGATCTGAGCTACAGGTCTGGCACTGCTGCTAGCACACTGTAGAGTGCGTTTAAGTCGCCCGTTGTGGGGCATGTCAATGAATATTGAATTTTCACGACCGCATTGTAATCGAAACAGACTTTCAACGTATTAGGTCGTGTTACGTACATGTAGTACGTGTTGAAGAGATGTTAAGTACAGAACAAAAATGGCCAGCCGGACACCAGTGGGATCCGAACCCACAACCTCCCGATTTCGCGTCGGTTGCTCTACCAGTTGAGCTATGGTGACCTAGGCCATCTTTGTTCTGTTTGAAAGGATCTGAGCAACCGACGCGAAATCGGGAGGTTGTGGGTTCGGATCCCACTGGTGTCCGGCTGGCCTTTTTTGTTCTGTACTTAACGTCTCTTCAACACGTACTACATGTACGTAACACGACCTAATACGTTGAAAGTCTGTTTCAAATATAAAGATGTTCGTCGGAATACAGAGTTACGCAAATTTATTATTCAAGAAAACTTAAGCATGATATTACAGCAAGAAAGTTGTATATAAACCTGTTTGATTGCGCTATTGTGCTAAACTTCTTAAAAAAAACGAATTTTCCCCACGAAATACAAGAAATTCAACTGTTGATGTTTGAGATTGGGTGTCATTCTTATACCGCATTGGTCAGTGGAGTCATGAGGTACTGTAAATATACAGAGATTTCGTGACTGTTTAGTACATAAAGGTATATCTACACTTGACCAGTAAAATGATGCAATTCCATGTCTTTAGAATGTGTTTCGATGATAACTTTCGGTACAAATATTACCCTAAACGCTACTTGTCACTTTTTAACTAAATGAACGACGCAACTTAATAAGCTAAGTACTTGGAGAAATATGTATTAAAAAGTAAGGCAAGAAATATTTTATTACGAAAGACCATAACATGGGACGAAGTACACAAAGTCTAAAGTTGATTCTTCCACAGAGAGCTCGATAGCTGCAGTCGCTTAAGTGCGGTCAGTATCCAGTATTCGGGAAATAATGGGTTCGAACCCCACTATCGGCAGCCCTGAAGATGGTTTTCCGTGGTTTCCCATTTTCACACCAGGCAAATGCTGGGGCTGTACGTTAAGGCCACGACAGCCTCCTTGCCACTCCTAGTCCTTTCCTATCCCATCGTCGCCATACGACCTATCTGAGTCTATGCGACGTAAAGCAACTTGTAATATACAGTCATAGTAAAAAGTTTTCGTACACTCAATACTGAAACAAAAATACTTTACTTAGTACACTTATTGTCACGTACATTTTATAACATCAATAGGTTAGCTTTCTGTACACTATGTAAAGATATATACATCATAAAACATAAAATTGATACATGTCTCTGTCTATAATAGATAAATAACTGAAAATACCATGATTTCATACTCATAAAAAGTATTCGTACAGTCCGGTTTTACTTTCATTCGCCACTGATTTTAGTACATATTTAGTATTTTGTTGGCAATCCTTTTGATTTTACAATGGCCTCAAGCCGCCTAGGCATTGAATGAACTAGCTTGGAGGTGAAGGTGGGCTCAATATTACCCCATTCTTCCAAAAGAGCCATTTTCAAAGCTGTCTTTAATGAAATATTTCTTGTGCTCAGTCTCTCTTTAAGATAAGCCCACACATGTTCAATCGGATTCAGATCCGGGGATTGGGGGGGGGGGGGGTGTTACCATATATTTGGGTGTGTTGTATAAAATCCACAATCGTGTATCAAGGGCCGTATGCTTTGGATCATTGTCTTGCATAAATACATAATTACCCAGAAGTCCCATTTTATCGGCACTAGATGCTAGATTTTCCTTCAAAATTTCAATATAGTATTTACGGTCCATCTTTCCATCTATGAATTCTAAGGAACCTACTCCAGCTGAGCTCATGCAACCCCAAATTATTAAACAACCTCCACCATGCTTCACTGAAGGAACCAGATTTTTTCTTCGAGTTCTGTGTTCGTTTCCCTCCACACCTTTTTGCCATGTTCTTGAAAAACAGTGAATTTACTTTCATCCGTAAATATAACTCGATCCCAGAATTCTAGAGACGCATGTTTACAGTCGGTAGCATATTGTAGTCGTTTCTTCCTATTTGCTGAAGTAATTGAAGGTTTTCGCCTGGCATTTCTACAATGATACCCATTCGTATATAAAAACTTTTGAATTGTGGAAGCACAGATATTAAGTTTTAAATCCTTTCCTAGCTCAGACGTCAGTTTTGCAGCTCTGATTCTAGGATTTTTCGTAACTTTCCTGAGGATTAGTCTTTTAGTTCGATCGTCTAGTTTGCATGGACGTCCACATCTACGTGCATTTTTGAAAGATTTTCTCTCGCCATACCTGTCAATAATTCCCTGAATTGTAGATCTTGGTCTCTTCACAAGTTTCGATATTTCCGACAGCGATTTACAGGAATTATGAGCCTGGATTACAATTCTTCTCTCTTCTTCTGTTATTTATTTCATTTTTCGGCCCATCTTACCGATTGACTGTATCACTTCTTGTGAACAACGACTGAAGCACAACTGGCTTGGTACAAGACGTGACCTTTACTGCTTACCTGCGTTGCAAGGGATGTCATCAAGGACTTTGATGTGACGATAAACCACCTGTACGAATACTTTTTATGCACCTATATTTCAAACTTATTGGATGATACGTTTGTTAAAACGAACATTTCTCAAGTACTGTTGTTATTTCCGGTACGTATTTATACTCATGTTTCGCGGAATACCGAAATATAGAATAGTAGTGAAATTTCTAGCAGTCTATGGACAATGCGTCAACTACAAACGATAACATTCCTTAACTTTTAAGGTGTACGTATACTTTTTCCTACGACTGTATATATTCTTCCATATAGGAGACCGTTAAGTTTTCTTATGTCAGAACGTGGACGAAGTTATTTAATTATCTTCATGTTCTGTACATATGCACACGTTTTACTTCCTGAATATTAATATTTTTAATTTTAAAGTGATTAGTTGACAGAAAGGTTCTGAGAATTTCCTTCCCAGATTAGAGTTTTAATGGATTACTTTAAATATTGTGTAATGAATTGCAGAAAACTTGTGCATGTATATACATATATCAGAAAATAGTTTGAAAATTGTGGGATTAATCACGTTATGTGGGAGGACGTGTGAATTGCTTGTTTACAATATAGCAGATGTCGCTGCCTACGGTCTGGATTGATCGTGGAATGAACTGCACCATTTCACGTGAAGGCTGTTAGTAGTGTACACAGTCCAGTAGGAATTTCAGCTAGTGTTTACGTTTCATGTGCAGTGTGTATTTCCCAGTTTGACCGATCCAGAATTGTAGCATTGATTCAGGATAGACACACACAAGAAGCAGTATCATGCATCGTAGGTTTTATCCAAAGTGCAGAGTCGAAAACGTGGAAAAGGTATGGTGAGACCAATGATGTTACTGGCAGACCGAGAGAAGGTCGATCGAGGTTGAAAACGCCACGTCAAGATCGGTATATCCGCGTAACCGAGTAGAGGATACCAACTTCCGACTACTGAACAATTACGAAATCACTTTCTTTGGGCAACTGGGGTCCGATCCGTGTATCAGCACAAACTGTGCGCAATAGTTTGCATAGTGCCCAGTTAAGGTCATTTCGAACGATTCTACATGTTCCACTAGAGAATCGTCATCGTGCTGAGAGAAGATGGGCCATCCACCATCTTAATTAGGTATTGGATTAATGGCGTAATGCCATGGTTGCAGATGTAACACTCATATCACTTAGGTCAGACACACGACAACATTGGGTGTGGAGGCGTAAAGGACGCGGTGGAAAGTACCAGCAAATTCAAGAGGTGCATGCATTTGGAGGTAGTGGTGTAATGGTTTAGGTTGGGATTATGCATAGTCGTCGTGCACATTTGATACCAATTCGACGGACGTTAACTGTCCGTCGGTATACCTATGACATTCTTCGACCAATTGTACAACCCTTTAGGAATGAATGTGGTGCTGAATTCATTTTCATCGATGACAGTGCTCACGCTCATTCCAGTGCATCAGTGAGGAACTACATGAGAGGGGTGGGTGTGAACCATATGAATAGGCCAACTAATTCACCGGACATGAACTGCATTGAGAATACATGGGGCAGATTGAAAATGCCTGCTTTTGGTAGTCCACAACTTCGACAGACACTCCCAGACCTCATTAGAGTTGCCCTGATGGAATGGAACTTTCTTCCTCAAGATGGCATCACTATACTGAGCATGCCACCGGACCTTTATGTTTTCTTATATATTTACATGATATACATATTATGTAAAGGAGTGGAGATAAGGCTTTTTTGCGGATGATGTTATTCTCTATAGAGTGATAAATAAGTTACAAGATTGTGAGCAACTGCAACGTGACCTCGAAAATGTTATGAGATGGACAGCAGGCAATGGTATGTTGCTAAACGGGGTTAAAAGTCAGGTTGTGATTTTCACAAATAGGAAAAGTCCTCTCAGTTTTAATTACTGCGTTGATGGGGTGAAAGTTCCTTTTGGGGATCATTGTAGGTATCTGGATGTTAATATACGGAAAGATCTTCATTGGGGTAATCACATGAATGGGATTGTAAATAAAGGGTACAGATCTCTGCACATGGTTATGAGGGTGTTTAGGGGTTGTAGTAAGGATGTAAAGGAGAGGGCATATAAGTCTCTGGTAAGACCCCAACTAGAGTATGGTTCCAGTGTATGGGACCCTCACCAGGATTACCTGATTCAAGAACTGAAAAAAAATCCAAAGAAAAGCAGCTCGATTTGTTCTGGGTGATATCCGACCAAAGAGTAGCGTTAAAATGTTGCAAAGTTTGGGTTGAGAAGAATTGAGAGAAAGAAGAAGAGCTGCTCGACTAAGTGGTATGTTCCGAGCTGTCAGCGGAGAGATGGCGTGGAATGACATTAGTAGACGAATAAGTTTGAATGGCGTTTATAAAAGTAGGAAAGATCACAATATGAAGATGAAGTTGGAATTCAAGAGGACAAATTGGGGCAAATATTCATTTATAGGAAGGGGAGTTAGGGATTGGAATAACTTACCAAGGGAGACGTTCAATAAATTTCCAATTTCTTTGAAATCATTTAGGAAAAGGCTAGGAAAGCAACTGATATGGAATCTGCCACCTGGGCGACTGCCCTAAATGCAGATCAGTATTCATTCATTCATTCATTCATTCATTCATTCATTCATTCATTCATTCATGTTAGAGGCCTGAACAATGGAGAGCAGGCCGAACATTGTACTAAGGCAGAGTGAAGAAAGAACAACCTTCACACACATTGAAATATTTTCATTACTGCTGTTTATTTGCGTTCAGTGTTGGAAGAAACGCATTTGACTTTGTAAAAGTTTACATTCCAGGTTGCACGTGTCTGTGATATAATAAACAACATTCTGTGACTTAATTTTTGCATTGCATGCTTGATATTCCAAACTTTTTTTTTCTGTGTGTATAGTTGGCCAATTTACTAATGTTGCTTTCCTCTGTTTTTTCTAGGTGAGTATTCCTGGTACTTATCTGGTGACCGAAGAACGTTTATCTGCTATGCGTAAGTCACACTAAATTATCCAAATACTGTATAGTAACTTTAAAATTGTTCAACGGTGTGCTTTTACAGGTTTTATAATTAGTGTTCGACAGAATGAAAAGCTTTAAAGTTAGTTAACTGAGTCGACCCTGAAGTGGGTGGCTTCCTTTTTAACAAATCCTGTATAGTACCTATGGTTTGTTAATTTTCAGAACACTTCGATTATGTCATACTTCAATATAGTAATATTGTTTTAAGTATTCTGGACGTATCTTATCTACAGGGTCAGGATTTTGATGACCTAAAATGTTTAAAAGGGGCTGACTGGCCGAGGCGGTAAAGTCGTGCTCGGTTCGCCCGGAAGGACGTGGGTTCGCATCCCCGTCAGGAAGTCGTAAAATTTAAGAAACGAGATTTCCACTTCCGGAGATGCACGTGGTGCTGAGGTTCACTCAGCCTACACGAAAAAATGAGTACCAGGAGGTTAATTCCTGGGGGCATGGGCGGCCGGGCGTAGAGCTAACCACTCCACCCCATCAAGTGCCGAGGTTACGGGGAGTGGAAGCCTTTACCTTCCACCCCTCCAAGAGCCTTCATTGCCTGTAAGGAGATGACTTTGCTTTGCTTTAAAATGTTTAAAAAAATATCTAAGAAATGACAGCAAAAATCCAGTAAAATGATCCGAAAACTTAAAAAAAAATGACACAAATTTTGAATGAAATTTTACAATCAATTTACGAATTGAGTTGGTATAGGCATTATAATAATATTTTGCCATGTCAAAAAGAAAGGTGAAATTCTTTGTTTCGTAGAGAACTTTCCTCCGCGTTTTCAGAAGAAAATCTCGAATGTTCACGAGGAAGACTTCTCCAGTTGGAGGTGTCTCTCCTGGAAAGTGGATATTTCCAAGAGGTAAGTGGTGAACAATGTTTCTTTAGTCCTCGGATTGACAAAGCCTTGTGAAAATTCTCAAGTCTCCGTATTTATCCTCACTTGTGATAAATTCCAATACCTTTAAAAAAAAAAAAAAAAATTGTTCGCAGCGTCGACCTTTGTAGATCTATTGCCACTACCTTCACCATATGATATGAAGCTGCGTATAAGTAGAATTGCGGAAGTGTAGTGTGTTGAATGTGAGGAAAGGAACGTTAAGGACAACACAAACACCCAAGTCCCAGGCCAGGGATATTAATCGTTTACAATCAAAAACCCCTGACCCGGCCGGGAAGCGAACCCGGGGCTGCCGGGTGAAAGGCGGACGCGTTGCCCCCTACAAGCGGGGCCAGACATACAACACGCTTAAATACTTCAAAATCCTCAAACGTGTAAGAAAATGACTCAAAAAATATATAATAGTCCAATAAATTCCATAAAATGACCAAATAATGACGTACAATTTTTGAAAATGATCTAAAAATACACAATGACAAAAATGGTCCGCCCTTGTGGTGTAGTGGTTAGTGTGATTAGCTGCCAACCCCGGAGGCCCGGGTTCGATTCCCGGTCTTGCCACGAAATTTAAAAAGTGGTACGAGGGCTGGAACGGGGTCCACTCAGTCTCGGGAGGTTAATTGAGTATAGAGGTGGGTTAGATTCCCACATCAGCCACCCTGCAAGTGGTTTTCCATGGTTTCCCACTTCTCCTCCAGGCAAATGCCGGGATGGTACCTAACTTAAGGCCACGGCCGCTTCCTTCCCTCTTCCTTGTCTATCCCTTCCAATCTTCCCATCCCACCAGCATAGCAGGTGAGGTCGCCTGGGCGAGGTACTGATCATTCTCCCCAGTTGTATCCCCCGACCCAATATCTCACGCTCCAGGACACTGTCCTTGAGGCGGTAGAGGTGGGAATCCCGCTTGGTCCCAGGGAGAAACCAACCCTGGAGGGTAAACATATTAAGAAGAAGAAGAAGAATACAAAATGATCTAATAAATTAGCATATCTACAATATGTGAACTGTGATCAGTATTTCTGTACAAATTAGCCGTGTCTGTTCCGAACCAATTAAGATATGTCATCAAAATCCTAACCTTGTTTATCAATCATTGTCGTCTCGAAGATGAGTGGCGATGTCATAACAGTCCTGCGTTACACAACCCGAAAATCGAATCCTCTTCCCTTCTCTCTCGTTCTCGGCTAACGAAAATGTCAGGTTATCATATTTCATTTGGTCCATGGCAGCTTCACTGGTTACATACACATGTTTGGAAGAAGGTGAGGGTTTGAAGCTGATGTAATCCCGCATTGTCAGCACTGCCAACCTGTTTAATTATACTACCGATTCTACTAGCAGCAATCATAATTACGCGACAAAATTACATTTAACACCTCTGTCTGTTGAAGTCTTGCCTTCTTATCAGAAGGCGTATAGTGCGAAAGATTTAACTCTACGACCAACATGACAAGTCCCCAATAAACGGAAAATTCAAAGAAAATTGCACACACAGTTCTTCACCGTCTCTTAGAAGGTATATAGATCTGGTTCCCACGATGTCCTCAACTTCGAAACCAGCCACGGACATTGGACAGCGCGGGTGTTGTTACAATAGGCTAGCTGCCGAACAGCTGCGTCATGATTAATACGCTGCAACACAAACTTCTGCACCTAACTTGAACAAGCTGACATCACACACACATTTAATAATAAGGATATTCTTCAGAATCAATCGAATAGTCAGCGATATAATGAGTTTGATACAAAAAGGTCCAGCAACTTTTCCATACTTATATTTCAAGCTTTATGGAAGGAAACGAAATAGCTCCATTTATCAAGACTTGGTTATCATCTCTCACACAATAGCATTTTCTTTTTTCGGTAAGGAGCTGTTAAATATAATGCGTTTAACTACAAGAAAACTTAAAAAAATATAAGTTACTGAAACAAATAAAACACATCTCCTTGCATTATGTAATATCAACTGTTTCTGGTAGATTTACCGGCATGTAAAAGAACTTCTGCGGGACAAAGTTCCGGTTCCTCAGCGTTTATAAAGACCGTGAACGTAATTAGCGAGAAGTGAAATTATTATTATGATTATTATTATTATTATTATTATTATTATTATTATTATTATTAGTGTTATTATTATTGTTATATTATCCGAATAACCCTCCTGAGGGTACGATAAATAAACTTTGGTTACTTTTCTTTGCATTTAACATTCTTCGTTTCCAAACTTCCTTCATTTTCTGAGAATGTTGTTCCTTTTCCTCTTGAGGCCATTTTCTTCCAGTTGTTAATTTCTTTCTCTCCTGAAACCCTGCCTTTAGTGTTACTTCTCTGAAACGTGTTCTGTTTTCTATCGTATCTACAGTATTTTAATACCATCGTTTTTCATATCCTTTTCAATTTTAATGTACCACGTTGGCTTGGATTTGTAACTGTTCAATAGGTTGAAGATTTGTTTAGTTAATCTATTGTTATTCATTCTATAAATGTGTCCAGAGAACTGGAGTCTTCTTTTCCTCATTACAGTTGTCAGTTTTTCAACTTTTAAATATAGCTCTCTGTTTGATCGTAGTCTAATTTCGGCATTGTTGTTTCTTATAGATCCCGGTATTTTTCTCAAAATTCTTTTTTCCACTTTTTCTAATTCTTCAAGATCCCCAGTGTAAGTTTAAGAGTTTCTGCTACATGTAAAATTTCTGGTTGAGCCACTGTTTGATAATGTCTTAATTTCAAGCTCCGAGGTAGAGATTTCTTATTGTATATATTTTTTGTCATATGAAACATCCTTTCCATTTTGTTTACTCTTATATCTATAGCTACCTTTTCTTTTGTGTTGTTTGTTATCCATTCTTCAGGGTATTTAAAGCAATCTGTCCTAGATATTATGTTATTGTTAATTGTGATATTTTGAGGGGCACTAATGATGTTTGTCGTGAACTTTGCAAATATAATTTGAAAAAAACAATCTTATTTTGCCGCTTCTTTCTCTAATTCTCGTATTTGTTCTTGAGCATTATCTATTATTATTATTATTATTATTATTATTATTATTATTATTATTATTATTAACACATGCATCAGAATTGATAAATATTCCGGTGGCAATGATCAAGTATAGTAACAACAACAACAACAACAACAACAAAAGTACAACAAGCAATTCCATGGAAATAAAATATTACAAGAAATACTACTACTTTAATATTCTAAATCCAGCATTATCACATACAAATTCACACACAACTTAAGTATTTCCAGTGCTTAACACTGCAGCTTACAATACTATAGGTTGAGCTTACTACTAGCTTAACATTACAAGTGATAATAAAGTAAAGTTTAAACACAATTACCTAACAACAACTACAACATGAGTACAACAAGCAATTCCATGGAAAGAAAATATTACAATTGTTCTCTTCAATTCACGCCATTAATACTCAACAGAGTTCGTGTTCAAATATTCTATGCCGGTCATGTCAGTCGCTGTATGCCACGAGTCTCTTAGAAGTGATTAACTATTCTGGCTCGATGTGCACGAGCATTACCATCCATTAGTGTAAATCCCTCGTCCGCAGTGGCAGCAAATCCTGGTTACAGGTTGGAGGATGCTGCTTCTATATATCAAACCAGTCATGTTACCCTAGATGGAATTTAGAGACGTACGTCAACCAAACGTTATCTCACTCCAAAACATGACGGCTGCTGGCGGCACTCCAGGATGAAGGGCTCGTTCATTCTCTCACCGGATCTTCTTCAGACTCTAATGTCGTATTGTATGGGTGCAATCTTACGGTGACCTTATCGGAAAAGAGCTTGTTTCCGTTGTTCCTGATGCTATGGGCTATGAGTTGTTGTCTATCTCACATGAGGCGCTCTACGTTGTGTTTTAAAAGGGGCTTTTGGCATAGGTCTCCTTGAGAAGTCCTCCGTCTTGCACCCGATTTCGTACTGTCTGGTCTGACACGTTCACTCCGGTAACCCTCCGAATATTCTGGTGGAGCGGGATGGCAGTAGCAGTAGGCCTACGACGTGCTTGAAAGCATTTAATGCTGATCCTCCTTGCTAGTTGTTTTACGTGAACGTCCCATCCGTTGTCGATCAGCAACAGTTTCTCTCCCTGAACTTCTCCCTATCTCTGAAGAAGTCACTCCAACACGAGCAGTAATATTCACCTGTCGCCATCCAGCTTGCAGCAGCGTCGCAGTTCAAATGCTGTCAGTAGTAGAAATGGGAACTTTTCCCATTGTGTACTTTGGCCTACACGTGCTGGCTCTACACCACCGATCTTACAAGCAATTTTAAGTTGAGCGACCCTACAAATACGTCCTGTCAGACAAATATCGAACCTGATCTGGGTTTAGCGTCTGTCTGTGGCTCATATGCCTATAGTGCATAGACTATTGTAAACATGTTTGACTTACCGTGGCGTATATCGTGTGAAGTGTTAATAAGCAAAACGTTTCTTGAGCACATTATTATTATTATTATTATTATTATTATTATTATTATTATTATTATTATTTAACGGGCAGGAGACACGCCCGTTTACCGCGATTTAAGCAAACATGTTCAGCGGGTAGCCTATTCTACTGTAAATTGGCGTTGATCTTCCCATGTCTATTCCTGCTAAGAATGAAACAATTGCAAGATGCAAGAACACTGAAAAATAAATGTTTGTAATTAATTATTCTATTTGTTTAAATCAAACGAATCGATTTTTACATCTTCGGTTCAAAAGTTCTACTCTTACTTTCAGAATGGATGAGTGGGTATTAAAACTGATTGCCCCTCGGCTTGTTTCTCAGCATAGTCTGTCATATCAGGAGGTGCTTCCAGTCGAGTGTTTATCTCCGAATCTCAAGATCGAGAACTTAAAAAATCTGGTAGAGGTAGGCAGATACTTGAAATATGGATTCGACACTTTTATTCCCTTCTAATAGATATGTGATGACACATTTAGTGTTTCTCCGACGAATATTAATTGAAACTTGGGCAGTAGATCGCCCAATAATTTTCTGATTTCTCTAGCTTAAGGTATGGTAGAATGGAACGTAGAAATTGGTATTCAGATAGCCTAAATGATTCCCAATCAAAATCCCTGCATATATTAGCTGAGGCCATATGATTGCTACTTTTTTGCGAGAGATTCAAATCAGATTTAATGGCGCATTAACAAGCCTTTTCCAGATGAAAACTTTAGCACTCCTATGGTTCGTAATTTCATTTGCAGTCAATGGGATGTCAAAGGCATAGTGTGAAATGTTGGCAGTTTTCCTCAGTGGCTCGGCAGTTGGCTACCTTTCTTTTGTGTTTTCACAATATTTTCAACTCATTATTTTGGTGAGGTAAATATACGTCAGAGACATGCAGATGGTACGATGGAATCGAATAACTCATCTCGCTTTAATAACATAGCCACTTATTGTGAAGTGATTCCACATGTGTCAAAAGATTTAAATGAAATAATATACCATGACTTAATAGGTGTTCTACAGTAAAATATGCGACGATGAGTGCAAATATGACTTATGATTTCAAATTCTGACGGTAGAGTTTGGAAAGTTGTTCATTTGTTTCCTTGTTCCGAAGAATAGGGAGGGCTGTAGTTTATTGTGTTCCACGAAGCCCTCCGATGAAGACTAGGAAGAAGCCATTTACAGAGTCAGTGAAGCATGTAGTGCATTTTACTGCATGATCAGTGATCACCTGCTTCCTGTTAGACAAACCACAGTGCGGGGTCGATGGAGCATAGGACTATTGTCTGGCACCGCACTTGGCAGCGGTCTGATATCCTGTTTTGCCTTTCACTTTAAATACATTCATTAATAAGTATCTTTCGAGGGACGTCCTGACTTTTTGGGGTCAAAAGTCCTCTGTGAATGAGTGAAGGTGTGTCTGACTTCCTGATCAGCTTGATTTCGTAAGCCATCCTTCAGCAGGCCTGAGGGCATCCGGACTTGGCGGAGGCAGGTATTGTAAAAGGTAGGCCAGTAATGGCCAATATGCCCTTCTTCTATGGAACGCTCTGCTGTAGAAATATCAGTCTCATCAATCTTCGTAAATGATCCCGCTAACCTATCCTTCACGAGTGAGGGAAATGCCCAGAAGCTGACGATGAGACGTGCTTGGTGAAACTGGACTTATGGTTACTTGCACTGATCCCCTCGCTTTCATCTTTCCTGCCTTCTTTTCATTAACTCTTGTTCCTTTTCTTCCCGATGATATTAGAGTATTCGATACCTAAGATGTCTTTCTCATCCGTTTTTTGTTCTTGTGTTGCCTCATATAAACTGGTCTGTTAAGTCTGTTTGAAATTCTGTAGTGGTATGTTTAGAGCCTCCGTGGATCAGGCGGCAACGCGCCGGCCCCACACACCGTGTTGCGTGGTTCAAATCCCGTTCAACCCATGTGAGATTTGTGCTGGAAAACACGGAGGCGGGACAGATTTTTTTCTCAGAGTACTCCAATTTTCCCCGTCATCTTTCATTCCAGAAACACTCTCCAGTTTCATTCCATTGCATCTGTCGGTCATTAATCATTACCTCAGAGGAATGCGACAGGCTTCAGCAGTCGGCACAATTTCTATCCTCGCCGCTAGATGGGGCTTCATTCATCCATCCATTACATTCCTGACCCGGTCGAATGACTGGTAACAGACTGTGGATTTTCATTTTCAGTGGTATGTTTATTATTTTAATTAATTAGTGCTAGGATTTGGAGGGAGCCGACCCTGGCTTATTGGAGATAAAGTGGAGAAACAACAGAAAGAAAGGAGGGCATTTGACCATATCTCTCTTACAAATATGTTGCATGAGTTTGAGTGCACTCCGCTCTTGTCTTCAGACTAGTCTTGAATTTATGGTCGAGTCGGGAATCAAAACTAGGAATCTAGTGGGAAGCTGTAGTGCTAACCCGTAAACCACAGCTGCGAATTATCTTCTTCTTAAACGTTACTCTAATTTCTGAGGGGCCATAATAATAATAATAATAATAATAATAATAATAATAATAATAATAATAATAATAATAATAATAATAATAATAATAATAATAATAATTTTTTTATTCTATCGAAGCAAATTGGCTACTAAACGGTACATACATTGAAACCAATATTATTTGGTCCTCTGTTGTGTAGTGGTTACCGTGATTAGCTGCCACCCGCAGAGGCTCGGGTTCGATTCCCGGCTCTGCCACGATATTTGAAAAGTGGTGCGAGGGCTGGAACGGGGTCCACTCAGCCTCGGGAGGTCAGCTGAGCAGAGGAGGGTTTGATTCTCACCTCAGCCATCTTCGAAGTGGTTTTCCGTGGTTTCCCACTTCTCCTCCGGGCAAATGCCGGGATGGTACCTAACTTAACGCCACAGCCGCTTCCTTCCCTCTTCCTTGTCTATCCCTTCCAATTTTTCCATCCCCCCACAAGGCCCCTGTTCAGCATAGCAGGTGAGGCCACCTGGGCGCGGTACTGGTCCTCCTCTCCAGTTATATCCCATGACCAAAAGTCTCAGGCTCCAGGCTTAAGAAAGAATGAAGAAATTGCTATAGGTATAATTTTCAGGAGGAAAAGTTATAGCACTTTAAAATTTCTATTATTTGTATAGGATATGTAACCTGTGTCTATAGAGGTAGATAACTGATGTGTTGATTGCTGTCATTTTGCTGGTAATGACTGAGATTTCGAATATACTACATACAGTAGGCGCTCACAAAACGTACGTTCAATGGTCCGACATTTCCAGTAATCGGACGTTTTGAACGGTTTTCATGTGGGATAGTCAGCTCTATAGTCGGACGATTTTGATGGGTGAGCGCTCGGTAATCTGTCAAAAGCAAGTTCATTGCACTCCACCCCTACTACTCCTGTTGCTTGGCACCACCACAGATAGGTTAGGCAGTGCCAGACAGTCTTAGCGAAGTGTAGCATCAGAACCTTAACGCGTGTGTACTTAACTGTTAAGTGATTGTAAGTGTTACAGTTTATACCTCTAATATCTAAAGTTGAGATCTGACATTTCTTAAAGGGAGGTCCTTTACTGCCTGCTGGGGCGGGATAAAGGGAGGGGGGTATGGTTGCCATGGAATGGAGGGTGGGGCGACTGCAGTTGCCATGGAGATAAATCTTCTGGCCAGCTCGTCTTGCTTGGAGTTGCCAAACCCCTCACTTCTGAGTTAGATCTTGCTGCAAGCAGTTCAGTGTGAGTGGCATTCGATTTCTGTTTTGTGGCCGTTAGTAAGTATCTAACGGTATTTTAAATACTAATTCCGTGCATTCATTGTGTTAAATATATATTTCGAGTACGATGAATACTCCTCGAGGGAGAGGGAGGCCCATAACTCGTCCACCTCGTGAAATAAAATACTGCCGGCCGTGGTGTGACAATTCATCACCAAGGAAGAGAAATTGTTTTACTTGCTATATTTATGCCAATAAGTTGTACAGAGACAAAGTATAGGACAAAGGGCATGTTCGAGGATTTGTCAGGCTATAGGTACCACCCTAGTTAAAGAATAATAATATTGATTTTTCGTCCTGTAGCACTTTCAAATACCGCCGGACTGAGCCAGGATCGAACCTGATTATCAGCTCGGTCGCTGTTAAAGATAACGGAACATGATACCAAGTCAGTCACAGTCTGGCCTGGTAGTCTACAACAGATCACAGCGGTCGGAATGAACGAGGGAACAAGTGGGCCGTAAGCGAGGGGTAAGAGAAAGGAATGCTGGAATGTGGCAACATCGTGAAATGGCACGTGCAATGCTCCTCCCTCCAGCCCTAGCTGTCAGAGCTCATCTTTAGTTATTAGAGGTGTAGTTTAGTTCAGTGTGTTTAGTGTTAACGGGAGTTTACGTAAATAAAAGTACAATATACTGTACAGTATATGAAATGTCAACGGTCAAACGGAAACATGAGACTTTAACACTGAGTATTAAAATGGAGATTTTAAGAAAGTTGGACAAGGGAGAGAAGGTTGCTAGCACAGCTCGAACACATGTTCACCGCACTACCATCTACTCGATCAAGAGTAGCAGAGAAAACATTGAGAAGTTTGTAAAAGATGCTGAAGGTGGTTCTTTACGGCAAACTGTGAAAGCAGGTGAATTTTCTAAGATGGAAGAAGCACTTTACTCTTGGTTTATAAAAAAACGTGATCACCACACCCCCATTAATGCTGAATTTTTAAGAGAAAAATCTTTAAATTTTTATAACAAAATGTATGGACAAGATGATTTTAAAGCAAGTGATGGTTGGTTTGCAAAATTTAAAGTGCGGTATGGTATTCGTCTGTTGACTGTGACCGGAGAAAAATTTTCCAGAGACAATGCAGCTATAGAGCCGTTTATTAAACTTTTTCTATACCATGTAGATGAACTAGGTCTTACAGGTGGCCAGGTGTACAGTGCAGATGAAAGTGGATTGTTTTGGAAATTATTGTGACGAAAAAGTTATGTTCATCAAAATGAAGCTTGTGCACTTGGTTTCAAAGTTCCAAAAGACCGAATAACCATGTTACCCTGCTCAAATGCCACTGCAACACACAGATTGAAACTTTTGGTTCCGCGGTCATTTAAAAATGTAAATTTTCCTGTCACTTATAAAGGTCAAAATAAGGCATGGATGACAAAATAAATCTTCCATGAATGGTTCCGTACTGAATTTGTACCCCAAGTACGCTCGTTTCTTGAGAAAAGAAATTTGCCTGAAAATGCGCTACTCGTCCTTGATAATGCACCAGTACTTGGACCAAATGACATGTTAATGTCAAGAAACGGACGCGTTAAGGCTCTTTTCATGCCTCTAAACTGCACTCCCCTGTTACAACCAATGGTCCAAAACATAATTGAAATGGTGAAAAAGGGGTACAAAAAAATTTTGCTTGAGGCTGTTAGCCGTAATGATGACATCACTGTGAATTTGAAATCAACTTGAAAGACGCAGTATTCATGGTTGTAGCAGCCTGGGATACTGTACCTCAATCAGCAATAAGATCGTCGTGGAAGAAGTTATGTCCTTCACTGGCCTCAGCTGAAGAAGGGCAAGATTCTTTTGATCTACTTTCAAGAGGCAATAACTGATGATGAAATTATAGCAGAGATAGATTAATCAAACCGAGAAGAAGCTGAAGACTTATTCGAGCGACTTATTCTTGTTAATTGACCTCATCTCTTTTAACATAAAAGTTACCTTGAAAATAATAATATTAGCTATACGTCGTATGATATTTGGAGACTCCGAAGTGCCGAATTTTATTCCGCAGGAGTTCTTTTACCTGCAAGTAAATCTACCTTCAAATACCACTGGACTGAGCCAGGATCGAAACTGCCAAGTTGGGATCAGAAGGACAGTGCCTCAACCGTCTGAGCCACTCGGTTACCTTGAAAGCGGAGAGAAAGTGTCGTCTGGTGTGTTCATGATAGATTTCGCTATGTGATTCGCGCTCTTGACCTACAGGGCAGCCCATATATATATACATACAAATATCTCTTGTTAGATAGGCTATGAACTAGCTATACTAGTTTGTATAAGACTGTATGGACTATATTTGACTCTCAAGCAATAATAATAATAATTACATACATACATACATACATACATACATACATACATACATACATACATACATACATTATCATTATAGACTGTTATGCCTTTCAGCGTTCAGTCTGCAAGCCTCTGTGAATTTACTAAACGTCGCCACAATCCTCGATTTGCAAATAGTGTTGTGGCCCCATTTAGTTCTATACCTCTTATCTTTAAATCGTTAGAAACCGAGTCTAACCATCGTCGTCTTGGTCTACCTCTACTTCTCTTACCCTCCATAGCAGAGTTCATTATTCTCCTAGGTAACCTATCCTCCTTCATTCGCCTCACATGACCCCACCACCGAAGCCGGTTTATGCGTACAGCTTCATCCATCGAGTTCATTCCTAAATTAGCCTTTATCTCCTCATTCCGAGTACCCTCCTGCCATTGTTCCCACCTGTTTGTACCAGCAATCATTCTTGCTACTTTCATGTCTGTTACTTCTAACTTATGAATAAGATATCCTGAGTCCACCCAGCTTTCGCTCCCGTAAAGCAAAGTTGGTCTGAAAACAGACCGATGTAAAGATAGTTTCGTCTGGGAGCTGACTTCCTTCTTACAGAATACTGTTGATCGCAGCTGCGAGCTCACTGCATTAGCTTTACGACACCTTGATTCAGTCTCACTTACTATATTACCATCCTGGGAGAACACACAACCTAAATACTTGAAATTATCGACCTGTTCTAGCTTTGTATCACCCACCTGACATTCAATTCTGTTGAATTTCTTACCTACTGACATCAATTTAGTCTTCGAGAGGCTAATTTTCATACCATACTCATTGCACCTATTTTCTAGTTCCCAGATATTAGACTGTAGGCTTTCGGCACAATCTGCCATTAGGACCAAATCGTCAGCATAGGCCAGACTGCTTACTATATTTCCACCTAATTGAATCCCTCCCTGCCATTTTATACCTTTCAGCAGATGATCCATGTAAACTACGAACAGCAAAGGTGAAAGATTACAGCCTTGTCTAACCCCTGTAAGTACCCTGAACCAAGAACTCCTTCTACTATCAATTCTCACTGAAGCCCAATTGTCAACATAAATGCCTTCGATTGCTTTTAATAATCTGCCTTTAATTCCATAGTCCCCCAGTATGGCGAACATCTTTTCCCTAGGTACCCTGTCATAAGCTTTCTGTACATCTACAAAACAAACACAACTGCCTATTCCTCTCGTAGCATTTTTCAGTTACCTGGCGCATACTGAAAATCTGATCCTGACAGCCTCTCTGTGGTCTGAAACCACACTGGTTTTCATCCAGTTTCCTCTCAACGACTGATCGCACCCTCCCTTCCAAGATGCCAGTGAATACTTTGCCTGATATACTAATCAATGAGATACCTCGATAGTTGTTGCAATCCTTCCTGTTCCCTTGCTTATAGATAGGTGCAATTACTGCTTTTGCCCAATCTGAAGGTACCTTACCAACACTCCATGCTAATTTTACTACTCTATGAAGCCATTTCATCCTTGCCTTCCCACTGTACTTCACCATTTCAGGTCTAATTTCATCTATTCCTGCTGCCTTATGACAATGGAGTTTATTTACCATCCTTTCCACTTCCTCAAGCATAATTTCACCAACATCATTTTCCTCCTCCCCATTTGCTTGCCTGTTCACAACACCACCAGGATGATTTCCTTTTACATTGAGATGATGTTCAAAATATTCCCTCCACCTCTCCAGTGATTCCCTGGGATCTATTATGAGTTCACCTGAATTACTCAAAACACTGTTCATTTCCTTTTTCCCTCCCTTCCTAAGATTCTCTATTACTGTCCAGAAAGGTTTCCCTGCTGCTTGACCTAGCCTTCCAAGTTGTTACCAAAATCTTCCCAGGACTTCTTTTTGGATTCAACAACTATTTGTTTCGCTCTGTTTCTTTAATCTACGTACAACTCCCTGTCTGCCTCGGCCCTTGTTTGGAGCCATTTTTGATAAGCCTTCTTTTTACGTTTACAAGCTGCTCTCACTTCATCATTCCACCAAGATGTTCGCCTTTTCCCATCTTTACAGACAGTTGTTCCTAGGCATAATAATAATAATAATAATAATAATAATAATAATAATAATAATAATAATAATAATAATAATGTTCATTTAACGTCCTTTCAATTGGCATATTTTCTAAGAGTCTCCATGCTTTCGGCACCCTTACTCCTAAAGCGATATTTAACGTCCGAAGCCAATGATAGGGAGCTGTCGCAGTCAAAACACCTTCAGATGTCACCAACCGGAATTGAACGCTATTGTCTGGGAACAGGACAACGAGTAACAGACTGTACCACCGAGGATGGCCGTGCTTCATGTGGGCAACGGACTATTGAATCAGATTGTAGCCTACTTCCGGTTAATAAAAGATGATTTGATCTACAGTAAGCATTTACTTTTTTTTAACCAATATAATATCTGCACGACTTTGATCATCACAGATGGTGTCTTAGATCAGTGGGTCAATGATTTTTTTCTCGTTTATGACCATCCAGTCGTACTTCAGGGGCTGCCTGGCTGAGCTGCTGAAGGAGTACCCTGTTCACCCGAAAGGACGTGGGTTCGATTCAATAAGCATTTACTTTTTTTTTTTACAAAAAGAATACCTGCACGACACTGATCATCACAGACGGCGTGGTAGAACAGTGGACCAATGATTTTCTTCTCGTTTATAACCACCAAATCGTACTTCAGAGGTTGCCTAGCTGAGGTAGTGAAGGCGTACTCGGTTCACCCCGTCAGGAAATCGAACATTTCAAGAAACGAGATTTCCATTTCTGGAGAGGCACATGGCCGTGAGGTGCACTCAGCTTATACAAACTATGAGTATCATGTTAATTCCTGGGGGGGGGGGGGAAGGCGGTCGGCATAGGGATAACCACTGTATCCCACTTAGTGCCGAGGTTAAGAAAAGTGAAAGCCTTTGCCTTTCACTCCCTCCAGGGCCTTCATGGCCTCTGCGGAGATGGCTTTGCAAATCGTACTTCAGATAGAAATTTGATCACGGGATAACGTGACAGTATAGGCTACAATTTTAAAACATTAACTACCAAATGTTATTCCTATAATTTCAACTGTTTCTTCAGTTTCTTAGATCATCTAGAAATCGAAAAAACTAATAGCAAGTACATACTTTGAAAAACTATCATTTAGCATGAGCTTTAAATGGGGACCAGTTATACAGTATCTCACCAATTGTGAAAGCAAAATTCCATTACGTACAATCCATAAACAACAGGAAACAAAATAATATCCTTGAATTTATAGGTTGCCTATGTAATAAGAAGAAGTAACTACATCGGAGTATATATGTCAATTATGTTATAATAATAATGGAAAGAAAAAAATCTGCAATGTCCACCCAAGGATTGCTTCCAAATGTTTGCAGCGAAAGAATTCTCAAATGTGGGTCTTGACAGTTAATGGGATAAAAAAGACTATCATCATCATAATCATCTTTATCGTGATGTTGGTGACTTTTTAAAGGGGAAGTGCTGCTAGAGTCGTGTGTTCATTAGTTGAATTTGAGTTTGCAGAACTCTTGCAAACCCACCTTCAATGAAACGTGAGTAAAGTGACTCACGTCAGTCTTCTCAATGATTGGTGAACACCTGACCAAGATGAGGGAAACCCAGTCAGTGCCTCGAATGTTTTATGTATGTTTGTTAGGCGGTGACCTCCATGGTCCTAATTGTTCTCTTTGCACAAACGGGATGTTGAACCAGTTCCTTGAGACTTATGTCGCAGAACAATGGTAAGAATGTTGTAACGGTGTTTGTTTATATTATACTAATTTTAGTCAAACGAACAGTGGAAGTACTCGGCTCGTGCTAGTAGCATACCTATGTTGGAATGAAACAGGCTCCAGGGCGATCTCTGAACTTGATTGACATAGGACATGTTTATCACTGGCTGCGCACACGCGAGCTATTATTGTATCTAAAAGAGGACGACCGGAAAGAAACTGATTACACAACGAGCGAACTCGTAATTTATTACAGCCTCTTTGAAGGAAAAAGGCTTTTATGATAGACTAGCGATACCTATACTCTTTGCACTATGTACAAATTGCAATGAGTTTAAAAAAATGAACAGTCCAATTTGCAAAACGAATGTCCAAATAAACAAAGTTTTCAGAAACCGCAAAAAAAAAAAAAAAAAAAAAACTTCTATGAAAGATGCACTGTAACTGGTACCGCCCAAAAAAGTTATAAAATCACTATATTATGTTCCTAAAGGACGATAAAATATTCGCAGTACAGTTCATGTGGATACAAAAAAAACCACTAGGATATAGTGACTTCTGCTGCAGTTTGGAAAACAACCAGATTTGCATTGGAGTATATTATGTCATAATTATGCTAAAATAACATCTAGACTCATAATTGATACTTAATTTATCGAAAAGGTATTACATTTAATGTTAAAGTATAGCATATACAAGAAAGCCGCCTCTGTGGTGTAGTGGTTAGCGTGATTAGCTGCCACCCCCGGAGGTCCGGGTTCGATTCCCGGCTCTGCCACGAAATTTGAAAAGTGGTATGAGCCTCGGGAGGTCAACTGAGTAGAGGTGGGTTCGATTCCCACCTCAGCCATCCTCGAAGTGGTTTTCCGTGGTTTCCCACTTCACCTCCAGGCGAATGCCGGGATGGTACCTAACTTAAGGCCACGGCCGCTTCCTTCCCTCATCCTTGCCTATCCCTTCCAATCTTCCCATCCCCCTACAAGGCCCCTGTTCACCATAGCAGGTGAGGCCGCCTGGGCGAGGTACTGGTCATACTCCCCAGTTGTATCCCCGACCAAGAGTCTGAAGCTCCAGGACACTGCCCTTGAGGCGGTAGAGGTGGGATCCCTCGCTGAGTCCGAGGGAAAAGCCGAACCTGGAGGGTAAACAGATGATGATGATGATATACAAGAAATGTTAAACCACAAATTCAACTCAAGGAAAGAGAAATACAACAATAATGATATGAAATAGCATTTGTTTAGACAAACATATCATTATTTCCTTCAAGCTACACAACTATCGTGTAGGTAATGTTCAGTTTCATCAGTTCCAGTTATACAACTATATAATATGGCGCCACCGTCAGAATAATGAATTATTTCAATCATTATATAAGCAAGGAATAAACGCATTTTGCTCCAGTTCCTTTCCACTAGATAATGTTTATTGCTTGTACATAGGGACAAAATGGTGCTCGTGAATAAAAAAATGATGGACGATGGGTATGGTGAGTTTTGCGACTGGACTATTCATTAGCGATAAATGCGTTACCAGGAGAATCGACGACGCTACAAAATAGTAGGCCTATTAATAAACAAATTAACCAAGTCTATTGTACTCTTCAAATTTGAGCACCAAAATACACTCTGTAAGATATCTATAACTTATAAAGTGTTTATTTCCTATAGATTTATATACACGTTTGTTATTTTAAATGTAAATACATATGTTTTGTTTCTAAGGAATATGTACCTCATACACCTGGAAGAACTGTTTTATTTTGTGTGAAAAATGCTTGCTTAAGCTTACTTTTGCTACTGTACCTTAAATTCGAGCCCTCTCTCTCTCTCTCTCTCTCTCTCTCTCTCTCTCTCTCTCTCTCTCTCTCTCTCTCTCTCGCTCTCGCTCTCTCTTCAACTGGAGTCCTCGGAGAGTTTTGAGGACTTTCGATTTTGCTTGGAATCTTGGGACTATCAAGTTTTCTGATGCCAAGTTCAAAATTTCTATGATCCCTGGAAATGCATCACTAATGGATAGTTATTTTCTTCTTCATACCTACCTTAAAACCTCACTACACTTCGATTTCCATATACTAATACAGATACATAATTCTCTCGTGGGCTCACAACTTGTGAGATGCAATTTAATTGAGTCTGACATTTATTTCTTTTCCTTCAACCATTACTTTCTACCGATAATATGTTTTTGGCCCTTAAAACAACCACTATCTTCCGTATGCCATATCAGTGTTGAATCCTTTGGAGCAATATTATACTCCTTACAGACGAAGTGCAAGAACAATTCGTACATCGATGAACAAATTTTAAGCCTAATCAATGGCGAACAACGATATTTATTCTTTTGTCCTCGGAATGTTCAAGTTATTACCAAGTAAGTTGACGACATGGTACAGGTCATGTAGATGTAAGCTTTCATTCGAGAGATATCAGTTTGAACCTCCCCGTTCGGCAGGCCTACAGATGGTTTCCCATTTTCACTCCAGATGAAGCCGGGACTGCATCTTCCCAGTCATGGCTCTTTACTACCTAAGCGTTCGGCGCCATGGCTAAATGGTTAGCATGCTGGCCTTTGGTCACAGGGGTCCTGAGTTCGATTCCCGGCGAGGTCGGGAATTTTAACCATAATTGATTAATTTCTCTGGTACGGGGGTTGGGTCTATGTGTCGTCTTCTTCATCATGTCATCCTCATCAAGACGCGCAGGTCGCCTACGGGAGTCAGATCAAAAGACCTGCGTTTGGCGAGCCGAACTTGTCCTCGGACACTCCCGGCACTAAAAGCCATACGCCATTTCATTTACTACCTAAGCGTCACAGAATATCTGCTGGTGATAGTGCGACGTTAAGTGGCCTGGAAAGAAGTCACTCTTTACATACCCCAATTTAATTTAATCATTCATAGATTTGCTGCTAATCCGTCATGTATGGTAAATTATACTATATATAATTATTCAGCTTCTTGCACCCAAATCTTCTCTACGTTAGCATAGCCTTTTTATGTGGGTGTGCTACTGTGATTAATTAGGGTCAGAATTGAGAAATCCCTTAGTATTCATTCCATTGCTGACCCGGTCGAATGGCTGGGAACAGGCTGTGTATTTTCATTTTTCACTTGGAATGTGGACACCTAAGCATCTGAATGGATTGTATTTAGAACTACACCCAGGTGGGCGGAAATGGGGTCGAACTTTTAATTGCGACTTCCTAGTTCTCTCGTGATATGAATACAGAAAATCTTTACATCGTATTATACTGTATGGGTTAGAATATTATAGAATATATAGTCTGATTCAAAGTCAGTGTACAGTACTTGTTTCGGGCTCACTCAGCTTTCGTAGCTGAGTTGCCATCTCCATTCAGCGTCAGGTTTAGAAAGCCGCACCGTTCGGAAACCAGAGGTTCGATAACGGCGAGAAACCTGGAATAACTTTCTTCCTTTCTTTCCTTCTTTCTTTCTTGCTTGTTTTCTCTCTTTTTCTTCCTTCCTTCCTTCCTTCCTTCCTTCCTCCCCCCCCCCCTCTCTCTCTCTCTAACAAGGGCACATTCCCTACTCATCACCACCCATTTCGCTCAAATTTATAGAACATGCAGGGCTTGGCTAGAAATGAAAGTACCCAAAGTAGGAACTCCAGATGGCCAAGCGTATAGAAAATAAAAATTAAAATGTTGACGCGGTCCGCCTCTGTGGTGTAGTGGTTAGCGTGATTAGCTGCCACCCCCGGAGGCCCGGGTTCGATTCCCGGCTCTGCCACGAAATTTGAAAAGTGGTACGAGGGCTGGAACGGGGTCCACTCAGCCTCGGGAGGTCAACTGAGTAGAGGTGGGTTCGATTCCCACCTCAGCCATCTTGGAAGTGGTTTTCCGTGGTTTCCCACTTCTCCTCCAGGCGAATGCCGGGATGGTACCTAGCTTAAGGCCACGGCCGCTTCCTTCCCTCTTCCTTGCCTATCCCTTCCAATCTTCCCATCCCTCCACAAGGCCCCTGTTCAGCATAGCAGGTGAGGCCGCCTGGGTGAGTTACTGGTCATTCTCCCCAGTTGTATCCCCGACCAAGAGTCTGAAGCTCCAGGACACTGCCCTTGAGGCGGTAGAGGTGGGATCCCTCGCTGTGTCCGAGGGAAAAGCCGACCCTGGAGGGTAAACAGATAATGATGATGATGACGCGGCTCTCGCGCCGTATAAGCCACTTACGTTAGTGCACACGCTGAGCAGTTGTTGGCATAGCGGTAAGAGCTCGGACTGGTAATTCGATGATCATGGGTACGACTTCCCGTATGGAGAATATTTTTCTCAATTTTTATATTATTCATTTATTTTAATTTATTTTATTTATATGCAAAAGGCATATAGGACGTCATTTTTTTTAATAAGCGCACAATTGTAGAAAATTTGGAGTTGCAAACTTTCCCGACGTGTTCAAACAGAAATTATTCTTCTTTCTCCTTTATTGGCTATCTTCTCTCCTCGGGGAATGTGCCATAAACGTGAATAGTCATTTTGCTGTAAGATTCGTTTTCACCTGACAAGTGAACGTTGCTCCTGGCAGCTGTTCACAAACAATAGATTCTTGGCGCAGGTAGACAATGACAATGAAATCCCAATTTTTTTTACCTTTTCTATGCCTTTTGCGTATAAAATAAAATTAATTATTCACCTCTTTGCGTAATTGAAAAATGAATAACATAAAAGTTGACAGAGAAAACAGTTTCCCCACGGGGAGTCGAACCCACGACCATCGAATTACCAGTCCGAGCTCTTACCGTTATGCCAACAACTGCTCGACGTGCGCGCCAACGTAAGTGGCTTATACGGTGCGAGAGCCGCGTTAACATTTTTATTTTTATTTGAATTTTTTATACGCTTGGCCATCTGGAGTTCCCACTTTGGATACTTTCATTTCTAGCCAAGCCCTGCATGTTCTATAAATTTGAATGAAATCGGTGGTGACGAATAGGGAATGTCCTCTTGTAAGTCCATATACGTTTACTGCAATCGAATGTCCGGCTCCATGGCTAAATGGTTAGCGTGCTGGTCTTTGGTCACAGGCGTCCCAGGTTCGATTTCCGGCAGGTTCGGGAATTTTAACCCTAATTGTTTAATTTCGCTGGCACGGGGGCTGGGTATGTGTGTCGTTTTCATCATCATTTTATCCTCATCACGATACGCAGGTCGCCTACGGGAGTCAATTCAAAAGATCTGCACCTGGCGAGCCGAACATGTCCTCGGACACTCCCGGCACTAAAAGCCATTGTACGTCATTTGATTTCATTTTTACCACAATCGAATAACCATATTGCACATGTTTCCTCAGATTTCACAAGAATACTGCTTATTCTACAGTCTCTGCATTTCCCAGAACATGGGACTCTCTAATGATCAGTGCTCCTGATATACTGTATAAAAAAAGAGCTATAAAAAGACACATTCGAGGTCTATGGACTAGGTATAGAGCATAACTACTAATGTCCTTGAAGTTTAATGGTCCCTCGAACAGGTGAGGCGTCTTAATGCGATGCCGTCAAACTTGATAACAGGTCTGAGTCATCGCTAAGAGTTTCTAAATACTGCGAGAAATCGATTATTCTCGGAATGTATGAAGTTCCTTTTCTAACGGAGGTGGATGAATCGTGTATGAATCACAGAATGAACCAATTTTTCATAGTGAAAGGCACCGGAATCTGAATTTATTGATCACTCTGTTCCTTCCTAACTGCTACCTTCTAAATATGCTCACAACTTCCAGTACAGTATTTTTCTTCCCGAAGAGTGGGGATAATTCAGACTGGATATTTAATTCTTGAGAGTTTTAGTGGATGGCTTTTCCTTGGTTCAAACGTATCGCGAGTTTATATGTCGATGACTGGTTATGCAGCTATGGTAGGTTTTCTCCAACGTATTTGATTTCTCTGGTATTTTCATTCTGATACTCCTCCATCATAATCCTTTAGACACTTCCGTGTGCATATACGAGGTTATTATTATTATTACTACTACTACTACTATTATTATTATTATTATTATTATTGATGAAGCTGTACGCATAAACCGGTTTCGGTGGTGGGGTCATGTGAGGCGAATGGAGGAGGATAGGTTACCTAGGAGAATAATGGACTCTGTTGTGGAGGGTAAGAGAAGTAGAGGTAGACCAAGACGATGGTTAGACTCGGTTTTTAACGATTTAAAGATAAGAGGTATAGAACTAAATGAGGCCACAACACTAGTTGCAAATCGAGGATTGTGGCGACGTTTAGTAAATTCACAGAGGCTTGCAGACTGAACGCTGAAATGATAATCTATGTATGTTATTATTATTATTATTATTATTATTATTATTATTATTATTATTATTATTATTATTATTATTATTCCGGGGTATCTGTGGAACGCAGAGAGGTGAAATAAGGTGCGGGCTGAAAGGGTCTATCTACGAAAGTCAAAGATTAATTTAAAAATTTAAAATAAAGGTTATATTTCTTTTCAGATCTCAAACTTAACAACATTCTTCACTTAGTGAAAAAAACAATGTATCAGGTACAATAACAATTTTGATACAAGACTAGAAAGCCCAAGAAAAGGGAATTTAACAGTTTTGGGCTTCAAACTGCAAATTCACAAATTTACAATGACGGCGATGTAGCGTTTAATGAGACAGAAACTTCCAGAGCACTTTGCTCCAACCGTTACAATATACGGCCTTCCAGAGGCACCACTCAGTATTACACAAAAACCAGAAAGAATTTACAAGCTCTCCGAATTCAACAAAGGAGACTGGCTCCCAGTTTCTTACAGCCTACTCAAGGCAAACTTACACTAAAACCTTACAATCTTTGGCCTCTCTAGGCACAACCTACATTTTACAATACCTTTACACAGGGGCATCTAGTACCCATACTACTGGGCCTTCGTGAGAAAGAAGAACAGGTTAATATTACTGGCCCAAACTCAAAATGGATGCGTACACTTGCGCTCCTTGAGAACTCTGTTTTAAAACCCTACTTGGGCTTGTGGCCCGATGATGCAGAGGCTAATCCCACACTACTGAGATTACTAGAAGAACAAGTTACTTGGTAACTTACAGGAGAAAAACAGTTACAAAATCGTAGTCACCTCAAGATAAATTGAAGGCGAACTCGAGAGGGTAACGCACTCTCTATCCCCGATTTATAGTTTAAGTCTTTATGAAATTTTATATTAGCCGAAAGAAAGTTTACATTTTAGAAAACAGGTGGTTACATAGTTAAAGATCAGAACCTTCCCCTCAGGTAAGTTTGCGGAGATAGCTACAGAGATAGAAAACTGTTGGCTATTATCTGGGCTGATGTTCTGCCTGTCGAAGAATGAGGCACCCCGCCTCTTGTCTTAACACACACACTCAGAACTTCGACGATCATTAAGACAAGGTAGCTTGAAAAAGCCGCAGCTTATATACCCGAGGGGAGGGCTCGAGAAGGCTCGGGACTAAATCCGGACACACCCTCTCACTTGTATTTGCAGAATAAAAGGTTACAAGAAGCCTCTGATTGGCTGAAAAATAAGTACATAAATTTTCTAATTGGCCAGACTCCAAAGCTGGCGGGACGAGAAAGAAGTGTTGCAAACCTTGAAGTATCAAATTAAAAGGAAGTCAGTTTAGTTGCGAAAACCTATAAACACAAAACAACTTTAAATCACTCATTCTTCCATCTTGCACCAGAGTGGATGACCTCAGTTTTATTTTTATGAGAGATCTATGGAGAAAAGTTCAAACTTCTTGATGTACACCAAAACAAGACAAATAAATCCAATCAGTTTAGGAAACTTTGAAATAAAATATTACTCAGTTATTCAGTAGTGACATCTTCTGATCAATGTCCGAACTTTATGCATTAGCAGTTTCAAGAGTTGTTCGATACGTAGTGTTCCTTAAGGCGCTTCTTTTAAATGTGCGGGTTTGAGGTGTACCTCCCGGTACTATTATTATTATTATTATTATTATTATTATTATTATTATTATTATTATTATTATTATTGTTGTTGTTGTTGTTGTTACGGAATTATCCGTGGAATGCAGAGGTGAAAGAAGGTGCGGGCTAGAATGGGTCTAACTACAAGTCCGAAAGATGAATTAAAATTTCAATAAATGTTATATTTTCAATAGACAACAAGATTTAACAAATTTTCACTAGGTGAAATAACAATAAAAACACAGGTACAATGATAACTTTACAAACGAAAGCACAAGTTTCGGGGTCTTTACAAGTTCTGGCTTCGAGCCTCAGTTACACAATCCTTGAGCTACTAGCTCAACATTACCAAGGTACACCCATTTATTCAAAGGGCAGAAAACCCCTTCATTCAAAGAGCACTTGCTCCCAACTTTTAACCTCAAGCCTCGCAGAGGCACTTTTCAAACACAAGAAAGAGCTGAGCCGCTCTCAATTTTTCAAGCCTATTAAAGGCAATACCAGACTATTACACAAATTGCCATCAAGGCACCACTTACATCAAATGAAACGGGGGTATCTCGTACCCAACCTACTGGGCCTTAGTGGAAAAGAACAGATTAACTAAATGGCCCAAAATACAAGATGAATGGAGGCGTTGCCTGCACTCCTACATGAAACCTTCTAAAACCTAAGGGGCACTAGGCCTATTTAACAGGGGCTATTCCCAAACTAGGGAGGTGACTCGTATAAAAAATTTTAACACATTAAGAAGAGAAGAAAATCGGTTATGAAAACGTAGTCACCTCAAATCAAAATGAAGGGGAGCTCGAGAAGGTAAAGCACTCTCTATTCCCGATTTACAGTTAAAGTAATAAGAACATTTTACATAAGCCGGCACTAGACAGGTAGGTTATATTGAAAAGGTTTCGGACCTTCCCCGAGGGTTAAACTGCTGAGCTAGCAAGAAATAAAGATGTTAGAAGTCCATTACCTTTGTTGAAGAGCTGCTGCCCGAAGGAAGAGGCGCTACCCGCCCCCTGCTATACTTCCATACACTAAGCTAGATGTTGTTGAAGTGGCCGAGAGCCAGAAAAATCAGCAGTTTTTATACTCTAGGGGAAGATTCGAGACCTTTCATGAATAATTAAGACACACCCACAGTCGTTTATTGGGTAGCTTACAGTTACACATCAAAATTGGAGAAGAACGACCCGATTGGTCAAAAATTAATTACAGAAATTTACGATTGGCTAAATTCAAAACTGGCGGAAAGAAAGATTAATATTGCCAACCCACAAATGAAAGAACAACATTTTGTAAAGAACAAACTTATGAATACAAAATATCTTCAAGAAAAGTTCCTTCACTTCGCACCAGGGTGCATGATCATAGTTTTTGGTAGAGACATCTGTGAGAGAATGTCCACACTTCTTGATAATTAGTAAACAAAAACAATTCGAAATTAACACAGTGACATTTTCTGGTAAACGGTTGAATTAATTCACTTTTAAAGTTCAGAGTTTCAGCTGTAGAGGAGTACTTTAAGGCGGAAAATTCAAATGTGCGGCGTATAGTTGTACCAACCGGTACAATTATTATTATTATTATTATTATTATTATTATTATTATTATTATAATAACACAGTGTGTTAGCCTTTTTTTATCTATCTGGACATTAGACATGTCCCTTGGAATGATGAAAATGAAAACCTACAACCTGTTATCCACTCTTTGACCGGGTCAAGGATGTAATGATTGAACCATATATAGGCTATTATTACAATGAGGTCGCCACTCCCAAGGCGATTATTAATGACTGATAAATGCTATGAAATGGTAATGGAGAGTGTTGCTGGAATGAAAGATGACAGAGAAAACCGGAGTACCCGGAAAACCTATCCCGCCTCCGCTTTGTCCAGCACAAATCTCACTGAACCACGGTATCCAGGGGTGAGAGGCCGACGCGCTGCCGTCTGAGCCATGGAGGCTCCCTTGAAATGATACAGCAGTAAAAATACAGCAGTTTTATGAACGCTATATAACGAACGAAAAAAAGAGTTCATAGGTTTAAAAAATGAGGTTGTGAAATTGTACTGAAGATAGTAGATATATAAATACCTTACTGACCCCAATGGTGTCATGATCTGCATGAGGTCAACCAGATCGTTTATAAAAGAAATGCCGAGTTATTACAACTTCGCTCTCTGGCACTAGATAGTTGGCAAAGTAGGTCTGTCCATCACTCTTCTTCTTCTTCTTCTGCTGCTGTCAGTCTATGGGTTGATTTGCAGCAGTCTTCCATTGTTCTCTTCTCCTCTTTCGGCCTTCCTTTTTAGTTGCTTGTAGTTCGCACATTTCATATCTGACATGATTTGGCTCATGTATTCCTGACGTGGCCTTCCTCGCCGATTTCGCCCTGCTCTGCAGCCCTCTGCTGTTGTTCTTGTTAGCATTGTGTTATGGCGCAGTTGATGGCCTACCAGTCGCTCCCGTCTAATCTGAATCTGAGGCTAAAGGCATATCGATTCTCCTACTATAACGTTCGTTACTCTATCCATGCAGCTGATTTTTAACATCGGATAGCACTAGGTTTCCAAAAGATTCAAGTCTTCTCCTCTCTACTGCCCCTACTGTCCAACACCCATGAGCCCAAATTCTAGTATTTAATATCTTAAATCCTTCTCTAGCTAACGTATGTTTTGCAACTTCACCACATAACTGTTTGTGCTTCAAGATCACGTTCAGTATTGCGCACCTCCGTCACGAGACGTGAATAACACCTCGATCAAGGACAGAGCTTCTTCGTGGAAAGGAAGTTAGTACGATGCATGTTTCGCTCATTTATACGTACTGATTTGTATATTCAAAATGCAAATGGAACAGTCTCCCAAAACCTACGACTTGATTCCTCTTGTCATTGGGAGTGGTAGAATACATCCGTGGTGAAAGGTGCAACTCCCAGGGGCTTTCAACTTGGGAGTGTGGGATGTCAACCACGGGAACCCCTACCTGTGAATCTGGCATTGTTTTGCATATTAATATGCATTTGTTCCGTATACATTTTAGCTATAAATAAACGTGTGCGGCTATTTAATGTTAGGAAAGTGTCGAGCAAACTTTAGGCAGTTTGTAGCGAATATTATCTTTAGTAAAACAAAGAGAGCTCCAGAATTAATCTGGAGAGAATCTGGAACTCAAGTTGTAGGCCTATTTTTTTATTTTACTATTTAGTGAATAAGTATTAATGAAAGTGCAGAAATAAAAAAAATCAAATACACACTGTAGGTATTAGTAACCTATGCAGAAAAGAAAACTCACGGCATGGAAACATGCCTTTTTTTTATTTAAACTCTTTGGGCTGCAATCTCCAAATATGTCGATTGTTGACTTCATCAGAATAATCCACTTACGTTCCGCTACTTGTGCGGTCTGTGGCCAAGTGCATTTTTGATTCGTTTATATTTAGAAAAAGAACTGTGCGTAGGTGCTATAAAATGAAATTGATAACACGAAAATGAAAAAATTGTGACGGTAGACATCTGCTGATTGGTTGAATTTTCTGATAACCTTATACTGGATTGATCACTGCAGCCGTGAGCTAAAATGGTCATTTAAACACGTTCTTAAAAGCATTGAAGTGTACGCGTTTGTTGGTGGCGTGTAAATAAATATCCTTGCATCAACAAGCGATGAAATTGCTATAAGCCTAATTGTTTAGCTCATGAATCAATGACCAATGCGGTTTTAGAATATTCCACAACGTTTTATAGTTTTCATTACATCACTTCAGTTTTATCGCATCTACGTCCATTTGTTTTTATGTAAATTCATCACAATGAACTGCACAATGAAAGATCTTTATAGCTTCTTGGAGTTGTCTTCAACAATACTTTTGACCACAGAGTGCACAATCAACAGAACGTAACTGTGTTATTCTGATGAAGCTAACAGCCGACATATTGAGGCTGTGTGATCCAAAGAATTTAAATGGGAAAATGAAACAGTTTATTTCCATGCTGAAAGTTTTGTTCTATGAACAAGTTATAAATACCTATGTATTTTACAGTATTTGTTTCATATTTATTCACTTTTATTATTTCTTAATGTTGTGATTATTCGTCAGATATCCAAAGCAAATACAACTCGAGCTCCAGATTCAATCAAGATGAATTATGTGCATTCGGGAGATGACTGATTCGAATCCCACCGTCGGCAGCCCTGACGATGTTTTTCCGTGTTTACCCATGTTCACACCAGGCAAATGCATCAGAAGGCCACGGCCGCTACCTTCCAAATCCTAGCGCTTTCCCATCCTTGTGTTGCCGAAAACCTTCGATTTATTAGTGCGACGTTAAACCACTGGCAAAAAAAGGATTAATTCTGGAGCTCTCGTTAAATTTCTACACCGGGCGAGTTGGTCGTGCGGTTAGGGGCGCGCAGCTGTGGGCTTACATCCAGGAGATAGTGGGTTCGAACCCCACTGTCGACAGCCCTGAAGATAGCTTTCCGTGGTTTCCCATTTTCACGCCAGGCAATGCTGAGGCTGTACCTTAATTAAGGCCACGGCCACTTCCCTCCCACTCCTAGGCCTTTCCTATCCCATCGTCGCCATAAGACGTATCTGTGTCGGTGCGACGTAAAGCAAGTTCTAAAAAAATTACTACATATAATGTTCTCCTTCCTTTCGGTCGTGCTTGAACTTGCGGACTGAGCCAATCACGAAGTGTACATCATTCTAAGAACCATGTAATCATCATCATAATCATCGTCAATTCGCATTGGTTTCAACATTTATAAATAACTTGGATACAGCGAAGACAGAAAAAGGATGAAATAAACATATTTTAGCTAAGGTGCTCAAGATTTACTGGCAGATAAAGACTTCTATGGGACAAAATTTCCACACCTCGGCGTCTCCGGAAACAGTAAAAGTAGTTAGTGGTGCGTAAAACCCATAACATTATTTCATTCATGTCGTATCGGCCAACTTTGGACCACGTCATTTCAACTGGCTCCTTCTGACTTTGATGTCTGCCCAGTACTTCGCATGCGTTCTCGGTGTCGTTATTTCCTCTCCTGCGTCCATGCTTACCCATTTTTTTTTTTTTTTCGGCTTGTCTCGGAAACCCTGAAACGCTTGAAGTGTCTTAAGTGGGACATGCTCTTGTATGTCATTACGTGCGATTCATTCTTCAAGGTCTTAATGAACCAAGCCCCTTTGGTTTTCTTCTGCTGAAAGAAGGTAATGATGCGGTTGGTCAGTCTTGTGCATTCGTGTCACATGCCCATAAAGTATATTCTTCTTTTCCGGATGGTTAGGTAATCTTCTCTACATAGATGTATAGGCTAGTTCGTCGTTATGCCGTCTTCTGTACTCCCATTGTCTTTTACGGGACCTTAGATCTTTGTCAAAATCTCTCTTTATTTGGCCTCCAGCTTCTCGATCAGCCCTTTTTTGTTCATTATTTTTATTATTTTGTCCATAAATATACTATTACCAACCAGTATGCTGATATGTGCAATTTGTTTCGTAGGACTGGTTTGCTATGCTATACTGATGAAATGATTAGCATTGCGCTCGCATTAGTTCAGGTAAGTTGGCTCTCCGCCTTTCAGACCACACAACGCCACATCACGTCACGTGGGCCATATAAACCTAATAGGATAAAACATCACGGCTTTGGCATTTGCTCTGCGTTTGCTAACCAGTATTCTGATGATGTCTTTAATCGAGGCGCGTCGCGTGAAAGACACCTGTACTGTCAACTTCGTGAGTTCGGACGAATCGTATTGTTAGTATGCAAGAATGTAAAGCGTCATTTCGAGAAATTGCACTGTCGATTGTGTGCTATTTTTCTGTTCAGATAATCCGTTTATGAAGGACAGAATAAAATACTGTAGGAAGAGAACGACCACCGACAATCGTCACGTTGTAAAGATGTGAGTTAGTAACAAGCATTCAACTGCTTGTTTATTACAGTTTAGCTTGTGTGTTCGTCACCTTTAAAATCACTGTTAATAAATCATTATAATATTTTCTGACTAGTCCGGTTGCACCTAATAATATGCCTATGAAGTGGAATCGTAGACTATTTTGATTTTCGATTAAACGCGTTCGATCTAAGTGAGCATAATGGACGCATCTTTATTAGACTATACCTTGTTGTTTGGTGTCATCAGGATCGTATTCGCACAAGGTATAAGAACTAATTCACGACGTTATGAACTGAGGTGCCATTTGGTATGGCAGCAAATCACCTGTGGTGTGTATCCGTTCTACTGACACTATACTATCATTAACGCCCTGAGACCAATAGGCTTCCGTTCTTTCAGACCTTGCCCGGCTATATTTCTGTAATTCAATGCTAAGCCGCATCTAGTTGCAACCACACGTAGGCATAACTTCTTAAGGGGTAACTTCATTCTCTTTTAACAATAATAATAATAATAATAATAATAATAATAATAATAGCCTAATGTTATTGGCTTTACATCCCACTTTTATATGCCAGTAAATCTACCGATACAAGGCTGACGTATTTCAGCACCTTCAAATACCACCGGACTGAGCCAGGATCGAACCTGCCAAGTTGGGGTCAGAAAGCCAGCGCCTCAACCGTCTGAGCCACTCAGCCTGGCCGTTCTCTTTTTACTGTTACCTATAGATCATCATCCATTGAAACTGTCTGGGAACTGATCAAACACCACTGAGAGATTTACGCTGTATTTTTGGTACATACATTCTGTTAATTCCTTCATTACTGCATAATAAGTAGCCTACTGTATATTTCTTTTGAAAATCGGGTGACATTTACCACCGTCGTGTTCAAAATTTATGAATAGTACTACCAGGCGAACATTTCTCCAGCTCCTTGGCTGAAAGGACAGCGTGGTGGCTTCGGTTCAGAGGGTCCTGAGTTTGATTTCCGGCCGGGGTGGGGATTTTTAATTGCATATGACTGATTCCACTTGCTCGGGGACGGGTATTTGGGTTCGTCTTTATACACATATCTTTATCTACCCTAAACAAACTACACCACACTAACACCCACCTCAAAAAAAATTCCCGCGGTAGAGAATACATCCCTCCCTCCACATAGGATTGGCATCAGGAAGGACATCCGGTAACCCTCTAAAGTGGCCCGCTACACCCCTTCACGTCGTAGGATGAAAACATAGATAGATAGATAGATAGATAGATAGATAGATAGATAGATAGATAGATAGGACAACCGGCCGTAAAACTTAGCCGTGTCCACACGAAGTTCCGATCCTAATAAACTGAGAATATGGCGAAGAAGAATTTTAGTCTAGTAGCAACAGGCAGTATTAATCATCATCATCATCTGTTTACTCTCCAGGGTCGTTTTTTTCCTCGGATTCAGCGAGTGACCGTCCGACTCGTTGGCTGAACGGTCAGCGTACTGGCCTTCGGTTCAGAGGGTCCCGGGTTCGATTCCCGGCCGGGTCGGGGATTTTAACCTTAATTGGTTAATTCCAACGGCACGGGGGCTGGGTGTATGTGTTGTCTTCATCATCATTTCATCCTCATCACGACGCGCAGGTCGCCTACGGGAGTCAAATAGAAAGACCTGCACCTGGCGAGCCGAACCCGTCCTGGGATATCCCGGCACTAAAAGCCATACGACATTTCATTTCAGCGAGGCAACCTACCTCTACCGCCTCAAGGGCAGTGTCCTGGAGCTTCCGAGTCTTGGTCAGGGGATACAACTTGGGAGGATGACCAGTACCTCGTCCAGGCTGTCTCACCTGCTATGCTGAACAGGGGCCTTGTGGAGGATGGGAAGTTTGGAAGGGATAGACAAGGAAGTGGGAAGGAAGCGTCCGTGGCCTTAAGTTAGGTACCATCCCGGCATTTGCCTGGAGGAGAAGTGAGAAACCACGGAAAACCACTTCCAGGATGGCTGAGGAGGGAATCGAACCCCCCTCTACTCAGTTGACCTCCCGAGGCTGAGTGGACCCCGTTCCAGCCCTCGCACCACTTTTCAGATTTCGGGGCAGAGCCGGGAATCGAACCCGGGTCTCCGGGAGTGGCAGCTAATCACACTAACCACTACACCACAGAGGCGGACGGTATTATTATTATTATTTTTATTATTATTGTTGTTGTTATTGTTATTATTATTGTTATTATTATTATTTATTTATTTATTTATTTATTTATTTATTTATTTATTTATTTATTTATTTATTTATTTGTTAGTTGCTTTACGTCGCACCGACACAGATAGGTCTTATGGTGACGATGGGAGAGGAAAGGGCTGGGAGTGGGAAGGAAGCGGCCGTGGCCTTAAATTAAGGTACAGCCCCAGCATTTGCCTGGTGTGAAAATAGGAATCCACGGAAAACCATTTTCAGGGCTGCCAACAGTGGGGTTCGAACCTACTATCTCCCGAATACTGGATACTGGCCGTACTTAAACGACTGCAGCTATCGAGCTCGGTAACAGGCATTATTAAAGCAACTATGAGAATTGCCCCGTCTCCAAGTAACGGTTGTACGTATGATGGAGCTTTTCCCACACGCTGTAATGCCATGAGAACTTGCAACGTGTTGAAACAAGAAATTAAGAAATGCAGAACTGACGTAACGGTCTAACGTGTAAATTAACATAGGAGTGAAATGCCTGTTCTAGAACGTAGACAGTTGTACGGTATAACGAAAAGCTATTTTTATTTCATCGTGGGCAAATTCTACCGATACGTTTACATAGTAATTTAGTTGGGATAACATTTTTGAGGGTACTCACTCTCCTTTAGGATCTACATGTACCCTCGTATATACGGTTGCTCTTCACATTTTCCTGCATGCAGTTTCATTTGCTGGCAGGATCGAAAGTAGTTAAAAGTGACACAACACCGGAAATAAACCATACTTCTGTAGATTGCTGGCTCCTTCGATTGAAGGCGATTCCTCTTCATCTTTACTTCCTTGCTTTCAACGACCTGCCGCATTCTGATGTAGGAACAGAAATTGAATGAAGAACTTGTACAGCAATAATGTCTCCACATCTTTGTTTTTGTTATTATATCATTGAATTCCCTATACGTTTTTATCACCGGGCGAGTTGGCCGTGCGCGTAGAGGCGCGCGGCTGTGAGTTTGCATCCGGGAGATAGTAGGTTCGAATCCCACTATCGGCAGACCTGAAGATGGTTTTCCGTGGTTTCCCATTTTCACACCAGGCAAATGCTGGGGCTGTACCTTAATTAAGGCCACGGCCGCTTCCTTCCAACTCCTAGGCCTTTCCTGTCCTATCGTCACCATAAGACCTATCTGTGTCGGTGCGACGTAAAGAGCCTAGCAAAAAAAATACGTTTTTATGTATTTTCGCGAGTTGCCTGCGCAGTTCGGGTAATGTAGTAGTGAGCTTGCATTCCGGAGGTGGTGGGTTCGAACCCCACCGTCGGTAGGTACTATTCCGTATTTTCCAACGTTTACACCAAGAAAATGCTGGGGCTATACCTTAATTGAGATCACGTCCGTTTCCTTCCCAGTCCTAGCCCTTTTCCAACCTTGCGTCGCCTTAAATCTTCCTTTGCTGGTACGACATTAAACCATTAGCAAAAAAAGAAATGGATTTTTGCTTCACAGGTAGTCGAATATTTTACAAATTATTTATGCTACCGCCACGCCACTATGTAATGTTATGCTGGTTTCCGTTGGATATTATGTAGTTACCAACTTTACATCCTCAAACTGAAGATGGTGCCGCAGAGGGAAACAAGTTCGTCGTAAATGAGCATGTTGAATATTTCTTGTAATTTATTGTTTATGGACCTTATCTCATTAACAACCGTAGTCAGAATATTGCGGAAGATGATATACCACACGGTGTATATTTGTTCCCTTGAAGACTAAAGTTGTTTTTTTTTTTTCGTTAGCTTTCTGACCTCAACTTTGGCAGGTTCGATCGTGGCTCAGTCCGGTGGTATTTGAAGGTACTGGCACGTAAAAGAACTGCAGGATAAAATTCCGGCACCTTCGTCTTCGAAAAACCGTCAGAAGTATATAGTGGGATGTAAAAAAAAAAAATAACATTTTCTTCCCTTTGTATAGCGTACTGTTCAACTCATCTAAATCACAGTGCCCCCATTAAACAGTGGATATTTTTAATCTACTCATGCTGCAGAATTATGTTTAAGAATTGGAAATGAAACTGGCACCGCGATTGTAAATAATAATACATCATCTGAGATTACGGACGGTTAGTTGCTATGGCAACAGCAACAATGTTGTCTGTTCTAGTATCTCTGCGTCCCTACATGTTTTAAGTGCGTCGAGTTGCTTACTGGTCAGCAGCTATGTGCACTTATCGACTGGCTGTTTGGGGCCAGGCTTCGACAATATTTATTTATTTATTTATTTATTTATTTATTTATTTATTTATTTATTTATTTATTTATTTATTTATTTATTTATTTATTTAAAGGTATACAGGCCTAAGCCCAATTACGTTCCTTCAAAACATACGGGACTTAAACTTTAAATGGGCCGATTACCTTAGATGTTAGGCTCCTTTCAACAACAAGCATCATCATCTAAACTTTAAATACATCAAAACAAAAGTAATAATTATAGTAACAAAATAGTAAGAAGACTAATAATAAGAACACAATATGAAATTAAAACTACAAATTAATAACAATATAGGCTATAGATCAGCCATAGAAAATTACTAAACAAGTTAGAAAAAGAACACAAAAATGAGAACGTATGAATACCTACCATTCCAGCAGAAACGAATTCAATAATGGTTATGATTTAGTAAAAAAATTGTCTTTTTTACTTATTGAACAGTCTAGTGCCAGTGAATAAATCAACTTGAGCACCAGTTGAATTATAAACCAATAATATTTTAACACATGGTGAATTAGAATGATGAACTCAGAACTTGGGATGTGAAATAGTACTTGCTGTCGTGATTTTACTTGTGGTGCATGAAAAGAGATGAAAGTAAGTAGACGTACAGTAATTCCTGACAATCAATTTTTCCATTTAAAATTGTCCTTAATATGTATAACGAAATTCATGTTCTCTTATCTTTAAAAGGCGTGAAATTGATTTCTTAAAAACTGGGTTTAAATGTCAAATGAACAAAATACATTAAACGTTTTATAATACAAATATCTTATAAGTGTATTTTGTGCTGTCTCAGTGTGACCAGTTTGGTCGTTATAATATTCTAATTTCTTCGTACTAAACTTAGATACAACTTAAAAATTACAGTACTTCTGGTTGAGTAAATAATTTGGGGTTTCTAATAATAAAACCAAACATCTTGTTAGACAGACTCATTACTTTTGCAGTTTGGCTATTAAAAGTTAATTTGCTGTTGAAAATAATTCCTAAATCATTAGTAGACGGTGCAATTTCAAGTGTTGTTTCACCAATACAATACGTCGGATTAGCACTATACCTACGTATAGTTATTGGAGGATGATTAGCTTAGTGGCTTAGCTGCTGGTTTTCCGCCTGGAAGGGAACCTGGGTTGAGATTTTCATCTTAAAAATCATGTGGAATCAGGAAGGGCATCCGGCCCTAACCAAAACCAGAATGAGCCTGGGTAGCTCCAGCGGCCTCATAATTACCTACCGGGCGAGTTGGCCGTGCGGTTAGGGGCGCACTACTGTGAGCTTGCATCCGGAAGATAGTGGGTTCGAACCCCACTGTCGGCAGCCCTGAAGATGGTTTTCCGTGGTTTCCCATTTTCACACCAGGCAAATGCTGGGGCTGTACCTTAATTAAGGCCACGGCCACTTCCTTGCCACTTCTAGGCCTTTCCTATCCCATCGTCTCCATAAGGCCTACCTGTGTCGGTGCGACGTAAAGCAAATTCTAAAAAATAAAAAGTAATAATAATTACCTAAGATAATCTGAAGAAAATTTACCTACGTAAAGCTAGTCTTAAGTGTTTGAATGAGCGGTCACAATTCTGCAAGTAATAAATCAGGCTTCAACATCCACACGCAGCACTCGTCTGGAATATGAATTTAGTACGGTACTTCAGATACTGGATAGCTCGTGTTGCAAGAAAGTTCAGGAGATAGATTAGAGAGCGACTCCTCTTTCTGTGTTCTTCACTTTCTCCCACAAAGCACAACTTGACTTCTTTAACTGGTTGATTTCCTTGGTCGTGCTTCGACAACTCGTGGTCGTTATCATGCGAAGTCAGTTGATGCGGGAGATATACTTTTCAGGGAAAACATTGTATATGTTTTATCTACAACTTTGGTCCTATGGCGTTTCGTTGTATCATTATTCCTTATATGTTAGATTTGTCTCTTTTTCTCGATTATACCTACATTTTGCTCTTTTTATACGTATAATTCGTAGTTCGAATCACTTATAGAATATATAGAAATATCTAATTCTACACAAACATCGGTCCACCCAATATCCATACGTGAGCCAAATTCTATGTTTGTAGCTGTCATAGTAGTACCAGAGAGTAATGCACTGTCAGAAAACCTTACCCATATTTCATCCTATTCAACGTGTGTAACTCATTTTCACACATAAATGAGACAGGAGAAAATATATCAAGTCCAGCCATTTAGACCGCTAAATGAGGCGTCTACGGTTCAATCCTTTTGCCGATATGATGTATCGTTTAGCACCAGCTAATCTGTAAATGAAGGTTTGCAGTATTGTAAATATGCATATACTTCGTATGTCGAACTATATACTGCATATTCATTAAGGTCGATTTGTAGCGATGTGGAAATGGTGTGCTTGCCATTATAATTAATATTTAAATCGAGAGTGATTCTCAGCAGGAGGGCGTCTGCTATTACAATCATTACTGTCTACACCGGCTTTGACTGGCAGTAGGAATTTGATCCTTCTCCAACTCCTTTGTTACTAGCATTAGTAAGGAAGGACTACCATTGTAATTAATAATTCCCTTCTCGATTTGACTGGCAGAAGTCAAAGGAGCATGGAATTTTGTTAAGAACTCCCCTAACCGATTGTGTTTGGGAGTAGGCATATGTGCCCGCCATTATAAACAAATTTACCCATCTAAAATGTGACTGACGTTAGGCATAATGGCCTTGCTATTATAATGCAAACTCACCAACTCGGTGTGACTGTCATTAAGAAAAGTGGCCTGTCATTATAATTATAACAGCACAACTCAATTTTGACTGGCAGTAGGGAAGGTGCCTGCTATTATAATAAAATCTCCTCAACTGTAATCTGTCTGGAAGTAGGAAAGGGTGCCTGCCATTTAATGAAAACTCCCCAAAATCGACTGTGGCCGCGCATTCGGCAATGGGGTCTCCCATTATAATGAAAATTTACCTACTCGATTGTGAATGGTAGTAGGCAAGTGAGCCTGCGGTTATCATCACAACTCCGCAACTCGCACTTTACATTGGTAACAACGTATGGGAACGCAAAGCGACATGCAATTTAAAAATATCTTATTCACTGCATGTACAGTAATTTACTTGATATTCGTATACAATGTAGAATACCGTAGCAAAGCACGGGAACATTTGCTAGTGTCCATTATATTAGTAAGAAGTTCTGAAACCTAATGAAACATGGGAGAGTTAAACACGTGCACTTTCTCCTCTGACCACGAATACCCTCAGAGAACATTGCGGCCTCTCCAGTAGTTCTTAATGGAATCTTAGTAGCGTAAGCTATCGCAAATAGCCATATAATCTTGCAGTTCCGTACTCCACGAAAAATGATGCATGTGTTTGTGGAACATGGTACGCCTATAGCAGGGATGGAGAACCTTTTCCAACTAGTGTGCCATTTTAAGTCTGGTTTATTATTCTCAACTGTCTACTGTGCCATTTGTTATTTTCGTTTGTAAACGCCACCACCACCACCACCTACACCGACTTTCATCCCTAATTCAAAATTGTGTTTTTAATACGCTATTACTTATACATATATACATTGTAAAAATAATACATTTCATTGCATGTTTCATGGTCGTATTTTGGCAATACCGCAAATATACTTAGTAGTCATGTCATTTATGTTAGGGATATAACTTTTTGTATCGAATAACAGACGAAAAACTATTAGATCTGAACCAAGACGGTTTCTAACTGTTGACTTCGCAACGTTCATTGTAGAAAACAGCTGCTCGCAAACAAAGTAAGTAGCACTGTAGCAAGTTTCTTCATGGCCGAAAACATCATTTGTGGCAGGCTGTTCCACTGGTCAAATATTAAGTTCTCCGGTTTCTGGAGAGAGTATTCACCATCAAACTCGATTTTCATCAATGCTACACCAAGTTGTACGAATTTGTTGAGCCATGTAAGTTACCTACTGCTTTCTTGAAATTCACTCAAGTCCATTTCTAAACTGTGAACAACTAAAAAAAATTGACCTTCATATCGCTCATTTGTGTAATATGAGGTTTTGAAATAAAGTGCGATAGTTTCTCCAAATCTCGAAATTGGGATAATCCCTTGGCAACTATTTGTCTTAAAAGATTCAAAACAGTAAACAGTAACTGACTTAGAAAAATTACGTGATGCTGGCAACCACACAAAAGTTAAACTTCACAAGTGACTGATGTGGGTAAAAAAGTAAACTCGTGTCCTCATCCTGAGGTGGTGCAGCTCTTTTTAGGCACACCCCCATTGGAGGTGAGCTGCACGTACCATTCCAACCACATACCAGCCCTCCTGCCATTCTTAAATTTCTGGCAGTACCGGGAATCGAACCCGGCAGCTAATAACACTAACAGTTACGCTACGGAGGCGGACACTGATGTGGGTGAGCAAATGGCTCGTCGGCTGCATCTGACATTTATCTCACTTGACTTCCGGACCTATCAGTGTTGCCATAATGCATGTCCGAATGGAACTAGAATTTAGATTTTCGGTATTTATTTCTTAAACCTGAAACACTATGACTATACGATGCACGAGATATGTATAATCTATAGAACAAGACGTACATAAAATCGTTAATATGCAGGTGGTGTGACACCGAAATCGTTTTCGCGTGTCACCTAGTGACACACGTGGCATAGGTTCGCCATCCCTGGCCTATAGCATATTAGGCTGATTCTCCACGAGCAGGTAAAACGCCGCTGTTCGCCCGCCTGACCGCTCAAACTTTTTGCCTATTCTACACGAGCGGTTGAATTGACGCCTGTAAACAGCGCCGAAAACGCCGGCGACACGCGCAGCCATTCTCCACCAGCAATAAACCTGCCGTACTGTAATGATGGATGTCGTACAAATAGGTTGTGTTGTCGGACCTGTTCAATTAAAGTTATTAGCAATATTTAAAAAGAAATCTTGTAAGAAAAAACGTTGGTGGACTCACCCTGGGTTATCGAATCGGCTCACCACTGAAAAATTTCATTTAACGTTTTGCGAACACAGGAGCTATCCGGATTTTTTTTTTCCAATATTATAGAATGTCAGTTGCTTCATTCGATGAGCTGTTTGAACTTATTAAGGTGCATATTACTAAACGAGCAAAATACTAGGGAAGTCCTGAAATTTAATTCTCAAACAATTATATTATTAGTGGTCTTATCGATAATTATCACATAACTCAAGTTATATAGAATTAAATTTCCGATCATTTATGTCCCATACATGTTTACCGTACCGGCTATCATAACAGAGACATTCATGAATTTGTATTTTTGTTGCTAAGTCCATATCAACGCCGAACCAGGATAAAATGGGTTGACATAATATAATGAAAATCGGTACATAGAGTCGGGGAATAAGCTATAAACATTTTTATTCGCCCTGTATGAAAGTGTAGTTTAGGGGAAGGCGCCTAAAATTTAATTTTTAAATACCTATGTTATTGGTCCTATCGAAAAGTAACTTACTACACAACAAAAGTTATAGAGAATACAATTTCCGACCATTTCAGTTTTACCGTACCGACTATGATAAGAGTGGTATTTCAGAGTCTGAAGAAAACTAAATGTGAAGACCTACAGTATTGAAAGCGCACAATATTCATCAACAATAACATTATATTGACCATTGTTTGTTGTGATGTACTTATTATATTATATTATATTATATTATATTATATTATATTATATTATATTATATTATATTATATTATAATTATTATATTATATTATATTATATTATATTATATTATATTATATTATATTATATTATATTATATTATATTATATTATATAAAATAAGAGTTTTGACTTACATTGCTCAGAATTTAAAAAGGATGGCATTTCTGTACCCGGTCGTGTCCAAAGTAGCAAGGAAATGCAATTTTTAATTTTCCGTAATGTCTGTCTGTCTGTCTGTCTGTCTGTCTGTCTGTCTGTCTGTCTGTCTGTCTGTCTGTCTGTACACCGATCACGAGAAAACGGCTGAAGAGAATTTAATAAAAATCGGTATTCAAAGTCAGGTAATAAGTCTCTACTATCTAGGCCATAAATAATCTTATTCACGCTGGGAGAAATGGTAGTTTAGAGGAAGGCCTAAAGTTTAATTCTCAAATATTTATATTATTAGTGGTCCTATCGTAATGAAAATCGATATGCAAAGTCGGAAAATAAGTCGCTATAATTTAAACCATAAATAATCGTATTCACACTGAAAGAAATGGTAGTTTAGGGGAAGGCCTAAACTTAAATTCTCTAATTGTTATGTCATTTGTGGTCCTATCTTAATGAAAATCGGTATGCGAAGTCGGAAAATAAGTCGCTACAATCTAGGCCATAAATAATTTTATTCGCGCTGAGTGGAATGGTAGTTTAGAGGAAGGCCTAAAATGTAATTCTAAAATATTTGTATTATTAGTGGTCCTGTTGACAAATAGGCTACTACATTACTAAGTTATATAGTATTACTACATTATTTCCGATCATTTATTTCTTATACATTTTTACCGTACCGGCTATGATAACAGAGATATTCATGAATTTGGATTTTTGTTGCTAAGTCCAAATCAGCGCCAAGTCACAAGCAAATGGGTTAACAGAATTTAATGAAAATCGTTATGTTAAGTCAGGGAATAAGGAACTACAGTCTACACTATAAATAATTTCGTAAAACGCCCTAAATTCACAGAGTCGAAAGAAAACTAAATGTGAAGGCCTACAATACAGAAAACTCATAATATTGAACAACAATAACATTACATTGGCTATTGTTTGTTGTGATGTGCTTTGTGTCTTCTGTTACCAGTCATGTCCGATAGATGGGATTACTGCTGTATACCGAGTATTTTTTTAAAATTTGTTTTACGTCGCACCGACACAGATAGGTAGGTCTATTATGGCGATGATGGGATAGGAAAGGGATAGGAGAGGAAAGGAAGCGGCCCTGACGTTAATTACGGTACAGTCCCTAGCATTTGCCTGGTGTGAAAATGGGAGACCACGGAAAACCATCTTCAGGGCTGTCGACAGTGGTTTTCGAACCCACAACTCGCCCGGTCGTACCGAGTATAACAGCCTGCTTGAATATTCTTCCTAAGCATGCCATTCCTCTGGTTCATACATTTTCTGATACTACTGGTACGTTACGAGATATTACGTACTACTGGTACGTAACAAACTGGTTCATCATAGCAATCGAGCTATTCAATCCCTACGCTGAGGCACTGATTGGAATGCGCAGTGTGTATATTTAACGGAACAATGGCAGAGGAGTGGGTGTCGTCCTGATTTCGAACAGTCCAGATTGCGAACAAGTGGGTACCTGAAGGAGATGATTTGGGTTTGACACACATTAATGAGTCCAGATTGCGAACAAGTGGGAAATACCAAGTTAACCAACGCGCTTTACTAGAAATGTTGACTTGGATAAGAACAAAATCCTAATTTGACGGGCTGCAGAAAAATTAACCCTCAGTTGGTACACCAAGTTCTGGTACACACAATTGGAATACTGGATAATACACAAAAAAGTTAAAAGCATGTAAGAAAAAAAACCCACTTGTTTCCGAATAAACTATTTAACATATGTATTATTTTGAATAATAATAATAATAATAATAATAATAATAATAATAATAATAATAATAATCAATATTCTAAAGGCTAATGCCTTGTCGATGCAACCACTCACTTTCATTAGCATAATAATAATAATAATAATAATACCGGGCGAGTTGGCTGTGTGGTTAGGGGCCCGCAGCTTTGAGCTTGCATCCGCGAGAAGTGTTCGAATCCCACTGTCGGCAGCCCTGAAGATGGTTTTCCATGGTTTCCCAATTTCACACCAGGCAAATGCTGGCTCTGTACCTTAATTAAGGCCACGGCCACTTCTAACTCCTAGGCCTTTTTATCCCATCGTCCCCATGTGACCTACCTGTGTTGGTGCGACGTAAAGCCACTAGCAAAATAATAATAATAATAATAATAATAATAATAATAATAATAATAATAATACAACTCTTACTAATCCACCATAAATAAATAACCCTCTAGTTATGTTATACAATAAAACAAAGATTCTACATGGTAAGATTACCTCAAGCTAAATTATTTAACATTTTCAATAAAACATAATTTTTAAAATATGGTTAGGTTATCTAAAACATCCCAATGTACCAGTTAATGTTAATACTACTCGAACAAAAATTACATATGAGACTGTTTTGAAAATTGTATCTGTTTTATGTATCTCACGTCAACACGAATCTCTTGTTCGCAATCTGGACAGGGTATATTTAGTTGTTCGGAATCTGGACGATTTTTACCTTGTTCGGAATCTGGACTGTTCGCAATCAAGACACAACCGAGGAGTGTTCATGGCTGTCTGCGGCCTGGTCATTCCAGCACTGGAACTTTGGACTGTTAGATCGACATCGTAGTACTGTTCGTTAAAAGTGAGAAAATGTCTGGTTTTTCATTTGAGCTAGTATTTTATATGAAAACATTGCTTTTAATCCCTACATTCCTACTGAGTTTTTGTAATGGCCTAAATTAACCGTAGTTAGGAAAATCACAAAGACAGTCTTTCTGAGAATCCCGTAGTCGAAGCACGGGTACATCAGCTAGTTATTATTATATGACCATAGCTACCGTGTACAGGTATTTTATTTGACGCCATTTAGACTGCTTGCGTGTCAATGTTTGTTTCATTTTACTCTACCAGATGATAGAGACATAGCTCCCTGTTGGGCGATCTATGGTTGACTTTTAATCAGTTTTGCGGGTATACAACACATTTGTCACTAAATGTATTTTACCTGCCGGCATGGAATACAGGTCCCGAATAAAATTTTTCCGACCTTCAAAAATTCGGATACCTCTGTGATCCTGAAATCCATAGACCACCGAGCGAGTTGGTCGTGTGGTTAGGGGCGCGCAGTTGTGAGCTTGTATGTGGAGGATAGTGGGTTCGAACCCCACTGTCGGAAGCCCTGAAGATGGTTTTCCGTGGTTTCCCATTTTAACTCCAAGCAAATGCTGGGGCTATACCTTAATTAAGGCCAAGGCCGCTTCCTTCCCACTCGTAGTCCTTTTCTATCCCATCGTCGCCATAATACCTACCTGTGTCGGTGCGACGTAAAGCCATATTAATTGTATTAATTTTAATCTGTGGACCGACATTCTACCAATGATCCACAGAAGAGCTTGTCAGACGTTACATGTAGGCCTATAACATTCAAGATTGAACCCTGTTGATTCAGTATAGGCCTATAGTCATTGTTGAACAGTCTTAGACTGCTGAAGTCATAAAGATAATAGGAAACTTGTGTCTGTTATTGTGATCTCAGTAATAATATGAGTCTAGGATTATGCATGTGCCCTGCTTTTTAAATAGACTACTTTCCGGTATTTTTCTGGAATAAGTATGGGGTAAAACGGGTGAGAAGCCGAAAATCACCTTGGTCCACTACTTAATCTCTCACCATCGATTCCGTACTTCTTCCATGCTGTACTCCTGTTATTGCGAACAAGTGTAAAACTAGGTACACCCGTTACTGAATGACTACTATGTAACCCTGTCTTTGAAATGTTCAAGTAGAAACGTTAATGTATCTTCGGAATAAAACTTACACAGGGTCGACGGTCATAATTAATACAAAAATTATGCTAATGATGATACTGGTCAAAATGACAATCTGACATCGCTGAATGAAACACAGTTTATTGAGAAGGAACCAAGCTTGCGGAATTCCACCTTGCCCGACTCCCATACCTGTACCATAGATATACCTACAACGAAGTATCAACAATCAAAGTGTGTTTCATGCCGCTCTCCTAACTCGGCGGTAACAGTCCTATAGATGGAGGTAAGTAAATTCCGTGTCCTCATTCCGAGGCGGTGCAGCTCTTTTCAGGGACACCCCCAAAGGAGAAGAGCTGCAAGTACCTATTTCACCACGTACCAACCCGCCTGCCAATCTTAAAGTTTAACAGTACCTGGAATCGAACCCAGCCCCCCCCCCCCCCGAGGACGGCAGCTAATAATGCTAACTCTGACGCTACGGAGGCAGACTAGATGGAAGTAACTGAATTTCGTTGCATACGCCAGAATGCTGGAGATAATTCATTCACTTTACTAACAGAGGGCACAATTTACTGTAGGAATGCCTCTAAGTACCGTTTCCTGATACGGGGATTAAGTGAGATGGGATTTTATGGCAAGTTTTACGGCCGGGCGCCCTTCCTGTCGCCAATCTCAGCTGAGGAGATAATGGAGTTGAAATGAATGATGGAGAATGAAATTCGCTTAAGGAGGTGGAAGGAATCGGCTGCGGCCTGAATAGGAACTGCCCCGGCATTTGCCTGGAATTGAAATTGGAAAACCGCAGAAAACCATTCTCAGGACAGCCATCGGTGGAGTTCAAACCTACTCGTCTCCGGAACACAGACCTTGGCTTTATAGCCGTAGTCACTCCGCTCGGTGGAAGATATTTTTCACTAAATAATTCAAATATGATGGTCGTCATTGCATTGTTCTTACAACCTATACCCTATCTCGTGTCAATTTACCCTTCTGAACTTTTTTTTGTTTTTTTTCAGTATCGCTGTGAAGGGCGACTCAGAGATGGAGACTCTCATCGATAGATGGAATTGTGCGTGTCAACATGGCGAAGATGATACAATCACCACGCTGAAAGAAACGTACCGTATTTTTCTTTAAAAAGTACAACAGTCGTGGTCGTGAGAAGTTCATTGTTTTTTTTTTTATAAAAAGGAGGGCCTGCCTGGCTCGGTTCGCCCGGAAGGACGTGGGTTCAAATCCCCGTCAGGAAGTCGTAAAGTTTAAGAAACGAGATTTCCACTTCCGGAGGTGCGTATGGCCCTGAGGTTCACTTAGCCTACACCAAAAACGAGTACCAGGTTAATTCCTGGAGGCAAAGGCGGCCGGGCGTAGAGCTAACCACTCTACCCCATCACGTGCCGAGGTTAACAATGGTGGAAGCCTTTACCTTCCACTCATCCAAGGGCCTTCATGGCCTGTAAATAATAATAATAATAATAATAATAATAATAATAATAATAATAATAATCGACCTGCAGCTGTTCGATGCCCGCCGGTATGTTCATTAAAACAGTACCGTACTTAACTCGAATCAGATCATGTTACAATTGTACGAAAAACCGAACCAAGATTTATATGAAATATCCATTTCTTATTAATATAATATTGTTAGAGAACTATTTAATCAGTAATATGATGGTAGCCTTGGACGGTGTGTTAGGTTCATTAAAAAACAGCAATGTACAGTATAATAAGGGGAAGTTATAGGCAACCATCTATGTAATCAGAAATGGGGGGGGGGGGGGAAATTGATTCTTCGAAGAGCGAAGGTATTGAAAAAAAAAAAAAAAGAAAGAAGGGGCACAAAAGTCATGAAAATGAGATTCCGTTGACCTCGTAACCTAGTACGCCGTCGAGGTCGGAAGAGAACAAGAATTGACCAAGGGAGGTCAGATAGGAAGTAAGAAGCTGTCACAAATATGTGGAAATAATGTCGGACTCAGCTATGGACCCTGTGGTTGCCGTCTTACTCTCACAAGTTGAGAGCTTCTGGGAGAGGGAAGGCTTTTATTCCGCTCTTATGACAGGTAGGGGATACCGTGGATGTATTCCACACTTAGCATGGTTCGTTCGTAGATTATGTATTATTTGAGTTTAAGAAAGAAAAATAATGTAAACGTTTTGAAATGAAAAGTCACAATCCGGTAGTTCGGATTCTATGTAAATCTGGAAGTTCCGTGACTATTGCCACGATATTAAGTCACCTGAAACTGCAACCTTGCTTGTGATTTTAAAGTGGAGTGAAGACACTGAAAAACTAAGAGTTTGACTGTGTCACGGATTAAGTAGCTACATCGAGCGGGGCAAAAAAAGTCTAGTTCTCAGGAGGTTGGGAAAAAGGAATTTCATTGACCATCAAGTAGCTATATCAAGCGGGGCAGAAAGCTGTCTAGTTCTCAGGAGGTTGGGAAGCAGGAATTTTATTGACCATTTTAAAGAAGAAACTGGAATACTGGAGCACTTCGAAGACAGCTCTGAGCAATTCTCACACAATAAGTTTTTGGGCCACATCATACCAGCTAATACCATAGGCAAGGCGCTAGATACGTTAGATGGGAACGAGCGTCACAAGTCGTGAATGTCAGATATAATTAAGGCATTCCAGTCGGTATGAGCAAAGCAGTGGTTGTACGGCATTGATTAATTGAATCGATGTGACCTGCGACTATGTCTTGGACCGACATCTAACTTTCTAATTTACGTTTCTTTCAAATGATCTAAGTTGTAACATAATTCTGTGCTTTGTAGGTACCGTGCCCTTGTCTCGGATACATTCGTCAGAACTAGTTTTAATAAGGTTTTACATAATCTAACTTTACTGTAGTTTCGCGGTAAAGGATTTACGGTTTTAAATAATCCATCGATTCCATAACATATATTAGGCCTATCATTCTGGATTTGCTTACTTATCTCTTCTTTTACATCATTTGTCTCGTTAATCAGAGCGCCTAGGTAGACAAAACTTCGTAGTTCTTCAAAGTCGAGATCTATCACTGTAATATGTGGTACCAGTGAACAACAGTTTCTGTTATTTTGAACCACCATAAAGTGACTGAGGTATGAGCAATGCTAGTAGGAATGTCTGTTGATGTATGCATTTCGGTGGGCTTGGCAACTTCTGGCTTATTGAGGAAAGCAGCGGGAAACTATCTCACTATTTATTTCCCTAGTTAGGGGCCGATGACCTTCGATGTTAGGCCCCTTAAAACAACAAGCATCATCATCATTATTTCCCTAGTACGCCTCTCCAGTGGTTCCTAGGTCATCTATGACAGTTCATGGTGAGCTGTTGAGGATCCAACCAGCCTCCGGGCTGAAAACTGTACATGCATACATACATACATACATACATACATACATACATACATACATACATACATACATACATACATACCTTTCCTTTTTTTCTTCCTTTACTGCTAGAACATTTTTTTCCTACTTGAGTGATTTAAATCTGTGAATGCTTTCTTTATGTCGTTCCGTGATCTTCGATTAATATTGTCATCTATGTATGCTAACAGCTCAATAGATTTAGAAAATGTAAAAGTAGTTTAGTGGGACGTAAAATCAATGTATGTATGTTTAGTCCTCAGCCCGAAGGCTGGTTGGATCCTCAACAGCTCCGCCATCAGCTGTCATAAATGGCCTAGGCATCACTGAAGAGGCGTACTAGGGAAATGAGGAGTGAGGTAGTTTCCCGTTGCTTTCCTCACCGAGCCAGCCGTTGCTATTACATATCAGTCTGCCAAGCCCACTGAAATGCATGCACCAACTGACCCTATGAGCAACATTTTCACACCATTCATAGCAGGGACTGGCTGCATAAGGAATGGCATTACTAGCATCACTCATACCTCAGTCACTTTCATCTTGTCAAAGCCAAGGATAAAGCTGAGACAGATCAATGAAAGTAACAATATTGCTCTAGCTCATATCAGAAGACATAGTGCACCGTAAACACAACGTCCTGCCAGCAAAGGCATGTAAAATCAATAATATTTTAAATTATTATTATTATTATTATTATTATTATTACTATTATTATTATTATTATTATTATCATTATTATTATTATTATGTTAAACTCAAATTATGAAGAAAGTGATATTTACACTGACTGACAGAGCAAATGCAACACCAAGAAGGAGTGGTCAGAACTTTATGCCAATTGCAGGGTAGACTGACGTCACTGAGGTATGCTCATGATGTGAAATGCGCCGCTGTGCTACGCACGTAGCGAACGATAAATGGGACACGGCGTTGGCGAATGGCCCACTTCGTACCGTGATTTCTCAGCCGACAGTCATTGTAGAACGTGTTGTCGTGTGCCACAGGACACGTGTATAGCTAAGAATGCCAGGCCGCCGTCAACGGAGGCATTTCCAGCAGACAGACGACTTTACGAGGGGTATGGTGATTGGGCTGAGAAGGGCAGGTTGGTCGCTTCGTCAAATCGCAGCCGATACCCATAGGGATGTGTCCACGGTGCATCCTACTGAGTCGATGCCGTGCGCATTGTGTAACCTGCATATCGGTTTGAAATAAACATCAATTATTCGTCCGTGCAGTCTCTGTTTTTTCCCCAACTTTCATGCCTTTCGAACCACTCCTTCTTGGTGTTGCATTTGCTCTGTCAGTCAGTGTATTTGTATGGTTATATCCAAAGAATAGAAATTAAATACATAATCAGCTCGTTTTTTTTTTTTTTAAATATTCTGCAGTTCAATTAATCACTACTGATCTGCATTTAGGGCAGTCGCCCAGGTGGCAGATTCCCAGTCTGTAATTTTCCTGTTTATATTAAGGAGAATAACCAACATTCTTTCCTTCTAAACGTTATAGGTTATTATGCAGTTTAAAATACTTGTAGAAGCAAATGGTAAGTTATTAAATTGATTTATTACAAAGCTAAAGAACCAAACAGATCCGTTTATTTTATAAAACACCCACGCTTATAGATTTAGTATTGCTCTTGTCTATTTTCCGTGTACTTTTCGCTATGTAGAAACTACGGTATAATAAAACTCACCAAATCTGAACACCGTATTTAAGTAAACCAAAGGGACAAGTGAGAAGATAGAATGGCACTTAATAGTGTGTTTTTGAGATTAGTTGCTAACGTAGTGAACTGTTAGTTATCTGTTATTGAGGTTCCTATTATTAAGCGGTGGTTAGCATCATCACATTTTAGTGACCCAACAATGAAGATAGCAGGTATTTGTTTACTTCTAACTTAGTAGTGATGAAATATACCGGAACATAGAAAACATAAAAGAAACTATACGGAAGAGGCGATTGATATTTTTTGGACATGTATACAGAATGTATGACAACAGGTTAACCAAACAGATCTTCATATATCTTTGGAACAAGAAGTCAACAACAACCTGGATTTATGAAGTCAAGGCAGATTTAGAAAGAAACAATATAAGAGAAGAAACAGGAACAGAGAGAGAGAGAGAGATCTTCATTGGGGTAAACACATAAATGGGATTGCAAATAAAGGATACAGGTCTCTGCACATGGTTATGAGGGTGTTTAGGGGTTGTAGTAAGGATCTAAAGGAGAGGGCTAATAAGTCTCTGGTAAGACCCCAACCAGAGTATGGTTCCATTGTATGGGACCCTCACCAGGATTACTTGATTCAAGAACTGGAACAAAAATCCAAAGAAAAGCAGCTCGATTTGTTCTGGGTGATTTCCAACAAAAGAGTAGCGTTACAAAAAACGTTGCAAAGTTCGGGCTGGGAAGAACTGGGAGGAGACGAGGTGCTTGACTGAGTGGTATGTTCCGAGCTGTCAGCGGAGAAATGGCGTGGAATGACATTAGTAGACGAATAAGTTTCAGTGGCGTCTTTAAAAGTAGGAAAGATCACAATATGAAGATAAAGTTGGAATACAAGAGGACAAATTGGGGCAAATATTTATTTATAGGAAGGGGAGTTAGGGGTTGGAATATCTTACCAAGGGAGATGTTCAATAAATTTCCAATGTCATTGAAGTCATTTAAGAAAAGGCTAGGAAAACAACAGATAGGGAATCTGCCACCTGGGCGACTGCCCTAAATGCAGATCAGTATTGATTGATTGATTGATTGATTGATTGATTGATTGATTGATTGATTCATTGATTGATGGATTGATTGAGATTTTTAGGAAGAAGGTGTTAAAAATGGAAGGATTTCAAGGTCGAGAGGGAAAGGAAACAGATTCAAAATGGGTCCGAGGAGAGAAATAGAAGACATAGTGAGCAGAGGAAGGAGTATTGGAGGAAGAAAGAACAAAGGATGAGGCATTGGAATTGTCACGTGTTCCCTAGAATACCCTAACGAAGAAATAATAATAATAATAATAATAATAATAATAATAATAATAATAATAATAATAATAATAATAATAATAATAATAATTTGGCCTCAACTGTCGAATTGCAGACCTTGCGACGTGATGCCATCCAAGCGGCTAATTTAAGTGAACTCGATCATATGTACCGTACTATTCCACCCAGGATAATTCCGTTTTCGTTGTTAGTACAATCGGACTGTCGAAATAACTAGGCAATGAAAGCGGATTTCTCCTGGATTAATACTATGGCTGACTTCATTTAAATTTGTCAGGCGACGCTGAGTCACATAACATATGTGTCACACCAGAGGTGGTTAACATGTCAACAACTAGGGAGTAAAAACATGTTTGACCGTCGTTCAGAAAATCGACGTTCTCGGACAGGATAGAACCCGCGAACTCGAGTCGGACACACTACCACTGATCCAGGTTATTCCTAACTGAATTCATACCACACTATTATTTGAAGACAAAATATCCTTTTAAAAATGCTTGTATGTTCTTTTCCTGATGAGATGGTGGTGGTGGTGATTATTGTTTTAAGAGGAAGTACAACTAGGCAACCATCCTCTATGTAACACTAATCAGACGGAAAAAATGGAAGGGATCCGACACTTCGAAAAATGAAGATATCGGCCAAAGGAAGACAAGGGCCACGAAGGGCATGAAAATGAAAGACTCCCTAGCCCTCGCAAACCTAATAGCGTCGGGGTCGGAAAAGAACAAGAATTGACCAAGAGAGGTCGGATAGGATAGATGAAAGTGAGGAGCCTGGCACAAGTAAGTGGAAGCAATGCCAGGACTCAGCTAAGGGCCCCGTGGTCGCCAACCCACGCTCCAAAATTCAGAGCCCCTGGGGCCTCTTTTAGTCGCCTCTTACGACAGGTAGGGGATACCGTGGGTGTTATTCTGTTGCCCCCACCCACAGGGGGATGCCTGATGAGAGGCGAGGATAAGACGTATATTTCCGATATGGAAAACATAGGACTACCGGCGTCCCATAAGCAACCTGTACGAGACAGGAGACATTGCTCTTAAATATAAGACTCTCTCTTATACCATGACACTTCCGGAAAACTTGATCATAGGAAGACTGGTTCGAAGACCGAAAGAATTCGTTCTAAATCTGAAAGATCAGTTTCGATAATCGACTGACTTTTTTTAACTGCAACAATGAATAAGAGGTGCATTATCAAAAATTAGGTTTCCAGAACTAAGCCATAATTTAATTTCATCGATTTCAAATGTTAAAAACAGTTAAGCTCGTAGGCCTTGCTACACCTAAAGGTGCATTGTTATGAGATTACCGAACTTTGATAAATCGTGGTAGTATTTTAATAGTAGTAGTTCTGTATTTTTCAATTGTGACTTTTTTGGTGCAATGTGTTGAAATGACTATGCTGTCGATGCCAAGTCTCGTGGGCATCCATTTGCACTCATTAAAATGTATATACCGAATAATTTGCCTACGCAGTGTAGATCGTGTAAGGTTGCATTTGGGAGATGGTGAGTTCGAAACATCCCCTACAAACTTGAAGACTCTTTGTAGTTGCCCTTCTTTCGCACCTGGGGCAAACGACACCCTCTGGATCCCAAGATAGCGGCTTCAGACCCAGCAGAAGTACGGTAATCGAATTTTTAGGAAGAAAGGCTATTCAGCATTCCGTGTCGAACGATATTGGCGTGTAAAAATTCTCTGTTGACACTTCAGATAACTAAAACTCAGCCATATATCGCCCAACAGAGATCCGTTTCTCTGCCATCTGTTAGAGTAAAACGGAACGTCGAAATTGACAAGCAATAAGTTAAATACCACAGCTATCCTTATTAACATCGTGGTTGCTACTTATCCTCTTCTATGAGTCGCAAAACCTGTTATTGTTAGTACTGTACGCCGTTAAATGGCTAGAAAATAAAATAAGATTTGTGTGTTGAAAGAAGACATTGGAAGAGAGTAAAGACCCATAGTCAGGTAGAGTAGCCCTTGCCCACTGATGCCTCTGTACTGTGTCCTTTTCACGCGTAAAGCAACAGTTTCTTTTTCATTGAAACATCTTGGAATTTTCTAGACATTTTTAGTTATTCCTGTCATTCCATTGATGCATTTCCCCAAAGGGACTTGTTCAGTTTTCTTCTGATTGATACCTTCTGTGTACAAGATCATCTTGTGCGGAAGTGGCTCAATCTCCAGGAAGGGAATTTAATAAGATTTATAACCGATTATAACCCGTGGCCGCTATGGAGATGTACATAATTTGTTGTTATACTGAGATGAAATGTGTTCGTTCCAAGCCCTGGTAAGGAATCAATAGAACCTACCTGATACCCATATTACCGCACTATTTTAACAGTCTCTTATCATATACCAGCGTGTCTTTAGCATGTTCGCCCTCATGACCCAGTTTTTATGTTTTATCTGTTGTAATAAGTATCTTAATTTTTCCCAATTTTGACTCTATCGTGTGTTCTGATCGTTTATTAAGTCTTCAGCCCAGAGGCTGGTTGGATCCTCAGAAAAACGTCACCGAAGATTATCCGGTAAAGGGACACGGCAAAAACCGATAGCGGCATTATAATGAGGCGTACAGCACATGACGAGAAGTGAGGTAGATTGTAATCCGTTACTTTTCTCACTGGACCAAAAAAGGCTATTTTTAGCTCTATTGGCCTAATGAGTGGCACCTTTCACAACATCAAGATGCATTAGTCGCACTCCGAATGTGAATTCTCAGCACCACCCATACCTCATCAACTTCCATATTGTCACAGTCATAGACGAGTCTGAGACTTCGGTGGAAGCTACATTTTGCTCTGGCCTGTGCCAAGAGACAGGTACAAAAATACTGCATTCATCAAGAAATAACAACTGGCTCTGTATTCGTCGTATTATCGACGGCATATTATTGTTTTCTTTCGTAAAGCGTGAGTATTTTTTTGTTTATTTGGAAATTGTTATAATTTTGTTTAAAGATAGTCTGTAATATTTGATTCCTACTTTGCACTAAATTCCATGAAAGGTTAATGAAAGGACATGGAAATATATCGATGCCTCGCCTTATTCACAATACAACGAGAGAGAGATGTCTTCAAGAAAGAGACCGAACGAGTTGGCTGCGCAGTTTGTGTCTCGTAGATGTCAGCTTGAAGATGGTTTTCCGTGGTTTCCCATTTTCACACCTTAATTAAGGCTACGGTCGCTTCCTGCCCAGTCCTTGTCCTATGTTCGCCATACGACCTGTCTGTGTCGGTGCGACGTAAACAAAGAAAGAGATCGTGATACAGTAAAATTATTCTTCTGGATGGAGACGAGAGTAGAAAAATGGGGCATGCAACTAATTTAAGAAATTATGTCCAACAATATTGTTGATTGTGAGGTGAAAACCTGTATTTTCATTTCCAAGCAGCTTTCGGTCGATGGACTTGTCTGATCCAACATACGGGCATTGCTAACCAAAGTTCCTTTTCATTGGGACGCATCTGAAATACAGTTGCAGCATTCAGATTAATAATAATAATAATAATAATAATAATAATAATAATAATAATAATAACACATCCATTGAAATTAATAACATTTTCATAATATATCGTATTTGCATGATCAGCGAAAAACTTAATGTTAAATACAAAATGGTAAAGATGATTTATGACAGTAAAGTGAGATTGTCCCACTATATTATTTTCTGTTGTAGGTTTTGGTAGATTTTTATTACATCCGCCTTCAAGAGTCATTTACAGGGACCAGCCATGAACTACTCTTAACAGCGATATTTAGAAAAACTTTTAATAAAGGTTTCCAGTAAGAGTAATTAAATTTTGCTTTATGGAGGACGCAAAAGAAATATAGCTCGTGATGATTTTGATTTGATTAATATTGTTTATGAAAGTTGAACAATTTCACTTCAGTTAAAAGGGTTTCATCAGCAGCGAACGGATATTTCAAAAAACATTTTATATCTGCATCTATCTGAGGGATTTTCTTGAAATTTTGCCTAAGTATAATCATTGATTATTTCGTGTTGTGTGCAAAAATTGCCTTTGTTATGCGATTAGTTCTTAATGGCTATAAAATATATATTTCCATAGTTTTGGAGTGAAACAGACCAACCTCGAAAATAAAGCAGAGACAGCAACTTTTTCACCACTCTTGAATGAGGATTCCTTTTAAAAGATGGGCCACAATGAGATTAACAGGCATATTCAGTATATAAAATTCGAATTGTACTTTTTTTGAAGGTATACTTGTACTCCTTTTGGTGGTTTCTCGCTTGTAAATATGACCATTTTGGTTCATCCTTGAGAATAGCTACATCTGAAGAATTCTGCACAATTCTTAGAGGATCATCCGGTCATATTTTGAGAAATAAGGTCAAAGAATAGCTTCATCCTTTTATCAATTGACCAAGGCTGTAAATAAAGCAACTCTAATAACAAACGTCATAAGAGATAAATAGCAGTGCCACTCCCACTGTTCTGACTAGAACATACATTCTTCACTAAAATGAAAAAAGAAAAAAAAATACAGGAAACTTTTGTATGAAAATGATTTACAGAGATGAAGGAAGATCTATCAGGTGAACATATAAAGGCAAAAAGTTAATATTGTCTTGTATCAGGCCCCTTATGGGACAATGATTCCTAAGTTATTAGTCCCAGATCTAAAGATGCTCGAGGGCAGTATGTTCTCCACGGGTGTTCGATACTTCCGCTTCAAGCTCTGACTACAAAAGTTGGACCACGCCAGCTGTGAAAGTACAGTACTTTGCAGCGCCCACTCACTTTCATTTCATTGGGACACTCCTCCTTACCAGGCTCCGGTAAATCACCTTTCCTTTTCCTACCAACTTAACTTCTTGGATCTCTTGATACCTGTAGAAGAAACCTTTCATAAGATCTGATTTAGTTAATAAAACATAGAAAAGAAACGTACTGACAAGTCTAAGAGCTGATGGACATCTAACAAAACAAAAGCACAAGGTATCTCTTATTCTTAAACATGTAACGTAACTTACTTCATGGCATTACCGAGGGAGTTATCTACGCGTTTTAGGTCACGTAGATGTCAGCTTGCTTTCGAGAGGTAGTGGGTTCAAATTAACTGTTTTTTCCCTTGGTTTCCTGTTTTCTCACCAGGCAGATATGGTACTGTACCTGAACTAAGGCCACGATCAATTTTTCCCAGCCAACTCCATTCCATCGTCGCCATACGACCTGTCTGTGTCGGTCCGACGTAAAACAAATAGCAAAAAATTAAAACTTCTTAACATTGACCACAGCTGAAAGGTGAGTTTGTAGCTTCTTGTATTGCTATCCTTGAGAAGTATTCCAGATTACTATTACTGTAGGTATACATCTCTCTCTCATGTTCTAACCCTACGTAAGTGTGTGGTGACGGCATGATGTAAAAGAATGTTGACAGTTCTCCTCCGGGTTTCAGGATTCCCTATCCTGAATATGGTGGATCGTTTCCTTAATGCTCTCCGATTAGGCTCTTGAGTTGGTCTGCCCATCGGCATGGTATAAGTTCTCTGGGTCTTCGGACCTCAATTTTTCCCTCGATCAGTTTTTCCTTTGTCCTTGGTCTCCTGACAATGTGTCCGAAGTTGCAGCAGATGGCACTTCACCCAAGCTAACCCTGCGTATTCCACAGTGAAAACCGTCGGCTGTACGCTGCTTATCCACGGGCAATGCAACCGGTTGATATGTGCTTGGATAGCAGTTACGGACTGTTTGATTACCTTCAGTTCCTTCCCTTGGTTTTTTTTTTTTTGGCAAGTTGTTTTCCGTCGCACCGACACAGATATGTCTTATGGCGACTATGGGACAGGAAAGGGCTAGGAGTGGGAAGGAAGCGCCCGCGGACTTTATTAAGGTACAGCCCCAGCATTTGCTTGGTGTGAAAAATGGGAAACCACGGAAAACCATCTTCAGAGCTGTCGACAGTGGGGTTCGAACCCACTATCTCCCGATTACTGGATACTGGCCGCACTTAAGCGACTGCAGCTATCGAGCTCGGTTCTTCCCTTGTTAGGTGACCAGGTAAGGTACCTCCATCGTTAATACAACGACCTAAAATCATCCTGGATCTGCACACAGGCCCAAAAGTGAACACAGACCCATCAATTTATCGAAGGCTCCTCATATCCATTGTTAGCCGATATCCAGGTTCAGTAGGTATTTTTACGGATGGTTTGAGAGCAGAAGCTAAAGTAGGCCGTGCGTTCATCGTCGATGAAATGAAATGTCGTATGACTTTTAGTGCCGGGATATCCCAGGACGGGTTCGGCTCGCCAGGTGCAGGTCTTTCTATGCGACTCCCGTAGGCGACCTGCGCGTCGTGATGAGGATGAAATGATGATGAAGACAACACATACACCCAGCCCCCGTGCCATTAGAATTAACCAATTAAGGTTAAAATCCCCGAACCCGGGACTCTCTGAACCGAAGGCCAGTACGCTGACCGTTCAGCCAACGAGTCGGACTTCATCGTCGATAATAAGAGGTTTCTTTTTCCCTCAACCTGAAACCCGTAACGTGTACACAGCAGAGCTCTATGCTATCTACGTTTTTATTGTATTGACTATATTTTTAGCTATGTGTAACTTTAAGTTAGAATGAAATATTATTTCACTTCAGAGTCAATGCCTTATTTAATTTTATTACATTTGTTTATATTTTAAATCACTTTATTAACATATTCCTAATTAGATACACTGATTATTTTTAATTCATAATCATTATTTAAATCCTCGATAGTAGATACATTTTAATCTGTTATTTCATTTCGTTTCATCACTTAACATCAAGTGTCTATGACCTTGTTAGGCTCATTTAAACAAGCATCAATCAATCAATCAATCAATCAATCAATCAATCAATCAATCAATCAATCAATCAGTCAATCAATCAATCAATCAATCAATCAATCAATCAATCATTTTATCCGAATTATTTCATAAACTGCTGACTCACGAGTATCAACACTCGTTTTTACGCTGAGTTTTCTCAGGATCGATTCCTTGGTGTGGTGTGCTGTCTATGGTATCTATTCGTAATAGCCTTCTGTAACACCACATTTCCAATGCATCGATCCTACCGGGGTCTGCCATCTTCACAGACCTAATTTCTGCCACATATGTTGCGATGGGGAAGAAGAGAGTTCCCACAAATCTCAAGTTTCGTCTTGACGGCGATGGAGATGTTCGCCCAGATGCGAGTCAGATTTGCTGTCGAATGCAGCGGTTGTGTCGAAATCCTTAGTACCCGATAAGCCAGTGTCTCCGTATTCAGCGATTATCTCTTGTCGGTTTCGAGTCTATTTTGACAGCTGAAGCCTCTCTCACATGAAGATATGCTTTCTCGTAGAACAGCACAGATTGTGCGAATCAGTAACAACATTGCGAATCTTGCTACAGAATCCAGTGTGAATTCCAAGCACGATTAGAAGACATTGAGGGGAAATATAATGTCATGTTCTCCCCACTCTGCTAAAATAGTTTTACTGAACGCTGAACTCGTGAAAAGTACCACTAACGGAAACAAATACATATTCGGAATTTAAATGTTTTAAAAAAAATTTATTTATTGACTTATTTTATACTAGCATGTACCCGCGGCTTTGCCCGCGTTTATTAACTGTTTTATAAAAACTTTTTCCTTATAGAGCTTCCGGTTGAAGTATATATTAGTGTCCTTCCAAATGGAGCTAAGATATATAGTGCGTTTACCTTTCCAACTCTTGTACAATCCACGTACAGTTGGCAATGGGAGAAGCAGCCTTTTCGAAGATGGAGTCCTACAACTTTAAGAGAGTGTTCTTGTGCCTTGTTGATGTTCATAGCGAAACTGAAACAAACGGGGAACTGCAGACATCTAAACTTAAACTGTATATCCGAAGAAATTATTCGAATCCGAGGAATGGATATTACTTCGCTCGCGGAATGCCCAATCATGAGAATGGCTTCAATAATATTAGTCATCAGTTTCTGAGTCGTTTTCATTGCAGAGGGCAGGATTCTTATTCTTAAGAAGGATAATCGGTGCCACAATCGTCCGCTCTAAGATGTTGGAGGGTACTCCAGGTGACTCCAAGTCTTTCAAAAGCTCTGCCATGTAGTCGATAGAATTGTAACTTTGTAGAACATCGGGTAATTCTTGTAAAAGTTGATGACGTTGACAGCTTCACTTCTGGGAGCAAGAATCGCTCTTTGACACAGCCATGCGTAATTGGTGAAATGCTGTGGCCACGAATGTTAAAAATTTCAGATCTGTACGTGCTTATTATAATCTAATCTTCTTTACAATAACCTTTGTTTTCTCTAAATGAAATAATAAAACGTGAGATTCAGTTAGTTGAAAGAAAACATGGTAACCGGATAATTCTTGTGAGTGTTGCTTATTGATGACGTTGACAGCTTCACGTCTTGGCGCAAGAATTGCTCTTAGACACAGCATTGCGTCTTAGGTGAAAACGTGTGCCAACCTATGACAAACATTTCAGATCTTTGTTTGCCGTAGATTTGACTTGTCCTATATATTTCCTCTAAATATATACATGTCCAACCCTTGCCCCCCTTTTTCTACGCTGTTTGGGTATGAAGTGAGATGAATCTTCGTAAGCGAATTTTTACGAGCGAATATCTTTCATGACGTCATCCTACTCAGATGAGTTAATGAGATGAAATGAGTGACATGATATATGAGAGTAAGAATGAAAAGGATGAAGCTCGGCGCCGTCACATAGCCCACTCCTCTCGAATAGCTCAAGACTTTACGTCCCCATCCGACGGACGAATCACCATCAACAGCGACATATACCCTCACACCATTAAGACCAAAAACGGCTTCCTACGCCATGGAGACGTAAAATGGCTCCTTGAATTGTGTTCTCTACGTTGGATTGTCATATCCCAATACACGTTTTCCGATGGTTTTTCGTGCATAACTCACCAACGAAAGCGAAAATGAAAATTCCGGCTTCGATGTGCATTCGGACCCCCTATATTCAAAATGTCAGATCTCTGCGTGCTGTAGATTTTGCTGGGCATCGCGCACAGACAAACAGACAGACAAACACTTCCTTTTATTATTATAGATGGCGTGGCTCAGCCCCTGAGACAACTCGGCGTAAAAGCGAGTGTTGATCCTTGTGAGTCAACAGTTTATGAAATAATTCGGACAAACTGATTTATTTATTTATTTATTTATTTATTTATTTATTTATTTATTTATTTATTTATTTATTTATTTATTGATCATAGTGAAATATGGTGTTGTAATAGGGGAGATATATGCAAAATTGCATATTTTAAATTATGCGACAAAGAACTTAACAGATGTTCAGAATGAAGGATTTTCCATCAAACCTTGTCGAAACCTTAACGATAAATGTAGTTATTAGACATACTTGTATGAAAGTACTTACTTCCTTGAATCATGACGCAAGTATTGTTACTTCGCCGGTCGCCGACCAAGAAAAGGCACGAGTGTAAGGATAACAAATGGTCTTCTTTATCGATGTCTGCTTGTAGTTAGAAAGGAGATTGCAAACGACTGGATAATATATTAGCTCACAGCCAAGCCGTATTGACTAAACATGAAACGAATTGCTGCAGCTGTCAATGTTGGAAATAATAGCCGTAACCTTTCCACTCTACTAACAGGACAGTTCGTGAGTGAATGTATGCACTCAAGGTAGACTCTAGTGTTAAAAGAAATTAGAATCGCTTGAAGCAGTGTACAGGGTATAGTCTATGTAACCCGTTAGACCAACCGGAGAAGTTGGAGAAGGTGATCACTCTGTAAATAGTTCTATTAATTTTTGAGGTCGAATTTTATACACTCTCTTGGATTATAACGACAGCGCTTGCATGGGTTGCTACTGTTGCAAATTTTTTTCCAAAAAGGATGAAAAATTAGGTGTAGACCATGTTTCTGTTTTATAACAGTTCGCTGGTTTTCGGCCTGAATTATCTTGATTTGGTCATTGCTTTTCATTTCTAGTGAAGGAAGAATAGATAGAACTGCGTATATATAGATCAAATAATAGGCTACTTCTAAATTTTTATTTTGTATTACATATATTTTATCTCGTAACTAGGCGAGTATTGATAAATATTGGTCTTTTTCATTTTTGTCTGTCCGTTCTGGCTTGGCAAAATTCCATTGATAATCTGAGTAGGAAGCCAGCGCATCTATCAACATAACAAGGGAAGAAAGTTGGCATTTGGGGAGAAGGCAAAAAATAATTTCTTGATCATACTTCTAAAAGCGGTCGATTTTATTACACAGTTAAGCGGTGAATTACTTTTAAACATTATATGGATATATTTTCTGGCTGAAATCTGCTCAGGGAGACATGATAGAACGTTCTTAGTGAGTACAACGTCGACGTCTGGGTCTGACATTTTGCTGGACTGCACTCTCCCACCTTCCCCGTCTGGCTTTCCTTCGGGAACTCTCTCTCTCTCTCTCTCTTCCGACCTCGACGATAATAAGGTATCCGAGACAATAGGCAAGTATTGTTACGTGTCTATGTGACCGTCAGCCCTTTTGTACACCCCCTTCTGTTTTTCCTGGAAGGACTGGGCAAGTCAGGCTGGCGACCTCCAAGCCGGCCTGAGGGCATGTGTCGGCCTTTTCTTGTATTGTACTTTTCATCTGATGTTTCCGTTGACTTTCTGGAAGGTGAAACTAGAATTTTCCTGCTCCGGACGCAGCCCGAAGATTATAGTGCTTCATCATCAGGCAGATGAAAGCAGGCACGCAACAAAACGGGAGAATAATCCGAGTAGTAGTGTTGGAACAGAGCAATGAGTGTTGAGTGTGTGTCGTCGTGGTTAAGTGTTTGAGCTGTTGTTGTTGAGTGTGTCGTATTGCTAGAGGGTAGTGTTGAGAGTGTGTCCTCGTGAGAAGAATTGGTGCGGTATTATTTTCGAGTGATACGTGTTGAGTAGTTCAGTGTGTGGAGCAGTCGCGTGAATGATGATAGTAACCGGCCTTCTCTGGAGTCTAGCCAAGTGTACACTAGTGCTGCGTGATAGTGAACAGACTTGTATTCTAACCCGTGCATGTAGCTGCTATGTTAAGTGAGGGTGGCGTGTGCAAAGTGAAAGCGAGTGTTGTCAATCGAGATTACGGAGGAGTAAATATCAGCAAACTTGAGACCGGCTGGAAGGACTAGACACTTTGTAAATAACCACCATTTAACGAACTTTTGTAATTCATTTTCAAGTATAATTGTGTGTATACTAATCGGGTAATCTTAAATTAGTCCAATGAAAGAATCAGTGTTTTATCCGTACCTATTTTACATTCCAAGTTTCAACGACTTATCTTTGTATATAACCATCTCCTCTGTATTTAGGGAAATCAGAATTCTTCGTATCTCTCTTCTCCATGTAGGTTAGGGGGTTCCAAGCACGGTATCCGCTACTTGTTGTAAGAGGTGACAAAAAGGCCCAGGTACTGTAGTTCGCACCTTTGGTACGCTATTCCCTGACGATAAAAGGACTATATCCACAAGGGTCCATAACTGAAAAGCTTGGTAACTGATGACCGAATTAACTGGATAATTTTTCTCTTTTTCGACCGACTTTGGTTTGACCTTTTATTGTCTGCACATTTTGACCCTTCTTAGATCTGAAATCCAAGATAATTATTTTTAAGGGTGAAAAACATATTATATTTAATGATTCTGTCTCGTTTCTAGTTTGTGTGTTCATTCCTTTATTCCTTTGTAAATATTGTCAGTCGTAATCTTTCTCATCATCACGTCATTGTGACTCTTAAATCAGATAATAATAATAATAATAATAATAATAATAATAATAATAATAATAATAATAATAATACAAGTGCTGAAAGAATTTGGAATTGATGACAAAACAACTAATATAATCCAACAGACATTAACAAACACGTGGTCACAAGTAAAATTCCTTGGAGAGCTATTAGAACCGTTTGAAATCAATACAATACAATACAATACAATGGATTTATTTTGTCTGGCAAGATTAAGGCCATTAGACCCTCTCTTCCATATAACCAGAAAATACAGCATCTACATGTAAAAAATTGAAATAAATACACTTACAATTGAAACAACTTGCAACCACTAAACAGTACAATATTATGATAAAAAATAAAAATAGGAAAAAAGGAGAATGATATGATTATTATTATTATTATTATTATTATTATTATTATTATTATTATTATTATTATTATTATTATTTACACAATTATGACATGATTAGCTAATTTCTATTATCCTTGGTAATAACAGTTGGATTATATAAAGTCTATAGTTTGAGGAAGGCTAAATCTATAATATTTACATAGCATTACTTAGTAGGTAGCGGTGACAAAGTTGCCTAAAACTAGCAGGTGTGCCGAAGAAATAACAAATGAGTTTGTGTATCGTGTGGTGCGGTCCGGTGAGGTGGAATAGATAAGAGTGTATCAGATTTTGACCGTGTTCCAAAACTGTGATTGGATGAGAGGTGGTGAAATTGACTGTACAAGTAGGGAGGTGAGCATGAGGAGAGTATTCGACGAAGAAGGCATAAAGCGTGAAGATTACGGCGCTGTTTGAGTTTTAGCCAACCGAGTTCATCGTAGGCAGGTGTAACATGGTCAAAGTAACGTAGGTCACATATGTAGCGTACACAGGCGTTTTGCGCGCGTTGTAGTTTGTGGTTAACAGTAGCAGTCAGGTCGTTGTACACGGCGTCACAGTAGTCGAAATGAGGTAATACCAGAGTGCAAATGGGGCGTTCTTTTAATACTCGAGAAAATATGTTGCTGAATCTTCTGAGTGAGTTAAGTGTCGCAAATACTTTCCTGGTGATGCTGGTAACTTGCTGCTTCCAAGAAAGATGTTCGTCTATCATAACGCCGAGATCTTTGACAGATTCACTGAAATCAATGGGTGAATTTTGTAGGTAGAGTTTTGGTAAAGTGAATTTGCTTATGGTTTTTGAACAAAGCCGAGGATGTGAAATTATTATAGCTTGAGATTTTACGAGACAGGTGTGAGGCAAGGAGATGGCCTCTCCTCGGTCCTTTTCAACTGCGTCTTGGAGAAGATGATAAGGGAATGGCGAAAAGAAATGAGTCAGCAAAATATCCCGAATGGAATCAAGATAGGACACAAAAAGGATGGGCTAAAATTTGAATGCCTTGCATTTGCAGATAACTTAGTGTTCTGCGCTGAAAATCTAGACTGCCACTACACAGATAGAGGTTTTGCAAGTAACAGCAGAAAAGGCAGAACTGCAAATATCCTGTGAGGAAACTAAGCACAAGAACATAGATCCCAAAGAACCAACATGGACAATGAAGACCAAGTATGGTGACATAAAGAGAGTCCACAAATTCAAATATCTAGGGGAGTTTCTGCCTCCTAGCAACAACGAGAAGCCAGCTGTCGAAGAAAGAGCAAAGAAGATGGAGACTGCATTCAGGCTATGCCAGGAAACTTATAAGTCCCTCTCCTATCAAGCCCAACTCAGACACTATAATATCGTGGTGAAACCTGAATGTTTCTATACAGCAGAGACAATTGCCAGAAAGGGGATTGCCGAAATAGAAAAGAAAGAACCTAAGTTTCTGAGGAAAATTCTAGGGCCCAAGAAAGCAATAGGAAATGAGCTTACCTTCCGTTTGAGATAAAATCAAGAGCTGTATGAAAAATGCGAAAACATTTCAACCTCGATAAGAAAAAGGCGACTGATTTTCTATGGACACCTGAGAAGAATGGCACCGAGACGCCTAACAAATAAGATCACCACCTTCCAGGAAAGAAGAAAGACCCAAGTACCTTGCCTGAAAGAAGTTCATCAGGATCTTAAAAAGTGTGGCATTGAGGAGGGAGATATCTCAAACAGAGCAGTGTTGAGAAGGTAAACTGCGGAGGTGACGGATCTGTTCGTAGAGAAACCCAGGAGAATAAGAAGGGTGTTCTCGGATGAGGAACGAGCAAAAGCGAGCCAGAGAATGAAGGAGTATTGGCGTAAAAAGAAAGAACATTAATAGTCAAGGAAATTGTGTAATCGTAACCCACAGGAGGTTGGAACGATCATAAATAAATAAATAAATAAATAAATAAATAAATACATAAATAAATAAATAACAAAACTCGACCTGACAAGATACGAGAACAAATGGGGAGAAAATAATGGCGACTTCGGTTCTAAGCAACATAATAAAGAGACATTTTTGTTATGTAATGTTAATCGAAGAAGAATCTCAGCCGTTCGAAGAATGAGGATATCGGATACGGAAAATGACAGGCTTCTTGGGTCTCGCACACTAAATCTCACCGGGGTCAGAAACGAACTGCAGTCGGCAATCTTGGTAAACTCATCCTTCCACTACTTCCACTACTGACTGATTGGCGACGTAAAGAACTGACCTTTGTGAAGAATTTTGAATAGTGCATTCCATTAACACGAAATAAGTTTATTATTTTAAAACTCATCGCATTTAAGTGGTATTTGAAAGTGCTGAAGTAGGCCAGCCTCGTGTCGGCAGATTTATAAGCACGTAAAATAATTCCTGCGGGAGAAATTCTACTCTTCCGAAAATCGCAGTAGTTAGTGGAACGTAAAATTATTATTATTATTATTATTATTATTATTATTATTATTATTATTATTATTATTATTATTATTATTTCGTGGTTATTGCTAACCTGATGCAGCCTTTGTAAGACAGACCCTTCGATGAGGGTGGGCAAAATGTGCCATGTATAGGAAACTGCATGTTATTGTGACTGATAAAAATCCCGACCCGGCCTGGAATTGAACCCAGGACCCCTCAGAACCGAAGGCCACTACGCTGACCATTCAGCCGAGGAGCCAGGCGTTTTTTGTGTTTATATTGCTGTAGCTTATTATGTTAGCCCGCTGTAAAACAGTAGAGAGATGAATTTATGGTAAAAAGAGGTGTCGTATTTCACAATTTCACTCTTAACATAACTCTCCAACTGAGGTAATTAATACCACAACACATTTACTTGTAACAGATAGATATTCACGTACCCACTAGTGAAAGTTGTTCGTGCTCATTGTTGCCAATACATCTTCATGCACCGGGCGAGTTGGCTACGCGGTTCGACGTGTGTAGCTGTTAGCTTGGGTTCGAACCCCAATGTAGCAGCACTGAAGGTGAATTTCCGTGGTTTCCCCATTTTCACACTAGGCAAATGCTGGGGAAGTACCTTGGTTAAGACCATGATCGCTTCCTTCCCAATCCTAGCCCTGTCCTATCCCATCGCAGCCATAAGACGTATCTGGGTATGTGCAACATAACGAAAAAAAACCAAGACGGACATTCATTCATTCATTCATTCATTCATTCATTCATTCATTCATTCATTCATTCTCCTTTAAAGAGTTCAAACGTGTTCTGTTACGGTAAACATTTTGTATAGTACAGTAGCACCACAATTCTCATTAAATCCTTTATTCTTGTACAGTACATGAGCTAACTCCGCAGCTATGTGTGTACCAGGAGTGTTCCGATTATTGACAATGGATACTTTCGGCAACTTTAACCAGCAAGGGAAAGATACGACATAGGTTGCACAATTCCGATTCCTTTGTAGTACTTTCATATCGGTTAGGTCAGAATTAACACATACAAAAATGTGAGGCGGCGTGGCTTTTCTACCATTCAGATAAACTATATGACCACCATAACGCGATTTTCTACCACAGACTGCCAAGGCAGCACAAAACAAGATAAACACTTGTTTTTTTTTCTTTTTTCATACGAGATGTTAAGTTCCAGATAGTTCATTGCCGGTGTCCCATTACCGGCTGTTTCATTGCTGTTTACCAGCAAATGGTAATATTGTGGGAGGACCTAAAGTCGAAACCATGACCACTTGCGCAATAATTACTACTCAGTGTGTTAGTTTTCGATATACTGGGAAAAATGAAATGAAATGGCGTATGGCTTTTAGTGCCGGGAGATTCCAGAACGGGTTCGGCTCGCCAGGTGCAGGTCTTTTGATTTGACTCCCGTAGGCGACCTGCGCGACGTGATGAGGATGAAATGATGAAGACAACACATACACCCAGCCCCCGTGCCAGGAAAATTAACCAATGATGGTTAAATTTTCCGACCCTGCAGGAATCGATCCCGGGACCCCTGTGACAAAAGGCCAGCATGCTAACCATTTAGCCATGGATCCGGACGATATACTGTACTGTATATTAGTAATCTCCACCACTCAGCATCGTAGTTCACTCTTCTGGTCCTTTCCAGCTGAAGTCTAAATTGTATAACTTGTGACTATAAGTACCACGGACGTGTATGGCGGGAAACTTATAACACGTTACAAAACTGCTAACGTTAAAAAAATGTCTCTACTGGTCTCCAGTGTTTGAAGACATTCTTCAGATAGTCTCGTATCTCTGCTTACCTTCTATCCTGTATCTATTCCCCAGTTTTGTATATTTAACTTTCTACTTAGTCTATTTTTAACCATGCTCGTTGATCATGCATTCGAAAGTATTTTTACCGAACAAAACTAAAAAGTGTCGTGAAATATCATAGGTCAAGAAATATAATCCAATCTGAGGCTATCCAAATACGAGATTATTACTGTGTTACTCATCTTTTAATGAAATATTAACTCAGAATTGTTTCTTGGTTCTGCATCTTTCACCTTTCACTTTCCAGTGCGATTCGACTAAATGAAAAGTATGACGAATGCGCATGAGAATCGGTGCTCGCTGAGAAATCAATGTATCTGTAATAGATGAAATTAAGAATGACATTTTCCAATTCTTTCCTTTACTTCTATAACATAGCCTGTACTGTTCTTTTCTCTTTGTGTGTGTGTGTACACGCTTATAGGCTAATTAATTTTCATATGCATGCAAGTAGGCCTACTCACAGACCTTGAGTAAAAAGGTATGAAGTGTGAATATTTCGTTTGTGAGTTAAGGGCAGACTTTCCTAGTTATGTGAAAGATCCTGTTAACTTGTACTCCCACGAACCTACTACGCAGGCGTAGCAGGGGGAGAGGTGATACGCCCACGTGGCGCGTCCCAGGTGGCGGATAGTGGGGTCCTAACCGGCTTGCCGGCGGACTTGAGGGAAATAAAATACCTCTCGCGGACCAAACACACACCCCCTGTGGGTGGGGGAGGCTGACGAATAATACACCCACGGTATCCCCTGCCTGTCGTGAGAGGCGACTAAAAGGGGCGACCAAGGAATGATTGTATTAGAACCATGAAACTACTTTTGATTCGTACCATCACGCGCGGAACACCATCGGTCGCTTTTACTTGCGAGTAGTACCACTCTGTTAGGTACTCCACACATAGTTTTGTGATTCCTAACACTCGAGTGGGGTTCAGTATGGGTTTCCAGTACCCGTGAGTCGTGCCCATGTGTGCAGCACCACAGGTCTGGGCGTTGCCTGTGAGTTGTACCCGTGTGAGCGACACCACGCGTCTGGGCGTAATCTTTGAGTTGTACCACTATACGAGCGACACCGTAGGTCTGCGTTGCCAGTGATTAGTACCCACTCTGTAGGAACACCACGGGAATACCGGCGCCCGTAATTAGTACATCTAGGTGAGGAACCTCATCGGTTTGCGTTGGCTATGAGTGGCGCCATTTTGTGAGAAACACCATAGGTCTGCGTTACCTTTACGACGTACAATACTTGTGAGTAGTACCTTAATGTTTGGAACACCGTGAGTTTACGCTACCTTTGATTAGTACCGCAGCTTGAGAAATATCATGGTTCTCCTTTACTACCGATAACTGCCATTAGCATCATTGTGCTTTATAAGTGGTCTCTTGGTCACTAATACTATTATTTACAATCTTTTTTGAGTCTGATCCACTGTTTTTTTGTTTTTGTTGTGTTCATGTCCATCCATTCATTCTTCATGACATTTTTTTTTCGGTCAGTGGATGCTTTTCATTTTTTGTTATCTCATTTCGTACCATTAGGGGCCGATGACCTCGATGTTAGGCCCCTCTAAACAACAAGCATCATCATCATCATCATCATCATCAACTTATGCTCATTAATACCAGTCCTATTTCCCCCGACTAAAAAAATATTTCGATCTTATCAGTTTCTAACTGCATCAATTTCTTCTCTAGGACCAGGAATACATTTGTTAATTTCAGTGACCCTTTGTAGCCCCACAGTAATTGTATTATTCTCTTAAGAGTCAGTGCATGCATAGTTTCTTTGACACAGCAAGAACAGTAACGATGTATTGATGTGTTTCAGCCATTTGCCTGACGGTGGGAGTAGTGACTTACCCTGCTGGCTGGGACGCTCCCGAGGTGCGTCTCACGTGTGGTGCCAACGCTAACCGCTACGTTCTGGGGGAGTGTGAACTACGTTGGGCCTATCTGCTTTCTGTCATCGGCTGTCTGGATGCCGTCATTCTTGCGGCACTCGCCTTCATCCTAGCCACACGCCACGTGAGACTCCAGGCCGAGCCAGGCTACACTGCTAACGGTTCTCTTTATAAGGGTCAGTACGGCTGCTGCTAACTATAATATTATTACCTTTTGTCCTCTTTCTTTCAGCCTAAAGTCTAGCCACAATAGACCATAGAAAGGGCAGACTATCACTCCACGAAGTGAGTGCCCTAAATGGCTTACCCGCCGGAGGCCAAATCTCATGCTTAGTTTAGTAAGTGGGAATTAAGTTTATTCGTAAACATCGTCGTAAATCGATTGTATTTTTATCAATGCAAGCAGAATAAAATAAAGAAGAGGAAAAAAGTAGTTTATATATTCTGGTATTGGTCTGAGAATCTTGATTATTTTACAATATAGGCTACCTCTAAATATTCCCGAGTTGACGGTTTATGCGACATCGTTGCATTCACTTTTACAATTCTTCAGTGTTGGGGCTACCTTTGTTTTCGACATATTCGAATAGTAGGAGATTAGGCCCTAGTTGGTTTATCGTACATCACTCAGAACAAAATGTCAGCAGGGAGAAATTCGAACTTATTCTCCATTCTTACCGAACATAAAATTGTCGGCTTGCTTGAGGCCACAAAGGCAATTAGTGGCAGGCTTGCCAGATTTTTCAGGAAAAAATAAGGGACACTACCTTTCAGATAGCCTTTAACACTTAAAAACTCCGAATTATGTTTTTTTAATGCATCGTTTAGAAAATTTAATAAAGTTAGACTGTACATTCAAAATCAGATTCATCATGTCTTTTTAAAGACACGGCCTTTCATTGGTTTTCAACATTTATGAATAATCAACTGATCAACATATAATAAGTCTACAGCACTCATAAACTTTAAACAAGTTGAACGGATACTTTCATTTGCATTTTACATCATAAAAATAAATATTTTTGTATGGCGAGTTTTTTAAAGTGTAGACATTGCAAATATATAAAAATCTTGTTCAAATATTTCAAACGACAGCCTATTTTCATTGTTGCAAAGATATCATGCTGAGTCCCAACAGTGCATGCTTATACAACAGTGATTCTTTCCAATAGAATACTTAAAGCATCTACGCTACTGTAAATAAAGAAATTTCACGATCCTGTTTTGGGGATTTTACGGTGAAATAGAAATGTTAGTCCAGTCTTGAAAATACGGGAAAATTGCGTCCTGTGGATGGTTTACTAGAGACGCGGGACATCCTTAAATGTGGTTTGTCCCTTAAAATACGGGACATCTGGCAACCCTGATTTGTGGGCAATTGTGTATTTCTACCTATAAAACAGCGGTGGACCATTTGAATACAGATAACTTTAATTAGGTTTCCTGGAACACTATTGAAGTGTGTGAATACGTCGAACAAGTTAAAAAAGCCTTAGTTAATAAGCTACAGAATGTAGGCCTAAGTGTACCGGTAAGACAAATATGTTACCAGTATTACTAAGCACGGGACACGTTGTATCGGACGGTTACAATTAAACGTTCCCTACTTAATCCGCTCTAGACAGAAAAACTATCCATAGTACGGTATGGATAGGGAACTTGGTCGGAATAATGTCCAGAGTGTGGGCTACAAGATTTGCATTGCTGACCGTATCTGAAAGTCAGGGTTTATCAAGGGAATGTTCACACGTATGCTGGTCTGAAGAGAAGCCCATCAAGAGACGTAGTGGCATACCCATGGAGATGCTTCGCGCATCCATACAGCATGCATGCTCTCCTATGCTTTCAGACTGCCCTGGACACTACATTTTGAGTACCGTACATATAATCTGACGGATGGTACGTTCATGGCAACCAGTCATAATGCGTGATATTGTAACGCATTAATAAAAGTGCTTCAGTGGACTTGCGTATGCATTATTTCCAGTGACGGGGGAAAAATAAAATAAAAGTAATTGGAATGAATTACAGTTATTAGAGAAATATTTTACTCAGTTACAATTACTTCACAGTTCGACACTCTTAAGGAAATCACTGACATTTTTTATCGCATGGGCTGGAATAATAAAAATAAAGAAGTTTGCAGAGAAAAAGATATTACTTTATTGTATGTTTCTTTTAGCATAGATATATTACCAGTACATGGCTATCATCACTAAGTGAAACTAAGCATGACAATTCGGAACTCCCAAAATTATTTTTTCCATAATTTCTATTTTAGTTAATGACTTCTAGCATTTGAAACAATTTACCGTCTACTTTACAAAATGATTGATTCTTAAAATTCTCATCGTTATACCAAAGTACATCTTTGCATTTTCTGAAAAGACGCTCTACAATGGCACTTGAAGGAATGCCTGTGTTTTAGTTTTAAGAACAACAGGTGCTGTACATCTACATGGCATAGAACATCAAATATAGGCGTCAAATATTCAGAATTATCTTACTATTTTACACGCACATCCGAAGGGAATAAAAACATTTACGCAATTCCATCAATTTGTAGTCTTCAGTTAACGGATCCACCACTCATGCTCAGTGATAAAATTGAAAATGAAGACGGTATTTAAAACGAATATTAAGCTGTAGAAGCAACTCTATGTGTTTAAGAAAACGGCTGTAATTGACCCAACATAGATGCAATAATAATAATAATAATAATAATAATAATAATAATAATAATAATAATAATAATAATAATAATAATAATAATGGTTTTAGATCCCACTAACCAGGCCTACTTTGAAGGTTTTCGGAGACGCCGAGGTGCCGGAATTTTGTCTCTCAGGAGTTCTTTTACGTGCCGGTAAATCTACCGACATGAGGCTGATGTGTTTGAGCATCTTCAAATACCACCAGACTGAGCTAGTATCGAACCTGCGTACTTGGGCTCAGGAAACCAGCGCCTTAATCGCCTGAGCCACTCAGTCCGGCAACATACATGTAATAAATTCATAATGTAGGCCTACATAGCTCCTACTGTACTCTTAAATGCAATAGCGTAATATTCTTTGAAAATAGTTGTGTATCAACTTGAGTAACAATTATATGTCACCATTTGACCACCTAACGATGGAGTGTCTGAAATGCTCAGTGGAATAAATAATTGAATAAAACCTGTGAGTGGTGGTGATTATTGTTTTAGGAGGAAGTACAACTAGGCAACCATCCTCTATATAACACTAATCAGAGGGGGTAAAAGTGGAAGGGATCTGACACTTCGAAAAATGAAGATATCGGCCAAAGGAAGCAAGGGCCACGAAGGGCATGAAAATGAAAGACTGCCCTAGCCCTCGTAAACCTAATAGCGTCGGGGTCGGAATAGAATAAGAGTTGACCAAGAGAGGTTGGATAGGATAGATAAAAGTGAGGAGCCTGGCACAAGTAAGTGGAAGCAATGCCAGGACTCAGCTGAGGGCCCCGTGGTTGCCCTTCCACGCTCCAAAGTTCAGAGCCCCTGGGGCCCCTTTTAGTCGCCTCTTACGACAGGCAGGGGATACCGTGGGCGTTATTTCTATCGCCCCCACCCACAGGGGGATAAAAAATAATTCATAAAAATAAAAATCATGAAAATTCATAAAAATTAATTCAGTCACAGAGAAGGCCTACATAAAATCATGGTTAAGATTGTAGGATAAGTTTGCAGTAGGCCCTATTCAATCAATCAATACTGATCTGCATTTAGGGCAGTCACCCAGGTGGCAGATTCCCTATCTGTTGTTTTCCTAGCCTTTTCTTAAATGATCACAAAGAAATTGGACAATTATTGAACATCTCCCTTGGTAAGTTATTCCAATCTCTAACTCCCCTTCCTATAAATTAATATTTTCCCCAATCTGTCCTCTTGAATTCCAACTTTATCTTCATATTGTGATCATTTCTACTTTTAAAGACGCCACTCAAACTTATTCGTCTACTAATGTCATTCCACGCCATCTCTCCACTGACAGCTAGGAACATACCAATTAGTCGAGCAGCTCGTCTTCTTCCCAGCCCAAACTTTGCAACATTTTTTGAACACTACTCTTTTGTCGGAAATCAACCAAAACCAATAGAGCTGCTTTTCTTTGGATTTTTTCCAGTTCTTGAATCAGGTAATCCTGGTGAGGGTCCCATACACTGGAACCATACTCTAGTTGGGGTCTTACCAGAGACTTAAATGCCCTCTCCTTTACATCTTTACTACAACCCCTAAACACCCTCATAACCATGTGCAGAGATCTGTACCCTTTATTTACAATTCCATTTATGTGATTACCCCAATGAAGATCTTTCCTTATATTAACACCTAGATACTTACAATGATCCCCAAAAGGAACTTTCACCCCATCAACGCTTGTTCATCCAGACTTTCTTTACATTGCAATATTGCTGCAGAAAAAACTCAACTGATTTTACTTAGACATATCTTCTGTTGTGTCCGGTATCAATTAAAAAATTGGTGCCTGATTAACTGTATTTAATAATTCAGTCAGACAATGAAGTATGGAGCAGTATTTGATTCTAAATTTCATGGTTAAGATATTTTGTAAGTCCTTTGACTAAACCGCTTCGTTGTTCATTATGTATTCGTACTTCATAGTAACAACACAAGAGACTACAAATTTCCATCATAGTTATCGTCATGCTCCTTTGTACCTCTAAAAGCAAATGCATTCTTTGCCAGGGCAAGAGTAACATCAAGCGATCTTTCCAGTACCTGGGCCCAGTACTGTTATTCATATCTCCTCTTACTTTCTGTAGCTTCATCAGTGTTATTACTCAATTTCCATTGGTCAAGTACCACTATGGTCTTCTACTTTCTTTGACAAATCGTGCCAAACTCATAAACCCCTACTCCATCTGCTTTACTGTTCTCCCCAGAAAAAGCCAACAAGGTTGACTGTAAACATAGTCTGAAAGATAGAGCATAACATATTTAAAGGTACCAGTAATGATGACCTGACAATACAAGTATTCTGTTGTACACAAATAAAATGATCTCTTATAGTTAATTCTTTTGGAAATGGGCCAAAAGTTCTGTACCATCCATTTTTAACAATTAAAAAATCATTTAAATTTAAGTTGTTTAAATCATGACCTTTAAAGTGTTTTTTCTCAATTGGATTCTCTTAATAAAGCAAGAAGTATTATCACGGATGTGAAAGGTCTTATTGCTACTATAACTTTAACTCAGGTTGCTTTCACAGGCTTTAGTTCGAACTGGTTTGATGAACTGAAAGTTTCATTTTTGAAGGTTAGTGTAGTTCCCTTGGAGTCTAATTTTAGAGATGTGGATTCACTGTCGCCTTTGATGGGTACAGTCAAGTGCACAGAATCTTTTCAATATACAAACAGTGATTTATGTTTGTAATAGAATGTTACAGCATCTGTAGCCCTGCCGAGGGACAGCCCCTAATCAGGGTCTAGCAGTTCTTCTGTGTTGATTGGCATCCTTGGTTTGCAGAGTCTAATGAAGTCAAGATGGCTAAATGATCAAGTTATAATACTTTGATAGGCTGGAAATATTAACCAGAATTCAGAATTAATCTTAGTTTGTTTTCTTCTTCTTCTTTATGATGAGGCCATTTCAATTCATGCTTTCTTGTTGTTTACTCTTCTGTTCTTTCCTTCATCATTACACTATGCTTTATTCTTCTATCCTCAGACCACTTTGGCCTGGGTTTTCTTTTCATTCTTCCTTGGAATCCTTCCATTCTTCAAACTTTTTTTTTAAAAAATCTCTCTTTCTATTGTTTCTCTCTAAATCTTTCTTGAACTTTTGTATCCAGCTCATTATTGACCTTTTCTTTATTTTGTTTTATTATATGCTGAGTTGTTTGCTAGAAAATTAATTGGAAGTGAATACTGTATTTCAGTCCCTTTTCATATAGTGCAAAATACTCTGTCTGTTTTTCATTGGGATGACTTCTCTTATGCCTAATATTAGGCTAAAAAATTAAATTAAATGTGCAATACTGTAGTTTTATTCCTTCATGAGACTCTAAATAAAAGTAATTACAATTTTCATTACATTTAATTGTACGGTACTGTAATTGTAACTGTCTGTTAGAAACAATTTTTTATCGAAGAAGTGGCTATATAACTACAGTAATATGGGAGAGGCAGCAGAATTTTACCACACCATGCAGGGAACATCGAGGGAACAGATTGTTTGTAATCCATTGCTAGACTCACCGGTAAGCTGTAGTAGCATGGGTAGGCATTCAGTTTCATTACAGTAGGCCTATTGATAATGAATGAAGTTGAAAACTAATGTATATCTTACCTTTCAGCAAAGTAGCTGCTGAAAATTATATCTATCATTCTCAGTACAAGCATCCATCCTTCTCAATACAAGCATTTCCTGAACATAAAATATTCTAAAACACACTTATTTCTGCCTCTGAAATTTCATGTATCAGTCATTTGATTTCATTCTCCAGGGCTTCAAGAGTATACAGATTGGTGTTGGTGTCCGTACCAAATGCAAACATTTTACAAGCAGCATAGCGCATTCACTTCAAACCAAATAAACAGTAGATCACTACATCTGATGACAAGGAATACTTATTCAAGTTATGAATGTTCCCCTTCAACAAACCATTACCCATATTACTTCTGTATAAAACACAATCTATAAACCAAGTGGCTCGTCTGTGCAGATAGGGAATGCCAACTCCCAGATCAACTCATGAACATTTGGTCACCGCAGGAGCAACGGCATAGTTCGGCACCAACAGCAGAAGTTTTGAAGTGTCATTTAATTTCAATTTTGATGTGTTGTTCGACTTCATCAATATTTTAAAATTTGGATTGTAAATTGAAACATACCTGATTGTTTAATTTATTATGTGTTGTATGTGAGTGTACGCTTTTTTCAATTGGATTGTGGCTGAAGATGACCCAGTATATATTGGGTCGAAACTAGTCCCAATTATATAAGATATTATACATGCTTTTAGTATTCATTGAATAGGTGGTCCCTTCTCTACCCTTTGATAGAGATCAATTGTCAATACAGATCATAATGAAATTCATAGCATATGAAACAAACAGTTTCGCATTGGCGCTCGCACAGACACGCTATACTCACTACACTCATACTGCACTACAACGGTAGTCCCTACACTGCATCGCAGTCGTCTAGGTGTATTGACCAGAAGGTTCCCGCATTGGCACTGTCCCAGAAACCAATCGAAACACTGGCGGTGTAGCCAGTGTCGCATAGAACTCTTGCAGTCGGCTCATACTTAGCAATCTTAAGGTCCCAACCCTTCTGCAGGGACAGGTAGTCATTCTTACAAGGGATGGTGATGTCGACAACGACTACCATGTTCTTCGTTTTGTTAATGACAACGAGGTCAGGTCGCAAAGTCCTGGGGTGGAGAGAAATGATATTGGTGAAATTATGCTTGAGGAAGTGGAAACATGGTAAATAAACTCCATTGTTATCAAGCAGCAGGAATAGATGAAATTAAACCTGAAATGGTGAAGTATAGTGGGAAGGCAGAAATGAAATGGCTTCATAAAGTAGTAAGATTAGCATGGAGTGTTGGTAAGGTACCTTCAGATTGGACAAAAGCAGTAATTGCACCTATCTATAAGCAATGGAACATGAAGGATTACAACAACTATCGAGGTATCTCATTGATTAGTATACCGCGCAAAGTATTCACTGGCATCTTGGAAGGGAAGGTGCGATGAGTGGTTCAGAGGAAGGTGGATGAAAACCAGTGTGGTTTCAGGCCACAGAGGGGCTGTCAGGATCAAATTTTCAGTATGCGCCAGGGAATTGAAAAATGCTACGAGAAGAATAGACAGCTGTATTTGTTTCGTAGATGTAGAGAAAGCATATGACAGGGTACCAAGGGAAAAGAGGCTCACCATACTGGGGGACTATGGAATTAAAGGTAGATTATTAAAATCAATCAAAGGCATTTATGTTGACAATTGGGCTTCAGTGAGAATTGATGATAGAATGAGTTCTTGGTTCAGGGTACTTACAGGGGTTAGACAAGGCTATAATCTTTCACCTTTGTTGTTCATAGTTCACATGGATCATCTGCTGAAAGGTATAAAGTGGCAGGGAGGGATTCAGTTAGGTGGAAATGTAGTAAGCAGTCTGGCCTTTGCTGATGACTTGGTCTTAATGGCAGATTGTGCCGAAAGCCTGCAGTCTAATATCTTGGAACTTGAAAATAGGTACAATGAGTATGGTATGAAAATCAACCTCTCAAAGACTAAATTGATGTTAGTAAGTAAGAAATTCAACGGAATTGAATGTCAGACTGGTAATACAAAGCTTGAACAGGTAGATAATTTCAAGTATTTAGGATGTGTGTTCTCCCAGGATGGTAATACAGTAAGAGAGATTGAATCAAGGTGTAGTAAAGCTAATGCAGTGAGCTCGCAGTTCCAGTCAACAGTATTCTGTAAGAAGGAAGTCAGCTCCCAGAGGATACTATCTTTACATCAGTCTGTTTTCAGACCAACTTTGCTTTATGGGAGCGAAAGCTGGGTGGACTCGGGATATCTTATTCATAAGTTAGAAATAACAGACATGAAAGTAGTGAGAATGATTGCTGGTACAAACAGGTGGGAACAATGGCAGGAGAGTACTCAGAATGAAGAGAATGAACTTGATGGATGAAGCTGTACGCATAAACTGGCTTCTGTGGTGGGGTCACATGAGGTGAATGGAGGAGGATAGGTTACCTAGGAGAATAATGGACTCTGTTATGGAGGGTAAGAGAAGTAGAGGGAGACCAAGACGATGATGGTTAGACTCAGTTTCTAATGATTTAAAGATAAGAGGTATAGAACTAAATGGGGCCACAGCACTAGTTGCAAATAGAGAATTGTGCCGACGTTTAGTAAATTCACAGAGGCTCGCAGACTGAAGGCTGAAAGGCATAATGGTCTATAATGATAGTATGTATAATAATAATAATAATAATAATAATAATAATAATAATAATAATAATAATAATAATAATAATAATAATGTTATACAGGGTTATTCATCTAAGATGTTACATGGAAATAACATCTAAATCATTAAAGATATCTGCATTCTGTTTTCAAATTCATAAATGATACCAAGGGGCTTATAAAATAATGTGCTACTTATTCCCATGGGGTGATTAATAACCAAGATATTGATACTAACTCCATATTTTTAAATGGAACAGCATGAATGCATACAGCTGGCCTAAAAGTTCAGCTGTGTACAAGTTCATATATGCAAGTATTTTCAAAATCGGACAGTTACTTTTTGAGATATAAATAAAAACCACATATGGGCTTTTGTGTACCGCATCAGACAGTGTGTGGTCAGCCAAGGACGTATTTGCACGCAAGCTGTTTCCTGGCATTGATTCCAGCCACAGAACGGATACCAGGCATGTATTATAAACTATTATACACGTAATGTGATGTACCGTAACATACCCTGGGTGTGCAAAGTTATTGTGTGACTGGCGAACACACAGCGGGGAAGGGGGTTTAAAGTGCATTTGTTTTGTTTTGTTTTGAAGTCCATCTCACACATTATTCAATTGCTTTTCTAGAAGGAGCTTTCCGGATGTCCTGCGTTATGTTTTCACAATTCATACAGTAGTATGTACTGTACACTCGAAACAGTGACAATTTTAGCTTTCGTTATGTTCCTTCAAAGTCAAAATAATTATTTTATTCCTTTTAAAAACATCATCCCTCGCTGTCCTGTTGTGAGTTCGCCTGTCATACACACTTTGCAAACCCATCACATGTGTACGATATGCTTACATGCCTGGTATCCATTCTGAATCTGGAATCACACCCAGAAGACTGCTTGCGCGTCAATATGTCCTTGCCCAACTTCACACTGTCTGATGCAGAATGCAAAACTGTGCATGCTGTTATTAATGATATCTCAAAAAGTAACTGTCCAATATTGAAAATACTCACATATTTGAACTTGTACGCAGTTGATCCTTTAGGCCAGTTCTATGAATTTGTGCCGTTCTTTTAAAAATACGGAGTTATTATCAATATCTCAGTTATAAATCACCTAGTTATAAATCACGTAGCACATTATTTTAACAAGCCCACGGGTATCATTTACGAATATGAAAACAGAATACCAATATCTTTAATGGTTTAGATGTTATATCCGTGTAATATCTCAGGTGAATAACCCTGTATAAAGATCTTCATTGGTGTAATCACATTAATGAGGTTGTACATAAAGGTTATAGATCTCTTCATATGGTTATAAAGGAAAAGGGGGTATCTATGGTAAGATCCCAATTATGGTTCTTTTTTTTTTTTTTTTTTTGGTCAAGAAGGAAGCCATACTTTCCAGTGTCGACTTAGTCAAACAGGACATAAAAACTTTCCAGTCTGTCAAACACACAAAATTTCAGTAAAGATTATAACACTATAAACATACCTGTATAGTGTGTATTTTTTACAGGGAAGCAACTAGAAAATTAAATCCACACAAAAGAACATAACAAAAATAACCTTGCCTGAGGTGGGTGGGATGATTACTAACCCTCAAATGGTATCATATATACTTGTAATGCAACTGGTATCATGGTGTCTATCAGACTCCAAAAATTTACTGGTAAATTATACAATAATTTCTTACTTTGTTGTTGTTTATTGAACTTAATTACTTGAAACATGTGTTTCCAAACATGTCACAGCAAAACCTAGGCGAAAAAATTACAAATCCAGAAGAAAATACCAAATTACTAAAATGAAGCTCCGAAAATGTGCACCTTCATATTTTTCTCAAAAATCTGTAAACAGAACTTTCAATGATTAATTCTCTGCTATGTCAGTCCTTTATAAAGAACCTATATTTGTTAAAAAATACTGGAGAGCTTAAAACATAAATTCACATTTTGACATCCAATTTCATCCTTGTTAGATCATCTTCACGTGTTCCTATGTCCTCCCCTCCATCATTATCAACAACTTCCTGTTCTTAATCCATTTTGTCATCACTTTCTATCTAGTAATCCAGATTAATATCACTGTCATCCAGCATTTATAATAATAATTTCTTTTATACCTTTTTCAACAGACTGGAAAGTTTTTATATCCAATTATGGTTCCGGTGTACAGTATGGGACCGTCACCGGGATTACTTGATTCGAGGAATGGAAGATATCCAAAGGAAAACAGCATGATTTGTTCTGCATCAGCAACTGATTACATAGCAGTAGAATTATTTAAGTCAATTAGTGTACAAGCAGGTAGATAGCTGCATATCTAACTTTTAAAGAAAGGACATAATAGCTTACTGATATCATCGCTGGCTTCTCGTCTGGGTGAGTGTGTCTTGAATCCTTCCCAGGACATGTGGGAAATTTGTAATATATATTGTACACCCCTGTGGTTCAAATTCCACATAAAACTAGAGATTCTCTGACTGCTCAGGATATCAACAGTCATATTAAACTGCAAGCTGGCATGCTTTTTTTTTTTTTTTTTAACTTTAGAAAATTTTGAAATTGGTCAGTCAGAATTAGTAGCACTAGTGCAACCATGCCCAAAGACTTTCGTGGCACTGCACAGGTTGAGCTGAAGTTAATTGATGGATTCAAGTTCCTTTGTCCTTGCAATATGAACACTGGCACAGCCAACAAATGTGAAAGGAGGGACTCAGCAGAGATAGATTTGGGAAGAAAGGTTAAAAATTTAAGTGGATTTTTCTTCTTTGTTCCAAGAAAGGCTGAAGAGATTTTTTACTGTACTCTCCCTAATTAAGGTATTTAGCTACAATCACTACTTCTTAACAAATGGGTGAAAGAACAAGATGTTTGATATGTTTGTTGTAATCACAAAAAACAAATAATGTAGAGTGGAACAATAAAAACAAACATTCTACTATACACGATTCAATTGAAAGAGAGGACCATGCTAAAATGGAAGAGGATCTGAAAAAAAGAAGAAAAAAAAAGCATTGTTAAGAGAGGTAATTTGGCTGCATTCATGTACAGTAATTCAATTTGTCCTAATTTCATGCCCTGTAGCACTGGCACAAATATTATAGATTTTGGTGTATTATAAGAAAATATCACCTTTTATTTATTTTGTACCTAACACAAAGATGTATTTACTAAATTTAATATATTCTTTGTAAAATTATTGTTTTATGTGTTGTGAAAAGCAAACAACTTCTTGTATTGATATACAGTAATTATGTTTTCATGATGAGTTAATGTATGTAACTTTTCATGTAATTCATGGAAGAATTTACTCAAAAACATTAAAATACTTCACAGAATAATATGAATCCATTACTGCATTCAGTTGTGCAGCACTCCCTATCATGGCCGTAAGCCAAGCTTCAAGGAAGCTCCAGTAGTCACCGCTACATTAGTGTATGTAGGAATGTGCTGCATAAATACATGCACTGTATCAAAGTATTCTACATAATTATGTTCCATAATTGGGAGAATTCCTTTGAAGTTATTTTGTCCAGCCTTCCTAGGTAGAATTGTAAAGTAACTGGTTATTTTCAACTGTGAGCCTGTTTTAGGGAAGCGACTAGAAAATTAAATCCACATAAAAGAACAAAACAAAAATAAACTTGCCTGCGGAGGGTGGGATGATTATTAACCCTCAACTAGTCTGGCCCCGCAGTGTAGGGGGCAACGCATCCGCCTGTCACCCGGCGACCCCGGGTTCGATTCCCAGCCAGGTCAGGGTTTTTAAATTGTAATGATTAATATCCCTGGACTGGGGACTGGGTGTTTTTGACGTCCTAAATCTTCCTTTCCTCACACACAACATTCCACACTACCGCCATTCCAATTACACACAGGTTCATACAATATAGTGCCAGTAGAGGCAAAAGATCTACATGGGTCGACGCCCCGAACAAATAGCATTTTTTTTAAAACTCTCAACTGGTATCACATATTTGTAACACAACTGGTATCATGGTGTCTATCAGACTCCATAAATTTACTGTTAAATTATACAATAATTTCTTACTTTGTTGTTGTTTATTGAACTTAATTACTTGAAGCATATGTTTCCAAACATGTCACAGCAAAACCTAGGAAAAAAAATTACAGATCCAGAAGAAAATACCAAATTACTAAAATGAAGCTCCGAAAATGTGGACCTTTATAAAGTACCTATATTTGTTAAAAAGACTGGAAAGCTTAAAACATAAATTCACATTTTGACATCCAATATTCATCCTTGTTAGATCATCTTCACGTGTTCCTATGTCCTCCCCTCCATTGTTATCAACCACTTCCTGTTCTTAATCCGTTTCATCATTACTTTCTATGTAGTAATCTGGATTAATATCACTGTCATCCAGCATTATTAGTAATCATTTCTTCTATACCTATTTCAAAGTTTGGTTTATTTGTTTTCAGAACTTATTGAGAATAATCAGTATGTGTTTCAACATTATAAGTGTGTTCTGATTGTTGAGATTGACCTGGTTGTGGCTCCATATTGTATGAACTAATAACACGGCAATATTACTAATAATAATAATAATATACTAAACCATAATAATCACTAAATATTCATTAACATGGCTCACGAGCAACTGTTACGTAACTGGTATCATACATCTGCCAGGCAGCATAGTGATCTCGCCGCGCTTTTACTGAAGGTCAGAAAAGAGTGAATGACATGCCACCTGAAACATGCGACAAGCAAACCCCCTGTTTTAAGCCGTTTCTTCTTTTATTGCTTGTAGCTATAGTCTTGCCCTTGTTAACTAATTACAAGGGGTATTTCCAGCTCGGGGCCATATCTATGCCTTGCCTAGTCGACGAGATCCAGGCCTCAAAAATTATTCCCTATGAATATTTCACGTCGGTGTTGCTTGGACCGCTAATTGTATTCTTTTAGAGGGAGTGGGTGTGGCTCACACCTTCACTGCATGAAGCCAACACTCCAACTGAAAGGTACACAAAGGGAGAAAGAAGTAGGACCCAGCAAGAAGAAGAAATGGTTGCCTGAAAGTTCGGCAGCAGTCTTACAGACGTATGATACCAGTTGAGGGTTAAGATGTTTGGAAGTGGATTTGAAGGAAAATTACTAACATGTGCAGTGCGTAATTATAAGGAACTCATAACTAATATATTTTTGTTTCCTCCAGGTGAGGTCAATGGTGGTTTTGTTGGTGATGCTCAGTCGGTGGCTGGCTCAAGGAAGTCCCTCAATCTTCACCCGGTGTTACTGATGCCTCAGCCACATCATCACCACCAGCCAGGTGAAGCCGACCGATTTTCCGAGTTCTCCAATCGGACTGGGCGTTCCAAGTCTTCAGCCTATAGAGCAGAATATGCTTCAAGTATACAGAATTTTCAACTGTAAAACGTGGACCAGTATTCCATTTTAACTGACTTGACAAAATATGAGAAATTATCTTGTTTTGCTAGAAAGTTCATAAGGTACTTCTAGTTATCAGAAGTCACCTAGAAAATGAGAACAAGTCGTAATTCCAAATGATCACCTATTTATGGGAATAGAAACAAATGTGAGTACTTGTCCCCACCACTAGCATGCAATCAGTTTGATAAACTGATTGCCATGTTAAAACAAACAGGGAGAATATTATAGGGTTTTTAACATGTATCATATAAACAGTGAGGGATTGCCATCCTCTACAAAGTTATGATGTTCTATATATTTTCTGAGATTCAGTTCAGAACACAGTAAAATATTTGTTAGATTAATTTTGTAAATCTTTGTGCCTTGAAGTTTGTATGTTTCAGATCTGTGAAATAATTTTACACTACTTACTTTAAGTGATCGGAAGGATTATCCATTTTTCTGCTTTCAGGAAACCATATTTTCTTTTTTCCACTCTGAAGAGAACGAATTTATTTGGAGCATGATTTCAACATGATCTATTTGCCATTTGTACAAAGAAAATTGGTTGTACTTTTCTTAAAAACAAATGCTTAAATATTAGGGTTATAATTATGTAAGTGTATTTTATAATATTAAATTGCTGTAATATACATTTTACACTAAATTGAAGGATTTTCAATTTTTTTTAAAAATTTTATACCAGCTTTGAATTTCTACATGAAGTATGACCTTCAGCACTCACATGTTACCAACACCAGTTTTAGGGGACTGCTTTGTTTCAGTCCTAACTATACCACCAGGAACAGCCTTTCAAATTGTAAACTTATATCAGGGAAAGATTTATGTTCCAAAAGCAGGTCTCTTGTGCAGAAGATTCATGAATTAACAACAAATAGTAGTATGATTAAATCTGGCCATTGACTGACAGTGATGTAGATGTAGATGAAGATGATGATGATGATGATGATGATAACAAGAAATCTGGTCTGCAGCTTATCCTAGAGTTGTGTAAATTTCTGCAAAAGCAGTAAAGCTTCTCATAAGATTTCCTTCATTCCTTTTCATTACACTACTCTATATTTTTTATTGCACTGAATTTTCCTGGCCTCTCCTTGTTAATTACAAAACATGTCCAAAGAATTTGTCCCAGGTTGCTTCCAGGTTTTCACTAGCATTAAGAGTTACAGGAGTAGGAAAGTAAGAAGTAGGAAAGAAGCTGCTGACACCAGTAATGTCCTTCCACACACAAACCTCACAATAAGCCCCCCATTCTACAGTTTAAATTATTAAAAATAACTATCAGCAAAAGAGCCAAAATCATAAAGGACAGGTTCCTACAGAAAGTTAGTGAAAAAGTGTAAGACAATTTTCCTTCTATTTTAGTAGCAGGAAGAAATAAAATCCATGGCCATAGAGTAAACTTTATGAAGTTTACCTTCAATTGATTAGAATATTGGATGCGGATTAGTACCCTTACACTCCCAAATTCTAATCTATCCAGCACTTTCACACAACTACTTCACAACATTGATCCAACCTTAAATATCTTTTTTGTTCAACACCAGCTCTGTTAGAATTTAATTAGTACCAATTAGTAACAAAGAGCTCTGCAATATCTGCAAACTAGGGTAAGGAGCAACGGAGATCAGTTCTACATTCTCTATCCTGGGTGCCTTGACACCCAGTGACCAATTAGAAAACTTATGAGGGTACTTATGAGATAGAAACAATACAACTAGTTTGGGAGAATATTGCCTGAATTAATTTGTTGGATGTGTTTTTGCTTGTTTCATCGACTATGAAAAAGCCTTCAATACAGTCCGCCGCGACAAACTTGTGAACATTCTTCGAGAATTAGGACTTGATGGGCAGGACATCCGTGTTATTGATAATCTCTACTGGAACAGAGTGCTGGCATAAGAATTGATGGTCGTGTCTTGGAAGAAGTCTCAGTTATGAAAGGAGTTCGCCAAGGCTGTATTCTTTCAGAAAAGATTTTTCGAGATGCTCTTTACTCAAGGAGTTGTGGTTAATGGTTTCATCATAAATAACTTTTTTTTTTTTTGCTAGTGGCTTTACATCACGCCGACACAGATAGGTCTTATGGTGATGAAGAGATAGGAAAGGCCTAGCAGTTGGAAGGAAGCAGCCGTGGCCTTAATTAAGGTACATCCCCAGCATTTGCCTGATGTGAAAATTGGAAACCATGGAAAACCATCTTCAGGGCTGCCGTCAGTGGGATTCAAACTCCTATCTCCCGGATGCAAGATCACAGCCACGCGTCCCTAACCCCACAACCAACTCGCCTGGCATCATGAATAACATCAGGTATGCCGATGACATTGTGCTACTTGCAACCAATTTCCAGGATCTACAGGAACTATTTATTGCTGTCACTGAAGCCAGCAGCACCATGTGCTTGAGGCTTAATGTAAAGAAGACCAAGTAGATGATTATAAGCAGGAAAGAAGATGGCACTCGAGGTGATCTCACAGCAGCAAAGGACCAGATCGCAATAGTGGCAACATTTAAATACCTGGGATGTCACATCATTGATGACTGGGATCTTCCTCATGAGATCTGATGCAGAACTGAGCAGGCCAGAACTTCTTTTCATAGACTTAGAAAACTTTTGACAAGCCATTTCCATTACACTACGAACACAACCACACCGGTGCTACGTTTTCAGCATACCGTTATACGGTGCTGAGACATGGACACTAATCGAGACCATGTGCAAGAAGTTGCAAGCATTTGAAATGCAGACGTACCAAAGGATGTGTGTTTGCAGTGATTAGAATTAGAAGCATGAAAAAAAAAAAAGGCTTTTACTCCTTTTGTTATTTTATCCTCCCGAATTACAGTAAGTAACTGGCTTTATAAGTGTTGTACTTTCCAGTCAGTCAGGATAATTAAAAATAATTAAAGCTCTTCATCATATTCCGGCCTCCTCAAATCCCAAACTGTTAGTACCAAGGGGATTGTAACATGTCAGTTGCAGACCTTTTAAAAACGAATTCAGGCAGGTTTTATGTCCAAACTAATTTTATTTTATTTATATCATTATACTTAGGCCTATCAATATCAGGTGAGACCAACTTTGAATACCATATACCGGTAGTGTACCTAAACCATCTGTATAAACAAATTTAATCTTGAGTATATAATAAACAAAGTTTAACTACATTTCCAGTGTAAAGAAAGGACTTAGGATATGAGGCCATTTAGTAACCAATATATAAACATGACCATTATATATATTGAGACTTTGCTCTGTTCCTATGGACTTTTCTCTGCTATTCGCTACATCTTATAAGTTCTTAATTTCCTTATTCATCCTTATTTCATGCTGTATAGTTACTGTATGTTTTTCTTTCCCTTATGCATATAAATCTGGAATCTGGGCTCTGAAGAATGTTCCTATATAATTTCAAAGTCACCACTTTTCACTAGTGAGCATAAAAAAGCTCATTTCACTTGTTGTAAGATGTGATTAAATCAATTTTTGCATTGTCACTCTACCAGTCCAAACATTGTTAGCTTTTGTGTATGCAAACAATTATTCTTTTCCAGTAGTCTTCCCAATATCCTCAACAATTACATACAGTATATAATAAATCTTTCTTCTTCTGATTATTTATAGTTAACTTACTAACTTGTACATTACAAAGACTTTTGTAAATAATTTATTTTGTCAGGGTTAGTGGGAGGAGAAGGATTGTCATGTTATCCCAGACTCCAACAGTTACATTCCACTTATTCTGACAACCATATTCTTAGAACATACATACAGAGAAAGACAGGCATTGAGGCATGAACCATACTCAGTTGTATTATAGGCTATACATCTTGTAATAACTTACCACATTGAATAGCTGATTTGATTCTCTGTGAATTTGTATTGTGTTTTGAAATGTTTGTATATTCCTTCAGTGTAACTTTTTCTAATGAATAATTTAATATCAATATTTTATATACTCTCACTATTTTATAAAGTTGAAATAAAGGAATAATTTTTCACATTGTTTCTTTCATTTCTTCAGTTCCATGCTGTAAGTCCTGTATCTTGAGATAATTGGTCCCAATTGGCTTTGGAAAAATTTCATTGCTGGTATGAAAACTTTTCAGTGACTGGTATCTGCATTCCTACTTCTAGAATGATGGGCCAGTGTTCACTGTGTGGAAATTTGTCGACAACGTATCTGGTGGTCGGCAAAGGTAAACCTGTATCATCAGTCAAGACAAAGCTCAAGGCTGGATTCGTTTCACATTATACATCTAGCTGAATGGAATCGAGGTGTAGATTACGTGCTTTTGCCCAGTAAATCATTTCATTACCATGTGAATTAACTTGTTTGTATTCCCAGTTGATGTGACGGCTGTTAAAATCGCCAGTGATGATAGCTGGATGCGAGGAGATTGGAAGAAAACCATTAAGCCATGATACATTGGGTGACTTGTGTAATATTTCACATTTTGATTTGCTGATGCCTTTGACATTTTATGATGCAGAGTGCCTTTTGGAGCAGATGATAACACTTCCTTTGTGCATACAGTGACTGTTCTTGAACACCACCCAGGAGACACATGTAGCTTAAGGAATACTATGGATGTGAACAGTCATTGTCTCCCAAGAGGGCAGTTTATTCTACTCTTAAACAATCACCACTAATCTGCATTTAAGTCATTCGCCTAGGTGGCAGATTCCCTATCAGTTATTCACCTCATCTTTTCTTAAATAATTTCAGAGAAATTTAAAATTTCCAATCCCTAACTCCTCTTCCTTTAAACTAATATTTGCCCCAATTTGTCCTCTTGAATTCTAACTTTATCTTCATACTGTGATCTTTCCTACTTTTAAAAATACCACTCAAACTTATTCATCTACTAATGCCATCTCTCTACTGTCAGCTCAGAACATACCACTTAGTCAAGCAGCTCATCTCCTTTCTCCAAGGTCTTCCCATCCGAAAGTTTGCAACAGTTTGGTAACTCTACTCTTTTGTTGGATATCACCCAGAACAAATCTAGCTGCTTTTCTCTGAATGTCTTCCAGTTCTCGAATAAAGTAATCCTGGTGAGGGTCCCATACACTGAAACCATACACTACTTATGGTTTTACCAGAAACGTATATGCCTTCAACCTTTATATCTGTACGACAACTCCTAAATACCCTCATAACCATACGAAGAGCTCTGTAACCTTTATTTGTAATCCTGTTTATGTGATTTCCCATAGTAACACCTAGATACTTACAATGATCCCCATGAAGAACTTTCAACCCATCAATGCCGTAATTAAAACTGAGAGAGGACTTTTCCTCTTTGTGAAACTCATAACCTAACTTTTCATACTGTTTACCATCATAGTTTTGTCTGCTGATCATCTCACAGCATTGTAGAAGTCTTTTTTTTTTTTTAGTCACTCACAATCCTGTATCTTTATTTCTTACTGTGTATCACTAGTTGTATGGTGAGTCAGCACATACACTAGTCCAAATTCTGTTCAGCTTGCGCAAAATTCCTTTGGGCATATCAAACCCAAGTACCTTCATAACGATAGATAGCATGTCATGAAATTCTGAAGCAATAAACTATTAAACATTAAGGTATAGCTGGGATGAATCAATTAGTCATATCTTTATATTCTAGTAGAAAAATATGAATACATCCTTTCTTTACTTTCAACAGATAAGTGAGAAGTTATGAAACAGGCTTGACTCTACTACGTCACTCATTATCACACTTTGCAAAAAGCCTATATAGACTGTACTCACAAAACTACTCTAATATAAATATACTGTATTCTAGCATGAACAACCATCTCTCAGATGACCACAGTCTCATCAAACAAAAGTTCTCAGCTATTAGTTGCTGGGCTGTGCAAATAAATGGGTATCTCGACTGGAGCCTAGTGATGCAGGTTTCAGAAAGGTTATTTTATTTTATTTTTTTGCTAGTTGCTTTACGTCGCACCGACACAGATAGGTCTTATGGGACAGGAAAGGGCGAGGAGCGGGAAGGAAGCAGCAGTGGCCTCAATTAAGGTACAGCCCCAGCATTTTCCTGGTGTGAAAATGGGAAACCACGGAAAACGATTTTCAGGGCTGCTGACAGTGGGGTTCGAACCTACTATCTCCCGAATACTGGATACTGGCCACACTTACGCGACTGCAGCTATCGAGCTCCGTGAAAGGTTATTTTATTTAGGCTCAACTTGCAGGATTCCAACAAAAATTAGAGATTTTAGATTCAAGAGGTCAAATGGACTGTACCGGTATCATTATTCACCTATTCAAGGCCTTTGGTAGAGTAGTTCATGAGAGACTGCTGACGAAAATGAGGGCTAATGGACTATCGTAGATAAAAGAATGGTTGAATGGGGGGCTAAATTTCTAGAAAATAGAACTCTTGAGAATTAGAATAGGTGAAGCATTATCCGATCCTGTAATGATTAAGAGTGGGGTCGCAAATGGCAGTATTATTGCACCTTTGTATTTTCCTATGTATAGAGTGATGATGATGATATACAGTTCAAAAAAATTAGGGGAACATGTTTTTGAATGTATGCCATGCTCCATAAAATCAATACCTCACACCCAGGTACTACCAACTAAATCTTTATTCTTTACTCTTGAAGTATACAAAAGAACTTTGATGGATTTGCGTTCATTTTCAGAACACAAACGGAAATGTCCAAATAGGGTCAAATACAAAGTGATAACATTCCTCCAGCGTGGATTTTTATCGCAGTTGGAGAGCTTCAGTATGGTGTATGTCCTCCACGAACATTTATCAGAGCTTGGTACCTACTTGGCATTCTCTGTATAAGTCGATGGAGGTCACGTTGCGGTATCAGGTCCATTCTTCAATGAGAGCCTGTTAGAGGTCTTGAATAGTCTGTGGTGGAACAGGATGCTTACGAACACTTCTGTCGAGCCTATCCCACACATGCTTGATCGGATTAAGGTCAGGACTCACTGCTTGTCATTACATCTCTTGAATGTCCAGTTCTCGCAAGACAGCTCTGGTGATGCGCGTTACATGAGCCCTGGCATTGTCGTGCATGAGTATGAATTCAGGGCCAACACTGTATGCAGCAACCAACACATGCTGTAGCAGTATCTGTTTGATATAACACACAGCAGTAAGATTAACGCGGACGACGACAAGATCCGTACAATAATACCAATATAAATGGTCCGTTATTGGACATTATAAATTTTCCAGCTAACTCATTCCTGTTTGCCAGCGTTTCGCCCCCGTGTGCTAGGCTGGGCTCATCAGTTGGTACCTAGCACACCTACCAAGACGCTGGCTAGTGCATACCGTGGAGGCCACTGCGTAGGCTAATTGTAGCCACCGGCAGTGCCAATGCACTATGAGAGACTTTGTCTCCTTATCAAAAATTGATGGCTGCTTGGCCATCAGATGATATAGATGTTGATTCCCATAGGGAATCTGAAATATTTGTCCCGAATGAGTAAATTTATAATACCACGGTATGCACTAGCCAGCGTCTTGGTAGGTGTGCTAGGTACCAACTGATGAGCCCAGCCTAACACACGGGGGCGAAACGCTGGCAAACAGGAATGAGTTAGCTTGAAAATTTATAATGTCCAATAACGGACCATTTATATTGGTATTATAAATTTACTCATTCGGGACAAATATTTCAGATTCCCTATGGGAATCAACATCTATATCAAGATCCGTACAGCCATCAATACTGATGCCACCCCACACCATCACAGAATCTTGTCCAAATCGGTCGCCTTCCTGGACAACATTTGGCATGTACTGTTCACCACGGCGTCTCCATACATGTTGACGTCCATCACACTGTGTCTGGGTAAATCTGGACTTACTTTTTAACAACATAGGTCTCCATTGGCGATGTTGCCATTTGACGTGAGTACGGGCAAACAGAAGGAAAGCTGCACGATGTTGATGCATTAAACAGGGCATTTGAGCTGGACGTCTGGGTCGTAAGGACACTTCTCTTAACCTGTTCCTTACTGTCTGGTCAGACACTGTGAATCCAGTGACCCTCCTGAGGTCTTGTTGCAGTTCTCTGGCAGTTGCTGAACAATGCCACAACGCAAGGATTGTTAGATATCGGTCATCCTGTGGGGTTATCATACATCCACGACCTTGTCCAACCCTCCTTGTGAACTGGCCTGTCTCAGTGTAGTGATTACACAAGCGTTGAATAACTGATGGAGAGACATTGAAATCCACAGCAACACGACGAAAAGTCCATCCTTCCTGGATTAAAGTGATGGCCCTCGCAACTTGAACCTCGTTAAGATGTGTCGTGGGATGTATTGATTTATGTACAACGTGCTCAACTGACTGCAGAAGTCTGTGTACGTCACAACGAGACGCAGATGTACTGCTATTCACTTTGTTTTGAGAGGCCACCTAACTGTTTAATGCATGGCTATGCCTACAGATGGAGTATGACTTTGATTTGACATACCCTGAGTAGCTAAGGTCTCAATGTATGCTGCACGACCATTGGAACTCCATCTACCAAATTAACGTTCACATATCAGACACTACAAAATGTGTTCCCTTAATTTTTTTATGCTGTGTACCTACTTGTTGTTTAAAAGGGCCTAATATCTAGGTCATTGGTCTCTAGTGCTATGAGATGAAACAAAATGAAAATTTAAAGTCACCCACTGACTAGGAATTTAAAAAATGATTACTGTATTTTAAATTCATAATCGGTGGGATCTAAATTGCACTGTCTTATTTTCCTATAAAAAAGATTTAACAATAGATTAAAATGTAATAAATTTGAGTAAGACATTCCCTTTGAAGTGAAATATATTTCATTCAAATTAACAGTTTCAAAAAGTGAACAAAATAAAAACTTAGTTAACAATAAAGTAAAAATTAAAAACAAATATGAACTTCACTTTTAAACATCATAGAAAAAGTCATTATGCCTCATAAGAGGGACAATGAGGTCTCCTGACTACTTGTCATCTTGTAGAATGAGGGAGATGGTACTCGGAAGTTTTATACTACGGTGCAGATAATGTGTACTATGGTCAGATGACCACTGCAAGCAAACACGAGGCGGGGGAGGACCTTCTCCCCTAAGTAAGTAGGAATGTGTTGCTATACCATGGCTGACCCAAAGACAACATAACGCCGCTGCTTCTGTCTGAGAAACCCAAAGGGAAGTCTTCCATACCTTTGAAGTTCCTTTATTCGTTCTACGCTTATATGAAAGACAGGTGGCCTGCCACTCAAACTTTCTATCGGACATTACCAAATGTCTCAGCTGAGAACGAATATCACTAGCTTGAACCTTGTAAGGCAACGGGGGCAATGCGACAGCCGCCTTAGTAGTCCTATCAACTAACTTGTTTCCCGCTACATCCATGTGGCATGGGAATCACACAAAAGTAATTCTGGTACTGTGCCATTCCAATATTCCAGCAATTAAGCTCAATCAAATTAAGATGGACGCGATTACTAGTAACAAAGTTAGACACAATGAATAAATTACATAAGATATCAAGGAATTGAGAGTAATGCAAAGTCAGAATGAATAAAATCTGGTGGCAGTGATCAAAAGAAAATAAATATTTGAATTGTTAATGATGACACTGTTTAAAAAACAAACAAACGAGATATGATATATAATTTATTTGAAGGGTAAGGAAAGGAATATTGATGCACAGGAGGATCATATATGTTTGTTATACAGTAGCAGTATATTGTTTGAGAATCTATCTTCTAGATTAATGGTGACATGGTTATACATACATATACTTATGTATGAGTGTCGAGCAGCGTTAAATAACTCGACCTCCCATAGGGGCCAACGGCTTCGGGCGGATGAGCCCCTTTGGGTCGGGTGATGGTCCCCTCAGTGTAGGAAATGACACTGGAACCCATCATCTGTGTCTTTGGCCCGACGGCAAAACGGACGGAGGAACCTCCTTTTTGTGGTTCTCATCGGTCATGGAGGCAGATGAGGTCTTGCCAAACAGACTGGTTGTGAAGGCGCAACTCAATGGTACTAGAACCTGCATGTCGCATTTCATTTGTGCCGCAGGGTATAGTTCCAAGATCATAGTGTGTGGGTCACTTCCTTGCAAGCTGCGAACCACCTTAAACAAAATCCCCCTTGTGGCACTTTTTCCTGCTGTTACTCCCTTCAACTCAAGTCCAACGGTGATGGGATAAGGATGGTGGAGGCAGGTTTTTGGGTGAAACTGGAAGCCTCTAGTTTGGAACTGCACGTTGGCAGCAGATGTATGATGGTCGTCTTTCTGAGACCCTGTGACTACTCAGGAATTCAGTCCTGCATCTGTGTTTGGAGAGGCCTATTTAGGATCACTGCTGCCCACCCTGAATGGGGAAGGCCCTAGAAAATGTGGGCAAAACATCGGTAGTCAAACTTTCAGCCAGCTGGGAGGCCGCACCCAGTGGGTCACCCCTTATACGGTCGAAAAATGATTACCAAAACCTGGGATGTTCGAACCCTACTTGATTTGAAAGACAATAACAGACCTGAGAGAAGAACAGCGCTTGTCACCCATGAGCTTGGACGAATGAACATTGATATTGCTGCCTTAAGTGAAACCAGACTGTCTAGCGAAGGTAAACTTACAGAGTTCAGCTCAGGCTACACAATCTTCTGGAAGGGAAAAGATTAGGGAGAACACCACATTTATCATGTGGGATTCGCTGTGAAGACCACCTTGGTGAATGATTATCAGCTAACTCAGCAGTCAGTGAAGGAATTATTACTCTCCGAATCCCACTCTCTGGAGCCAAATCTATGACACTCATCTCTGCATATGCTCCCACCTTGGATGCTGATGTAGAAGCTAAAGACAAATTCTATAATCTGCTGAGCACTACCATCACCAAAGTACCACCAAGAGACAAACTCTTACTACTTGGTGATTTCAATGCCAGAATTGGTAAAGATCACCAATTATGGGGCAATGTGATGGGAAAATATGGACTTGGCAACTGTTATGCCAATGGTCTACTGCTCCTTGGTTTATGTGCTGAACATGAAGACTTCACTACTAATACCCAGTTCCGCCTGCCAAATCGCTACAAGACCACTTGGATGCATCCTCGCTCCAAGCACTGCCACATCCTTGATTATATCATCACCAGGCAATGTGATAAAAAAGATGTCCTTGTTACAAGGACTGCAAGAAATGTAGATGACTGCTGGACAAATCATAAGGTCCTTTTTTGCCGGCTGAGAATCTCAATCTGTCGCAAACCAAAAAGATCCATCCACTACCTACCCAGAAAGAAATTTGATACTTCTAAACTTCAAATTGAATCCATTGCTACAGATTACAGAAATGCAATCTCAGACAAGGCTAGTCATCCAGTCAGCAGTGACAGTACAAATCAGGAATGGGCCACGCTTCAGAAGGTCATCACTGAGTCAGCCGAGGAAACAATTGGTTTTGTGAGGAAAAAAGACAGGGCGGGTTTCATGAAAATAATGTAGAAATTAAACGTCTGATCAATGCCAAATGGGAAGCCCACCTATCCTATCTTCAAGATCCGTCTTCCAATGTGAAAACATTTCTTAGAACTTAAAGGAAAATATCAGGCACAAATTAGGAAATTAAGAATAACTGGTGGCAACAAAAAGCTGAAGAACTGCAAAGACTATCTGATGCCCATGACCTGCAAAACTTCTATGTTGGCATAAAGGAGATATATGGTCCAATTCGATTTTCATCAGGGTCATTTAAGACTGCTGATAACTCCATCATTTTGGCTGATAATGGAGAAATTTTACAGCGTTGGAAAGAACATTTCTCTTCACTTCTAAATCGTGTCTCCAATGTTGCTGAGGACTTGCTTCGTAATTCCCTCAGCAGCTGCAACAACCATGGATGGCAGTTCCACCTACATACAGAGACTTTACCAAAGCTCTCAATCAACTAAAACTAAGAAAGGCTCCTGGTCCTGATAACATCCCTCTGGAACGGATACAAAATGGAGGTATACCCTTGAAGACTAGACTTTTCACACTCATCCTCTTGATTTGGGAAACTCGAGAAGTACCTGACGACCCGGATTTTGTTGACCTAAAAATACTAAAAAGTGACCTTTAAAATGACCTTAAAATTATCAAATAATGTCCTAAAAACGAACAAAAAATGACCTAAAAATACCAAATATTTAGTTTGAAACTAAATTATATACATTCCTAGATATGAACAATATTGATAATTGATATTTTCTCTAATTTTTACGTAACAATATGTCGGTTCTTTGTTTTGGAATCTCGGTTTTCCTTGGAAACAAAATGTATCGGTACGAAGATCTTCTGACACCAGGTACTCCGTAAAGGGAAATGATCTGAAAAGGAAAACAATAAGAAAATTAAAATAATTAAAAATGACAAAAAATGCAAAAAACAAAAAATGACCTAAAAATCAAATACGTCAAAAAATGACGAAAAAATGACTTAATAAATATGCATTTCTGTAATCTGGGGGCCATGAATAGGATTTGTATATAACTTAGCAATTTCTAAGACACACCAATTAAAAGATGACATGTCATTGAAATACGGGCCCTGATCATCACTCTCTTCAAGAAAGGCGATTGTTGTGTATGTGGGAACTACCATGGTATATCGCTTTTGTCAATTGCAGGTAAAATTCTCGCAAGAATTCCATTAAACCAGCTCCAAGTTATCTCAGATAGGATTTTGCCTGAGTCTCAATGTGGTTTCCAGACCTCCAGAGGTTCAACAGATATGATCTTCTGTGCTAGACAATTCCAGGAAAAATGCAGTGAACAGTAGCCTCTGTATTTAGTTTACTATGATCTGGAAAAAGCCTTTGATTCAGTACCAAGATCTGCCATGTGGAAAGTATTGAGGCATTTTGGATGTCCTGAACATTATGTGGAATTGGTTCAAGCTTTTCATGATGGCATGTCTGGACAGGTTCTTCATGGTAACTCAGTATCAGATTCGTTCCCAATCACTCATGGATTGAAACAAGGCTGTGTGCTTGCTCCTACACTCTTTGCACTGTACATGGCTGCCATGCTACATCAATCATCTGCAAACAACTTAGGCATGGAGATTAAATTTCGTTTTGATGGAGGCATTTTCAATCTGGCAAGACTTCGCTCACAAAGACGTACCCTGGTTACACGAGTGACAGAACTGCAGTATCAAATTATTATAATTAAAGAACCACCTTTCCAATACACAAAATCCTTATATTTAGGATGAAACCATTTAATCACAAATTGGACATGTTTCACTCAACTTTGTGAGCATCATCAGCAATAGTTAACATAAATCATTGGTGGGTCAGGGCCCTGATCCTGGTGTGTATCACAAAAGAATGTCTAATATACATTCATAAAAATATATAAATTTAACACTGTAAAATAATCAATGAGATTATTTATGTCTATTAAAACAAAAAAAATTTTCATTAAAATTGTTTAAAATGTAAACGGAATGGATGGCTTAGAAGTTAAAAATAGTATATGGTAATTAGATGTTCTTAAAAATCGTTGTCCAATATATCTACGCTCGATTGCATTAAACTGTTTGATAAATTCAGTTTTTCATATCAGGGCGAGTTCTTATTATAAACTATATTGCTGTTTTAAAAAAAATAAAGACGATGAGAAACGCTAAAATCACACACGATGGTTGAAAAACGAAGTTCACTGGTGATAAAATGTCGTCTAGATCGGCATAAATTAGCCTTTATGGGACTCCTTGCGTTGTAATTTCAGCCGTTATTTTGTGCAGTAATGTGTTGAAATTGTTCTTCTAACGGAGAATTACTGATCTATTATATGGAATTGATCGGATGTATCCTGAAAAAGAAAAAGGGGTGGGGGTGGGGGGGAAATATGAGTGTCGTCTATTGGAAAAATTATTTTAAAGAAAGTAGCACTTTAAGGAGATGATAACGGAAAGCACTTACCCGTGTGTGAACTGGTCCCTTGGTTGTTTACTTAGGTTTGATGGTAACTGGCTTACTGCTGCGTGTGTTATACAAATGCGGTCGTGGAAACAGGGAAGGTAGGGGTGAGGGGAAGGGAGGCGGGGCATTGCGCGAGTTATCAGCCAATGGGGAGGATGCAATGGTAGGAAGCGTTGTGGGTGTGGCTACTGTTGCTGCTGTTGCTACGGGAGGATTAAAAGCATGTTTATAATGGAAAATCTTCAGGAAATTATTAGCATTAATTCCGAATTTAGCAATTAATTTGGGGATTTGCTCAATTATGGGGCTGTTAATATCCGATACCTCATTTAAATTACTATCCTTATTGAAGTATTGGTCCAATGAAATATAAACATTTTCATACACGGTCATTAGACTGCTTTTATTTACGTATTTCAGTATTTGCATATCTTGATCGATAGTACTGAAGTTATGCCCTGTGTCTCTCATATGAATACTCATAGCAGAATGCTTTCTGTGTTTCAGGGCATTATAATGTTCTAAATATCTTATTCGAAAACTGCGGCCAGTTTGCCCTATATAAGAAAAATTGCACTGTGTGCATTTAAGCCTATATATTCCCGAGTTTGAGTATTTGTCGTAAATTGTATTGACGGAATTAGAATTGAAAAAGATATTACGGTTGGTGTTATAGGTTCGGTATGCGATGTTAATATTATGTTTATTTAATGATTTAGTGACATTATGAATAGCTGGGTTGGTGAAAGTAAAAGTAGCGAAATTTGTTCTTTTGGTTTTTTCGGGAACTAGTGTAGTTGAATTCTTTAGTTTAATTTTACCTATGATTCTGGTGATCATTTCAGGTTTAAAGCCATTCGTCATGGCTTGTTCTTTGATGAAACGTATTTCTTTAACTCGATTAGCTTTAGAAAGGGGAATGTTCATGGCCCTGTGAATCAAGCTGTAAAATGTAGCTTGTTTATGGGAGTGAGGGTACAAGGATTCGCTTTTTATTGTTGTAGGGGCGGCAGATGGTTTCCTGTAGATTTGGGAAGTGAACTCATCTTTATCTCTAGTCAAGGTTAAATCTAGAAAGTTTAGGGAGTTGTTGATCTCGTCCTCTTTAGTAAACTGAATACTAGGGTTAAGGTTGTTAAGAAGCCTGAGTACGTTGTCACTATTATTCAATTGTTTATCTATGATAACGAATGTATCATCCACAAATCTCAGCCATAGATTTACGCCGTTAATTTTATCAATTATTAATTTGGTTTCCATATCGTCCATAAAGATATTGGCAAGAATGCCAGAAATTGGGTCGCCCATTGTTAATCCTTTTTGATGATATATTTTATTATTAAATGTGAAATAGTTATTGTTAAGTACAAATTTCAATAAATTAATAAAATCGTCTATTTCGTATCTGCTTAGATTGTTTTGTTTCGTAAGGTTAGATTTTACGATTTTAATTGTGTCAAATACGGGTATGTTCGAATACATGTTAGTGATGTCATAAGATACCATAACGTGATTATCTGTTAGTTTGAATGTGGACAATTTGTTACAGAAATCTACGGAATTCTTTATGTAGGCTTTATTGTTGAATTTATAATGCTTATACAGGAAACGATGCAAAAATTTTGAAACATTATATGTGGGACTATTTTTACAATTTATAATGGGGCGCATTGGAATCTCTTGTTTATGTATTTTTGGCAAAGCTCTGGCTGTGGGTAATTTAGGGTTCATTATGGTAAGTTTTTGTTGTTCGCACTCTTGTAAAAGAAAAGAAGACTCCTTTAACAGGTTCTTAAGGTCTCTTTGGATTTTTAAAGTGGGGTCTTTTTTCACTATATTATAGGTTTCAATGGAAAAGAAGTTTTCGGTTTTGCTAATGTATTCATCTTTATTCATTAGTACCGTTGTGGGACCTTTGTCTGCTTTTGTGACTATAATATTGTTGTTATTGATTTTGCACTTAAGTTCGGTTATCTGTTTGTTAAAGTTTGATATTGACTTAGAATTCAATTCTTTAACTAAAGAAGGGAGATTCTTCTTTACTTCGTATTTCACGTCATTTCGATGTTCGATTGGGAGTTTTAAAATACTAGATTCAGCCTCGGCAATATTGGTAATGAGGTCGTCTGATTTATTGGAGTTGGGCCAGTTGAATTTCATGCCTTTATTCAAGAGGTCCATTTCACTGCTAGAGAGTGTGGTATTAGATAGATTGATCGTGGAGGGAATGTTATTTAACTGGGGTATATGTGAGTTATTCATTCTGTGAGAGTTGACGGATTTTGTTTGTGAATCCTTGAGGAGCTTTAGTTTTTTCTCCAAAACTGATTGCTTATTGCAGCTGATACTTTTTCGTTAACGAATTTAGAATAGGAGTCCCATTCTAATGGAGGTATGCTTGAAGAAACCTCTAAATGTGCATTATAGAGCTGTACATTCAAAAATGCCTTTTTCTTATAGTGTAATTTGATTTCGTTTTTCAACCAAATGTCATTTACTTTCTTTTGAGTATTCAGCAAACTGGAAGAAAAATTATTTTTCTTTTGTGAGCTTCTGCAGTATGCCGATGACACCACATCTCCTGCTCTAACACCTGAAGAACTACAACAGTCAGTCAACTGCTTTAAAACTGCATGCGATCGCTTGGGTCTTGCCATTAATGCTCAAAAAACTAAGGTACTTGCACAACCTGCCCCAGGATTAACACTCCCTGAGTTCAGTATTTCCATCTTAGACACAACACTGGAACAGGGTGATCACTTTTCATATCTTGGAAGTATCTTGTCTAAACGGTGTACCTGTGAATAAGACGTTGATAAAAGAATTGGGGCTGCTCATGCAGCATTCGGACGGTTAGTGCACAGAGTCTTCATGAATAACGACCTAAAACTCTATACCAAACTCATGGTGTACAAAACTGTTGTCATTTTCACGCTGCTGTATGGCTGTACCCTGGTTGGACACTCTATCACTCTATCACCGTGATATCAAAAAACTTGAGCGCTTCCACCAACAGAAAATGAGATTCATCTATTAAGTGGGAGGAGTATGTGACCAACACAGCAGTTCTCGACAAAGCGCAGCTAAATAGCACTGAGGCAACAATCATCGCTCATCAACTGAGATGGTTAGGCCATGTTCACTGCATGGGTGATACCAGGCTTCCCTGCTAAATTCTTTATGGTGAACTTTGCTCATGGAGTCCCTCTTAAGCGTTTTAAGGACCAGCTGAAACACATCATGAAGGCAACTGGTATACATATACAGACATGGGAAGAATGTGCTGTGGACTGCTCACTGTGGCGGAACACTACATCCACCGCTGTCAACTTGTTTGAAAGAGAATGACGCAGACATCAAGAGGCCAAGCGACAAGCAAGAAAACTCCGTCAATTACAACCCTGCCCTCCTCCATCCATTCAGTGTGATTTGTGTGGGCGTATGTTTTATGCCAGGATTGGTCTGTTTAGTCATCGTAAACACATCCATAAACCGAGTTGAACTGATCAATGAATGCAGGAAGAAGTTATATATACTCAGATCGAGTTACAGCCAATGACTTATGAAATGTCATTGTAGGTTCAGATCATCAAGAAGGAATTCTTTTAAGAATAATTGGCCCTGCAATTGGATATTTCAACTTAATATTACTATTTTAAAATCCAATTTTTCCCAAATAATGATGGCATAATGGAGATTAACATGGATAATTACTATCATATTGTGTGATAAATATAATTGAGAGTAGATACTATATAGTGTCTTCAAAATAATTTTCCCTAGGCAAGATACTTAGAATAACTTGCACATCAGGTCATTTATTAATAAATTTCTTAACATTTGAGAATCTTATCATCCTGTTAGACACACCCAATGATTATTTACGTTAAAATGAATTGATATAAAGTATGATGATGGTTAACATAGTAATTTTAACTTGAATAGAAGCAGATTTGTGCTGTCGAGTGAGAAACTTATCTTTTCCAGAAGCTTATATCGAAATGTTACAAAATAAAATATCATCATCATACCATCAACTTTATTTAAACTGTTTGTAAACTTTGGAAAAGCATTCTTTCTGATTATATCAGACATGTTTGCAAAGTTAATAACTGGTTTGATAGAGGGCAGTTAGGGTTTAGGGAAGGTTATTCCACTGAAACTCAATTTGTAGGATTCCAGCAAGATACAGCAGATATCCTGGATTCAGGAGGTGAAATGGACTGTATCACAATTGACCTATCTAAGGCATTTGATAGGGTAGATCATGGGAGACTACTGGCAAAAATGAGTGCAATTGGACTAGGAAAAAAGAGTGACTGAATTGGTGGCTATATTTCTAGAAAATAGTACTCAGAGAATTAGAGAAGGCAAAACTTTATCTGACCCTGTAATAATTAAGAGGGGAATTTCTTAAGACAGTGTTATTGTACCTTTATGTTTTTTTATATATATGTCAATGATATGTGTAAAGAAGTGGAATCAGAGATAAGGCTTTTTGCAGATGATGTTATTCTGTGCAGAGTAATAAATAAGTTACAAGATTGTGAGCACTGCAAAATGACCTCGATAATGTTGTGAGATGGACAGTAGGCAATGGTATGATGATAAACGGGGTTAAAAGTCAGGTTGTAAGTTTCACAAATAGGAAAAGTCCTCTCAGATTTTATTGCTGCATTGATGGGGTGATCTGAGTGGCTTAACAAACCCCTCGGTGTCCCCCAAGGGTCTGTACTTGGACCATTGCTGTTTGCAATTTACTTACATGATGTTGCCAAATCGATTACACAATGCAAGTATCATCTTTATGCTGATGATCTGCAGATCTACTACCACTCAAGAACTGATAAAATTCAGAGTGCTGTAGAAAAAGTTAATGCTGATTTAAGTCTCATAAGTAATTTTGCTTTGAGTAACAATCTCAAAATTAATCCTCTTAAAACGCAAGCAATAATCATTGGTACTTCGAAAAACTTACACGTCTTAAAACAATACGAAATTCCTCCTGTAGCACTAAACAATACCATTATTCCATTTTGTGAAACAGTTATGAATCTTGGTGTGGCTATAAGCGAAACATTGAACTGGTCGCAACATGTGACGAAAGTGTGCCAAAAGGTATATCAAAGCCTGCATCCTCTGAAGCGGTTTAAAAATATATTTCCTTGGTCCTTGAAAATAAAGCTCATTCAATCACTCTTGTTTCCAATTCTCGAATACTGTGATACAGTTTTTATTGATATCAATAATGAGCAAAGCATGAGACTGCAACGTGCCCAAAATGCATGCATCAGGTATGCATTCGACATACAACCATACGCCCATGTATCCCCATTCTATACACAATTATCTTGGTTACGACTGAATGGCAGACGTAGACTCCATGCAACTACTTTGGTGTATCAAGTGCTTTCTGAAAACACTCCTCAACACCTATCCACCAGATTTCGCTACCTTAGTTCTCTACACCTGTTCAATACGCGGTCAGGCTGTACGCTAGAAATTCCTGTGCATCGAACCGCAACCTACAACAGATCGTTCACGATCACCGCCACAAGCTGGTGGAATGAACTCCCCAATGACATCAGAGAAGCTAAATCTAAGACAAAATTTAAAATCCTTTGCCAGCGTCATCTTTTAAGCACTTCCAGTCTTTCTTGAGTGTGAATGGGATGCATGAATGAGAGTGAATATGGTTGTTTATTGCTATGTGTTCCTGTATATAATTTAGTTATACTTTACTCACCTTAGTTTAGTTAGTGATACTTTAGTTGCTTTAGTTATACTTTAGGTTGTAAAAATGTCATATGTTTAAATTTTATGTAAAAGTTACATTGTATATACATGAAGTGGTTAAGTGTAAGAAAGGGCCGGGAGCCCTAACTTCGCCACAATAAAGACGCTTTAATAATAATAATAATAATAATAATAATAATAATAATAATAATAATAATAATAATAATAATAAATAAATAAATTAGCCGTATGAATCCCCTAAGGGCTATGGCCTCCTGCAATGCAGGGACAGTGCTCCGTTTAGCTCATCAGGTGAGCAGGTCCTGAAGAGCATTATTATATCGGTTAATCTGTAGTTTGTTTCATGATAACGTATTACCGCATATTGTACACTTGTGTAGTCTCACCCCCGAGTGAATGCAATGGTGTTTTTCTGGAACAACAGTTCGCGAAAACGCACTGTTGCATTAATGACATGTGTACTCTTTTATCCCAGGAAGGGTTCAGGTTGCTTCTAAGTGAAAGCATAAACTTGCACTCTTCGTTCTTGCATAGCTTCTTCTCCGAATGTTGTAGACGTTTCTTGTAATTTCTTGACCTTATCCTCCATTGAAATTCTCTTGACATACATTGCAAGTGGATATCCTCCTTCCACTAAGTGTTACGTGATGAGTTATCATATCACTACTTCATGCAAACGTCTGTCTGTTTGACATTCGTCTTGCTATTCTCCCGAGTGCACAGAAGATGACCATCACGGTATCCTCTTCGTCGAAGCGTACAATTGTATGTTGTTTTCTTTGCCTCTGTCCTGAGAGCGTACTTCAACATATTTTACACTTGCACGGCTTCTTTCCGCAGTGTACGCGAGGATGACAATTTTATATTCACCACTTCATAAAAACCTCTTTTTATCAATTTTACTGTATTATGCCATAGTGATCAGAGAGGTGACCTTCAGGTCTCTCTGTGGAAGTGCACTGTCGCATATTTCACTGCTGCACAATATCTATAATATGTGTCTTGACCGACCTATGTTATCACAGGCTTGAGCAAAGGTGTATCCTGTAAGGTCAATGATCTCTGCACACAATTTTTCCCAGCTCTTTCCACTCTTGCCTTATCTTTGCTGTTCTTGTCCATTGTTTTCCTCCCCATCTCGCAAACCAGTCCGCCCATCTAGTTCTTTGCCTTCCCATGTTCCGTCTTCCTTGTCTGGGATCCCACATTGTCATTTTGTAGGTCCATCGATTTTGCTCCAGTCTCGCTACGTGTCCTCCCCATTTCCACTTTAGCTGATCGGCTGTCGTCAGAGCGTCTTTCATGCCGGTTCTCCTTCGTATATCTTCGTTCCGTATTCTGTCTCTCAATGAGACCTGGAGTATTTTCCTTTCCATTTTGCGCTGGCATATCTGAATCATTTTCCTTTGTTTTAGTGTTAGCGCCCAGGTTTGGCATCCATATAGTAGGACTGGTATCACACATTTTTCTAGGACTTCAGTTTTAAGGGTGAGTTTCTGAGTCTTGTCTGTCAGTATGACCTTTAGAGACCAGAACCTCTTCCATGCTTGTCCTATTTGCCGTTTGACCTCTTTTCCTGAACAGTTTGAGAATGATATGTTCTGGCCAAGGTATACACATTCCTCTACGTATTCCAGTATTTCTCCGTTTACGCTAACTGGAGTTTCCAGTGCATTAGTCATCAATTTTGTTTTTCTTGGATTCATTGTCAGGCCCGCTTCTTTGCTGATGTTGTCTAATTCTATTATCATTTGTTCTAGCTCCGTTGCGACTGCAAATCGTAAGTGTGTTAGTCTTGCTCCATCTATTTTGATGCCGTATTTGTTTTCCCAATCTAGTTTTCTGAACTGATTCTCCAGTAAGCACATGAATAATTTTGGTGAGAGAGGGTCCCCTTGCTTAACTCCTCTTTCTATCTTGATGTTCTTTCCTTCTCTTTCTGTTTTTATTCTGGCCTCGCTGCCTTCATAGAGTTTATCCAGGAGTCTGATGTATTTGTTCTGGATCCCTTGTTTGCTCAGTGCTTCTAAAACGTATTCCCGTTTCACGGAGTCGAATGCTTTATTGTAGTCCACAAATGCTATATAGACATCCAGATTGAATTCTTGTGTTTTCTCGATCAGTTGATTCACTGCTTGTAGGTGGTCCGATGTACTGTAATTTGTTCTAAATCCTGCTTGTGTCACTGGTTGTTGTTCATCTAGTATCTTCGCCATTCTCATAGTTAGGATCTTCATGAAGAGTTTGTAAAGATTTACAATTAGGTTGATAGGTCTGTAGTTATTTATATCGTCTTTGGCTCCTTTTTTGTCCAGAAGTATGATGATGCTTTGTTTCCACTCCCTTGGTATGTCTTCTGATTCGAGTATCTTGTTAAATAGCATAGTGATGAATGGGGTTATGTCTTCTTCACCCCATTTCAGGAATTCATTGTAGATTCCATCTTCCCCTGGGGATTTTGCATTCTTTGCTTCCCTTATGGCTGCTCTTACTTCACTGTGAAGAATGGGTGGTATTTCTTCCTCAATGTCCTCTTTTGGCATCTTATGACACTGTGTGCCATTTTGGGAGTTACTTGTATATAATGTCCTGTAGAATTCTGTCGCTTGTGTCACTATCTGTTCTCTCTTGGCTTGTCTTTTACCATTACTGTCTTTCACTCCCAGTATCCAATGTTTGACCGGAGTTAATTCCTTTCGAATCTTCTTCATTGATTTTGTATTTTCCATGATTTCTTTGACCACTTCCGTGTTGTGGTCTCTGATGTCTATTTGGATTTCTCTTTTCATTTGTTTATTGATTTTTGTATATTCCAGCTTTGTGCGTTCATTTTCTTTGGCTTGTGGTTTCAGACATTCTCTTTCTTCGATCAGTCTTTTAGTACTATCCTTCAGTTTTATTCTATTTCTTCTTCTGTTTCCCGGTGTCGAGGATTGCTTGCATTGTAAGTACCTAGGTGTTAATATAAGGAAAGATATTCATTGGGGTAATCACATAAATATAATTGTAAATAAAGAGTACAGATCTCTGCACATGGTTATGAGGGTATTTAGGGGTTGTAGTAAGGATGTAAAGGAGAGGGCATATAAGTCTCTGGTAAAACCCCAACTAGAGTATGGTTCCAGTCTATGGGACCCTCACCAGGATTACTTGATTCAAGAACTGGAAAAAATACAAATAAAAACAGCTCAATTTGTTCTGGCGATTTCCGACAAAAGAGTAGCGTTACAAAAATGTTGCAAAGTTTGGGCTGTGAAGACTAGGGAGAAAGGAGATGAGCTTTCACAAATAGGAAAGTGGTATGTTACAAGTAACAGCTCTCATTATTGTTCCATATTGAAGATGACCTTAGGCATAAATATTTCAAGGATAATTTAATAAAACCACCTGTTCAATACATTCCACGTTTAATGTGGTTTGAATCTACATGAATTTGTATAGACTTATCAGGTACATGTTTCACCCTTTTTGGGCATCTTCAGCCTGTGGACAACCTTAAGGTCAAGGTCCGGGACCTTATTTAACCATATATAGTATGAAATATGAACTTTGATGTTATTCAGTGTAACGTCTTAAAATTAACATGCCATAACAATATTTTTTAAATGTGAACAATACATGAAAGTGACATAAATTGATTGTGTTATTAACACAATTAAAACTTGTCAGTCTTAACTCTGGAAAACCATTTTCAGGGCTGCCGACAGTGGGATTAGAACCCACTATCTCCCGGATGCAACTCGCCCGGTGATCCTTACTTTACGCCTGATCTTAGATTGAATTGAGAAATACAAGCCTATGTACATGGCATTTGTAGATCTATAAAAGGCATGATAATGTTAATTGGACTGAATGAGCAAGGAGTTATTTTGGTAGGGCATTCCATTCCTCTACCAGCGCAGTTGACAACTGCTGGATGGTCGCTGGTGCATGTATACGGGCTGCAATATGTCTGCCTAACATGTCCCACACATGCTCGATGGGATTTAAGTAGGGGGAACGGGCTGACCAATCCATTCACTAAATATCCTCTTGTTCCAAGAGCTCCTCCACTTGCACTGTTCGATGCGGTCGTGCATTGTCATCCATAAAAATGAAGTCAGGGTCGAATGCACTGCCTGAAAAGGCACACGTAGGGAAGGAGTATACTCAAGGTTATGAATTTCATTATTGGTTCCGTATTGAATTAAGATTACATATAATTTTTTTGCAAAGTTTATTCCACCTACTCAATACTGTACAATAATTGCAATGTCTATAAATACATTACAATATGTTATCAAGGGACTAGTTTCGACCCTATATGGGTCATCATCAGCCTAAATAAGCTACACTTTTGATTTGCCGATGTCCTAAAACAAAATTACATTGTGGAAATGTGGACCGGTCAAGTCGTTCACATTGTGTGAAGGGTTCTATTGGTTCCAACTTGGATTGGGAATTCTCCTCATATCACAGGTAGAATCCATTATTTTACAAGAAGTTGCATGGTTTTGCCTACATTTAATTTCTGTATCAGAAATATTGAACCTTAAACAAGACAGACACCCTCTGTGCCAATGTTCAACATTCAATTTTCTACCTGAAGATGCACTTGAAATATTGAACTCAAGAGAAGCATCTGGACTTTGTATTCAGACCGGCATCTTATACTTTTAATGTGCAATTTTAGAGTATTCACTTAAAAAAGGCAATATTTTAATCATCATTGTAGAAAATCGTTGTGATACTATTCTTATAGTCTAATTGCAACATATGTAAACCTGAAATTTTATTTGTCGTTGATCAGTACAACATAATTTTATCTATCAACATTTCATCCACTCCACCATTTTACATGTTTATTACCGCACCACATACACAATTCACTCTTAATTTTTATTTTCACAATGTAATTTTGTTTTAGGACATCGGCAAATCAAAAGTGTATCTTATTTAGGCTGATGATGACTCATATAGGGTCGAAACTAGTCCCTTGATAACATATTGTAATGTATTTATAGACATTGCAATTATTGTACAGTATTGAATAGGTGGAATAAACTTTGTAAAAATATATATACATATATATATATATTTAAGGAGTACACTGTCACAATAATGTTGACCAGTGAGTGTACCCCGTTCAAAGATTTGGAGGTCGGTATGCCCATGCAACATTATGCCTCCCCATACCATAACACTTGGACCACCAAAATGATCGTGTTTGACAATGTTCTTGGGTGCATTACGTGTTTCCACCTCTTGCCAGATGAGGGTACATCTAGAATCAGTACTCAGACTGAATATGCTGTCATTGAGAAGAGTACGCAACTCCACTCCTCGTCGGTCCAGACCTGATGCTCTTGTTTCCATTGCAAATGGTGCCGCTGATGTGCGGGTGTCAATGGAACACAATGTAATGGTCATCGGGAAACAGACCCCCTCCCTGTGCAGTCACCATGCCACTGTGGAGTGTGAAATTGAGTGCCTTGCAGTCCTGTTAAATGTGGTTGCAATTGCACCCTCTGCTTGACTTGTCTTCTTGCCTGTTGCATAATGTATTGGTCATCTGCTGCTGTAGTTGACCATGGTCGACCTCCTCCTCTCCTTCGGGCAGCTGTGCCTGTGGTTTGGAATGCTCTCCATACACGTGAAACAATGCTGTGAAAAATACCAAACTCCTGGGCTACACTCGTAACACTTCGTCCTCCTTCCAGTTTCCTGATGATTCTTCCCGATGTGAAGTCATCGAAATGTTGTCTCTGAGCCATGTTGTACTGAATAACACCACCACAGTGTACCATAACAGCTCGCTGATTGACTCACACTGTCTTGTCCCATTCCTTCAGATGCCTTGTTTTGAGGAGTCAGAACCATTTGGTGCTATAGTTGCGCTGACCTCACGCCAGGTTTCTATGCATGTGTGGGAGACATCTGGCAACATGTTACTGAACTTTCATTCATTTCTATCAGGTAGTTGATAGGTTACGTTACTTTATCTATCTCATCCTTAAGTTTTGCACAGTGTAAAATTCATATATAAATTGACCCTGCAAATATACAGGTCCTACTGGTGAATTATTAACTAAATTTGTTATATATACTGAGCTCGATAGCTGCAGTCACTTAAGTGCGGCCAGTATCCAGTATTCGGGAGATAGTGGGTACGAACCTCACTGTCAGCAGCCCTGAAGATGGTTTTCCATGGTTTCCCATTTTCACACCAGGCAATTGCTGGCGCTGTACCTTAATTAAGGCCACGGATGCTTCCTTCCCACTTCTAGCCCTCTCCTGTCCCATCGTCGCCATAAGACCTATCTGTGTCGGTACGACGTAAAGCAACTAGCAAAAAAAAAAAGTTGTTATAGAATATATCATCCAAATTAACTCTACCTTTGTGTGTGATTAGTCATGTACATTTAAGTAGAAAAGCCATGGTGGATCACTCAGAAGACAGAAGACATAGTACCTCATATCACTGTGCTATTCCTTTGTTCTATAAGACTAACAACACAGGATTGTATCTGTATCCAAAAGGTATTACTAATACATAACCTCACAGATGATCATAATAAAAACTTCTATCTACTTTATTTATTCTTTGATCTACTCATTTGTTAGTGAAAAAAAAAAAAAAAAAAATGAAACCCATCACAACTGGTTGTAGTGCTACAAGCGAAGTCCAATAAATTACCAAGAAGAAGAAGAAGAAGAAGAAGAAGAAGAAGAAGTAGAGGAGACTAGACCAATGACTGAGCATGAGGTGTAGCAGCATTAAACCCCCAAGTTGAACCACTTTGTTTATGCAATGCAGCAGCCTGAAACACTGCTGTGTGGCCGCAACCAACAAGATAATGCGTGAATATCACCTATGCTGGTATGGACTAGTCTTACAAACAACCCCTGTGGGCGGGGGCCGTGGACAGAAAATATATCCATGATGTCCCCTGCCTGCCGTAAGAGGCAACGTAGGCTTTGAAATCATGAATTGAATCCCCAGTGGGCAAGAGGCTTTGAATACAACTACAGGTAGTCCCTGCCTGTTGTAGAAGGCAACTAACTCCTCTCGAGGGTTAGTGCTAAAGCAATAAAATTTGATGTGTGTGCTGCTTGGGGAAGGATCTCCTATGTGAGCAATTACGCTCAAAAGCCCAGACTGTACAGATGGTATCCACAACCCGTCGGGTGGATACGCCATACACCCTGCAGTATTATTTGCCCGTTGACACAGGTCCCCACACAGCTAAATGCCGGAGCATATTATTATCAATTCATTTTTATTTATTACTAGCATATGTACCTATTATTTGCATGGGAATTGATAATTGATTTCACAATTCCTTCATGAATTTATGTGAAGTTACATTCCTGTTTTTAAGTGTTTAATGTTAAACTGATATTCTTCTACGAAAACATGTGGCAGCAGTCAAACATGAAGTACGATGAAGTTGAACAAAGTGGAGACAGATTGAGGACGATCACATAGTTTACGGAATGGTACAGTTCCTGGCCTGAAGTTGTGCATAATTTTCCATACTTCTTGATTACATATCATTCATCTGAAACTGGGAGTATCGCAGTGGCTGAAGACTCATGAAATCAATCATTGACAATAACCTCTTTTATTTCTATCAAAAAGAGTAAAATGGCTCATGATTTAAATAGTTTAACCCACCTTGATATGACATGACAGTCTGTAAAATAGTCCGTTAATGATATCTAGCTTGTTATCCTCCTATCGGAAGGTGCACATGAGAAAAAAAGTTTTTAGAAATTAATTTTCATTAAGGCCGGTAGTTTTCCATTAAAATTGGTCATGTATATTTTGTGGGAGATAAAATCACTCTTTTGGACTTCCTATAAGCCCCCAAACCAATCTGGGATTTAGAAATAATACTGGCCCTAAAACGTTCCTAAGGACAGGTGGATACTAAATATAGAGTTCGGTAGAAATATATAAGTTATAACAACTCAACAAATGGATAGACAAATCAACAAACAGACACCAAAGATAAAAAATATGCAGATGATCATTATTAAACATGAAACAGATACCTGACCAAAAATTTTGCCAAAATAGTCAATGTACAGACACATAGTCATTACAATTTTATTTATATAAATAAGGAATCTGCTCCACGTACAACACCTTTTGGGCTATGTCCACTGTACTTAGCCAGTAAAACCGTCGATTAATGATATCTCCCTTCTTAATAATCCTATTGAAAAAGTGCACATGAGAAAAAGTTTTGGAAATAGATTTCCATCAAGATCAATTCCTATCCAGGTTGGTCTGGTATATTTTGTGGGAGAATAAAATCACTGTTTCGGTTTTCTATAAACCCCCAGTCCTCTCTGGGAATTTGAATGGTATGGACATTAAATCATGCCTTAAGACAGGGGTTGCTAAACATGAACTTTGGTTAAAATATTTCCAGTAGTTTTGCAGTTATAATAAATATGCTCCACACACACACACACACACACACACACACACACACACACACACACACACACACACGCACACACGCACGCACGCACGCACGCACACACACACTTTTAGGCTAATTCCACTCAAACTTAGACTGAAAACAGTCCATTACTGATATCTCCCTTATTAATTCTCATATCGAAATGATGCACGTGAGAAGAAGTTTTAGAAATTCATTTCCATTAAGGAAGGGGAATTTCTATTAAGCTTGGTTAGGTATATTTTGTGGGAGTGCAAAATCATGGTTTCAGTTTTGTTTAAAACCCCAGTCAATTCAGGGATTTAGAAACAATATTGGCCCTTAAACCGACCTATGGACAGGTGGATTCTAAACATGAAGTATGGTAGAAATATATCCAGTAGCTTTCAAATTATAAGAACTCAGACAAATAAACAGTAAACAAACAAACAAACAAACAAACAAACAAACAAACAAACAAACAAACAAACAAACAAACAAACAAACAAACAAACAAACAAAGAAACACACACCAAAGCTAAAAAATATGCTGGTCAATATTACACTTGAAACGGATAACTGAACAAAAAATTTGCCGAAATAGTCAATGTACAGACACAATGTCGTTATGATTTTATTTATATAGATTGTTATTAAGCTTTGTATACGCTATGGGATTCATGCCTGCATGGGTGATTTGAGGCTGGGATCTCTGGTGCTCTGTGCTTCATGCTGACTTTGTGTCCCGTGAAGCTTGCGATCAATCCGGGCATCTTAGGAGGGTATCTTAGAAGAGCCTGAGGTGACCAGGTTGTCTAAGGAGAGATGAACCTGGCAAGGGATGAAACAAAGCAGCCAAAAGTCTCTCTGGGCAGTAGTAGTGGGATAGCACTGAGGAGTGTGAGTTGAGTGTCAGCCCGTCCTAGGTATAGTTTAACAATACCTGGTATGATATGACCAGGTTAGTATTGCCTTGGCTGCATGGTTGGCTACAGAGCGCCCTGATTGGAGTGGGTGAAGGGGGGTGGGGGGGATGTATTTGGACATGGCTTCCAACAAACGTTAAAAGCTTGTCCAGAGTAGTTCCTCACACAAGTTTTTAACTTGTGATTCCCTACTGAGTGCAACACCTGGAAATATGTGCAGTGAGAAATGATGGGATCCAGCTTCCTTAGATTCCTGGTTGCTACCAAAATCAATGGGCATGACTTCAAGCTGATCAAGTCTATTTTGTTCAATAGGCACATAGAAGGTGTCTATGGCAAACTTGAAGACCTCAAGAAGTTGCGCAATGTTTCTTTGTTGCTCAAGGCGTGCAGGCTGATTGGTTGCTCAGTTGCAACCACTTTGGCAAAATCCCTGTCTAAGTGGAAGAACACAAATGCTTGAATCTGGTTCAAGGAGTCATCTTCCACCATGCTCTGATATTATACACCGACGATGAACTGATGGAAGACATGAAAAACTGTGGTGTGACACATCCAGTGCATTATGCTGGAAGATAATAGTGCTTTGATTGTCTCCTTCAAGTTATCAGTGTTTCCACAGAAACTCAAGGTAGCAAACTATCCATGTGATACGAGGCCATACATCCCACCTTCCATGCATTGCTATAACTGCCAAAGGTTTGGACACATGGTATCTCATAGTTCAAATCAGTCTGTATGTGGTACGTGTGGAAAAGAAGTTCATGGTGTGGAACCATGAACACTTTCGAACAGATGCAATCTGTCCTGGTCTACGTTCTCCTCAAGATAGAAACTGCCCTGTCTATCTCTGGAAGAAGGTGATCCAGGAGATCAAGACACTATATGGTCTTTCATACCAGGATGTGCGCTATATGTTAAATTCCTTGAATGCACCTGCCCTTTAAAAGGGCTCCCTTACCCCTCCAATGAAAGGGAATACATACCCTCCAAAATCATCACCAGCACAAAAAACCTGCACCCACCCCTCGCAGGAGGAATTCCTGCTACCAAAAAGTGTTGATGAAGAACCCAGCGTCCATCACCTCACCCAGAGATGTTAGTGTTAGGGTAAAAGTGTCTTGGTGTGTACAGCCTGAATTCTACACTATGTCACTGTTACAGTGGAATTGTAACAATTATGACAGGCATCTTACTGAGCTGTGCCAGCTAATCAGTCAGTTTGTAGTGAGTTTAGTCATCATCATCGGTTTGCCCTTCCAGTGAGCTGGATAGGGTGTTTGAAAACGAGCGTCTTCCAAAGTTGCCTATTCAAAAACATTTTGTTGTCCAAGACAGATTCCCAATTCCATCCTCTTTTTTCCACATCTTCCCTCAGTTGGTCCATCCATCTTCTTCTTGGTCTTCCTGCTGGTCTTCTTCCTGTTATTCTCTTTTCCAAATAAGCACATGGTAACCTTGTGCTATTCATTCGTTTAACATGCACAAACCATTTAAGCCTAGATGACCTAAGTCTTTCCTCCATCGATTCATTTAGACTAGGTTATATCGGATCTCATCATTTTTCACATGATCAAGTCGGGTCTTTTGGAGGGCAGTTCTATGAAATTTCATTTCACAGGCTTGAATCCTACTACACTCCTTTGATGTTAGTGTGCAGGTTTCCAGAGAATATGTAAGGATGGGAATGAAATATGACTTGTACAGGGTCATTTTTGTTCTTTGTGGGACCTTCTCATCCCATAGTAGGTGTCTAACGATACTGTAAAAGTTAGAGCCTTTGGTTACTCTGTTTGTTGTTTCTATCTCAGCTCTGTTATTACTAGCCATTACGCTTCCTAAATAACTGAATTGGTGTACTACTTCAACTTGGTGGTCCTGTATTTTTATGTTGCATTCTGTATTATGTCTGCTGATTTTCAATGCTACTGTTTTTGATGGGTTCAATTTCATTCCATAATCATCAAACTTCTTACACCATACATTCAGATTATTTTGCACTCCCTTCTCTGTTTCATCCCATATTGCCACATCATCTGTAAACACCAGAGCCTGAAGCTTTATTACCTTTTCCTTTTAGTTCCTTTATAATGGTATCCATAACTGCTATGAATAGAAGAGGTGATAAGGCACTTCCCTGTTGTACTCCTTTGGTTGTATTGAACCATTCAGAGTGACCATCTCCAATTCTGACACAGCTTTTACAATTAGTATATAGCATTTGGATCTTCCTAATAAGGTACTCCGGTACACCAAGTTTTCTAAGACTTTTCCAAATAGTTGATCTGTATTCAAAAACTAATCTCAGGCCAGATCACCATATGGTCTTGAGAAATTTTAGACCACACTCAAGAAAACAGGATTATGCAACTGGCTTCTGGTGGTATTACTATTTACACTCTTTCTGACACCTACAGCAAAGCAGTTCCACTAAGAATACAGCAGGAGGCAGTAGCGGTATGTGTTTCATTGCCTATCATTACTACAGTTTGATATTCAGAGACTGGCCTGATGGGAAATAAACATTACAATGATGTAATTGACCTTATGGATAAGCTCCCACCTCCTCTCCTCCTATCAGGTGATTTCATTGCACATCACCCTTTCTGGTGCTCAGAAATGCCTTGCCCCACAGAAAGGGAGTTGGAGAAGTTGATAGGAGAGCTGGATCTATGCATTTCAAAAACAGGAGAACTAACACACTTCAGCGGGGAGCACGGGACCTTTTCTTGCATTGACATTAGTCTGTGCATCTGCACAATCTTTCTTCTGTTTCGGTGAGACTTATGCGATAACCTCTGTGAGAGTGAACATTTCCTCATTGTTCTTACTTTGTTGAAACAAAAATCCATTGATGCTCCTTGCTTATGGATTCTAAAATGTGCTGATTGGCCAAATTTCACATCACTAGCTGTCTTTAATAAATCAAATAACTGGAGTGTTGATGGTGATATGGCCTATGTCAGACATGTTATTCTTGATGCTGCTGAGGAGTTCTTTCCATTCTTTTATGGCATTCCTTGATGAAAACTTGTTCCTTGGTGGAACAAAGAAATTGCAACAGCTATAAAGGAGTGATGACATGCTCATAATCGCTATCATTGATGGCCTACTGTGGCCAACGTGGTAACAATTAACAAGCTGCGCACTGAAGCATGAGTTCTCATTTGATGGAGTGAGGGCCTGCATGGGAAAGGTATATGACAACTCACCATCATCTCAAGTGTGGAATAAACTTTGATGCCGTTTGGGTGTACGAGGACCATCCTTAGTACTGGAAATTTTCATTGCAGGCAGTATTGTCACAGATCAACCAATGGTTGATAATCATCTAGCAAGTCACTTCATGGCTGTAATTGGTTCTGGGAATTACCATCTTGATTTCCTGCTTTGAAGTGGGAGCAGAACACCATCATGTATGATTTGCTTCTCATGTTTCAGAGGATTATAACAAACCCATTATGGAGTAGGAACCTCCGCAGCATCTTGGCACTTCGCAAGCATGTGGTTCCCAGATCAGAAAATGTCCATAATTATAATAATAATAACACTTTATTAATGGTAATGCCACTTTACACAACAATAGAGAAGAATAAATGAAACAAAACAAAACACACTAAAAAGAAAGTTCAATGGAGTATAAGTAGAAAACCATGTACAGATATATACACAGCTTATATTACAAGTAAGCACAGGAAAGTAATAGTCAGTTCTGGAGATTATGTAAGTGATTTCTAAATTTTGACAATGAGCAGTTAAATATATCAATATCCACTTTGTTTAGAGATCTTGACATTCGTTCAATTGGCCCATTGAATGCGTAGTTAGTTCTATGCCAATTTGTAGACAATGTATTCTTGAACCTTGTGCGTCTGTCTGGTACATGTACATTAATTTTTGCAAGGAGTTGTGGACAGTTCACCAAGGAATGAAGCAATTTAAAAATGAAGAATGTATCCAATAATTCACAGCGTTGTGACAGACTATGCAGATTTAAGGACTTTTGTAGGGCTGTATAATCAACATTATCATATGAGAATCCTGCTCTAAATTAATATAAACAAAGAAATTTATGTTGTACTGAATATATTCTATGGATAGAGGTCTGATGAGAAGGGTTTCAAACAGGTGTACAGTATTCTAGTATAGGGCGTACCATAGACATATACAGCAATCGATAGGTGGCTAAATTTGAAAATTTTCTAGAAAATCTAGTAATGGAACCCAATCTTTGAAATGCTTTCTTACAAATATTTTCAATATGTTTGTACCGGGCGGTACACCTCCACTCCGCTAATTTAAAATGTGCGCCAGTTGAAACTCCTCTGCTGGAGGAAGTCTGAACTTTATCTACGCTATTAATTCTCTACTTTCTCAGAAGATGTCACCACGTGGAAAATTTTGAGTTTTTGAACTGTGTCATTTTTGATGTGGTTTTGTTTCGCTTGAAGTAAGAAGTGTGAACTTTCTCTTCTAGAGGACACTACTGAAGATCAACAATAGTGCAACCTAGTGCGGAGTCAAAGAACTATTTTGTTGGAGAAATTTTTATTTCAAATGTTTGTTCTTTGCTAAATTTTTTTCAGTCTTTGGTTAAGTTGGCAATATTAACCCCTTCTTTCCCCTTGTTTTAAATCTAGCCTATCCCGAATTTCTTGAATTAATTTTCCACCAATTATGTGTTTCTTCTTAGTATTGTGTAGGGGGTTTATTGATCTACCAATAAAATCATCGCGGGAGGGTGTTTTCATTCCCCTAACGCCTAGAACCTTCTGCGAGAGTATTTAAACTGCTGATTTTAGGGTCTCCGGGCCACTTCTGTTCCATCTTTCAGTGTATAAAGTACATAGCAGGAGGCGGGAAGCGCCTCTTTCCTCGGCAGCGGTCATCAATAAGGTAATGGCCGGTTAATAAATTCTTTCTTTGCTAGCTCAGCAGTTTAACTCTCGGGGCGGGTGCGAAGCGTTCCTCCATGTAACCTTTTCCTAAAATGTAACGATCTTCTCTTCTATTCTCTTTTAAGCTGCATATTGGGATAGAGAGTGCTAACCCTCTCGAGCTCCCACTCACATTGTCTTGAGGTGAACTTATTTTCTCAACCTATTCTTCGTTAAGGTAAAACAAATTGCTCTTTTCTAAAGTCACCTCGGTAGTATGGGATTAGCCCTTGCATTAGTGGCCTAGAGCCAGATTAGGGTTTTAAAAACAAGTGTATTAGGAGTGCAAGATCGCCTCCTCTCAAATTGTTATTTTAGAGGTCATGTAATTGCCCATTTTTATTTAATAGACCTCAGTAGGTTGGGTATTTTACCCCTGTGTCTATGTCCAGTGAGGACAACTTGAAGGTGGAGTTTGGTGTGGCCTGGGAGAGGCTTAAATTTTGAGAGCGAGTGGCTCTTTTGAAAATTGAGTGTTGTATGCCTCGTGGAGGCTTTTCTGTGTAATTTGGAGCAAGGGCTCCTAGGTATGAATGGGGTTTTCTGCCCCTCTGTTAAAACTCGTGTTTGGGGTAAAACTGAGCTGATTGCCCAAGCAGTGTAAAATCAGGGCGCGAAGCCCAATTCCTGTAAATATTGTAACTAACCTTTTTGATTTGCTACTTTGTACCTGCCATGCTTGTTATTTCTTTGTTTTTGAAAAGAAAATATAACCTTGTTAAATTTTAAATTAATTTTGCTTTCGTAGCTGGAGACCTATTCACACCCGCACCTTCTTTCACCTCTACCTACCACGGAAAACTCCGTAACAAGTGGTAGCAGAGCGTGGTTGAATGGGTCTCAATTTAGCCCCTTTTGATGGCTAAACATTGTTTGTTCCGAACTCTAACTATTTTCCCAGTTGCTGGAATTTTTTGAGTTTTTCAAAATTGTTCTGTCACCATGCCCGGCCCTCGCGATGTTCTCCATCTTAACTATTTGCGCAAGGAGGAGTTGATCTATGAATTGACTATTAGAAATGTACAATCTGGAGGCACGGTTGCAGTAGACACAAACAAGCTTAGAGAGTCCCTAGATTTGCCCATTTCCATCCCCAATTTGGGAGAAAAAGAAATTGACGACTCTCTTTCCACGATCACGGAGAATATTACTGGGCTAGCTTCTGTAGTTAGTTTTTTTGATGAAAATGATCCTTCTCCTAATCAAATTAAGCGTGTGCAAGCCAGGCTATATCACTTTTCAAATAGAGTTAACGATCTCTTGTCTCTAAAGTTGAATGACGTTCAGAAGAAGGAAGCTAGTACGCTGCTTGAAAATATGTCTGAATTATCTAGCAAGGTCACTCAATTGTTAACAGGGGAGGTTCCTCCCAAAAGCGATCTACCCACCACAGTGAATGCAGGTAGTGAGGAAGCGCCTCCCAAGGGAGAAGTTAATAGGATAACCGTTGCTGCTCAAACTATCCCTGCCCCATTGGACAACGAATCTGAACGTCGTGCATCATTGAGTAACATCCGTTCTGAATTAACTTCCTTGCCATTGAAACCTTTACCTACTATGTCACCCGGGTTTAGCAGCTTGCCTCATCCATTGGCAATGTTGCTCAGAGGTATCTCTAAGTTTTCCGTTAATACCACCAGTGATGTAATTTCATTTTTAAGATTTCTAGTTGAATTTCAGGATCATGCCCTTGTGTTTTCTCTTTCCCCATGTCAAATTTTGCAAATTATCTATCCTTATGCAATTGGTATTCTTTCTGACAAAATAGTAAGAGCCATAGCCGAACAGTCATCTATTGAAGATTTTCATGCACACTTGCTTGCAAATTTTATTCCCGCCCGCGCGAGGTCTTCTCTGATTCAGAAGTACTATTACCGTGTACAACGCTTGGATGAAAACTTGGCTGATTTCATACAGGACATTAAGTTTTATACTAGGGTGTTTGCTCTTCATTTCCCTGAGGATCAGATTGTACAAGCTATTGTGGAAGGGATTTCACCACCTTACAGGTCATATTTGTGTTTCGCGGCGTGCCCGCAAACTTTCTCTGAACTTGAAGCATTGGCCGTCTCAGCGGAAGGAGTTAGATACGCCGATTCTTTGCGTGTCGCGAAAGAACCCCCCGCCTTCCTTTAGTAATACTCGGCCTCCACCTCGCCGACCAGTCAATCCCCGTAAATGTTATGCTTGCGGGTCGCCTGACCATCTGCGCAACAAGTGTCCACTGATCAAGTCAAGTGGGACAAGGAATGGAGCCGGGTCATCACAAGGCTGTTTTAAATGTGGGGCTTTCTCACATATCGCCAAGAATTGTCCCAATTCGAATAGCACCCCCTCCTGCTCAACTTCTGGTGCAAATTCCACCTATGCCAATAATAAAAAGTGACTAGTGGCTTCGGCTGAGTCGACTAATCCATCTTCCCGAGACTCAGCCCCGGGTAAACAGGTTGTAAATTCAGGGAACGAGCAATTTTCAAATTCATCTTTTGAAGGTCCCAAAGAGTGTCTTAGGATTGCGGCGGATTCCCCCGCACCGGTCCCCTTTCTCAAAATTGAGTTAAATAACGAGCCTATAACAGCTCTCTTAGATTCAGGTAGTGTTTGTTCTATTATTTCGGCTGATTGGTATTCAAAATTGAAATCTGTTTGTAAGCTTCCTAACTATTGTTTGTCGGCGATCCAATACGTTTCGGCTAATTCCTCTCCATTAGAAATTCTCGGTTCCTTATATGTCAAAATTCGTATTTTTCAATTCACATGGAAAGTTAAATTGTTTGTGGCCAAGCATTTGTCTTGCCCCATTATATTGGGAGCGGACTTTATTTCTCACACTGGTCTTGTGCTCGATCTTCAGAGTAGGTCTTGCACTTTCTATTGTTTCTATTTGTTTTGCGTCGCACCGACACAGATATGTCCTTGCACTTTCAAATTTGCCTCTAATTGTAATATCCCTCTATTAAAGTGTAATTCTGCATCATGTTCTTCTATTTCGCCTACCCAGGATGAGATGTTGTTAGACCTTAGACATCTACCTGAGGAGCAGGCTGATAGTATTCGCAAATTGTGTCAGTCGTTTCCCGAGGTGTTCTCTGATACTCTTGGTGTTACTGACCTTATTGAATACAAAATTGAGGTCACGGATTCGATTCCTGTCCGTTTTCCACCTTATAGGCTATCTCCACCTAAAATGAAGGCTCTAAAAGAAATCATCGATCAGATGTTGAAGGACGGTATTATTAGGCCCTCTAAGTCAGCGTATTCTTCGCCTATTTTTTTAGTCCCGAAACCCCAAGGAGGCTTCAGGCCTGTCATTGATTACAGGGCTCTCAATCGGAAGGTGGTGTTACAATCTGTGCCCCTTCCCGACCTTCATTCTTGTTTTTCATGGTTTCGTAAGGCCAAGTTCTTTACTATCTTGGACTTGAATCAGGCCTATAATCAAATTCCCCTTGCCGAAGAGTCTAAACATCTTACAGCGTTTGCCACGGACTGGAATTTATACGAATACAACCGCGTGCCTTTCGGGCTCCCCACGGGAGCAGCTGTACTCACTAGGCTACTAGATAGGGTCTTCTCCGACATCAAATTTGAGTACTTATATCACTACTTGGACGATGTCGTCGTATTTTCAGAGACTTTTGAAGAACATCTAGATCATCTGCGAGAAGTTCTCGATCGCCTTCGTAAGGCTGGGTTAACTGTTAAGTTGTCCAAGGTTGCCTTTGCTAAGCCCTCTATGTCTTTCCTAGGGCATATTGTGTCACCGGATGGTGTAGCAGTCGATCATTCTAGAACACAGGCCATCCGTGATTTTAAACCTCCCAAGGACATTAAAGGCATCGCCAGGTTTATTGGTATGGTGAATTTCTTCAGGAAGTTTATTCCTAACTTTGCTAATAGAGCGGCGCCCTTGAACCTTCTTCGTAGGAAAGGCATCAAATTCGAGTGGGGACCTTCTCAACAAGCCGCTTTTGAAGACCTTAAATTAGCTCTTTGTAATGCCCCTGTACTTGCTATGCCTGATTTCTCGAAGAAATTCATCGTCCAAACCGACGCGTCGTCGTCAGCAGTAGCGGCAGTCCTTCTTCAAGAGACTGAACTAGGGAGGCGACCCATCGCCTATGCATCTAGGACCTTGTCGGCTCAAGAAGCCAAGTATTCCATATATGAGCTCGAAGGTTTGGCAGTCTTATTCGCCTTAGAGAAGTTCCGTCTCTATCTGGAACATGTCAAATTCGACCTGGAGACAGATAATCAAGCCTTAAGCTGGGTCTTAGGTAGGCCGCGTCGTACTGGTCGTATAGCCCGCTGGGCCATCCGTACTTCTGCCTTCCAGTTTGATGTTAGACATATCAGAGGTACCGAAAATGTTGTTGCTGATGGACTCAGCCGTATGTTTTCTAACGACGTCGAGACCCACGAACCGGTCGACAGTTCATCACCTTCCGAGTCCATACTATCTAAGGTTAATGCCATCCTAACAGATGCTCCCATGCTCTTTAGGGATATCGAGAAATACCAACGTGAAGATCCGACGCTGGCTCCGATAATGGAAACCCTTTCTTCTGGGGAACATGTTGTCCCTTATGTTCTGAGGAATGGTGTTCTATGTTGCCCTTCGAGGCATGATAAGATGATGAAAGTTGTTGTTCCAGCGGTTCTTGTACCTATGATCTTCAAGTATTATCATGAGACCCCATTAGGAGGGCATCTTGGTATCTTTAAAACTCGTGAAAAGATTCGTGAAATGTTCATCTGGAAAGGTATGGACGGTGAAATCCGTGAACTAGTAAAGGCTTGTAAATCCTGTTTGCTTAGTAAACCGACCATGTCCACCAAGGTAGGCCTCTTGTCTTCTCAGCAAGCGTCGCGCCCCATGGAACGCCTGTATATTGATTATGTAGGACCATTCCCCCAGTCAAAGGGTAATGCCAACAAGTTCATCCTTGTGTGTGTAGATGGTTTTACCAGATTTTCTTGGTTATTTCCGACTAAGCTGGCTACCGCTCAGTCTACCATTACTTGCTTAAATTCTATTTTTGCTTCTTTTGGTCCGTGCCAATATATGGTATCTGATAATGCTAAGGCTTTTACATCTAACTTATTTCGTAAATTCTGTTTTGACTTATCCATCTCTCATGTAACTACTTCTGCTTATTACCCTCAACCATCTCTGGCTGAACGGGTTAATCGTAATCTCAGGTCCGCACTTATTGCCTATCATCATGAAGATCATTCCAGGTGGGACACGTCCCTGCATTGGTTAGCTTTTGCTTTGAATTCGGCAGTTCATGAATCTCATAAGTTCACTCCAGCTTCCTTGATGTTCAAGTTTGTTCCCAACACGCCGCTCTCTAACCTTTGGTCTCTGAGTGACATTCTACCCGAGACAATAGATCCGGATAATATTAAAGATCTTTGGAAGAAGGCTAAAGCCAATCTTAAGGTATCTCATGAAAAGGTTAGGGAAAAGTATGATCGTGGACGGAGACCCACCACTTTGAAGGTAGGTGACCAGGTGATGGTCAAGAATTTTGTTCCCGCGGGCAAGCTTGCCCCCAGATTTCATGGGCCATGCATCATTCTCGATTTTCTTACGCCGGTTACGTTGTTAGTAAGCAATCCAGCCACCGAGAGGATATTTAGGGTTCACCTGTCCCAGGTGAAACCGGTGTAACTTCTGTGTTAACTTGCTTCATATTATTTTGAAAGGATATGAAGGTTATATTTTTTTTTGAGTTCTACTCTTAAGGCATTCTGCTCCTTCTATTTTATTTTATATGTAAGCATTTCTGTGAAACCTCCCCCGATTTGTTAAACTGCCATCCTGTCCTTGCCACGGCCATTACCACGCTCCCGTCTCCTGCTCCACTACACACAGTGGCTGGCTTAGATGAAATGCCATGGATATCTGCACGCCGCTGGCCCCTCAATCTCTCTACATGCCTGTGCCCTCAAAAGAAACATGATGGTACAACACAATTCTGCCGCCTAGCGAGAGTATTTAAACTGCTGATTTTAGGGTCTCCGGGCCACTTCTGTTCCATCTTTCAGTGTATAAAGTACATAGCAGGAGGCGGGAAGCGCCTCTTTCCTCGGCAGCGGTCATCAATAAGGTAATGGCCGATTAATAAATTCTTTCTTTGCTAGCTCAGCAGTTTAACTCTCGGGGCGGGTGCGAAGCGTTCCTCCAAGTAACCTTTTCCTAAAATGTAACGATCTTCTCTTCTATTCTCTTTTAAGCTGCATATTGGGATAGAGAGTGCTAACCCTCTCGAGCTCCCACTCACATTGTCTTGAGGTGAACTTATTTTCTCAACCTATTCTTCGTTAAGGTAAAACAAATTGCTCTTTTCTCAAGTCACCTCGGTAGTATGGGATTAGCCCTTGCATTAGTGGCCTAGAGCCAGATTAGGGTTTTAAAAACAAGTGTATTAGGAGTGCAAGATCGCCTCCTCTCAAATTGTTATTTTAGAGGTCATGTAATTGCCCATTTTTATTTAATAGACCTCAGTAGGTTGGGTATTTTACCCCTGTGTCTATGTCCAGTGAGGACAACTTGAAGGTGGAGTTTGGTGTGGCCTGGGAGAGGCTTAAATTTTGAGAGCGAGTGGCTCTTTTGAAAATTGAGTGTTGTATGCCTCGTGGAGGCTTTTCTGTGTAATTTGGAGCAAGGGCTCCTAGGTATGAATGGGGTTTTCTGCCCCTCTGTTAAAACTCGTGTTTGGGGTAAAGCTGAGCTGATTGCCCAAGCAGTGTAAAATCAGGGCGCGAAGCCCAATTCCTGTAAATATTGTAACTACCCTTTTTGATTTGCTACTTTGTACCTGCCATGCTTGTTATTTCTTTGTTTTTGAAAAGAAAATATAACCTTGTTAAATTTTAAATTAATTTTGCTTTCGTAGCTGGAGACCTATTCACACCCGCACCTTCTTTCACCTCTACCTACCACGGAAAACTCCGTAACAATGTTCATTAAATGATAGGTTAGAGGCCGATGACCTTCGATGTTAGGCCCCTTAAAACAACAAGCATCATCAGCATCATCAGCATGATAGGTTATAACTGAATAAACACCAACTTGTGAAACAGGAGTTAGAATGTTGTTATTACTAAATTTGTACTGAAATGATATTTTCTTCTTGTTTTAAAAAAATGATATTATTTTATATTTCTCATGATTAATTTTCAACCCATTTTGAATACAGTACTTTTCCAGATGATGTAAATCTTCTTGAAGTTTTAAACAATCAAGTGGACAATTAATTTGCATAAAAATGTTTGCATCGTCAGCAAACAAAAGCAATTCAGAAATCTTAAGTATATTTTTAATGTCATTTATGTAGAGAGTAAAAAGTAAGGGTGCAAGGTGTGACCCTTGAGGAACTCCACTGGTAACAATAATAGGCACAAAAAAATGATTCCTTATTTTAACAATCTGCAGGTGATTTTTAAGGTACGATTCAAACCATGAGAAGAGAGGCCCATTAATTCCGTAGCCTGTTAGTTTTTGCAGCAAGATATTGTGGTCGACAGTGTCAAAAGCTTTTGAGAAGTCTGTATAAATGCAGTCCACTTGAGAGTGGTTCTCTATTGCATCCAAGAGGAACCGATAGAATAAAAGAAGATTGCTACAGGTTGACTGTCCTGAAAAGAATCCATGTTGCTCATCAATGATGATGTTTCTAAAGAGGTGTGAGCTTGTCAAGAATTATTGAGTAAATATTTTTTGAAATATGAGAAGAAAATTATGACTGGTCTATATTGTTTTATGTCAGTTTTATCACATTTTTTGAAAATTGGACTGACAAATCCTTTCTTCCATTCCACTGGAAAACGCCTTGTTTTAATGATAAGTTGAACAGATAAAAGAGTGCTTCACATAAAATAAATGAGCAGTACTTGAGCAGGTAAGTTGAAACACCATCAGGTCCTACAATTTTCTTTAATTCCAGAGATATCAGTTTGTTGTAAATTTCTGCCTTACTAATGTTTATAACTGGTAGATTGACAGAGAAAGGATAATCATATGACATACTACTACTATTCTGATAAGAATAAACAGATGAAAAGTGGTTAGCAAAAAAGATTGACAATATTTTCTCCACTATCTGCTGTAACTTCATTAAGATGTATTGTTGAAGGAATATTATTACATGACCTTTTAGAACTTAGATATTGCCACAATTTCTGTGGATTGGAAATAATACTTTGTTCACAGTTGGAGACATACATTGTATAGCAAGATTTAGATTCTTGCATTTATTTCTTAATTTCGAGAAATGCTGATAATCATTACTGAGACCTGATATTTTGTATCGCTTGTGTGCTTTCTTCTTTTCAATAATCAGTGACTTCAATTTATGATTAAACCACTTTGGGAATTTGGAAGTCTTAAAATTCCGTATAGGGATATAAAGTTCCATGCCATAATGTAGTACTGAATATAAGGTTTCTACTGCTTTATCAATTGATACATTTTGAAACATCACCTTCCAGCTGAACTGTGACAGATAATAATTTAGTCCATTATAGTCACCATTTGAAAAGTCAAAATAAAAACTATCAGCAGGCAAGGAATTTTATAGCTCATTTATAGGTAAAGAAATCTCTAATGCTGGGTGGTGTCTATCAAGGGGGACAATGCTTTTATTACTAGATTTTACTTCAATGGAACTGGAGTAACTGAAAACCAAATCAAGAAAGTGATTCAGAAAATTTGGGATAGCATTAAACTGATTTAAACAGAGATAAGAAAAAGTGGCTATAACTAAACTGGACTGCATAGTGTGGTTACCTACTGACATAAGGCCAGAAGATGTTTCTTCATTTACTATCCAATTAAGATGTGGTAGATTAAAGTCACCAACAATGAGCAATAAATGGTTGTTGAGATTTGACATAAGTTTTTCAACAGCGCTGCAATGTTCGAAATAATTTTGGACAGGAGACTTGGGTGTAATGTATACAGCACCAATGATTAATTTTGTGGTGTTAAAAGTCAGGGACACAAACAACTGTTCAACTGTGTTAATGCACAGTATCAGAGTAGGTTTAAACCTCTTGCTAATACAGATCATTCCCCCCCCTCCCCCATGGGATGCCTTCATACTCGCACGCTACCCGTACACCACGGGGCCGACACTCTGCATTATAGCCCACAAGAAATGACGGTTCAGAGCAATACTATTGTAACTAGCATTTTTCACTTCTTAAATTAAAGCAAATTAAAATTCCCATGTATGGAGACTTATGGCTGACAGTATTTCCTAGAATGCTAACAGTCATAAGTCTCTATGGTGACTTCTGGTTTACACAAACTTTTAATTTGCTTTAATTTCAGAAGTGAAAAATGCTAGTTGCGATAGTATTGCTCTGAACCAACGAAATATGGCAGTTGCAAAGTAAAATTTACAGTAAGCTATTAGGAGAGAGGAGCAGTGGATATTAGAACATGGCTTTCAGTTTACGGTTTAGAAAAGGTGAAGTATTGCATTCTTTGTATTTGTATACAGTAGTTGACAGCAATATGGTAGTCAATATGAAACTTATTGTATGTAACTACTCTGTTATCATAGCCAATATAGTAAAACTGTATAAGACATAAATGATCGGAAATTTACTTACTTACTTACTTACTTATGTAACATTTTTCAATAGGACCACTAATAAAATAGATATTGGAGAAAGAATAAACTACCATTTCACTCTCTGTGGATCCGTGGTAGAGTGTCGGCCTCCGGATCCCAAGATAGCGGGTTCAAACCCGGCAGAGGTAGTCGGATTTTTGAAAGGCGGAAAAAAGTCCATTCGACACTCCATGTCGTACAATGTCGGCATGTAAAAGATCTCTGGTGATACATTTGGTATTTACCCGACAAAATTAATTGAATCTCAGCCATAGACGCCCAAGAGAGATCCGGTTTACTCTGTCTGCCATCTAATGGACCTAGAGTAAAACGGAACATCGAAATTGACGAGCAGACAGCCAGATGGCGTCAAATCGAAATGTCTGCACACGGTAGCTGAGGCCATACGATTATTATTATTATTTATTGTATGTATGTATGTATTGTACTGGTTACGACCTGTACATGAGTATTTTTTGAGTATAAATGACATTTAATTATCACGCGTAATGTTCTGAGCGCGCCTGGTTTGTTTACCATCAGCGGGGCAAGCAAGCGAGTGAAGGACAGCTGTGAGCTGTGACGTAGCCACAGGGGCTAGGTAGACCGCCCGCCCATCACACCACGTGTTCCCAGCCTGGACTCGTATATTCTAGATTCCATGTCACATATTCCCGAATGTTCGACGGGGAAAATTTTGTAACTCCTGTAATAATTATGCTAGCGGCTTGAGCGATATGTCATCTTGTTTGGGATCACCTGAACGTCGCAATGCCCGAGTTTCAAGTAAATCCATCGAGGGATTCAGGAGATATTCAGTCAAGCTGTATTGTGACGTAGACGTCCCGGATCGAATAAAAGGAGGGCCCGCTGTAGCCTGTTCACTCAGTTACAGCTGAGTAGTCAGCGTGGACACACTTGCTGCTACTATCGTCGTGCTGTGACAGTCCCGACGAGGAACTCTGTAATTTTCAAAGTATTCATAAAGTGAACTTGTATTTTCTTCGAGTGTGGGAGAATGAATTCTTCCAAGTATTCTCAAGTGGACTTGCAATATTTCGAGTGTTAAAGAACATTTTCTAAGTCTTCATAATTGAACTTACAATATTTGCGGGTGTTTGAGATTGGAAATTTACAATTATTCATGAAATGGACTTGTATTATTTACGTGTGTTAAACTCATAATTGGACTTGTATTATTTACGTATGTTAAAGAACGAATTCTTCATAAATTGAACCTGCAATACTTGCGAGTGTTAAGAGACTCATTCCTCTAATAAACAGTGATTTATAAACTTTGCTAGTGATGATTTCTGAATGTGCTCAAAGTTCCCGTAAGCATAAATTTGTGATTTTGCCGGTACTGGTTCAAAGACTTATAAACTTTGCCGGTGATGAACTCTAACTTCATTCAACGTCTTTAAAACATAAATTTAGGATCCCGCCTGTGTTTATTCAAAGACTTGGATACCTTGCCAATGATAGACTGTAAATTTATTCATGTGGATGGACTTGTGTTTTCGTACATGTTCACTCAAAGACTTGTACATTCGCCAGTGTTGATTCAAAGACTTATAAATTTTGCCAGTGATAGACTGTAAATTTATTCACGTGGATGGACTTGTGTTTTTCGTACATGTTCACTCAAGGACTTGTACATTCGCCTGTGTTGATTCAAAACTTTATAAATTTTGTCAGTGATGAACTTTAAATCTATTCAGATTTTCATGTGGATGGACTTATGTTTATCGTCCGTGTTCATTCAAAGACTTATACCTTTGCCAGTGGTGAACTTTAAATTTGGTCATAGTTTCATGAGAAGGGACTTGTGTTTTTTTTGCCAGTATTTATTCAGAGACAAAGACTTTTGCTAGTGGTGAACTCTGAAATTATTTTCCTCGTATACAGAGACATATCATTTTTACGAGTGTTAAATTTTGAAAGTCTTGATGAATAATAACCAGTGACTTCGCTAATAGGTTAATCACCCAAGGTTTTTATGAACTCAGATTTATCAATACTGCGAGTGACCTTGGAGACATCAACCCTCTCAGTCACATTGGACTGAGGTAGTAAATGATTATCTGCAACATCACCAGGATCATCGGGGTTCAACCTGGGCCTCGAAAGTTCGAGGCATCTCTACCTTCTACCAACCCAGACAGTCCAGCTGCTTCTGTACGGAGTTCCTGGAATCTTCTGGAGCGTGATCCAACCTGCCCGGCTTGGTGAACTGGAGAATCCGAGCCATATTATAGGACTATGTGGAAGACAACTTATATCTGCCTGGAGGTGATGTGCAATTTCATGTCTTATCTGAATAAACTCATGTTCAGTCAAAGTCAAAGTTTTCTTGTAGATAGGACCCTACCTCCTGTACCGAGCCCTAGCTACTAGTCACCCAGTTTTTGCCCTGAGAACTATATACTTGCTTACTTTAAAATATAATCTGAGAGTCGGGCTCTTTTACCGGTACAGTATGTATGTATGTATGTATGTATGTATGTATGTATGTATGTATGTATTATATCTCCTCCTAAACCACTGGAGCGATTTAAATCAAACTTGGTACACTTATGACTCAGTATAAGGAGACAAACTGCGTGAGGCTAAGATACCCCAGGCACCCTTAGGGGTGGGGTGGGGGGCGAGGGGATGAGATATAAAAATTATAGAATGTAGTTTCGACCATACTTTTCAGATTACATAAAATCAGCTTCATGGTCCGTATCGCACTTCAATAGATTCACAATTAAGTATTTATTTATTTTCCACCTAGTCGATACAATGATTGCTTAAGGCAACTTTTAATGGTCAAAAATGGTACATGTTTCGTATATTATCAACATCTTCAGCCACATAACACTGTTTAGATGAAAAATATATAAAATTGACAAAGTAATGCTTTAGATGAAGTGTCCTTAAAATTAACATAAGATTAATCTTATGTTAATCTTATATTTTATATCTTATATCTTATATTTTTCATCTAAACAGTGTTATGTGGCTGAAGATGTTGATAATATACGAAACATGTACCATTTTTGACCATTAAAAGTTGCCTTAAGCAATCATTGTATCGACTAGGTGGAAAATAAATAAATACTTAATTGTGAACATACTTTTCAGAGTCGCTGAGATTAATAGTGACACTCCGGATTTTTTAAAGTTCAGCCCCGTTTGGGGTGGCGGCGAGAGGAGAGCGATATATAAAAGTAATCGAAAATAGTGCGGAATTGGTAGTTTTTGGGGACACTGAGGTAATTAGTTTCACTCCAGATTTTTTATAAGTCCAAGTTCAGTCTCCTTTATACGGTGGGCACGCTGGGAGAGTGATAAATAAAAACAATCAAAAAATAGTGTTGAGTCCATAATTTTTGCGGTTGCTGAGATTAATAATGACACTCTGGATTTTCTATAAGTACTCTTTAGGATAAGACACCCCTGAAACCTCTAGAGGAGGGGATGATTTATATATGTAACTAAAAGCGAACAATAATAGTTTTCGGGACTACTGGAGTGAATCAAACCAAACCTGGTACACTTATGACTTGAGCCGCTAGCGTAATACCAACCACAATCACACTAGTGATCAGCAACAAATGCACCAGCCGGTACTACCTCTAGCTGGCGTAAAAGGGGAACAAGGAAAGCAACTCGAGGAAATACAAAGAAGCAAAAGCACAAAAGGTACTTACCAATAACAGGCCCATTAATACCCACAGGACATGGATAAAATAAATAGATACAGTGCTGAAAAACTAGGCTACAAAAGAAAATTCAAGTCTTCAAAAGAACTGAAATTTTAATTTAACAAAAAAGTCAAATGAAAAAACCAAAGGACACAGTCCTTAGAAAAAAGTCAACAAACGAAATAAATTACAGATTAAAATTACAAATAATATTAATTTAAATCTTCAATCAAATTGTAATACTAACTCAACAGGAAAGGTCACATTGGTAAGACTAAAAGGACACCATCCTTAGAGAAAAATTAACAAACAAGAAAATTAGAGTTCGAAATTACCAAAACTACTAAGTTAAAACTTAAATTGCGGATCCACTTTCCTAGATTAATTTACACCAAAAACCCCCCAAAAAATTCTAACCTTGAGATAACACTTTTAAAGTTTGAGTCTTGTGTAAGTAGGATCTCACATCGGCATGAGAATCCAGTCCAATAAAATTAATTTTGCCAACATAAATACTTTCCTCAGAACAGGAAACCAAAAATAAGCAGAAAATAAGTTAATATGCAAGAAGGTGCACAACAAAAAAACTTCCCAGAAGCAAGAGTTGAAACAAGAATAAGTTACACAACCAACATCACACCATCTGTGCGATGCCCACATTCCAAGAAGACAACATAATAATTCATCTCACTTCACATTACCATGGCAACAACAACACACGAAAATAAGGTCAACTGCCAATCATGGAGAAGACTGCAACAAAGGTTCAAGCATAAATTAAACAAAAGAAAAACAGCCCATCCAAATTGATAAGATTACCAGGAAAAATAAAATATTAAGAGAAAATATAAGGACCAACTAAATTAAAGCAAACTAGAATTTCATGCCCATGCGTATTCCCACATAGTTTAAAGCTACATAAGGGTAATTAGTGATAATTTAGATACTCAGCCTAGGCCTTTTCATGGGTGAAAAACAATACCATGTTAACACAACACTTTTACAAACATAAAAGGTTCAATTTTTAGAAATTTCTGAGACTGGCTTTTTCTTTTTTTTACGTCCACACTATTATTTCTTTCAAAACAATTAAACATACAGTAGGCGCTGCATGGAGGTTATAGATTTCCCAAACACAATAAGTAGATTTCAATTGCACGAATAACTTTTGAAACACAGTATATCTTCGATATCACAGAAGATGAGGTTTATTTTGCTTCCAGTACTTACTTGTGTACATCAAATAGCTTAGCGATAATAATCCAGGTGGAGGATACTCACAGCAGTTATCTCGCAGGTCACCTTAAATAAATAAAAGAAATTTTAACAGGATGATGTCACCAAAAGGAAGAGAAATAGCTTAAGGGTCCTAAAACCCACTCCAGTAGACTTTATCCGGGTTCAAAATTCCACCCAGACGCCAACATGTTGGTAGATATCCAAGCGCATCCTCTTGTCATCACGTCCATACACAAATTAAGTTCCGAGATGGTTACTTTGGCTCAGAACCATGTTGCCGCTCACTGATTGGTCAAGTAGCAGTAGGAGGGGCGTGCTGTTTAGACCGCTAGCACTATATTGCAGCACAGTGTAGAGGCTGTAGGAATACTTCCCTGTTAGCCAACAAACATGTGTACGGAGCTTTAAAATAGTTCTTTCCTGTCCACAGGCTGGAAAAATACACAATGAGAAATTAGTAATTCCACAATTACCGATAATACATGAGAAACCACTCATGTTACTGAGTCAAAAGACATTAATTTTCACAGCTGAATAGCCGGTTCCAAAACGTTCCTGGGAAAGGGGTTTTGAATCAATAATATGGTCTCAGACTTAATATCAGGAGACAAATTGTGTGAGGATATGACAACCTTAGCACCCCTAAGGGTAGCTGTTGGAGGGGGTGAAATATAAAAATAATCGAAAATAGAGTCACATCCAAAGTTTTTGCGGTCGCTGAAATGAAAGTCCAAGCTGAGCCCCAATTGGCAGGCAGGTGAGAAGGAGTGAAGAAAAGAAAAGATCCAACTGACCGATATTACCGATGTTTGTGTGTACATTCCAGTATAACTGTCAACTGAACTTGGTACAAATATTACCTACTATCTGGAAGAAACACTGTGGGAGCAAGACACCCCTAGAAGCCCCTAGATAAGGGGACGAAATACCGTATTTACGCGAATAATACCCGCACATTTTTTAAAAAAATTCGGGGCATGAAATTGGGGTGTGGGTTTTATTTGCGTCAATGTTGGCATTTATTTTTTTCAAAATCAGCCTTCCTAAATTTAGGGTGCGGAATTATTCAGTGGCGGGTATTATTCATGTAAATACGGTGGCGGGGATTATTCGCTTAAATACCCGTATTTACGCAAATAATACCCGCACATTAAAAAAAAAATTTGAGGCATGAAATTGGGATGTGGTTTTTTGCGTCAAAGTTGGCATTTCTTTTTTTCAAAATAAGCCTACCTAAAGTTAGGGTGCGGGGATTATTCGTGTAAATACGGTATAATTATGACTAAAAACGACCGATATTATTGTTGAATCCATACTTTTTGGGACTACGGGAGCGATTTCAAACAAACTTGGTCACTTATGACTTACTATCAGGACACAAACTGCTTGGAGGTATGACAACCCTAGCACACCTACAAGGGGGTGAGATGTAGAAATAATAGAAAATAGTATCAAATCCATTCTTTTTGGTGTCGCTGAGATGAATAGTGATGCTCCAAATATTTCAGAAGTCCTCCTTTCGCATAGCGGTGAGAAAAAAGTGAAAAACAAAATTTCCAAAATGACCGAGATAATGGACGTATATGTGTATATTTCAGCATAGCTCGTAACTAAAATTGGAATGTCTGGAAAAATACCTTAGGGGTAAGAGACCTCTTGCCTCTAAAATAGGGACGAAATGTAAAAATTAACAAAAAACAACCGATATTTGTGTCTAATCCATACTTTTTGGGGTCGTTGAGATGAACTGTGACACTCTGGATGCTGTTTAAGATAATGTGTAGTTCCAATCGGCAGGAGGGGAGGGGGGCGGGGGAATGAGAACTGGTAAAGAAAAGAAATTGTCCAAAGGGACAGAATTTAAGGACATACGTGTGTATGTTCTAGCATACCTTTCAACCAAACTTGGTATACACATGACTTACTACATAGAAAACATTACTATGGGGGGTCAGATACACCTACCACCCCTAGGGGCAGGGATGAATTATAAAAAAACACAGAAAGACAGGTGAAATGTAAAAAATAGTAGACAACAACAAATATTCATGTTCAGTCCATAGTTTTCAAGGTCATTGAGGTGAATAATGACACTCCGGATGTCATCGTTCAGCCCCCATCGGCATGGATATGAGAAGGGATGGAAAATAAAATTTTCAAAATGACCTAAATTACGGATATATATGTGTTTCTTCCAGCATAGTCCTCATACAAAATTGGTAATGTATGACTTACTATCTGAAAAAAAATACTGTTGGGGTAAAACACCCCTAGCACTCCCAGGGGAGATGGTAAAATATAAAAATAAATGAAAATGACTGATATTAATGTTGAATACATTGTTTAGGAGGTCACTGAGTTGAACTGTAACATTCTGATGGTTAAATCGTACTTCAGTCGCAATCACTCCTGAAAAAAATATACTAGGGAGATGAAAAAACACAGTCCCCGCTGGGGTTGGGGAATGAGAGGGCCTGATGTGTAAAAGCAATGGAAAATAACTGATATTAATGTCAAAATCTATTGTTTATGTGTCACTGATATGAATTGTGACACTCTGGATACCATTTAAGTCCACATTCAACCTCCATTGAGACGGAAGCTGAGAAGGGCTTTAAAGTAAATAGTAAAAAATGACCGATATTAGTATTGAATCCACTGCTTTTGGGGTCGCAAGGCTGATTGTGACAGTTTCAATGACAGCTGCAATCATGTACATCATCTGTATAGTGCAATGGGTAAATACATATAGTTATCACTTATTATCACTTTTGAAAGGATCAAATATTTCCCAGTCAATTCTAGCTTCCACAATGACAATGTTTTACTTCAAAATTAAATAATCTAAAACTTGAAATCAAATACATCTAAATATCTCTAAAACTACAGTACTTAATAGGTCGTAAAATCAACATCTCAAAAAGAATTCCACTGTCCCCAAAAGACCTATCTGTGTCGGTGTGACATAAAGCAGATTCTAAAAAAATGAAAAAAGAATTCTATAAGCATTCACTTCACACTTAATTAACTGGTAATACAAATAATAAAGGCAAACACTCAAAAACTATCCAGGCAACGCCGGGTACTATAGCTAGTCTATATGAATAAAGTTGTAGGGGGTCCACTATCTGTAATTTCATTTGTTTTACCAATTTTTCAGATATTTATCTGTTACAATACAATATACAATCAATACTGATCTGCATTTAGGGCAGTCGCCCAGGTGGCAGATTCCCTATCCGTTGCTTTCCTAGCCTTTTCCGAAATGATTTCAAAGATGTTTTAGGTCAACTCAAGACCGAATAGGTGGTTTTTATTTTTCGTATCTGTTTGTTTGTCTGTTTGTTCCACCATCACCGCGTATCACAAAGTCATATCACAAAAAGTCATATCACAAATCAGAAAGCACAATCGCCTTTCATTTTGGAGAGATCTACAACTTTGGTCCTATGACTTTTTGTCATATTTCCATCCCTTTTACATTAAATAGAGCTGTATTTCTCGATTTCAAGTTGATTTTATTATTATTATTATTATTATTATTATTATTATTATTATTATTATTATTATTATTATTATTATTATTATTATTATTACCATCATGGCAAAACGGCTGGATAGATACAACCAAACTTCATATTTAGATTATACTCATCCTGAGGATGGTTTAGATATGCATATCACATTAAAATCTTTGAATAGACGGGGGGGTTATAGGAAAACCAGAACAGTTTTCCTCCATTTTCTCTTAAACTATTGATTTTCTGTAAACTCCGTGGACCGTATGTGAAACCCATCTTCATTATAAACAACTTTCGTTATGTTCATAATTTACCTTACTATTCAAATGACGGAGAAATTTACTATTTTCTGTGGGTATCATGCTCTGCATTGAGTGACCAACAGACCGACAACGAACCTACAGGTTACCATGGCAACGTCTCTGACTGCATGCCAGCAGGGAAGTAACGTATTGCCGTTTTCCTCATCATGCCTTTAAATTCGTGGTTGTTCCTTGGGTAGAAGGCAAGAGAGGCGTCAATCGGCCATTCTGCGGGATATTGGCGGAATATCGTTTGAGGTTATAACCGTCCTCGAATAGCTCAAGTAATAACACCATTACTCATCTTCTTATCTGTTTACCTAAGAATCCCTGCGCCTAAATTTCTCCTCTGTTACGGCTTTCTTATATCCATAACTCACACCAAAATAATTTATTGAGGGGCATTTGATTTTCCGATACATTCACTTGGTATTTACACATTTGTCGTCATCCGGCTATCCTCAGTTATAATCCAATTTCTATTAATGTCAGCTTTCTTAGATGTATTATTTTACTTCCTTAATTACTCCATATGTATGCAAGTGCTAATCCTGAAAGCTGGACACTCTTTTCTTTGAGGAAATATTCTAATCTTTGCAAATGTATAACTTTTGGCCCCAGAAAATATCAAAATATGGATGCAATTTTAACGATGGTGCAGACCTTCATTTCGGGATAATTGGTGCCTAATCGGTAAATCGTATCACAAATCAGAAAGCACAATCGCCTTTCATTTTGGAGAGATCTACAACTTTGGTCCTATGACATTTTGTCATATTTCCATCCCTTATACGTTAAATAGAGCTGTATTTCTCGATTTCAAGTTGATTTTGTACTTTTAAATGTATATGTTATCATTTGGCACACTTATACGAAAGATAGAATCATGACATTTGGCTCGCACATTAACATGGCCAGTGGCCATGTGATAGCCGAATTTTATGATTCCTGCTGTCACATGAGTACCAAAAATATAAAGTAGCATGTGAAAACTGTACAAAATTCCACCCCGTTCAATGACTCTAACTCAATCAAACCATAAATATAGGAGATACAAGAAGATGTCATGGGACCAGCCATGTAGAACGCTGTTCGATGCGTCTGATATTAAAGTCCATTTGTAGATATGTCGTACAGTTTCAAAGCAGTAACTCTTGAAATAAAGGTCTGTACTGCTAGACGAGTCCATGCTTATCTATATAAATAAAGTTGTAGGGGGTCTGCTGTCTGTAATTTTGTTTGTTTTGCCAATTTTTCTGATATTTATCCATTTTAGGTCAACTCAAGACTGAATCGGTGGTTTTCATTTTTCATGTCTGTTTGTTTGTCTGTCTGTTTGTCTGTTTGTTCCACCATCATCGTGAAATGGCTGGATGGATCTCAAACTTCATATTTAGATTATCCTCATTCCGGGGAAGGTTTCAATTTTCCTCCATTTTCTCTTATACTATTGATTTTTTGTAAACTCCATGGACCGTATGTGAAACGCATCTTCATTATAAACAACTTTTGTTATGTTCATAATTTACCTTACTCTTCAAATGACGGAGAAATTTACTATTTTCTGCGGGTATCATGCTCTGCATTGAGTGACCGACAGACCGACAACGAATATATGGGTTACCATGGCAGTAATAACACCATTAGTCATCTTCTTATCTGTTTACCTAAGAATCCCTGCGCCTAAATTTCTCCTCTGTTACCGCTTTCTTATATCCATAACTCACACCAGCATAATTTATTTAGGGGCGTTTGATTTTCCAATACATTCACTTAGAATTTACATATTTGTACTCATCCCGCTGTCCTTATTTATAATCCTATTTTTTTGTTAATTTCAACTTTCTCAACTGTATTATTTTCTTCCTTAATTACTCCGTACGTATGCGAGTGCTAATCCCGAAACCTGGACAATCTTTTCTTGGAGGAAATACATCTTCCAGGCCATGCAAATGTATAACTTTTGGCCCCAGAAAATATCAAAATATGGATGCAATTTTAACGATGGTGCAGACCTTCCTTTCGGAATAATTGGTGGCTAAACCGTAAATCATATCACAAAAGATCACGTTTCAATTTGGAGAGATCTACAACTTTGGGCCTATGACATTTTGTTGTATCTTTATCCCTTATTCATAAAATAGTATGGCATTTCTTGAGTTCAAGTTAATGTTGTACTTTTTACACGTGTATGTTATTGTTTGGCACACTTATAGGACAGATGCAATCATGACATTGGGGAGGCACATTGACATGACCAGTGGCCGTATGTTCGCAAAATTTTATGATTCCAGGGTCACATGAGTATCAAAAAAAATAAAGTAGTATGTGAAAACTGTACCAAATTTCACCCCATTCAATGAATAACTGAATCTAACCCATAAATATAGGAGACACGGGAAAATGTCACAGGATCAACCATGTAGAACACTGAACGAGTTGTCTGATGGTGAAGTCCATTTGTAGGTGCAATTTAATATAGTCTTACTCATTGCATTTACAGTAATTTACGGAGAAATCCATATACAATGTAGAATACTGTAGCGAAGCACGGGTACATTTGTTAGTTGTAAATAAAATTATTCATAGCCTAATGTGTAGTACGTTATTCTTCAACTTTGCATACTGATTTTCATTAAATAATGTTCAGCCATTTTCGTGTGATGCGCATACAGACAGATAGTCTGACAATGATGGAAAATTAAAGATTATATTTCTATGTGGACACAACCAATACAGAAATACCATTCATTTTTAATTCTAAGCAATCTACAGACAAAACTACTGTATTTTGCAAATTAGATTCACTGATTATTTTTAATTCATTATTATTTTCCTCACCATTACAATTTTTAAAAGTCCTAGTCAGTTGGTAAATTTTATTCCATTTCATTTCATTTCATCTCGTACCATCAGGGGCTGATGACCTAGATGTTATGCCCCTTTAAATGACAAACATCATCATCATCATCATCATCATCTCACGAAGAGCAGCAGATACTACCATAAGCTCTGTGCATTTAGGTCAGCATCAAATGTCGGTGGTTGGAAATCATAAACATAAAATTATCATTGTGTGCTCAGGAAAGGCACTTGATCGAGCAAAATGTCATTCATTAATTTGAAGAGCAGACTCTGTATCAATGGGGAAAATTCCCAGATGAAGAAAAGGGTGATGTTCCTCAAACTAATGAAAACTTCCTATTTAAATTCTTCAGAGTTGACTTCATTACTTACAAGTGATAATAATTATAACAAATTATACTGACTTCACTACTGGCTTTTAACAGTGTCTCATTGTATCTGTTTCAGCCTTCTGGAAATGGCCAGAATAGGAACACTTGCAGAGAATGTCTGTTCCATAATGGAATAATTTGTTATTATTGTTTCACATTAGTGGTTCATGGTGTGGGTTACTGTAGTCACATCCTAGTTCGTGAACCATGGGCAATGGCTGAGTGGCGTAGTAAGTGGTCCTGAGAGTCGGGATACCAGTTGCCACAGAATGGGAGTGGGCATCTCGGACATATTCTGAGTCATGGCCCTCCTTGTGCTCAGGCGGTTAGGGCTATACAATCCACCATTGGTCCCAAACGCATTAGAGGAGAGATCCTCACTTGGACTATGTATAAGTAGGGTAGCATCCTGCTTCATGAATTTACTGAGCTCAGAACATTTTAAGCAGGCCTTAGACCTATGGGATTAACGGAGTTCCACTCCAGTTTGACAGGCGAGGGACTCCTTGGAAACAACTTGGCGAACAAAATGGAATTCGATGGGGAGCTATCAATATTAATGGGGCTTATGGAAGAAAGAAAGTAGAACTGGCTGAGTCAGCAAAGAGGATGCATCTGGATGTGCTAGGAGTAAGTGATATTCAGGTAAGGGAAGATAACGAGGAAGAGATAAGATATTACAAAGTGTATTTGATGGGTGTTAAAAGGGAAAGGCAGAGTCTGGGATAGGGATGTTCATCAGGAATACTATTACACGCAACATAGTTTCTGTTAGGCATGTAAATGAGCGAATGATGTGGGTAGATTTGGCAGCTGGAGGACTTAAGATGAGAATTGTCTCAGTTTATTCACCATGTGAGGGTTCAAATGAAGATGAAATTGACAATTTTTATGAAGCATTGAGTGACATCGTAGTCAGGGTCAACAGCAAGGATATGCTAATGGGCAATTTCAATGTGAGAGTTGGAAATAGAACTGAAGGATACAAAAGGGTGATTGGTAAATATGGGGAAGATATGGAAGCTAATGGGAATGGGAAGCGTCTGCTGGACTTCAGTGCTAGTATTCTTCAAGCATAAGGCTATTCGCCGCTATGCATGGGAGGCTAGGGGTGCCAGAACCCTAATAGATTATAACATAACCGACTTCGAAATCAGAAAATCTGTTTTTCGATGAAACAGACCACTATCTGATCTGTAGTGAACTAAATATCTCTAGGCCTAGGATAGGGAATGTGAAAACTGTCTGCAAACGAATGAGAGTAAAAAAATCTCCAGGATGAGGAAATTAGACAGAAGTACATGGATATAATTAGTGATAAGTTCCGAACTGTGGACAGTAAGCAGGTACAGGATATAGAAAGAGAATTGGTGGCATACAGGGATGCTGTAGAAGCAACAGCAAGGGAATACCTAGGAACAACTGTGTGTAAAGATGGGAAAAAGCAAACATCTTGGTGGAATGATGAAGTGAGAGAAGCTTGTAAACATAAAAAGAAGACTTATCAGAAATCGCTCCAAACAAGGTCTGATGCAGAGAGGGAATTGTACATAGGTGAAAGAATCAGAGCAAAATAAATAGTTGTTGAATCCAGAAAGAAGTTGTGGGAAGATTTTGGTAATAACCTGGAAAGGATAGGTCAAGCAGCAGGGAAACCTTTCTCGACAGTAATAAAGAATCTTAGGAAGGAAGAAAAAAAGAAAATGAACAGTGTTTTGGGTATTTCGGGTGAACTCATTATAGATCCCAGGGAATCACTAGACAGGTCGAGGGAATATTTTGAAAATCTTCTCAACGTAAAAGGAAAAATTTCATGCTGGTGTTGCAAACAACAGAACTCATGGGGAGGAGAAAAATGATGTTATTGAAATTACACTTGAGGAAGTATAGGGAATGGTAAAAAAATATCCATTCTCATCAAGCAGCAGGAACAGATGAAATTAGACCTGAAATGTTGAAGTATTGTGGGAAGGCAGGGATGAAATGGCTTCATAGAATAATAAGAACAGCATAGAGTGTTGGTAAGGTACTGTACATTCAGATTGGACAAAACCATTAATTGCACCTATCTAAAAGCAAGGGAATGGGAAGGATTACAACAACTATCGAGGTATCTCACTGATTAGTATACCAGGCAAAGTATTCGGTGGCATCTCGGAAGGGAGGTTGCGATCAGTGGTTGAGAGGAAGTTGGATGAAAACCAGTGTGGTTTCAGACCACAGAGGGGCTGTCAGGATCAGATTTTCAGTATGCGCCAGGTAACTGAAAAGTGCTACGAGAGGAATAGACAGTTGTGTTTATGTTTCTTAGATGTAGAGAAAGCATATGACAGGGTAGCGAGGGAAAATATATTCTCCACACTGGGGGACTATAGGATCAAGGATATAATTAAAATCAATCAATGACATTTATGTTGACAATTAGGCTTCAGTAAGAATTGATGGCAGAACGAGTTCTTGGTTCAGGGTACTTACAGGGGTTAGACAAGGCTGTAATTGGGATTCAGTTAGGTGGAAATGCAGTAAGCAGTCTGGCCTATGCTGATGACTTGGTCTTAATGGCAGATTGTGCCGAAAGCCTGCAGTCTAATATCTTGGAACTTGAAAATAGGTACAATGAGTATGGTATGAAAATCAACCTCTCAAAGACTAAATTGATGTTAGTAGGTAAGAAATTCAACAGAATTGAATGTCAGACTGGTAATACAAAGCTTGAACAGGTAGATAATTTCAAGTATTTAGGATGTGTGTTCTCCCAGGATGGTAATATAGTAAGAGAGATTGAATCAAGGTGTAGTAAAGCTAATGCAGTGAGCTCGCAGTTGCGATCAACACTATTCTGTAAGAAGGAAGTCAGCTCCCGGATGAAAGTATTTAAAGATATTTGGTCTGTTTTCAGACCAACTTTGCTTTATGGGAGCAAAAGCTTGGTGGACTCAGGATATCTTATTCATAAATTAGAAGTAACAGACATGAAAATAGCAAAAATGATTGCTGGTACAAACCGGTAGGAACAATAACAGGAGGTTACTCAGAATGAGGAGATAATGGCGAAGTTAGGAATGAACTTGATGGATGAAGCTGTGCGCATAAACTGGCTTCAGTGGTGGGGTCATGTGAGATGAATGGGGGAGGATAGGTTAACGTACTCACAAAGACGCACACGAGATGCTGTCAGTTGGTACAATGAATTTTATTTACATATGTTCACAAATTAGCACACACATAACCTTAATCACAGTATCACAACAAAATACTTCACTTCGAGAATATCAGCAATGCCGCCATTATTAAAAACCACTGAATAACACGAAACATAGAGGTTACAACCTTGGAACACAAATAAAACAGTTGACTGCCTACTTCAGCATGTCAGACACGTGGTTACAGATATAACCTCGTTACACCGTAATTCTACTTCCAAACACTAACTTAAAACTGACTTCACCATCAAGATCGTCTTTTTATGTACATCCCGGCCAGGTTTCCAGAAAGATACATTACAAAAAACTACCTTCTTGAATATTCTAGAGTGCATAATATATAGGTCATAATGTACAGAATATTCTCATTCGTTCTAGCACCTGTACCATTCTGGAAGTTACAATGTGTTTCATAATTATGGATTACAATTTATATATACAGGTAAGAATAAATTATAATATTAATTTACAGGTATTTACATTAACTGAACTGATATCAGTGTCTATATACAGTGCCTGTTACATGACATAACTTCAAAAACAACATGATCATATCGTAATAATAATACAAATACTGAATGGACGTATTACTTCATACCAATACATACAAGTAATAATAACAACAAAAACAACAACAACAACAAATAATAATAATAATAATAATAATAATAATAATAATAATAATAATAATAATAATAATAATAATAATAATAATAATTCAAATTCAATACTTGTATTAGTTACCCATGGGTGAGAGAATATTGTTCTCAAGTTATACCTGATATCGCACTTGCATCAATATCCCCCCTAAAAATTGAAGCAATTTCCACACTTTATCACACTCGTCGACTTTACCTTGGACGTAGAATTTATCTTTTTTTTTTTTCCCTCGATGTCGCAGGATGTGCTCTCCTCGTTCTCTTGACCAGCATGTACTGTGTCGGAGGTCGGGGTTGCTTCGTTGCCAATCTCTTCCATGGTGATAGTCGATGTGTTCTCCTCATGGTGACCAGATGGTCATAAGTAGCCTCTCCTCCAAGTTTACTCTGTATACGCAGTGGTTGGGTGACTAGCCACAACTCCGATGCGCGGACTTTGACAGGAGGTTTAGTCTTCAGTAAGTGGACCCCATGGCCCAGCTGTTTATCCACTTCAATGGGACCAACCCACTTAGGTGCGAGACCTGCGTGAAACCCTCCAATCTAATTACTGACTGGTTGGTTTCGACGCAGTACTTGTTGGCCTGATACGAAGATCTGCATCTCTTCGACATCTTGAGCCTTGGCCTGGGTAAGGGATCTCTTCTCGGTCAAACCTTGCTTCTCCTTGATGTTATGCTGCTGCTGCCACTCTGCCAGGGACACAGCTGCATCATCTTGACTTGAAGTGGATGGTGGATGAATCTCCCAATCCCCAATGCCGCACAGCTGTCGAGCAAGAAACAGCTCTGCTGGGGATTAGCCGGTGACACAGTTGATGCATCATCACAGGTGAACTGACACTAAGAACACGACGAAGACCCAGTGCGGTGGATTTGTTTAAAACTAGCAAAAATCGCCAGGAACTGGACCCGGGCCTCTTACAGATAACAAACATATAAGAGACGCAAAGAAATAAAAATATAACAGTAATAAGGGCAAGAACTTAAATTTATTATGGAGAGAAAAAAAAAAGGTTGCATAGGCAAAACTTGGGGGCCAAAAATCAAATAGGTATTATTAATAATATATGGCCCATAATCAAACTACACAAGATTCATATTATAGCACCTTCACACATGCTTACCTTCATAAAAGACATGATGAAAAGTTCGGTATACGGACTTGGCATCTATCATAATTAATTGAAGAATATGAATTCAGGTGGGTACAAAGCATTTCTTTGTAGCGCATCAGGTCTAAACAACGATAAGTTTAGGGAGTAACAGCACCTTATCATAAAATTCTCCTTTTCAATACATAAGGTAAGACTTAAAGCCCTCAACAATAAAAATCCACATCCCCCGAGAATACAATATCATTAAGTAAAAGAGCTTAAAACGGGAGAAGAGGGAAGGGTGCACCGAACTCATAAAAATAAATGCAAAGAGAAAAGGGGAAGTTACCATGGTTTCACGCGGAACAACTAAAAAATATGGAAAGGCAACCCGCAAAGAATAAAACATACTAAACTAGAAAATAGGTACAGAAAGCCAATGACGGCAATGTGAAATGAACAATAAATAAGTAAATTAGGCACAAAAGGTATCACGAATCAAGCGTCAGAACCACACATGCTCACACAGAGACCAAGGGGTTAGATCGCTGAAATGAAGGGACGTATAAGAACGTCAATGCACAGCACATAACAAAATAAACAACCGCTCTTGAGCTCAGACAATATGAACCAGAAAGTGGTCCATTTTAAAGAGACCAAAACACACAGAAACAGGCCAATTGCGTTGTTAGCTATGAAATGGACATGAATTATACAGAACACACGATAAAATAATACAACATGAGCTCATGCGGAATGTTAAAGAAGCGTCATGAGTAAAAGGTCTCGGCCGGCGCACAGCAAACAATCACACGCACACACACATGAATCTGTGTTACCTTCTATTCTCAAAATAAACATAGAAAAACACGTAATGAGGGGAGCCTTTCTAATCCAACCAAGAGAAGATTAAAGAAAAATAAATACCTCTATTACATAAGCAATTAACATTCTCAAAAGGCCGAGATGTGTACAAAGACATCTTGAATCTGTTAAAATATCTTTTATATGCCACAAAGGCGACTTGGAAATCCAATCCTTCCATCTTCTCAAGTCAAAAACTCCCCACAAACCAACCAGAAAGATAACCCAACAAGACGGGGCAGAAAAGAAATGCTTTGACCTATGTTAACGTATGAGATGCCATCTACCGGAATAAGGAAAGATTACATGGTGGTAACAACACATGAATGGAAAGAGTAACAGTACATAGATACAAGAGTTCGCTAGGAACGTGAAAACTTCAGAAAAGGCAAACGTACCATAAAATGATATGGTGCGGTTTACAGGGCAAAGAGTGACTGATGGCCCCACAGTCGATGTTCTTTGTCTATCAGGCGGACTCGTAGCATCCTTTTCAGCTCCTGGTTCCATCGTTCCATTGGATTTGCCCTTGGGTTGTAGATAGGTGTGGTGCAGTGCTCTACACCCCATTCCGTCATCATTTGCTGCCACTTCCTCGACGTGATCTGACTCCTGTTGTCTGACAGAATGCAACGTGGATAACCGTAGCAGCTGAACACTTCGTCTTGTAGCAGGCTGGTGATGTGTCCCATCGTGGCTTCAGGTATCGGAAAGGCCTCAATCCATCTTGTGAAGAGGTCAGTGATTACTAGGAGTCCTATTTTACCTCGTGGTGTTCTAGGGTAAGGACCCATCAAGTCCAGGGCTATGACCTCCCACAGGCGTTGTAGCCGTCTTCCTGTTTGGCTGGAATCTGCCTTCCTGTTGCTCACCTTTATGCAGGCACAGATGTAGCACCCCTTTACATAGTCCAGGATGTCTTTTCGTATATTGACCCAGAAGAATCTTCGTCGGATGGACTGATATGTCTCTTCGCCTCCTGGGTGTCCAGCTTCCGTGCTGTCGTAGAACTTCTCGAGGATGTCTGTCTCGAGGATGTGCTGTCTGGGAATCACCACTACTGCAGGCATGTCGGAGAGGTGTGGCCTGTACATCAAGAGTCCTCCGTCAACATGGACGTTCTTGTAGCACATCTTGAATTCCCTCGGGACAAGTCGACTATTGGTGTTCTGTCTCCTAATCCACTGCATCATGGTCCTACAGGGTTTGTCTTGTTCCTGCCACAGTTTGATTACTCCCAGATCAAGTTCTTTCTTGATGGTCATAAGGACGGGTTCCTTAGGTTCACTCTTGAATTTTTGTGGGAACTCCCTCTCGATAAGGGTGCTCCTAGCTTCAGGCTCCATTGCCAGGTGTCTAGATAAGCTGTCTGCTCCTATGTTCATTGGCCCTGGGACATGACACACATCAAAATTAAATTCTGTGATTAACAGGGCCCATTGCATCAATTTAGAGACCGAGTTCAACCATTTGAGATCGGCGTTATCGGTGTAGAGCTGGAACTTCCTTCCCTCCAAGTAGCCTCTGAATTTGCCCATGGCCCACACCACGGCTAAGGCTTCCTTCTCAGCAGTGCAGTAGCGCTGTTTGGTGGCAGATAGCTTTCTGCTGGCATACTCGATAATATCCCTTCCACTGTCACTCCTCTCCTGGAATAACACTGCTCCTAAGCCGGAGTCGCTGGCATCCGTCTGCATGCACATCTTCCGTTGAGGGTCAGGATGGGCTAGACCGGGAGCATTGCATATTGCAGCCTTACTGCTTTGGAATGCTGCCTCTTCCTTGTTGGTCCATTGGAACGGGTCGTTGTTATGGAGTAGATTGGTGAGTGGTATCACTTTCTCTTCAAAGTGTGGCACAAAGCTGCAAACCATCCACACAAGCCAAGGACCTGATGTACTTGTCGCTTGGTCCGCGGGCATTCAGCTTCTTCGATAGCTCGATGCCCTTCTAAGGCTTCAGAGGTTAGGACGTGGCCAAGACATTCTACATGGGACTGGGCGAAGTGGCACTTCTCCAGTTGGCAAATCAGTCCATGAATCTTGAGTTGTTCCAGCACTTACCTCAGATGTGCAAGGTGTTCCTGAAATTTCTTGCTGTGAATTAGAATGTCGTCAAGATATACTTGGCAAAAATCTCCAACATATCCTGACAATACCTTATACATCAGTGACATGAAGGTGGCAGGAGCATTCTTCAATCCAAAGGGCACAACTAGTACAATCCTCTAGGTGTCATGAAAGCGGTCAGTGGTGTAGAACTTTCCTCGACCTCCACTTGCCAGTATCCGGAGTTGAGATCCAGCGTGCTGAAAATCCTAGACCCACTTACTTGTTTCAGCAAGTCTTTCAGGTCAGGCATGGGGTAGGCATCACTAATGGTCTTCTCGTTCAGTCTGTGGAAGTCCACACATGGTCGATACTCCCCATTCTTCTTCTTTGGTAGGACGATAGGTGAAGCCCAACAGGATGTAGAGGGTTCGATGAGACCTTGCCCTTCCATCTCTTGAATCTTCTGAATGAAAAAGTTGCATTTATCCATGTTGATTGGATATGGACATTGTTGGATAGGTGAAGAAGAGCTGCATTCAATGGTGTGTGTTACCGTGGTAGTCCATCCTATTTTATTGGTGATAACTTCCGGAAAGTCCTTCAAGGTGTGTCTCAGCTCCTCTTCTTCACTCGGTCGAAGATGTGTTAACTGGATATCTCCCAGGTTTACGTCAATTTCTGTATCCTTGTGAGTCCAGAGATTTCCATTATGCCAGGCGACCCTTAGACGTCTGTGTTTTCCCAAAAAGACTTCATGAGCTGCATAGTCTAGGATCACCTTGTATTCCACCAGAAAGTCATGACCTAATATGATGTCCGCCGGTATCAGGTTCTGAATCACTGCAACATCAATTATGATAGGCATGTTCATGCATTTAGCGGTTAGGTTAGTCTGTCCTTGGATGGAATAGGTTACCTCGTCCGCTGCTCCCACTACCCTTCCGAGGTGGTGAGAATTTATAGGAGGCAGTAGTCTGGCGACAGTCCCATTGACAAATGAATGGCTTGCTTGGCTGTCGAGTATGGCTGAAAAATTCTCGTTGCCAATCCTTAAGATGATAGCTGGGCAGGGTTGGCCTATTCTACTCACTATCTGACCAATCCCTCTCTTACTTGATCAGGGTTGCTTATCTGTCAGTTCTTGAGGCGCATTCCCATTCCCGTTCCCGGTCCCATCCCCCCTCAATCCAGAATGGGCCGGACCTAGTTTTCCGACATCAGGGCTGGGTACTTGTTCTTCAGGTGTCCTGCTCTTCCACACTGGTAGCACTTCCTAACTGCACTGGGCTCTTCCGTACCTTTGCTCTTATATTAGAAACCCACCTTGAAATTTTTCTAAAAACATCTACAGATTATAAGAAGCTCACTTGCAAAAAATTTAACTAAAATGTCAAACCTGGAATATATTGTATGAGAGCAATGAGTTTGCAGCAGTTGGATATCCCTGAACAGTTCCAGATACTGATGCAATTGGTGGGCGTGTTGACCACAGCATGTGTGTATGGTGCTGCCAGTAATCTTGGCTTCCCAATCATAACTCATTCATAGCAGTATACTGCTCAGGATTTTGGTTTCGACTTCAGAAACTTCCAGTTAAAACTTGCTGCTAAATTTTTTATAAGTGAGCATCGTTTAGAACTTGATGATTTTAGCAAAATTTCTGGACAGATTTCAATATGAGCTCACTGATAGTTCCCTTGTATGTTATTCTTTTATGAGGATGACTTAAGAGGAACACCCACTAATTCATTAATAAGCAGTGCTCTATTTGAGGGGAAATACATGGGAATACCGTTCCAGTAAAAAAAAATTCAATATTACCGTTCCAGTAAAATACTACAGTATGTTAATTATTTGATTAATCTCTTAAAAGGGGTGGACAGTTGTTTAAAATTATTGCATTAATTTTAAAATAAATGGAGACCATTTGTAGAAAAGAGAAAACCATTCTATGTTCATTGACCAGAGAACATCACATCCACAAATAACATATTTTCTTTTGATGGATTGGTTTGTTCATAATTTTTGTTTTATTGCAATGCTTATGTGTTTTTGGATTTACTGTAGTTTTTAAATAATATATTCCTCCATACAAAGCAGTTATAAAGTGAAAGTGAGTTTGCTTAAATGGTTACCAACAAAGAGGTAAGAGGGTACCTCTGATAATGCAGACGTTAAAGTAAAATGACGAAAATTATGGGATGAAAATATTGAGGTTAAAAAGACTGTAGAATGTGAAAATAATGTTGCCACACATGGTGACTGTGAAACCGAATTTGTTAGATTTACTGATGACTTAGACCAAGTTAGATTTACTGATGACTTAGACCAAGAACGATGTGACTCAAAAAACTTCTTCACTCAATACGAAGGAATGCTATGCTGGTCAGAAGATGGGCCCACAGTTAGGTACAGGAGTCAAATTAACAAAGGAATAGTTTCAGTGTTAGGTGATCTATTATGGAGGTGCAAGAGAAACTCAACAATCAAGCCACAGAAAGAAACCTATTACTGGTATTCATAAATATTCTCTTCATCATGGAAAGGCCTGGAATATTACAAGAGAAGCTACCAATAAAAGTTTGAAAGTAAGAATTGACAAAATGACACATTGTCATCTTGATACTACTGTTAGCATGTTCTGTACTGGTTATAAGTTAGGGAAAGTAAACGGACCTTTCACTGATCTGCCTGTTGATATTCAGGTACAAGAGCTTAATGGCTTGGACACAGGAAGGTTCCTGCATTTAATATTAAGTTGTACCAACATTTCAAATCATATTTCCAAAGAGATGAAAAATGAGATAGCAAAATACATTCTCAAAAATGACATAAAATACAAGTGTGTTGGTAGATGATTCTACAATTATTACAAAAAAATAAAATAAAAAATCATGAACTACAAAATGTGTCAAGCTCCTCAATGAAAGAAGCCATTCTTTCCAATTTGTCTTTCTATGGATCATATGAGTTAAAGGAGAATTTTTTTGGATTTGCTTGCGATGGCGCTTGTGTTATGTTTGGTACAAACAATGATGTAGCAAAACAATTACAGGACACATTTCCTGATCTAAAATTATGGCACTGCGCCAATCACAAATTTGAACTTGCAGTTCACAATACCAGAGAAGAGGTTACAGATGTTGCCAATTTCTGTAGATTCTTTGACAAATGACATATTAATTATTCAGTACGTCTTCCAAAAATCAAACTGCTGCTTTAATAAATGAGAGACCATGTAAAATAGGTAAAATTTTTACCATTAGGTGGGTAGCTTCAAGTCTTTTTTGCTAGTGGCTTTATGTCGCACTGACACAGATAGGTCTTATGGCGACGATGGGAGAGGAAAGGGCTAGGAGTGGGAAGGATGCGGCCATGGCCTTAATTAAGGTACAGTCTCAGCATTTGCCTGGTGTTAAAATGGGAAACCATGGAAAACCATCTTCAGGGCTGCTGACAGTGGGATCCAAACCCACTATCTCCCGGATGCAAGCTCACAGCTGTGTGTCCCTAACTGCACGGCCGACTCGCCCAGTAGCTTCAAGTCTAAGAACTGTCAAAACTGTGTGGGATTCCTGTCCATCCCTTGTGAAACACATTTTAGAAGCTTCAGCAGATGCTTGTAGAGTGCCGGGAGTGTCCGAGGACATGTTCGTCTCGCCAGGTGCAGGTCATAATCTATTATCTTCATTTCCGTATTGATTGGTACTAAAATATAAGGAAAATTGAGAAGTTTCCACCTTATCAATACATTAATTTATTTACTCTAAAGTGGTAAAATCATTCAATACCGGTTTCGATCCCTATGGGATCATCCTCAGTTGACACACGATGAAATATTTACAAACACATCACATGTAAAAGATTGTATCTGGTAAGACTAGTTCAATTAAATTAAATATGAAAGTTGTTAGGTTGTTAGTGAGAAAGTATTTGTATGTGTGTGGCATGTGACCACTATGTCTAAGCTAATATACATTGAGAAGATCTTACATTTGTTCTCAATCATTGTTTAGGATGTTACATTCAGTATAGTTGTTTCATATTGATTAAAACATTAAAAATTGCTTGTAAAAGAATGTGTCTATCTTTGGTTTGAATAGCACTAATTGGTTTGAACCTTAACGTCACATGACACGTATGTTACAGAACATAAGTAAATGTTTTTATATACACATTATTAATTGTGAGTCTATTATGAAGTCCTAAAAATATTTTATTGCTTGAGGTATCTCACTTCATTATATCTGTTTTTATAAATTGTCAGTAGGACTGTTTGCACTTTTTAGGTTTGAGGTATTTCACTTTTATAAGTAAGTCCAATTGGAAACAAACATGAAAAAGCTTGTTAAAATGATACCTTTTTAACTAGAAACACTTGTTATATGGTACCTTATGTGTTCATTTTTTGTGCGTTAGGTTTACATTTGTTGACACCAGTACAATAAAATTATTATTATCTATGATATATGTATAAAATATGATCTGACATGACAGGCCGTTAAAATGTATAAAATATTAATCTAATAGGATAGGACCAAATTTCTTATTAGTATTGTTGTATTTTACCACTTGCGCTAGTAAAGTACATGATATATAATATTGAGGTTAGAGCTTATGTTGTTTTTCATCCGTTACAATTTATAAATTGCTACTCGTAATGAAGTTGTCTTGATGTATGAATGCCGTAGACAAAAGCTGCGTATGTTGTTACTGGGTTAAATGGTGATGGTTATAAGTTTGATTCGATTTGAGTGTCGTGCAACTTGATGGAGATTTGAGTTGCACTATATTGTGATGATAGCGTGGAGGCTTCTATATATTGTAGGATGTATGTATCTGTAAGCAGAAATAATATGTGTAAGAGATAGTGTATTGTGGAGATGCGAAAAGTGAGTTATGTGTTGTATTACTTACGTTAAATGTTGAAGCTGTGTGCTCTGCATGCCTGCCTGTCGGGATCTATTGCGTGTTATCCTAGGGCTGTAGTTCGCAGCTGCTTACAGATACATACATCCTACAATATATAGAAGCCTCCACGCTATCATCACAATAGAGTGCAGCTCAAATCTCCATTAAGTTGCACAACACTCAAATTGAATCAAACTTATAACCGTCACCATTTAACCCAGTAACAACATACGCAGCTTTTGTCTACAACATTCATAGATCAAGACAACTTCATTACGAGTAGCAATTTATAAATTATAACGGATGAAAAACAACATAAGCTCTAACCTCAATATTATATATCATGTACTTTACTAGCGCAAGTGGTAAAATACAACAATACTAATAAGAAATTTGGTCCTATCCTATTAGATTAATATTTTATATATTTTAACAGCCTGTCATGTCAGATCATATTTTATACATATATCATAGATAATAATAATTTTATTGTACTGGTGTCAACAAATGTAAACCTAACGCACAAAAAATGGACACATAAGGTACCATATAACAAGTGTTTCTAGTCAAAAAGGTATCATTTTAACAAGCTTTTTCATGTTTGTTTCCAATTGGACTTACTTATAAAAGTGAAATACCTCAAACCTAAAAAGTGCAAACAGTCCTACTGACAATTTATAAAAACAGATATAATGAAGTGAGATACCTCAAGCAATAAAATATTTTTAGGGCTTCATAATAGACTCACAATTAATAATGTGTATATAAAAATTTTTACTTTATGTTGTGTAACATAGGTGTCATGTGATGTTAAGGTTCAAACCAATTAGTGCTATTCAAACCAAAGATAGACACATTTTTTTACAAGCAATTTTTAATGTTTTAATCAATATGAAACAACTATACTGAATGTAACATCTTAAACAATGATTGAGAACAAATGTAAGATCTTCTCAATGTATATTAGCTTAGACATAGTGTGGTCACATGCCACACACATACAAATACTTTCTCACTAACAACCTAACAACTTTCATATTTAATTTAATTGAACTAGTCTTACCAGATACAATCTTTTACATGTGATGTGTTTGTAAATATTTCATCGTGTGTCAACTGAGGATGATCCCATAGGGATCGAAACCGGTATTGAATGATTTTACCACTTTAGAGTAAATAAATTAATGTATTGATAAGTTGGAAACTTCTCAGTTTTCCTTATATTGAGGTGCAGGTCATTTGAATTTACTCCCATAGGCGACCTGCACGCTGTGATGAGAATGAAATGATGACGAAGACAACACATACACCCAGCCCTCGTGCCAGCAAAATCAACTAATGATGGTTAAAATTCCCGATCCTGCCAGGATTTGAACCCAGTACTCCTGTGACCAAAGGCCAGCACACTGACCATTAAGCCATGGAGCCGGACCCAGAATTTAAAAATAATGACGGATGCTCTTATTGTGTTATCTGGCTTATCATTGACACTCCAGAGTAGAAAAATGAAACTTCCAAATGCTGATAAGTGCATTAGTATGTTGGAGTCAATGATATCTCCTCCTGACCCATATCAAGAAAAGATTCAAAAGTTGAAGGAATTTGCACAAAAATTGGATATTATTTCAAATTAACAGTAAACATATCTTTTAGGAGCTTGGCTGAAAACTTAAGACACAAACGTTTTGATAATATTAGCAGAGCAACTCATCTTTCTTCTACCACTGCCAGTAGATAATTCCGTACAACACGAGAAAAATAAGAGGATGGCTACTGAAGTACAAGACTTGACTGGCATTTAGACCATTTAGAGACAGAAGTTACTTCTGGTGATAAAAGTGTAAGAAGGCTTTGTGACTTCATTTGTTTGCAAATTGATATATATGTCTCTAGGGAATTTGTAGAAATCAGCTTGGAACCAGATGACCTGAAAATTTTAATGAGTACAGTGGATGCGTTACTAATCTCTACAGTATGAATGAGATAGTGTCAACCAAGAGAACTGCACTGCGTGTGGAGAATGGCTTAATGTTTATTCATTGCGTTGGACCACCTATTGCACAATTTAATCCAATCCCTTATGTGCAGTTTTGGTTATGGTCAGGAAGTGACGTGCACACAAAACAAGATGTAAGAAGAAGCTATCAATAAAGGACATTACCTATGAAGCTATATGGGGACTTCTTTAATAACCTATTTTTATTGGGTGCATTCCACTAAAAAATATTTTCCAAATACAGCACTGCCAATAAGGTGACAAAATATGGATAATATAGTAGTGCACAACAGAATGTAGAAATGGAAGTGCTTGTGTGAGAACAACTGGGGTTTATTTTTCGAGCAGTATCATATAAGATCAAACAGTTTAATATGGCTAAAATCTGTAGTGATATGGAGAAGGATCTTCATTATTGTTACCTTAACTAATTCATTATATTTCATTAATGCAACCTCTAAATTGAATGACCAATTTAGAATAATTCACCAGAGAATGTTACTAGAAACGTAGCATATTATTATTATTTCTGCTACCATATAGGCCTACTATAGACAAATCATTGTTTTTGTTTACCCATCAGAACAAATATGATACCTCTCCAGTTTACTCTTATCTCACCACCACTCAATATTTTAATTTATTGGAGTATTGTAGTTTTTATAGAAAGACTGCTTGAGCAGGAAATTTTGTAGTATTTACTAATGAAGTTTGTGCAGAAGGTTGATGACAAGGCCCCCCTCCCCCCCAACAGATGAAGGTTGTTCTATACAATAACAAATCATTTACTTTAACACAATCACAAATTTATTCATACAACTCAACACCAACTTCAAAACTGCAACCAAGGAAACTACATAATAACATAAAACAAAACACTGTCTTTCTTCTCCTGGAAATCGATTACTTGCAGAATCAACAACTCTTGATTTCATGCGAAGAATTCCTTTGTTATCTGTGAACACATGCAGATTCTTCAATTGTTCCTTTCTTTCTTCTTTATAAAGAGTTTCACTCTGGATAAGAAAGAACAGCTTCTTCTCATTGTAGAGAAATTCTCTGCTACCTATTTCTGTAGATACACGATCCCTATGATTACTTTGTCTGAATCTCAAAATCTAAGCAATAGTCCTAATGATTTTAATGTACCCAGAGAATTGTGAGCTTAGTTGCAGGAAGATCATTTTTGTGACAGTGTTCTTGGCAATTACAACAGTTTTCCTTCTTTTCCGGTTGACTTCTTCCAATACTGGTTCAGGATGGTTAGATATCCATTCTTCTTCTTTATTTTAAAGCCAAGAGTGGCCCTCCCACCATTGGGATCTCCAAAGCTGTGCTGGTGAACATCCAATCAATCAATACTGATCTGCATTTAGGGCAGTCGCCCAGGTGGCAGATTCCCTATCTGTTGTTTTCCTAGCCTTTTCCTAAATGATTTCAAAGAAATTGGAAATTTATTGAACATCTCCCTTGGTAAGTTATTCCAATCCCTAACTCCCCTTCCTATAAATGAATATTTGCCCCAGTTTGTCCTCTTGAATTCCAACTTTATCTTCATATTGTGATCTTTCCTACTTTTATAAACGCCATTCAAACTTATTCGTCTACTAATGTCATTCCGCGCCATCTCTCCGCTGACAGCTCGGAACATACCACTTAGTCGAGCAGCTCTTCTTCTTTCTCTCAATTCTTCCCAACCCAAACATTGCAACATTTTTGTAATGCTACTCTTTTGTCGGAAATCACCCAGAACAAATCGAGCTGCTTTTCTTTGGATTTTTTCCAGTTCTTGAATCAGGTAATCCTGGTGAGGGTCCCATACACTGGAACCATACTCTAGTTGGGGTCTTACCAGAGATTTATATGCACTCTCCTTTACATCCTTACTACAACCCCTAAACACCCTCATAACCATGTGCAGAGATCTGTACCCTTTATTTACAATCTCATTTATGTGATTACCCCAATGAAGATCTTTCCTTATATTAACACCTAGATACTTACAATGATCCCCAAAAGGAACTTTCACCCCCATCAACGCAGTAATTAAAACTGAGAGGACTTTTCCTATTTGTGAAACTCACAACCTGACTTTTAACCCTGTTTATCAACATACCATTGCCTGCTGTCCATCTCACAACATTTTCGAGGTCACGTTGCAGTTGCTCACAATCTTGTAACTTATTTATCACTGTATAGAGAATAACATCATCCGCAAAAAGCCTTACCTCCGATTCCACTCCTTTACTCATATCATTTATATATATAAGAAAACATAAAGGTCCAATAATACTGCCTTGAGGAATTCCCCTCTTAATTATTACAGGGTCAGATAAAGCTTTGCCTACTCTAATTCTATGAGATCTATTTTCTAGAAATATAGCAATCCATTCAGTCACTCTTTTGTCTAGTCCAATTCCACTCATTTTTGCCAGTAGTCCTCTAGACAGTAGGTCTGCTGGGTTGAGACTGCCTGGAATGTGCTTCCATGAATCAGCCTTACTGTACTTATGAATCTCCTTTACCCAATTCTCTATGAACACAGACCAATGTCCTTTGTTTACTATCCAAGATAAGACTACTGTTGAATTGGACCAAAACACTGTGTGTATATTATCCCGATGTAAGCATTGCAGGCTCAACTGAGACATCGTAACTCCAAGGAATGCACCCATCAGTTCGAGATGAGGTAGTGTTAGTTCCTTGAGAGGTGCCACTCTAGATTTAGCCATCAGAAGGTTCAGTTTGATTTCATTTTCATCTTCTGTCCTCAGAAATATACAACTAAATGCCTTTTTGCTGGTGTCGACACATACATGCAACGAGCTGTTGCCATTTAGGAGAATCCTTCTAGGTATCCAGCAGTCATGAAGATATTGTACTGCTAGTTCCATCGACAGAATTCTTCACAAATATCTTCTGGTATCTTGCCACATCTTCCGCAGAATGAGTTTGGGTATAAGGGTTACTGTACTGTTCACAAGTGGAATGTGCGTCTGAGGATCTACAGAAGGCAGAAGTAATCAGTCAGCAGTATGTAAGGATTGTTGGTTACAAGGGTAGTGTCCAGATAGAAGAGGTGACTAACAGTAATGAAGTATTTAAATTTACCTATGATACCAAGGACATTTACAATAAGATAAAAAAGTTGATAATTAGAAAAGCAGCTGGAATTGATAAGATTTCTGTTGATATACAAAAGACAATGGGTTGGATTATAATACCATATTCAAAGTACTGGTATTTATTTGATTTGATTATAATTTGCATGAAGGAGCTATACTAAATGAATGGAGAGTTGCTATAGTAGCCCCTGTGTATAAAGGAAAGGGTGATAAACATAACGCTGAAAATTACAGGCCAGTCAGTTGCATGTAATTTTTTGAAAAGCATTATTTCTGATTATATTAGACATGTTTGCAAACTTAATAACTGCTTCGATAGAAGACAGTTTGAGTTTAAGAAGGGTTTTCCACTGAAGCTCAACTTGTAGGATTCCACCACAATATAGTAGATATCTTAGATTCAGAAGGTCAAATGGACTGTATTGTGATTGACCTATCTAAGCCATTTGATAGGGTAGATCATGGGAATCTACTGGCAAAAATGAGTGCAATTGGACTAGACAAAAGAGTGACTGAATGGGTGGCTAAAAACAGAACTCAGAGAATTAGAGTAAGTGAAGCATTATCTGATCCTGTAATCATTAAGAGAGGAATTCCTCAAGGCAGTATTGTTGGACCATTATGTTTTCCTATATATGTATATATATGATATGAGTAAAGAACTGGAATCAGAGATAAGGCTTTATGCAGATGATGTAATACTGTATAGAGTAATAAATAAGGTCCAAGATTGTGAGCAGCTGTAAAAAAGACCTCGACAATGTTATGAGATTAACAGCAGGGAATGGTATGATGATAAATGGGGTGAAAAATCAGGTTGTTAATTTCACACAAAGAGGGAAAGTTCTCTGAGTTTTAATTATTATGTTAATGGGGGTGAAAGATCCTCATAGAGATTACTGTAAGTACCTAAAGTGTCTCTCATATAAACTCAGACCGAACACATGGTGTTTGCACTACGGCAGCTGCCTCATCCAAACTTATGTCATGTACGGCCACCCTGCTTTAAGTGTGTATACAATCTGATATGAAATATTATCTTATAAAAGATTATGGAAGTGTTGTCCTTCATGGGTTATAACAGGCATTGTATCTGGTAACCACATTCTGGCTGATGCAAGTGAGTTCTAACACTGTAATGTTTCTGATTTCATTCTTAACGTTTGTTTTCTTTCAGTTCCTCCAATGTGTGAGGATTTGTTCGATACACTTTTTCTTTCAGTTTTCCCCGCAAGTAAAAATCGCACACTGTTAGATCTGGAGAACGAAGGGAAATAGACCAACACTGATCACTCTGTCTGCAAACATTTCTGAGATTGTAAGAAGGGAATCTTCTGCTGTATGAGCAGGGACTGAATCTTGCCACAACCACTCACATGATTTTTCTTCTTCCGTTAACTAATGGAAGAACAGCATTAATATGTCATCTTGGTACCTCTCTGAACTTACTGTTGTCTCAAAGAAAGGCCCAATTACTGTATTTGTCTTGCACTAACAGCACACCTATCATATTGAGGGACTTAATAAACACCATTAGGATTTTCTGAACGCCAGTAGTGAGAGTTATGGCTGTTCACACAACCATGAAGATGAAACAAGGCCTCATCCGAAAAGAACACAACCTGTGGGTTGAATAAATGATCATTGAAAGATGCAAAGATACCACTCACAATATCTCCCTCTTGTGGCTGGATCAGCAGGTTTTAAACAATGGGCCCGTGCAAACCTTTACAGTTTCATATGTAACAGCTTTGTAGCTCTGTGTGCAGAAGGAACCAAAAACCCTACTTGTTGTAAGGAACCAAAAACCCTACTTGTTGTGTTAGTTTTGTGAGTGATTTATTTGGTGACTGTTCAAGTTTCACACCAATGTCATCTAGCTTTTCTTCTGTTAAAACTGTTTGTGTGCATGCATGATTTTTATTATTGAGCACTGAGCCAGTAGTTTCAAATTTATTTACAATTAGGTGAATCTATTCTCGTGAAGGTGCCACTTCATCAGGAAATTACTGAACGAATGCATCTCGTACCCGGCAAGCCGACTCGTACTTAAAATTTACATATGAAAATATGGTGTTGCAATGATAACTATCTCACCATGTTAACAGCTGAGATTCAGACTGGCGATTGATGCTTGCCAGGTCAAACACGTACAGGCTGCTTGCAAGATCAAGAACTATGCGCGCGCCTGCTGTACTGCAGCTGCCATAGCACTGCATACAAACACCGTATGGTCAGTCTGGGTTTACATGAGAGACCCTGTAGGTATTAATACAAGAGAAGATCTTCACTGGGTTAATCACATAAATAGGACTGTAAGTAGAAATTACAGATCCCTTTACATAGTTATGAGGATATTTAGGGGTTACAGTAACAATGTAAAAGAGCATATAAGTCTCAGGTAAGACCCCAACTAGAATATGTTTCCACTGTATGGGACCCTCACCAGGATTACTGATTCAAGGACTGGAAAAATCCAAAGAAACGCAGTTCTATTTGTTCTGGGTGATTTCCAACAAAAGAATAGCGTTACAAAAATGTTGCAAAGTTTGGGCAGGGAAGACTTGGAAGAAAGGAGATGAGCTGCTCAACTAAGTGATATGTTCCAAGATGTCAGTGGAGAGTTGATGTGGAATGACATTAGTAGATGAATAAGTTTCAGTGGTGTTTCTAAAAGTATGAAAGATCACAATATGAAGATAAAGTTGGAATTCATGAGGACAAATTGGGACAAATATTGTTTATAGGAAGAGGAGTTAGGGATTGGAATAATTTACCATGGGAGATGTTCAATAAATTTCCAAATTCTCTGCAATTATTTAAGAAATTACTAGGTAAACCACAGATAAGGAATCTGCCACCCAGGCGACTGCCCTAAATGCAGATCAGTGGTGAGTGATTGATGACTGAAACAAGAATGGTGCTGAGAATGATAGTCACTTAAATCAGTAGTCCAAGCAATTTGTTTGTGGTATTTATTTATAATATGGATGGGAGTTCTCTTTCCCCATTGCTCTTTATTTCACTTATGGATACTATTATAAAGAAACTCAGAGAAAAATATAAGGAAGATCTTCATGCATTGGTTTTTGCTGATGATGTTGCCATTTGGGGAGAAACTGAGAGAGATGTTAAGAGGAGACTGGATCTTTGATACACCAAGTTTAAAGAATATTTAACTATGAGCAAAAGCAAAACAGTGCTAATGAAAGTTAGCAGCACAAATACACTTTGTAACCTCACCCTCAAGGGAGAGAAGATTGAATGTGTGAATACCTTTCAATATTTGGGGAGTACAGGATGTCCGAGAAGTCTCCGAACCCCTAGTTTCATATGTTTCATATTATTATTTAGTTATATTATGGCATGGACAATTGAGTTTGTATAATTGGGGAATTCAATAGTTATTTTATTGGTATTGATATCCCTGCTGCTAGCATTGTTGTCAGTCCCATTTCAGTTGTTAAGTCATGGCGGACGTGAGCGGACACAGCTGCACTGTTGAGGAGCGATTAGTGGCATGTGTGTGTGTGTGCACGAACGAGCACATATGGGGTAAACAATGACAGTAATAATGAGTGCATTTAGAGATTGCTTCGGCAAACCCCCACCTCGTAAAGCTACTCTGCTTGATTGGGAGAAACGTGCGTTTGCTTCAGGCAGTGTCAAAGACAGGCCGTGTAGTGGACATAAGAAGACGCAGGAAGAAACGTGTGCTGCCGTCGCTCAATCAATTGAGCAGTCTCTATTGAAATCCATTTGCAAAAGAGTAGCCGAACTTCAAGTACCGTGGTCAACAATGCATGACCACATTAAAAGAGATTTGAAAATGAAAGGATTTAGGCCGATGCATGTGAATGAATTATCTGACAATGACATGGAGCAACGAGTTGCAGCCTCCCGTGCTTTGTTGGCACAATTCCCAACTGCCGTGTCTCGCTCAAGAGTGTTATTTTCTAATGAATGTGCGATATATCGCAGTTCTTATAGGAGGAATGTGGTTTACTGATCTAAAGAAAATCCTCATTATGTGCAAGAGTTGGAAAGGAACCCCCCTCATGTTATGGTATGGGCCAGGATATCATCATCTCACTTGTGCGGACCATATTTTCTGATGGGTATGTGAATGGAAAATCTTATTTGCATATGTTACAATCTTGGTTAATACCTCAGCTTCAAGACAAGGGAATGATGGGCCATGTGTGGTAAAAGCAGGATGGGGCTCCAGCACATTTTGTTATTCAGGTGCGCGAGTTCCTTGATGAACAGTTTCAAGGCCGCTGGATTGGCCTGGCTTACCAACATCTCCAGCCCAGTTGAATGGCCACCACGAAGCCTGGACCTTACCATGCCAGACAACTCATTATGGGAAATAATCAAGTCCCATGTGGCTCAACGTCGGTACACGACTAATGAAGAATTGCGCCAAAGTGTGGAGGAAGCCTTTCGTTCCATAGCTCCTGAGATGCTCCGCAAGATGTCAATGAGGACTTGGAGACGGATAGAACTCTGTGTAAGGCATGATGGTGCACATACAGATTCCCTGGATTCATAGTTTTTATATGTAAGTATTCCACTATAATATGAAACGTATGAAACTAGGGGTACGGGCACTTCTCGGACATCCTGTATATTATCAAATGATGGAAATGCCAAGAATGACATGCTGAACAGCGTGCAATAAAGGATCCAATTTCTTCCATCAAGTAGGAACATATATGGGACAAGGGAGTTCCTCAGAGGGCTAAACAGACCCTGTTTAAGACATCTTCTTCCCATCATGACATATAGTCTGGAGAGTTGTATCATAGATAAAAGAGAAGTAAGACAACTGCAAGCTGTTGAAATGAAGTTCCTTAGGTCAGCTGTACAGGAAACAAGGAAGGACAGAATTAGGAATGATCAGATGCAAAGAGACCTGCGGGTCAAGCTGCCCACGGAAGAAAGGCTGAATATTGCAAGGCTGAAGTGGCTAGGACAAGTTAAATCGATACAGGTGACTTGAATACCAAGGAAGTATTTTGAATAGATCATTCCGGGATGAAGACCAACTGGGGACTCTAGAAAAAGGTGGTTAGATCAGATAAGAGAAGAGAGAAGAAACATGGGATGCTCTAAAGAGAAAAGAAGCATACCAGGACCGTAATAAATGGAGGCACATCATTCTTGAACATCCTACCCGGCTTGCTGGAAAGAATTCATGATGATGATGATTTATCATATGGATAATACCAACACCTTTTTTTTCAGAAGGGGGGGAGGGGGTGCCGAATTCTGCATCTCCTGCATGACGATCAGCTCAGTCTACATCGCCTCTGACATGCTATTAGTTATAAGAAGAAAGAGATAACAGGGATGATTGGAAAGTGGTACTACAGGAGTATTTGCCTGTCCACATGCTCAGCATGCTACCAGGCCAGATTTGGTAATAAGATATAATAGTGATGTAATCGGGTAGTAAGGGTCAGGACAAAACCACATAGACAGAAATAGAAAGATGCCTTCATGTAAAACCTGACATTTTGTAGATAGCACATGTAAGAATGTGAGCTGGAAGATTCCAGGTTATGTTAGTGAGGAGTATGTACCATTCAAAAGTCATGTCCATTTTTCTGCAATGTTCATTGTTATGTGGGATAAGCCATCTTGGCACTGCCGGGTTCCTTGCATGGGCTGTGTGGCGTCTGGGCTGTGGGACTACAGGTTAAGTCCCACTGTCCAGCTGCCAGTCACCGTGGTGCCAAGCCTCCACGTGCAGGGGAGGGAATACTATATACCAAGCCAGCAGGTATGCTGGGGTTATTTGTCTTCTTCGACATCTTCTTTTCCTTCCTCCCTAGGGTGTCCCAGCATTGTGGTGGTGTTCACTCAAATCACTTCTCTTCTAACATTAAACACATAAACATACATGCAGGATAATAACGTTTACAAGGTATGACTAGTTTCTATATACAAGTGGGAGAGAGGACTTGTTTTTCACTCTCTTATCTAAGTGGGCTAATCGGATGCAATTGTTGTCCGTCTGCTTCTTGTAGTGAGGGCTGTTGTCCTCACTCACATTTCAGTAACAATAATAACAATAACAATAACAATAACAATAACAATAACAATAACAATAACAATACAAACATTCTTTTTTAGTTTTGTGTGAGTTGGTGTGGTTTTGTTGGTGGAATAGGTGCTTACGGAGTAAAAAGAGAGGGGATGAGAGCCCATTACCTTCTAATTTTGTAGCTGAACAGTATGTATTTAGGCATATGCTACTTCTGGTATTGGTCAATGTCATAGTGCTCAATGCCCCTTATTAAGGGGTTGATCTTGTTACCTCATGACTTGGTATACATTCGTAATGTTTGTCTTCCTTCTGAGGTGATGTTTTATTGAGTGAGTGTTTGTTAGGGAGGGAAGGTTCCTTATGGTCATTTCATAAGGGAGCTTCGCTGCCGCTCATAGACATTTGCTTTGTAAGTGTTCAAGACTGTCAACATTCTTCATCACTGTGTATTCCCATGCTGGTGCTGCATACATGATAACTGGCTTGAGTAGGGGTTTGAACATGCTGATGGTGACCTTGAACTTGATACTGGATTTACTATTCAGTATTGGGTACAGTTTGACATGTCTTATGTGTACTTCCTTTGATGTGGTGTAGCATTGTAAGTTTTGTAATGCTTTCATCCGAGCTTTTATTATATATCATATGGTCAATGCTTTTATACTGGGTTTATGTCTGTAATATTATTGATTCCTCTTATATTACTTTTACTTCAGATTTCTTTTAATATTTCATTTCTAAACCAGTTATTATTTCAATTTGTTTATTATACTTATATTTCTTAATTTCATTACACTAAAATTAAAGCAAACTGACACTTGTGATGTCATCATTAATTTAACTTAAAAATAGAAAAAGAACCCTCATGTTCTACGGGAAATTCTCAAACACTCATAGTATGCAAATTATGTCACAAGAACTTTGCCATGAGAGGTATACATATTCACATTAGTTGTTGTTACAATGAAGACCCTAATGATACACAAAATACTCCTGCAATGTAACTTCTAAAAACCTGAAAAATTTATCTCAATCACTGAAAAAATTTGAGTTATGTGGAGAGCTTTTCGAAAGTATCAATCACCACCTGGTTCTATATCTCACAATGAAGCTCACTGGAACAACATAAGTCAACTCCATCAAACCTCGTCTTTGACAAATCTCAGCAATACTGATTCTGCAGCTCCAACTCCAAACCATCCATGTCAAAATAGCTCAGATCTCCCACATGATGTCAACAATAAATGTAAGGAATGGGAAAGTAGGTTTGAAGGACTTGTTTCCTTTGATTCACCTGAAGATCAAGAGTTTGATAAGGCAGTGAATGACTACTGCATATTTCTCAAGGAAGCTGTGAATAGTTGTAAAGGGCCACAGTACTCATTAGTAAAATACTATTAAAAAAAGGCAGGCCAGGAAAAATAATCCTGGTGGACTAACTTACAAAATAATTTAAAATCCTAAACAAGCCAGTAAAAGGAATGCTGAATGACAAAGGAATAGATATGGCTTTGAACTCACGCAGTTTCAATATCCTTAATTAAAGGAATGTAGTGAGGAAAATTATCTTCCTCATCCTTAGTGGATTGTAAACTGAGTGTTATGACTGTTTTTGAATATTATAGCAGTCTGTTTGGTTCTAGGAGTGTACACTTGCTTGATAAATACATTGAGGTGTGTGAGACCAATAATCTTGAAAATAAGCAAGCTGTTATAACTAGAATGACATTTTTAATGCTTGTTGGGGAATTCAAATAGACACAACCTCTGGGAAAGATGGAATAAGGTTAAAGGTTATTAATGACCTCAATGCATACAAAACCATCTCTTTCGTTGCAACTTGCATGGTTCATTGGGGATATGTCCTATCATGTTTCAGGCATGGTAGAACAATATGAATTCATAAAGGTGGAGATCCAGGCAATGTCCAGAACTGGTGGATAAAATGCTCAGGAAAAATGTTGCACTCAGTACTAATCAGAATGGTTTTGTGTCTTGCCCGGGAAAATTATTAATTGAGGCGTCTAGTATCAAAACCGGCCAAGTCACAAAATCTACAAAAATCAGTTAAGGTTATTAACGTGAAGTAGAAGTATAGTACTATCAGGTGAAACAAGAATATGCTTTGAAATCGTCCATGTCTTCACGTTACAGAGCACTGAATTCTTGGTTGTGCAACAGAATGGGCCAAGTCATGCAGGCAGTGAATTCAAAACCGGCCATGTCACGTTGCACCATTATTGTCTGGAATCTTGTGTTATATTACGCAACCATGTGATAATATCAGTAGGCAAAATCATTCCTTATATTGTACAGTGTATTCTTTAAAGTAATAATATTTCGTATTATGTTCGTTTGCAACACTGATTTACGTATTCGCAGGCTTCTAACGTAATTTGCACAAAAGCAATCCTATTTCCTGTGTGTCGTATTTTGTCATTATTGTGTAGTATAACGTGTATATTGTTCCGAGTGGTGAACTGAAAAATTTATTTTCATACCTTGTCCTACATAATGGAAAAATCAATAGATGAAACTCCCCAGATCAAATGCAAGAAAGAGAACAAGAGATACATCATGGTGGACATCACAACAACGAAAGCGAGAGTGGCAAGAATAATATTTTATTTTATTACAGATTACCAAAGTTTCTCACAGAAAATTCTGTTCATGTAAATAGTGAGATATTTTAAAATAATGATCTTGGGAAGTACCGAAGTCTGTGTAAAAGAGGCTCAAATGACACATCACACAGTGATCTCTAAAACAGAAGACAAAATATCTCCTGCAGAACCACTTTGGATCAACATGGCAAGATCGTCCATCACTGCACTTTTATAAAACTACAGTATAATATTAGCAAGTTAAACAGCTTTCACTGATCATGAGAGTTCCAACACCATCTCTGAAGTCTGCATCGTGAAGTGCCTGACATTGTATTATAAATAAGAGCAAATTGAAGGCTTAAAACAACAATATTACTTAGTATGTGTGACCAGTACCTATCGTAATAATGATTCTATTAGTATAAGTGACTATTATTGCTGATCATTTCCTTTTACTGTGTTCAAGATCTAAGTGAACTACAAACTTTTAGTGAGAGAAATCCTATTTTGTATTCTCCTCAGCTTTCTGATGTTCTTTCTCATATGTTATTATCCCTTGTGTGCTGAAATGCTTTTTTTTTTTTTTTTTAAATTTCAATAAGGAAAAGTAATTACATTTTTCATTTATTTTCATTAAATTGCCTTTTTTCACAAGGGTTTGGTGTTTAAATTGAAGAGCCTACAGTTTCAGAAACAAGTCTAAAATTATACAAAATTGCAACAAAAACAGCCAAGTCAATATTTATATTAACAAAAAGAAGGGTTCATTATGAGTCAGATTTCTCAAGACAGCAGAACTTAAATAATTTTCCATTAAGGATATAAATATGAAAAAAAAAGTCTTTTGTGGCTATCATTGCTTTGTCTCTACAGGTTTTTCATCTATACTGAAAAATATGCCTTCAGTGATTTGGCCGGTTTTGATACTAGACGCCTCAATTCATCTATTGTAGATGGGTGCATGAAAGACTGAAAACTTAAAAGGAAGGATTTGACATTGTATCCCATGAACATATAGAACAAACTCTTAGCACCATTCCTGTTTCACCAAAACTTAGGACGCTAATTATTATCTCCTTAAGGAAAATTCAACCAGTGTACGGAACAGCTAGAACAAGTCTCATCCCTATCAAAAGAAAAGTGTAGCTCAAGGTGCTCCCCTCTCACCTATACTATTCAATTTAGCAGTTGATCATGTTCTGAGAGAACTAAGTGAAAGAGAAATACCTGAGGAATATGGGTACAACTTAATACCGGGTATGAAATATCTGACGGTGCTTGCTTTTGCTGATGATTTAGTGCTACTGTGTAAGAACAAACTAAGTGCTGAACATCTTACAGATCTAGTAACAACTTCTTTAGCCAAGATAGGACTACAAATAAATACTAAAAAAGGAAGGCCATATTGATGCGTAAAGGTCAGCTGATCGTCTCTGCTTTCACAACTCTGGATGGGAATACAATTGAGTGCATTTCACCAGATGAAACAATACGGTACCTTGGGGTAACATATCAAGACAAAATTAAATGTAATCCTTCTGCACTAATCAGTGAGCTCACAAGAAATTTGAACCAGTTGGCTAGTTCACCCCTTCTCAGTCTGGATCAGAAGATAAATATACTCAACCACAGTCACAGCTTACCTACCCATTCCAGTGTGCACCTCTAAAAAATCTGACAATGAAATTTCTTGGTGACATTGATCAAATTATAAGGAGTTCTGTTAAAGAAATTATTGGATTACCTACAGACGCCCCAGATGCAATGATTTACACCCCAGGCTATCTTAGAGGACTTGGAATTTTCAAAGCTCAATGGGATGCTTTCATTCAGCATTTAAATAGTTGCAAAAAGTTGGTACACGGGAGAAGCCACTAGAGAGCTCCGTACTGAAATTGCCCATTACCTTGAATGCCTGCTGCTTAGCAAGGAACAAGTTGAACATCTTGAAAACCCTCTTCCCAAGCTCATTGGAAAAGTACTCTGCGAAGATTCCTTTAGAAGTTGTGGCATATTACCATCCAAGGGTAAGGGAGTGATATTCTTTTCCCACTGGAAGAAAGGAAATGTTTGGGTCAGTAATAAGAGAGGTATGTCATGCGGACAATGGACAGAAGCAATTAAAAATGAACTGTAATGTCATCCCAGTTCGATCTCTCCCTGTAAGCAGCCTTAATTCGTTCTGTTGCAGAAGATGTGATGAGTTTGAGATCAATTTGGCTAAATTTGACCAGAAGAAGAGATAGAATGATAGGACACGTCTTAAGACACACAGGACTTGTGCAGTTGGTTTTTGAGCGAAGTGTAGGCAGTAAGAACAGTAGGGGTAGACCAAGGTATGGATATGACAAGCAGATTAGAGTAGATGTAGTATGCAGCAGTTACGTAGAAGTGGAAAGGTTAGCACAGAATAGGGTGGCATGGACGGCTGCATCAAACCAGTCTGTGGACTAATGACTAAAACAACAACAGGCCAGGTTACAAAACACACGTGTTGTTATAATTATTTACATATGCTTACATTGCTTAGTTATATAATGAGTAAAATATCTGTTTTAAAGAACAAATGTATTAGAGTTCTGTCGTAAGGCAGAGCTGATGAGTATCCATCGGCACAATACAGTTCGCACATTGATTGCTGGAAGCCTCTGTAAACAACAACATTTGGAGATCCATGAAGAAGTAGGATGTCTTTCCACAAATGGATCCACAAGACGAGCTGATATTGTTGTCATCGACCGGGTGAAAGGTATGGGTGTGGTGATTGATCCCACTATAAGATTTGACGAAAATGAACACCAGCTTCGATTAGTGTGCGACGAGAAATAGGCCATATATGAACCATGCCTGGGGAATCTCGGAATGAAGTATAAAATTACAAAATGGTATGTCGTTGCCTTTATGGTTGGTGCTAGAGGGACAATTCCTTCTTAACAATAAGCAAAATCCTGGACACTATTATCCAGACCATAGTGAATTCAGCACTGAAAAATTCATTTGTAGGATGCTAAAGGGTTTATTGTGTCACCTGTTCAATACATTATAAATTTTTAAAAATTTAGGAATTTATTACCATTTACATTTGAAACATGTTTCGCCCTTCTTTGAGGGCATCGTCAGTCATGGTACCACCTCAAGGCATAAATCAGGTACCTGATTAGTAATTAAAATATAAATACTAAGATACAAACTAAACATATTACAATGGAAAAAAACAAAAAACAAGCACGGATGATACAGATAAACAATATATGTTTTCGGCACCAAAGCGTAAAATCACAGGGTATTTTAGCAGTGTCCAGCAGTGATGGTCTGAAGAATAATTGACGCTAATCTATAGAAAATCATAGGAAATTATAAACATGGAACCAGTTTAGGGAGAAAGGGTGTAAAGTGTCTGGCATAAATGTTCATAACATTAATTACTGCCGTTGGTTAAACGATCACAGTTTGACAGGGTAATTATACAGTAATCAGTTATCATGAAGTTAACAGAACTCCAAAGGTGAAAGATTATAACCCTGCAACATATTCCCTGAAAATACAATTATCAACAAACAACTGCTGTCATTGTTAATACCAATATAAATGGTCCGTTATTGGACATTATAAATTTTCCAGCTAACTCATTCTTGGTTGCCAGCGTTTCGCCCTCGTGTGCCAGGGTGGGCTCATCAGTTGGTACCTAGCACACCTACCAATACGCTGGCTAGTGCATACCGTGGAGGCCACTGCGTAGGCTAACTGGAGCCACCGGCAGTGCCAATGCACTAAGAGACTTTGTCTCATTACCAAAAATTGATGCCTGCTTGGCCATCAGATGATATAGATGTTGATTCCCATAGGGAATCTGAAATATTTGTCCTGAATGAGTAAATTTATAATACCAATATAAATGGTCCGTTATTGGACATTATAAATTTTCCAGCTAACTCATTCTTGGTTGCCAGCGTTTCGCCCTTGTGTGCCAGGGTGGGCTCATCAGTTGGTACCTAGCACACCTACCAATACGCTGCCAGCATCTATATCATGCTGTCATTGTTGTCATTCACAATGCTCCGCATACTCAATGACCTTTCATTTTGACTACACTAAATTTATACCTAAGCGTCACGACACCCTAAGAGTTTCCTTCCATGCCAACCAAATTCAGCGTGCTCTTAGAGCCATATTCATGAACCCAGGAATTCAACCAGACAACTTCCAATATGACTACGCCTATAGAACCTCATTTGACATTCTTGAAAAAACGGTGGAATATTATTCCCAGCCCCCAATGGTTATGAACTGAGGTTAGACCACTCTGCATATTACTGTATAGTGTTAATGCTGCAATTGTCAACCAATGGCTGAAACAACAAGACGCACTTGGTGCCAGATATTTTGTAAGATTTCTCTCCAAGCTGCTCTCTTGTAAATATGTATTATAAGCTTGTAATTTTCCCATTTGTTCAATGAAATATTGTAAAATTACTGTATAATTACCCTGTCAAACTGTGATCGTTCAACCAGCGGCAGTGATTAGTGTTATGAACATTTACGCCTGACACTTTATACACTTTCTCCCCAAACTGCTTCCATGTAAATATATGTATAAACTTTATAATTTCCTATGATTTTCTATAGATTAGCATCAGTTATTCTTCGGACCATCAATGGTGAACACTGCTAAAATACCCTGTGATTTTACGCTTTGGTGCCGAAAACATATATTCTTATCTGTATCATCACTGCTTGTTTTTTTTTTTTTCCATTGTAATATGTTTAGTTTGTATCTTAGTATTTACATTTTAATTACTAGTCAGGTACCTGATTTATGCCTTGAGGTGGTACTTTGACTGATGATGCCCTCAAAGAAGCGCGAAACATGTCTCAAATGGAAATGGCAATAAATTCCTAAATTTAAAAAAAATTATAATGTATTGAATAGGTGACACAATTTGACTAGTTTAAAAGTTACATTTTAGAAAATTAAAGTCTCCGTACATTAGTAAAGACTGAAAACCTTCCCCTCGAGCTAGCTTTCAAAGACTATCACTTAATAATATCCGGACTGCCATTACCTTGAGCTGATGTACTGCATGAAGATGGACGAGGCACACCGCCTCCTTTGTAAACACGCAGACACTAGAATGGAGTGATATCTAAGACCATCTGGTCAAAAATGTGTCAGCTTTTATACCCGAGAGGGAGGTTCTAGAGAGTTCAAGGCTAAGGCCCGACACACCCCCAATTTTCATTGGGTAATTAAACAGATACAAGACAGAGCTTATTGGCTGAAAAATAAATATACAACATTTTCTATTGGCCAACATCCAAAGTTAGCAGGAAGGGATAGAAGTGTTGAAAACTTTAACACGCCAAAACAAAGAATAAACAATTCAGTTTAGTAAACCTTAAAATAAAAAATTACTTTGACCGAGCTCGATAGCTGCAGTCGCTTAAGTGCGGCCAGTATCCAGTATTCGGGAGATAGTTGGTTCGAACCCCACTGTCGGCAGCCCTGAAGATGGTTTTCCGTGGTTTCCCATTTTCACACCAGGGGCAATTAAGGCCACGGACGCTCCCTTCCCACTCCTAACCCTTTCCTATCCCATCGTTGCCATAAGACCTATCCGTGTTGATGCGACTTAAAACAGCTTGCAACAAATTACTTTGCAATCTTAATAGAGACATCTGTAGAGAAAAGTCCAAACTTCTTGTATTAGTTGTTGCAACTTTAGGATGACAGATAGCGTTCTTCCGGATCCTTGATTTAAATAAACGGGGCGGGTGTACCTCCCGGTACAATTCTTCTTATTCTTCTTCTGCTTCTTCTTATTATAGCATTTCTACCCGTTCTTCGCACGGGAATTTGTAATGGAATACAAATTTTCTTAATGAATTTATGGGAATTTACATGCCAGTATTCAAACGTTTTACACGGCATGTTAAACGTGATCGTAACGTGAATTACGATAAAGATGAACAAAGTCGAGAAAGAATGAGGACGTTTACAGAGCTTATTGTACAGTGAAGTTCCTAGTCCGAAGTTGTGCGAAATTTTCCTTGCTTCTCGATTACATATTGTTGTTTCTGTGATCACTGGAGTGGCGCTGTGGCTGAAGACTCATGAAACCCATCGTTGATGATAAGCCTGCCTTATTATCAGTTCAATCGAAAACAGTAAAATGGCTCTTGAGGTATTCAAGTTAACCCAACTTTAATTGACATGCACTAAGGCTGATGACACACGGAGCGGTTTTTGCCGAGTCGGCAGCCGCGTAAGCCGCCGCCTGTGATTGATACACAGAGCAGTTTTTGCCGACTGTGACGAAACCACTGCCTGCTCGGTCTGCACCTAAAATGACTGCTTATAAGCAGTCATCGGGTGCGTATCGATCTGGCAGTTGAAAAAACACATTAGCGAGCGCGACGTTAGGTGAGGAAGTTAGCTAACATTAGGCTATATAAAAATAAATTATTGTTCTTATTCTTATTCCAACAGTCTACTTACTCTATATGTCCTTTTACGTGTATATTATTGAATTTCAAAGATACTTCATGATATCTAATACAGGAATACCTACCAATGATGCAATCGCCGCGTAAATTCAGCCACGGCCGACTGGATACCTCGCTAGAGCGACGCATCAATTTGGCCGTGATTCAGTTGAATGTATTAAATCAATGGCGCTAGAGCGCGCACAAAGTCTTCAAAACGCTCGCTGCACCGCCAGCTAAACGACAGGCCGAGTCGGCAAATCTGCCGCCTGTTGGCGAGCACCGCTGTGTCTGTTTCATCCCATCTGATACAATAGAAACATGCGCCGACTCGGCGGCAGACTCGGCTGCCGACTCGGCAAAAACCGCTTCGTGTGTCATCAGCCTAAGTGTTCCACGGGGCTTGGATTAAAAATCAAAAATTTCATGAGCATCTTCATTATTTACCGTTATACAATAAATACGTATACAGCATAAAATAAGGGAAAAAATATACTTAAACTTACATTATATTCAGTCTTTTAATAGACCAAATTTATCAAATATATATTGCGAATAATCTTTCTATAAACGCTAACTCCAAATGATACCTTGACGTCATATGCACCTGATAACAACATCCCAATTTACAAATTGCATCCGCTTTTGGGCTAATTCCGCTGGGACGACTGAAAAACCGTCCGTTAATATCTCCCTTATTAAAACTGAACGTTTTAGAAATTGATTTCCATTCAGGCTGATATATTTCCATTATTTTTGGTCGTGCATATTTTGTGGGAATGTAAAGTTACTGTCTCTATCTTTCTATAAACCCCAGTCGTTTCAGGGATGTAGAAATAATTTTGGCCCTAAAGCCTGCCCAAGGACAGATGGATTCCAAATATGAAGTTTGGCAGAAATATAACCAGTAATTTTCAAGTTATAAGAATTCAGAAAAAACAGGCAAAGACACCAAGTTAAAAACTATACACCTCAAATGGACAACTGTACGAAAATGTTGCCAAAATGTTCAATGTACAGATACATGGTCGTTACGATTTTATTTACATACCCTAGACAAGAAATCTGCTCCAAATGCAACGCTTTTTGAGCTATGTCGGCTGGGACATAGATGTAAAACCGTCCGTTAATGATATCTCCCTCAGTAATCCTCCTATCAAACAGATAGCCTACACTACACATGGGGAAAATGTTTTAGAAATATATTTTCTTTAAGACTGGTAGATTTCCATTCATGTTGACCTTGTGTATTTTGTGAGAGAGTAAAATCACTGTACGGACAGACGCAAAAACAAACGGACTGACGGACAAACAGACATAAAAACTAAAAACCGCTGATACGGTCTTGCGTTCTAAAACGGATAGAAATCTGAAAAATAGGCAAATCAAACGAAATTATAGACAGCGGATCCCCTACAAATTTATTTATATAGATTCTGAAGGTGATCGGTATCAGATATCGAGAAAGAAGAATTATCTACAATCTGAATAAAAATCCGTCTGCAGTGATAAGAATCGAGGGCTTTTAAACAGAAGCAGCAGCAATCCAGGAAGGAGGGAGGTAAGGCTGCAGATTGTCCCTTCTCCTTTTTAGTGTTTAGAAAGAACAGGCAGTAAAGGAAATCAAAGAGGAATTTGGAAAGAGAATCACAATCCAAAGAGAAGAAATCAAAACTCTGATGGTTTGACGATTATATTATCGTATCTGAGTCTTCAGAAGATCTGGAGAAATTTCTGAATGGTATGGACAAATTCTTGGAGGAGTAGGTCCTACTAGATGAAAATAAATAAGTCCAAAACAAAAGTAATGGAGAGCAGTCAAACGAAGTCAGGTGATGCAGGAAATATTAGATTAGGAAATGAAGTCTTAAAGTACGTAGATTGATATTGTTGCTTGGGTAGTACATAAAATAACTAATGATAGTAGAAGTAAGGAGGGCATAAGATGCAGACTAGCATAAGCAGAAACCGTATTTCTTATATGTTGAGTATTCAGCCCGAAAGATGGTTTGATCCTCAACAGCTCCACCATCAGCTGTCATAGATGACCTAGGCATCACTGAAGAGGAATTCTAGGGAAACTAGGAGTGAGGTAGTTTCCCGCTGCTTTCCTCACCAAGGAAAAAGTTGCTATTACATATCAGTCTACCAAACCCACTGAAATGCACGCACCAGCCGACGCTATGATTGAAATGTTCACACTATTCATAACAGGGACTGGCTACATACGGAATGGCATAATTAACATCGCTCATATCTCAAGTCACATTCATATCGTCAAAACCAAGGATGAGACTGAGACGGGTCAATGAAAGTAACACATTTGATCTAGCCCATGCCAGAAAATCACTGTAAACACTAGGTCTCACCAGCAAAGGCATAGGCCTTTCAAAAGAAGAGGAATTTGGTCACTTTGGATATTGTTTTAGGAATTAGAAATATTATTTTGAAGACTTTAGTGTGGAACGTGGCATTGTATGGAAGTAAAACATGGACGATAACTAACTCAGAAGTAATGAGAATGGAAGCTTTTGAAATGTGGTGTTACATAAGAATGCTGAAGGTGAGATGGGTAGATCGAATCATGAATGAAGAGATGCTGAATCGGACTGGTGAGGGGAGAACGATTTAGGTAAATTTGACCAGAAGAAGGAATAGCATAATGGGTCAAATATTAAGACACCCAGGTCTTGTTCAGTTGGTTTTTGGGTGAAGTGCCAGCGGTAAGAACGGTAGGGGTAGACCAAGGTCTGAATATGTCAAGCAGATTAGAGCAAATTTAGGATGTAGTAGTTACGTAGAAGCGAAAAGGTTAGCACAGGATAGGTTGGCATGGAGAGCTGCATCAAACCATTCTATGAACCGATGACCCACGTACACATTATAATATTCTAAATTGAGGGATGATATGGTAACCTCTGACATCCATCTACTTGCACTTTCAGCGAATAATAATAATAATAATAATAATAATAATAATAATAATAATAATAATAATAATAATAATAATAATAATAATAATAATAATGGTTTTACGTCCCACTGACTATTACGATTTTCTGAGATGCCGAGCTGCCGGAATGTTGTCATGGTTGAGTTCTCTTATGTGCCAGTAAATCTACTGAAACGAGGCTGACGTATTTGAGCACCTGTCAGATACCAGCGGACTGAGACAGGATCGAACCTGCCAACTTTAACTCAGAAGGCCAGAGCTCTACCACCTGAGCTACTCAGCCCGGCGTTAAGTTACAATTTATGTCTAACAGTGGGGAAAGCAAGTATTTGATCAATTATAAAAGAAAGAAAAAGTAAGGAATTTGAATGTCTGCCCTTGAGTGACAACAGTGCATGTCAGTTCGTAGTTCCAACGTCGTGGCTGTTTGGGTGTACATAATTCTATTATAGAATTACAATTATATTCTTCCAGTGCTCTCATACAGTACAAATTCTCCTTTAAATAGCTTTCACTACCCTTACCTACCTACCCACCCGATGGCCGCAATATAACAGTCAATCAATCAATCAATCAATCAATCAATCAATCAATCAATCAATCAATCAATCAATCAATCAATCAATCAATCAATCAATCAATCAATCAATCAATCAATCAATCAATATTGATCTGCATTTAGGGCAGTCGCCCAGGTGGCATATTCCCTATCTGTTGCTTTCCTAGCCTTTTCCTAAATGATTTCAAAGAAATTGGAAATTTATTGAACGTCTCCCCTGGTAAGTTATTCCAATCCCTAACTCTCCTTCCTATAAATGAATATTTGCCCCAGTTTGTCCTCTTGAATTCCAACTTTATCTTCATATTGTGATCTTTCCTACCTTTATAAACGCCATTCAAACTTATTCGTCTACTAATGTCATTCCACGCCATCTCTCCGCTGACAGCTCGAAACATACCACTTAGTCGAGCAGCTCGTTTCCTTTCTCTCAGTTCTTCCCAACCCAAACTTTGCAACATTTTTGTAACACTACTCTTTTGTCGGAAATCACCCAGAACAAATCGAGCTACTTTTCTTTGGATTTTTTCCAGTTCTTGAATCAGGTAATCGTGGTGAGGGTCCCATAAGTAGTATAATGGGACAGTTCGGCCGCCTCCGCCGCCGCCCGCCTCCTCCTCCTCCGCCTCCTCCTCCTCCGCCTCCTCCGCCGCCGCCGCCGCCCGCGGGAAATTTGAATTTTGGCGCGAGATTTGAATTTGTAAACAAAGCCACGTGCTTTTTGACAGCTGTCATCGACAACAACGCATCGCTAACCTCACTGCTGCCATCTTGACGGGCCTAAACCTCACTAGTGCCAACTTAACCTAACTAGCATGAGGTAAACAAAGCCACGTGTTTTTTGACAGCCACGTGCTTTTTGACAGACAACAACGCATCGCTAACCTCAGTACTGCCATCTTGACGGGCCTAAACCTCAGTAGTGCCAACTTAACCTCACTAGTGCGAGGTAAACAAAGCCACGTGTTTTTTGACAGCCACGTGCTTTTGACAGATTTGTAAACAAAGCCACGTGCTTTTTGACAGACAACAACGCATCGCTAACCTCAGTACAGCCATCTTGACGGGCCTAAACCTTAGTGGTACCAACTTAACCTAACTAGCATGAGGTAAACAAAGCCACGTGCTTTTTGACAGCCACGTGCTTTTCAACAGATTTGTAAACAAAGCCACGTGCTTTTTGACAGCTGTCATCGACAACAACGCATCGCTAACCTCAGTACTGCCATCTTGACGGGCCTAAACCGTAGTGGTACCAACTTAACCTAACTAGCATGAGGTAAACAAAGCCACGTGCTTTTTGACAGCCACGTGCTTTTTTGACAGCTGTCATCCGCCATCTTTAAACCACAGTGCACTGTGCTGCCCTCTATATCGCAGTAGCTGCAAAATTCGTCACCTGTCATCGGCAGTGCTGCCATCTTGACGGGTCTAAACCTTAGTGCTACCAACTTAACCTCACTAGCTCGAGATAAACAAATCTACGTGCTTTTTGACAGCCACGTGCTTTTTGATAGCTGTCATCCGCCATCTTTAATCTATAGAGCACAGTGCTGCCCTCTTTAGCTACTTACCTTTGAAATGTGGTGGCGGATAATTTGAAAAATGCTTTTCGACAAGCAGCCATCTTTAATCCAGAGAGAACAGTGCTGCCCTCTATGTGGTGGCGGCAAATTCCACGTGCTCTTGTTTGAAAACAAACTCACGTGCTTTTTTGACAGCTGTCATCTGCCATCTTGAATCTATAGAGCACAGTGCTGCCCTCTTTAGTTTGAAATGTGGTGGCGGTAAATTCCACGTGCTCTTGTTTGGAAACAGAGCCATGTGCTTTTTTTGACAGCTGTCATCCGCCATCTTTAATCAACAGAGCACCGTGCTGCTATCATGCGGGCAATTTCATCACCTGTCATCCGCCATCTTTAATCCACAGAACACCGTGCTGCCCTCTTTACGGCTACTACCTTAAGCATGTAGTAGCGGGCAATTTGAAAAGTTCTGTTAGATGTCAGCCGCCATCTTTAATCAAGAGTGCACCGTGCTGCCATCTTTAGTTGAAATGTGGTGGCGGCAAATTCCGCGTGCTCTTGTTTAGTAAACAAACTCACGTGCTTTTTTGACAGCTACCATCCGCCATCTTTAATCAACAGAGCATAGTGCTGCCCTCTTTAGTTTGAAATGTGGTGGCGGCAAATTCCACGTGCTCTTGCTTGGTAAACATAGCCACGTGCAGCTGTCATCCGCCATCTTTAATCCAGAGAGCACCGTGCTGCCCTCTTTATCGTAGTAGATGTAAATTCGTCACCTGTCATCCGCAGTGCTGTCATCTTTAGCTAGATACCTTTGAAATGTGGTGGTGGATAATTTAAAAAGAAAAATTCTACAGCAGCCATCTCTCGGCGCTAATTGCATAAGATGGCGGCTATACATAACTCCTTAAGTGTGCTTACGCAAGATGGCTGCTATACACAGGTTCTTATGAGACACCCTTGGGATGCTTGCGCAAGATGGCAGTTATACATGGCTCCTTATGAGATGCCCTAGGGATGCTTGCGCAAGATGGCGGTTGCTCTTATGAGGCGGCTTAAGGGTCCTTGTACAAGATGGCTTGAGACGCCCTAAGGATGCTTGCGCAAGATGGCGGACACAAGATGGCGGCTATACACAACTCCTTATGAGACGCTTTAAGGGTGCTTGCGCAAGATGGTTACTACTCTTAGCTTAGAGGCTAACGTGTCGTGCTAGTTCGATTCATTAAATTTAGGGCTTAAATGCAAAATGTTAAATATATCGAAAACGGTGCACCGTAGAGCAAAACGGACAAAATTTTTCTGCCTAATACCTAGGTTCGCAGTATGAGGAACAAGTAAAACATAGTCTAATGATGGGATCAATTGTTCGGTTCCTACTTAGGCCCTTTGGCATTTGCTCTGTTTTAGCTTGTATTGAAGCGAGTCTTCGTAACATGATCAGGTCTAGCTATGGTAGAGAGTATAACGTACCGTGCTGGTTCGATTAATTAAATTTGGAGGCTTAAATGCAAAATGTTAAATATCTCGAAAACGGACAAAATTTTTCCGCCTAATACGTAGGTTCGTAGTATCAGGAACAAGAAAAAACATAGTCTAATGATGAGATCAACGGTTCGATTCCTACTTAAGCCCTTTGGCATTGGCAGCTATCTATTTCTACAAGATGGTGACTGCTCTTATGAGACACAAGATGGCTTGAGACGTCCTAGGGATGCTTACGCAAGATGGCGGACACAAAATGGTGACTATACATAGCTCCTTATGAGACGGCCTAGGGGTGCTCGCACAAGATGGCGGCTACTCTGATGAAGAAAGCTAGCTTAGAGGCTACTGCGCAAGATAACAGCTGCTGTTATGCATGCGGTGGAGGGCAATTTGAAATTCTATGTGCTTAATCAACAGAGCACCCTGCTGCCCTCTTTAGCTGAAATGTGGTGGTGGATAATTTGAAAAATTCTTTTGACAGCTATCATCTTTAAAAACAATGCCGACTATACATAGGCTGTTAAGGCCTTATCATTCTCCTCCTCCTCATCCTCCTCCTCCTCCTCCTCCTCCTTCTCTACCTCCTCCTCCGCCTCTTATGTCAAGGCATAGCTTTATATCGAACAAGTTTAAACCTGCATCGCGAAGGCAAGCGCGTGCAGCGATAACATTATTGTACATGTTTAGACTTTCGAAACATAAGAAGAGTAGAATCAAACGCTGTACTCGATACGACATGTGATCAGAACATTGATTGATGCGTTCAGAAAACAAAATAAGTGATCAAGACTAGAATCGAACACTGTACTCAATACATCATGTGTTTAGAATATGTCATGGGATACCCTTGTTCTAAGAAGATCAGATTGAAACATAACAAGACTAGAATAGAACACTGTAATCGATGTTGTTAACTTCAACATGTGATCAGAACATTGATTGATGTGTTCAGAACACAAAATAAGTGATCATGACTAGAATCGAACACTGTACTCGATACAACATGTGATCAGAACATTGATCGATGTGTTCAGAACACAAAATAAGTGATCAAGACTAGAATCGAACACTGTACTCAATACAACATGTGTTTAGAACATGTTAGGGGGTACCCTTGTTCTAAGAAGATCAGAATGAAACATAACAAGACTAGAATCGAACACTGTAATCGATGTTGTTAACCTCAACATATGATCAGAACATTGTTTGATGTGTTCAGAGCAAAAGTACAATTTTGATGATTTGCTTAGTGTAAAATCAAAAACTATGGAAACACACTGTGCACATATCGCGTAGCTAACTCGCTCAGTAAGCAATATTGCAAAACTACAACTTCAATGATTTGCATAGTGTAAAACTAAAAAACACACTGTACCCATACTGCGCAGCTAACTCGCTCGGTAAACGATATAGCCAAAGTATAACTTCAAATTATTTACCTTCCATCATTCGTCTTGTGTGTGAAAATCAGTCGAACAAGTTATCGCATAAACATGGCTGAAAAAAATATCGTGATAGGGTATGGAACCCAGGGGTTACATCTTATCAGAAGGGGCAAAAAGGATGAAAGGACTCTTCCTCCTCCTTACCGCACATTCCTTGTAGGGCTAATTGGCTGAAGGGCTAATGGGCAAAAAGGCTAATGGGCTAAAGGGCTAATGGGCTAATGGGCAAAAGGGCTAATGGGCTAAAGGGCTAAAGGGCTGAAGGAGCAACAACCTCATCGATCGCTATCAGCAAGAACGCTTGTACTTTGTTAAGCGTAGAAAATTAATCTTTATTTGTAAATGGTTTCATGTTCATAACAAGGAATGGAACCTAGGGGTTACGTCTTACGTAATAAAATCCCCGAGGTGCGACGAGTTTCGTTTTTTTAACTAGTGTTTGGAACACTGAACTTTTCAAGATGGCAAGAGTGAGGTTAGCAATGTTCTGTTGGTGGATTATAAATTCCGCGCTACAACATGCATAAGGTGGCAGCCTTGAGGTTTACTGCCGTAAAGATGACAAGAGTGAGGTTAACAATGTTCTGTTGTTGGATTTTAAATTCCGCGCTCTAACATGCGTAAGGTGGCAGCCTTGAGGTTTACCGCCGTAAAGATGGCAGCAGTGAAGTTAGCGACGCTCTATTGTCCTTCAAAGTGAGGTTAGGGTTCGTCAAGAAGACAGCTGTCAAAAAGCACGTGGCTATGTTTACCAAACAAGAGCACGTGGCCGTGACGTCACGGTCACGTAATCAATCCTTAGCTCGACGTCGTTAAGAGCAGTATTAGGGTTAGCTATGCTTAAAAGTCTTGGGAACAGAGCAGCAGTATGAATTGCTATGTTTCAAAGCGTGTACACATGACCTACCGATTTTACATGCATCGACCATCGAACTAAACTTCATCCGCTAGATCGTGCTGCTATCTTAGCATTACTTTAAAGTACAATGAACAGCCATGTTTCAAAGCGTGTACACATCACCTATCGATTTTGCACACATCGACTCTCGTACTAAACTTCTTCCGCTAGATTGTGCTGCTATCTTAGCATAACCTTAAAGTACAAAGAATAGCCATGTTTCAAAGCGTGTACACATTACCTATCGACTTTGCATGCAACAAATATCGTACTAAACTTCTTCCGCTAGGTTGTGCTGCTAACTTAGCATAACTTATACACATGAACTTAAAGTATGAAGAATAGCCATGTTTCAAAGCGTGTACACATTACTTTTTGATTTTGCATTCATCGAATCTCGTACTAAATTTCTTCCGCTAGATTGTGCTGCTATCTTAGCATAACCTATACCCATGAACTTAAAGTACAATGAATAGTCATGTTTCAAAGCGTGTACACATCAACTATCGATTTTGCATGTATCGACTCTCGTGCAAAACTTCTTCAGGTAGATTGTGCTGCTATCTTAGCATAACTAAGACGCATGAACTTAAAGTACAAAGAATAGCCTTGTTTCAAAGCGTGTACACATTACCTAATAGTTTTGCAAGCATCGACTCTCGTACTAAACTTCTTCCACTAGATTGTGCTAAAATCGTGTAAGTGTGCTGCTATCTTAGCATAACCTATCGATTTTACATGCATCGACTATCGCAAGCATAACTAAGACGCATGAACTTAAAGTACAAAGAATAGCCTTGTTTTCAAAGCGTGTACACATTACCTATCGATAATGTATGTATCGAATATCGAATATCGTACTAAACTTCTTCCGCTAGATTGTGCTGCTATCTAAGCATAACCTATACGCATGACTTTAAGGTACAAAGAATAGCCATGTTTCAAAGCGTGTACACATTACCTATCGACTTTGCATGTATCGACTCTCGTACAAAACTTATTCCGCTAGGTTGTGCTGCTATCTTAGCATAACTCATACACATGAACTTAAAGTACAAAGAATAGCTATGTTTCAAAGTGTGTACACATCACCTATCGATTTTGCATGCATCGAATCTCGTACTAAACTTCTTCCGCTAGATTGTGCTGGTATCTTAGCATAACCTATACCCGTGAACTTAAAGTACAAAGAATAGCCATGCTTCAAAGCGTGTACATGTCACCTATCGATTTTGCATGCATCAAATATCGTACTAAATTTCTTGCGCTAGATTGTGCTGCTATCTTAGCATAACATGTACGCATGAACTTAGAGTACAAAGAATAGCCTTGTTTCAAAGCGTGTACACATTACTTAATGATTTTGCATGAAACGACTATCGTACTAGACTTCTTCCGCTAGAGCATGTAGCAATCGCTTTTGTGTATCCCTAATCCATGTGCACGAACTTAAAGCACAAAGAAGAGTTATGTTCTAAAGCGTGTACACATCACCTATCGATAATGTATGTATCGACTATCGTACTAAACTTCTCCTGTCAGAGCGTACGAGTATCGCTTGTGTGAGCACGAACTTAAAGCATAAAGAATAGCAATGTATAAAAATCTTGTAAACAAAGCAGCAGCATTACGTATACTCAAGTTTAAATGCGTGCACACATCATGTATCTATGATGCACACAGTACTAAACTTATTCTATTAGAATGTACGAAGTTCGCATGTGTTTGTGCTGCTATCTTAGCAAAGCCTATGTGCATGAACTTAAAGCATAAAGAATAGTTATGTGTAAAAAATCTTGTGAACATAGCAGAATGTTTACTACGTAGGTGTAGACATTGAACTTTGCATGCTGAGGCAACATACTACGTGACCGTGACGTCACGGCCACGTGCTCTTGTTTGGTAAACATAGCCACGTGCTTTTTTGACAGCTGTCTTCTTGACGAACCCTAACCTCACTTTGAAGGACAATAGAGCGTCGCTAACCTCACTGCTGCCATCTTTACGGCGGTAAACCTCAAGGCTGCCACCTTACGCATGTTAGAGCGCGGAATTTAAAATCCAACAACAGAACATTGTTAACCTCACTCTTGTCATCTTTACGGCAGTAAACCTCAAGGCTGCCACCTTATGCATGTTGTAGCGCGGAATTTATAATCCAACAACAGAACATTGCTAACCTCACTCTTGCCATCTTGAAAAGTTCTGTGTTCCAAACACTAGTTAAAAAAACGAAACTCGTCGCACCTCGGGGATTTTATTGCGTAAGACGTAACCCCTAGGTTCCATTCCTTGTTATGAACATGAAACCATTTACAAATAAAGATTAATTTTCTACGCTTAACAAAGTACAAGCGTTCTTGCTGATAGCGATCGATGAGGTTGTTGCTCCTTCAGCCCTTTAGCCCTTTAGCCCTTTAGCCCATTAGCCCTTTTGCCCATTAGCCCATTAGCCCTTTAGCCCATTAGCCCTTTTGCCCATTAGCCCTTCAGCCAATTAGCCCTACAAGGAATGTGCGGTAAGGAGGAGGAAGAGTCCTTTCATCCTTTTTGCCCCTTCTGATAAGATGTAACCCCTGGGTTCCATACCCTATCACGATATTTTTTTCAGCCATGTTTATGCGATAACTTGTTCGACTGATTTTCACACACAAGACGAATGATGGAAGGTAAATAATTTGAAGTTATACTTTGGCTATATCGTTTACCGAGCGAGTTAGCTGCGCAGTATGGGTACAGTGTTTTTTTTAGTTTTACACTATGCAAATCATTGAAGTTGTAGTTTTGCAATATTGCTTACTGAGCGAGTTAGCTACGCGATATGTGCACAGTGTGTTTCCATAGTTTTTGATTTTACACTAAGCAAATCATCAAAATTGTACTTTTGCTCTGAACACATCAAACAATGTTCTGATCATATGTTGAGGTTAACAACATCGATTACAGTGTTCGATTCTAGTCTTGTTATGTTTCATTCTGATCTTCTTAGAACAAGGGTACCCCCTAACATGTTCTAAACACATGTTGTATTGAGTACAGTGTTCGATTCTAGTCTTGATCACTTATTTTGTGTTCTGAACACATCGATCAATGTTCTGATCACATGTTGTATCGAGTACAGTGTTCGATTCTAGTCATGATCACTTATTTTGTGTTCTGAACACATCAATCAATGTTCTGATCACATGTTGAAGTTAACAACATCGATTACAGTGTTCTATTCTAGTCTTGTTATGTTTCAATCTGATCTTCTTAGAACAAGGGTATCCCATGACATATTCTAAACACATGATGTATTGAGTACAGTGTTCGATTCTAGTCTTGATAACTTATTTTGTTTTCTGAACGCATCAATCAATGTTCTGATCACATGTCGTATCGAGTACAGCGTTTGATTCTACTCTTCTTATGTTTCGAAAGTCTAAACATGTACAATAATGTTATCGCTGCACGCGCTTGCCTTCGCGATGCAGGTTTAAACTTGTTCGATATAAAGCTATGCCTTGACATAAGAGGCGGAGGAGGAGGTAGAGGAGGAGGAGGAGGAGGAGGAGGAGGAGGAGGAGGAGGAGAATGATAAGGCCTTAACAGCCTATGTATAGTCGGCATTGTTTTTAAAGATGATAGCTGTCAAAAGAATTTTTCAAATTATCCACCACCACATTTCAGCTAAAGAGGGCAGCAGGGTGCTCTGTTGATTAAGCACATAGAATTTCAAATTGCCCTCCACCGCATGCATAACAGCAGCTGTTATCTTGCGCAGTAGCCTCTAAGCTAGCTTTCTTCATCAGAGTAGCCGCCATCTTGTGCGAGCACCCCTAGGCCGTCTCATAAGGAGCTATGTATAGTCACCATTTTGTGTCCGCCATCTTGCGTAAGCATCCCTAGGACGTCTCAAGCCATCTTGTGTTTCATAAGAGCAGTCACCATCTTGTAGAAATAGATAGCTGCCAATGCCAAAGGGCTTAAGTAGGAATCGAACCGTTGATCTCATCATTAGACTATGTTTTTTCTTGTTCCTGATACTACGAACCTACGTATTAGGCGGAAAAATTTTGTCCGTTTTCGAGATATTTAACATTTTGCATTTAAGCCTCCAAATTTAATGAATCGAACCAGCACGGTACGTTATACTCTCTACCATAGCTAGACCTGATCGTGTTACGAAGACTCGCTTCAATACAAGCTAAAACAGAGCAAATGCCAAAGGGCTTAAGTAGGAACCGAACAGTTGATCCCATCATTAGACTATGTTTTACTTGTTCCTCATACTGCGAACCTAGGTATTAGGCAGAAAAATTTTGTCCGTTTTGCTCTACGGTGCACCGTTTTCGATATATTTAACATTTTGCATTTAAGCCCTAAATTTAATGAATCGAACTAGCACGACACGTTAGCCTCTAAGCTAAGAGTAGCAACCATCTTGCGCAAGCACCCTTAAAGCGTCTCATAAGGAGTTGTGTATAGCCGCCATCTTGTGTCCGCCATCTTGCGCAAGCATCCTTAGGGCGTCTCAAGCCATCTTGTACAAGGACCCTTAAGCCGCCTCATAAGAGCAACCGCCATCTTGCGCAAGCATCCCTAGGGCATCTCATAAGGAGCCATGTATAACTGCCATCTTGCGCAAGCATCCCAAGGGTGTCTCATAAGAACCTGTGTATAGCAGCCATCTTGCGTAAGCACACTTAAGGAGTTATGTATAGCCGCCATCTTATGCAATTAGCGCCGAGAGATGGCTGCTGTAGAATTTTTCTTTTTAAATTATCCACCACCACATTTCAAAGGTATCTAGCTAAAGATGACAGCACTGCGGATGACAGGTGACGAATTTACATCTACTACGATAAAGAGGGCAGCACGGTGCTCTCTGGATTAAAGATGGCGGATGACAGCTGCACGTGGCTATGTTTACCAAGCAAGAGCACGTGGAATTTGCCGCCACCACATTTCAAACTAAAGAGGGCAGCACTATGCTCTGTTGATTAAAGATGGCGGATGGTAGCTGTCAAAAAAGCACGTGAGTTTGTTTACTAAACAAGAGCACGCGGAATTTGCCGCCACCACATTTCAACTAAAGATGGCAGCACGGTGCACTCTTGATTAAAGATGGCGGCTGACAGCTAACAGAACTTTTCAAATTGCCCGCTACTACATGCTTAAGGTAGTAGCCGTAAAGAGGGCAGCACGGTGTTCTGTGGATTAAAGATGGCGGATGACAGGTGATGAAATTGCCCGCATGATAGCAGCACGGTGCTCTGTTGATTAAAGATGGCGGATGACAGCTGTCAAAAAAAGCACATGGCTCTGTTTCCAAACAAGAGCACGTGGAATTTACCGCCATCACATTTCAAACTAAAGAGGGCAGCACTGTGCTCTATAGATTCAAGATGGCAGATGACAGCTGTCAAAAAAGCACGTGAGTTTGTTTTCAAACAAGAGCACGTGGAATTTGCCGCCACCACATAGAGGGCAGCACTGTTCTCTCTGGATTAAAGATGGCTGCTTGTCGAAAAGCATTTTTCAAATTATCCGCCACCACATTTCAAAGGTAAGTAGCTAAAGAGGGCAGCACTGTGCTCTATAGATTAAAGATGGCGGATGACAGCTATCAAAAAGCACGTGGCTGTCAAAAAGCACGTAGATTTGTTTATCTCGAGCTAGTGAGGTTAAGTTGGTAGCACTAAGGTTTAGACCCGTCAAGATGGCAGCACTGCCGATGACAGGTGACGAATTTTGCAGCTACTGCGATATAGAGGGCAGCACAGTGCACTGTGGTTTAAAGATGGCGGATGACAGCTGTCAAAAAAGCACGTGGCTGTCAAAAAGCACGTGGCTTTGTTTACCTCATGCTAGTTAGGTTAAGTTGGTACCACTACGGTTTAGGCCCGTCAAGATGGCAGTACTGAGGTTAGCGATGCGTTGTTGTCGATGACAGCTGTCAAAAAGCACGTGGCTTTGTTTACAAATCTGTTGAAAAGCACGTGGCTGTCAAAAAGCACGTGGCTTTGTTTACCTCATGCTAGTTAGGTTAAGTTGGTACCACTAAGGTTTAGGCCCGTCAAGATGGCTGTACTGAGGTTAGCGATGCGTTGTTGTCTGTCAAAAAGCACGTGGCTTTGTTTACAAATCTGTCAAAAGCACGTGGCTGTCAAAAAACACGTGGCTTTGTTTACCTCGCACTAGTGAGGTTAAGTTGGCACTACTGAGGTTTAGGCCCGTCAAGATGGCAGTACTGAGGTTAGCGATGCGTTGTTGTCTGTCAAAAAGCACGTGGCTGTCAAAAACACGTGGCTTTGTTTACCTCATGCTAGTTAGGTTAAGTTGGCACTAGTGAGGTTTAGGCCCGTCAAGATGGCAGCAGTGATGTTAGCGATGCGTTGTTGTCGATGACAGCTGTCAAAAAGCACGTGGCTTTGTTTACAAATTCAAATCTCGCGCCAAAATTCAAATTTCCCGCCAAAATACAAATTTCCCGCGGGCGGCGGCGGCGGCGGCGGCGGAGGAGGCGGAGGAGGAGGAGGCGGGCGGCGGCGGAGGCGGCCGAACTGTCCCATTATACTACTTCCCATACACTGGAACCATACTCTAGTTGGAGTCTTACCAGAGACTTATATGCCCTCTCCTTTACATCCTTACTACAACCCCTAAACACCCTCATAACCATGTGCAGAGATCAGTACCCTTTATTTACAATCCCATTTATGTGATTACCCCAATGAAGATCTTTCCTTATATTAACACCTAGATACTTACATTGCTAATTAAAACGGTTCTTACGTCATCTGCGACAAATCTGTCCAAACATTGTTCTTATGTTAGGTATCATACACTTGCAACATATCAAGCGTGCTTGCAACTTTCTTTTTAATGTTGGAAACTATGACAGCATGGGCGAAGCTGCGGCAGGAGTTATTCACGCAAAAACGGGCTAAAGATTCATCGACGTCCACCATTTCGATTCGAACCTGTGAGTTGGCGCCAGTCGTTCTTCCTCCACCCCCATACACATTTTTAACAGGTTGCTTTACGTCGCACCGACTCAGATAGGTCTTTTGGCAACGATGGGACAGGAAGCGGTCTTAATTGAGGTACAGCCCCTGGTGTGAAAATGGGAAACCACAGAAAACCATCTTCAGGGCTGCCGTCATTGGGGTTCGAAACCACTATCTCCTGAATACTAGATACTGGCCGCACTTAAGCGACTGCAGCTATCGAGCTCGGTAACCGTTCTTCCAGAAGACAATTAAACGCCAGGGTCCACTTCTCTTTTTTCTTACTCGGCTACGTGTTTTCTATGCTACTTTGAATTCGAGTAGTCTGATACACCTACCGGTTTGTCTTCATTCTTCCATATATATGTGTGTAATTTAGAAAACAGACGTAAGGCGATATAAAATAGTCAAGTAATTGCTCATGGAATAATAACACGGCTTCTCCTGGAAAAGAAAGAAGTTTTTTATCGTACGACTGCTGTGACAGCTACCGACAAACAGCACATTCATTTCTCTTTAACCATCAAAGATTTGATGTGACATTTTCTTCTTCCCCACAAATTGCAATTATTTCATGTTTATGACAGATACTTTACGGAATTGGAAGACAGTTACAAGGACCAACAGTAAACAACCAATTAAAGTCATGTGGTTTGGTTCTGTCTTAAAGGTTTTAAAGTTGTGGTTTTTAAAACGAATCATAAATTTCTTCATTTTAACGAAGCATACTTATTTGTATTTCCTGCAATATTTTGCAATATTTCTTCCCTTTTTATTAAAAATTCCTTTCCGGGCGAGTAGGCCGTGTGGTTACGGTCGCGCAGCTGTGAGCTTGCATCCGAGAGAAGATGGTTTTCCGTGGTTTCCCATTTTCACACCCGGCAAATGCTGAGACCGTACCTTAATTAAGGCCACGGCCACTTCCTTCCCACTTCTTGGGTCTTTCCTATCCCATCGTCGCCATAAGATGTAATCTGTGTCGGTGCGATGTAAAGCAAAAAAAAAAAAAAAAAAAAAAAATCTCTATTACCGTGAATCGCTTCTTACAAAAATTAAGCTTGTAGTGTCTGGTTATAGACTAATAGTGGTCACTACCGCGGGACCTCCAGTTTTACGTGACACCACTGCGATGCTGGTAATAATGGCGTGTGGCCTCCGAAGAGGCCTGGCGCCGGTCTTTCGACCCTGCGCGTCTTTGAGGGTAGGGCCCTACCCATGATGAAGACGGCACACACACCCAGCCCCCGAGGCAATGGAACTGACCAATGGGAGGTCGACAGACCTGAAGATGGTTTTCGTTGCCGACACTACGCTCGCTGGTGATTATTGTTTTAAAAGAGGGAGTACAACCCTCCCTTATTAACAGTAACCAAATGAAAATATGGACGAGGTACGACACTGAGAAGTAAGGAGATATGAGGAAAAGAAAGAGAAGAACCACAGAAGGCCTGAGAATGAAAGACTCCTGAGGTCTCGCAAACCTAATATTGTAAGTGTCCGATCAGAACAAGAGTTGACCAAGGGAGGCAGGACAGGACAGATGAAAGAAAGAAGATTGGCACAAGCGAGTGGAATCGCTGTCAGATTCAGCTGGGTGCCCCTGGTCACCAACCCTCGCTCCACGGTTGGAAACCTCCAATAAGTCAGTCATCAATAATCTGCATTTAGAGCTATCAGCCAGGTGGCAGATTCTCTATCAATATTTTTACCTACCGTAGCTTTTTCTTAAAAGGTTTCAAAGAATTCGGTAAATGCATCGAATATTTCCCTTGATAATGTATTCCATTCCCTTCTTCTACTATCACTTTTCCCACATCTGTGGGGTCGCGAGTGCGAACTGTGTCGCACATGTGGATTTGGCCCTGTTTTGCGGCCGGATGCCCTCCCTGATGCCAACGCTCTATGGAGGGATATTGTCACTCTTGCGTGTTTCTGTGGTGGTTGGTATTGCTATGTGTTGTCTGAATATGATGAGAAACGTATTGGGACAAACACGAACACCCAGTCCCCGGGTCAGAAGAATTAATCAGGCGCGATTAAAATCCCCGACCCGGCCGGGAATCGAACCTGGTACCCTCTGAACCGAAGGCCTCAATGCTGACCATTCAGCCAATGAGTCGGACGTTCCAATCCCTTACTCCTCCTCCTACAATCCATTACTTCTCGTCCTATTGGGAGCTACTCCTGTTTATTCGTCTCTTATGATAAGTAAGGGATACCATGGATGTATTCCACAGCTCCCAAACTTAGGGGATTCCGTACTTGTCATGAAAGGGATACAAAATGGGATAGGGTGGTTATCCCTATGACCGAACGCCTTTACCTCCAGGACTTAACCTGGTGCAAGTTGAACGAACCCCAAAGCTTTGCACCTCACCGAGGTGAAAATGTCGTTTCTAAATTTTTCAACTTCCTGTCGAGCATACCTTTACCGCCTCGGCTGGACAGTTCCCACCAATATAACAACGAACGAACCAGACCAAGCCCTATGGCTCAACTGGCCTGAAGGGCCATGACCTACCAAACGACCACTGCTCAGCCCGAAGGCGCGTTATGTGGTCAGCACGACGAATCCTCTCGGCCGTTATTCTTGGCTTTCTACACCGGGGACACTATCTCACCGTCATATAGTTCCTTAATTATAATCTCATAGGCTGAGTGAACCTCGAACCAGTCAGTCCTCAGATCCAGGTTAAAAACATCCCTGATCTGGTCGGAATCGAACCTGGGGACCTCCGGGCAAGAGTCAGACACACTACCGCTACACCGTGGGGCCGGCAAATAAAACAACGCCAAACTGAAATTACTTGTAAATCTGAATTACCACCTCTAGTATTAATTCAAAATTTGCCTGAAGTAAGACGGAGATATGAAAGGAAATGTCCGAAACACTCAAATGTGAACAAAAATATGCGGGATATAAGTTATTGTGTCACTCATTAGAGTATTCCAAAATTAATTTTATTACTTAACTAGCTGAAAACAACCCGCTACACCCGTGCGGTTTTCTCTATAATACAGGAGATGTGCATTAAATGACCACTCTTTTTCTGTTTCCTCTTTTATTTTCATTCTTTTTTCGGGGCATACATACCTTTTATATACTAAGCAATTTAATCAAAATACATACTTATACACTACAATTGATGTCTTGCTGTCTGGCGCATGCACTAACAGATTTTCTGCTTGTTCGTCAAGCGAAAAGCAACGTATAGTTGACCATGTGAGAAACACGTACCTTTCAAATTAACTCTACAATAGTGCAACGTTTTACCCTCAGCCTTCTAGAGCACATTCTCACTCTGATCCACTATTTACTCACGCATTTTAATACATTCACTAACGAAGTCGGCTACTTTCACCCCCCCCCCCCCCATCGCACCGTCCCCCACACCGCAACAGCTACCGACACGTAACCACTGTAGTGCACGATGGAAAACTCGAGGCTACTGCCACATACAAGCACCAATGGTCTGTAGTTAGCAGTTGTGGTTGCAAGGTGCAATATACGGATGTGTGTTGTGTGTTTAGTCCACAGCCCGAAGGCTGGTTGGATCCTCAACAGCTCCGCCATCAGCTGTCATAAATGGCCTAGGCATCACTGAAGAGGCGTACTAGGAAAATGAGAAGTGAGGTAGTTTCCCGTTGCTTTCCTCACCGAGCCAGAAGTTGCTATTACATATCAGTCTGCCAAGCCCACTGAAATGCATGCACCAACTGACCCTATGAGCAACATTTTCACACCATTCATAGCAGGGACTGGCTGCATAAGGAATGGCATTACTAGCATCACTCATACCTCAGTCACTTTCATCTTGTCAAAGCCAAGGATAAAGCTGAGACAGATCAATGAAAGTAACAATATTGCTCTAGCCCATACCAGAAGACATAGTGCACTGTAAACACTACGTCCTGCCAGCAAAGGCATATAAACGGATATACACGTCTATTTCTATACATAATCGGCGACTTTCAACCCCCATGTCTGCCACACCACCAGAGCTACCGATACGCAACCACTGTAGTGCACGATGGGAAACTCGAGGCTACTGCCACACACAAGCACCAATGGTCTTTAGTTGGCAGTTGTGGTTGCAAGGTGTAATATACTGATACACACGTCTATTTTTATATATAATCGGCCATTTTCAACCCCCATATCTGCCACACCACCACAGCTACCGACACGCAACCACTGTAGTGCACGATGGGAAACTCGAGGCTACTGCCACACACAAGCACCAATGGTCTGTAGTTGCTAGTTGTGGTTTCAAGGTATAATATACGGATACACACGTCTATTTTTATATATAATCAGCCATTTTCAACCCCCATATCTGCCACACCACCACAGCTACCGACACGCAACCACTATAGTGCACGATGGGAAACTCGAGGCTACTGCCACACACAAGCACCAATGATCTGTAGTTGGTAGTTGTGGTTTCAAGGTGTAATATACGGATACACACGTCTATTTTTATATATAATCAGCCATTTTCAACCCCCATATCTGCCACACCACCACAGCTACCGACACGCAACCACTGTAGTGCACGATGGGAAACTCGAGGCTACTGCCACACACAAGCACCAATGATCTGTAGTTGGTAGTTGTGGTTGCAAGGTGTAATATACGGATACACACGTCTAGTTTTATATATAATCGGCCACGTTCGACCTCCATATCTGCCACACCACCACAGCTACCGACACGCAACCACTGTAGTGCACGATGGGAAGCTCGAAGCTACTACCACACACAAACACCAGTAGTCTTCGGTGGGTAGTTGTGGTTGCAGCATGAAATGTACTGACACACACGTCTACTTTTATTTGTAGTAGGCCACTTTCACCCCCTACATCTGCCACGCCATCACAGCTAGCGACATGCAACCACCATAGTGGACGATGGCAGACTCAGCCTATTTCCACACTTAGACACCAGTGGTCTCTGGTGGGTAGCTTTGGCTGCAAGGTGAAATACACGGACACACACGTCTATATATATAATAGATTAATATGCTCACCTGTTGGCCATAATAGTTAAAGTGTCAGTTCTCTGAGGCGTGACACGTTGTTTTCCAGTTCGAGTTCTACGTTCTAGAGTCGAAGAAAGCAATCGCAAACATGTGTATTCTGAAGGACTACCTGTTTCAAAACATTTCTCTCCCATTCATTAGACTGTTTCGGCTGAGCAAAAGTCCTCATTATTACTATTTTTTCAATCACAAAGGAGTTAGAACAACTCGATTTTTCGCTGTGGTAGAGAGATTGCTATTTGCTTTACGTCGCACCTACACAGATATGTCTTGTGGCGACGATGGGATAGGAAAGGCCTAGGAATTGGAAGGAAGCGGCCGTGACCTTAATTAAGGTACAGCCCCGACATTTGCCTGGTGTGAAAATGAGAAACCATGGAAAACCATCTTCAGGGCTGCCGACAGTGGGGCTCGAACCCACTATCTCCCGATTACTGGATACTGGCCGCACTTAAGCGACTGCAGCTATCTAGCTCGGTGGTAGAGAGATTGAAAGTAAGGACAACCTCACGTTTAGCCATATACAAATACCACGCCAGCCACAATGCGCCTGATTAAATATACAGTAGAAACTCATAATAATATCAACTGCCTGTTTGGATGGAAACACAATACATCAAATCCAAAATTATTATATTGCTAATAATGAGCAAGAGTATCATATGTTAGGCTTGTTACATTTCTTCTAAACTATGCAAGTTGAGCAACGTTAATTTTTTTGCAGGTGTTCATATAGAGTAGATCGGGGAAAGATGCCCAACTTAGTGTTTTGAGGATAAAAATTTACATGAAAATTGAGAGTTTGTTCATACAGCGTTATACGCATTGGACTGAACGGCCCAAGAACGGCCAACTGAGACCAACTGAGGCCAACATGCGCGAGACAAGTTGGTGTTGCGATCTGCTGGTACCCGACGGAACTACGAAGCTGTAGACATCATCATCCCCCCCCACCCCTCGATAGGCATCACCGCCCAATCCACTTTACAGAGTGCGTTACCTCGCAGACATAGCAGCATAGCCTACTCCCGACTCTCAAACATGGTGAAACAGAATGTAGATCACGTAGTGCGTATTCTACTTGCGGCCGTGCCGATACAGCTGCGTTACGACGGGGTGGTAGCTAAGTAGTTGTACGTCTCTTAACAGTAACCAACGAGTGGCTCAGACGGTTGAGGCGCTGGCCTTCTGACCCCGAGATGGCCCCACCTGACCGCACGGCCAACTTGCCCGGTCCTCGCTGAGTCTGAGAGAAAAAACAACCCTGGAGGGTAAAAGGATTAAGAGAGACATTTTACACCAAATATTCTTTAACTATATACTTTTACAGTATATCAATATTTATTTTAAACTAAGTTGCACTTTTGATATTTTAACTCTGTTTATATATGCTATGTATATGCTTTAAATTTGATTTTAGTTTTTTACTTTTTATAATAGTTGAGAGAGCCTTTTTAAGTCATTGCCTTAGTGAGTATGATATTATTTTATTCATGATTTATAAATCTATGTTAATGAAATATAAGCCATTGTGATTGATTCATTGATTATGTTATAGGTACTTACGAGAGAAGCTTTCGGACCTACCGACGACCATCGTCACGAGAACTTTCAATGTGAACAAGCAAAACACCAAAGTAACTGGAAGTGCTGCATTTCGCAATCACACGCTACCTCTAAAACAAGGTGCACGTAAGGTGCACGACTGTAATGCTTACGGTCTTCACGTACTGGACACACTGTACCTGCGATATATGAGACATGTAAATACTGAGATTACGTAATACAGTTTGAATTTTTCAAATGTTATATTCAGTACGTATAAAGGATCTTTGATATAAACTACGACCGAACGGACGGTGTTTGAACCCTGCGCTACGGCAGCTTCCTCAGCCGAACTTATGTCGCGCGCGGCCGCCCTGCTTTAAGCGTGTATACAATCTTATATGAAATCTTAGCATACATAACAAATATATGCTGGAAGTGTCGTCCTTCCTGGGTTATACAGTCAATGCAGCTGCTAATCACATTTTGGCTGGTGGTGGTGGTGATTATTGTTTTAAGAGGAAGTACAACTGGGCAACCATCCTCTATATAACACTAATCAGGTTGAAAAATGGAAGGGATCCGACACTTCGAAAAATGAAGATATCGGCCAAAGGAAGACAAGGGCCACAAAGGCGTGAAAACGAAAGACTCCCTAGCCCTCGCAAAACCTAATAGCGTCGGGGTCGGAAAAGAACAAGAGTTGACCAAGAGAGGTCGGATAGGATAGATGAAAGTTAGGAGCCTGGCACAAGTAAGTGGAAGCAATGCCAGGACTCAGCTAAGGGCCCCGTGGTCGCCAACCCACGCTCCAAAGTTCAGAGCCCTTGGGGCCCCTTTTAGTCGCCTCTTACGACAGGCAGGGGATACCGTGGGTGTTATTCTACCGCCCCCACCCACAGGGGGAACATTTTGACTGACGCAAGTGAGTTCTGCCACAGTGATGTTTCTGATTTAATTCGTAATGTTTTCTTTCTGTTCCTCAAATGTGTGAGGATTTGTTCGATACACTTTTTTTTCTTTTCAGTTTACCCCATAAGTAAATATCACACACTGTTAGATATGGAGAACGAGGGGGGAATAGACCAGCACTGATCACTCTGTCTTGCAAACACTTCCGAGATTGTAACAGGGGAATCTTCTGCTGTATGAGCAGGGGCTGAATTTTGCTGAAACCACTCACGCGATTTTTCTTCTTCCGTTAAATGATAGAAGAACGGCGTCAAAATGTCATCTTGGTACCTCTCTGCATTTACTGTTGTCTCGAATAAAATAGGCCCAATTATTATTCTTGCACTAACAGCACGCGAGGGGAATTCACCGGTGATGCATAACCCGTTAGAGGAGAGATCCTCACTTGGACTATGTGCAAGTAGGGCAGCATCCTGCTTCATGAATTTACCGAGCTCAGAACACTTTAAGCAAGCCTCGGACCTATGGGAGTAATGGAGTCCCACTCCCATTTGACAGGCGAGGGACTCCTTGGAAACAACTTGGCGAACGAAATGGAATTCGATGGGGAGCTATCAATATTAATGGGGCTTATGGAAGAAAGAAGGTAGAACTGGCTGAGTCAGCAAAGAGGATGCATCTGGATGTGCTAGGAGTAAGTGATATTCGGGTAAGGGGAGATAAGGAGGAAGAGATAGGAGGAGATTATAAAGTGTACTTGACGGGTGTTAGAAAGGGAAGGGCAGAGTCTGGGGTACGGCTCTTTATCAGGAATACCATTGCACGCAACATAGTTTCGGTTAGGCACGTAAATGAGCGAATGATGTGGGTAGATTTGTCAGTGGGAGGAATTAGGACAAGAGTTGTGTCCGTGTATTCACCATGTGAGGATGCAGATGAGGATGAAGTTGACAAGTTTTATGAAGCATTGAGTGACATCGTGGTCAGGGGCAACAGCAAGGATAGAATAGTGCTAATGGGCGATTTCAATGCGAGAGTTGGGAATAGAACTGAAGGATACGAAAGGGTGATTGGTGAATGTGGGGAAGATATGGAAGCTAATGGGAATGGGAAGCGTTTGCTGGACTTCTGTGCTAGTATAGGTTTAGCTGTTACGAATACATTCTTCAAGCATAAGGCTATTCACCGCTACACATGGGAGGCTAGGGGTACCAGATCCATAATAGACTATGTCTTAACAGACTTTGAATTCAGGAAATCTTTTAGGAATGTACGAGTTTTTCGGGGATTTTTCGATGATACAGACCACTATCTGATCTGTAGTGAACTAAGTATCTCTAGGCCTAGGGTAGAGAAAGTGAAATCTGTCTGCAAACGAATAAGGGTAGAAAATCTCCAGGACGAGGAAATTAGACAGAAGTACATGGATATGATTAGTGAGAAGTTTCGAACAGTAGACAGTAAGCAGGTTCAGGATATAGAAAGTGAATGGGTGGCATACAGGGATGCTGTAGTAGAAACAGCAAGGGAATGCCTAGGAACAACTGTGTGTAAAGATGGGAAAAGGCGAACATCTTGGTGGAATGATGAAGTGAGAGCAGCCTGTAAACGTAAAAAGAAGGCTTATCAGAAATGGCTCCAAACAAGGGCCGAGGCAGACAGGGATTGGTACGTAGATGAAAGAAACAGAGCGAAACAAATAGTTGTTGAATCCAAAAAGAAGTCATGGGAAGATTTTAGTAATAACCTGGAAAGGCTAGGTCAAGCAGCAGGGAAACCTTTCTGGACAGTAATAAAGAATCTTAGGAAGGGAGGGAAAAAGGAAATGAACAGTGTTTTGAGTAATTCAGGTGAACTCATAATAGATCCCAGGGAATCACTGGAGAGGTGGAGGGAATATTTTGAACATCTTCTCAATGTAAAAGGAAATCATCATGGTGGTGTTGCAAACAGCCAAGCTCATGGGGAGGAGGAAAATGATGTTGGTGAAATTATGCTTGAGGAAGTGGAAAGGATAGTAAATAAACTCCATTGTCATAAGGCAGCAGGAATAGATGAAATTAGACCTGAAATGGTGAAGTATTGTGGGAAGGCAGGGATGAAATGGCTTCATAGAGTAGTAAAATTAGCGTGGAGTGTTGGTAAGATACCTTCAGATTGGACAAAAGCAGTAATTGCACCTATCTATAAGCAAGGGCACAGGAAGGATTGCAATAACTATCGAGGTATCTCATTGATTAGTATACCAGGCAAAGTATTCACTGGCATCTTGGAAGGGAGGGTGCGATCAGTCGTTGAGAGGAAGTTGGATAAAAACCAGTGTGGTTTCAGACCACAGAGAGGCTGTCAGGATCAGATTTTCAGTATGCGCCAGGTAATTGAATAATGCTACGAGTGGAATAGGAAGTTGTGTTTATGTTTCGTAGATCTAGAGAAAGCATATGACGGGGTACCGAGGGAAAAGATGTTCGCTATACTGGGGGGCTATGGAATTAAAGGTAGATTATTGAAATCAATCAAAGGCATTTATGTTGACAATTGGGCTTCAGTGAGAATTGATGGTAGAATGAGTTCTTGGTTCAGGGTACTTACAGGAGTTAGACAAGGCTGTAATCTTTCACCTTTGCTGTTTGTAGTTTACATGGATCATATGCTGAAAGGTATAAAATGGCAGGGAAGGATTCAGTTAGGTGGAAATGTAGTAAGCAGTTTGGCCTATGCTGACGACTTGGTCTTAATGGCAGACTGTGCCGAAAGCCTGCAGTCTAACATCTTGGAACTTGAAAATAGGTGCAATGAGTATGGTATGAAAATTAGCCTCTCGAAGACTAAATTGATGCCAGTAGGTAAGAAATTCAACAGAATTGAATGTCAGATTGGTGATACAAAGCTAGAACAGGTCGATAATTTCAAGTATTTAGGTTGTGTGTTTTCCCAGGATGGTAATATGGTAAGAGAGGTTGAATCAAGGTGTAGTAAAGCTAATGCAGTGAGCTCGCAGTTGCGATCAGCAGTGTTCTCTAAGAAGGAAGTCAGCTCCCAGACGAAACTATCTTTACATCGGTCTGTTTTCAGACCAACTTTGCTTTACGGGAGCGAAAGCTGGGTGGACTCAGGATATCTTATTCATAAGTTAGAAGTAACAGACATGAAAGTAGCAAGAATGATTGCTGGTACAAACAGGTGGGAACAATGGCAGGAGGGAACTCGGAATGAGGAGATAAAGGCTAATTTAGGAATGAACTCGATGGATGAAGTTGTACGCTTAAACCGGCTTCGGTGGTGGGGTCATGTGAGGCGAATGGAGGAGGATAGGTTACCTAGGAGAATAATGGACTCTGTTATGGAGGGTAAGAGAAGTAGAAGGAGACCAAGACGACGATGGTTAGACTCTGTTTCTAACGATTTAAAGATAAGAGGTATAGAACTAAATGAGGCCACAACACTAGTTGCAAATCGAGGATTGTGGCGACGTTTAGTAAATTCTCAGAGGCTTGCAGACTGAACGCTGAAAGGCATAACAGTCTATAATGATAATGATAATGTATGTATGTATGTATGTATGTATGTATGTATGTATGTATGTATGTATGTATGTATGTATGTATGTATGTATGTATGTATGTATGTATGTATGTATGTATGTATGTATGTATGTATGTATGTATGTATGTATGTGTTGAAGTAAATAGAGTTCATTCAGAAATAGTGAATATGTGAGAGATATTTTGTCATGTCTAAATATGCTAAATTTGGGGTCCCTGGGAGACCGAAAATGATCAACACTTGTCAGGTAGAAATGTTTTAAATGCAGTAGCTGTTCAGTTGATTAGATACTCAAATTTAACTTGAGGTAATTGACCTCACATCTCATGATTTTACACAGTGATGTCAAAATTAAGTTTGTAAATTTGACATAGCCATTTATTGACAAATTTCGTTATGAGTAACTTTGAAATGTCAGATGGAGACATTCAGCCATCAGAGATCAGTAAATAAATGTAAGATTGATCGAATTTTATTTTAGATGAGGTTGGTAAAGGGGATTATTTAATCCCAGGAATTATCGAATGTTCTGTGTTGTAGAATATGTGTAACCCAATTAATACTTAGTAAATGGTAATGAATAGTGTTGTTTTTAAGTGAACGATTACATTAACAGTATTCATGCTAGATTCAGACGAATTAGTTCATCGAGTTAAAGTTACAGGGACGATTGGTGTACGTCATTCATTTGTAAATAACGTGATTACATTGAGGATATTTGCATTTGATAAATTACATTTGAGTGTATTTAATTAATGAGATAAGTCATTTTAGCCATCGTTATCCAACTTTGAATTCATCTGGTATGTAATCACTCGTCTTTGTTTACGTTTGTGTTTGGTTTATCTGGCACTTACACTGGTCACATCACACACACTTAACTTAATTAATATTTTTGTATTTATGTATATAAAATGTTAATCACCATTTTTTCTCTTTTATAATAAATGATGTATATTTTTAAACCTCAGTGTGAGCCAATCGTTTAGTTATTTCAATAGTATAGTTAGCCTAGTAACCTTATATCCCTATCGCGAGAGCATCCCGACAGTCCAGTGAACGTTACCATCCCTGAGGAAGAGGGTCATCAACGGTGAGTATTTTTATTTCAGTGCAGCCGAGGCAGAACCCAGGATGAAGAAATCATCGACCAGGTCATCATCGAATGGGTGCAGTACAGACTGGGTTTATATGAGAGACCCTGTACAGTCCATTAGGCCGAATGCTCGGCTAATGTGATAAGTACAGTCAGTACTCGGCCTAGTAGCGAGCAAGTGATTAGGGCGAGACGTGCCCAAACCGCTCGGCCCACCACCTGCCCACTCACCTCGGCGCTTCACTCGGTCCGTGTAATCAGGCAAGTAATCATGTAGGAGTGTTCTTCTGTTGTCTGGCGATCTTTGATTCGATTTCTTCAGTAACCTGTAACATCACTTTTGCTGGAAAAGCAGCTCGCAAAACAGTGTCTACTTTTTTGAATTTTACGATTTATCGTTTCAAGCAAAAAATCAAACTCATGTAACCCCAATCTCATAAAAATCTACATTCTTTGAGATCGTCAGTTTCAAATTCCTTTATCAGGGATTCAGTTTCTTCTTTATTATCTTTTCTTAATAGCCAGGGTCTTGTCCATAATCGTTTTCTATTATTGCTAATTTCATCTTCGATTTCGTCTATGGCAGGTATGATAAATTTGCAATAGTGTTTAAAAACTCTCTTAATTTTCTTCATTTTCCTCCTTCGCGGAACCATATTACCCTACCCTTTCTCAATGCACTGACTCGTCCACTGTCTCTTCCTCATGTGATCACATCTGTTTCTCAATAAGTTACTACAGGGTAAGAAATCAGAAAGAAATGGTAGGGGAGGGGGAGGGAAGGATAGTAGGGTTTAACTTCTTGTGTTTATTTCAGGCAGTACCCGGCGGGGGAGGGGTATATAATTCCCCAGTAAGTAAAGTACCCCTCCCCCAGATCTTTTTGTTTGAATTCTGTTGTTATAAAAAGAATGATAAACAATGGAAGTTAATCCGTTTGAACACTCCTTAAGTGAATATTGTCTTATTGGCTACACCCTCAACAAGAAGTACAGGAGTGGTGTAAGCTCGAGCTACTTACAGGGATGACAAGGGAGAATGGTTTCAAGTAAGTTATATTATTACCCGGGTTTCAGATGGACTTATCAGAGTGAAAAATGAACAATAGTCTGTAGGTGGGGAGTTGCCACCGCTACGTTGCTTTACTGCTCAAGGTCTGGCAGTCATTCTATTGCAGTATTTCTACATTATGTGCATTATTGCTGATGTTTTTATAAAAATAGCACAGTAAAAACATTAATTTCTCTAATATATGTGTTCTACATTTTCGTTATTTTATAATGAAAGCCCCCCTCTCCCCTCACGGGCAATTTTAGTGGGGAGGAACCTTTGAGATGAAATCGTCGGTTGGGGGGGGGCTCCCTTTTCCCCCGCGATTTCCCGCCCTAAATTTTTCGGCCGTGTAACAAAGCGAGTGCCTCGGCCCACTACTTTTTAGGTGTAATTCGGGCTATAGTCCCAGTCAGTGTTCCTACTCTAATGGCTCAGGAAATGGCGGTGGATTGGATAGTCCTGGTCGCCTCAATATAAAGAGAGCTTCGACTGGGAATATGTCCGAGATGCTCATTCCTCCGTGGTTTTCTCATTTTCACACAAAGCTGTATCTTAATTAAGGCCACGGCCGCTTCCTTCCCACTCCTAGCTCTTACCTATCCCATCGTCGCCATAAGACCTATTTGTGCCAGTGCGTCGTAAATCTAATTGTACTTTCAGCTGTTATCCATGATGCACAAATTAAGAGCTGATTATACAGAATCCGCGTCTTACATCATAATTGTTGGTAGAAAACAAGTCAGAACAATGGCAGGACTGCGTTGAAAATGAAGATAAAGAAGTCTAATTTAGAAAAGAACTTGATGGGTGAAACTGCGCCTATGAAGAGTTTCGGTGTAGAGGTCACGTGAATATTAAGTTTAAAAGTTGAAGAAGGAGAGAGAGAGAGAGAGAGAGAGAGAGAGGCCTAAAGGACGATAATTTGACTCCGTTTCTAACAACGTAAAAAAAAACGAACCTTAAAGAACTAGGAGAAAAAAAAATTTCGACAGTCGAGCAAACTGAGATAGCCTATATTTTCACTGACGCTGAGATCAGAAAAACCTACGACTAGGAAGGATTTGCCAGACGTGAAAATAGGAAAACACATTTAATATATTTAAAGCTTTCGACTGTGAGGATAAAACCTACTAGTTTTCGAATGCAAATTTACATCTGTACGACGCGTAATACGTAATCAAATCACTTGGTCCCTATCATTTTTAATAGTTCTTGGGTCTGTAGAAGTGTTCGGCAACATTCGCAGGATGAGGTGCTCCACTGCTATCAATAAAGTACTAATAAATGAAAGTAAATTACCATGTGCATGTTGGAAAATTACGATGGATTAGAAGCTATACATTGCATAATAGCAGGGGTATTGGTTTACAGAATTACCATGCTTCTTTTGGTTGACCTTCCAGTTATTTGGGGTCAGCACTACATGTGAAGTGAACCCAATTTCACGCACGGTAACAGACGCTAACCCTTTGTGATTGTAGTTATCATCATTTTAAGGGAAAGTAAAACCAGGCAACCATGCCTCTTGACACTAATTACAAGTGTAAAATAAAGATTTGAAAAAACACTGGTAGTGTTGATTATTTTTAAGAAGAAGTGCAGTTGGGAAGCCATTCTATATTAACTGATATCAGACAAATAAAAATGAGAGTATTGGCAAAATAAAGGAAAGGGATGTCGAGGACAATGTAATACAACCTAAAGCTCGCAAACATTTTTTTTAAAAGTTGCTCTACGTCGCACCGACTCAGATAGGTCTTATGGCGACTAAGGAATAGGAAAGCGTAGGAGTGGGAAGGAAGCAGCCGTGGTTTTAATTAAGGTAGAGCCCCAACATTTGCCTGGTGTGAAAATGGGAAACCGTGGAAAACCATCTTCAGGACTGCCGACAGTGGGGTTCGAACGCACAATCTCCCGAATGCAAGCTCACAGCTGCGCGACCCTAACCACATGACCAACTAGCCCGGTAAACTTCGCAAACTTAAAGAGTAGGAAGGGAAGAAGAGTTCACTCAGGGAGGGTGCATAGGAATGAAAGAGAGGAGTCCGGCTCAAATAAATGGAAGCAACGTCACCCTAAGTTACTGTAAGGTCACCGTGACTACCAACCCATACTTACAAGAGGGGAGGGGTTTCCCTTCATTGGCCTCTTACGACAGCCAGAGTATACCGTGGTTGTATTGTACCCCTACTCACATAGGGTAAACCTCATGTAGAAGGTATTCAGCATTACCTGTTTCTATGTTGATTGGAAATTTGATTGTACATGGATTGGGATGTACATTAAAGGCGAACACAAACGCCCACCCCCCAAGCAGGATGAATTGACGCAGCACGTATTCCCAGTCGGGAATCGAACCCAGAACTTTCTAAACCGTAGGCAAGTTTACTGACAATTCAGCCAAGGAACTAGAAAACAGAATAGCTCTGCTACTATGGGGAAAATATTTATAGTGCGGTGAATATTCTATTCAACTATAATTTTTTAAACATCTTTTTATTACGCAGATTTGAAGCTGGAATATGAATGAGGAACAGACAGGCGTAGTGGAACTCCCTTTGAGTTAGCTTGTACTCTAAACAAGCATTTCCTTCTATGGCTTCCAGTCAGTTTATCTCGTCAGGCAGACTCTGTGTAATTAATGATTATTTTCATTTACAGATTTGAGTGCAGCCGGAGTACCAGTGCACTGTCATCAGTGGCCGTATAACGTAATTTATGTCGCTACTCATACAAGCACATTCAGTGGAACGGTTATAGTGTCACCGTTAGAAGAAAATCACTTGCCGTCTCTTATAGAAGAAGATGCCGGCTTCATTTAGTGCAGATGAAGACACAATATCCGACAAAAAGAAACCTAGGTAAACATAATTTTCTCGGCAATTAAGGAAATGAACGCTGTCGTTTTACTGTCGAGGTCACATGGGTATGTGTGTGAACGATCGTTAAGTCTCAGCCATTACTGGAAAAATATCGTCACAAAACACGTTCATATCTGTGCCAAATGAGCAAATTAGAGCTAATTAATCTGAGACATGATTAACCGTTGGCAAAAAGGATATTCCTGAAAGTGCGTGAAAGAATGTTTATTGTAAGATTCGAATTTGTTGAATTAAACTTCTGGAAGAATACTTTTTTTTTTGCTAGTTGCTTTACGTCGCACCGACACAGATAGATCTTATGGCGACGATGGGACAGGAAAGGGCTAGGAGTGGGAAGGAAGCGGCCGTGGCCTTAATTAAGGTACAGCTCCAGCATTTGCCTGGTGTGAAAATGGGAAACCACGGAAAACCATTTTCAGGGCTGCCGACAGTGGGATTCGAACCTACTGTCTCCCGAATAGTGGATACTGGCCGCACTTAAGCGACTGCAGCTATCGAGCTCGGTCTGGAAGAATAAAGGCTCACATGACCTTATGCCAGATCTCCAGCCGTCGCCGTGGTTTGGAGGTTTGTATAAGAGTGGCCACATAGCTATGAACGACTTGTTACGATGGAAGCTATGCTCTTTTTTTTTTCTTGCTAGTGGCTTTACGTCGCACCGACAGAGATAGGTCTTATGGCGACGATGGGATATGAAAGGCCTAGGAGTGGAAAGGAAGCGACCGTGGCCTTAATTAAGGTACAGCCCGAGCATTTGCCTGGCGTGAAAGTGGGAAAGCACGGAAAACCATCATTAGGGCTGCCGACAGTGGGATTCGAACCCACTATCTCCCGGATGCAAGCTCACAGTCGCGCGCCCTTGACCGCATGGCCAATTCGCCAGGTGAAGCTATGCTTTACAGTGCCGACTTAGTTAATTATATATTTTTTTCAGTCTGTCGAAGACTGCGCTCACAAAAACCGCTGTGTGAAATGTTCCGGGATATTTGTGGATCGCAGAGGTGAAAGAAGGTGCCGGGGGGAATGGGTCTAACTACAAAGTCAAGAATTGAATTTAAAACTTAAAATGAAGGTTATATTTTCAAAACTTCACACATGACAAGCTTTTATGACAATATGGCAGGTACAAGTAGCGATCATTGAACAATATTTTAACAAATTCCAAGATTCAGAACCTTAACACCTTGGGCTTTAAGCCCCTAACTCTACCTTTCCTGAGCTACAAGCTCAAAATTACAAAGAGCACAAATTTTACTCAAGGGTAGAAAACCCCCTAATTCATGGAGCGCTTGCTCCCATAATACAATATCTAGCCTTCCAGAGGCACTCGATACAATCACAAAATTTAAAAAGAGCTAACAGGCTCTCAGTTTTCCAAGCCTACTCAGGGCAACATTGCATGAAAATATAAAAATCTCTGGCCTTACAAGGCACTGTTTACAAATAGAAATCATATTACACAGAGGTAGCTAGTACCCAACCTACAGGGCCTTGGTGAAAAAGGACAGGTTAAATAAACGGCCCGAGTACAATTTGAATGGAGTCGAAGACTGGGCTCCAAAAAAAAACTTTTAAAACCAATAGGGCGCTTGGCCGACGAAACAGGGGCTATTCCCAAACTACTGAGGTAGCATGAATGGAAATTAATACATAGCAGAAACAAAACGTGGCACCTAAAACCAAGATGAAGGGGAGCTCGAGAGGGTACATCACTCTCTATCCCTGATTTACAGTTGAAGATTTTATGAAGTTATTACATTAGCCGGCAGAAGGTTACATATTTAGAAGAGAAGGTTACATAATTGATGATTCGGACCTTTCCGTCGGGTTAAACTGCGGAGCTAGCAAGAAAGAAAGAAAGATAATAATAATAATGTTATTTGTTTTACGTCCCACTAACTACTTTTTTAAGGTCTTCGGAGACGCCGAGGTGCCGGAATTTAGTCCCGCAGGAGTTCTTTTACGTGCCAGTAAATCTACCGACACGGGGCTGTCGTATTTGAGCACCTTCAAATACCACCGGACTGAGCCAGGATCGAACCTGCTAAGTTGGGATTAGAAGGCCAGCGCCTTAACCGTCTGAGCCACTCAGCGCGGCAAGAAAGAAAGAAAGAAAGAAAGAAAGAAAGAAAGATGTTATGTGGCCATTACGTGGCAGAAGCTCTAGCGGCTGACGAAGAGGCCTCCCGCCTCCTGCCTGACACACACACTCAGAAAGATAATGATCAACTGGCCAAGAAACGTGAAAGTTCGCAGTTTATAAACCCTCGGGGAAAGTTCGAGACCATTCAAGATTAAACTAGCCACACCCTCACAATTTTATTGGTTAATTAAAAAAGTTACACTCAAAATCGAAGAAGAAGAAGAAGAAGAAGAAGAAGAAGGAGAAGACTGTGATTGGTAGGAAATTAATTACAGAAATTATTGATTGGTTGGATTCAAAACTGGCGGAAAGAAAAGATAAATATTGCCAACCCAAAAATAAATGAACATCAATTAGTAAAAAAAAAAATATGAATACAAAACTTCTTTAAATAAAAAGTTCTTTCACTTCGCACCAGGGTGCATGATCGTAGTTTTTAGTAGTGACCTCTATGGAAGAATGTCCAAACTTCTTGATGAATGGCAAACAAAACAAGTAGAAATACAGTCAGTTCAGGAAACTTCACAATAACAAAATTACATCATATTTTAGAGGTGACATCTTCTGAGTAAATTTATAAGTTGGTGCAGGTTCAGTTTCACTGTTTCACCAGTAGAGGAGTTCTTTTAGGCGCTAGATTTGAATGCGCGGCGTTGGATGCACCTCCCGGTACATGAAATATTTCAGTTTAGAACTGTGGCCGGTAAAGTTCTGTGGGAGTATATTCAAAGAATTCTCGCTCTTGATGATATACAGGGGGGTCGGAAACAACGTGAACCGGATATATGAGCGTTATAGGGTTTGTCGCCCAGTCTGGAAAGGCTCCGACTACCCTGTATATCATCAAGGGCGAGAATTCTTTGAATATACTCGCACAGAACTTTACCCGCCACAGTTCTAAACTGAAATATTTCACATAGCGGTTTTTGCAGGCGCAGTCTTCGACAGGCTGAAAAAAAGGAAATATAATTAACTAAGTCGACACTGTAAAGCATAGCTTCACCGGGCGAGTTGGCCGTGCGGTCAAAGGCACGCGGCTGACCACACACCACCTCGTAATCTGTAAGCCTTCGGGCTGAGCAGCGGTCGCTTGGTAGGCCATGGCCATTCGGTGCTGTTACGCCAGGGGGTATGGTTTTTTGTTTATAGGGCTTGTATTGATAAAAAAATTGAACAAATATTTCTACATCCCGCGTCGTTGTTTTGTGACTATAGGAAAACGTTTCTGAACCCATGAGTTCAAGAAATGTGCATCAGTGGTAGTTTTATTTTATTTTAATATATTTTTTACAACTAGCTGTAGTACCCGGCGTTGCCCGGATAGTTTCTGAATATTTACCTTTAAGATTTGCATTACCAGTTAGTTATGTGTGATGTGAATTTTTATAGAATTCCTTTTTGACTTGCAGATTGATATGTTATGATCTATTATGTAGTTTTAAAATTATTTAGATGTGTTTGATTTCAAGTTTTAGATTATTTAGTTTTCGAGTAAAACTTCGTCCTTATGGAAGCTCGAATCGACTGGGAAGTATTTGATCCTGTCAAAAATTAATAAGTGATAACTATATGTATTTAGCCGTCGCACTATAGATACGATGTACAGGATTTCAACTGTCAATGAGACTGTCCCCCTCCCGCCCTCCACCACTAAGAGATATAAAATCTGGATTGTCACCATTCATCTCAGTGACCCAAAAATAGATTCGACACTGTTTTCTATTATTTTTATATCTCACTCCCCCTCACCCACACCCCAAAGAGGGCTGAACATGAATTTTAAAAAATTCGGAGTGTCACTAATTATTTCAGCTACCACGAAAACTATGGATTCGATAATATTCTAGATTATTTTTATACCACCCCCCTCGCCCCCTGCCCATAATGGTGCTAGGGGTGGCTTACCCTCACGCGGTTTGTCTCCTGATACTAATTGATAAGTGTACCAAGTTTGGTGAAATTGCTCCAGTCGTTTAGGAGGAGATGTGTCATTTACACACCCACACACCCACGCACACACATACATAAATTTTTATATATAGTAAGAAGAAGATAATATTTTTATATGTAGTTTTTCGATTAATTTTATATCTCACCCCCTTCGCTCCCCACTTGGACTTGCAAAAAATCCAGAGTAATACTATTCATCTCAGAGACCCTGAAATCTATGGATTCGAAACTGTTTATAATTATTTCTATATCTCACCCCCCTTTGCTCCCCACCTAAAAGGGGGCTGGACTTAAACAATTCTAGAGTATTACTTTTCAACTCAGCGACCCCGAAAACTATGAATTCGACATTATTCTCGATTATTATTGTAACGAACACCCCCCCCCCTGACCCTCGCGCTTAAGGGCGCTAGGGATGGCTTACCCCCACAGTGATCGTCTCCCGATAGTAAGTAATACGTGTACCAAGTTTGGTTGAAATTGCTCCAGTGGTTTAGGAGGAGATGTGTCATTTACACACACACTTCCATTTCTATATATAGTAAGATTTTTATACTCGTACATCACCCCTTTTCCATCCCCGCCCAAAGGAGTCCTTTGAGTGCCTTACACAACAGTATATTTTTTCCAGATATTAAGTCTTATTTGTACCAATTTTGGTTGGCAGTTATGCGCAAACGTACATGCATAATCTCACTGCTCTAGAATCCTGGAGCTGACGTTGCCATGGTTACGGCAGTTCATTTCTTTATCCGATTCCTAGAGCAGGGGTAGTGTGGTGCCAATATCTCCGTAACGGTTGGTTTTAGGGCCTTAAAACATGGTTTTCGGGCCCGTAGGGCTCACAGAGTTTTGTTCTTTGCGTCAAAAGGATTAAATTGAGCTTTGTCTCGTCCTTATACGACAAATTCGATATTTTGCCTATTATAGTATAAGAGAAAAACGGCTTTACTATAAAACCCCCGTCTCTTCAAAGATTTGAAAATGATATGCATATCGAAACCTTCCCCGGGGTGAGTATACTCTAAATATGAAGTTTGGTTGAGATCTATCCAGCCGTTTCGACGTGATGGTGGAACAAACAAACAGACAAACAGACAAACAGACACGAACAACTTTATTTATAAGATTTGCTTTACGTCGCACCGACACAGATAGGTGTATCCAGTGTTATACATTTCTGTGGTGGTTGGTAGTTCAGTGTGTTGTGTGTAAAGGAAAGGGTATGTTCTGCAACAAATACAAACATTCAGTTCCAGAGATAGACGATTCAGCCGGAAATCGAACCTGGGACCATCTGAACGGAAGGCTGTGAGCTGATTAATCAGCCTAGGAGCAGCAGACAAGCCTTGTTTACATCCGAAACAGTAGTGCTATCTGGTGGAGATCAGTGGCTGCAGAAGAGGTAGAACTCACATCTGCAATCAGACAAGGTAGTTTACAGCAGAGATAAAGCTAGAGGGAAATATGTAGTAATATCAAGATGGGGTACAGACACAAATGCATCCGACTACATTCTTTAAACGTTTCTTTTGTGGCTTTCACGTATATTTCTATGAGATCTTTATGTTCGAAGAGTGCATTCATTACTCAGTTGTTTCAAACTTACATTCTAAAATCAACGTAAATGCTAGGATACAAAATTAGGCCTCAGATAGAGAGAAGTCTTTAAAAACCAGGTTAGACTTGGTTCGAATTCAAACGAAAAAGACAGCGTACTGTATTACTATGTTGCTGTCGATAGTAATAAGATTCTAAAGGAATTACTGAAGGGATAGACTTAACACAGACTGAACATAAACAGATTCGGCCGGATCTTTCATACTCAGTTGTAGTATGCAAAATTCTGCTTCACAGAAACGTTTGGTAGTTTGCTGGTACAGTAGGGTGTAAGACTATTTTTAACCTATGAGTTTTATATTCGGTCATGCTGGGTTTTAGTTTTAGAATTGTTTAATTCAACGTGAGTGTTGGAATGAAAATATGTGCTATATCTATCGTAACCTTTCTGAAGCTTAATCGGAGTTAGTTAAATAATAGTAATAGTGAAATGAAATGGCGTATGGCTTTTAGTGCCGGGAGTGTCCGAGAACAAGTTCGGCTCGCCAAATGCAGGTATTTTGATTTGACACCTATAGGCGACCTGCGCGTCGTGATGAGGATGAAATGAATATGAAGACGACACATGCACCCAGCTCCCGTGCCAGCGAAATTAACCAATGATGGTAAAACTTCCCGACCCTGCCGGTAATCGACCCCCGGGACCCCTGTGACCAAAGGCCAGCACGCTAACCATTTAGCCATGGAGCCGGACATAGTAATAATAAATCCTGGTACAGGTCTTTTGAATTGACGCCTGATAGGCGACTTGAGCGTCTGTGAGAATGGGGCCCTGCCTGCAATGAATTCTAATGCTCAAAACGGCACACACACCCAACCCCCGAACCATCAGAATTGACCCGGCCGGCAATCGAACCCTCGACCCCTTGGACCAAAGGCCAGGACGCTAATCATTTAGCCATAGAGCCGGACAATAATTCGGTTCTCGTCCTGAGGTGGTGCGACTTTATTATGGCATACCCCAAACGGAGGTGAGTTGCATGTACCATTTCAACCACACACCGGCCCTCTTGCTATTCTTAAATTTCTGACAGTAACGGCAATCGAACCCGGGCCCCGTGATAATATTACTAACCGTTATGTTACGGAGGTGAACATTTAGACCATTATGCATCAAGAGAGGAGGTAAAAGAACGTGGTTTCCCTTTATATGGTCTTTGGTCTGAAGACGGAGAACTGAACACCAGAGAGGAGTAAATGTACAATCACCAGACCGCACTGTGCGGCTCCATGGCTAAGTGGCTAGCGTGCTGGCCTTTGGTAACAGGGGTCTCGGCTTCGATTCCCGGCAGGGTCGGGAATTTTAACCATAATTGGTTAATTCTCCTGACTCGGGGACTGGGTGTATGTGCCGTCTTCATCATTTTATCCTCATCACGACGTGCAGGTCGCCTTCGGGTGTCAAATCAAAGACCTGCACCAGGCCCCTCCGGAGTCCACACGCCAAAAAAAAAAACACACACAGACCGCACTAAGATATTTTTTCAAAACATTTTTACAATTATTAAGGTAGTCAGTACGCAGTTTTAACACTCAGATGACTAATTTTTACTATTCCTTATATCTTCCAATCATGATCAGTGGTAAGGTTGCACAACGTAAACTATCTCGTACATAATATACAGTAGCATGCAAATGAGTGATTTGAAAGTATGTTCTTACAGAACAAAGCATGCCACTCTATCATTAATGGACTACATTTTTTCAGTTATTTACTATTTAAAAATATACCACGTGCTCTACAGAAAAAGTACTTAAAAGTTATTTTATTCTATGACTGTTCAACTACACTAAAGATTGTCATTTCGTAAGCCCGGCCGACCGTGAATAATCTACCCTTTACGCCATGAATAGCCGGTTTCTGTGAAAGCAAAGTTTATTGGAGGAAGTGGAATGTGAGCCCCGAACAGTAGACTATCAGCTTCATAGTTCCCTTGTTATTTTGTAGCTGTAAAATTAGTCTATTTTGCAACAAGTAAAAATTATTGTTCCGATTACCACATTTATCTATTATGTGCCAGTTCTATGTCATTCACAGAGACTAGAAAATATACATAGTTATGCCTCTGTATTTCCCTACAGAAAGTCGGATCAGTCACTGAATAGGCTCTTCTCTAACACTTTCTCAGAATGTGTTCGAGGCATCACAGTCACATTGGGGTTTGGATCTTAATACTTTGAACGGAGCTACAGCGAAGACTCCATGGCCACAACGGATCTTTATTAACAAGGGACCGAGTTCTTTTTGTCAGGTCAGATATCGAATATAAATAAAGCAAAGACCAGACATGTTGCTCTGTTCTTGAGGTCCATCCATTGGGCGTTGGTGTTGAAATTACTTTCCGACAGCTCTGTACAGGGGTGACGAAATGTAAGTCGTTTCCTTTGGAGATATGAAATACTGGAATGAATGGGAAAGTCAAGATTGTTGTTTACCTTTGAGTATTTTCTCAACAGTGCTTGTGTTCTACGAAGTGGTGAACGCATTAGGTTTCTTAGTCAAGACAGAAAGCCAGTGAGTGAGTTGGAATTGATCTCACTGCGCCTGAAATGGTGTGCAAATCTTGGGGGGGAAAAGGCGACAGGTTGAGTCGGGATGCGGCCGCAGGTTTTTCAAACGTGAATACATCATGTGATTGGATAAAGTTCAAATAACTATTGTAGTTTCTATCAATTGTGTATAATTTTTATATCACAATATTAGGTTTGTTCCAGCTTTAATGTATTTGTACTCCATGACTTGAAACACCATGTATTGGATTTTATTTTTCCAATACACCGGGCGAATTGGCCGTGCGGTTAGGAGCGCGCAGCTGTGAGCTCGCATCCGGGAGGTAGTGGGTTTGAACCCCACTATCGGCAGCCCTGAAGGTGGATTTCCGTGTTTTCCCATTTTCACACCAGGCAAATGCTGGGGCTGTACCTTAATTAAGGCCACGTCTGCTTCCTTCCTATTCCTAGGCCTTTCTTGCCCCATCGTCGCCATAAGACCTATCTGTGTCGGTGCGACGTAAAGCAAATAGCAAAAAAAAAAAAAAAAGTTTTTTCCAATAAAAACCGAAAGAGAAAATCCGTCTGATAGATGAACATTTTATTGTTTTAACTCAAACCTCACACCGAAACAACAGATAAAAGAATGTTCAAATGAGCTGATTAGGAGGCAGATCATTTTGATTCCCTAATAGAGGCAGCTATCAGGTGGATTATCTCTTTTTACAATAAAAAAGAAAGAGAATAGAAGTTTTCGAAATGTGGCGTTACAGAAAAATGCTGAAGGTTAGATAGGTAGATCGAATCACGAATGAAGAGAAACTGAATCGAATTGGTGAGAGGAGACCGATTTGGCTAAATTTAACGAGAAGATGAGATAGAAAGATAGGACACATCTTAAGATATCCAGGACTTGTTCACTTGGTTTTTGAGAGAAGTGTAGGGTGTAAGAACTGTAGGGGTAGACCAAGGTATGAATATGACAAGCAGATTAGAGCAGATGTAAGATGCAGTAGTTACGTAAAAATGAAAATGTTAGCACAGGGTAGGATGGCATGGAGAGCTGCATCGAACCATTCTATGGACTGATGACTCAAACAACAATAATAAATGAGAGAAATACCGTGGTTTTATCTTACGACTATCCTTTCCTCATCTCGAACATGGGCGCACAAGAAATGCACGACTCTATAAAGACACGTTGCAGAAACTGAGGCGCGCTATAAAGTCAGAACACCCAGGCATGGCATGGTGTGGCAGTATCCTTATGACAAAGCCTGCCTAGCCAAACTTCCAACCCTGTGAGGAATACGCTTCAGATATTTGAGTGGAAAACTCTTCTACAACCTCTATATAGCTCATATGTTTCCCATACGGTTTTCACATCTTTTGAAAACTGAAGAAAGACGTTCGTGGTTATCGGTTTGCATCGAACGTCGACGTGTGTGACTAGGTATAGATGCGGTTCCGTCGACAGTCCGCCAGCTTTTTCAACAATGGAACTGATCGCCTAATCACCCAGTGGGATAAATGTCTTGACAGTTCTGGTGATTAATTTTGATGTACGAAATTGTCTTCTATGCATGGTGTATCTAAATTATATCGACAAAAAGAAATCAGGGATGTTCTTCGTGTTATGTAAAGAATGATGGCGTAATCAGATTGGCGAAGGAAATTTTTCCTTCCGGGGGGGGGGGGGGGCGCAGTTCAATTCAACACACTCGCCGTATTTGCTGTGCCAGAGCGCAAACCGCTGCCCGCTGCTTTGCTTCAGGGAAGCACAAGTTTCTCGATCGTTTAGCCCAGTCCATTCCCTGACCCAGTAGGCTGTTCTGTCCATATTGGCTACTAAGTTTGAGGTATAAATTGGTGAGAATGGCCCCATTTTGGCAGCCAACGAAGAAATGGCGGAGTTGCACCTAGCCTATGGCGCAGCAAATTGCAACGGGAGAGAAGCTGCACTGATTTATGACGTCCGAAACCCTAGTCGCCACCAACTTCATCATTCAAACTTCGTGTCCATTGGCCCTCTGAATTCAAGTTGGCGTATTTGATTCTGGCTCAGACCGACATTATTTTAAAGTGTTCAGATACACCAGCCTTATGTCGACAGATTTACTGGCTCGTAAGAGAATTCCGACGGGACAACATTCTGGTACTTCAGCGTCACAGAAAACCCGTAAAAGAGAACGGGGTGTAAAACCAATATCATTATTGTTATCTTATCTGGCCACTTTTGTCCGCAAGAATTAATCTGGAATTAATTCATTGTGTAGACTGAGTGACCCTCGGGTTCATGTGCCTCTTCAAAGATGAGAATTCGTTCTCGAATTTCTAATGGGAAATCGGACCCACGTCCTTCCAAGTGAACTGAGAAAGCCTTTATCTCGTGCTTACGCAGGCCATGCCAGCCATGAACACCATCTATCTGTAACATACATAAGTTAGACTGTAATTTGGCTCTTACGATGTTAACTCCAGTAATCTTGCATGCTACGGAGGATAAACACAGGGAGTAGGAGTAGCCAATTTTGCCATAGCCACTTAGTGCTAGAAATCATGCTGTTGTGAGCCCAGTCGTACCGTACGTAGAGGAGCATCTAGCAAACCTTATTTCATCATTAGTACTTCTAAATCTCATATTTTATCCCGTATTGGCTCAACACAACTAAGGTTAAGTTATAAGTAGGTTCCCACCTTCCAATACTTATCAATTTCTATATAATAGTTTTATTAATTACATAATATAAACCAGCATAATCTCTAGGAGATGTTTGGTTCCGATTATGGAACATCTTCAGCTAAAAGATTTGACAAAATGGCACGAATCTTTTAGCTATTGTATCATCATAACTATCAATGTGTTTTCATTGTCTTGCAATTTTGTCAAATCTTTTAGCTGAAGATGTTCCATAATCGGAACGAAACATGTCCTAGAGATTAAGCTGGTTTATATTATGCAATTAATAAAACTATTATATGGAAATTGATAAGTATTGGAAGGTGGGAACCTACTTATAACTTAACCTTAGTCATCAGTACTTGTCTGAGCTTAGTCCTATACCCCACTTATTATATCTAGATCAGGAAAAGCTTCAGAGAATGGGTTAGCAGGTTAAATCTTTATAAAGAGGGCGGTAATTTCTGCGCTTATTTGAAGATTTTTTAGTTTTAAAAAATTGTGCGAACGTCGTTCTAACTCATTAGCCTAATTTTAGAATATTTTTTACGTCGCACCGACACAAATAGGTCTTATGGCGACGATGGGATAGGAAAGGACTAGGCCTACGTGTGGAAAGGAAGCGGCCGTGGCTTTTATTAAGGTACAGCTCTAACGTTTGCTCGGTGTGAAAATGGGAAACCGCCGGGGAATGGCTCAGATGGTAGAGGTGCTGGCCTTCTGACCCCAACTTGGCAGGTTCGATCCTGGCTCAGTCCGGTGGTATTTGATGATGCTGAAATACGTCAGCCTCGTGTCGGCAGAATTACTGGCAGGTAAAATAAATACTGAGGGACAAAATTCCGGCACCTCGGCGTCTTCGAAAACCGTAAAAGTAGTTAATGAGTCTTAAAAACAATAATATTATTGTAAATTGGGAAACCACAGAGAGCCATCTTCAGGGCTGCCGACAGTGTGATTCAAACCGACTATCTCCCGAACACAAGCTCATAGCTGCGTGCCCCTAACCACACGGCCAACTCGCTCGGTATTATTATTATTATTATTATTATTATTATTATTGTCCGACTCGTTGGCTGAATGGTCAGCGTACTGGCCTTCGGTTCAGAGGGTCCCGGGTTCGATTCCCGGCCGGGTCGGGGATTTTAACCTTAATTGGTTAATTCCAATGGCCCGGGGGCTGGGTGTTTGTGCTGTCCCCAACATCCCTGTAACTCACACACCACACAAAACACTATCCTCCACCACAATAACACGCAGTTAACTACAAATGGCAGATGCCGCCCACCCTCATCGGAGGGTCTGCCTTACAAGGGCTGCACTCGGCTAGAAATAGCCACACGAAATTATTATTATTATTATTATTATTATTATTATTATTATTATTATTATTATTATTATTATTATTATTATTATTATTATTATACCGGGAGGTACACCCCAACGCCGCGCATTTAAATCTAGCATCTAAATGAACTCCTCTATTGGAAAACAGTGAAACTGAAACTACACCAACGTAGAACTTTACTCAGAAGATGTCACCACTAAAATATGATGTAATTTTGTTATTGTGCAGTTTCCTAACCTGTGTGAATTTCTACTTGTTTTGTTTGCCATTCATCAAGAACTTTGGACATTCTCCCACAGATATCACTACTAAAAACTATGATCATGCACCTTGGTGCGAGGTATAAGAAATAATTCAAAGAAGTTATGTATTCATAAGTTTTTTTTTACTGATTGATGTTCATTTATTTTTGGGTTGGCAATATTTCCTTTTTATTTTCCGCCAGTTTTGAATCTAACCAATCCCTAATTTCTGTAATTAATTTTCTACCAATCACGGTCTTCTTCTTCTTTTTCTTCTTCGATTTTGAGAGTAACTTTTAAATTTACCAATAAACGTGAGAGGGTGTAGTTAGTTTAATCTTGAATTATCTCGAACTTTCCCCGAGGGTTTATAAACTGCGGATTTTCTCGTTTCTTGGCCAATTGATCGTCATTTTACTAAGTGTGTGTGTCAAAGCAGGAGGCGGGCGGCCTCTTTCATCGGGAAGCAGTACATCGACAAGGTAATGGCCACATAACATATTTATTTCTTGCTAGCTCCGCTAGCCTGAGGGAAAGGTCCGAATCATTAACTATGTAACCTAGTTTTCCTAAAAATGTAACTTTCTGTCGGCTAATGTAAAAACTTCATAAAACCTTTAACTGTAAATCGGCGATAGAGAGTGATGTACCCTCTCGATCTCCCCTTCATATTGGTTTGAGGTGACTACGTTTTGTAACTGGTTTTCTTCCTTTCTGTAATGTTTTAATTTATTCTTATACGAGTCACCTCCATAGTTTGGGAATAGCCCCTGTTTCATCGGCGTAGTGCCCTTTAGGTTTTAAGTGTTCGTATCTAGGAGTGCAAGTATTCGCCTCCATTCATTTTGTGTTCGGGCCATTTATTTAGCCGTTATTCTTGTTCCATGAAGGCCCAGTAGGTTGGGTATAAAATACCCCTGTATAATCCAGAAATTGTAGGTTGATGTTGCCTTGAATAGGCTTGGAAATCTAAGAGCCTGTTAGCTCTTTTTCAAAGTAAGATTACTGTATGCCTCTTGAAGGCTAGATGTTGTAATTTTAGGAGCAAGTGCTCTTTGAATTAGGGGATTTCTTCCCTTGTATAAATTTGTGCTCTTTTGTAAATTTGAGCTAGGAGCTCAGGAAAAGTAAAGTGAGGGCTTGAAGCCCACGATCTGTTAATACCACTAATCTTGTCTTTACTAGACTTGCTTAATGTAAAAATTGTTAAATTTTGAGTTCTGAAAATATAACCTTCAGTTTATGTTTTAAATTCAATTCTTGACATTGTAGTTAGACGCATTCACCCCGGCACCTTCTTTCACCTCTGCGTTCCACGGGATACTCCGGAACAATTATGTTTATTATTATTATTACTATTATTATTATTATTATTAATATTATTATTATTATTATTCTTTCGTTTCGGCCAGCTATGGACCACGGCATTTCAACCGTTTTTTGTCTTGACCTTTAACACTCGCCCAGTACTCCCGCATCCTTCTTCGATGAGCTTCCTTCCATTCTTCGGCGGACGTCTTGCCTGTCTTCATTCTAGGTTTTGTTCGAAAACTCTGTAGACGAAGAAAGACAAGTAACGTCGGCAAGGAAATTAAGTAATTAATTACTTAATTAGTTAACAATAATGCCATATGCCTGCTCTATAACCGATATTTTAAATGAAGCAGCTAAAAGACGACGTTTCGATGTTCATGGGACACAGTTTGACAACCATGTTTGTAGGAAATGCAGAGTACTATACACAGGTGAGCAATTGAATGAGGGATAGCTGTGTTTTGCCGGAAGGGCGCTGTCGTATTCCAGGTGAATATAATGGCACGGGGACCGTTCACGTGTGATGAAATAGGACCCCTGGTACATTTGCAAATGTCCCTCATCAGCGAACGATACAGCAACCTCTTGTCCACTCATTTGTTCACCTTCAGTACCCTGCAGGAGACCTGTACCTCTAGCAATACTCTGCTCTAACCCATCGCCTCCGGACTGTGGCTGATTGGTCCGATGAACAGCCACGGAAGTGAGGATGCTTGCCTGGTCCCCAAAGTCACCCGATCCAGTCCTATTGAACACATTTGGGATGCTATCGAGAGGAATGTGCGCACCCTCGGCTCTGCTACGACCAGCGTTATAGGACGCTGAGCAGTGGTCCCGGATCAGTATGGTTCCCAAAGTTTTTGGTGTCTTGTAGAGTCCAATGCCACGCAGCATCGCTGTCGACTTCAGGGCAAAAGGAGGTGCTAAAAGCAACTAGATGGTAGCTCTAATTCAATTGCTCATCGGTGTAGAATTACATTAGCAATAGAGAGGCAATGAAACTGAAAACAGAAATGTTTAATTTCCTGCTTCGGTTGATATTATCAGGAACTGAGAAGCTCGCTGGTTTGTGGCTTGAAAACAATCACGACGGCGTGTACCACCACCACTATTACCGAAGCAGGGCAAGGGTTGGCGAGTTCGATTCCGTCTCAGTCCATTGATATTTGAAGTTACTCAAATACTATACAGTAATCTGTAGGTAAAATAACTGCTGCAGGACAACATTTCTGCAAACCGTAAAGATAGTCAGTGGGAAGTAAAACCAAGAACATTTTCTCAAAAAAATAAATTTCCAAGTGGTTGTCACGGAGATTTGATGTTGGCGGTATTGACGGTGGTTGTGATTGTGTTTAAACAAAAACACACAAGATAGCATTAATTGTAGGATGAAGAGGGATATTTCCGAGCCTTCGAGAGGTGAAAGATAAGGGCCACCAAATGTTGAAAATGAGAGATTCCGTAGACCTTGAAAACTTCGAGACTCAGAGAAGAGAACAGGGTTGACTATGTGAGGTTGAACAGAAAAGTTAAACGTACGAAGAACTTGGCTTAAGAAGGTTGAATCGATATGAAAATCAGCCGGAGCCCTATGATTGGCATATACGTCTGATGACCTCAATAGTTAATGACAATGCTGTGTTACAGGGTATGGGGGATTGTGTTTGTCATGGAGCTGGGAATTTTAATTCCTACTCTGCCGATGATAAGTGAACTTAAGAGGGATAATAAAACATGAGGCACGGTGATGCTACAAATCCAGCTGTACTTTAAGAGTCGCATTAGGCAGCACTTCTAACTGCTAATGCACCGTATTGTGTGACTTCCGACACAAGACAGTTCCTCCCTCCTCTTCCACACAGTCCATGGCGCACAGACAGATGGCAAAACACAATTGTAGTTCACTATTGTCTGTCAGGTATGAGATGGTTGGTCTTGTCTGATGCCATTACTTTTGAAGTTCCTTTTGTACGCCCACATTAGCTACGCTTTTATTGCTGCCATTGTTATGGAAGATGTTCGCTTCTCGACTTACCAAATGTAATCATGAAGACATTTCAATGAACTTTTATAGCTTAAGGAGAATTTGGTAAAGTCATAACTTCTGTTTTAACTCAATACGAGTTGAATGTCCTGTATGAAAATACTAATAGTTCTAGTATTTTTTTACAGAAGGACGAAAAATAATGATGGGTTAGGAGGTAATATCTCTTAAATAAGATGGCATATAAGGAATTGTAGGGAAAAGGTTTATTGTATTAAGTTAAATATGAACAAGAAGTGTTCATCTGCCGTTGTCAATGACAAATCTAATCTTAAACGGAATTTTGTATTGACTGCTATTAACATTGGGTCTTCCAGTCGATTAAGAGGGGACATTATTGAAATGTAAGTTTTTCTTGTAATTTTGGTCCTATTTACACGATATTTCAGATGTTGATTAATAAGGTTCTACAAAAGTACATTAAGTTTTGCCTAAATAGAACGATAATTTTCGAAATTACAGCATTTAAAGCAGACTAACAGGGCTCTGTTGGAGTCACGGACGCAAAAGTTTTACGTAATAAACGTACCGCGTGTTAGGAACTGTCGAAATATAGCATCTAGTCAGGGGATGACATTTTATTGTTGATATTTCATTTATTTTTCTAAACAAATTTGAGCCAATAGTGATGGTGCTGGTAATTATTTTTTTAAGAGGAAGTAGAACTGGGCAACCATTCCATATGGAACACTAATCAGAGAGAAAAAATGGAACGGATCCGACACATCGAAAAATGGAGGTATCAGACAAAGAAAGACGGGCGTGAAAATGAAAGACTCCCTGAGCCTCGAATGCTCTGATACCATCGGGGTTATGAGAGAATAAGAGTTGACCAAGGCAGCTCGAATAGGATAGGTTAAAATGAGGATCCTGGCACAAGTAATTGGAAACAATGTCAGGGTGTTTTCTACCACCCCCACCCATAGGGGCGAAAATCTGGGGGAGTGGATATGCTCAGCTGAACCTCCAGTAGTAAACGCTCGGTCATCTTCACTTTGAGACGCACCCCGTAAACCTTTTGACGCTCGCAATTCGTAATTTTGGACGTTTTGGAATCCTGACAGGCAACTATATCTTGAATGCGCTTTCGATAATTTTGAAGCCATCTATTGTCTATGTCGCGATATTTTGTGAAAAGATTGTTTTCGTAATTCTTAGCACCACAGTTTTCTGAAATGTTCCCTATTTGATATTTTTCCTTATAATATAGAACTCTGCCTTTGCCGGCGAGATGTAGTGTTTACAGTGCACTATGTCTTCTGGTATGGGCTATATCAAATTTGTTACTTTCATTGCCCTGTCTCAGTCTCATCCATGGCTTTGACAATATGACTCTGGTATGAGTGATGCTAGTAATACCATTGCTTATGCAGCCAGTCGCTGCTATGAATGGTGTGAAAATATCGCTCATAGGGTCGGTTGGTGCATGCATTTCAGTGGGCTTGGCAGACTGATATGTAATAGCAATGGCTGGCTCAGTGAGGAAAGCAACGGGAAACTGCCTCACTCCTCATTTCCCTAGTACGCCTCTTCAGTGACGCCTAGGCTATTTATGACAGCTGTTGGCGGAGCTGCAGAGGATCAAACCAGCCTTCGGGCTGAATACCCAACAACATACAATACAGAACTCTCCGAGACAAATCAAATGACGCCTCACACGACGTGTAGCCTCGCTGCACGGCGATTTTAGTACCGCAATATGGCGACGCTATCGGATTATCCGAGGTCAGATTCCTGTTGCTAAGTACATTGATCCTACCTTTTTACAGTGAGATCTTGAACACTATCGTTACGCTTGTTGCTTAGAAATTAGCTCGATTTTAAAACGTTCAGCTATATATTACACGAGGTTACTAAAAAATGCTTTGGCAAATCTGTCCGTCCGTCTGTTCTACAGGACCGATTTGTTTAATTTTTGTTTTATTCTCTCTGATATTACCTGACGGCGAATCATGAGACATTGATAGGCCTCTAAGTTCAGCCAACTTTGAGTAATCGTAGAATCAGATCATTAAATGAACACTCCAAGCAGGCGAAGGCTTATCCTAACCCGCAATACATTCTGTACTTAGCAGGTTGCTAGGCGACTAACACGTTCATTAATATTCTGATTATGTGATTTTCATCCTTGGTAATGTAATTGCATGCAGCCATGTTTGATTAGTACCTGTCAAGCCAGAGCGTATAAACTTCCTCTGGTCACGGAAGATAGTATTCCCTGCTAGATACTCTTTGATTCTCTAACCTTTCCCAGCCTCCAAATATATTCAAGAGATGGCAGAGCGTTCCTAATAACTTGCATGCTGCTAAGAGAAAAATGTCTACGTACAAACAGACCCCATCATATCACATGCCTTAGGCATTATTTGGGATAACCTAGCTATACTAGAAAGAGTGAAGGCCATCTATATATTAAAAAAATATGAAAACTAAAGTCAGTCCGTCCGGCCATTCTATCCGATCGATTTCCTTCATTTTTTTAACCGAAAGGTATTCATGCACAGATTTGTTATCAGGTACTATAAATCACTTAACTTCCGCCTTCCTCAAATTATTTGAATTTTTCAATTTTTTGTCTCTTTGAAGCAATCATATCTTTGGTTCTAATTGAGGTACGGAGTTTGTTTTGGCCTAAGAACACTCAGTGGATCATGCTCTTTCATTTCAGATCTTAACTATTCAAATTAGTTGATTCTGAGGAATGTTATGAGTGCACATTCAATTTGACGTCTCATTTCTTCAACATTTTTTCTCATTGAAGCAATCATATCTTTCGTTCTAATTGAGGTACGCAGTTTGTTTTGGTCTAAAACACTCAGTGGATCAAACGCGTTCTTTTGAGGTGATAACTACTTAAATTAGCAGATTCTGAGAAAAGTTATGAGTACATTTGTCTCCACGACGAAGATCTTTGAAGGACTTTTTAACAGTTCGGCGCGTAGTGTTGTTCCAAGGAACGTTTAATTCCATTTCTTTGCGTGATGTATTTTCAAGTGTTTTGTTGACATAATATTACATTCTATTACCACAGCAGATTATGTGCTTTATTTCATTAACTCGAAACTTTGGAAATACATCCGTGAGGATAGTAACGAACAACACCATACTTTGTACATTGCGGGCGGAGCCAGCGGGAAACTGCTAGTGTATGTTAAACAATTCTCTGCCTGGAAAAAAAAAAATGCGCCTTCGAAACTAACCTATAAGTTCACAAGACAACCGTTCTATTTGGATGAAATGCGATTAAAAACACCTTTGCCTTCTACGACACAATACCAAGCTTTACATCAAGAACTGCAGGATAAAAAAAGAGAATATGTGGTTAGATTTTTACCGAACAGACGGCATGATGATGTCAGAATGGATGAATTCTGACTATGAACTACGGCATACCATAACGCGCTTCTAATTAAAATGTTCATAAAGCAATTGAAAGAGGCAGGCAAAACAATATGACTACAACAGCCATATCAAGACGAGTTATCTGATCTATTTATACGGGGAGCTGCGGAGCAGTATGGGTCGTCTAGTATTTTTTAATGCGCACGGTTCCGAAGCTATACAGGGTGTCCGGAAAGTCCCCGTACCCCTAGTTTCATACGTTTCATATTATTATTTTGTTATATTATGGCGTGGACAATTGAGTTTGTATAATTGGGAAATTCAATAGTTGTTCTATTGGTATTGGTACTGCTGCTAGCGTTGTTGTCAGTCTCATTTCAGTTGTTAAGTCATGGCGGACGTGAGCGGACACAGCTACACTGTTGAGGAGCGATTAGTGGCGTGTGTGTGGGTGCACGAACGAGCACATACGGTGCAAACAATGACAGTGATAATTAGTGCATTTAGAGATCACTTTGGCAAACCCCCACCTCGTAAAGCTACTCTGCTTGATTGGGAGAAACGTGCGTTTGCTTCAGGCAGTGTCAAAGACAGGCCGCGTAGTGGACGTAAGAAGACGAGGGAAGAAACGTGTGCCGCCATCGCTCAATCAATTGAGCAGTCTCCATTGAAATTCATTCGCAAAAGAGCAGCTGAACTTCAAGTACCGTGGTCAACAATGCATGACCACATTAAAAGAGATTTGAAAATGAAAGGATTTAGGCCGATGCATGTGAATGAATTATCTGACAATGACATGGAGCAGCGAGTTGCAGCCTCCCGTGCTTTGTTGGCACAATTCCCAACTGCCGTGTCTCGCTCAAGAGTGTTATTTTCTGATGAATGTGCGATATATTGCAGTTCACATAGGAGGAATGTGGTTTTCTGATCTAAAGAAAATCCTCATTATGTGCAAGAGTTGGAGAGGACCCCCCTCATGTTATGGTATGGGTCGGGATATCATCACGTCACTTGTGCGGACCGTATTTTTTTAATGGATATGTGAATGGAAGCCGCCTCTGTGGTGTAGTGGTTAGCGTGATTAGCTGCCACCCCCGGAGGCCCGGGTTCGATTCCCGGCTCTGCCACGAAATTTGAAAAGTGGTATGAGGGCTGGAACGGGGTCCACTCAGCCTCGGGAGGTCAACTGAGTAGAGGTGGGTTCGATTCCCACCTCAGCCATCCTGGAAGTGGTTTTCCGTGGTTTCCCACTTCTCCTCCAGGCGAATGCCGGGATGGTACCTAACATAAGGCCACGGCCGCTTCCTTCCCTCTTCCTTGCCTATCCCCTCCAATCTTCCCATCCCTCCACAAGGCCCCTGTTCAGCATAGCAGGTGAGGCCGCCTGGGCGAGGTACTGGTCATTCTCCCCAGTTGTATCCCCGACCAAGAGTCTGAAGCTCCAGGACACTGCCCTTGAGGCGGTAGAGGTGGGATCCCTCGCTGTGTCCGAGGGAAAAGCCGACCCTGGAGGGTAAACAGATTATGATGATGATGATGATGTGAATGGAAAATCTTATTTGCATATGTTACAATCTTGGTTAATACCTCAGCTTCAAGACAAGCGAATCATGGGTCATGTGTGATTAAAGCAGGATGGGGCTCCAGCACATTTTGCTATTCAGGTGCGCGAGTTCCTTGATGAACAATTTCAAGGCCGCTGGATTGGCCGTAGCTCACCAACATCTCCACCCCCGTTGAAATAGCCACCACGAAGCCTGGACTTTACCACGCCAGACAACTCATTGTGGGGAATAATCAAGTCCCATGTGGCTCACCGTCGGTTCAGACTAATGAAGAATTGCGCCAAAGTGTGGAGGAAGCCTTTCGTTCCATTACTCCTGAGATGCTCCGCAAGATGTCAATGAGGACTTGGAGACGGATAGAACTCTGTGTAAGGCATGATGGTGCACATACAGATTCCCTGGATTCATAGTTTTTATATGTAAATACTCCACTATAATATGAAACGTATGAAACTAGGAGTTCGGGGACTTCTCGGACTCCCTGCAGAAGTATTCTGAGTCAGAAATCATTAGTATCAGGAGGAGGAAGAGGCAGATTAGAGGCTATTAATGATCATGTTCTGGGGGAAGAGAGTCCACCTCGTTTATCTATTTTACTCTTTTTTGTGCTTGCTGGGCTGAGTGGCTCAGGCGGTTAAGGCGCTGGCCTTCTGACCCCAACTTGGCAGGTTCGATCCTGGCTCAGTCCGGTGGTATTTGAAGGTGCTCAAATACGTCAGCCTCGTGTCGGTAGATTTACTGGCACGTAAAAGAACTCCTGCGGGACTAAATTCCGGCACCTCGACGTCTCCGAAAACCGTAAAAGAGTAGTTAGTGTGACGTAAAGCAAATAACATTATTATTTTTTTAATACCTGTTTTACGTCGCACCGACACAGATATGTCTTATGGCGACGATGGGAATGGAAAGGCCTAGGAATGGGAAGGAAGCGTCCGTGGCCTTAGTTAAGGCACAGCCCCAGCATTTGCCTGGTGTGGAAATGGGAAACCACGGAAAACCATCTTCAGGGCTGCCGACAGTGGGGTTCGAACCCACTATCTTCCGAATACTGGATACTGGCCGCACTTAAGCGACTGCAGCTATCGAGCTCGGTATTTTTATTATTATTATTACTCTTTTTTGTCTGAATTTCAAATCAAATCTCTCTCTCTCTGGTGAGATATAGTGTTAACAGTTTATTGGTATGGGTTAGGGCAAGTTTGTTTCTTTCATAGGTCTGTCTCACTCACACGTGGCTTTGACAATATGAAAATGACAGGGGGTATGAGTAATGTTAGTACTGCCATTCCTGATGCAGCCAGTCCTCATGATGAATGGTGTGAACGTGTCACTCATAGGGTCGGTTAGTGTATGCATTTCAGTAGGCTTGGCGAACTGACAAACGTATTGGTAATAACACCACCTGGCTCGGCGAGGAAAGCAATGGAAAAGTACCTCACTCTTTATTTCCCATAACAAACGACACTGAAATGATTGCCCATCTGCTGTCCATATTTCCCTAGCAATGAGGTATTTATATGTTGTATATAAGAGTTTGCGATCTAGGAAGCCAAGAATATCGGCCGAGAGGATTCGTCGTGCTGACCACACGACACCTCGTAATCCGCAGGCCTTTGGGCTGAGCAGCGGTCGCTTGGTAGGCCAAGGCCCTTCAAGGGCTGTAGTGCCATGGGGTTTGGTTTTGGTTTCGTTATATAAGAGTTTGACATATTGTGAATATTGAGCACTGCGTTGATCTCTGCAGTTGTGGTTCTCATAACACAGGAGGTGTTAATCGTGGAATTCCGGTCATACGGAGTTGGGCGTCAGAATGAGGCGAGTTTGCTTCAGGTTAAAGAATATAATATTCAAGTTCATAGGGGAGTACCTCAAGGATCACTTCTATCGCCTCTTCTGTTTAATTTGGCAATTGATCTCATATTAAGGAAGTTAAACGACTTAGAACATGTTTCTCAATTCGGCTACAATCTTGTGCAAGATATCGACAACGTGGCAGCGCTAGGTTTTGCTGATGATATTGCGTTAATATCTAAATATAAAAAATCAGCAGCACTTATGATTGACACAGGAAGCCAATGTCTTTCCAAAGTAGGGCTCACACTGAATACTTCTAAATCAAAAGCTATAGTTATTGAGAATGGGCAACTGATAAACGTTGTTATTAGGACTATCAGTTGACTTCAGGTGTCATCTATTGATAAGCAGAAAAACCTTAAATATTTGGGTGTTACATACAACAACGAAATAATATTAGATGAAAGGAACATTATAACTAAACTAAGCGATAATTTATCGAGACTTGTGAACTCAATTTTTCTTAAACCAGAGCAGAAAATTAACATTACAAATCAATACATTTGGCCGAGTTTGATTTATCCTTTACAGTGTGCACCCTTATCGAAACTCAGACGCGGGTTTTTAGACGATGTCGATAAATTAATCAGAAGTACATTAAAGGAAATATTTGGTTTACCGACGGATTGTCCAGATTGTATGCTCTACAGCTGAAAAAATGTTCGTGGATTGGGCATTATGAGAGTGTCATGGGAAGCTTTCCTTCAACACATTAACATCTGTAACAGACTGGACTCTGTTGACCCCCTTCTGGTGCAAACAAGAAATTTTCAACAAGAAATAAAGGGTAGTTTGAGAAGCCTTGGCTTCGCTCCCGATGAACAACCTAAGGTACAGACTCTTCGGAAGAAACTGAGAGATCAGCAGTTTGAAACATGGAAAAAGCTACCACACCGTGGAAAAGGTGTCTCGCATTTTTCATAATGGACACAATCAAACATCTGGATTACAACTTTCAAATGGACTGATGCCATTAAAATGAACTGCAATGTGATAGCAGTCCGAACGATATATAAATCCTCCCTCAAGTCCTTGGTTTCTGCTCGAAAGGGGAACTATTGAGAAATAACAGGCACCACAGGGTCAGGAGCAGTATTGCAGAACTTCTCAAAAAATCTGGCAGATTTGGAGTCTTCAAAAAAGTGCACTGCATCTCTAGTGATGGATCCAGTAAACGTGCAGATATTGTCGCGATTGACAGGAAGAGGAGCATCGGCATTGTTATTGATCCAACAATAAGGTTTGAGAGTAACAGTTCACAGGCCAAAGAAGTTGATTCTGAGAAGAAGAGACACTACGAACCCTGTTTTAAGTACTTTGAAGAAAAGTATCACATACCCGCAAGTTGCTGGGAAGTGGTTGGGTTACTCTTCGGTGCGCGAGGATCTGTCACAAAATTTTCAAAATTTTGCTATTCCCGTTTCGTATCTAAAATATATTTGTTTAGATGTTTTACGAGATTCTTTGGCAATGGTAAATCATCATTTGTACGGTATGTGTAAAGAAGAAAATAAAGTTTTCCTGATCGGGGATAGCTGTAGGGCTACAACAGGGGAAATTCAAGGTCCGACTCGTTGGTTGAACGGTCAGCGTACTGGCCTTCGGTTCAGAGGGTCCCGGGTTCGATTCCCGGCCGGGTCGGGGATTTTAACCTTAATTGGTTAATTCCAGTGGCACGGGGGCTGGATGTATGTGTTGTCTTCATCATCATTTCATCCTCATCACGACGCGCAGGTCGCCTACAGGTGTCAACTCGAAAGACCTGCACCTGGGGAGCCGAACATGTCTTCGGACACTCCCGGCACTAAAAGCCATACGCCATTTCATTTCAAGGGAAAATCAAAATTAAAAATATATACATAAGATCATTTTATCCTAAGATAAATAGTGCGAAAATAGATAATAATTTGATGCTGTTACCGTACGGTACCCCTTGTTGTAGGGCAGCTATCCCTTGTGGATTCTCTCTCTCTCTCTCTCTCTCTGATAGGAACATTGAAGATTAGTTTGCGGACATAGTTTTCATCACAAAATCTGAACTTCCAGGGTTCTGTGTGAATGGCCTTGCCCTTCTTAGCCATTTAATATTAATAAAACGTTCCCACGTAACGTGTACACTATTATATTAAGAGAGAATATCACGGATTAGTGAGAGAAGCGACACTAATTCCATGTTAACCCTACCCTACAAGTAAATTGACTGTTACCGTAAGTTATAGAATAAAGTAGTGTCTACTGGTAATAATAAGTCTCATATACAGGCTGAAATTGATACGAAACGCGCGCGCAACCTGCACCAACAGTTGTCCAGGTCCAGGCCTCTCTCATTATCCCAGCCCCAAGCAATCAGAGAGAAGATCGGACACTCTGATTATAATTATTGTCTTGAAGACACGTGCTGATACAAAAAAAGAATCTTCTCCGTTAATGGTTTCCCGTCCACTATTTGCCCATGGCAAGCCATGTCCACTGCACATCAGACCACACACAACATTTATCTGGAATTTCTTAAAAAGAAAGACAAGTTAAGAAATGAATAATCGTAAGAATACTTGACAATAATCATGTTCCCTGCTGTGTCCAAACTATTATTTGCTGAAAGGTGTATGAGAAGGCAGATTGTATTGTTGAATTATTTGCATATCAGGATAAAACATGTTATTACAGTTCTTGCTTGTAACAGGATGTGTTGCTTCCTTGTCGTCGTTCTATGTAATGAAATAATAATATATTTCACTTTGGATAATATTATAAAATATGGTAAATTATTCAGAGAATTAAACGTTCTTTCTCTTTAAAGTTTATAGATATCTTATTATCTTTTAAGTTAATGCTGTACTTTACTGTTCAGAGCTGGGTCACATAATAATATCTCCGCAATTTTTTAGACCTTCACTTCGAGTTTTAAAACTGATTTTGATCGATTGGTCACAGAAGACTCTCTCCTTTCAAAGGTCCTAGATACGAGGTACAAAAAGTGACGGTTCTAGAATCTCATTCTCTCGGCAGACAATCCTGTTCTTACTGACCCCACTCTTTCACTTCAGATACTTGCCGTCTTACGTGTGTGGTTCAGATCTGAAGGCAATGAATTTTAATATCCATCGTGACAAGGGAACAGTATTGAATACATTTCATAATTAAATTTTTAACCACCTTGCTTTGATAAGAGACGACCGAAGTGGGACGCCGGGGTTTCTCACCTTGGGAGCATGGGCTAACGGACATGGTACTTTTTCTTTTTGCAATTGGGTTTACGTCAAAACGACACAGATAGGTCTTGTAGCAACCTTGTGGCCTTAATTAACGTACAGCCCCAGGATTTGCCTTTTGTTAAACTGCGGGAAACCATCTTCATTGCTGCTGACAGTAAGATTCGAACCTACTATCTCCCGAATGCAAGCTTACAGCTGCGCGCCCCTAACCGCACTGCCGACTCCCTCGGTACCCTGGAACCCCAAGCCAACTCTCGCATTACTTCTGCCTGCTTCTGATAGGATCCTAATTTTCATCCCTTCTGTCCGACTTCTCTGGGTCAACTCCTGTTCTCTCTAATGAATGGATACATTTTAAAATTTTAACTATCATGTCCTTTCGTTCCATCTCGTACCACTAGGGGCCGACGACCTGAGATGTTAGGGCCCTTTAAACACCAATAATAATAATAATAATAATAATAATCATCATCATCATCATCATCATTTTTTTTGCAAGCTGCTTTACGTCGCATCGACACAGATAGGTCTTATGGCGACGATGGGATAGGAAAGGGCTAGGAGGGGGAAGGAAGCGTCCGTGGCCTTAATTAAGGTACAGCCCCAGCATTTGGCTGGTGTGAAAATGGGAAACCATGGAAAACCATCTTCAGGGCTGCCGACAGTGGGATTCGAACCCACTATCTCCCGAATACTGGATACTGGCCGCACTTAAGCGACTGCAGCTATCGAGCTCGGTATCATCATCATCAATAACATCATCATCACCCTGTTCTCCTCTGACCCAGACGTCATTATGTTTTCGAGACCTAGCAAATATTTCAATTTTAATGCCTAACATGGCCCTTCCCATTCCTTTTCCGATACTTTCATGCTTCGGAGGATCGGTCGGACTTCTTCACCTCTGATTAGTGTCCGACTCGTTGGCTGAATGGTCAGCGTACTGGCCTTCGGTTCAGAGGGTCCCGGGTTCGATTCCCGGGTGGGTCGGGGATTTTAACCGTCATTGGTTAATTCCGATGGCCCGGGGGCTGGGTGTCCCTAACATCCCTGCAACTCACACACCACATATAACACTATTTTCTACCACAATAACACGCAGTTACCTACACATGGCGGATGCCGCCCACCCTCATCGGAGGGTCTGCCTTACAAGGGCTGCACTCGGCTAGAAATAGCCACACGAAATTATTATACCTCTGATTAGTGTTAAGACAGGATGGTAGCGCAGTTGCACTTCCTCTTAAAACAATAATAATAATAATAATCATCATCATCACCGTCACCACTGCCATCTTAGATAATAACATACTTAATCGTGGGTTTGCTCAGACTTGGCTTTTTTGGGATACCTTCTCTTCATACAAATCAATGACAGGCCAACTCTGACGTTATTCATACACTTCTGGTGAGGTTGCAAACGAAACATTGAAAGATGTGGTAAGCCTACTAGAGCAAGACAATCTTCTATAGAACTTCAAAGTATATTGTGACGGGCAGTATATCTTACGGTTAGTATCAAAACTATTGGACTGTGATTCCTATTCAAGTAGTACCCTTTTTCTACTTTTTAAAATGTGTGATTGTTTTGGTTTGAAGAATAATTAATTTACGAACCTTATCCTGATCGGATAGATACATGTGGTCGATGTGTAACAGTAAAGAACTTCGTGTAAATATTGCCTAATAATAATTACGTGTGGCTTTTTCTAGCAGAGTGCAGCCCTTGTAAGGCAGACCCTCCGGTGAGAGTGGGCAGCATCTGCCATGTGTAGGTAACTGCGTATTATTGTGGTGGAGGATAGTTTATGTGTGGGGTGTGAGTTGCAGGGATGTTCAGGACAGCACAAACGCCTAACCCCCGGGCCATTGGAATTGACCAACAAAGGTTAAATCCCCGACCCGGCCGGGAATCGAACCCTGGATCCTCTGAACCGAAGGCCAGTACACTGACCATTCAGCCAACGAGTCGGACATTGACTAACTGACTGTGTTAAATAGTATTTTTAATAATTTTAATTTATATTCTTATTCTTACCCTTCTTCTGCTGCTGCATTTCCAACACCCTGGTGAGCCTCCGAGAGTGAGCCGTGTCGAATATGTGGCCCTTGTCCAGTTTTAAGACCGGATGCCCTTTCTGATTCCAATCCTATGTGGTGGGATGTAGGCCTATTCACTATTGCGAGTTTCTGTGGTGGTAGGTAGTGTGGTCTGTTGTGAGTTAGTGAAGAGAAGTGTACTGAGACAAACACAAGTACGCCGTGTTCGAGTCAGAGGAATCTCCGACAAGGCCGGGAATCGAACTCGGAACTCTCTGAAACGAAGGTCACGAGCCGGCAAAACCAGTTACATTACTACCATTATTATTATTATTATTATTATTATTATTATTATTATTATTATTATTATTATTATTATTTTTTTTTTTTGCTAGTTGCTTTACGTCGCACCGACACGGATAGGTCTTATGGCGACGATGGGAGAGGAAGTAGCTAGGAGTGGGAAGGAAGCGGCCGTGGCCTTAATTAAGGTACAGCCCCAGCATTTGCCTGGTGTGAAAATGGAAAACCACGGAAAACCATTTTCAGGGCTGCCGATAGTGGGGTTCGAACCTACTATCTTCCGAATACTGGATACTGGCCGCACTTAAGCGACTGCAGCTATCGAGCTCGGTATTATTATTATTATTATTATTATTATTATTATTATTATTATTATTATTATTATTATTATTATTATTATTATTATTATAAAAGTAACCAACCTGTAACACATTCAGTTCATCAAGAGCGTCGGCTTGCCAACACGACTACTGCCCATGCAAATGACCTGACGATATTGGCTTGCCGTGTGATCAGCGTAACATAGTCCGACTCGTTCGTTGGCTGAACGGTCAGCGTACTGGCCTTCGGTTCAGATGGTCCCGGGTTCGATTCCCGGCCGGGTCGGGGATTTTAACCTTAATTGGTTAATGCTAATGGCACGGGGGCTGGGTGTATGTGTTGTCTTCATCATCATTCATCCTCATCACGACGTGCAGGTCGCCTACGGGAGTCAAATAGAAAGACCTGCACCTGGCGAGCCGAACCCGTCCTGGGATATCCCGGCACTAAAAGCCATACGACATTTCATTTCAGGGTAACATACTAAACCTTGTAACACTCTCTTGACCGGGTCCTCTACCTCTCATATCAGACAGGTCATCACTTGGTATAACGACGCTGAGTGAAACCCGTTCCAGTCCTCAGTCCAGAATTGAAATCCCGAGACGAGTCAGGAATCGAATATAGAGTCTCCAGGTAAGGGATAGCAACACTGCACCTGTACCGCGGGGTGGGGTGTGTTCAATCTTCTTAGATTTCATTTCGACCGACACCAATCTAGTCTTCTATAAACTAAATAATGTTATCGCTATTTAATTTTCTTTCCTACAGTATCCGTATTGAAGAAACTAAAAAAAATATAGTAATGTTGTACTGGAATTTGGCTCTTTAACGTACTAATAAATTCTCGAACACATGCACTTATAAATGCCAATCGACTGCGTTGGAATTCGATCTCGTGATCTTGAGCGCTGGAGATGAGCGTCTAGTATCTCTTCCACAAACTTGAATAGCAGGTGGGCGCCTAACCAGATACCCTATGCATATATCTCCGAGATTCGAAACTAGGCTACAATGAATCAATAAAGCCATATATACAGTATGAACCGGAATTCTCACATTTATAAACCTCAAGTTCCCGACTATGTGTGGAGCTACTTTTGACCTTAGCATGTAATGTCTATAATGCAAATTAGTCTATATGAAGAAGCCAGTGTAGCAGGTGGTCGTTCCTAAGCACATGTCATACATATCATTTTACCAAATAATGGAGATTATGGCTGACTGATTTAAAAACATGTGAGCGTTTTTAATGAACTAGTTTGCTACGGGTTTGGAGAATAACTTCATTCCTTATCTGAAGTTTGTCCTTCTTTATTACTCTGGTCGTATCTCTACAGATTATACGCCAGCTGAATGCTTTAAGGTTACCGAAATTATAGGCTACCCAAATATGCAACTTGTCATATCTTGTTGTACAGTAACCAGATAATAAGTCGCGAAGTGGTTTCCTAGTGTTGAGACAGTGACCTTACTTGAATCTGGCAAAGAACAAAATCAAACCTCCCATGGTGCTACAGCCCTGATGGGCCTTGGCCTACCAAGCAACCGCTGCTCAGGTCGAAGGCCTGCACATAATGAGGTGACGGGTTGTCAGCGCGACGAATCCTCCCGGCCAAGGCTTTCTAGACCGGGTTGTTACCTCAACGTCAGATAGCTCCTTACTTGTAACTGCGTAGACTGAGTGGACATCGAACCAGCCCTCAGATGCTGACTGGCCGGGAATCGAACCGGGCGCCTTCATGGCAGGCTCACTACCCCTAGACTACAGGGCCAGCAATGAATCAGAAATTGGGTTCAAAATGCTGTGCTACAGTCTTCTCTTTCAAACTTCCTTTTCTCTTACAGAGAAATAATCAAGAACAGTGCAGTGGTTTACCTGCTCGATTTAAAAAAAGTCCCCGGATCGAATACCGGTGACTATACTGGACGGAAATTTAATGTAAGATAACGAAATTTCAGCCAAGATTTTTATTTTTGAAGTGGGAGATGATGAGATGGTGATTGGCGGTGATTATTGAGGTGGTCTGCGTTCGTTTATTAAATTATTAGTCTTTTAACCAAAGGGACAGATTCGACTTTCAATATATTTAGAGGCAACATTTTTTTTGCTTAATCCTCAACCTTTAACGCCGTTTCTGAATTGCAGGTTACCTACTATGTGATATTCCACTATTGATATAATTTTAAGAGATATTGCTGGAGCAACAATCGAAAACTGATATACCTAACAAGAGGCGTGATAGCCATGTGGTATTGCCAGTGCTATTGAGGCAGTGGGTTTCTTAAATGAAACCTTACTTCTCTATGGTTCGTATTCCATGTTAAATAGAAAGCCCCATGACTGAAATAACGATATCAGAAGTTACGTAAAAATTCCAATCTTGTCTTGATACGCCTTTCCTCACTTCGAATGCTCAGAAAGCTAGCAATATGCAGTCAGAATCAATAAGCCTGGCGTACTGTTTTAACCATTTCAGTGCTAGGCACTACTAAAAGTATAACATAATTTTAACAGTCAGGAGACTGAAAAATTTAAAAAAGATAAAATATAAAAAATATTGTTTGTGATATTCTTGGAATCATAATAATAATGTTATTGATCTTACGTCCCATTAACTACTTTTACGGTTTTGGGAGACGCTGAAGTGCCAGAATTTTGTCCCGCTGGACTTCTTTAACGACACGAGGCTGACAAATTTGAGCACCTTGAAATACCATCGGACTGAGCCAGGATCGAGCCTGCCAAGTTGGGCTCAGGGAGCCAGCGCTCACTCCGAGCTACTCATCCCGACTCGAGGAATCATGCAACAGTACATAGACCTGAGTCACATTCCACACAATTCTGTATGATGTAATTTTTCTTACTTTCGCTTAACGTTCCCTTTGGTTGTGTGCGAAATGTATTCTCGTTTACCACTCATTGTTCGTCATACTTGTCACTCAAGAGCTCATTGTGCCACTCAGGAACTCCACAAAGAACTTCTCATTTTGCAGTCTGCATATATGTTATGCCTTCATATTCGTTTTCATACTCAGATCAGCAGAGGGTTTATGGCGTGAAGAAGTCAGAAGTTTTATAAATTGGAATTTTCAAGAACTAGATGGTTAGAATAGATCCAGTAATAATTAATTCTTCTTCTTCTTTATCTGTTTACCCTCCAGGGTCGGTTTTTCCTCGGACTCAGCGGACTCTACCGCCTCAAGGGCAGTGTCCTGGAGCTTCAGACTCTGGGTCGGGTGATACAACTGGGGAGGATGACCAGTACCTCGCCCAGGCGGCCTCACCTGCTATGCTGAACAGGGGCCTTGCGGGGGAATCGGAAGATTGGAAGGATAGACAAGGAACAGGGAAGGAAGCGGCCGTGGCGTTAAGTTAGGTACCATCCCGGCATTTGCCTGGAGGAGAAGTGGGAAACCACGGAAAACCACTTCCAGGATGCTTGAGGTGGGAATCGAACCCACCTCTACTCAGTTGACCTCCCGAGGCTGAGTAGATCCCGTTCCAGCCTTCGTGCCAATTTTCAAATTTCGTGGCAGAGCCGGGATTCGAACCCGGGCCTCCGGGGATGGCAGCCAATCACACTAACCACTACACCACAGAGGCGGGCTATATGATAATTAATAATTCGTACGGCTGTCGTAGCCAAGTGTAGCCCTTATTAGGCAGATCGTCTGTGGAGTGTGGCGGCGTTTGCCGTGTGAGATACTTTATGTAGTTGTAGAGGAAGAATATATTGTGTGTTGTATGTGAGTGTCAGATAAGTACTGTGACAGCGCAAATATCCAGTCTCCAAGTCAATGGAATTAACCATTTCTATCGCGGTCTTTTTCCCAATTATCTATGGTCGGCACTAATGTAGCCTAAGCCCAGTTTTACAAAAAGATGCCCTTTCTGACACAAACCCCCTTACGTGAAGAGATATAGGCCTATTCACTATACTTAATGTCTTTAATGTACATCAGTGCTTCCCTAAAAGCTACAACTAAATCTATCGTGTTGCCATCTGCGTCCACAATATAAGTTAAATACCCTGTTTCATGTGCCTTTGCTGGCAAGATGCACCTTCGTGTTTACAGTGCACTATGTCTTCTGGTATGGGCTAGAATAAAGTTGTTACTTTCATTGACCTGTCTCAGTCTCATCCTTGGCTTTGACAATATGAAGGTGACTGAGGTATGAGTGACGCTAGTAATATCATTCCTTATGCAGCCAGTCCTTGTTATGAATGGTGTGAAAATGCCGCTTATAGCGTCGGTTGGTGCATGCATTTCGGTGGGCTTGGCAGACTAATATGCAATAGAAACGTCTGGCTCAGTGAGGAAAGCAACGGGAAACTACCTCACTCCTTATTTCCCTAGTACACCTCTTCAGTGACACCTAGGCTAATGGTGGACCTGTTGAGGATCCAACCAGCCTTTGGGTTGAATACCAAACAAACTAACAAAAAACAAACAAACAAACAAACAAACAAAACCAACCAACCAACCAACCAACCAACCAACCAACCAACCAACCAACCAACCAACCAACCAACCAACCAACCAACCAACCAACCCTGTTTCATCCCCCGGCAACCAACCATTTACTAGACCCTACCTATAGTTCCTTTATTGCACACATTTCTAATAGCAACTCTCCATTCTTATTACAGTCTTTGTCTTGACTTTTCCTTCCCTCTATTATTATCACCTCGTCTGTTTCTTTACCGTTCACCGAATTTGTCTCACCCACCCTTGCATTAAAATATCGTATCCTTCCTCATTCTGTAGTTCTATCAGGTCTATTTCCCCGATGAGGTCATCAAATACATTTTTCTTTGCAAAAGGCGATCGCTCTAGATGGTTGTAACAGAATCCTATATATATTAACTATACTATAGCGTATTTCTGTGGTGGTTAGTAGTGCGAAGTGTCGTATGTAAACGAAGTTGCGTATTAAGCCGGTTACAAACATCCAGCCCCAGAATTAGAGGAATTAACCAAACGCGACTAAAATCCCCGGCCCGACGTGGAATCGAACCCGCGGCCCTATTCATCGAAGGCCACTGCACTGACCATTCAGCTAAGGAGCTGGGCCATTGGAATTAACTATACGCAGTTAAAATTCAACAGCTCAGTCAGAAATCGAACCCGGCCCTCTTGGATTACAGCCAATGTTTGTCCAGCCCTTGTCCCGTTTCCCTACGGGGTCGGGTATGAGGTGAGATGAATTTGTCGTGGCGGTTTTTTATGACCGGATGCCCTTCCTGACGTCAACCTCATCAGAGGAGTTAATGAGAGATGAAATGAATGACGTGATATATGATAGTAGGGAGAGGGTGAAACCCGGTGCCGGCACATAGCCTACTCCTGTCGAATAGCACCAAGGGGTCTGCTCAAGGCTTAACGTCCCCATCCGACGGACGAATCACCATCAACAGCGTCATATGCCCTCACTCCATATGAGCACTGCGGAGAGGTTTGGAATTTAATCCAGGCTTTTGGCACGCAATCTAGTGATTAGAAATTGTATACCACCACCTCCCCTACCCTGCCGGCCAACATTCTGATGGTGAAAATTTTTTCGACCAACGGGACTCGAACCGGCTAACCTCGGTGTTAGACCGTTTTAGACTTCAGCGCCTTAACGATCATGGCCACCAGGCGGGCTTCTTGGATTACAGCCAATAAGGCGGACAATAGACCTGGTGCTTTTGGTATATTTCTTTGTTAAAGTGAGCTTCACAAAAGGACGTACATACAGATCTTAAATTAACAGTACATTACTACTCAACCTATAAGTCTGGATTCGACATTGCATGTCTTTAAGCGGAAGAACCTAGATATGATTTTTATCTTTGATCGTTCATTGTGAATAGCAACTTCGTAAGTGGATAAAGCACGCAGCATGAACGAGATTTTCAACAATGAGATGTAGATATGTAGCCTCTGAATGTATAATGCATTTCAAAATTAAGTCCTACTATAAGTCAGTCTCTGTAAAGTGCTTATTAGAAGCTTTGTTTATCCCCTCAACCCAAATTATGCACCGTGAATCAAGAGTGCTGGGTAGCCCTTGTGGCGAGGGTTCCCGGAGCGTTTTGTAGAGGCTAGTTTAAGTAAACTGGAGGCGGGGCAACCAGTTAGGTCAGAGGGGATATTTTAAAAAATGTAATCACAAAGAGTAAATATATTTTCTTTGTTTTTGCCAGAATATGTAATGGTATATAACTTCCTGGTGTTAAATATGTAAGAATCATGTTTACTCAGAGCTTAGTGTTTTGAAATGTGCTGTGAACACGCAACTTTCTCCCTGATCTTCTAATATATGGGAGAAGGGAATCAAGTAAGCAAGAAGTCTGGCGTTATACTAAGTGTTCAGGAAACAAAATTCATGATAAACAAAAGCAGAAATTCATCAACGCTGTTGCCATCCTGAACTGAAAGTGTGACATATTTCAAGTACCTAGAATGCTGTCTAACACAAGAATGTACATGAACAGAATGGATGTAGAAACAAAAACCAGAATCGGCACTTCAGGAAGTGAGTTTTTGAATTATAACCTCTTCAGTCTTACTAATAAACAGTGTATACATTTTGTACCTGATTTATCGTTTATCTGCAATTTGTTACTGATGATGCAAAAGCAAAGGAGCAAGGTCTTCTCCATACAGGCCATGAAGGCCCTTGGAGGGGTGGAAGGTAAAGGCTTCCACTATCCGTAACCTCGGCACTGATGGGGTAGAGTGGTTAGCTCTACGCCCGGCTGCCTTTACCCCTAGGAGTTAACCTGGTTCTCCTTTTTGGTGTAGGCTGAGTGAGCCGCAGGGCCATATGCACCTCCAGAAGTGGAAATCTCATTTCTTAAATTTTACGACTTCCTGACGGGGATTCGAACCCACGTCCTTCCGGGCGAACCGAGCACGCCTTTACCGCCTCGGCCAGGCAGCCCCTGTTACTGATGATGAGTGTTATTTAAAAGAGCCTAACATCTAGGTCATCGGCCCTCAATGGTACAAAATGAGACGAAATGTAATGACAATTTAAAAGTCCAAAATCATCCACTGACCAGAATTCAAAATGTGATGATGAAGAATGAACGGATGAGTATGAATTTTAAAACAATCAGGGGATCCGACGTGCAATGCCCCACCTTCCCAGAAACTATCTTAAAACAATAATATTACTGACCAAGGGACTGCTTCTAAAGCACAATCCTGCATTGATTATGCTTGTTGTCTAAAGGGGTCCAAAATCCAGGTCAACGACCCCTCATAATGGTACTTATCGCTAGTAAAGTAGAACCATAGTATTTGTCATGTTGCGGCACTAATCAAAAGTAGCTTAGACTCACGGTTTTTCACACATTATGATACTACTCACAAGTATTGTACGTCGCACAGGTAACGCAGACCTATGGTGTTTCTCACATAATGGCGCCACTCAATGGCAATGGCGCAAACCCATGGTGTTGCTCACCTAGGTGTACTAATCAAGGGCGCCGGTATTTCCGTGGTGTTCCTCACATAGTGGGTACCAATCACAGGTAACGCAGACCCACGGTGTCGCTATAATAATAATAATAATAATAATAATAATAATAATAATAATAATAATAATAATAATAATAATAATCATGGCGTATGGCCTCCGGGGAGGCCTGGTGCGGGTTCTTTTCTCGTAGACGGCGTATTAGACGACCTGGATGTCTATGAAGATGAGGACCCTACCCAGGATGATTTCTAATGCTGAATACGCCACACACACACCCAGTCCCGAACCATTGGAATTAACCAGTTAAGGTTAAAATCCCCTATCCGACCGGGAATCGAACCCGGGACCTTCTGAACCGAAGGCCAGTACGCTAACCGTTCAGCCAACGAGTCGGACACGGTGTTTCTCACGTAACTGTACTAATCACAGGCAACGTAAGCCCATGGTGTTCCGCATATAGTGATACTAATCACAGGTACTGCAAACCCAGCGTGAACCCCACTCTGCTGCTACTAATCACAAACCTGTTGTGTACCTAACATAGTGGTACTACTCGCAAGTAAAGTCGACCCATGGTGTTCCCCGCGTGTTGGTACTAATCACACGTAGTTTCATGGTTCTAATATAATCAACCCTTGGACGATCCTTTTAGTCGCATCTTACGACAGGCAGGGGATACCGTGGGTATAGGCCTATTCTTCGTCTGCGTCCCCCACCCACAGGGGGCAGAGAGAGAAAACAGGAAAAAAGAAGGGGTTCGTCACTTCGAAAAATGAAGTAGGCCTAACGGACAAAGAAAGGCAAGGGCCACGAAGGGCGTGAAAATGAAAAACTCCCTAGGCCTCGAATGCTCTAATACCATCGGGGTCGGAGTCCGGTTCCATGGCTAAATGAATAGCGTGCTGGCCTTTGGTCCAGGGGGTCCCGGGTTCGATTCCCGGCTGGGTTGTGGATTTTAACTTTACTTGGTTAATTCCGGTGGCTTGGGGGCTGGCTCTGTGCCACGTCTCCATCATTAGAATTCATCATAGATAGGGCCCCATCCTCATAGACACGCAGGTCGCCTATACGGCGTCAACTCGAAAGACCTGCACCAGGCCACTTCGGAGGCCACACGCCATTAAATCGAGGTCGGAAAAGAATAAGAGTTGACCAGGAGAGTTCGAACATGATAGATGAAAGTGATGAGCCTAGCACAAGTAAGGGGAAGAAATTCCAGGACTCAGCTAAGAGCCCCGTGGTCGCCAACCCACGCTCCTAAGTTGAGTGTCGCTGGAGCCCCTTTTAGTCGCTTCTTACGACATGCAGTGGATACCGTGGGTGTATTCTTCATCTGCGTCCTCCACCCACAGGGGGTCAATTTGTTACTAATAAACCGGGTATAAACCTCCTGTATATACATTTGTTATACGAGGGCAGATCAGAAAATAAGTTGCACTTCCCAGTTATGGCCATTTATTACACCACCTATACGACAGCAACACGACTATAACGACATACACTGTAACATCACTTTTCCACATAATTTCCAAGAGACTCCAAACATTTCTGCCAACGCACAACAAACTTGTCGATGCAGGATGCATAGAAATTTCCTCCAGAGTTCTGCAATCACTCGGAGAGAGCGGCCTTCACCTTCATCGGTCTGGAAACGTCGACCACCGATCTCCGTTTTGAGCTTACCGAACAGATGAAAGTCACATGGCGCTAGGTCGGGACTGTAGGGTGGATGTTGCCAGACCTCCCACTTGAAACGCTGCAGCACTTCTCTCGTTTGGCGGGCCTTGTGAGGTGTTGCGTTATCGTGCAACAAAATCACACCGGCGCTCAATCTCCCCCGGTGCTTCTCTTTAATCGCTTTACGCAACCAGTGCAACGTTTGACATTACGACGCCGCGTTGATCGTCGTTCCTTTCGGCATGAATTCCACGTGCAGCAAACCCTCCATGTCAAAGAACACTGTCGCCATAACCTTACCGGCTGAAGGTTGAACCTTGGCCTTCTTTCGTTGTGGTGATGAGGTGTGCACCCATTCCATTGATGTTCGCTTCGTTTCGGGGGTGAAGTGGTGGACCCACGTTTCGTCGCCTGTGACGATTCGCCGCAGAAACCCGTTGCCGTCTGCGGCATAGCGTTGCAAAAATGCCAGGGAGGATTGGAAACGTTGTCCCTTGTGCTCATCGGTGACATCTTTGACATAGCTTACGATATCCAAGGTCCTTGTGAACAATAGCGAATACACTGCCATACGACATGTTTAGCTGCGTAGCGATTTCTCTCAGTTTAATGCGCCGGTTCTGTCTAATGATCACATTCTCACTGTTGACCTTTGCACGGGTCCTGGACGTTGCGGGCCTGCCTTCGCGATGGTTGTCCGTGATATCCGTGCGTCCGGCTTCGAATTGCTGACACCACCGGGAAATGGCCCGCTCCCCATACACAGCACTAATTTCACGATGAATGTCCGTGCAATTCTTCCTTTTGGCCCATAGGAATCGGATTGTCACACGCACCTCATATTTGGAGTGAACGTCCAGTTGACGCGCCATTGCATTTGGCCGCTATTCACACAATACTAGACGAGACATCACAGCAACCTGCCTAACAGACGTGTGGGCAGTATCTGTCCCTTTCTCCGTTGTGCCCACGTTTGCGACACACAGCGCGCTGCTGCGGCGCGTTAGTGCAACTAACCTTTTGATCCACCTACGTAGTTATTCAGTGAATTACTTTTATAGACCAGGACCCTTGTATAAGCATTGTATAGCAGCGAGGGACGAAAAGGAAACAACGAGTGGTCAGTGTATAATTATTTTAATGGCCTTTTTTTGTCTATAGTAATGTAATCGTGGTAAAATATCCGACCTTTCCATTAAACACACAGTGAAAAAAATGCAAAATAACGTTGATCTCCATTATATTTTGTAACATAGAAGACATCGAATGTTTGGAGGCTGGAAATGTTCGTAGAAAATAAACCACTTTTTCCTTTGCAAAAAGCAACTGATCATAAATATGTTACCCGGTCATGGCCATCCAATAACGGCTGCTAATTCTAGATGGCAACTAGCTATACGACATAGCCTGCACGGTTGCTGGGTGACATTGTCTGACCATCCATCCATACCTTACATCACTGCCTGCACGGTTGCTATGGTTACACTTCCGTCACACATTTTGTCGCTTCAAGTTACACAAATTTTCGGATGACGCCCAGCCATTTATGTCAATAAAACACTTAAGAGACGAAGTGACCCATTTCTCCTGGATGACGGAAGTTTTAAAACGAAACATCGATTTACGAAGGAGTATGTTCGAAATGTCACTAACACAGTCAGAAATGACTTGATGAAAGATCTATATCTTGAGAACTTCAAGTTTTCACAGAACTACGTACATGGGCGCGGAATGAGGTTAGTAATTATTAAAAAGCTAAGCAAAGCAAAGTCACCTCCGTTCAGGCCATGAAGGCCCTTGGAGGAGTGGAAGGTAACCTCGGCACATGATGGGGTAGAGTGGTTGGCTCTACGCCCGGCCGCCTTTGCCCCCAGGAATTAACCTGGTACTCATTTTTGGTGTAGGCTGAGTGAACCTCAGGGCCATATGCACCTCCGGAAGTGGAAATCTCATTTCTTAAATTTTACGACTTCCTGACGGGGATTCGAACCCACGTCCTTCCGGGCGAACCGAGCACGCCTTTACCGCCTCGGCCAGGCAGCCCCTTATCAATTATTATCAGTGACATAATAATTATTACTAGTGAGAATAATAAAGCGCCGACATATGACTGTGTATTACTGTTGTGTTCTTGTTTATCCGAACATTGACATTCTACTCTATTCATGCTACCAAACGTCTTCTCGGAAAGTTTTTCTCTTAGATAATCAGTAAATGCGGACATAAAGGCCGTGAACATGAAAAAATACGTCAGTGTACAGCAGGAAGATATTCCTACGGCTTGTATAGAGTGTATATGTGCAGTATTATAATAATACAACGCGCAAACCACGTTTATTTGTAAGAAAAATATGCAACGCTCATTAAGGGTTTATTAAATGTGTAACTATACAAGCTAGCATGTACCCACAGCTTCGCCCGCGTTTATTAATTCAACCGTTAAATGTTTTTAAACCAATTATTTAAAAACAAAACTACATTAGACCTGGCACACATCGTTTCTACATAAATAAATTCCATGAAGTTAGCGTGATTAGCTGCCACCCCCGGAGGTCCGGGTTCGATTCCCGGCTCTGCCACGAAATTTGAAAAGTGGTACGAGGGCTGGAACGGGGTCCACTCAGCCTCGGGAGGTCAACTGAGTAGAGGTGGGTTCGATTCCCACCTCAGCCATCCTGGAAGTGGTTTTCCGTGGTTTCCCACTTCTCCTCCAGGCAAATGCCGGGATGGTACCTAACTTAAGGCCACGGCCGCTTCCTTCCCTCTTCCTTGTCTATCCCTTCCAATCTTCCGATTCCCCCGCAAGGCCCCTGTTCAGCATAGCAGGTGAGGCCGCCTGGGCGAGGTACTGGTCATTCTCCCCAGTTGTATCCCCGACCAAGAGTCTGAAGCTCCAGGACACTGCCGTTGAGGCGGTAGAGGTGGGATCCCTCGCTGAGTCGGAGGGAAAAACCGAACCTGGAGGGTAAACAGATGATGATGATGATGATGAAATTCCATGAATTACATTATTTTAATCACATTGTTACTTTCAATGCTTAAGATACTGGGTTGGTGGATGGTGCAAATAATATCAGAACAACATAAAAGACTATATTGTATTAAAAACAAACTATTTTTCCCTTATAGAGCTTCCGGATAAACTATATTAAGTGTCTTTCCATTTGGAACTGAGATGTATAGTGTGTTTGTCTTCCCAACTCTTGTACAACCCACGTACAGTTGACAATGCGAGCAGCACCATTTCCGAAGATTGAGTCCTACAACTTTAAGCGATTGTCCTTGTGCCTTATTGATGCATATAGCGGAACTCAAAGAAATGGGGAACTGCAGACGTCTAAATTGAAACGGTATATCTGAAGCGATGGTTTGAATCTCAGGAATGAATACTACATCGCCCGTGGCATGTCCAGTCATGATGGCAGCTTCAATATTATTCAACATCACTTTCTTGACTGAGAGTCGTGTTCCGTTGCAGAGGGAAGCAGGATTCACATTCCTGAGAAGGATAATCGGCGCCACAATCTTCAATTTCAAGATGTTCGAGGATACTCCAGGTGACTCCAAGTTGTTCAGAAGCTCTGTTGTGTAGTTGCTGGGGGCTTTACGTCGCGCCGACACAGATAGGTCTTATGGCGACGATGGGATAGAAAAGGTCTAGGAGTTGGAAGGAAGCGGCCTTAATTAAGGTACAGCCCCAGAATTTGCCTGGTGTGAAAATGGGAAGCTACGGAAAACCATTTTCAGGGCTGCCCATAGTGGGATTCGAACCTACTACCTCCCGGATGCAAGCTCACAGCAGCGCGCCTGTTGTGTAGTTGACAGCCTCATCTGTATATTATGTTGTGTCGATAGAATTGTACATTTGCAGAACACCGAGTAATTCTTGTAAAAGTTGATTGTTGATAACGTTCACAGCTTCATTTCTCGGAGCTCTTTGACACAGCAATGCGCGAAAATTTTAAGTGAATGGCATAAATAACGGGTTATACATAAAATAAGTAATTGAAACGATAAAAAGTATTAAAATTATTAATGAAGGTGTGTCTTGATCTGTAAAAAGATTCATCTAAGTATACGCCCCTGTTAACAATTTCAAATCTCTGCTTGCCATAGATTTGGATGGGCATCGCACACGTAGCCTATACACAGACAAACAGATCTGGATATTACCTACTGAATATGGCTCCACGTGTCGGGGACCGAAAATGGCTTCCTAACTCATGGACTTAAAATGGCTCCTTGACTTGTATTGCCTAATAGTGCTATTTGCTTTACGTCCCACTAACTACTTTTTACGGTTTTCGGAGACGCCGAGGTGCCAGAATTTAGTCCCGCAGGAGTTCTTTTACGTGCCAGTAAATCTACCGACACGCGGCTGAAGTGTTTGAGCACCTTCAAATACCACCGGACTGAGCTAGGATCGAACCTGCCATGTTGGGGTCAGAAGGCCAGCGCCTTAACCGTCTGAGCCACTCAGCCCGGCACTTGTATTGCCTATCTTATGTATGTTGACTAGCGACAGTGAATCTATGCGTTTAATCCTGGTGACTGCACAATGGATTATTATTATTATTATTATTATTATTATTATTATTATTATTATTATTATTATTATTATTATTATTATTATTATTATTATTATTATTATTACCTATATATAAATTAAGTTGTAGGGTATTCGCTGTCTGTAATTTCGTTTGTTTTGCCAATTTTTCAGATATTCATCCGTTTTAGGTCAGCTAAAGACCTCATCAGTGGTTTTTATTTTTCGTATCTGTTTGTCTGTTTGTATCCCCATCACGGCGAAATGGATGGTTAGATCTAGACTAAACTTCATATTTAGAGTATAATAATCCCCAGGAAGGGTTTGATATGCATATGATTTGAAAAACTCTGAATACACGGAGGGTTTACAGGGAAACCAGAAGAGTTTTCTTCCATTTTCTCTGAAACTATTGATTTTCTGTAAAATCCATGGACGCTAGCTCAGTAAAGTGCATTTCGTTTTCACAAGAATTTATAATAAAGCTAATGTCATGGTGTAACATCCCACTAACTATTTTAGGTTTTCAGAGACGAGCTACCGGGCGAGTTGGCCGTGCCCGTAGAGGCGCGCGGCTGTGAGCTTGCATCCGGGAGATAGTAGGTTCGAATCCCACTATCGGCAGCCCTGAAAATTGTTTTCCGTGGTTTCCCATTTTCACACCAGGCAAATGCTGGGGCTGTACCTTAATTAAGGCCACGGCCGCTTCCTTCCAATTCCTAGGGCTTTCCTATCCCATCGTCGCCATAAGACCTATCTGTGTCGGCGCGACGTAAAGCCCCTAGCAAAAAAAAAAAGAGACGAGCTGCCCGATTTTTTAACCCCACAAGGTTACAAACACACATCAAAAGAAGTTCAGCATATTTGCAGTTAACCCACTAACGTCAAATATTTAGGTGTTATTTATCGTTAGACGTCAGTAGGTTGTTCAAATGGTAGCAACCCTGCCTGAACATCTCCAAACATAACCACACTGAGCCCGGATCGAATCCGCTAACTTGGACTCAGAAGGCCAGTGCTCCACTCTCTGAGGTCCTTTGAAGTCCTCTAGTTTGTGATCGAAAGTGGTATGCATGCTTCCTGATTCTCTGGTTTCTTTGTTAATTCCGTATACATTTTATTTATCGTATGGCTTTTAGTGTCGGGAGTGTCCGAACACACGTTCGGCTCGTCTTGTAGAGCCCTTGTAAGGCAGGCCCTCCAACGAGTGTGGGTGCAATCCGCTACGTATGGGAACTGCGTGATTTTGTAGTGGAGGATAGTGTGGTGGTGTGTGTCTTTCAGGAATAATGGTGACACTACAAATACCCAGTCCCCGAGCCAGAGGAAATAAGGGTAAAATCTCCAACCCGGCCGATAATCTAACCTGGGGCCCTCTGAATCGAAGGCGACTACGCTGGCCACTACGCTGGCCATTCAGCCAAGGAGTTGGACATTCCATATACAGAATACCAGCGCTGATAATGTGTTATTTCTAACAAGTTTGTCTGTAAAACATACTCGCGATTGTTACCATATTAAACCTTTGGGAATCGGTGGTGGAGTGTTGACCTTGAAATCCAAAGACTGCGGGTTCAAACCCAGCAGAAGTAGTCAGATTTTTGAAGGGCGTAAAAAAATCCATTTGACACTAAGTTTCGTGCGAAGTTGGTATGTAAAAGATCTCTGGAAAAATATTTGTTGTTTACCTAATAAAATGAATTAAACATCAATAAGAGGTGGTCCAGGCAGAGTTCTGATTTATCTGACATGTGAAAGTGGAACGTCGGACGTGAAAACTGAGACTCAGGCTGCCTAAAAGGCGTCAAATCGAAATGATGCTCGATGTAACTGAGGTCGTAGATTTTATATTATTATTATTATTATTATTATTATTATTATTATTATTATTATTATTATTATTATTATACCGATTTTTATCATATCTGCGGGGTCGTGGGTATGAACCGTGTAACACATGTGAATTTGGCCCTGTTTTACGGCCGGATGCTCTTCCCGACGCCAATCGTATTTGAGGGGATGTATCCACTATTGCATTTCAGTGGTGGTTCGTAGTGTGGTGTGTTGTCTGCATATGAAGAGGAGAGTGTTGAGACGAACACAAACACCCAGTCCCGAGCCAGAATGTATACTAGACGCGATTTAAATCCATGACTCGGCCGGGAATGGAACCCAGGGCCCTCTGAGCCGAAGGCTTATACACTGCCCATTCAACCAAGGCGTTGGACATAGATTTTTATAATAATAATAATAATAATAATAATAATAATAATAATAATAATAATAATAATAATAATAATAATATCCGCCTCTGTGGTGTAGTGGTTAGTATGATTAGCTGCCACACCCCGGAGGCGCGGTTTCGATTCCCGGCTTGCCACGAAATTTGGAAAGTGGTACGAGGGCTAGAACGGGATCCACTCAGTCTCGGGAGGTCAACTGAGTAGAGGGAGGGTTCGATTACCACCTCAGCTATCCTCGAAGTGGTTTTCCACTTCTTCAGGCAAATGCCGGGATGGTACCTAACTTAAGGCTACGGCCGCTTCCTTCCCCCTTCCTTGACTGTCCCTTCCGACCTTCCTATCCCTCCCACAACGCCCCTGTGAGGCCGCCTGGGCGAGGTACTAGCTTCCCAGTTGTATCCCCGCGATCCAAAGTCTCACGATTCAGGACACTGCCCTTGAGGAGGTAGAGGTGGAATCTCTCGCTGAGTCCGAGGGAAAAACCAATCCTGAAGGGTAAACGGATAAATAAATAAATAAATAAATAAATAAATAAATAAATAAATAAATAAATAAATAAATAAATAAATAAATAAATAATAGTAATAATAATAATAATAATAATAATAATAATAATAATAATAATAATAATAATAATAATAACAGTAATGTGAGCTCAGCTATCGGGTTGCAGACTCACTGTATAAGGCCAACCTACCAATTTGGACGTTTGGGAAGTTTCGATTGTGCTACTGTCTATCAGCGATATGCGGACTCTTCTTGGCTGTTTCTATGGCCGAACGTGCCATCAGCAATAGTGACAAGGAATGTCAAATATTTTGACCATCAAAAATCGTCTACATTGGCCGAGATCCAACCGGCCAGTTGAGGATCATGAGTCGGAAATAAATTATTCAAGTTCGAGAAATAATGGTGTGGAACGGTGCGCTTGAATTTGGCAACCTAAATATCCCAGGTCCATTAGTCTGCATTATCCTGTTCATTTATACACGAGCCTCCAGTTAACCTCTAAAAATACAGTCACTGAGGTTGCGTTCCATACTAATTGGGCACTTAATTTGTAGAGATATACGAGATTTATAATGCAGTGAATAACATTCTTAGCATGAGAGGAATGTACGGAAGATACAAGGGATATTTAACGTATTATATTGCATTACATTTGTAGCTTCTGTGGCTCAGGTGGCAGCGTGCCGCACACTCACCACTGAGTTCCATGCTTCAAATCCCGGTCACTCCATGTGCTAGACAAAGCGGAGGCGGCACAGGATTTTTTCCGGCTACTCCGGTTTTCCCTGTCATCTTTCATTCCAGCAACATTCTCCAATATTATTTTAATTTCATCTGTATACATTTAATCATTGGCCCATGGGTGAGCGGGGCGGGAGTGTACGACAGGCTTCGGCAGCAGGCAAAATTCCTATCCTCGCCGCTAGGTGGGGGTTTCATTCATTCTATTCCTGACCCGGTCGACTGACTGGAAACAGGCTGTTGATATTTTTATGTTGCATTACCTTACATTATGTCCGGCTCCATGCCTAAATAGTTAGCGTGCTGGTCTTTGGTCGCAGGGATCCCGGGTTCGATTCCCGGCAGGGTCGGGAGTTTTAACCACAATTGGTTAATTTCGCTGACACTGGGGCTGGGTGTGTGTGTCGTCTTTATCACCATTTCATCTTCATCACGATGCGCAGGTCGCCTACGGGAGTCAAATTAAAAGACCTGCATCTGGCGAGCTGAACTTGTCCACGTTAAACTCCCGGCGCTAAAAGCCATACGCCATTTCATTTTTTAAATCTTACATTATATTTTTTTCCAAATAAAGTTTCCAACGGTATGGATATTATCAATAGTTAAATACTTGATTTCCCTCGGAAGTTGAGAGTACGTTTCACACTAGATAAATAAGAAACCATTTTCGTACAAACTATAAAGCCCCTTGGAGGAGTGGAGGTAAAGCATTTCACTGTCCGTAACATCGACACTCAAGGGCCGCACTCAGCTAGCAGAAGGAAGACGTGGTGCGAAGGCAGGAAACATATTCTTTCGCTGTCTAATAGATGTGGTAGATCACACTTACACCTACTGGAGGGGAAACGTGCCGCGCCGAAAAAGAGGAAAGTTGTTTGGCGAGAATAATTCTGCCAGAATTTAATGTCGGTAACGTTCGTAAAGTATTCGGGTGTTTCGCAATCGCGTTTGTAACTTTCCTGAATTGCTTACTAATTTTACAAACATATAAATCTGCATTTAACTTGAAAAATCTGAATATCTGCATTTAAAATGGAAATTATGAAAATTAACATTCATTAAATAAAATACACACTCGTCGGACCTTGTACTCACACTTACTTGTTACCTACTTACTTACACATACGTTATTTGAAGGGCGCCAGCTGCCACTCAGTGCAGCAATAATAGAATGAGACTCTTGACTATCTCTAGGGTGTGGGGTAATAAGCTTACTTTTGACAACATACCATATAAGTTCTGGGAAAAGGAGATTGGCGTTCGGTTTCCCCATTAATTTTGAGGTTAAGATATTTTACTGTCAATGAAATGAAACTATGAATTCGTTTGATAGAACAATATATATTCTTTAAATAATATATCAAAAAATAGTGAGTCTTGTTGCGATAAAACAGATGAGAATATGAAATTAAGACATTGCAACTAAAATAAACTAGGCATGAATGTGAATTCTTCTTGACTGGACATTTAACAATTTATACGAAATATTTCCCTCACTGATTCACTTGACTGTACCTTCAACACTTTGAGTGTAATTACGACGTATTCCTTTGATCTGGTGTTTACTGTAGATGTGTCACGCCTAACTTGGTGATACATCCTTGTGACTGCTTCTTCTCCATATCATATGACTTCTTTGTAAGTCAATATGGTATTACCTCTTGGCAGGTCCAGGGTTGCCCTCTCTGACTTCATGGTAAGCCCTTGCGTCCGTGTCTTCAACTAAGTGACGGACCAACCTTTTGGTCTCACTCTCTCAATGACCAATAATTAATGGCTCACTGAGTCTTCACCATCTCTCGTTCACACTCGTTGACTGACCAACTAAGGCCTCTTGATCTAGTAGACTTCTTCACTGTACTGCTTCCGTTAAGTAATGACTGACGCTACAATATGCACCCACCTTTTATAGACGTTGGTTGACACAGCTACGTAACCTCCAGAAATAACAATGACATACTCCCACCTACGCGACAGATATTACATACAGTTGTGAAACCGCCGCCGGCTCGTTGGGTTTCTCAAAGAAAGTGATCTCAGTGCTAACTAAATACGATGACGTAGCCATGGCGTAGCAATGACTTGGCAGAATCGCCAGTGGTATAGCAATATAACGACGTCACATCCAACATCTGATACATCGAAACTCTCACTGTACAGGTATATAATGTTAATCTACATATACGTATATATGCATACACTCAATTACAAATACGCAAGCGACAGGCATTGCGTAAGGGAATTGAATAAGACTGATAATTACAATAATAGTAACAATATCACAGATAACCTAATAATAATACTGACATACTAATAATAATAATAATAATAATAATAATAATAATAATAATAGTAATAATAATAATAATAATAATAATAATAATAATAATAATAATAATAATAATAATAATAAAATACAGTTAAAATCATACAATAATAAAAATACAGATATCATCTTGTAACGGGATTTGAACCGTTACACGTTGAGTCCATGCCGTACATGGCGTTTGCTTTCTCTGCGGATATTCACATTCCTGAGAGACGTTTGAACTTAAATGAAATAGCGTATGGCTTTTAGTGCCGGGAGTGTCCAAGGACATGTTCGGCTCGCCAGGTGCAGGTCTTTTGATTTGACTCCTGTAGGCAACCTGCTCGCCATGATGAGGATGAAATGATGATCAAGACGACACATACACCCAGCCCCAGTGCCAGCGAAATTAACCAATCATGGTTGAAATTCCCGACCCTGCCGGGAATCGAACCCGGGACCACCAAAGGCCAGCACGGTAACCATTTAGCCATGGAGCCGGACAGTTTTAACTGGACAGTCGCGCCGATTTCGGGTAATTATTTATGGGGGGGGGGGCATGATTAACATGAACACAGGCATGTGAAATGAGGAGCAACTATTACTGCAAGCATTCCTATATAATCCCCCTGTGGGTGTGTGCGGCAGAATAACACCTACGGTATCCCCTGCCTGTCGTAAGAGGCGACTAAAAGGGGCCTCAGGGGCTCTGAACTTTGGAGCGTGGGTTGACGACCACGGGGCCCTCAGCTGAGTCCTGACACTTCTTCCACTTACTTGTGCCAGGCTCCTCACTTTCATCTATCCTATCCGACCTCCCTTAGTCAACTCTTGTTCTTTTCCGACCCCGACGCTATTAGGTTTGCGAGGGCTAGAGAGTCTTTCATTTTCACGCCCTTCGTGGCCCTTGTCTTCCTTTAGCCGATATCTTCATTTTTCGAAGTTTCGGACCCCTTCTATTTTTTCTCTTTGATTAGTGTTATATAGAGGATGGTTGCCCAGTTGTACTTCCTCTTAAAACTATAATCACCACCACCACCATTCCTATATAATAACAATATTCACAAACAAACAGAAAAAAACAGAACAATAATAGAGCTTGTTTCTCAAATGCATTTTTGAACGAGTCATATGTACGGAGTTTTCAATAATATTCACAAGCAAAAAGAAAAAAGTAGAACTTCATTCATAAATGCAGAAAATATTTTGAAGGAAGTAAAAGAATTAGAACTTGCTTCATAAATGCATTTTCGTAATAAATATCCTATTACCGCACTGTTATATTATATATTTCATGATACTAAATGTGGACAGCTCTACCACCAGATGTACCGTCTGAACAGTCTCCATTCAGAAATGAAGTTCTCTGAAAGAATGCCCGCTTTCTAATCTCATTTCTTGATCTAAAATCATTTACCACCTTCTCCAGATTTAACGCCTTGGCAGCCTTCGAAGACCACTAAACTACACGTTTTAAGGGGACTTAATATCTAGGAAGAGAATTTTTGGGGGGCGATATGGAACTCTGCTCCCACCCCCTAAGGTCATACGTGTTGTGCAGAAACCGCCTTGTACCCCAAAGTCGAGGCCATTGGAACTGGGCTGTGTTAAAAATGGGCTGCGTAAAACTTATTCAATTATTTGAAAAGTAAACTTTTCTATATGACAAATGTCATAAGTTATATAGCAATACCATTGAAATAGCAGTTGAAATTTCATAATGCTTATTCAAAAATACACTTTGAATTTATCTTCAGGGCGCAGCAACGATTGAAACAATGTAGAAAATTCACCATTTAAATTTCTGGATAAATTAATGCCGTCAACTCAGAATCTTCCATTTTGCCTTTGTTAATCCCTTTCAGCATCTTCAATCAACAGAGGCAAAGGCTAACTGTGATCCATTAGTTCGCTTCACACACAACTGACAGGTTTCGACGATCAGCTGTCCAAATGAAGAGGCGCGCTTCCGATATTTATTTATTTATTTGATTTATTGTTCAGCAGGCATTTCTACAGAACATTTCTTATTTCTAATTTTATAAATTACAATAAAAATTAAAATATGAAACCTAATACTATACTTGTGAACTATGGACAGTGGTAAGTGTGTGTTTCAACTTATTATTTTAATTTATCCTAAAATATAGGCTACATCGTTAATCTAAATTAACATAAGGGCTAAATTATTCGTGGCACACAAGTATGCTGCTCTATTTAATTTATGTCTTCTCTCTGTGTGAGTTCCCCTCTGACTGACCTTAACAAGATACTCTCCTCGTGAAATATGTCCACGTTTGGTATTTTATTGATTGACTGACATATTCTGTTTAATGGTGAATTCACATGGTGATTTGTGTTTGACCTTTTAGCAGAAAGTTATATTATTTCTATTACTTCCAAACGGTGCATACAGGTTTATTTGGTGGAGTAACTCTCGGTTATCTGCTTTACCTTTGAGAATTCTATGTAAGTATTTTACACACGTTAACATTCTCCTAGTGTGCAACATATCTATCCCAAAATTTGTTATTAAGTCACTATATGCCACATATTTCGCACTATTTTTAGAGATACAGAAATACACATACAGCCCATACAGGAGAAATTCTTTTCGCAATTTCCTTTCTTCGCGTTTCCCTTCCGGTGTGAGCGGGCCTTAAGAAGAATCGAGTGGTTAGCCTGGCCGTCTTTGGCCGTACGTATTTCTGGTGTAAGTTTATTAAACCTTAGGACCATGTGCCTCTTCAGAAGCGGAAATTTCGTTTGAAAGTGTTTCGACCACCTGACAGAGAATCAAACCCAAATCCTTCTGAATGAACCGAGCACAACTTCATCGCATCGGCTAGGCTCACCCTTTAGAAAAATAAGACGTGCGAGAATTGCGCTGTGGTTCAAAGTTAATCGAAGTTGCCAGTAATAAAGAAAATGGTTTCTAATAAAATGTTGACCGAAAGGGAGAGATAAACATGGTTATGTAGCTAAGATGTTCACCTTAAATAATTCGTGAACAGGTTAAGATATGGAAATTTTGTTTTCACTTTCATTAAGTTCATTAAGGCAGCTATAAAGGCAGGTGGTGAGATTGGATGCGCTAGCGAGTGGTTGACTGTTCCATTGTAGAAATTTACCAAATTTTGTGTGTCTTTCTTTATTCGAATCAGAAGTACAATAGAAACAAACTATATACACAAATATATACAAGTAAAAGGTCTACAACAATATATGTCATACAGATTCGGCCCAAAATTTGGCCACTTCAAGGGAATTTGGATTAGCCAGCACTAAGTCTTCCATTGTGCAGTTTGATGGACACAGGGGACAACACAGTTGTCTGAAGTTCACCACAGTCACAAAAGGCCGTATCGATGGCGAAGTTCCATTTCTGTAGAGTCGCTCTGGTTCTACCCACTCCAGATCTAAGTCTGTTTAAGGACCTCCATGTCAACCAGTCCTCGGTGTGACCGGGAGGCAACACTTCCCGTGGTTCCATCCATTTCAAAAGGCCAGGGGTCTTTTGTTTCCATTTGGTAATCCTGGCTTTGTCCGATGATCCTTCCAGGTGTTCTGAAGATGTTAAAAATGCTTTCCCGGACTTCAATCTTCGTTGGACAGGTCGGTATCCAAAGAGTGGATGTGAAGGCATTAAATTTGTTTTAAGCCTTTCGTTGTTAGCAGCAACTAGATGGCAACTACTCTTCAAAGGCCTTTTTAGGCCGAAATTAACTATATTATGCCATAACGTAGAAGGTCTATCACCATCTAAAGAGGTACTATTGAGTCAACTCTGTCAAACTAATTGTGTATGTGTGTGTGATACATTTAGCTCCACAAATAATTGTGTTTAGTGTTTATTTGTAGTAATCTGCGATTAGTGGCATTTATTTACAGTTTTCACACTGAGTAGTTCCGTAGGCGTTCGCTAGATTACAACCGGTAATTTAGGTCTGCGTGAAAGAAGAAATATATCTTTCTTTTTAATAGTATTATTAAAATATCAATAGGTTTGTTGATAAAATACGGCACTTACAAAGACGGGATATTAAAAAGAGTCGTAACTTCGGCAGCGGTTATATCTATTAGTGCAGGCATTTGACAGGGTATTTCAAATAGCAGTTTAACGGTCCCACCTGTCACGAAGGTAATAACTTCTTTTAATAACGCGATACTGTTGTAAATTTTGTTTAAAGAAAGGATTTCAACAGAATAGACAGTATTTCACAGGCGAAATAGTTAACAGTCGTAATTGTTATTGATTAGTGTCGCTCTTCTTATTGAAATATTGGCATTGTTGGCTACAGTCTGTGAACAAAGGGTGTAGTGTATCAAGAAAATATAAATAAAAATCAGCTGATTCTTGTATTCCGATCATTTGTAATTCTGAGTAGGCAGTTAAAGTATCCGTAATTTATATTTCACACCCTCGACATTTCAGTATTTTTGAGCGGTTATTCACGTAATCAAGTTTCTACATTCCAATAATTGCAATTCAAGTCCCTGGCGTAGTTTAGACGGAAATACTATTGAGAAATTATTGTAAACAACCTCATATTTTTCAGCATTTAAGGATGTTGTATGTCCGGCGCTCTCTTCTCGCTCAGCCAGCCAGCTGCACGCGCGCCTGTGTATCATTCTGCTAGCTTCGACGCGCAGCCCTCAGTGCGCGTGCCTGACCATCGAGTGTACTATAAATAGGAGCTCCCGGCCTGCTCACTTGCCCACTTGCCCCGGTGTCCAGCTCCAGAATACACCCTACGTCGAGCACGGAGGCTACTCCTCTTGAAAATGTGCTTCGACCAGGTGGACTGAATTTCTGGCAGTACGAGGTTTCACCTCTGGTCACCGCTCCCTTACCTGTTTCCGCTGCCTATGTTCCGTAATTCTTTTACAAGCCATTTTCATTCCCTAACTTATGCAAGCTCCCTTAGTTTCGCTAGGTGGAATTTCTTCAATCAATTGAACTTGCTTTTTAGGAATTCAGGCACTTCAACAAACAAGGACTCTCATGAACATTTATGTTAGTGTGCCAGATAGTTCTCGACTATCAACGTGTCAATTCACAAAGACTATCTTTTCAAGATAGAAGTGTATATAAAGACTGCAAACCTGTACATATTGTATAAAGACAGACTTTTCTCAAGATTCAATATTCCTTTTTGCTTCAAAATAAATTTCAGTTATTTGTGTAAATATTATAAAGTGAAGCAAATAAAGTTGTGTTCTGTAAACTTCAACCTTGGTTACAACACAACTCTATGGCGACGAGGTAAAAAAGCGACACTACAATTCTTCGGTCCCAGTTGCCAACTCTATAGCGACGAGGTACACACGAAACCAACACTACAATTCAACGGGTCCAGTCGTCAACTCTACGGCAACGTGCTAAACAACAACGACACTCCAACCAGTTCTGACACACAGCTTACCTTACTCTTGCTTGCACGCATCTCGCAATGGCTACTGCGGAACAACTCGCTACGGTTTTCCAAGCCTTACAGCAGCAACAACAACAGTTTATGCAACAACAACAGGCAGCATTAATTCAGGCTATTCAAGCTATTTCTGTCTCTACACAACCATCAGCTATTCCTCCGTTCTCTGCTTTTGATCCGGCTAAGGAAGAATGGTCAGTTTATTTAGCCCGCTTGCAACAGCATTTCATCTGCCATTCTGTCACAGATGATCAACGCCGCCGCGCACTATTTCTTAGTTCGGTTGGCAATGCTACGTGTGAATTACTACGTAAATTAAGTCCAGAAGAACACTTATCTGAGGTACCCTTCACGCAGCTCTTAGCCCGTCTCACGGAACACTATGCCAAAGCTCCTCACATAGTGGCTGCTCGCTATAAATTTTTTCAGAGCAGAAAGCAACCCCATCAGACACATACTGAATGGATAACTGAATTGCGTGGTCTAGCTAAACCCTGCCAGTTCATCTGCTCCACGGACGGTTGTGGTTCATCCTACACTGATTCTCTCATTCGGGACATGATAATTTTACATACTCCTGAAGACAAAATACGTTTTGACGCTGTCAAACAGAGTAACCCTTCTTTAGAAGACGTCCAGCGTATTGCTACGGTTTATGAGCTTACTACCAAGACTGCCGCAGCCATAGCTTCTCCACACGAAGTTGCACAAGTCTCGCCTCAGGCCCGCAAGTCCTCTGCTACAGTGAACCGTACGGATAAGGCGCTCTCCACCAAGCATTCTCGCCAGGTTCCCTCTCGTAATGCTACACGGAAGCCCAATTCTAAAAACACCTCGAAACTCCTGCCTTCCTGCCGAGGTTGTTTCAAGCATCATGAACGTCGTGACTGTCGTTTTTTCAAAGCTACTTGTGAACGATGTAATAAACTTGGACACATTCAGACTGTCTGTCAAAGTTCGCTCCGCCCTGCTAAGACTACTGCAGCGCGCCGGAAGCATATACAGCCCCGCCAAGACATGGAAGTTGATCAGATCAATCTTATTCTTCCCACAAAGGATTCTCACAAAATCATCATTCCTCTCTCATTCTCTGATCGATCTGTCGATTTTCAATTAGACACTGGATCACCTGTCTCTATTATTAACCTGACTACCTACCACGACTTAGGTTCACCTTCATGCTCTCCAGCTGACATCCAGCTCGTGACATTTAACAAGAAGAAAATTGACATCAAAGGTCAAATTAAGCTTCAGGCTAGTTATAAAGGAATTCAGAAGGCCATTCCTCTTCTCGTAGTTAACAACTACACTGCATCAAACATTATGGGCATGGATCTATTTAACTTATTTGGTTTCCAGATACATGACAACATTAACGTCGTATCTACATTACATCCTACTTCTGACGTTACCGCTCTCCTAGAGCAGTTTCCTGAAGTCTTCGATTCTCAGCTCGGAACAGCAAAAGACTATACAGCTCACATACAGCTGAAATCCGGAGCTAAGCCTCGCTTCCTCAAAGCACGTCCAGTACCCCTAGCACTTCAAGACCAGGTCACGAAAGAATTAGAAAGATGGATACAAACTGGAATTGTAGTACCAGTTACTTCTAGTCAATGGGCTACTCCACTCGTGGTAATCAAGAAACCTGATGGTAATGTTCGACTTTGTGGCGATTTTCGATCTACAGTCAACGCACAACTTGAAACCGATATCTTTCCTATTCCACGTCCAGAAGACTTATTCCGTCGTCTCTCTGGTGGACAATTCTTCTCTCGAGTTGATCTTAAAGAAGCATATCTCCAGCTACTTTTAGACGAAGAATCTAAGAAATTTCTCACACTCAACACTCCTCTCGGACTGCTCCAGCTCCAGCGGCTCCCATTTGGTGTTTCCTCCTCAGCGGCTATTTTTCAGCGCTATTTGGCTCAACTCACCGCCTCAATTCCCGGTTGTGCTAACTACCTGGATGATATTATTGTTACTGGAAAAGATCATCAGGAACATCTAACCAATCTCCGCCTTCTTCTCCAGAAATTGAAAGACAATGGCCTACGAGCGAATCTAGCTAAATGTACCTTCTTTCAGCCTCAAGTTCACTACCTCGGACATATACTTGATAAGAATGGAATTCGTCCTAGTATGCAGAATGTCTCCGCGATAGTAAACATGCCAGCACCTCAGAACCTCAAGCAGCTTCAGTCCTTCATAGGCAAAGCGAACTATTATAATAAGTTCATTCCACGCTTCGCTACAGTGGCAGCTCCATTAAACGCTCTACGTAAAAAAGGTGTTAAGTTTCAGTGGACTCCGCAATGCCAACAGGCCTGGAAAACAATCAACAACGCCTTAATTCAAGCTATACAACTCACTCATTTTCAGCCTGACAAGATCATCACGCTAGCTACTGACGCTTCAGACTATGGTGTCGGTGCAGTTCTCTCCCAGAAGGATCGTCATGGACAAGAACGCCCCATCGCCTTCGCTTCGAAAACACTTAATGACCATCAACGTCGATACTCACAGATAGAGAAAGAAGCTTTAGCCATCATCTTTGGTATTCGCCGTTTCAATGAATATCTTTATGGCAACCATTTCCTGATCATTACCGATCATAAGCCTCTCGTACACTTATTCCATCCTGGTAATAAGATCCCAGAGAATTCCCTCAGAAAGCTTCAAAGATGGTCCATGTTCCTTTCTGATTATTCCTATCAGATTGTATATCGAGCCACATCCCAGCATTGTAATGCTGATGCCCTCTCCCGCTTACCCGTTGGTCCTGATACTGCCTTCGATTCTCAAGAATCTGAATGTCTTCAGTTGGACATAGAACTTGAAGATACTGTATCCAGTTTTCCTATTGATGCTACCTGCATAGCTAAAGCTACGGATAAGGACAGTACACTTGCTACTGTACGTACTTACATCCGCAACGGTTGGCCTCTTCAGAGCACACTTCCTGCCCACCTGGCACCTTATCATCGTATGCAGCATCGTCTCACGACTCGTGCCGGAGTTGTACTACTAGAAGCAGGCACCATCTTCCGAGTGGTTATCCCACTTAGCCTACAGAAACAAGTTCTCGAATTATTACACCAAAGCCATTGGGGTATCTCCAGAACAAAGCAACTCGCCCGTCAACACTGCTACTGGCCCGGTATTGATGCCGCCATCGAAAAGCTAATACGTCATTGTGAGCAATGTCAAACGAATCAGAACGCTCCGTCTTCTGATCTTGCTTCATGGCCTCCTGCTACTACTCCATGGGAACGAGTTCACATCGATTTCGCAGGTCCTTTCCTCAATTCCATGTGGTTAATAGTCATCGATTCACTTTCAAACTTTCCATATGTCGTGGATATGCATTCGACTACTACAACCGAAGCTACCATTCGTGCTCTCCAGAAAATCTTTACTACAGAAGGTTTACCGCAAGTACTCATTTCGGACAACGGACCTCAATTTACAGCTACTGCTTTTCAGAACTTTTGTACACATAATGGCATTCGTCATATCCTAGCACCACCTTTTCACCCTCAATCTAATGGTGAAGCTGAACGCTTCGTACAAACATTTAAAAGAAGTATGAAGAAAGCTGTCTCTTCAGGCTTAACTAACGACCAAGCCTTGCTCCAACTCTTAAACAACTACAGAACTCTACCCGGCGCTGATAATATCACTCCTGCACAGAAGCTCCATGGACGACCTCACAGAACTTTACTTTCTCTGTTACAGCCTCTTCCGGCCCAGCATAAGACCTCACCCACGAAGTTCTCCCTCAACGACAAGGTCTACACCAGGACATTCAAATCCAACCCACTCTGGATACCTGGAGTCATCTGCAGATCTTTGGGTCATCGTCTCTACGAGATACAGACTACGGAGAAACGTATCTGCCGCCATCAGGATCAGATACGTCTGCGCTACCGCCCCTGTCCAGCTATTGATGCTATTGCTAAACCAGATAAATCTATTGCTGAACGCGCTTTAGATCATTTAATAACAATGGGTTCCTTTCAGGACGAGACAGCGCCACTCCGCCCAGTTCCAGCTCCGGACAATACAACAGAGATATCAGCAGCTCCGCCCCAGCATCGCAGTCGCCGCCAGCGCCGCCGCCGTTTCACGCCGTACCGGCGTATTTAGGAGGGGAGGGTGTTGTATGTCCGGCGCTCTCTTCTCGCTCAGCCAGCCAGCTGCACGCGCGCCTGTGTATCATTCTGCTAGCTTCGACGCGCAGCCCTCAGTGCGCGTGCCTGACCATCGAGTGTACTATAAATAGGAGCTCCCGGCCTGCTCACTTGCCCACTTGCCCCGGTGTCCAGCTCCAGAATACACCCTACGTCGAGCACGGAGGCTACTCCTCTTGAAAATGTGCTTCGACCAGGTGGACTGAATTTCTGGCAGTACGAGGTTTCACCTCTGGTCACCGCTCCCTTACCTGTTTCCGCTGCCTATGTTCCGTAATTCTTTTACAAGCCATTTTCATTCCCTAACTTATGCAAGCTCCCTTAGTTTCGCTAGGTGGAATTTCTTCAATCAATTGAACTTGCTTTTTAGGAATTCAGGCACTTCAACAAACAAGGACTCTCATGAACATTTATGTTAGTGTGCCAGATAGTTCTCGACTATCAACGTGTCAATTCACAAAGACTATCTTTTCAAGATAGAAGTGTATATAAAGACTGCAAACCTGTACATATTGTATAAAGACAGACTTTTCTCAAGATTCAATATTCCTTTTTGCTTCAAAATAAATTTCAGTTATTTGTGTAAATATTATAAAGTGAAGCAAATAAAGTTGTGTTCTGTAAACTTCAACCTTGGTTACAACAAAGGACACTTTTATTCTCCGTCCCGCGGAGTAGGAAAAATAATAGTAATCCACCATCTGTAAAGATCACATAACCGCATTTCAGTTGAGAATTATAGTGTAGATGTTAGATAGTATCTCGCCTTTTATATTCGTGTGTATTTTTGTGCAAACGGCAGGTTTCATTTCTATTGCAGCATAGTAGGACAAAGTAGTACTAATATTAATCTGTATACGTGTTTAACTTTGTTGGTAATCTTTGAGTACCTACCGGTAGTTCTTGCGAATATCTAAATGTAGGCCTAACTGGAATTTTCATTTCTATTTGTGCTTAGTAATAAGCTGGGATACGTCTGAACGTAGTTTTAACATTATTATAGTATAGTATTAGTATAGTAACTTATTAGAAATTAGAGTGCCTATTCTATAATTTTGAGTAGTTTTGCGAATTTCGAACTTTAATGGTAATTTTCTTTTCTGTTTTTGCTTGGTAATAACCTGTTGTAATTAGAATACGTCTGAACGTAGTTTAAAATTATTGTAGTGTATTGTAGTATCTGTACTTAGTCTGAACGTAGTTTAAAATTATTGTAGTGTATTATAGCATCTTATTAGAAAGTAGTGTGTATATTCTATTACTGTGAAATATTTGTATAGTATAGTACCGTTTCTGTGGTATCTGTAGTGACTCTCTTACTAAAAATTCTGTTGTTGTAATTAGGGTAGACTTAACTGCAGTTAAGAATTGTGTAATTCTTGTGTATTATTCTCTGTTTCCAGTAATTCACAGCAATTTTCATCGTGTTAGCGTGTTGTAGGAATAAAAATAGTACAATTGAGTAGTATTGTAGTGTAGTAGTAGCCTATATTAAATAACTTACTGTCGTGTGATCTTTGTGAACTAACATAGACAATATTTCTTTCCTTTCATTTTTATTTTGCACAGAATAAGTTATCTTATTTTTCCTTTCCTTTTCATTATTTATTAAAAAATGACTAAGCAGTGCGAGTGTAGGAACTGTGGGTGTGGCCAGGCATTAAGGAATAAGAGGGAGGAGTTGGAGAGCTTGAGGGATATAATTAGGATTCTCTCACAGGACAGGAAGGAAAGTAGGCCTCCAAACAATGTACAGGATACAGTAGGTGTAATAGAGAGATTGGAAGGAAAGGGTGGAATTGTGAAAGACAGGTGGTCTAATGTTTTAAGGGGAAGGAGACTGCAGGCTAAGGGCTCCATTCAGGATCAAAATTCAGGACAGGTGCCGGTGAGAAATCGGTACGAGTCACTGCAGGTAGAACAACCGAGGGAAGATGAGGAACAGGGAATTGTTGCCGATAAGTTTGGAAGTAGGAGAAAGGCAAGAGGTAGGAAAGGGAAATGTGGAGTAGTGGATAGGAACAGACAGGTGGAACAGGGTCATGGGATGGAGAAAAGGGAGGAGGAAGTAACTTCTGCAGCTATCAGGAAAGATAGGACTGACCAGGAGGGGAGGGGATCAAATGAGGTGGGTAGGGTTGAGGCTCTGGTCATGGGAGATTCTATCGTTAGACATGTCGGGAAAGTGTGTGAAGGTAAGAGTACCAGAGTAGAGTGTTATCCAGGAATTAGGTTAAGGCAGATGTTGAGGAAAGTAGAAGAGAAGGAGGAGGGAAAGGAGAAGGTGGTAGTGTTTCACGTTGGTACTAACAACGTAAGACAAGCAGGTATAAGTACCAACATAGTTGGGGATGTGTGGGAGATGTTAAATGCAGCACGGGTGAAGTTTAAGGAAGCGGAGATTGTTATCAGTGGAATACTGTGTAGGAGGGATACTGACTGGAAGGTGATTGGGGATTTAAATGAGACTATGAAGTGGGTATGTGGGAAACTGGGAGTGAAATTTCTAGATCCTAATGGGTGGGTAGGAGATAGGGATCTGCGCTCAGACGGCCTTCACTTAAACCGCAGTGGTACATATAAGTTAGGAAATTTGTTTAGAAGGGTTATAGGGAGATACATTCAGGGAAACAGGGTGGCCTAGGGAGCGATGTTAAGGGAACAGGGAACTGGAAATCAAGTAGGGATGACATAAAACTGTTAGTGCTCAACTGTAGAAGTATTGTAAAGAAAGGACTAGAATTAAGTAATTTAATAGATATATACTTACCAGATATTGTAATAGGAGTTGAATCGTGGCTGAGAAATGATATACTGGATGCAGAAATTTTCTCACGGAACAAGTAGGTGTATCGTAGAGATAGGATAGCAATGGTAGGAGGGGGAGTATTCATTCTCGTGAGAGAAGAATTTGTAAGTTACGAAAAATTTAAAGATGACAAGCACGAAATTCTAGGGGTAAGGCTCATTTCTAAAAATAATAGGCAACTTGATGTTTTTGGAGTGTACAGACCAGGAAAGGGTATTCAGAATTATTTGATAAGATAATCAGCTATGTGGGAAACGATAAGGAAAGGAACGTGATCGTAGCGGGTGATCTTAATTTACCAAATGTCAATTGGGGAGGTGATGCGAACGACAGGAACCATGACCAACAAATGGCAAATAAGTTAATATGGGAAGGGCAGCTGATTCAGAAAGTGACGGAACCAACTAGAGGGAAGAATATTCTGGATGTGGTGCTGGTAAAACCAGATGAGCTCTATAGAGAAAGCGAATTAATAGATGATTAATAGTGATCAGGAAGCTGAATTTGTGGTAATTAAAATAAATGTGAAAGAAAGGAAGAGATTAAATTTAGGACTTTTAGGGAGTACCATATGGCTGATAAAACAGGCATGAGGGAGTTTTTAATAAGTAACTATGATCGGTGGAAAACGCTAAATAAGAATGTAAATAGACTCTGGGATGGGTTTAAAGCAATTGTTGAGGAATGTGAAAATAGGTTTGTACCTTTAAAGGTGGTAAGGAATGGAAAAGATCCACTATATTATAACAGAGAAGTAAAGAGACTAAGAAGGAGGTGCAGGTTGGAAAGAAATAGAGTTAGAAATGGCTGTGGAAGTAAGGAGAAATTGAAGGAACTTACTAGGAAATTGAATCTGGCAAAGAAGTCAGCTACGGATAACATAATAGCAAGCATAATTGGTGGTCACACTAATTTTAGTGAAAAATGGAAGAGTATGTATAGGTACTTTAAGGCAGAAACAGGTTCCAAGAAGGACATTCCAGGAATCATTAATGAGCATGCATTGTGTGTAAGCTTTGGGAAAGCACTCTTTCTGATTATATAAGACATGTTTGCAAAATTAATAACAGGTTTGATAGAAGGCAGTTTGGGTTTAGGAAAGGTTATTCCACTGAAGCCCAACTTGTAGGATTCCAGCAAGATATAGCAGATATCCTGGATTCAGGAGGTCAATTGGACTGTATCGCGATTGACCTGTCCAAGGCATTTGATAGGGCAGATCATGGGAGACTACTGGCAAAAATGAGTGCAATTGGACTTGACAAAAGAGTGACTGAATGGGTGGCTCTGTTTCTAGAATACAAAACTCAGAGAATTAGAGTAGGTGAAGCTTTATCTGTCCCTGTAATCATTAAGAGGGGAATTCCTCAAGGCAGTATTATTGGACCTTTTATTTTTCTTATATATATATCAATGATATGTGTAAAGAAGTGGAATCAGAGATAAGGCTTTTCGCAGATGATGTTATTCTGTACAGAGTAATAAATAAGTTACAAGATTGTGAGCAACTGCAAAATGACCTCGATACTGTTGTGAGCTGGACAGTAGGCAATGGTATGATGATAAACGGGGATAAAAGTCAGGTTGTGAGTTTCACAAATAGGAAAAGTCCTCTCAGTTTTACTTACTGCGTTGATGGGGTGGAAGTTCCCTTTGGGGATCATTGTAAATACCTAGGCATTAATATAAGGAAAGATCTTCATTGGGGTTATCACATAAGAATGATTTAAATAAAGGGTAGAGATCTCTGCACATGGTTATGAGAGTATTTAGGGGTTGTAGTAAGGATGTAAAGGAGAGAGCATATTTGTCTCTGGTGAGATACCAGCTAGAGTATGGTTGCAGTGTATGGAACCCTTACCAGGATTACTTGATTCAGGAACTGGAAGAAATCCAAAGAATAGCAGCTCGATTTGTTCTGAGCGATTTTCGACAAAAGAGTAGCGTTACAAAAATGATGCAAAGTTTGGGCTGGGAAGACTTGGGAGAAAGGAGACGAGCTGCTCGACTAAGTGGTATGTTCCGAGCCGTCAGTGGAGAGATGGCGTGGGAGGACATCAGTAGATGAATAAGTTTGGATGGTGTCTTTAAAAGTAGGAAAGATCACAATATGAAGATAAAGTTGGAATTCAAGAGGACAAATTGAGGCAAATATTCTTTTATAGGAAGGGGAGTCAGGGATCGGAATAAGTTACCAAGGAAGATGTTCAATAAATTTCCAATTTCTTTGCTATCATTTAAGAAAAGGCTAAGAAACAACAGATAGGGAATCTGCCACCTGGGCGACTGCCCTAAATGCAGATCAGTAGTGATTGTTTGATAATCGAACTTGCAGTATTTTTCCAGGTTGTCAATATCTGCTGAGATAACGGTACTAACAGTAACTTTGTTTATAAAGCAGCGTTAAACGTACGGGCATTACAAATCTACCGCTCTGAATATTTTGAAGTGTAATTTTTGACAATATAGGAGAGTCGATGGTACCGATGCGCTTGAGCAGGAATTAATTAGAGATAGCTGTTTTCGGATATATAGTGGCATTTCTGCAATTTCTAGCAGAAGACCATTAGTAATGATTGATACCATAGCTCATAAATATATTCGTAAGTAAAACAGCATACTGAAGTGTGTCCAGTCCGTGAATATTTGTGAAGAGAAACAGTTGGAAGCAGTTCTGTGAATCTTTAAATAGTGGTAACAACTCAAGCATGACACACATATGACAGAAATTAAAACGTCTCCGGAAAAAAAGACTACTTTACTCGACAACCGTCTACGGGCAACTCGTGGGTGGAAGATTGTATGGAAAGAATTGCACCCTTTACGACTGAACATCATACTAAACCATAAGGTCTTCTGCAGATTATCTTTGTTATTCATTTACTTTCAACGAACTTCGGATGGCAGTCATGAATACAACAAATACTTCTCCTAGAAATGACTAGAATTGATGATATATTTTATCCCATGTTAAAACATCTCTCATTGGAAGCACTACGGTTACTTCTCTGGATAATCAACAGAATGTGGCAGAAGATAATGTACTAGAAGAGTCGGCACTGCTATTATCTTCAAAATTGTGTTCGTTGCTTTCCTACCACTTCAATAGTCACAATAGCTCGAAGCTTATTTGGACCACGAACCTGCTACGCAGGCGTAGCAGGGGGAGAGGTGATACTCCCACGTGGCGCGTCCCAGGCGGCGGATAGGGGTGTCCTAACCGGCTTGCCGGCGGACTTGAGGGAAATAAAATACCTCTCGCGGACCAAACACACACCCCCTGTGGGTGGGGGAGGCAGACGAATAATACACCCACGGTATCCCCTGCCTGTCGTGAGAGCCGACTAAAAGGGGCGACCAAGGGATGGTTGTATTCGAACCATGCAACTACATGTGATTAGTACCACCACGCGGAGAACACCAAGGGTCGCTTTTACTTGTGCGTAGTACCACTATATTAGGTACGAAATAGGTTTGTGATTAGTAGCACACAGGAGCACCGCGCGGTCGGCTTTTGCAGTACCTATGATTAGTACCACCATATGAGCGGGACCATGGGATGATAGCTACCATGGACCTGCCTTACCTGTGATTAGTACCCACTATATGAGGAACACCACGGGATAGGGAGAGGTCCCTGTGGTTAGTACTCTTATGTGATGAACATCATAGGTTTGCGTTGCCTGTGAATGGCGCCGCAGAGTGAGAAAAACATAGGTCTGTATTAATGTCGAATTTCATAAGCTTTGAGTAGTATAATAATGTGTGGAATACCGCAAGTCTCTGCTACCATTGATTAGTACCGCAACAGGACAGATACCATGGTTCTACATTACTAGCGATAAGTATCATTCTGAGGGGCCTTTGACTTGTATTTTGGACCCGTTTAGACACCAAGCATCCTCGATTTGCTTTGGAAGTGGTCCCTTGGTCAGTAATACTATTAACTATGATAGTTTTTTGAGTCGGATCCACTGATTGTTTTAAATTCATGTTCATTCATTCATTCATTCATTCATTCATTCATTCATTCATTCATTCGTTCATTCATTCTTCATGGCATTTTTTCTTTTGGTCAGTGGATAATTTTGAACTTTTACTTTGTCGTTTCATTTCGTACCATTAGGGGCCGATGACCTCGATGTTAGGCCCCTTTAAACAACAAGCATCATCATCATCAAGCTTATTTGGACGTTAGACACTAATTTATTTTTACTAGGAGAAACCTGTTCGTCATTGAAGGAGGGCTTATACATCTGTTTCTCTCCCATCGTGTTCAAGTCTTTTATTAATAACACTGTTTCCTTGTAATTGAGTGTCCTTCAAAATGGACATTCACTTACCAATGCTTGTGAGATTGCTGACATAGATGTTGCAGGTTTGGGCCGATGACCTCGATGTTAGGCCCCTTTAAACAACAAGTATCATCATCATCATCATCATGTTGCAGGTTCCAATGAGGCACGTGGGCCAGGAAGCTCATCTCCTTCACTATAAAGGCCCGACTCCATGAAGGTACACTAAATGTTAATCACTTGCTATACTGATGAAATAAACAAATTAAATGTCATAAACCTACACAATGTTCTACAAATACTCTAACGCATGGTTCCGCTATGTACGTACTGCGCGAACACACACGCTACCGTCTGAGTGAGGCGACATGCTGCGTATTGACATATGAACTGTTGACGTTCAGCGTTCCTTCACTTTTTCTGACAGCTAGGCATTCGCCCGAATGTGCCCGTAAACATCATCGTACGTTGTTCTGCCTTTCGGCAGATCCAGTCATGGCTGTAACCTCCATGTCTCTCTATCTTGTGCCCTTTTCTTTACCTTTGCATATCCCTGCTTTCCTTTTCTAATGCTAACGGCCGTATCCGCGTTGAAACACCGGATTCCGTGAGATCTCCGAAGTTAAGAAACATTGTGCGTGGTCAGGAGCTGGATGGGTTGTCACGCGCTGTTGGTGGGGGGTAAGGGAATGGAGGAGCGGAAAGGAACTGACCACCCTACCGCACGTAAACTCCGGCTCAGTAACACCTCTGCAGAGGTTCGGACCTGCCTTCGGGCAGAATAACCCTTACCTTACCTTTTCTAATGTTATCCAATACCTGGTACTTGTAGTTGTAGGTACTTCCTCTTAAAAGAAGAATCACCACCACCACCACTCTCCTCCTACCCCCTCCTCGTTTCCCTTGTATCATCCTTTCCAACGCCACTCGTAATAGGATTAAAAGTTGAACTCGTGCTACCCAACGTTCACCACATTCTGCTACGCGCGGATTGATTAATTTGTTTGCTTCTCGCGGAGAACGTGGTCCTGCGGTGCACAAGGCTGCCAACCTGTCTAATTAGTAACTAGGATAAGTAGTAATTCGAAAAGTGAATTACAACTTTTATCTTGCCGTGCGGGTAGTATGCGCCGTGGCCATAGATTAAAGTCTCACGAAGGGAGTGTGGCCTCGAAGGGGCCACTGTTCTCATGACAGAGATTGGCTTAGGGCGATAGCATCGTATCTATGTATTTGTGATTTAATTCTGCCGGGGTTGGTGACGGAATCTAATTATCATTATTGACGAGAATGACGTCACATCCCAATTTACGTTGGCCAATACAAATGCTAGTAGCTACTTTATCAATGGAGAATGGCGGGCATTGCTCTTTATAGCAAATGTACTCCCGGGACTGGGATGGTGGGTTCCTAGACATCGCAATGAACACATCTATCCTGTGGAAGGAATTTTAAGCAAAATTTGTATAATTTCTACTTCTTTATAATGTTAAAAACCTTGGGTATCACGGTGCCAACTTTCGCTTTTCTCTCTTCTCCCACTCTCCTCAGCATTTACGCGTTCGTTATTCTATTTTTCCACCTTACTCCTCCTATTTTCCGCCAAATACACATCTCGAGTGGCTCTATTTTCCTCTGTTCTTTCTTCTGAATAAATAACAAGAAGGTCTAGTATGGGGGCAGTGGTTAATATTACACTGAATGTTTGAAAGTAATAGTGGTGGTGGAAGGGATTATTATTAATAATAAGGGAGACGCGCCCACTGGGCATAAGAGTGCATTACAAATTATTCTAAACAGAATTGTGTCAGTGATGCTGTTCTGTTGGCACATTTCATGCCGTGATATTTTTCACACTTTTTTCCGCACAAACCGCAAATGCATTCGTCCGTTGCCCCGTGGTAAGATTTCAGTCTGTAAATTCGATGGTAGAAACCATGCGTTGTCAATCGTGTCATTAAGTAACTCAGCTCGTATTCTGCTTCCATCCAGTCTTTGGTTTGCATAGCCGTAGTTGTGTAGAATTCTTCGTATATATTATCCCGTTTCGTTTGCACTCTTGTAGGAGCTCCGTGTATGTAACTGTAGATTGCAAGAACAATTGTAGCATCAGCTCCTCTACTAGAAATGTTTCTCTCACCAGCACATAAGTTTAGCGAGACCGCGTGTATTTTGAGAACCCTAGAACCATTCTCAAGTATCTCGCTTTTAGGTTTTCAACCTTCCTTAACCCTCAAACACACGCGTATGGGGTGGAATCCACCCCAGGTCATTTTATTTCCTAGTGAAATGTACAAATAACTTTCCTGTGCTCTTCCCGCTCTTGTACCTTTCTGGCTGGATCCCCGCAGAAAGAGTCATTCTTACATAATCAATCTTAAAATCTCCAATTAATACAGTAATTCATATTTTTCAATACAATGATATGTGGGGTGGAAAGCACCCCCACGCGTGTGTCTGCGTCCTAAGATCTGGCGCGTGTAATTGAGGGTTAATTGCTTCTCAGGTAGGCGTTCTCATATTAAGTAAAGTCCATAAGTAAGCACGAGAATCACTTTCACCTCAAATAATTTCATTGCCGTGGTTACGGACATTCTCGATATATGTCTGATATCACTTATGCTTTTTATAGCAGCAGCTATTCTTTTCATTGTATGGATTATAAAGGCTGATGCGGTTACTTGGATGGTGATGCCCTGGTACTTAAAGCGATTCCTTGGAGTAAACACTTGTCCTTTGCATGTTATAGCTTCTCCTCTGTGTAGTCTACCTCCTTTTCTAAAATCTGCACATTCTGTCTTTCTATCATTTATTACCAAGTTATTCTCTTCTGCCCACTCTGTAACGAGGTCCATCGCTTTCCTTAACCCTTGTGACCAATTCGCTCGTGTAAATATTAAACAGTACTGGACTGAGTGTGTCGCCATGTAGCACACCAACCGTTTGACTTATCCAACTTGATTTTGATAGACCATCCCATACATGTATTTCATTTTCCGCCAGTATGTTTGAGATTAGTCTTGTCAGCTCTAACTGCCTTACTAGGTTCTCCAGTTTTTCCATATGCGCACTCCTATCCACTGAATCAAACGCTCTGCTGAGGTCGACGAAGATGGCAAACGTCTTCTTATGATCCTCAATCTTCCCTTGAGTCTCTGTGAGTGGGTATCGAACGGCCATCAAGGTGGATTGATCATGACTAAAGCCAAATTCTTCTTTTGGTAGAAGCGGAAGTGATTATTGTTTTAATAGGAAGAGAACTGTCATGAAGGACGTGAAAATGAAAAACTCTCTGTACCTCGCCAATCTTATACCGCCTGGGTCGAAAGATTTGACCAAGGAAAGTTGGATAGGAAAGGAAACCGATCGTATATACGTCTTTCCTTTACAAGTTACACACAGCTATATTGAAAATCCACAGCCTGTTTCCAGTCATCCGACCGGGTTAGGAATGGAATGAATGAAGCCCCTATCTAGCGGCGAGGATAGGAATTGTGCCGGCTGTCGAAGCCTGTCGCACTCCTCTGGGGCAATGATTAATGAATGGTAGATGAAATGAAATGATATTGGAGAGTGTTGCTGGAATGAAATATGACAGGAAAAACCGGAGTACCCGGAGAAAACCCTGTCCCGCCTCCGCTTTTTCCAGCACAAATCTCACATGGAGTGACCGGGATTTGAACCACGGTATCCAGCGGTGAGAGGCCGACGCGCTGCCGTCTGAGCCACGGAGGCTCTTTACACACATCTATATTAAAGATGTTAAATCGTACAATTTATCACAGTGAGTTTACGGGCACAATAGCTATTAGAAAATGAAGGAACTATGTTCGTTAGCAATTCATGCGTAATACGTAGAGTGTCCTGGTTTGTGATTCAGTCCAACAGTACAGCCTTCAGCCGGCAAATTAAGCACGTTAGAATACATTCCTTTTTTTCAAGAAGCACGTGTCCGATTTTCAAAGTAATCTACAGCGCTTAAAGTGTAATGGCCATAAGTTTAAAGCTAGATATAGAAAATAGGGTAATACCATGTTTTAAAGTCCATAATTGAGCAGATATTGACACCCCGGAAAAGCACGGCAAGTCTAGTTATGAGTCCCTTGATACCCATAATGAAATTGAAAACAGATGTCAACATGTTCAACAGTTCACGAGTTACTTAAGGTGGATATTTGAGCTGAATAACCCTGTATACACATATCAGTTTGCCTTGTCCACTTTATACAATGGATCAAGAAATTAGACGCTGTAAACCAAATAGGGAACAGATTTGAGGCAACAGAAATTATTTTTGAGAAAATGGCAATAATAATAATAATAATAATAATAATAATAATAATAATAATAATAATAATAATAATAATAATAATAATAATAATAATAATAATAATAGAGCTTTTACATCATAGCAACTAAGACCGGTCTGAAGGTCAGCATAAAAAATACTGAGCTCATGACTAACGTAAGGGGAGATTCATCTAAAATCCCGCTAGAAGACCCCACAATGTGTCAAGTCCCTGCAGTCAGGTCCCTAGGAGAATGGATCTCAGCAAACGTGAGACTCTGTCCATAGGAGGTTAGGCAAATTGAGTGGTTTAACGCCGCAGTATCATACTGAAGGTTTGCGGTCACACAAAGATGGAAAAGGTTTAGGACTGTGATGGAAACGGCCGTGGTCTTAATTAAGGCACAACCCCAGCATTAGTCTGGTGTGGAAATGGGAAAAACGGGAATCCATCTCCAGGGGTGTCGACGGTGGGATTCTAACGCACTATCTCCCAAATGCAAGCTCACAGCTACGCGACCCTAACCTCGCGACCAACTTGCTCGGTACATCTATTTCTAACACGTTACCTGACAGAGTTCATAACATAGGACATACATGAAGGATGCAACGATGTATTCTGGGAATTTCTCCTTCGCTTCTGACATTCAAATTTATCCGATAGGGATTCTTTTTTCATGTACTATTTTGTGACTTTCATTTTTTAGGCATTTTCTGTTAGAAAGGCTTACTGTGTGAGAACTGAAATGCGAACAAAAATTAATAATAATTATAATAATAATAATAATAATAATTTCGTGTGGCTATTTCTAGTTGAGTGCAGCCCTTGTAAGGCAGACCCTCCGATGAGGGTGGGCGGCATCTGCCATGTGTAGGTAACTGCGTGTTATTGTGGTGGAGGATAGTGTTATATGTGGTGTGTGAGTTGCAGGGATGTTGGGGACAGCACAGACACCCAGCCCCCGGGCCATTGGAATTGACCAATGAAGGTTAAAATCCCCAACCCGGCCGGGAATCGAACCAGGGACCCTCTGAAGCGAAGGCCAGTGCGCTGACAATTCAGCCAACGAGTCGGAAATACTAATAATAATAATAATAATAATAATAATAATAATAATAATAATAATAATAATCATAATAATAATAATTTCGTGTGGCTATTTCTAGTCGAGTGCAGTCTTTGTAAGGCAGACCCTCCTATGAGGGTGGGCGGCATCTGCCATGTGTAGGTAACTGCGTGTTATTGTGGTGGAGGATAGTGTTATATGTGGTGTGTGAGTTGCAGGGATGTTGGGGCAGCACAACCATCCAGCCCCCGGGCAATTGGAATTAACCAATGAAGGTTAAAATCCCCGACCCGGCGGGAATCGAACCCGGGACCCTCTGAACCGAAGGCCAGTGCGCTGACCATTCAGCCAACGAGTCAGAAATAATAATAATAATAATAATAATAATAATAATAATAATAATAATAATAATGTTATTGGCTTTACGTCCCATTAACTACATTTTTACGATTTTCGGAGACACCGAGGTGTCGGAATTTAGTCACGCGAGAGTTCTTTTACGTACCAGTATATCTACCGACAAAAGGCTGACGCATTTCAGTACCTTAAAATACCTCCGGAAAGAGCCAGAATTGAACCTGCCAATTTGGGGTCAGAAGGCCAGCGCCTAACCATCTGAGCCACTCAGAACGGCGAATAAAAATAAGACCCGTTTACATTATTTTACTCTACAGTAACTCATACGTCTTATACTGACGATCCATATAATGATCATCCTTCCCTCAAGTATCGCATTGATCTTATTGAACTACTTATACTAACCCGCAACACAACTTCCTCGGCGAACAGTGTTAACGATTGTATTGTATTGCGGATCGGTATATCTATGACCGAGTAAGTGGTTGCGCGGGTTGGGTCACGTAGCTATCAACTTGTATTCGGGAGGTAGTGGGTTCGAACTCCAATATCGACAACCCTGAAAATGGATTTCAGTGGCAAAAAAGACTTTCACGGCCGCGGATCTAAAAATCACAGGAAGAGAAAACAGCTTTTGGGTGGTTAGGCCGTGTGCGTTTGTAGAGTTGCGCCCAGACGTGCCATTTGGGTTCATCACCTGGATCCAGTTCAGTAAGTTCGATCAGTTTGATCAGTTGGATCCAATTGATGAGCCCAAATGGCACGTCTGGGCGAAACTCTGCAAACGCACAAGGCTTAACCACTCAAAAGATGGTTTCTTTCCCTGTGATTTTTTTACGTTTTTCAGTGGTTTTCTATTATTGCACCAGAAAAATGCTGAGGCTGTACGTTAATTAAGGCCACGACCAATTCCTTCCCGATCATATCCCTTTTCTGTCTCATCGTTGCCATAAGACCTATCTGTGTCGCTGCGACGAAAAGCAACTTGCAGATTACCTTCGTGTCAGTTTCAACGATCCGTTTTACTCTGCCAAATGGTTAGGAATGGATCTCTGTTGGACGATCTATTGTAATTAATCTTGTCCGTTATGCACCCAGTAATAATATTAATAATAATAATAATAATAATAATAATAATAATAATAATAATAATAATAATAATAATAATAATTTCGTGTGGCTATTTCTAGCCTGGTGCAGACCTTGTTGTAAGGCAGACCCTCCGATGAGGGTGGGCGGCATTTGCCGTGTTTAGAAAACTGCGTGTTATTATAGTGGAGGATAGCGTTATGTGGGGTGTGTGAGATGCACGGATTTTGGGGACATTACCAATACCCAGTCCCCGAGAGGAGAGAATTAACCATTAAGGTTAATATCCCCGACCTGGTTGGGAATCGAACCTGGGGCCCTTTGAACTGAAGAGCACGATGCTGACCATTCAGACAAGGAGTCGGATTATGCACCAAGTGTGTCACTAGAAATATTCTACATGCCGACATCTTAAGATACGGGTTGCCCAATGGACTATTTCCGCCCTTCAAAAATCCGATACCTCTGGTGGGTTTCAAGCCATGATCTTGGGAACCATACCCTGATACTTACCATATTATAATGCAGGATATGTTTTCATTAGTTGAAAGTAACAGTACATATGGGAACAATGGCTGAATGTTACTTGGAATGAGAAAATAAAGGCCAAATTAGGAATGAACTCGATGGATCAAGATGTACTTATAAGCAGTGCCCGATGACCTATTTGGAAATACTGAACATTTTGTTTTAAGAAAAGATTCTCTATGGCACCAAAATAAATCTTGACAATAAGACTAGTCGCTAGGGACATCCGTATGTGTCAACTATGGTAACAGGTGTCAGAAACTCATCTCGCCATTGTAATTCAGAAACTACTCGAAAACTTATTCGCAAACTTTGTTTCACACAGATAAAATTTAGACTCCATTTTCTTCTTCTTCTTCTTCTTCTTCTTCTTCTTCGTTTTGCCTCATGACTGAGGCGTCGTGACTATCATAATATTCAGCCCTCTAGCCGATGAACCATACTCCGCCATTCTTCCCTATCTAAAGCTTTCAGTGTGGTTACTCTGAGAGAACACTGTAGGGGGCCGTTCACCATGTCAATCCATTGCGTTGGTATTCGTCCTCGTTGTCTGGTTCCCTGGACTTTGCCCTCAACAATCACCTTTTGTAGACTACCATCTCGGCGCATTATATGTCCAAAGTAGCGTACAATTCGTTGAGAGACCTTACACGATAGACGAACTTTTATCTGAAGTTGGTTCAGGATTGATGTGCTCGTGCGATGAGCTGTCCAAGGAATCCTTAACATTTTCCTCCAGCACCACATTTCAAAGCTTTCTATCCGTTCACGATCACGTTTGAGGATGGTCCACGTCTCTGCGCCATACAAGAAGACTGAGAAGACTAGAGATTCAACAAGCTTCTTTTTTTGTCTTAATGGTGATGTTGTTATCTTTCCAGATCTTCCGCAGACGGATCATTGCTACCTTTGCTATTTCAATTCTGCGCTTTATTTCATCTTTGGAACCACCAGAATTGGATAGTAAGGAGCCTAGGTATACACACTGATGTACAACTTCACACCCTCCAATCTGTTTGATATGTGGACTGTTGTTGTTCTTACGATCAACAATCATGACTTTAGTTTTCTGTCGATTTAGGCGTAATCCAATTTCTAGGCTTGCTTCCTCTACTCTCTTGATCAGCTCTGTCAACTCCTCTTCAGATGATGCTATCAAGGTGGTGTCATCAGCAAATCTCAAATTGTTGATCTTGCATCCCCCAATGGAAAACCCTTTGTCCCAGCCTTCTAATGCAGTTCTCATTGCATATTCACCATAGATATTGAAAAGTAACGGTGACGGGATACATCCCTGGCGAACTCCAGCCCTTGTACGAAACTGCTGAGACTGTTTGTTTTGAATCTTCACAGTTTCTGTATTTTCCTTATACAAGGACTTGAGGAGATCAATAAAATGGAGTGGCAAACCCATGTCATCCAAAATTTTCCAAAGATGGTTCCATTTGACAGTATCAAAGGCCTTTTGGTAGTCAATAAAGCACAGATATACCGGAACATTGAATTCTCTAGCCTTTTCTATGATTTGTCTTAGGCTTAAGATCTTTTCTCGAGTACCTTTTCCTATCATAAATCCAGTCTGGACTTCAGGAATTTGATACTCTAGAAATGCCCGGAGTCTCTTGTGCAGGATATGTAGCATAACTTTACTGGCATGTGAAATCAAAGCAATTAAGCGATAATTTTCACATTTTTTCCCATTCCTCAGGCTATCTTCTAGAATTCCATATTACTTGGCAGATTTTCAACAGCATTTCAATTCCAGCACCGTCTGTAGCTTTCAAGACTTCTGCACTTATTCCATCAGGTCCACACGCTTTTCCAGTTCTCAGCATTTTCAAAGCCATTTCTACTTCATCTCGAAGGATGTCAGATTCAGGATCTGACTGCTTGTCTATCTTCACTTGGTCTTGTGCATTACATTGTTCACTGTACAGGTCCTGGCAGTATAATCTCCATGTTTCCAGAACATTCTCTATATCCACAACATCATCCCCCTTTGAGTTCTGTATATTCCAGGAATATGGCTTGAATTCTCGAGTGATTATTCTAATTTTGTCAAAAAGATCCTTGCTCTGGTTTTGATTTGCACGGTCTTCAATCTCAAAACAAATGTTACTAAGGAAATTATTCTTATCTCTTCTACAAGAAGACTGAATCCTTCTATCAAGATCAGACATTTGCTCTCTTTTTTCTTTAGTGTTAATGCCAGATTTTTTAAGGCACCTGCTTTCTTCTACAAGCTGAAGGCTCAAGTCAGAGATCCACTGTTGCCTTCTAGTATTTGGTACTCGAGATTCATTCAAAGAGGACTCTATCCAGTTTTTGTCACATTCCACAGCCCTTCTGCAGTTGTTATTAGATCCTGTAATATGGGGGCTCTTCGCGCCAATGATTCCTTGAAAGACGACATATTAACTACTTGTGGTATCCTGTGTGATCTTTTAACTGGTGTTTGATATTTTATTCTTATTTCTGTTCTAAGAAGCTGATGATCACTGCCACATACTGCACCTGGACAAGTTTTGGTGTCCATTACAGAAGACCTCCATCTTCAACTGATCAAAATATAGTCAATCTGATTTTTATATTGACCATCAGGCGATGTCCACGTGTACATGTGCCGTGTGTGATGCTTGAAGACTGTATTAGTTATAGTGAACCTGTTTTGAATTGCAAACTCAAGAAGCATGTTCCCCCGTTCATTTCCTTCCCCAATTCCGTATCTTCCTATCGATGTTCTGACATGCTCATCATGTTGTGTTGAACCAATTTTAGCATTGAAGTCTCCCATAACAATAGTTATTTCTCTGCTTGGAAAAGCTGAAACAGTAGCATCAAGATCTTGATAGAAGCGGTCGATTATTTCATCAGACTCCATACAGCAGGGCTAATTAACTTATGTGGCTGTGTGAAACAAAGTTTGCAAACAAGTTTTCGAGTAGTTTCTGAATTTCAATGGCGAGTTGAGTTTCTGACACCTGACACCTGTTACCACAGTAGACACATACGGATATCCCTAGCGACTAGTCTTACTGTCCAGATTTCTTTTGGTCTCATAGAGAATTATTTCTTAAAACAAAATGATCAACATTTCTAAATGTCATGACAGCATAGAGGATTTAACAAAACTAAGGTTATGTTACAAGGAGATCCCCAACTTCCAATACTTGTCAATTTCTTATGACTAGTTTATTATTTACATAACAAAATCCAGCTTAATATTTGAGTATAATACTAAATAGAACATGTTTCGTTCCAATTATGGAACATCTTCAGCTAAAAGATTTAACAAAAATTAACAAGACAAATAAAACACTTGTGATAATTATGATAATGATGATGAGATAAAGTGTTCATTCATGTTGGGTTAAAATTTTCCAACAAGTCAATGTCCAAGTTAACGAATGAAATCGGTGTAAGGTGTCTTCTTTTTAGGCTGGAGAAGTATACTTCTTGATCTTAAAGGTAAAATTAAGAATATAAAAGACGACTCGGCGTATGGGAGGACGCTAAACACAACACGACCGACTGTCAGACTTATTTCAACAGTTTAACTTCAAATTCAACTTCTACTACGGTTGTTTTCAAGAGTTCCACCGACAATCATATTTTAAGAAAATCCCGCGGTGTAGGGGTAGCATGCCTGGCTCTTACCCTGAGGCCACGGGTTCGATTCGCGGCCAGGTCAGGGATTTTTACCTGATCTGAGGGCTGGTTAGAGGTCCACTCAGCCTACGTGCTTACAATTGAGGAGCTATCTGACAGTGAGATAACGGCCCCGGTCTGGAAAGCCAAGAATAACGACCGAGAGGATTTGTCGTGTTGACCACACGACACCTCGTAATCTGCAGGTCTTGGGACAGAGCAGCGGTCGCTTGGTAGGCCACGGCCCTTCAGGGCTCAAGTGCCATGTTATCGAACTCCAGTGGCACAACGACTAAATTCTCTTGCTATTATTTCTACTGGATAGGAAACTTCGCAGAAAACAAAGACTTTCGAGAAAATCTCAATGATTTCATTGCAAAAAATTTAGGCGGTAGGCTGTCACTATTGCAATGGCCACAGGGTTTTGAAGGTTTCGTGGACTCACTCATTAAATTTGTTATTCTGTAGAACTGACCACAATGAACTCACAACGACATCTAACCTCCAACTGAGCGCGCGAGTCAACACAGCGCCAACTTATAACATTATTATTATTATTATTATTATTATTATTATTATTATTATTATTATTACTATTATTATTATTATTACGTGTGTGGCGTCACATAATTTGCACCAATTTTGCCTTACTCGGAAGCGCTATTTAATAAAAACTACATTTCAGATTTTCAACCTTTTTGCAGCAGCAGGTAGTCCCCTCTCTTTTGTCTGTCAATTGTGACATTACACTTAATTGTAAGTGAAATATCCTCGGTGATTTACGCGTTCTATCCAAACACCAAAAGCGCCTCAACATTTTTATTTCCGTGTAGCCGTTGTCTAGGAACGTAAGTCTACGCCATAAGTAAGGAAAGAGAATATTTAAATTGATGTTAGTTTGTTCAGATTTAACATGCTATTTTCTGTTTTGTAGTGCTGTATTAACTAACTAACTACTGAACATTTTCATTCCTCCCCTGAAGGGGGAGGCGGGCCTCTTAGACGATGACGCCGTCTCTCAGGCCAGGAGATTTGTTACGGTGAAGGAGATGTGCGGAGAAGGTGAGGGAGTGGGCGGCCGTGGCCTATACTACGAACTTTCCCTGAATTCGCCTTAGTGCAGGAGAACTGAAAACCACGGAAAATCATTCTCAGGACAGCTGACGGGTGGAGCCAGGCGTGAAGTCCGGCACTGTGCCCCACGCCCGTCTCCCAAATGCAGAGGCGTAGAGCCACGGTACAGCCGTGGCCAACTTTTCTCTGCTCGGTTGACCGGTCAGAGTACAGAGCTGTTGGACCACGGACAAGCCGTGGCCTCTTAAGGGACGAAACCCAAGGGCCAAAACCCACTCTGCATTCACCGACTGCTGTATTATATTGCTTAACCATGTTAATGTTATGTAATACTGTTTTCCTCTCAACTAACTGGAATGTAAAATAAACTTAATGATTTGATAATATTTGGCTTTGTTAGATATTTTGATTACAATTTAATGATGAACTCAAGTAATTGGAAGGAGTTATTTATCAAGGGTGCCCGGAAGAGCTCAACTGCCTATGGGCCCATAAAGTAGAGCGCTGCGTATGAGGCGTCACGTGAGACAGATGGAGGAGAATAGGTTACGTAAGAGAAAAATGAATTTGACTATGGAGGGTAAGAGAAGCAAAGAGAAAACAAAGGACGATAGTTAGATTCAGTCTTTAATTATTTAAAAATAAGACATGTAGAACTAAACGAAGTCATGGAGCTAGTTTCAGATATACAACTGTTGAGGTACACAGTTAATTAATAGGGGCATACAGGCCGAACGTTGAAAGACATAACAATTTATAACAATGTATATGTGCATGCTTATTTTGGGATAATTCTTTGCTATTATTGTCATGTTCAGAGGATGATTTTGTCACTTTATGTGATTTTTTAGCATTAAATTGTTCATCAAAATGCGGTCCCTGTTATTATTATTATTATTATTATTATTATTATTATTATTATTATTATTATCCCCCTCTGCAAACCATGTGACCTTGCCGCGGTGGGGAGGCTTGCGTGTCCCAATGATGCAGATAGCCGAGCCGCAGGTACAACCATATCGGATGGGTATCTGTTGAGAGACCAGACTAACGAATGGTTCATCGAAAGGGGGGTAGCAGCCTTTCGGTAGTTGCAAGGGCGGCAGTCTAGATGATTGACTGATACGGCCTTGTTATAATACTCAACATGGCTTAGCTGTGTTGATACTGCTACACGGCTGAAAGCAACGGGAAACTACAGCCGTAACTAATTCCCGAGGACATGCAGCTCTCTCTGTATGAATGATGTACTGATGATGGCTTCCTCCCGGGTAAAATATTCCGGAGGTAAACTAGTCCCCCATTCGGATCTCCGGGTGGGGACTACACGAGAGGGGGCGATCATGAGGAAGATGGATACTGACATTCTGCGAGTCGGAGCGTGGAATGTTAGAAGTTTGAATCGTTGTGGTAGGTTAGAGGATCTGAAAACGGAGATGGATAGGCTAAAGTTAGATGTAGTTGGTATAAGTGAAGTACGTTGGCAGGAAGAACAAGATTTTTGGTCAGGCGACTACCGAATTATCAACACAAAATCAAACAGGGGAAATGCAGGAGTTGGTTTAATAATGAATAAGAAAATAGGGCAGCGGATAAGCTACTACGACCAGCATAGTGAAAGAATTATTGTCCTCAAGATAGACACCAAACCAATGCCCACCACAATAGTGCAGGTCTATATGCCTACTACTTCAGCGGATGATGAAGAAATCGAAAGAATATACGAGGAGATAGAAGATTTAATACAATATGTAAAAGGTGACGAGAATCTAATTGTGATGGGAGACTGGAATGCAGTGGTAAGCCAAGGAAGAGAAGGTAGTACAGTAGGAGAATTTGGATTGGGACAAAGGAACGAAAGAGGAAGTCGGCTGGTTGAATTCTGCACTGATCATAATTTAGTCCTTGCCAATACTTGGTTCAAACACCACAAACGACGGCTGTATACGTGGACGAGACCTGGAGACACTGGAAGGTATCAAATAGACTTCATTGTGATTAGGCAGAGATTCAGAAACCAGGCGTTGGATTGCAAAACTTTCCCAGGAGCAGACGTGGACTCTGACCACAATTTGTTGGTCATGAAATGCCATCTGAAGTTGAAGAAATTGAGGAAAGGAAAGAATGAAAAAAAGATGGGATCTAGACAAGTTGAAAGAAAAGAGTGTGAGGGATTGTTTCAAGGAACATGTTGCACAAGGACTAAATGAAAAGGCTGAAGGAAACACTATAGGGGAAGAGTGGGGAGTCATGAAAAATGAAGTCAGTAGGGCTGCTGAAGAAATGTTAGGAAGGAAGAAAAGATGAACTAAGAATCAATGGATAACTCAGGAGATACTAAACCTGATTGATGAACGACGAAAATACAAGAATGCTAGAAATGAAGAGGGCAGAAAAGCATACAGGCGATTAAAGAATCAAGTGGATAGAAAGTGCAAGGTAGCTAAGGAAGAATGGCTGAAGGAGAAGTGCAAGGATGTCGAAGGCTGTATTGTCCTGGGAGAGGTAGATGCTGCATACAGGAAAATCAAGGAAACCTTTGGAGAAAGGAAATCTAGGTGTATGAATATTAAGAGCTCAGATGGAAAGCCACTTCTAGGGAAAGAAGACAAAGCAGAAAGATGGCAGGAGCATATCCAACAGTTGTATCAAGGTAAAGATGTAGATAATTTGGTTCTGGAACATGAAGAGGCTGTTGATGCTGATGAAATGGGAGACCTCATTTTGAGGTCAGAGTTTGACAGAGCTGTGACTGACCTAAATAGGAACAAGGCACATGGAATTGATGACATTCCCTCTGAATTACTGACTGCCTTAGGAGAAACCAGCATTGCAAGGTTATTTCATTTAGTGTGCAAGATGTATGAAACAGGAAAAGTCCCATCCGATTTTCGGAAGAATGTTGTTATACCTATTCCCAAGAAAGCCGGTGCTGACAGGTGTGAAAAGTACCGCACCATTAGTTTAGTATCTCATGCCTGCAAAATTTTAACACGTATTATTTACAGAAGAATGGAAAAACAAGTTGAAGCTGAGTTGGGAGGAGATCAATTTGGCTTCAGAAGAAATGTAGGAACACGTGAAGCAATCCTGACTTTACGTCTGATCTTAGAGGATCGAATCAAGAAGGACAAGCCCACGTACATGGCATTCGTAGATCTAGAAAAGGCATTCGATAATGTTGATTGGACCAAGCTATTTATGATTCTGAAGATGATAGGGATCAGATACCGAGAACGAAGAATTATCTACAATCTGTATAAAAATCAGCCTGCAGTGATAAGAATCGAGGGCTTTGAAGAAGAAGCAGCTATCCAGAAAGGAGTGAGGCAAGGCTGCAGTTTGTCCCCTCTCCTTTTCAATGTTTACATAGAACACACAGTAAAGGAAATCAAAGAGAAATTTGGAAAGGGAATCACAGTCCAAGGAGAGGAAATAAAAACCTTGAGATTTGCCGACGATATTGTTATTTTATCTGAGACTGCAGAAGATCTCGAGAAGTTGCTGAATGGTATCCATTAAGTCTTAGGTAAGGAGTACAAGATGAAAATAAATAAGTCCAAAACAAAGGTAATGGTGTGCAGTCGAATGAAGGCAGGTGATGTAGGAAATATTAGATTAGGAGATGAAGTCTTAAAGGAAGTAGATGAATATTGTTACTTGAGTAGTAAAATAACTAACGATGGCAGAAGTAAGGAGGACATAAAATGCGGACTAGCACAAGCAAGGAAGAGCTTTCTTAAGAAAAGAAATTTGCTCACTTCAAACATTGATATCGGAATTAGAAAGATGTTTTTGTAGACTTTCGTGTGGAGTGTGGCATTGTATGGAAGTGAAACATGGACGATAACTAGCTCAGAAAGAAAGAGAATAGAAGCTTTTGAAATGTGATGTTACAGAATAATGCTGAAGGTGAGATGGATAGATCGAATCACGAATGAAGAGATACTGAATCGAATTGGTGAGAGGAGATCAATTCGGCTAAATTTGACGAGAAGAAGAGATAGAATGATAAGACACATCTTAAGACACCCAGGACTTTTTCAGTTAGTTTTTGAAGGAAGTGTAGGTGGTAGGAACAGTAGGGGTAGACCAAGGTATGAATATGACAAGCAGATTAGAGCAGATGTAGGATGTAATTGTTACGTAGAAATGAAGAGGTTAGCTCAGGATAGGGTGGCATGGAGAGCTGCATCAAACACGTCTATGGACTGATGACTCAAACAACAACAACAACAATTATTATTATTATTATTATTATTATTATTATTATTATTATTATTATTATTATTATTATCGAAACCGACTTTCAACCTATTAGGTCGTGTTACGTACATTTAGTACATCTCTTCAATACGTACTAAATGTACGTAACACGACCTAATAGGTTGAAAGTCGGTTTCTATTACAATGCGGTCGTGAAAATTCAATATTCATTATTATTATTATTATTATTATTATTATTATTATTATTATTATTATTATTATTATTCGATAATTCTCTGCTAATATGGTCATGTTCCGAGGATTGTTTTGTCATTTTTTGTCATTACTTTAGCATTTTCATCAAAATCCGGGCCCTTTTATTATTGTCATTATTATTATTATTATTATTATTATTATTATTATTATTTTATTTTTCCGATCAGTCTTTGCTAATATTGTAATGTTTAAAGGATTATTTTGTCATTTTATGTCATTAATTTAGCACTAAGTTGTTCATCAAAACCCGGGCCCTGTTTACAAAATTGTATTGTCAAGACATTGTTTTGGTACGAAAACTGTGGAATGCTTAGCTTAAATGAAGATGCATTAATAAGGATGCACCAAAAGAAGGGTTCTTGAGAATTAAACTACTGAGCGTGTTGGCCGTGCGGTTAGGAGCGCACAGCTGTGAGCTCGCATCCGAGAGGTAGTGGGTTCGAACCCCACTCTCGGCAGCCCTGAATATGGTTTTCCGTGGTTTCCCATTTTCAGACCAGGCAAATGCTGGGGCTGTACCTTAATTAAAGCCATGGCCGCTTCCTTCCCATTCCTAGGCCTTTCCTGTCCCATCGTCGCCATAAGACCTATCTGTGTCGGTGAGACGTAAAGCAAATAGAAAAAAAAGAATTATTGAAAGCCACGATATAGCATTGTAAATGAACGGACACACGGAACAGGACTGAGGTATAGAAGTTATTCATGATCATCACTTACTACAACAAATCTCCAGAACACTACACGTTGTAGTTCCTAAATTTTTGAACAAGTTGCGATCAGAAAGGACACACTTGATAACAACATATCAACTTTAAAAAAAAATGGAACTATGGATCATAGAAAATAAAATTACAATTTAAATATTTGTCTACGATTGAAAAAAATTAACACAGATTTACCTATTTTGAATTATACATCCAGGGATTGATAAAAAAACGTACAACACAGGACGAAATGACCACGTGTAGAATATTATTACGCTCATGTAAATGGACAAATCATCATGTTGTAAACAGTGAGCATTACAATAACTACAATAATGTATAACAATATGAAACAACTATACCGGCAGATAAGCACATTAAGAGCTTTGCAGGTGTAAATAATTGCAAAGATAATGTATAATATGTTACTAAACATTTGCAAATGTATTGCAGATATGTTATGGATAAATAAAATAAATTATTATTATTATTATTATTATTATTATTATTATTATTATTATTATTATTATTATCTTCTTCTTCCTAATCTGCTTACCCTCCAGGGTTAGCTTTTCCCTCGGACTCAGCGAGGGATCCCACCTCTACCGCCTCGAGGGTAGTGTCCTGGAGCGTGAGACATTGGGTCGGGGGATACACCTGGGGAGGGTGACCAGTACCTCGCCCAGGCGGTCTCACCTGCTATGCTGAACAGGGGCGTTGCGGGGGATGGGAAGATAGGAAGGGATAGATAAGGAAGAGTGAAGGAAGCGGCCGTGGCCTTAAGTTAGGTACCATCCGGGCATTTGCCTGCAAGAGAAGTTGGAAACCACGGAAAACCACTTCCAGGATGACTGAGGTGGGAATCGAACCTACCTCTACTCAGTTGACCTCCAGAGGCTGAGTGGACCCCGTTCCAGCCCTCGTACCACTTTTTCAAATTTCGTGGCAGAGCCGGGAATCGAACTCGGGCCTCCGGCGGTGGCAGCTAATCACACTAACCACTACACCACAGAGGCGGACTATTATTATTATTATTATTATTATTATTATTATTATTATTATTATTATTATTATTATTATTATTATTATTATTATTACAGTCTTTACGGATGGCATAAAGTACAATAGTACGAGGTTGCGGACTTCATATCGTCCCTCATTGTACACAGTCTTTTGAAGACCTATCGTTCCAATCCTTGGGGCCAATGACCTTCATATATTGTCATGTTCTCTGTTCATTAACGGTTCGATCAAGAATCTGGATACAGCAAGTGAGCGAACGGGCGAAGTATTGCTGCATGTATAACCCCTCTCCAGTGAGGGTATGCGTTGGGCGATAATTGCCACATCTGTCCCAGCTGCTGGTCCGCAAAACGCGAGCTTAGCTGATGTCTTATCTGGGAGGAGCGTTATTAAGGGACTATTTCCTTTTGCCGTCAGGCTTCCAGTCACGCGATCCTGTGGTACAACTGCCGGTTCAACTCGGCCACACTGTTAGGTGTAACAGCGGAGAGACATGCAAGTAAGGACGGTACTTGCCTTATTTACGACCAACATTTACATCCACAAGGCTGATTGCTACCTGTCTGTCGTTTGCTGCGATTTGCTGGGTGATGTACTATTTAGAAAAATATATTGCCCGAAGCATTATTTATGCCTCGACGTTTTGCACCCATTATGTAAAGAGTTTCCTGTCATTTCTCTTAAGAATGTAATGTTAACAAGCATGTTTATATCTTCTTCTTCTTCGTCGTCTTCTTGACCTTTACCTAACTATCTGCGATCGGCTCTGTATATAGTTAACCCTAGTTGTCCGACCGCATGACTTTTCTGACTCCAGTATCGGGCAGGGATGAATTCACTACTCTGTGGTGGTTTTTAGAGTGTTGTATGTAAGTGGTTTTTCTAAAAAGGCATCTATTTGGCTTCTTTTAAGTGGTAAACTCTCTTATGATTAATCAAATTTACAACACTCATCTGTAGATACATTGAGAAAAATATAAGTAGGCTATAGTTATACCACCTAATCAATATACGATTTTGTAATTTAAAAAGATTATTTATGGAACAAAAAGTGGACGTGTTTCGACTCTTGGAGCCATCACTTGTTTAAGTGTAAGATTAAAAAATATAGATGTATGAAACGATTTTAATCTATTTATATTTTTCTCAAGTTATTTAGTCAATACGGACCAATATGAACATTACTTATAATATAGATATGCCCTTGCTGGCGAGATGAAGTGTTTACAGTGCGCTATGTCTTCTGGTATAGCCTACAGCAATTTGTTACTTTCATTGATCTGTTTCAGTCTCATCCTTGGCTTTGACAATGTGAAAGTGACCAAGGTATGAGTGATGCTAGTAATTATCATTCCTTATACAGCCAGTCCCACTATCGGCAGCCCCGAAAATGGTTTTCCGTGGTTTCCCATTTTCACACCAGGCAAATGCTGGGGCTGTACCTTAATTAAGGCCACGGCCGCTTCCTTCCAACTCCTAGGCTTTTCCTATCCCAACGTCGCCATAAGACCTAACTGTGTCGGTGTGACGTAAAGCCCCTAGGAAAAAAAACCCCAGTCAGTCCCTGTTATGAATGGTGTGAAAATATCGCTCATAGGGTCAGTTGGTGCATGCATTTCAGTGGGCTTGGCAGACTCATGTGCAATAGCAACTTCTGGCTCAATGAAGAAAGCAACGGGAAACTTTTCTTTTGCTAGTTGCTTTACGTCGCACTGACACAGATAGGTATTATGGCGACGATGGGATAGGAAAGGCCTAGGAGTTGGAAGGAAGCGGCCGTGGCCTTAAATACGGTACAGTCTCAGCATTTTCCTGGTGTGAAAATGGGAAACCACAGAAAACCATCTTCAGGCTGCCGACAGTGGGATTCGAACCCACTATCTCCCGGATGCAAGCTCACAGCCGCGCTCCTCTAATCGCACGGCTAACTCGCCCGGTCAACGGGAAACTACCTCAGTCCTTATTTCCCTAGTATGCCTCTTCAGTGAGGCCTGAGACATCTATGCTAGCTTTTGGTGGAGCAGTGGAGGATCAAACCAGCCTTCGGGTTGAATACCCAACATACATACAATGTAGATACATCAGCCTATAATCTAGTTAGAGTCGCATCATACTAACACTCCAACTCTCACATTAAAATAGCACACTGTACATTGAATAATACAAAATAGGCTAATATTACACACACAATAATTACACAACTATCATCTGTGCCTATATATACAAGGGAAACTCTTACAGTCCTTCTCCATTTATACACTCCACTCTGCTGTACAATACACACGCCATTCAGTAGCTTTCAACAGGTAATCTCGGCAGGATCTCACTCTTTATTTTTTTAAATTTCTTTTACCGACAGAGATATGTCTTATGGGATAGGAAAGGGCTAGGAGTGGTATAGTACCGGCCCTGGCTTTAATTCAGGTAGAGCTCGTGCATTTGCCTGGTGTGAAAGTGAGCTGTCGACAGCAGGGTTCGAACTCACTATCTTTCGAACGTAAGCTCACAGTTGGGCGCCCCTAACCGCAGGGCCAACTCATTAGGTGCAGGAACTTTTGAATTTGGTTAATGAATCACTCTGTCCCTGGCACTGACTGGTTGGTAAGGAATTCCAGAGTCTGGAACCGTTCACAATAAAATAACTGTTATATGTAAATGAACGGTGAAAAAGGAATAGCGAGGGTAGTTCCAGCGCGAGTATTACAGTTATGAAAGGAGGAGGAAGAGTGATATTTAAAGGAAATGTACTGAGGGGAGTTGCTATGTAGGAGTTCGTGTGTTAACACAAGTGTGATATTTAAGTCTTTTGTCAGGTTTTAGCCAGTGAATATTTTGATAGTAAGGAGTTATATACACATCATAGCTGAAGCTGAAAATGAACCTGAGACAACAGTTCAAAGCTCGCTGTAGTTTTATCGTTTGTCTCTTAGGATTACGTCACAATAGTCGAGGATAGGAAAAGTTAGAAGTTTGGACTAATCTTTGTCGCATGTCCGGTGGTAAGATGTCTTTTCTTCTTTTCAATGGATGATGCGCAGCAAAAACCTTCTGACATACATTTTTGGTATGTTCCGTCCAATTTAGAGTTTCAGTGATAACCACGCCAAATTTTCTCACTGTAGTATTGTAAGGAGTTATTGTATCGTTTATTAGCAGAGGTGGAATGTGTATACTGTTGATCACACGTAGGAGCTTTGAAAACTGACAAGGATTGTTTGTATTTTTGGTGGGTTTATGGCAAGCTTGTTTGATGGTGCGTATTCCCTTAATTGTTTCAAGTCAGTATTTATGTTTTGCATTGCGTCTGATAATTCGGTTATTTTGCAGTAGCTATATATTTGAAGATATGTATAGGTGGTAACTAAATGATTTTAATGTAGATGATATGACCTTGATGTATAGCAGGGCCTCTCAAACGCCCAAAATCTCACACGTGCAAATTGAGGCACAGAGTTCCTGTGCACAGTGCATCGGTCCCACTCGGCTCGGATCAACGCTTCGTCTTTGGGCTACTCGGCTAAGCTCGGTTCAACTCGGCTCGGATTTGGAGGGCTACGGAGCAGGTGAGGAAGAGGGAGACAGGCGGAGCGAGCGAGACAGGTGTGGGGAAAGAGAGAGGCAACGCTATTGCTCGAAATCGAGGAGTGGGGGTCTGCACTCTGGTCAGCAAAGCGAAGTCGTCTTTTGTGCCGTGCACAGTGCATGCACCCTGAGAGGCCCTGATGTACAGTATAACCAAAGAAAAGTAATGGTCGCGAAACAGAACCCTGCAGGGTGACTACTTTCCTAGGTCGCCATTCTGAATTGCTGTGATGAATAATTGTTACCCGCTCCCAAGAATTATTCAAATATGTTAAAAAAAATGAGCGTTAAAGAATCGAACAAGTAAGATTCAACTTTCCCAACTAATGATTGCGAGTATTTTGTGTCAAGACGAAAACAGACACCGATCTTCCGTGGTAGATATATTAACTAAATGCGGTTAAAATCCTCAGCCAGGGCGAGGCTCAAACTCGGACCCCTCTGAATCGAAGGCATCTACGTCATGAAACATTTAAAAGAACGCGTATTTATGACGTTATTTTTTCTTTAAAAGGTGCTTTTTTGGTACCTTTTACGCATTACGCCAATTTCCCGTATGTTGGAATAATATTGGCAACATAGCAATGGCCACACTCTACTTGTGGACTTCCTCTCTCATTCGAAAGCATCATATCCTCACTTACAGCTGCAAGAGAAGGAAGGGGAATTTTCGGCGAAATGCACTGACTAAGCAGGGACTCTCAAACGCCCAAAATCTCACGCGTGCAAACTGAAGCGCAGAGTTCCTTTGCACAGTGCATCGGTCCTGCTCGGAGCGGCTTGGACCAACGCTTCGTCTCTGCACTACTCGGCTAAACTCGGCTTAACTAGGCTCGGATTTGGAGCGCTACGGAGCAAGTGAGGAAGAGGGAGACAGGCGAATCGAGCGAGACCGGCGTGGGGAAAGAGAGAGATACAGCGCTATTGCTCCTAATCGAGGAGTGGGGGGTCTGCACTCTGGTCAATCAAGCGAAGTCGTCTTTTGCACCGTGCACAGCGCAATGCACTGGTGCATGAACTCTGAGAGGCCCTGGACTAAGGTCACAGAGATTTTGAGACCGGATATTTCGGTGCTGTAGTAGATCCTCCACATAGTTGATATACTGTGCACCAGATGTTTACAGGAACACTTCATCACAGCAGTTTAGAATGGCGACCTAGGAAAATAGGCACCCCCCAGAGTAGTGTTTTGGGACTAATTACTTTTTGGTTACACATCAAGGACATATCATCTACACCAAAATCATGTAGTTACCACTTACTGTATCTTCAACAGGAACTTTATTTAGAGCAGTCTGATAGGTCGAAGAAGAATTTATCTTTTCTGAGAAAGTTTCAACCCTCTTTCTCCAATGAAGAAATGCTTTCTCATAATAGAACCTGTGTGAATCTAGAAACACAAATAATATGGGGAAAAACATAAACCATAACGGGAAATTTTCGTGCAGTGTTTGCTTTCGTTGCGATATAATTCTCTCGGTTCTAGTGCCAATGTAGCAATTTTTCCACTGGACCTAGTGGATCGGAGATTCTTTTTGCAGGGGGAATTTTTAGGGATTTAGTGGTTATCTAAACTTCTTCTACCAGTATCGAAACACTCCTTTTCATTTATGGGACAGGAATTCGAAGGATTTTCGTTTCATGGTTGTTGGTTTCCCAAGCCAGGCTGAACCAAATACAAGTTATGAGAGGGAAGTAAACACTTAATATTAATTGTAGTGCTCGGTGAGGGCGTATGTCGCAGTTCGATACATTTAAGAAAAGGTTTTCGTGAATATTCAAGTTTTATGTGATGTAAGGTGTAATATTTAAACTCTAAATTATGAGTACTGATTACCTGCAAACCAATTAGAACCACCACGACCAGAACTTCGTATAAATTCGGTGATTAGGGGTAAAAATAGATCATATAGAATATATAACAGGTATATAGCATGTCTATCCCCGAGTCCCGTTTCCTAATACGGAGTCGGGTGTATAAAACATATAACAGGAACTTAAACAAAATCGTGTACGAAAAATGAAAATGTATGTGTTGCTGTCAGTTAACCAACTCACTATTTTGCTTTCGGTGTATTTTGTTTTGTAGGGGAATAATTTCTTCGCTCAGGTCTCGAGTTCTTGACTCCACAACTGCAGTATTTCTTTACACTGTTTTTTCCACCATATCGTTAACGTTCTGCTTAATGTCACTAAATTCATTTCGAGAGAGCGCACTTCATGCTCTAACTTAAGCTGTTCATCCTTCGTTTCAGTTAACTACGGTTTTAACTCGCCCTTAATTTCTTCCTCAAGCAATTTTCTTTACAATTGTGGCGACGTTTAGTAAATTCTCAGAGGCTTGCAGACTGAACGCTGAAAGGCATAACAGTCTATAATGATAATGTATGTATGTATGTTTAATTTACGTCACACCGACACAGATATGTTTTATGGCAACGATAAGATAGGAAAGAGTTAGGAATGGGAAGGAAGCGACAGTGGCCTTAATTAAGGTATAGACCGAGCATTCGCCTGGTGTGGAAATGGGATACTACGAAAAACCGTCTTCAGGGCTGCGCCAATAGGGTTCAAACCCACTATCTCCCGAATACAAGCTGAAAACTACGAGATCCAAACCGCACAGCCACTTGCTCGGTGACTCTATTTTAATTCACACAGAAGTTCGTTTATTAATTATTTAATTAGTTGGTCCTGATTAGATCTGAGCTTACCTTCAAGTTGATCCCGGTTAAATTTGAATTCACTCGTGATCTTATTTTCATGTTAGTCCTGGTTAGATTTCCTGTAAATTAGCTCTTAAGTTCAGTTTGACTGGATTTAAGTTCATTCTTGATTTCACTTGTGATCATAATGAGAAGAGCCTAGAGCTGTTCGGTTTCTATTTTCCTACTCACTAGAAAATCTATAAACTACGGTTAAGCTACCAGTTGAACCCGTTTCTGACTCCCCTTTTAACGTGCAGACGGTTAGGCAAATAACACGCAACTGGTAGCTTTTACTCTAGGATTTATTAACAAACTAACGATTGCTTATACAACAACACAGACATAAAATTGCGCTAGTTTGCGCGACAATTATCTGTTTCAAAGGTTCAGTATTTCACAGTAGGCTGAACGTACACTCGCGGTGGTCTTCGTTCGCTGTCCCTCGTCACTCAGTTGCACTGTTCCGCATTCGCCGTCATTTCACACACACAGCATTAACAGCACTCAGTCGACACCTTCACTGACTGATTCAGTACTCCACAGCTGCATTCATAACTGAACATTTCAATCGCTAGCGGAACTCAACTCAAACTGAAGACTGAATTTCATCTTACCTGCCTTATATAGGGAGCCCGGCCCTTTCAGATACTTCGCGAGAGTAGTAGCACGTGGAATCCTATTGCATCAGAAAACTCTGGTTTCCTCCTCTGTTCCTTTGTCGTGTCGTCAGGAAGGCCTGCGAAGAGGTCACGGAGTGACGAGTGGAGTGGTAGCAGAAGAGTCTACCTTGTGCGCTTGGTTCTTCCCTGACTGGTTGCTGCAATATAGCGGGAGAGATCCAAGTGGAATTTGAGTATTGCCTGGAAATTACTGTACGTCTCTACTCGTATACTTAGTAATATTTCTTTCCTTATACCAACAGTAAATTGTTTAGGTTAGGTGCGAAATAGTTCAATATATAACCATAAAATGTTTGGTGCTGGAGGGACAATACCCTTGAGGTTTATCAACCTCCATTAAACGATTCGCCTTAGACACATGCTCTAAAAGGTTCCCTAAATATCTTTACGAACCATTTATACAGCTAATGTGGAATTCATAAGCATCATAGTCTAGAAATTCAGTTGTAATATAATCTCGATATTATATAGATTCATCTAAATTAATGATTTTTAAGCATGCCTTATTTAGCTGTAGGTGCTCCATTATATTTGTGTTTTTCAAAATATCATTTACCGGTAATTAATTATTTTGTATGTTTTGTCTATCTTGGCAGCCTCCAGTTACGAGGAAAATTGAAATGATATTGAAAATAAAACACTGTTCACTTGCATTCATTGTGTAAACAGGCTAAATTTCGTTTAAACAATTTGTCAAGTCTTCAACCCAAAGGTAGTGTGGATCCACATATAGCACCATCAAGGATTATGCAGTTATACGGAAGTTACAGAAAACAGCGTTGGTGCCATATTGAAGCATACAAGGCACGATGAAGAGTGACAAGAATAGTTGCAAGTCGTATGCTATATGACTGCCCACTGGGAGATATATGTTTGTACTCAACATACTTATTATTCGCTGCCATTCAGCATAACAATTTCTCGTGGCTCATTAATTATAACAGAGGTGTACATCTTTTCTCCATGAATGTCTTGAAAACGACTACAATTTGTTTTCAAACATTTCAAACCATGAAAACTGGGATTCATGCCTTATGTATAATGAAACTATTAGATAAAAGTAGGAATACTAGTACATAAGCCTGTCCTCGACAGCTGAATTACTGTGTATAAAGTAATTGGAAGTTCTAAATGGACTATAAATATATCTTATGAATAAAAGTTACACTTTTAAGGTTTTTGTACAGCGTTCGAATGGAATTAAAACCAACCATATTGAATGCAGTTGTAGCTCAGAGTTGTATTTTGACGCCTATGGATCTGCATACTCCTGAGAACGCTACATACAACTGTCCAAAATGAATCACCGTCAACAGCGTCATATGCCCTCACTCCATATGAGCACTGCGGAGAGGTTTGGAATTTAATCCAGGCTTTTCGCACGCAATCTAGTGATTAGAAATTCTATAAAACCACCTCCCCTGACCTGCCGGCGAACATTCTGATGGTAAAAATATTTCACTGATAGACAGTATTTTTCACTGAACAGTTCAAGTTTTATGGTCATCAATGCATTGTTCTTGTAACCCATAACTGGTACCGATTTACCAGTCTCTCGAATATATCTACGGAAGGCAACTGGAGCCAGGATATACGCAGTTCGACATCATGTCGATAGATATAAGTTATATCTGTGTACCTATGTCGTCATGGCGAAAATGCCACAACGATTTCGCTGATAGAAACGTATTTTCCTTTAAAAAAATACAAAAGTCGTGGTCGTAAGTTCATTTTACTCTTCTTGTAAATAAGACATAACAATTTGTAAATGGTACCAATTCCAGCTGTTGGAGCCACCTCGTTTTCTCAGTATCACTGTGAGTGTCAGGATGAAGGATTTTTTATATATATATATATATACGTACTTAACTGCTGTTCATATGAGGGAGATTAAAAACGTCACTTTGGTCGCTAGACGCAGCATTATAATCATTTATGGTAATAATAATGTTATTGTCTTTAAGTCCCACTAACTACTTTTGTGATTTTCGGAGACACCGAGATGCCGGAATTTAATCCCGCAGGAGTTCTTTTACGTGCCAGTAACTCTACCGACATGAGGCTAACGTATTTGAACACCTTCAAATACCACCGGACTGAGTCAGGATTGAACCTGCCAAGTTGGGGTCAGAAGGCCAGCGACTCAACCATCTGAGCCACTCAGCCAGGCCAGTAATTTATGCTATGAGATCAAAATAATATTTTAATGTCGAGTCGAGTGAAACATTTCAAGAGATTTTAATTTTATTTTAATCGCGTGTGCCATACCATCATCATCAATAACTAAAGATTAGATACGAACATTTGAATTGTAATTTAACCTATAGAAATGCCACTGCTTAAACGGAAGACGATGACAACAATGCTGGTTATCTGGGAGATAAAGGTGGTGGTAGTGGTGATTATTGTTTTAAGAGGAAGTACAACTAGGCAACCATCCTCTACATAACACTAATCAGAGGGAAAAATGGAAGGGGTCCGACACTTCGAAAAATGAAGATATCGGCCAAAGGAAGACAAGGGCCACAAAGGGCGTGAAAATGAAAGACTCCCTAGCCCTCGCAAACCTAATAGCGTCGGGGTCGGAAAAGAACAAGAGTTGACCAAGGGAGGTCGAATAGGATAGATGAGAGTGAGGAGCCTGGCACAAGTAAGTGGAAGCAATACCAGGACTCAGCTAAGGGCCCCGTGGTCGCCAATCCACGCTCCAAAGTTCAGAGCCCCTGAGGCCCCTTTTAGTCGCCTCTTACGACAGGCAGGGGTTACCGTGGGTGTTATTCTACCGCCCCCACCCACAGGAGGATGGGAGATAAAGGATATAAACAGAATGAAATGGATCGCACATATACGTGAAGTAAACCGAAATGTCTACAGAAAGGGAGGATATATTTGTTCCTGAAAATGTTTTGATCGATGTTCACACTACTCTGATATTGTTGGCAAGCAAGATTGCAAAAGGATTGTTTCTTTCTATCATCATCAAGTGTAGTTCGAGGAGCAAGTTAAATAGTTTATAACTCGAATTATGATATTTTAATTCACTAACAACGAACCCATTTTTAGGTTGCTAAGGACGACGAATTAAAGAGTATTTTGGATACTAGTTAAGAATAAAAGTGGTTAAGTTTTCGAATCGTGATTGCTCATTAGGGGTTGTACATCTTTCGAAGTTGATTATGGTATAAGATAAAACAACGCATTTTTCTTGAGCATTTTCCTTACATATATACATAGTTTGGCTCCTCTTTTAACTGGCAGACGTTTGTTTAAATATTGTTCAGTGTTTTGTATTTAATTAACTCAATGTATATTACTGTACCGACTCATTGGATGAATGGTCAGCGTTGAAGCCTTCGGTTCAAAGGGTCCCTGGTTCTATTCGCGACCGGGTCGGTGATTTTAATCGCCTCTAATTAATTCTTATGGCCCGGGGTCTGGGTTTTTATGTTTTTCCCAAATGCTTTCCTCTTCAAATTCACACAACACAGAACACTACCAACCAGCACAGAAACACGCAATAGTGATTACGTCCCTCCATATAGGTTTGGCATCAGGAAGTGTATCCGGCCGTAAAACAGGACCAAATCCACATGTGCGTCACAGTCCGCACTAGAGATGAGCACTATCTACTTGAAACCACTATCGTCTTCGAACTATCGACTGAATAGTCGAATGATTTCAGTCCAATGAAAGTATTCATATAACGCAAGTAATTAGTCGTTCCATGAAAAACATTCGAATGTTTCCAGTCGAAACTCTCCTTACCAAAAATGGAATTCGACGAATTCGACTTATTTTAACACAATTTACCAATAATAAGACATCACTTGTATAGACACCCATTAGAACAATATTAATGTTTTATTGAGTGACTTACAAATTTATTAAGAGGTCCCACGTTCGCAGCCCAGAAGTCTACTCCACTCCACATTAGGAATAAGCAACTGCACCACCCGGAGATCGCAGGTTCGCATTCCATTCACTGACAGCGGATACCGTATCCTTAATGTAGTTTTCCATGGGGTTTTCTACAGTCATTCCTGGCAAATGTTACAATAGTGCATACCCCAATCCTGTACTTATATAATCACACTATCAAGGAGCTCACATTTGCGCAGGTTAAAATCCGATTTACACACTCCTCCGTAGACGGGGCTAATAAATAGAGAGATGCCTTTAACACGAACCAACATCATACGAATGGCCTTTCTTGGTGCTAACTGGACAGTGAAATGTAAAAAGACGACAATGAGGCTCTATTCCCTTTACAGTGTTAACAATAATACGTAAAACTTGTTGCTGTAGTAAACAATCAGCGTACATATGAGAATAGCCAAACACACTACTACGCTACTACTATATTTTCTAGGTTATTATTATAGTTATACCTTATTTATGAACAACGTAATTAATATAAAAATATACGACGAAACAAAGACCACATAAACGACAAGAGAAAATCGCCATATGAAGTAGATACCTATAAAGTTAACATATATATTACATATCCCAAGTGACCATAAACCGATAGTATTCGCTTCCGCTTCGTTGTGGCGGGAGTGCGACTGAATTCAGTCGGCTTGTTTTTTAAAGTAGTCGACTGTTACGATAGTTTAAACTATCGACTAGTTCGATAGTGCCCATCTCTATTCCGTACCCGCGAATCCACGGGTGTGAGAAAAGCGGTAGAAAAAGAAAGAAAAGAAAATAATGTATATTACTGTACATTGTTAGGCTATTAACTGTTCTAGTGTGTTAAATACTTCAGTACTGGTGTCTGCTATTTACATTCAAATATCAAAATAAGCAGTGCCTTTCTGTCCTAATATTTTATCAAAGAGGGCTGTTATTGGTCGTAAAGTGTTTGTGCTGCATATAAGAACAAAAAGTGAATACATTACACGAGAAATCAAAGATGTCTCCGTACAGCCCGTGAAAGTCTATGGAGCAGTAGGGCTTTAAGTCTTTCACTACTTGACACCTCGAAACTGACAAGGGGGCTGTTTGGGTTCGACCAGACAGATTTCAGTGTAACTCGGGTGAATGATCCAGAAACATATGCTACATTTAACGTTATTAATAATTTTTCCATAAAGTCAACCGTAATATTATCATTCATTGCTGAATAATAGCCGGGCGGCTCGGAACGGTTAGCTGATGATACCTTTTGTGTGCACTGTAGAAATATACTGATAATTCTATTTTAAAGTTAAATCACTTTATATAGGAAATTACATTTTGCCTTCATGAAGATAAATTCTCGCTTTATAATCTTATTTTACTACCACGTACATCAAATGAATATAACCAAACCAAACCTCGTGGCACTACAGCCCTTGAAGGGCCTTGGCCTACCAAGCGACCGCTGATCAGCCCGAAGGCCTGCAGATTACGAGGTGTCGTGTGGTCAGCACGACGAATCCTCTCGGCCGTTATTCTTGGCTTTCTAGACCGGGACCGCTATCTCACCGTCAGATAGCTCATCAATACTAATCACGTAGGCTGAGTAGACCTCGAACCACCCCTCAGGTCCAGGTAAAAATCCCTGACCTGGCCGGCAATCGAACACGAGGCCTCCGGGTAAGAGGCAGGCACTCTACCACTACACCACGAGGCCGGCATCAAATGAATACAGGCCTATCAAAATAATCCTGTATCTTTTATAATGGAAGCTAAAATCGGTCTGATCCAACCCAATTCTCTTGTAAATTGTAATTAATATTATTGATTCTACGTCCCAATAACATTTTTACGTACTTCGGAGGCTTCGAAGGGCCGGAATTTTTCCCGCAGGAGTCCTTTAACGTGCCAGTAAATCTACCGTCATCTTCAAATACCACCGGACTGAGACAAGATTAAAACTGCCAAGTTGGGCTAAGAAGGCCAGCGATCTACCGCTCAAGATACTCAGCCCGGTTCTTGTAAATGAAACAGAGTGATCACCCATATTCACGAAGTAGGCTATGAAATATTGGTCTTATATGTATCTATGCAATCGGTCTGATCTGACCAAATAAGTTCACCTGTAAACGGAAAAAAGCGGTCAGCCACATTCATGACCGGATAACCATGGGATTGGTGTTATCACAAATAAGCACCGACTCAGGATTTGATCAGTGGCCGCTTGGTTTGGCCGGGCATTGATCAGTTCGTCGACTTCTAGAATAGAATGAAACAATAAACATTCATTTGATGTTACTTCTTATTCATTGTCAATTGTCCGGCTCCTCCATGGCTAAATGGTTAGCGTGCTGGCCTTTGGTCACAGGGGTCCCGCGTTCGATTCCCGGCAGAGTCGGGAATTTTAACCATACTTGGTTAACTTCGCTGACACAGGGGCTGGGTGTGTTGTCTTCATCATCATTTCATCCTCATCACGATGCGCAGGTCGCCTACGAGCGTCAAATCAAAAGATCTGCATCTGGCGAGCCGGACTTGTCCTCGGACACTCCCGGCACTAAAAGCCATACGCCATTTCATTTCATTTCATTGTCAATTTATTCCTCTCCTTACCCTCTTCATGCTGTGTTTCCGTATTTCGAACTCTCTTGTACGCTAGTCTCATTCATCAGAACACCACTTAATTTAATTATTATTCTAATCTGTTTGATTTATACGCCAATATTTCAAAGCAGGATGGCATATCGCGCCTTCCCTGCCTCGGCAGGCGAGTCACGCAGAGGATGAGGAATACCTCCACTTGATAGAAAAGTCTTCAGTGTCTTTCTAGTGGAATTAGCTTTCAGTTTTCAGGGTCCGAATTAATAAAGACAATAGATAAATAGGGTTTCAACCTGAAGAAAACTATTACGTGGCTTGTAAAGCACGAGAAGAGGAGAAGTGCTTCGTTCGAACCCCACTGTCGACAGCCCTGAAGATGGTTTTCCGTGGTTTCCCATTTTCACACCAGGCAAACGCTGGGGCTGTACCTTAATTAAAGACACAGCCGCTTCCTCCCCTGTCCTAGCCCTTTCCTGTCTCATCGTCGCCATAAGACCTATCGGTGTTGGTGCGACGTGAAGCAAAAAAGAAAGTATTTACACCTCTGAAGACTTAGGGGGAAAAATGAGATTTTCAGCTCTGCCACTAATATATGGTTGGTCTGAGCTACTAGAATGGGATATCATTGGTGCCCTAATGTTTTTACAGTAATAAGTGGGTCTATAGATTCGTCTAGAAGGTAAAGGAGGCGAAGAGATGGGAGGGTGTGATGGCTGGTAAAACTGTTCAAATTGCTTCGATTGTTTGACTTGGGAATCATCGGCAAGGATCTTCCGATTCGTTGGCTGAATGGTCAGCGTACTGGCCTTCTGTTCAGAGGGTCCGGGTTCGATTCCAGGCAGAGTTGGGGATTTTAACCTTAATTGGTTAGTTCCAATCGCTCGGGGCTAGACGTATGTGGCGTATTCAGCATTAGAAATCATCCTAGGTTGGGCCCTCATCTTCACAGACATGCAGGTCGCCTAATAGGCCGTCTACGAGAAAAAGACCCGCACCAGGTCTCTCCGGAGGCCATACGCCATTATCATTATTATCGGCAAGGATCATTCTAAAAACATTGCGGGGGAGTGTAAGCCTGAACGGGTCAGTAATTGACAGTAAATTGCAACTTGTACTGTATATACTACCTAAACTGAACTCTCTCCAGAATAAGGTAGGTTGGTCCAGCACGCAAAGTGTCCAACTCTGATGTTGCCGATATGGGTTCACGACTGGTTCCCCACAATTCTTGTTTTAAAATTGATGAATAAAAGGCAAGCGTATAGATTTAAGAGACTGTTTGTATCAGGATAATAGTCGTGAGATCCGAAGTATTATGCGGAATCCAAACCACCGGGACATGAGTTTTCATTTCAAAATCCTGCATGATTCGAACCGTGGCCACCATTGTGAGAGTTCTTACGTCTCGCAAATAGTACCATCAGAGTCCAACGATAGAAGAAGTCCACAAACCGAATTTGAACAGCAGTCACCTTCACTTTGGTTTTCTGATACCTTCATGGTGTCTTTGAGCGCACGACTACGGCTTTCGACTTTCTTTGTAGTTAGCTCTCCCTGATGGCTGTTAAATACTTACCACGAAGATTCTTTGAAAGTGCGAGGGCTGAAAAAATGTAGTGGCAGCATATACAAAAATACGAATCCATTTATTGTAGAACCACCATACCTCTACAGGTATTTGATGTAATCTCCTGAAACATGATGCTCTTGTTGTCAGATGTGTGGAAGGTGCAGGATACAAGTAGCAGTACCACCTTTATTGATGCCGTCGACGGGGCGTCCTACTGCTTTAAATATGGCATCTCGTGTATGGAAACGCTTCCCACTGAGTGGTTCCTTTAGTTTGGGGAACAGGTTGAATTCATCGAGCCGGTGAATGGTGTGGATGTTCCAGGACCTCCCACTTCCACCGTGCCAACGATTTCCTCACAGGAGCAGCATTATGAGGGAGGGCGGGTGCGTTTGGAAATGCAGCCGTGGCCATCTAACATCACCCAGGACCAGAAAACTGCGCCAGGAATGAGCGAAAGTGATGCTGATAGTGGCGTACGATGTGTAGGGCGACCTAATCAAACATTGCATGTCACATACCATCGCAGGTTTCTGTTCCAAGAGACAAGATGCCACTTACTGCCTTGTTTCTTCAAGCATATTGTACTAATTACTCTGTTAGTAAGACTCTGAGGTTGGGAAGTAAATACATCAAATTTGTTATTCCAAAGTCAATCTCGCATAGTAATTTTTAATACTAACTAATTGTGCCAGGACTCAGAGTCAATAGCCTCTTGTTCGTTTTGACTGTTACGTCTCTTTGACGAGGACTCTGTTTTTAATGTATATATTTGTAATAAAATGGGACTTAGATTGGGTACCTCTGAACTGAAGGTAGTGATGTACGATAAACCCTTCCAGGTTGGCCTAGACTGTGGTTCTAACTCTTGTCTTCCTAAAGTGTCTCACGAAGTTGAATTTACCCTTTTCTAACCCCCTTACAAGGATTTAAATTATTTGGCAGAGCCAGATGAGAAACTCAGGTCAACTGGAGGGTAACCTAATAAGTCATCACTTTTACCGAGGCAGAAGCTTGGATGTAAGTATATGACCAGCTATGCCATACCAATGTTTTCTTATTTCCTTAAATCTCGGAAAAGGGGCGTAGGGGCGAAGTTAGATCTCTCCATGTAGTTATACACTGAAATATGAAATTCAACTCTCCCCAACCATAACCAAGATACCGACCGTCATCTTCCACTGCTTTTCTCCACGCCTACTTCTTTTCTTCTGTCTCTGCGGATTCCACTGAAGCGCTTATTTGTCATCGGATCCTTGCATTATGAAATCTACTGCTATTTCCTTCTCTAGATCTTTTAGCCGATCGGTAAATGATGCGTGTTGTTTAAAGGGGCCTAATACCTAGGTCATCGGCCCGATCACTAATGATGTGGCTTTTCCCAAAGTTTCTCATTAGATACTATGTCTCACTAGTGTATACCGAATATACTTTTAGGACATATTTCGACGAATGTTTGGATTTTTCTTGTCATTTGTTTTCTGAGCTTCCACGTTTCACAGACATACAGTAAAATAGATTTTACATTACTATCACTTGCGAGCGACTGACTGTCAGCCAACTGACGGCGCACGCGCCAGCCCGTTGTTGTTCCATGTAACTTTTTGCCGTCAATGGTGAGTATCGTCTTAACTCAGTCCAGAAAATGGAGTCAACAAATCAGGAACTATTTCTTCTTGCCTTTAATATCAAAAAGAGAAGACATAGGGCAAGAAGAATGCACGTATTATCGTTCAAAATCTACTGAGCGAATGGTATCGTGTAACTTCCTCGCAGGCACAATTGAACTTTAAAATATAACATTTGTTGAGGGTATGTACAGAGTTTGTATCTACATGTGAGGTGAATTATATTTTGATAATAATTAAAATTAAGTCTGATAAAATATTAAATGCGAGGAACATACAATACCATGCGCTCATTCCTTTTTGGAACGAATGTACACCCCATGTTATCTTCAAGAATGGATAAGCATCTGTATAATCTGTGTACGGACGAGAAGATTTAAACACATATTGTTGTACGTATACTATTACAGTTTTGTTTGAATATTTCACCGTTCTGCTGTTCCACAATACTGGATATTTCCCTAGCTCACACGCCAAGTTTTCATTCTTATTTTTAATCGTCTCGTCCTTATTGTTACTTTTCTCCTCGTTTTACTCCTTCTTATGCTTATTCTCATCCCTTTCATTGGCCTCCTGCATCTCACTCTCACACATACGCATGACGGCACACAAAGCACACAGTTCGTCTTCACAACTGATAGAGGTTTCATTTTGATGAGACGAGCTGTCGGGATTGTGCGCGCATTGCAACTGGCTGCTTAGTGTAATAAGTTACATTTAAAACAATATTTGGGCAACAAAAACTTGGACTCCAAACTGTCCGCAATTCCGACCTTGCAACTACCTGGGTACAGTGGTTCGTATAACAGCTTTCATTTAAGCTGATTCTTATCAACATTTTCTTGCATGCATAAAGTTTGTCTGTGTAATGGGGTATTAAGAATCCGAAGTTTAGTTGTAATATAGAGTTGTTTTGACCTCCATATTATACATAGCATCATTAAGCGGCTGGCAATATCCTCATCTGCACCTACATTAGTTGCCATGATGTCTTTGTGATAGCAGAAACTCTTCATAATATCTACGAGGATGCTTACACGAAGCAGATTATTTTGTCACAAGGTAAAGGACATGGGATAAATAACAACAATAATTCAACACTTATACACGAGATTTATGAACTATTTAATGTACAATCAACGATGTAGTCACATACAATAAAGTAAGAGACGCTCACATACATTATAACTTAAAAAGGAAAATAATTGTGACTAGGGTTGATACAATGGCTTGGGATTAAGTACCACTATTACAAGTCAGATGCTGAGAATTGGTAGGGAATACTAATTTTATTAAGAAAAATCTCGTCATATCAATTAAGCTACTGAAAATACAGCCTTCAAGATTTGTCTGTGTTGGTGCGACGTAAAGCAACTTCTAAAACAATAATTTACATTATTTCATTACTATTATTCCCTCATAAAATTTTCACTTCTCTACCATTATTCCTTCTGCTTGTTACTTATTTCCATTTCCAACAGTCATATTGGGTCAGATCTGGTATCATTCATTATCGCCCAACAAGTATGTCCGTTTGCACAACAATGGTAAAATTTCAAATTTCTTCGCACGAATGCGAAATGGGTTATTGGCTCCATTATGACTTTTCATTGTACAATAGTTTGACTAACAATAGACATTTTTATAAGAATGAAGTTATAGACGATATTTACAGCGTTTTGATATTAGATTCATGGTAAAATGGATTCATTTTGAAGGATAAATAATCACCGTAGTCACATAAGAAAGAAACGCTTTACACAAATATAAATTAATAATCAGAAGATATTCAACAGTTTAAAGCGCTATTAATAACTATTTATGGGCTTTCTAGAACAAGTCGTGTCCAGCACAATTTTTGGGTGCTTTTCTTACGTACAATAACAGAATAAATAACTCTACCGAAGGCTGAAATGTAGGCAAGAAGATGTGAAATTATTCACTTGTCATTACCAGAGTATTGCACTTAAAGTGATGTGAGCGAAATTTAATTTTTTTTTTTTGTGAAGATCAAACATCAACCAATTATAGAGAAATAACATTTTGTAACTCTGTTTATATTAGGGCTTTCTCTATCCTGTAACATGCCTATTTTGCAACGTATCATCTCATATTGGAAGTTATTTCTTTGTAGTTTCCGGGGAAGTTGTGTTCAACCACTGAAGATTAAATTGTTCTTTGTTTCATGGCCGAGTAAATAAGATAATGTTTTTAATTTTATTTACCGGCACATTCTGCTGTTCTGAAATATTTGAAACTTATGCTGTGTTTCGTGAACAGCGATTCAGAATTATTTGGAATTCCGTACAGTGCTCACTATATTCAGAAACACCTACTCACTGATATGCTGTATATTAAAGAAAAATAACAAGAAGAAATATGGTTTCGATTACGCAAAACGTGACATTTCTGAATAGGGTATATTTACAGATATACAGAGGAATGCAGATTTTCACCTACACAATATCCGTGTGATTTTCAAAATCTTAAATTTCAAGGAATTCTTGGGCTAAAAATAACCACAGACGCGGTGTACTTGATTTTGAACATTTCATTAACGTATAAAGTAATATCAAGTACAGTAATTTATTTGAACTTATTATAATGACTTAACCCCCTTTTTCACGGGCAAAGTTTTAGACAAATAACTTTATAAAACCTTTGACAAAATTTTATTTGAAAAGAGTGGAAAACTTCAGTGAAACCTTTACTGATAACTATACCTCGGATTTTTAGGTGGTAATAGGTTAGAATGCAAAGTAATTTGCTTTGTAGGAAGTGTGATGCAACCCGTTGTACCATAATGTAGGAAGAGTAGCATAAATTCAAGGAGTTCTATGGGCTGTACCCCTAATATCTATGCAAATCTCATAGCATAACCGTTGTACAGTGTAGGGTATACTTGTTACTGGCTTAAGTAAGTTTGCATTCTAACCTATCAGTACCTAATAATCCGGACTCTACTGATAACTGATGTCAAATTTAAGCTGCTATCTGTTGGCTAATTTTACTACAAATACTTTTACCATACCATTTATTCGGCTGGCACTGGGACTCAACTTACACAGCACTCACACTACCTCTATTTTATAGCATTTATATTATTATAAATCAGAAGCTCAACAGAATAATTAAGTATGCATAGATTTGGTATTTTGATATTCCTTGTTTAATAAGTCATTTTCCGAGATCGCACTAGCCACGATTGTTTATAGGTAAGTTCCACTCTCTTCCCGTGCCCTGTTTGACGCAAGTGGTTTTGGCAAATAGAAGGACATTTAATTGGTGGAATCTTTGACAGTACATCGAGATTTGGTCAGTTTGAACGTGCGTAGGAGACAAGAATTTTGTCAATGGCTTTTATAGAACTATTTGTCCAAAGATTTGACTGTATGCAGCACATTTTATGCTTCAAAAATTACTCTTTCAAAGACACCTTCGAGGAAGGGTCTTGAGTGCACCACAATTAAGGAACAGGTGGTGAAGAATTTCGACACGTTTTACATTGCAGTTTATTTCTATCGGACAGACTAATCCTTGAGACTAAAGAGGGTGATATTGTGAGATCATCAATGTTTGTCCGGTACTAGGTTACGTACTGCAAGTTGCAGTCGCTTTGGTGTGATTCTCGGGTACAGGAGAAGGTGTGGTGGAAATACAATGAATTGGAGAAGTTGACGAAGACGTGGGAGAAGCACTGCTACTTTCTGCTTCTCTCGGTGCTCCCGTGGGATCTATCAAACTGCAGCTGCATGGTTTATCAAGCAATAAACCACATGGCGGCTGCAATAACATTGTCTGGAGTGCTACAGTCGGTGGTGACGTCTTCTTCGGGTCAGGCTTTTTCAACAACTCTTCTATCGAATAAGGATTCCGCTTCTTCTGTTGTGGCTGTTCGGTTGGTTCCTGTGAATGCGGATTTCTTCTCGCTGAGCGCACCTCATCCTCCTCATCTTCCTCACTTTTATCCAACGAGTCCTCTTCACTGCTATGATGGACCTGTGAACTTATCGAGCTGTTGTCGGAGACCACCAGCGAGCCATATCGAGGGCTATACGGAGGTCTACAGGAGATAACGAGTCCCGGCAATGAGGCGGCGCTTGTTGGGGCTGAGGCAACAGTGGAGGCGGCCACATTAGCAGCGGCAGCCGTGGCAGCGGCGTGGAGTTGATGCAGCGCCGCCAGACGACTGGAGGTGGATGTTGGACCACTGCTGTACGCGTGCGGACTAAACCCAGGAGACAGAGGGTGTGAAGGAAAGAAGCCCATTCTGCTGCCGTTAGCCATGGCTACCAAAGTCGCCGCCTTGTGTGGGTACGGGGTAGGCGCTGACGTTGATCTCAGCACGGAATCTGCAACCAGAAAAAAATCTTATACATTCTTGTCCTTGTTGGATACCACAGTATTATAAGTAAGACACGGAAATCTACCACATGTCATAGCTTTATCCTGGCTTCTTTTTCTTACGACCTTAAGTCAAGCTAGTGTGAAAAACGTAACACGGTTTTATTTGTCATATAAATGCACAATTTCCTTATTGTACTACCATTGTCTTATTTGACCAAAAATGGTGTAAGAGCACACACTTTTTGTCAAAGAACGTAGAATGCAATTTCTCTAAGTACATCACACTGGTTTCTGCCAATCGAATATCCTTCGAGCTCGAGAAAAAATGCATGCCTATGTTTTCATGTAGTTCTATTCAAATATATTTCTTGTTTGTGGCGGAAAAATTAATTCAGTTTATGCTATTTTTATGGGGAAGAAATCAGGTGTGGCCAAGAACAAGCAATTGACATTGACTAAATTAAAAATTTGTTGAGTGGTGAACAAAAAGTCTTGCAAGGAATGTGTGTACACTATTAAATTATTTGCATCATATTTCCAAGATTTTATGCCTGAGTTTGGTACTTTTAGGGCACAAGTGCAGACATAGTTCCATAGTTTTAGGTCGTAGAAGTTCGACCCCTAGTGATAAGCAAGATCATCTTAAACTTAGAAACTACCGAGCTCGATAGCTGCAGTCGCTTAAGTGCGGCCAGTATCCAGTAATCGGGAGATAATGGGTTCGAGCCCCACTGTCGGCAGCCCTGAAGATGGTTTTCCGTGGTTTCCCATTTTCACACCAGGCAAATGCTGGGGCTGTACCTTAATTAAGGCCACGGCCACTTCCTTCCACTTCCTAGGCCTTTCCTATCCCATCGTCGCCATAAGACATGTCTGTGTCGGTGCGACGTAAAACAAATAGCAAAAAAAAAAACCTTAGAAACCAGTTTTGCAGATTTTAGTGTTCATTTCCCATTAATGCCAAGAAGGCGGTGATAAAGAGAGTTGTACTACGTGTTGAATAGCCAGATACCAATATAAAGTAAAAGATAATCCTGAAAATCTTTTGACAGGGTACCATTTACTATGGCGATGTTGTGGTGGCAAGTTTGTAGGATTTTTTAAGAATTTGTTTTTTACATCTCACCGACAAAGACAGGTCATATGGCCATGATGGGGTAGGAGTGGGAGGGAATCGGCCTTGGCATTAATTAAGCACAGTCCTCGCATTTGCCTGGTGTAGAAATGGAAAACCACAGAAGACCATCTTAGAACTGCCGACAGTGGGGTTCGAATCCACTGTCTCCAGAATGTAAGTTCACTGTAGTTTTACACGACTGCTGATATCGTGATCGCAACCACGGATCACCAACTTTACGTTTAATCCGAACCACAGGGATATCTTTTCATTCCAAAAATATCACGTGTTTTGGCGGGGATTCGAACCGTGACCAGTTTTGTGAGAATCACGTTCCACTAATCCTTACAAGAATATCAAGACACATAAACGTGTGTAATCTCCCTGTGGATGGAACGGTAGAATACATCCACGATATCCCCCGCCTGCTGTATGAGGCGACTGAAAGAGGCAACCTCAGCGGCTCTCAAATAAGTAGTGTAAGTTGGCGACCACGGTGCCTATAGCTGAAGCTGGCATTGCTTCCAGTCACTTGTGACAGTCTCCTCGCCATCATCTTTCCTATCCAACCTCCTTTGTACAACTCTGGTCCTCTTACGACCCCAATGGCAAGAGGTTTTAGGAGATCTATCGAGTTTCTATTTCATGTCCCTATATTTTGTTGATACCTTCATTCTTCGAAAGACTGAACCTCTTCCTTTTTCCTTCCCGATTAGTGTTAAGAGAGATTGGTTGTCCACGTGAACTTCCTCTTAAGACAGTAATCACAATTACAACCACTAAAATATTAGACTACCGCTATGGGTAGATGAAGTGAGTGCAAAAATCACTTTTCACATATAAACTTTCCATTTGATTCAATGATAAAGAGTTAGTGGACGTTCGTTGTTGTAAGTGAGACGGCGCTTTTGGGGGCTGAAGTGGCAGTGGAGGCGGCCACATTAACAGAGTGTAGTTGAGCTCCATTCCACTTTATTGGATACGGAGCAACCTCTCTCGCCAATGTTAAATTTAAATTATTCATGTTCGTTTTACTCAGAGAATATGCCTAAGTTATGATAATCAAACTTTATCATGTGTTAATAATATTGAAGATTATTGAGATTTAAAAGAAATTACTTGAATTTTTTCAATATTTAAAGATGAAATCTCAGCCAATATTTTACGTATAAAAAATCATGATTGTAAAAGTTTCAAGGCTACGTGAATAATGTCCAAGAAAACGGAACACGAGTTGTAAAAAAGCTAGAATCAGACAAAAATGGAATTGAAGTATAACTTGGTCCGCCTCTGTAGTGTAGTGGTTAGCGTGATTAGCTGCCACCCCCGGAGGCCCGGTTCGATTCCCGGCTCTGCCACGAAATCAAAAAAGTGGTACGAGGGTTGGGACGTGGTCCACTCAGCCTCGGGAGGTGAACTGAGTAGAGGTGGGTTCGATTCCCACCTCAGCCATCCTAGAAGTGGTTTTCCGTGATTTCCCACTTCTCCTCCAGTCAAATGCCGGGATGGTACCTAACGTAAGGCCAAGGCCGCTTCCTTCCCTCTTCCTTGCCTGTCCTTTCCAATCTTCCGATCCCTACACAAGGCCCCTGTTCAGCATAGCAGGTGAGGCCACCTGGACGAGGAACTGGTCATTCTCCCCAGTTGTATCCACCGACCCAGAGTCTGAAGCTCCAGGACACTGCCCTTGAGGCGGTAGAGGTGAGATCCCTCGCTGAGTCCGAGGGAACAGCCGACCCTGGAGGGTAACCAGATGATGAAGAAGATGAAGTATAAATTGTCAACTTTCATACCATTGTGGATGCTGATAAGGATGAAGGAATGCTTCTTATATGCAATCACATAGTAACGAGAGCCTTTTCTGCTTAATATAAGTTACCCACAACGTAAGTTATATCCTCAGGCTCCTCAGGTTTGTCTTCCTATGATGACAACTTTATATTTGATTATTTACGGCTCCATTAGAACAGATTGACAGGCGGGCTTTTGCGGTCTGTCATTGTGGAATGTGTCCTGCCGGCATATTGTGCCTAACGACCAGTCCTGATGGGTCAATCGGGCTTGTTCAACAGTCAAAGTGCTGCTACCTCTAGCCCTTCTCCTGCATTATGCATGAAGCAGCCTCTCTCTCACCTGCTCGCAGGAATTGCTATCTGATTTTATTTATAGTCTCATCTTATTGACTTTACAGGCTATAAACTTGTGCTAGTTATGACTGAGATTTTGATGGCCAAATTAGAAGAAGTCGAGTTCAACATTTCAAATGGAGAGAAGTTTCTTCTTAGAACAGTCAGTTGCATCCTTGCTGCGATTTAAACTGCCATGGGAATTCTGTATCATTCTATCGATAATAATAATAATAATAATAATAATAATAATAATAATAATAATAATAATAATAATAATAATAATAATAATAATAATAATAATAATAATAATAATAGACCTAAAAGTTTCCGACAAATGGTTCAGGGAGGTAAGAAAGGATCTTGAGCAGTCTGGATTAAATTGGCAACAAGACATCCTAAAACCGAACAGAGTATAGATCAGTGATCGACAACTTCAGAGGCTTCCATGACGAACAGAAAATGAATACTGTAGGGGATGAGCAGAGGAAAGAAGACAGTTTGCCAGAGAAGTAATGCAAAGATTTTGGGCTGCGAAGAAGGCTTCCTGTAATGTGTGATTGTTGCTTAACGTGGTCTCCACTGGCCGTAAACGAATATAATAATAATAATAATAATAATAATAATAATAATAATAATAATAATGGACCCCTGCCACAAACTATTACAGAAAATCAAAGTAATAAAATAATTTTGAATTCCTCTGTTACCATTAGCTTTACAACTGCTAATAAAACCTGACTTCACTGTCACAGATAAACTGCATAAGAACACATAGATCATAGATTTTGCTGTAAAAAATTTCAGTAACATGAAGACTATGGTTCAAGATAAATCCAGCAAATATATTGATCTGGCAGCAGAAATTGAGCACCTCGGGAAAGAGCAAACAGTTCTTTTTGTTGTAGATAGATTGAAATCTTAGAATTACACACAGTTCTATACCAAATGGATCTACCATGTATCATTTATGAGCAACTATAACAGGGAAATAGGGAGACCGAGTGGGTTGGCCGTGCGGTTAGTGTCACGTAAATGTGAGCCTGTATTCGGGAGGTTGTGGGTTCGAGCCCCACTGTCGGCAGCCTTGAGGATGGTTTTCCAAGGTTTTCCATTTTCACAGCAGGCAGATGCTGGGGCTGTACCGTAATTAAGGCCACGGCCGATTCTTTCCCACTCCTAGGCCTTTCCTATCCCATCGTCGGTGCGACGTAAAGCAGGTTGAAAAAAAAGACAGAAAAATTGGATTTACGTTTAATTTATGTGGTTCTTCTTCAGGATATTCCTATGCTGGTAGTAAAGACACCTGCTTTAGAGGGTGTATTCATGAGAAATAGTTCGCATATACAGGTGGTGTAAATGCAACGAGATGATCATACCCAAACCAAACCAAACCAAACCAAACCAAACCAAACCAAACCAAATCAAACCAAACCCCATGGTCCAACAGCCCCGAAAGGCCTTGGCCTACCAAGCGACCGCTGCTCAGCCCGAAGGATAACAGAGTACGAGGAATCATGTGGTCAGGACGACGAATCCTCTCGGCCGTTATTGTTGGCTTTCTAGACCGGGGTCGCTATCTCACCCGCAGATAGCTCCTCAATTGTAATCACGTAGGCTGAGTGAACCTCGAACCAACCCTCACATCCAGGTAAAAGTCCCCGACCTGGCCGGGAATCGACCCCAAGGCCTCCGGGTAAGAGGCAGGCACTCTACCCCTACACTGCGGGGTCGGCTATAAGCATATGCACTTAACTGTAATCATAAAAAAAAGGAGGTCACCTTTGGAACAGCGAAGGTGTTGGAAAAAGAAAGGGAAATATCATGAATGGCGTGAAAGTTTACAAATGTTTTGACCCCGCAAGTCTAATACATTGGGGTTTAAAAGAGAAAACAGGTTGAGGTCAGAAAGGAAAGATGAAAGAGAGGAGTCTGGAAAAAGTAATTGGAAGCTATACGAGGCTCAGCTTGGAGTTCCGTGGTTAGCACTCCATGCTTTCAAGACCAGACTATCCCGGAAGAGAGAATCCTATAAAGAAATTAGGTTAGGCTAGCCTACGTTAGAATTCTCTTCTGCTAGAGCTATAGATGAACCAATACGCAGAGACGTTGTTGTAGTTCCTATTCATTCTAGAGAATACAGGTCAGAATACAGGTGTCTATAACTTGCGATGGACTGATCTGACAGATTTATACTAGGGATTAGAATGTGTCCGTTTAGAAAACTATTTTCAAGACTGCAGTCGATATTTGTCGTAACCCTGATTTAAACTACGGAACGATTTCATCTACAGATAGGGCGTAACAATAACGTAGGCCGAACTTTGGGTCCGGAATCGCTTTATTTCCATGTTACCGAGATCGATAGCTGCAGTTGTTTAAGTGCGGCCAGTATTCGGGAGATAGTGCGTTCGAACCCCACTGTCGGCAGCCTGAAGATGGTTTACCGTGGTTTCCCATTTTCACACCAGGCAAATGCTGGGGCTGTACCTTAATTAAGGCCAGGGCCGCTTCCTTCCCACTCCTAACCCTTTCTTGTCCCATCTTCGCCATAAGATCTATCTGTGTCGATGCGACGTAAAGCAAAAATAAAAAATCCAGGTTAGAACTTATTTTCTACCACTTTATATAGCACATTAATCATGGGACACACACAGCAACAAAACGTACCAGCATACCACATAAATCGTTCTCACAGAAATGTTCCAAAATGCCTCCGATAGCACTGATACACGCAACAACCTACCGCCGCATTGAATTCTGGAGGCGGGTATGTTCTGTTGCTATGTGTTCCCCATGATTAATGTATTTGTTGTAGAAAATGAGTTCTTACATGGAAATAAAGTTTCTCCGGACCCATGTCCACATAAAATTTGAGGCGTGATCAAGAAGTTTCCGTTAGAGGGCGTTGCTGCAGCAGACATGCAACGTAGCGCGACTCCGATATAAGCACGGACATGTAGGCAAATGGATTAGTGTGGTAGTCGTGTCGTGCCGAGGGACGTGCGTTAAATGCAGCTACGTGAACTATTGCGACGTTATTACCAGATGCGTCCAAACAGGACCAACGTGCCGTTATTCTGTTCTTGGCTGCCAAAGGACAAACACCGGTGGACATCCATCGGAGAAGGAAGGCTGTGTATGGGGCAGCATGTCTGTCAAAAACTACCGATGTGGAATGGTGCGCCAAGTTCCGTGCGGGTCGCATTTCGACACAAGACGCCGGTCGATCTGGTAGGCCAGCCTCATCCAACCAACTCAAGTGGGAGACACTCGAGCATCCGCGCTATAGTTCTGATCTCTCCCCATGCGATTATCACGCCTTGTGTCCCCTCAGAAAGGCCTTGAAGGGTCGACGCATCCTGTCGTACGAGGATGTGCAGCAGGCGGTTACGGACTTCTTCACGCAGCAGGACACGTCGTTTTACCACACGGGGATCTTCAACCTGGTGCGTCGGTGGCATGAGTGCTTCAATGCTCATGGCAGTTTTCCCTGATTGGCATCCCAATTCAGGACTGTACGGCCGTCGAACGGAAACTTTTTCATCGCCCCTTCTAATTTTTTATTTGTCCTGAAAGTTTGGCAATACCTTGCGTTACACCCTGTATAAGGTTGTGCATGTTTAAAACAAGAGTGAAGAAAGGAAGTAAGGAAGACGTTACATCCTGTATAAGGTTGTGCATGTTTAAAACAAGAGTGAAGAAAGGAAGTAAAGAAGACGTTACACCCTGTATAAGGTTGTGCATGTTTAAAACAAGAGTGAAGAAAGGAAGTAAGGAAGACGTTACACAGACAGATGGAGGCATCGAAGAATAAAGAGGCTGGTGTAAACGAGGAGTAGACACGGACCTAATTCCTCATCCGTTTGATGACAGGTACTGGATCTTAAATTATGGGGTTTCATCTCAGACAACCACGTGCGACCGACGAAGAACTTACTGTCAAGGAAACAATTATCTCTTTTTAATACACGTACTCCTGCTCTGATCAGAATGCAATGTAAGGAAAAACTAAGCTATCATGGGTGGCCCAATTATAAAAGTTTTGATGTTGGTTCATGGAAGGAGTTTTAAGACAGTTCCTTCCACCTAATGAATGCCAGACTAGCCTAAAACTCCCAGTGGAATTGATAGCTTTACTGTTATGTGTAAATCCTAGATTTTTGGGATTAAAGAACTAAAATTATAGTTTTAAAACACATATTTACCACCTCTGTGGTGTATTAGATCGTATGATTAGCTGGCACCCCCGGAGGCACGGGTTCGATTCCCGGCTCTGCCACGAAATTTGAAAAGTGGCACGAGGGCTGGAACGGGGTCCACTCATCATCGGGAGGTCAGCTGAGTAGAGGGGTTCGATCCACACCTCAGGCTTCTTCGAAGTGGTTTTCCGTGCTTTCCCACTTCTCCTCCAGGCAAATGTCAGGATGGTATCTAATTTAACTAACTTAGGGCCGAGGCCCCTCTCTTCTCTCTTCCTTGCCTATCCCTTCCAATATTCCCATCTCCGCACAAGGCCCCTGTTCAGCATAGCAGGTGAGGCAGCCTGGGCGAGGTACTGATCATTCTCCTCAGTCTATCCACCGACCCAAAGTCTCATGCTACAGGACACTACCCTTGAGGCCGTAGAGGTGGGATCCCTGGCTGAGTTCTGGGGGAAAACCAACCCTGGAGGGTAAACGGGTTAAGAAATAAATAAATAAATAAATAAATAAATAAATAAATAAATAAATAAATAAATAAATAAATAAATAAATAAATAAATAAATAAATAAATAAATAAATAAAAAAAGAAAGAAACACACATATTTGAGTTTTTGGGATTTTAAACATTCCATTTAGGAATAAAGAGGTTCTTCTTCTTCTTCTTCTTAATCTGTTTACCATCCAGGGTCGGTTTTTCCCTCGGACTCAGCGAATAATCCCACATCTACCGCCTCGAGGGCAGTGTCCTGGAGCTTGTGACTCTGGGTCGGGGATACAACTGGGGAGGATGACCAGTACCTCACCCAGGCGGCCTCATCTGCTATGCTGAACAGGGGCCTTGCGCGGGGATGGGAAGATAGGAAGGGATAGACAAGGAAGAGGGAAGGAAGCGGCCGTGGCCTTAAGTTAGGTGCCATCCCATCATTTGCGTGAAGGAGAAGTGGAAAACCATGGAAAACCACGGAAAACCACTTCCAGGATGGCTGAGGTGGGAATCGGACCCACCTCTACTCAGTTGACCTTCCGAGGCTGAGTAGACCCCGTTCCAGCCTTCGTACCACGTTTCAAATTTCGTGGCAGAACCGGGAATCGAACCCGGTCCTCCGGGGGTGGCAGCTAATCACACTAACCACTACACCACAGAGGCGGACACAGGTTCTTACAAAAAGTAAAAAACATCATGCTATTTATAGTATACCTATTACAATAACTATTAGGCTACAATTAAAATATCCGTTATTATAACTTTATTAGTGTGTAACCTGATGATGTATGTAGAGATAATGAAATGTGTTATGGAACTATTTATCAATATTAATATATATTAACAATCGATTTTGTCAACAAAACTATTCCTTTATTAAATTACTACGCTCGTAAACTCATTTAATTAGGGATCCTCAAAAAACACTGAACAATGAAACACTTTGAGTTATTTTCAGTAATAAAAACTCTTCTGTCTTCTGTGAAAATCCTCTTAAACATCATAGCGGCGATTTACTTAGAATTCCAAGCCTTAGATTTTTTAAACTTATTTTTAAAAAATATTTTGTTCAGTACAGAGTGCCACTCTCAGATTTTCTCAGTTACTCGATGATCCTTTCTATACAATGGTCAACATCGTGAAGGAACGCCACCTCCAATACATTTTTATCCTGCAATGAACATCAGTACGATTTCAGAGATTTCCGCAGCATCTTTAAAAATGAATAAAATACAGATTTGTTAAGTAACTACGAATTAAACATTTTAGGTTCTGGAAACAAAATAAGTAATATTCAGGTCCTAATCTACGAATGAAGTCTTTTTATGTCTTGTAAATTTTAAGTACGTTATTCGGTTGTACATAAAACGAAAAAATGATATTTCGAGAGTAACGAGGTAGCAACATAATAGGTTCGAACATGGGCTTGTATTTGTTATTATGGAAGCAGCGATGGCCTGCGTGTTAGGCGCCATTACGTTCGATTAAATCTGATATAAAAATCCACGGAAACTATTTCTCTGTCTGTACTGACTGAACCGGTCTGAAGGCGCTAAAAAAAGGGCAGCCTCGAGTCAATAAATTTACTGGTACGTAAAATAACTCCTGAAGGACAACATTCTGACACCTCAGCGTTTCCGAAAACCGTCAGAAGTGTTTAGAGGGATGTAATGACAATAACGTTAATTATGCTACTGACTGTATTTCTGATTTTGAATGCACTTCGTTGCTGTTCCCAAACTAGTCCTAAATTTGTGGTAGATTAGGAGATAGAACCCAGGCAAGCCAGACAGGAAGCTGGTATGTTCATCTCTCAATCTGAGTCGGAATAATATTTTAAACTACATCTCGAACATATATTTACCTTTACTGAGGAATGCAGAACAATTGAATTTCTTGAAACGAATATGCTCACTTTGTATTTTAAAATGTGCACAGTATTTTCAAAAATACCACGGATTTTGGTTATTTTCTTGTAACATAAAAATTTTACACACTGATTTGCGTTCTGTTTAAAATAACAACATGTTTTATTCTGTTTTTTTCAGCTTTGGCTGGTTAGTTCAGTTCAACGCGTAAAGTGCGGTGGCATGCCTCACTTGAAGATACGTTGGATCCAACTAATGCGATGTTCAAATTTTTAACGTTTTACAGCGATTTCTCATTTTCCACACCAAGTGAATACGGAAACTATTTTATTTCTGGAAAGCTACAATCACTTGCCAAGTCCTAACCTAGCACCGAGTGGCATAGTCACTAGTTTATCACCAAGGTAGCCACAGTTCGAACCCAGCCAATTCATGTGGGATTTTTATTGCTATTTGCTTTACGTCGCACCGACACAGATAGGTCTTATGGCGACGATGGTACAGGAAAGGCCTAGGAGTGGGAAGAAAGCGGCCGTGGCATTAATTAAGGCACAGCCCCAGCCTAGTATGAAAATGGGAAATCACGGAAAACCATTTTCAGGGTTGCCGACAGTGGGGTTAGAACCCACTATCTGCCGATTACTGGATACTGGCCGCACAGCTTCGGTGGAATTTTTAAAATGAAAAGTTACGTACCAGTACAATTAGTTCAAATTCCATGTAAAACTAGATATAATCACGATGTCAATGGTCACATTACACCACAAGCATTTTTTTTGCTAGGGGCTTTACGTCGCACCGGCACAGATAGGTCTTATGGCGTCGATGGGATAGGAAAGGCCTAGGAGTTGGAAGGAAGCGGCCGTGGTAAATCCCGAGCATTTGCCTGGTGTGAAAATGGGAAACTACGGAAAACCATCTTCAGGGCTGCCGATAGTGGGATTCGAACCTACTATCTCCCGGATGCAAGCTCACAGCCACGCGCCTCTACGCGCACCGCCAACTCGCCCGGTACACCACAAGCTTGCTTCTTATTCCCATCTCACACAAAGACTCACCTCGAGATAATCTGGGTGATGGAATGATCTCATGATCTCAGTCGTATCCTGAATTTATTGGCCAGAAGCTCCCAATAGACCACATTTTATATTTAAAAAATAGCGGTAGGCTGTCACTATTGTAATGGTCGCAGGGTTTTGAGGGTTTCCTAGACTTACTTATTAGAAATAAAAGACTGACAACGATGTATTCACAACAACGGCTAACCTCTAACTGAGCGCGCGTGTCAACAAAGCGCCATCTTGTAACAGAGTATGCGTGTGACGTCACATAATTAGCACAAATTTTGCCTTACTCTGAAGCGCTATTTCATTAAAACTACCAAATGGAAATTCTAAGTTCCCATGGAGGGAATTAGATATTTTTCCACCAATAGAGCATATCAAAATCAGATCAAAAATTAGATGTTGTGAATACATCGTTGTCAGTCTTTTATTTCTAATAAGTAAGTCTAGGAAACCCTCAAAACCCTGCGACCATTACAATAGTGACAGCCTACCGCTATTTTTTAAATATAAAATGTGGTCTATTGGGAGCTTCTGGCCAATAAATTCAGGATACGATTTTAAAACTACCTTCCAGATTTTAATTTTTTTTGCAGCATGTAGCCTTTACGGGAGCGAAAGCTGGGTGGACTCAGGATATGTTATTCATAAGTTAGAAGTAACAGACATGAAAGTAGCAAGAATGATTGCTGGTACAAACAGGTGGGAACAATGGCAGGAGGGTACTCGGAATGAGGAGATAAAGGCTAATTTAGGAATGAACTCGATGGATGAAGCTGTACGCATAAACCGGCTTCGGTAGTGGGGTCATGTGAGGCGAATGGAGGAGGATAGGTTACCTAGGAGAATAATGGACTCTGCTATGGAGGGTAAGAGAAGTAGAGGGAGACCAAGACGACGATGGTTAGACTCGGTTTCTAACGATTTAAAGATAATGAGGCCACAACACTAGTTGCAAATCGAGGATTTTGGCGACGTTTAGTAAATTCACAGAGGCTTGCAGACTGAACGCTGAAAGGCATAACAGTCTATAATGATAATGAATATGAATGAATGTAGCCTCCTCTTTATCTGTCAACTGAGACATACATTAAACATAATCGTAAATTAAATACTCACGGCGATATACAGGTTCTACCCAAACACTATAAGCGTCTTAATTTTTTTCTTTCCTGTACCCATTGTCGAGGAACGTAAGTCTACGTTAAAAATAGTTCGTTCAGTCTGAAGTCGATCCACATTTGAAGATTAAAAAAAGACAGTCCCTTGGAGCTGGAGCTCCGATGATCCTTGGCTTACCAAGCGGCCACTGCTCAGCCCGAAGGCATGTAAAATACGAGGTGACGCAATGTCAGCGTGATGAACCCCTCAGAAGTTTTCTTGGTTTTTTTAGACCTACAGACAGCTTCTCAATTGCTATCACATAGGCTGAGTGCACTTAGAACCAGATCCAGGTAAAAATATCTAATCCGGCCGGGAGTAGAACCTGGGGGCTACGAGTAGGAGATAGGCTTGGAACATCTACGCCATTCGATAATAAATCGGGAAAATAAAATATATCTATATGAGCATTTTAAACCAGTGTATCCTCCAGGTCAACTGCTTGTTCCCTTTACTCTCTCGGTAGAGTAAGGAGAGAGAGAGAGAGAATGTATTCTTTTGCATGCAAAGTATCGCCAGCCACGATCTCTCCCTATCTGTTATACACGGCCCGGACTATATGCATTGCCACAAAAGCAAATACTTCAACGACAAGTACGTCTGTTAGGTTGAAGTTAGTTACACAAACTAAATCGATTCTTTTTACACTTACTGTTCCCTTTACCCCCCTCCCTACAGCTTTATTACCTCACCAGCGATAAAATAAAAGACCAGAGTTACAAAACGCGTGCTATCGTGACATCTGTCATATATTTTGTCACACGAGATCTGATAATAACGCTTTGTTATATTTAAAACGTTCCTATTTGGAGAAACTCTGGATAATTTATTACCCATCTACTTGAAAACACTATTTACTATTTTCTAATCTAATTTCATCTATTTAATTTAGAGATTCTCCAGTTTACTGTGTTATATATTAATGTATAGCTCCATAATTCTTGGAATTAAGTTAACTGCACGGATCAGTAACATAACCGCTACGTAATATAGTTGTTTCAAAGTTCAGCCCACATAGAGACCTGTAACTTTTAGTTGGAGAAGGTAAACACTTTGTCAGATTGTAGCAAGAAATGTCAGATATATTTTTATACATAACTAGGGAAATATAAAGATCATTTATAGCTATCCTGTTCCTTATGCTGGGCTGAGCAGAATAGAGTTCTAACCTTCTGAGCCCAAAGTGGTGGGTTCAACCTGGCTCAGTTCGATATTATTTGAAGGTTTCTCAATTACGCCAGCCTCATGTCGATAAATTTACTGGCACAAAGAAGATCTTCTATGGGACAAATTTCCAGCGCCTCGGCGTCTCCGAGAACTTTAGGAGTTATAGGGACATAAAACCAATAAATTCAATATTATTATTATTATTATTATTATTATTATTATTATTATTATTATTATTATTATTATTATTATTATTATAGCTATTACACTAAACAGTGAGGCATTCGAAAAATAATAGGAAAGGAATAAGATTAGAAAGGTAGTGGGCGTTGCTTTAATTATACCACAGCCCTAGAAATTGCCTGGTTTTTGAATGGAAATACAAGGAAATCATCTTTAGGACTTCCAACAGCAGGCTTCAAACTCGCCTTCTTCCGAATGCAAGTTTACAGCTACTATGCAGCTAAGTCGCTGGATATATTATTATTATTATTATTATTATTATTATTATTATTATTATTATTATTATTATTATTATTATTAGTAGTAGTAGTAGTAGTAGTAGTAGTAGTAGTAGTAGTAGTAGTAGTAATTTAAGGAAATCAGCTCCCAGACGAAACTATCTTTACATCGTTCTGCTTTAAGACCAACTTTGCTTTGCGGGAGTGAAAGCTGGGAGGACTCAAGACATCCTATTCATGAGTTAGAAGTAACAGACTTGAAAGTAGCGAGAATGATTGCTGGTACAAACATGTGGGAACAATGGCAGGAGCGATACTCGGAATGAGGAGATAGGAATATTTAGGAATAAACTCTATAGATGAAGTTGTACGCATACACCGGCTTCGATGATGGAATAATGTGAGGCGAATGGACGAGGACAGGTTACCTAGGCGAATAATGGACTCTGTTACGGAAGGTAAGAGAAGTAGAGGGAGAGCAAGACGACGATGGTTAGATTCAGTATATAATGAGTTAAATATGAGGTATAGAAGTAAACGATGCCACACAACTAGTTACAAATAGAGGATTGTGGCAGCGGTTAGTAAATTCACAGAGGCTTGCAGACTGAACACTAAAAGCGATAACAATAATGAAGATGTATGCATGTATGTATTATTCCTTTAAGTACTGGGTCTATATTTCATTCAAAATGATCCTCAGCTGGATCAGCGATCAGCACAGATAGACCAAAATTGGAGGGGGCTTGTCATGAGAAGAGACTGGTTCAATAACACGTTGCTGGAGGCAGGTTCAGTCGATGGCGTGTGCTGGGATATAAAAGGGCAGCTGCAAACACCTCTTAGGAAACCCAAATATCGCTGGTCCTGATTATTAAGGCCTCACAGAATTTAAACGAGCCTCACAATCACGTTGTAATCGGTATCTTATAAAAAATAGATCAAAACTCTTAATTTGGGCACAAAAGAATATAGGTCACACCCAGTGGGTAAACAGGTTCAAACTAATATATAGCCTCTTTTACGACTGGAATAGATCAATTTATGTCATGTGCCATTTAGTTCTTGGAATAGTCACTGGCGACAATCTGCAGTTACACCATTTATACTTATGGGTAACAATAAATATGACTTCAAAATGCTTTCTACAAGCAAGTACAGCTACGCGGTTTAGGTTGTGTAGCAGTAAGCCCGAATTAAGGAGATTTTGGGTTCGAGTACCCACTGCCAGCAGTTCTGAAAATGAAGTTTTGTGGTTTCCCTATTTTCATAATAGAATATCCTGGGTTTCCGCCGTATTTAAGATTATACCAACTATATCTCCTTTTTTTTCATTCCATTATCGTCGAAAATGTGTTAATGTGAAATGAAAACCTATTAATGTCCAGCGAATAATAATTGATTTTTTTCTCACTTACAGAGGGAATTAAAAAGAAAAACACACCATACCGTATGGATACATTGTTGGTGGTGGTACAATTCGACGGTGAACAAAGGAATTACCGGAAGGGACAGGTTTAACATTGACAGAAATGAAAAAAATGAAATGGCGTATGGCTTTTAGTGCCGGGAGTGTCTGAGGACAGGTTCGGCTCGCCAGGTGCAGGTCTTTTGATTTGACTCCCGTAGGCGACCTGCGCGTCAAGATGAGGATGAAATGATGATGAAGACGACACATACACCCAGCCCACGTGCCAGCGAAATTAACCAATTATGGTTAAAATTCCCGACCCTGCCGGGAATCGAACCCGGGACCCCTGTGACCATAGAACAGCACGCTAACCACTTATCCATGGAGCCGGACATTGACAGAAATGACTGGGCCTAAATAAAATTTGGCTGTATCTTTCATACTCGGTTTTAGTATACCTTACTGCTTCACATAAAAGTTTGGAGGTTTGCCGATATAGTTGGGCGTCAGACTATTTCATTTAAAATCTGGTCTTCATAGCCGACCACGCGGTATAAGGGTAGAGTGCCTGCCTCTTACGCGGAGGTCCTAGGTTCGATTCCCGGCCCAATCAGGGATTTTTACCTGGATCTAAGGACTAATTCGAAGTCCACTCAGCCACCGTAATTACAATGTTGAGGAGCTATGATGTGACGGTGCGATGGCGGCCCCGGTCTAGAAAGCCAAGAATAACGTCCGAGAGTATTCGTTGTGTTTATCACAAGACATCTCGTAATCGCAAGCCTTCCGGCTGAGCAGCGGTCGCTTGGTAGGCCATGGCCCTTCCGGGCTGTTGCGCCATGGGGTTTTGGATTTCGTTTGGTTTGGATGTGGTCTAGTCACTAACCATCTTTATCCTCAATAATACATTTTTTTTAACAACACTGTTGCCTATGGTAAGCCCGTTGAGGATAAGTTTCTGTAATTAATAGACTAATAATAATAATGTTAACATCCATTCAATTGCTATAGATTTTAAATGACACCGAAATGTTGGATTTTTGCTCTACGGTCGTTGGACAGAATTATGATATTCGAACACCCTCAAATAACACCAGCCACAACCGAAATCGAGCTGCTATTTAGGAAACAGAAGGACAACGACAAACCGACTGTGCTACTGAGGTCATTATTCTTATGACTTTTATGTCCTGTGTATCGAAAAGTATTTAATACATTGCTGTATTTAAAATAGTTCACCGAGTATCCAGTAATCGGGAGATAGTGGGTTCGAGCCCCACTGCCGGCAGCCCTGAAGGTGGTTTTCTGTGGTTTTCCCATTTTCACACCAGGCAAATGCTGGGGCTGTACCTTAATTAAGGCCACGACCGCTTCCTTCCCATTCCTGGGCCTTTCCTATCCCATCGTCGCCTTAAGACCTAACTGTGTCGGTGCGACGTAAAGCAAATAGCAAAAACCAAAAAAAAAAAAAAAACGTTCACTCCATTCCGAATAAAGCTTCTGTTTGCCCTGCCTTAATTATTTGTTTTTTCTGGTACTGATCCTTGGTAAAAAGAGGCAGGCGAGCGGGCTGTTAGCAGAATCAAAGCTTTCACTTGATGTCATGAATCCTTGATTTGTGAGCTTAACTAAGCGACGGAGGTTAGATTGGATCATTCTTTCCTTTTGTGGAGCTTTGATGTTATCCGAGCATTTAGCTAGTCACTGACTGGCCGTCAATAGGTGGCCGGTGTGCTCTGCAGTTGGAACACGTTGATCTCGCCCCACCGCACGTGAGATTAAAAAAGTAATATTCCTTTTTCAATACAAACGACTTTCAAGTGATTCTCTTACTGTTCTGTCGACTTACATAAGCTGTTACTGTTTAGATTAAGTCCATAGAGAGGCCAAATTCCGAAGTGACTTCAATGCAAGATTAGAAGACAAGGAACGCATTAAGAGGGACTTGAATTGCATCAATTATATTCGTAGGTTCATGTGATCATCATTACATATTATTTCTGGTAAAAATTCTTACGTACACCTTCATGCCAAATGATGGGTAAAATATGGGGGACCTCTTAAGATACTGATCCTGCTGAATAGAATGTGCGCTTACAAGCTACTTGAAGTGTAAAATTAGCTTCTCCTCATCAGCACCCTCTTGCGTTCAAATGTATCATGAATAATCCTACTGCTTATATCCGCCGCAGTAATCTACAGGATAACGCAGTGACTTCCCGTCTGGTTGGCCTGAGTTCAATGCTCAAATATGTCACGAATCTTGAGACCGATTTTAGGTCCTGATATGAGGCAACCTTTTCCTTCGAAAAAACTGAAAGGGTAAGGGTGTTTAATTCCAATTTTTTTGCCATATTAGGACCTGCATTTTATCCACACTGTTTATGCACCAGACGACAGCACAGCCATTACACTTTAACAGACTTTAAAGTATACTATTTTGACCACACAGACTCAAACTCCTTACGTGAAGCAAAATCAGTTATTAAGATTATTTTATAGACTTTTAACCTCCTATCGGTGGGGCCGTAGAATACATCCACGGTTATATCCTGGTTCTCGTGGCTGGTGACTGAATTCCATAATTTATGTTCAGGAAGGACAAGCGTGTGTTGTTCAAGTGAATATATCTTTATAACAAGTGTTAGAGTCAAAGAACACAGTAATATGAGGTACCATATCTGTGTGAAATAAGGAGTGCCGATTATGAGAATCGGCAAGTCGTGTTGATACAGAGACAGTGAAGGGTACTTATCTACATATATGTACATTGTTCAACGGACTAACTACAAATGGTGGCTTAGTTCTTGCTTTCGTTTTCCCACTGTTTTCATTGTTGTTGCTGTAAATATGGAGTCTACCAGCAATCTTTTTTGCGTGTGTTATATGTATATTTTGGTGTTGATGAGGTGCTCTTGCACGGATTTTATTGAGAATATAGTTAGTTATTTTAGAATCAGTGTAGTTATTAATGAACCTAGGTGCAGTTACTACCTATTTCGTCGTTTTCAGAAGGTTAGGCAAGGCCTGAAGCAGATGTACCATTACGCAGATTTTATTTACACGCCCTGGGAGAAAATGAAATATTATCATGTTTTATTAAAATTCGAGGGATTCATTCTGGTGAACTCTGGCGCCCATACTACGGACATTTCGATTAATTATTTTTATTAATGTAATTTATTTCAATGATTTTATTAAGTTTTTGAGTAATTTTATTTATGATCATTTATTATTATTCACTGTAAAGTTACAAATGGCGCCCAAGCGTGAGGCAATGATTATAGTTAATTCTTCTTCTTTCTTCTTTTCCTGCCGCTTTTCCCACACTTGTGGGGTCGCGGGTGCGAACTGTGTCGCACATGTGGATTTGGCCCTGTTTTATGGCCGGATGCCCTTCCTGACGCCAACCCTCTATGGAGGGATGTAAGCACTATTGCGTGTTTCTGTGGTGGTTGGTAGTGTAGTATGTTGTCTGAATATGATGAGGAGAGTGTTGGGACGGACATATACACCCAGTCCCCGAGCCAGAAGAATTAATCGGAAGCGATTAAAATCCCCGACCCGGCCGGGAATCGAACCCGGGACCCTCTGAACCGAAGGCCAGTACGCTGACCATTCAGCCAACGAGTCGGACCAATGATTATAGTTAATAATTATTATTATTTATTTGTATTCATAAAGCTACAACGTTAAGGAACGCCTGAGAGACAAAATTCCTATATTCTGTCATCTCATAACGTCTATAGTAATTGAAGGTTCATTAAATAGTTATTTCTTTTTACCGACACGGATAGGGCTTACGGCGACGACGAAGGATTATTAAGAAGCTCCGAGTATGTAAGGAAAATATTATAAATACTTGAACTGTTTAAAGGACGAGCTTCTTCACACACAGTGTAGAGGATCGGAAAAGCTAGTTAGAACCTCGAGCAGCATTCGAGAGCTCACCTGTAGAATGATGCACGCTGGGTCCCGGAGCCACTAGATCTGCCTCGGTCCACGCACCGCTGTTGCGCAGAATACGATTCACGGAGCTGACACTGGGGATGGAGTTAGGATCACAGATGCGCTGGGCTAGCAGCTGGTCGCGGATCTCCCACGCGAACATGCCTGGATTCTCCTGCTTGAACCGCAAGATCTTCTTCACCACCGTGGGCGTAGCTACCTGCTGAAAAGTTACAACATTCTGTAAGAGATAGGTGTGACATAATCAGTAAAGAAGGAGAACTTATTTGAGATAGGATTCATGAGACTGAAGTCTCAGGAGACACTATTTACAACTCATTCCTAATTGGAAGACTGAAAATTGTTAAACATGCAAGGATGAAGTGGACAGGACACATTGGAGAAATATAAGCGTCTTCTTTATCTCAGACTGGGCAGTGAAGGAAGGAAGGAAGGAAGGAAGGAAGGAAGGAAGGAAGGAAGGAAGGAAGGAAGGAAGGAAGGAAGGAAGGAAGGAAGGAAGGAAGCTACCTTGGGTCTCGGCTTACTTGTTAACCTTAAGGCATTAAGTCGAAGTGGCTTAGCTATTGGCTTCCCATCTGAGCAGCTCAATTTTGAGTCCTGGTCCATCCTGGGTTCAGAATTCAATCTGAAAAATCACGAGGCGTCGGTAAGGGTATCCGCCCAAAACCAAACTGTGTCAGGGTGTCTCCATCGACCCCACAAATACTTACAATACCTACAATAAGCCGAGGAAAGTCTCAGGACTTGCAGTCTTCAGTGGAATCGTAACTATTGGTTTATAACTATTAATTTAAAGAATTTCACTTTAATTGACAGAAATCTAATCATGTATGCTTTGGTGATAGAAAACGTAATAACTCAGTGAGATACTCACTGGATTCACAATAAGGCAGCTACGGTTATAATCCTGGCCAGTGCACGTAGGAATTTTGAAATGAAAATTCATATGTGTGGATCTTATTCCATGTAAAGTTGGAGGTCACGTGACCATCAACAGTCAAGTAAAATTACAAGCTTGCTTACTTCCTTGTTTTGGTGATAAGCCAACGAGGAATTCGTTCAGCTATCACAGAGATAGGAAAAACATTGAGGGCTTATGCCATATATTTAGCAAACAGGAATCCAATCGACACAGATTTACGATTTTGGCACGAATGTAGTCTAGGATCTAACGAATAAAAATAGCTTCCTTCTGAACATAGCCTCAATTGGTTACGAATACAAATACTAGAGCAACTGACATTTTAGCCATATAACAACAGAGCCCTTTCGTTAGCACAAAATTAAATTAATAGCTAGTAAGAGAATAAAGCACACCTCTGTGAATCACTTTTAGATTTTTATCCCTGACGAGAGGTAATGTTTCATCAGATACATTTTGACTGTTGGAGATGACGATCAAATCTATTACAGTGAATCGAGTAATACGTCTAGTTTTAATTTTATTTTTATTACTATTTAATGATAATAATGTCGGCCTGTGTGTTGTAGTGGTTAGTGTGATTAGCAGCCGTTCCCCGAGGCCCCGGTTCGATTCCGGCTCAGCCACGAAATTTAAAATGTGGTACGAGGACTGAAACGGGGTCCACTCAGCCTCGGGAGGTCAATTGAGTAGAGGGGTGTTCGATTCCTGTCTCAGCCATCCTCGAAGTGTTTTTTCCGTGATTTCTCACTTCTCCTCCCGGCAGATGCCTGGATGGTATCTAAATTAATGATGCGTCCGCTTCCTTCCCTCTTCTTTGTTTATCCCTTCCGATATTCCCACACAAGTGAGACATCTGGGCGAGGTACTGGTCCTCCTCCCCAGTTGTATCCCCGACCCAAAATCCCACGCTCCAGGACTCTGCCCTTGAGGCGGTAGAGGTGGGATCCCTCGCTGGGTCCGAGGGGAAAACCAACCCTGGACGGTAAGCGGATTAATTATTATGATTATGATTATGATTATTATTGTTGTTGTTGTTGTTATTGTACGTCCCACTAACCACTTTTACGCTTTTTGGAGACTCCAAGGTGCCGGCATTTCATCCCCCAGGTGTTTTCGTATGTGCTTGAAAATCTATCGACACGAGGCTGGCGTATGTGGGCACTTACAAATACCACCGGAATGAGCTGGTATCGAATCTGCCAACTAGGGCTCTTTCACCTGAACCATTCAGCCCGATTTACTTGTTGTTGAACATCCAACTAATGTAGGAACGTTCTCGAATACTCTGGGATAGGAAAGTACTAGGACTTAGTATCCGCCATGACCTTATTTAAAACACTTGCACTGTCTCAGTATTAATTTACCCTGTTTTGTGCGAAAATGGAAAACCAATATAAACTATCTTCAAGGATGGCAATGGATGGTGGGATTCGAGCTTGCCTCGTCTCGAATGTAAGCGTACACTGTTGTATGTCCGTCGCTCCCTTCTCGATCCGCCAGCCAGCTACACGCGTGCCAGTGTGTTATTCTTCGAGCCTCGACGCGCAGCCCTCAGTGCGCGTGCCTGGAACGTCGTGTGTGCTATATAAAGGAGCTCCTAGCCTAAGTGAAGTGCAACCGCTGTGGTGGTGATCACCACTACACGGCCTGCGCAACACTTAAGGAGGCGCCGGTGTGCGCCAATTGCGCGGGGGGCCACCCGGCCTCCCACCGCAGTTGCCCAGTCTACAGGGCCATGGCGCGGGCAGAGAGGAGGGAGGCCCGGCGCCATGACCCACCCCATTCCAGGAGGCCCCCGCCTCGGCGGGCTTGGCCTCATTCTCCGGGATCGGAGACTGGGTACGAGGTACCCCAAGGAGGTGGAGTCGTGCGACAGGCCCTAGTGGTACTTGACGCATGGCTCCGCAGCCGGCAAGGACCGCGCTAGTCCCAGCAGTGCCCAGACGGACTGATCCCCAGGCGATGGAATGGCGAGGAATTGGTTTATGTTTTGTGCATGTTACCTGTTCCTAACTAACACAACCTCTGGTCTTTTTCCAGCCCACATCCTTGCATGTGCTATCAAAAGATGTCAGGTTTTACATGTAGGCTCTTTCTTCTTTCTGCCTATGTGGTTTTTCCCTGACCCTTCAATACCAAACTTCAATACCATATACCTAATACAATATCGCCTGGTAGCGTGTTTGACATGGAAACAGGCAGATACTCCTTGTATCACTTCCCACTCTTCCCTGCTATCTCTTTCTTCTTGTTAGAAATAATAGCATGTCGGAGGCCATGTAGATTGAGTCGTTGGTCACGCGGGGGGAGCGGGCTTCGGGGGCCCCCCCGAAAAAAAAAAAAAATGTCCAGACACCCACTGACCCCGGTGTCCAGCTCCAGAATACACCCTACGTCGAGCACGGAGGCTACTCCTCTTGAAAATGTGCTTCGGCCAGGTGGACTGAATTTCTGGCAGTAAGAGGTCTCACCTCGAGTCACCGCTCCTCTTGCCTATTCCGCTGTCCATGCCCAGTTTTACCATTATATGCCACTATCATTCCCTAGCTAATGCTAGCTCCCATTATCGACTTAGTTTCGCTAAGTAGGAACTCTTCAGTCATTGAACTTACGTTAATGAACTCAGACACTTCAACAAGGAAGGACTCTCTGAGATATTTACGTCAGTGCTTCTGATAGTTTTCGACTATCAAGAACTTTTCATGTCACGAAGACTATCTTTCCGAAATAGTAGTGAACGTGAATACTCCAACGTGTATATAGTGTACAAAGACAGACTCTTTCTCCAAATTCATAGTTCAATTTGCTTCGAGATAACTTTCAGTTTTGTTAGTGTAAATATTGTAATTTTACATGTGAAGCAAATAAAGAAGTTGTGCTGTTTGTAAACCCAACCTTGTTTACAACATACACCTAGCATCATTAGCGAAAACAGTGCAAAAATCTGCAATTATTTCGGTTCGTATTTTCTTTCGTACAACGGAACAGCAATAAACATATCTTTGTATTTTGCCCTGTTTCACGTCCATAAACATTCGTACGATAGATGTTTATGTCTCAGCGTAATGACGTTACGCAATCGCGTTTGAGATCTCGACATTAACGATGAGTAATTCAGTAATGACGTGTTCCCTGGTTAGGTGGTAGAATAAATTGACAATGATAATGCAAATATTAATCATCCAACTTTTCCGTTTTTCTTACCGTGAGAAGAGATTCATAGGGTAGTTTTTAGTATTATGCTTAAAATGGAAACCTGGAAAAGTTGTATAAAAATCCCGTGAATGAGCGATGTAATTGCATATTGCAGAAACCTTGGAAAAGTTCGACTAAACAGAAGCAATGAACTGATGTGAAATTCTTGTTTAGAAATGGTATGAGAGAAACATTGTCGGAGGAGTAATCTGTACGAAAACAGGTTCATGGGTGGTAGACGACAATGTGTGACTACATACTGCTAGAACAACAGCGTTAACTACTGAGTTGAGGCTTGATGGATCCCTCACCTGCCACAGTCATCGGATTTTGAGCCGTCGGGTATCGGCCAAAGGAAGACGAGGGCCATGAAGTGCGTGAAAATGAAAGACTCACTAGGCCCCGAATTATCTAATAACGTAGGGTAGGAAAAGAACGGGAGTTGATCAAAGGAGTTCGGATAGGATAGATGAAAGTGAAGAGCCTGTCTGAAGTAAGTGAAAGAAGTGCAAGGACTCAGCTAAGCCCCCCGTGGTCACTAGCCACACCCACAGAGGATTAGAGAATTCTGATGGTGCACTCAGTGCCATCGGACAATACTAAATTAACTCGATCATAGGAACTGTCCAGTAGAGCTAACCTGGACCGTTATAAAAGTTAAGCATGCTATTGTTCTTCATAAATATTGTGTCAGTCTTAACGCTGTATGTTTTAGTTTTCCTCGTTTTTAGACCCCTTCTTCTCGAATAATGTTATTATTTCTATAAAGACTTGTTTTCACACAAAAACATTATATCTGCGACCTAAGTAGACATATTCTACTACAGAAGTCTATAGATAAACCTTTGTTACGTCAATGATATCTACCTAAATGATGCATTCAAGCTATTTATCAAATGCATTCGCATGTAATTCATGGTGATACATTCTAATTGTTACGGCATAATTTTTTAATTTATAAGACATTGATTTAAGCTTTAATGAACCGGCATCCAAGGAGCAATTCTCATTCGTTGTAGTCACGTAAGGCAAGAACCATTAGAAAAATAATCTCAGTGTACAAGTCGATTTGATTTACGATGCATTGTCCAGTGGGATTGCTCTAAGTGGATTTCTCTCTCCATCATGAATCATCTAAAATGTTTTGTCGGGGCGTTGTAATTATTGTACAGCAATGTCTGCGTGCGGCTTCCTTATGGACCTGTAGAACTCCCTCAAAGCTATCGCAAGAACCAAACAGGTGAATAGCACTTTTTGATCCTCATAAGCGCCAACATTTCTTACAGTCATATGAAATAGAAATTTGGTTCTTTGGTATCATTGAGGAGAAACGGTAATAATTTATGAGGTGATGATGTCGATCAGGCCAATAACATTTTAGAATAATTAGAATATGTTTTTAAAGTATAGACATGCACCCTTTTATTGACTAAGTGTTGATAAACCTCTATGACAAGTCAGGATAGTTACTTTATAATGGGTTCCTTCCTTTCAGTCATACTTGCACTCGGGGATTCAGAATTTTCAGTTGATTACTTTTTGTGTCAGGAAGTGGACATACCGGCAGGTGTACTGTGCCAAACAGTTTTTGTTACAGAGTTGCTTGAATGTTTGAATAACCGTTTAGGAAGGGAGACTACAAAATGTTCATGAAAAATTTTCCAAAGTGAGAGTTATTGCAACATAATTTTTTAAATCAATCGGAATTTCAATGAATTTTTGCCTGTTATGAGAAGATTTAATTAATTAATTAATTAATTAATTTACAAGCCTCTGTGACTCAGGCAGCTGCGTACCAGCCAATCACCGCTGGATTCCGTGGTTCAAATCCCAGTCACTCCATGTGAGATTTGTGCTGGACAAAGTGGAGGAGGGACAGGTTTTTCTCCGGGTACTGCGGGTCTCCCTGTCGTCATTCATTCCAGCGACACTCTCGAATATCATTTCATTTCATCTATCGGTCATTAATCATTGTCCCAGGGGAGTGTGACAGGCTTCGGTAACCGGCACAATTGCTATTCTCGCCGCTAGATGGGGCTTCATTCATTCCATCCCTGACTGGGAACAGGTTTTAGAGTTTTTTATTGTTCAATTGACTCTGTATTACACTTACTCACATAAAGTTTTAGAGATTTGATCTTTTACAGTAGATTTTAAGTACAAAACTGTTAGCACGCTGGTCTTTCGGCCAGGAGATCCCGGGTTCGATTCCCGGCCTGGTCGGGAATTTTAACCTTAATTGGTTAATTCATCTTACTTGTGGAGGATTGGGTGTTCGCGATGTCTTCAGCATTAGGAATCATCTTAGGTAGAGCCCCATCCTCACAGACATGCAGGTCACCTAATAGGCCGTCTGCTGGAAAAGAGGCTGCACCAGACCTCTTCGGAGGTTATACGCTATTATTATTATTATTATTACTAACTTTCTTCTAATTGTCATTACTAGGCCTGCCTAAACGTTGTACTCTTCTTTTGACTCCTTTTTACCAGGGAGAAGAAGAAGGACCTCTAACGGACGTGGAGTGGGGTTAACGTCACACCTCCGCTACACAGCAACTGCACCAGCGTAATGTAAGCCATTTGGTCTGACTATTTCGAAAGTGCGTTTTGAGCTCTCAAAGTTTCTTGCTTCGTTTCTGAAAATAAATTAGTTTTACTATGGAACATCAAGTAATACTATTTTATTAGCTATTTGAATTTTTTTATTGGCACAATTAATTACAAGTAACTCCAGTGTTTTCACAATATGGTGAATGAAATGTAGGATACATACTTTTTTTTTTTTGAAAACTAGTCTGCCGAATGAAAAATTTTCAAATTCGAGGTCCACTCAGTCTACACAACAACAATTGAAATACTATCTTACGGTCAGATAAGAGGCTCCAGTTTAGAAATACAAGAACAATGGGCGAGACTACGCGTTACGGCGTAATTTGGAGGTCTTCGGAATGATCAGGAGTCGCTTGGTACACCAAGGCCCAACACGCCTGTAGCTCATGCAGGTTTTAATACTTATTCATGAATCTCAAATACGCCATGTATTAACAAATTAATGAAATTCGAAATTATGTCCCCTGGGTCAGATACTTGTATTCTCCATAAGCCCTAGACTTCAAGGTTGACATTAGTTTCATGCTTATTCTTCTTTCACCGCTCCTCCCATATTTGTGGGGTCGCGCGTGCGGGCTGTGTCGCACATGTGGATTTGGCCCTGTTTAACGGCCGGATGCCCTTCCTGACGCCAACCTATTCGGAGGGACGTAATTACTATTGCGTGTTTCTGTGGCGGTTGGTAGTGTAGTGCGTGTTGACAATAGTTTCATTCTACATCATTGTTTTAAGGACTGATGTAAGCTAAAACAAGGCTTTTTTTTTTTTCTGGAATAGGCTATGCATGTTTACAAATGTCACAGTAAATTACACAAAGGACAACTTTCAGAGGTTTCTCTGCCCCGGGTCAATCACTTAATTCTCTGTCAGGAAGTCGAAAATTTCTTCTTCTGGAGAGGTTCATTCATTGTATACCAGGGGTTTCCAAATGGCGGCCCGCGGGCCGCATCTGGACCGCGAAGCCATTTTTGCGGCCCGCGAGAGCACTGTAAGAAATAATGTGTAGAGAAGTCACAAAAATATGCATTACCTCGTTCAGAAACGTGTTAATTTTTATACACATTATTGACCCAAGTCAGAACTAATTATTCTTTAATACTAGTTCCCCTTGTTCTCAACAGATTATTTTTGATTCTGCCACATTTAAAATCCAAATTTAAAGTAATAATGTTATTATTTTTGCGTCCCACTGACTACTTTTGATGGTTTTCGGAGATGCCGATGTGTCGAAATTTTGTCCCACGGGAGATCTTTTACGTGCCAATAAATCTACTGACACGAGGCTGACGTATTTGAGCACCTTCAAATACCACCGGACTGAGCCAGAATCGAACCCGCCAAGCTGGGGTCAGAAGGTCAGTGCCTCGACCGTCTGAGCCGCTCAGCCTGGCTCCAAATTTCACTCTTTTATGCAATTTTAAAATAATGATTTAAGCAAATGAAATGATCAAACTCTCATTTCAATTGAATTAATGCATATCATTTCATAATGGTGCCTCTGTACTATTTGCAGAATTTTACTAAAATTGGCCTATTCAAGTGCGGCCCGTGAACATGACTAAGGCCCTCGAGCCCTTACAAATTGGAAACCCCTGGTGTATACGAAATGAGTTCCAGGTTAATTCTTTCGGGAAGAGGTAGACGGGTGTAGGGTTAACCACTCTATCACACTTGGTGCCGACGTTATGGAAAGTAGAAGCGTTTACCTTTCAATTTACCAAAGACCTCCATGATCTGTAGCGAGATGTTTTGCTTTGGCTTTGTTATTCGTTTACATTTCCTTCGACTGTTCTACATCTTAGCAGATGCTGTAGGGTCAGAAATTTGTGTCGCACAAATTCTGGCATCTTAGAATTGTTGCATTCAAACACAACCTCAGCCAGGATGGAATCCACATTGCGAACAAATAGACAACAACCACATCTTTATGGGCGCATTGCTAATAACAACCACATCTTTGTGGGCGCATTGCTAATAACAACTACATCTTTGTGGGCGCATTGCTAACAACAACCACATCTTTGTGGGCGCATTGCTAACAACAACCACATCTTTGTGGGCGCATTGCTAACAACAACCACATCTTTGTGGGCGCATTGCTAATAACAACCACATCTTTGTGGGCGCATTGCTAACAACAACCACATCTTTGTGGGCGCATTGCTAACAACAACCACATCTTTGTGGGCGCATTGCTAATAACAACCACATCTTTGTGGACGCATTGCTAACAACAACCACATCTTTGTGGGCGCATTACTAATTTGTAGTGAAACGAGGACTCCTGGTTGAGGAGCCACCCTGCGCTAACAAGAGCTATCCATTTAACTTTTAATCTCGAATGTTACTAACGAGCATCATGCTCGAGCGTGGCGATTAACACCGGAATATCGAGAGCGGTTATCTTGTAACAGCAGCTTGTTTTAGAAAATCGTTCTACTTTTAATAGAGGTCTGTGTTGCTTATAGTGGCCGGATGTCGGTACTTCTAAAGCCTGAAAAATTATCCCTTTATCAACCGTTCTGGATTATTTTCCGTTAACTGAACCCTTTATTCAACATGTAATATATACCTGGAACATCCTCGTTAACTTAGAGCAGAATTACTGTGTAACTGTTGCTTCAAGTAAGGGAGTTTGAGATGTAGTCAATTATCAAATGTAGGCCTACTTTGCGCATATACAACTTTAATGTTAATCCGTGTTGCTGTAGTAAAATTAACATTTCTAATTAATTACGGTTAGAATTGCGAATACATAATAATAATAATAATAATAATAATAATAATAATAATAATAATAATAATAATAATAATAATAATAATAATAATAATAGTCGAGTGAGTTGGCTGCATGGTTCCATTCGGGGGATGGTGGGTTCGATTGCCACTGTCGGCAGCCTTGAACATAGTTTTCCACGGTTTACGATTTTCATACGATGCAAATGTTGGGACTGTACCTCAATTAAGACCATGGTCGCTTCTTTCCAACTCATAGCCCTGTCCTACCCCATAGTCGCCATAATACTTGTCTGTGTCAGCGAAACGTAAAACCAATATAAATAAATAAATAAATAAATAAATAAATAAATAAATAAATAAATAAATAAATAAATAAATAAATAAATAAACCGGACGAGTTGACCGCGCGATTATGGCCGCGCAGCTGTGTGCTTGCATCCGGGAAACAGTGGGTTCGAACCCCACTGTCGGCAGTCCTGAAGATGGTTTTCCGTGGTTTCCGCTTTTCACACCAGGCAAATGCTGGGGCTGTACCTTAATTAAAGCATGGCCACTTCCTTCCCATTCCTAGGCCTTTCCTATCCCATCGTTGCCATAAGACCTATCTGTGTCTGTGCGACGTGAAACAAATAGCAAATATAAATAAATAAATAAATAAATAGTCCGCCTCTGTGGTGTAGTGGTTAGCGTGATTAGCTGCCACCCCCGGAGGCCCGGGTTCGATTCCCGGCTCTGCCACGAAATTTGAAAAGTGGTACGAGGGCTGGAACGGGGTCCACTCAGCCTCGGGAGATCAACTGAGTAGAGGTGGGTTCGATTCCCACCTCCGCCATCCTGGAAGTGGTTTTCCGTGGTTTCCCACTTCTCCTCCAGGCGAATGCCGGGATGGTACCTAACTTAAGGCTACGGCCGCTTCCTTCCCTCTTCCTTGCCTATCCCTTCCAATCTTCCCATCCCTCCACAAGGCCCCTGTTCAGCATAGCAGGTGAGGCCGCCTGGGCGAGGTACTGGTCATACTCCCCAGTTGTATCCCCCGACCAAGAGTCTGAAGCTCCAGGACACTGCCCTTGAGGCGGTAAAGGTGGGATCCCTCGCTAAGTCCGAGGGAAAAACCGAACCTGGAGGGTAAACAGATGATGATGATGATGATGAAATAAATAAATAAATAAATAAATAAATAAATAAATAAATAAATAAATAAATAAATAAATAAATAAATAAATATAATAATGCAACAACTAATCTCGCTGCCTTGGGAACAGAATAATGCCGGCTAACCGACTGTGACCCTGAGATCGAATTTTCTTTGACACTGCTTCATTGGGGTAGTTAGGTCTGCAACTCTATGTTTGGTACGTGTAAAATATCTGATATTCTGCGTTGTTGTGGTGAATGTACTGGTGTAAATATAGTTAACTGTGGCCTCGGTTATGAAATATTCGGTCATGGATTAAGCAGCATTTAGCTGGAATTTAGGAGTGAATATAGCATTTCTAGGACGGCGGAAAGAAGGTTTTTAACCCAATGTTTAAAAATAGAGCGTTGGGCTGAGTAGCTCTAACGGTAGAGTACCGAACTTCTGAGCACAGCTTGCCACGGTGGATTCTGCGTCAGTCCTGTGGTATTTAAAAGCATCCAAATACGTCGGCCTCGTGCCGGTTTATTGGCACAGGTATATTGGCACGTAAACAACTCCTTCGGGATAAAATTTCCGGTACCTCGGCGCCTCCGAAACCTTCAAAAATAGTCAGCGGGACGTAAAACAAATTCTCTTCTTCTTCCTAGTCTTTTCACAGTTATCTGGGGTCGACACTTTATAGGAATTTATCCCTGTTTTTCGACCAGATGCCTTTCACGACGCCTCGCTATGGGAGGAGGTATTCGCTGTTGGGTGTTTCTGTGATGGTTTTGTAGTTTGATGTGCTGTGAATACCTCAAGATGTGTATTAAAACAAACACCGGCAGCCTCTGAGTTAGAAAAAGTTAACTATACGCAGTTAAGATTCCCGACACGGCCGGGGATTGAACTCGGGGCCTTCTGAACCGAAGATAGCTACTCTGACCATTCAGCCAAGGATATGGACTGGGACGTTTATTTAATAATATTACAACAATCAAGCACTATTGCAGTTTAACGTGACTGTTGATTTCGTCATTAGAGCTAAGGGACCTTCCGTTTTACGAGGAATGGAACAAGAGAACTTGACTTTTCATTTCAAAAATCCCATTTGCATTTACTGGGATTCAAACCGTGGTCATCTTGGTGAGAAGCCAGTGGCGATGTCACACGGCTATCATACTCTCTCAACTCTATTTTTCTTCAAAATAATAATAATAATAATAATAATAATAATAATAATAATAATAATAATAATAATAATAAATAATTTGTTATGATTTCAACTAACACCAACAGGCATTTTTATTTGACGCCTTTTAGATTGCTTGCGCTCCAATTTCGACGTTCTGTTTTACTCTACCAGATCGCAGAGATATATAATTGAGTTTTAATTCTATTTTTAATTAATTTTGTCGGGAAAACATTAAATGTGTTACCAGAGATCGTTTACTAGTTGGCATCGTACGTATAACATGGGAGTGTCGAGTGGGACTTTCTCCTCCTTTCAAAAATCCAGCTATCTGTGGCGGGTTTGAACCCGCGATCTTAGAATCCAGAGGCCTTCACTCTATCATTGATCCACAAAGGAAGCTGGCATCTATCACTCAAATCAGGTTTACATTCGAAGTCGAGAGGGGAATCGAACTCCAGTGTCAAGCTAACGTGCCAGCACCCAACCTTAGGCGGCAGTCTTCCTTTCATTTGTAATATGGTTTCCATATACAAGAAAGAGCAATTATGCCATTATTCTTTGGGATGCATCCCAAAGGCATAATGGATACAAATCTTCTGTGTAATAAAACTGTACGTCAAGGACAGAAGAACCTCAATATGTTTTGTGGTTGTGAAGTCAGGCATGTGCGGTCGTCTGGGGACGAATTATTCGACCCGAGCTAAGTAATAATTATCGTCAGTGATTATCGAGCAGATAGGTCGGCTCGCGATCTCGTTAGTGGACGGTGGAAGGGTTAATGAGACGGCGGCCCAGCCCAGGGCCTTGTTAGGGCTCGTTGACAGATGGTTGGGTAGTCCGGAAGTGGTGAAGGGTCAGTGTCGCAACACAGGTTTCTAATTTATAAGAGGGTTGCTCTGCGTGGTAAAAGGGTGTTGAGAGGCTAATTTACCTTTAAAAAAATATGGATATTATTGGACATTTCTTGGAGGGTAGAAATGACATTTGCATTTACATAAAGAGAAAAAGTACAAAAAGTGCACTGCCATAGAAACCTTTTCAGTCAAGAAAGGTCCAAAGGAACTGATTTGATAATCTCAAAGGACAAAAAAAGGAAAGATAATAATCTAGACACATATTCCCAAACCTGGAGAGCAAACGGGGAAAGAAGAGAATGAAAACAAGCGAAAGGAGATGGTATTGAAACAAGAATAGAGATAGAAAGTGGGGTTGAAAGATAAAACGTTGGAAATTGCTACCCTTTCAGACCCACTGGCTACAATTGTTTACATTACATTATTCCTCCACCCCCTCCCCCATTTTTGTTTTATTTAATATATTAAAATTATTAATCCTCATTTAGACATATAGCAAATATGTATATAAAATATATATTCATTCTCAACGACGTCAATTTTCTTATGAACGGATGGCAGAAACCGTAGTATTGGTTCGAAGTTATTATTTAATTTTGAAATTAATTTCCATTGCTAATATTTTACGTGTTCCGTTCTACAGAATTGCTTTGTACCCTGCAGTATCTAATTTGAGAGCAGTTACAGGAGCAATAATATCAGTCTACACAATTGTAACCAAATGGTCTCAGTTAAGTAATAATAAATGTCTGAATTATTTTTAGTGAGCTCTTCCTATCGTATTCTAACAGTGCTTCTTAAGTGCTGGAAGTTATTTCTCCGATATTTGTTGCCAGAATCAGCAATAAACTTTAAAAGTACCTTGTTTATATGTTTTGAGTGAATAGTGAGTATAGATTCCCAGGGTTTTGATCGACTGCTTGTGCATTCCAGTAATTATGTCTTGGAAGGGTGTTTAGACCGTGAACTTGGGCTGATTTTTGCCCTGATTTGCGACATCTTGAGTTATGTCAATCAAATAATACTGCTATTCTGGGAAGGCTGCTTCTCAGATTTTGGACTTATCTTGATGGCAGGAGAAGTGTCAGATTTAGAATTGTCGTCATATGAAGAAACATAGCCTGAAGATAACCTTCCTAATGTTGTGTGTCAAAAGGGCGTAAACTCAGGGACTGGAAAACTGAACAGAGCGAACTTTGGTAGCCACGACGTCCTTTCTATTTTTAGCCAAAATTATGGATGCGATGTTAACGAAAATAATGGTGACAGTTCTTCTGATGAACCTATGGAAATTACTGCTCATGGAATCGGTGAGATAAATTACTTATTAACGGAGAAAGTAGATGTCAGGTGACATCATCGTCCAATTTCTGTATTAGTTGATGAATAAGGTAAGGGTTATTCTGCCCGAAGGCAGGTCCGAACCTCCGCAGAGGTGTTCTTGAGCCGGAGTTTACGTGCGGTGGGGTGGCCAGTTCCTTTCCGCTCCTCCATTGCCTTACCCCCCCACCAACAGCGCGTGGCAACCCATCCAACTCCTGTCCACGTCCAATATTGCATAACTTCGTAGATCTCACGGGATCCGGTGTTTCATCACGGCTACGGCCGTTGGCTAGTTGGTGAATGGCAACCAGAAAATAAGGTATTGATCAGTTCAGGAGCGTCTATGAAAATTGAAGAATATCGAGGATCATTATGTCTCTTTAGTCTAATCATACATATGTATCTTGTAAATATAATTAAAATAGCTCAAAATGTTATTTTTAATATCATTTGTAACAAACCTATACTATGTAACGATTCTATAAGTTAACAGAGTCATCACAATTTAAGGCCCGGTATACATAATTGTGTGCATACTGTATTTTGGAAAATGGAGACCGGAATTAACTTTTTACCTCATAATATATAGCCTTTTTGAAAGTTAAATCGAAAACATTGTTAATCTAGAAAAAAAATCGGGTCTGTAATGCTACTGAGGAAGAAGGAAAGAAAAAAAGGTAGAAATTATAAGATCTGAAAAGTATGAAATTATGAACTCTTTACGATAGTCTATTGAAGTTACTTCTTATGCACTTTTAGATTTTTCAAAAAACCTATTTTGTTGAGTATCTCCTGGGAATTTTCGGTCATTATGCACTCCATTACCCTTACTAGTTACGGACTATCTGCATGAAAACTCGCAGATTCCTAGGCATTCTAGTCTTTGAGATTTTTTTGTTAATTTATTTTGAAATTCCCCGCCCATCCTAGTATCTAACTTCCTAATGTTCAGTTAGGCTTTCTCAAATGGTAGTAAATTTGTACGAAGTATGAACTTCATCTTCTTTCTCTTCCTCGCCTTTATCCCTATTTATTGGGATTAAAATCGGATGCCCTTCCTAACACCAAGCCTCTGTATTTACTATTGCAACTGTTAAGAGAAACATAAAAGCCCAGTCCCCGAACCAGAAGAATTAACCACACGCTTTTACAAACTTCGGCTTGGTGGCAATCGAATCCAGGATCCTCTCAACCGGGGGCCAGTAGGCCAGTCACTCAGCCAAGGGTCCAGACGAATACGATGTATGAATTTACGAAAATGAAAAAGACTTACTCCGCAATTTCAATATATTTCGGAAACTTCTGCATTTTTTGAAGCCTCGAGAGTATTTTTGGTCACTTAATATAAGTTGTCTCCGCACACTTGAGGCACACGTTGACGCCCATGGACGTGCCTGTGGTGATGGAGCTCTATATAGAATGAGATATAATGTTGAAAACGGCAAACGGGTTCAGTCCCCGAGCCAGGGAATTAACCAATGAAGGTTAAAATACCCGAGTCGGCCCCGAATCGAACTGGGGATCCGTTGGATCAAAGGCTAACATGGTAACCAATTAGCCAAAGACTCGAACTACCTCGATGGTGCTGAAATGCGACAACTCCGTGTAGGTGGCTTCCAGCACGTTAATTAAATCCCGAAGGGCAAAATTCCAAGTCCCAACGTCTCAAAAAAAATTATAGCAATTGAAGAGATTTTTGATTATTTATTTATGTTAAAGATCGTTTACAATTTCCGTTGTTATATCAGTTCATCAGCTTAACTTGTCTTCAGTCAAATTCTGGCTTTGATAATGAATCAAAAGTTATCACAATACCGAGCGAGGAAGCAATAATAATAATAATAATAATAATAATAATAATAATAATAATAATAATAATAATAATAATAATAATAATAATAATGATAATACCGCCTCCGTATTTTCTTTCCTCATTAGCTCACCAGGATTTGAGGTTGCGTGAAATAGGATATAAAGTATGTATTCTGTACTTAGAATCATTAAGGGGCTGCCTGGCCGAGGCGGTAAAGGCGTGCTCGGTTCGCCCGGAAGGACGTGGGTTCGAATCCCCGTCAGGAAGTCGTAAAATTTAAGAAACGAGATTTCCACTTCCGGAGGTGCATATGGCCCTGAGGTTCACTCAACCTACACCAAAAATGAGTACCAGGTTAATTCTTGGGGGCAAAGGCGGCCGGGCGTAGAGCTAACCACTCTACCCCATCAAGTGCCGAGGTTAACAATGGTGGAAGCCTTTACCTTCCACTCCTCCAAGGGCCTTCATGGCCTGTACGGAGGTGACTTTACTTTGCTTTACTTAGAATCATTAAAATGTATATTTTTGCCTTGCTTGATTATCAGATCAATCACATGAGAGATATTATTTATTTATTTATTTATTTATTTATTTATTTATTTATTTATTTATTTATTTATTTATTTATTTGCCATGTTCTGCTTGGCGTAGTTGAGTCTACACTAAACAATAAACCAAGATTAACAAATACATGAAACTATACAATTGACAGTAAGAGGGAGATAATTAAAAAGTAACCTATCAACTAATTACAACTCTATCAGGAATTCAATAATAATAATAATAATAATAATAATAATAATAATAATAATAATAATAATAATAATGTACGACCCTTGGCTGAATGGTCAGCACTGAGGCATTCTGTTCAGAGGGTCCCGGGTTCCATTTCCTGCCGGGTCGGTGATTTTGATCGAGTCTGATTAATTCTTCTGGCTCGGAGACTGGGTGTTTGTTTGTCCCAACACTCTTCTTTTCATATTCAGACAACACACCACACTGTCAACCACCACAGAAACATGCAATAGTAATTATATCTCTCTACGTAGCGTTGGTGTCAGGAAGGGCATCCGGCCGCAATGCAGCGTCAAGTCCACTTGTGTGACACAGTTCGCAGCCGGGACCCCACAGGTGTGGGAAAAGGGGTAGAATAATGATCATAATGTACGCCTGTGTGGTGTAGTGGTTAGTGTGATTAGCTACCACCCCCGGAGGCCCGGGTTCCATTCCCGGCTCAGCCACGAAATTTGAAAAGTGGTACGAGGGCGCGGGAGGGCAACTGAATATGGGCGGGAGGGTTCGATTTCCACCTCAGCCATCCTCCAAGTGGTTTTCTGTGGTTTCCCACTTCTCCTCCAAACAAATGTCTGCGGCTGCGGCCACTTCCTTCCCTCTTCTTTGTCTATCCCTTCCAATATTCCATCCCCTCATAAGGCCCCTGTTCAGCATAGCAGATGAGGCCACTTGAGTGAGATACTGCTCCTTTACCCCAGTTGTATCTGCCGACCCAAAGTCTCACACTCTTGAGGCGCTAGAGGTGGGATCCCGCGCTGATTTCGAGGGGAAAACCAACCCTGGAGGGCAAGTGGATTAATAAATAAATAAATAAATAAATAAATAAATAAATAAAGAAAGAAAGAAAGAAAGAAAGAAAGAAAGAAAGAAAGAAAGAAAGAAAGAATAAATTGTACCAATATTTGTAATAATAATGTTAACAGTAATAACAGCCCCAAGTAAACAGGTAGAAGGAGGAGGCCTCCATCATGTTCCGTAACTGGTCAGGTATGGAGTTCGAGACCCGTGCTGCACCTGTTGAGAAGGAGTATGTATGCTGTTCGGAGGTGTGTGCGGGGAAGTTTAGGACGTTCCTGTTGTGAGAGCGGGTGTTCTTTTGATGAGTCTCCGAGTGCTTGGTAAATCTGGATACTAGGTTCTGAGGTGCAGACGGTCTCAGGCCCGGTTTCATCAACACATGTTAGTACTTAACAAGGTGTTAAAACATTTTAACATCTGATTAAAGAAAATTTTCGTTTCATCAACAACCGTTAACATTAACAAATGTTAAACTGCGTATTAAAGTTAACATCAGCCATTTCCAATGTTAAATGGCTAACATTAGCATTTAGCAACCTGTTCCAAAATGGCTGCTGTGAATCTCGCTTTCGAGCGGAATTGCTCTATTTAGATCTTTTACAAAACAATCCTGATCGAAGAAGAGTTCAGCAAGTAATGACTTTGAAAATTTGACGGATGCGGAATTTCTTCATAGATACCGGTTATCGAAAATAGTCGTTGCTAAGATTGTTGATGAAATTCATGTGAGGTTGGAATATCCTATGAAGAGAAACTTGCCTCTTTCTCCAATGTTGCAGGTACTGATAATATTATGATTTTTTGTTACTGGTTATTTTCACATAATGGTCGGAGACAATGCTGGAATTTCTAAAGCCACTGTTAGTAGAGTTGTTTGTCGAGTGTCTGCAGCAATAGCATCCATGAGAAGGAGGTATATAACATTCCCTTCAGTAGAAGAGCGTCAGCAAATTATCCGCGACTTCTATGAAATAAGCTGTTTTCCTGGTGTTTGTTCTAGGTGCAATAGATTGCACACATGTAAGAATCCAATCACCTGGAGGCAATTGGGCCAAAATATATCGTGATCGGAAGGGATATTTCTCTGTTAACGTTAATGTTCAGGTGATTAGTGAGCCTAACCTCCAAATCAGGGATATACTTGCTAGGTGGTCTGGTTCCGCAAACGACAATACAATATTTAATAACTCCCATATCGGAGCATAGTTTGAAGTGGGACAATTAACGAAGTGATTTTATTAGGTGACAGCGGATACCCGTTAAAAAAGTATCTGTTAACCCCGTTGAAATCCTCGCGGATTTTTCCCACGCCTCATCCTTTTCTTTTATCGTCAAGCCATCTGTGCGCTTGCACTCAATAACATATATATTTACTAATTAATTCGGGCCGATGACCTTCGATGTTAGGCCCCTTAAAACAAGCAAGCAAGCTAATTAATTCAATTAACAACTCTTTTTCGAAGAAGGAAAAATTAGAACTACGATTCCGTTTCACTTCACGCACCATATTTTACAGCTGTACTCAAACAAAAGCGCATCGGAGCGCGCTGTAAAACAGCATGTTCGTACCACTGCCTCCTTGATTCGCACCAGTTCGCAATATTGGGAGAGTTAACAGTCGATTAGTAAACATTTCACAAGAAAAGTTTGATGAAACGCAAGAAACCTAACAAGATGTTAAATTTTTAACTCCGTATTAACTAACTACTTGTTAGTATATATTTAACATGTGTTGATGAAACCGGGCCTTAGACTGTTGTGTAGCAGAGCCTGTCCATGAAGTTGCCTTCAGAATTAGCGTAGACATAATTGTTCATTTTTAGAGGTATTTTATAGTATTCTGAGTGTTATATTCGTGTTCAACAGATTGAAAAGACTAAGTCGACGCTGTGAACGAATGGCTTAATTCTTAAAATGAACAATAAAAAATTAAGGTACGGGTTATTATGTTGACGTGGTGTCACATCTAAGGTGAACCGAATGCAGAATTTTTGAGATTTTTGTAGCCTACCACTAACTGTGAGTTAAGGTCGTTTTACCAACATAACAGTAGCCAAAAAGGGCATTATTAGTTTGCTGATTAAGTTCATTTATGTTGCTAGAGCAGGGCCTCTCAGGGTGCACGCAGCAGTGCATTGCGCTGTGCATGGTGCAAAAGATGACTTCGCTTGGTTGACCAGAGTGTAGACCCCCACTTCTCGATTTGGAGCAATTGCGCTGTCTCTCTCTTTCCCCACGCCTGCTCCGTTCACTCCGCCTGTCTCCCTCTTTCTCACTTGCTCCGTAACGCTCCAAATCCGAGCCGAGTTGAGCAAAGCTTAGACGAGTAGCCCAGAGACGAAGCGTTGATTCGGGCCGAGCCGAGTGGAACCGATGCACTGTGCACAGGACCTCTGCGCCTCAGTTTGCACGCGTGAGATTTTGGGCGTTCGAAAGGCCCTGTGCTAGAGGTAGGAACGTTGAGGTTCTTTGGAACTAACCACTTTTACGGTCTTCGGAAACGCCGAGGTGTGGGAATTTCGTCCTGCAGGAGTTCCTTTACGAGCCTGTAAATCTACCGACACAAGACTGGCGAGACTGATTTGAACTCCTGAGCCGAAATCGAGCTCGCCAACTTAAGCTAGGAAGGCTTGCTCTCTACCGTCTGAGCCACTCAGCCTCGGAATAATATATGCATGTATGTATGTACCCATATGTCCCGTCAGGAAGTCGAAAAATAGAAGAAACGAGATTTCCACTTCCGGAGGTGCACACCTACACCAAAATGAGTAAGTACCAGGTTAACTGCTGGGGGCAAAGGCGGCCCAGTGTAGAGCTAACCACTTTACCCCACCACAGATAGTGGAAGCCTTTATCTTCCACCCCTCCAAGGGCCTTCATAGCCTTATACAGAGATGACTGTGCTTCTTATGAAATGTATGTATTGCCGAACTCGTTGCCATAGACCGCATTTCATTTTCCTTCCGCTGAAAAAGCAGTGGGTTCGATCCCAGTTGAGGTTGGTGGAGCGAAAGTGGACAAATCTGCGTAGGCAGCTTCTGGTGCATTAAGGAACTTCTAAGACACAAAATTCTGACAGTTCAGCGCCTCGTGAAATGTATAACAGTTGAAGGGAAGTTTATTATTATTATTATTATTATTATTATTATTATTATTATTATTATTATTAATATACTATTATCATTATCATCATATGACGCTAATGGGAAGTGGAATTCACTGCGAAACATGCGATTTTTCTTGCCATAGCTATGAAAAAAAGTAATCAATCTATCAAAAATTTAATGTAATTCGAGGTAGATTTATAAAATTCATTTATTGGCCGAATAGCGATTAAATTTAATCTAGTATGATAGTTTTCAATTATATTTTAAGGAGGAATGCCGTTAATATTCTGAGTGTGTTTCATAATATGTACTTATCTATAATAGAAAAGTACATTGCAGTCTTCTCCATTTAGTCTCTGTCAACTTTGATTGCAGGTGATCAATCTCACGTCAGGCCCCAGGGATAATGAGCACTATGTTATTCAATTTAACCCCATGGATAACATATAATGATCACTGTAATTACAAGGTTTCAGTAAAAAACCATTAGGCATGTGTAATTTTTATAAAAAAATTATCGTTAAGTTACGGTTGATTAAATTCAAAATAATTACACTGGATGCATATATTATAACCAGAAGCAAGGCAAGATATGATGGTCATCAGCTACCGAGAAGCAGTCTCCAATTAGTTCAGTAATGATTTCGCTATTATAACCGTTTCTTCTGGTTGGCTGGAACGTAGGAATGTCGCCGGAAAATGTAGGTCATTATAGAGTACATATCGTCGTCCCTGCTATGCCAAAACTGCTAATGTGACAATGCTCTTCCTATCCATTATTTCCCTTAAAACTGGGCACGCCTGCCAGCCACATATAGGTATGCAGAGCAAATGACGTTGAGTTAATTAACTACTAACTACTAAACGTTTTCATTCCTCCCCTGAAGGGGGAGGCGGGCCTCTTAGACGGTGACGCCGTCTCTCAGGCCGGGAGATTTGTTACGGTGAAGGAGATGTGCAGAGAAGGTGAGGGGGTGGGCGGCCGTTGTCTATACTACGAGCAGTCCCGGCATTCGCCTTAGTGCAGGAGAATGGAAAACCACGGAAAACCATTTGAGTTAATTTTCCTATGCGAACGTTTAAAGTAAAATCAACCGTACTGTACGAATGTGTGTTTGCACGGCATATTTACCCGCTTCCAGAGTATGATGTATTTAAGGTTCATTTTCCTTTACACTACCGCATAGGAAAATGAAGTCAACGAAAACTGTTCTGATGCACTGCGTATCACTATGTGGCTGGGAGGTGTGACCAGTCTTAAAGGAAATAATTGATAGGAAGAGCATTTTACATTCGCGGTTTTGGCATAGGAGCGAGGATGTGTCAGATAGGCCTATCAACATGAACATGATTTCCCGGGGTTCAGGGAAGTACCCTTTTATATAAATGTTGTTTTTTAACAGTTACTATTATAAGCAGAGTAAAATGGAAAGCGGTGACAAGAACTCACGGCAAAGACGATGATTTATTGGTGTAGAATGTCCATGGGCGAACAGGTGGCTCGACTGAAGACAAAGAATTACAGGGGGCATCGCGACTTTCACCCTAATGACTTATATGAAACTTAGTAACAATGCGTTCATTGAGGTAGAAGTAACATCCGAAACGTACTTTGCTTAACCACTAGTCGATTTGTCATTGTGCTAGGGAAAACAAATTTATTTTCTGTTTTTAAATCCAATCTTCTCTTTTCGTATGTGCACTTGTAGGCATAGGATGGAATAGAAAATTCTTAGTAAGCCCCTATATAATTTGTTAAAACTACAGACTGTATGCCCCTTATATCGAGAAGAAAAACTCCTTCTTGTAAAACACCTAGCCAATAGGTCAAAACATCCCCTCCTATCTCCTGCTTCTTCACATCTTTTGCCCACCTCCTTTCTCTATCACATCTCCTCAAGCCGTCCGCATCTCTTGGCCAGAGAGAGGACATAACCCTCTACTGTAGGTGGCCCGCCCCACCCCTTCAGGTTGGGGAATGAAAACAATGATATCGTCGCTGCACTGGCAGAACATTCTATCTTGCGTTACTGAAAGAAAATCTTTGGTTTCCTCCCTGTAGTAAGGCAAACTGAAAGAGGATTTTGGGAAAATATAAGTAAAAAAAAACATTTGAGTATTATCTCAGCTCAATTCCTATCGGAACCTACATCTTATTTGTACAAAATAATAATAAACTACAACAATAGTTAGCATAAATTACCTGTAAAACGGAAATTAATGTGATGAGAATTCTTAACGGTAACGAAATCTTCATGACAGATTTTTCGCCAAGAAAATGCAGTATTATTTACCATAATCAGCTATCTTTATCAAAATATTAACCATTGCTTCACTAAACTTATGCCTGGCAAGGAGCAATTTCCATTCCCATTGCTTCTCGTGATTGATATTCAAATGTTCAGGCATTAATTTTCATGTATCAGGATGCTTGCTGAGTAGATAACTGTGATGAAAATGCTTTCACGGTATGTTCCCGCCACGATAATAAACTGTGCATCGAATATTGTGTTCTACTGAAGTGCCCTCATCACATTAAATTTACAATAATGTTTTTTTCTAACTTCCCACTAACTACTTTTGACGGTTTTTGGATAATCCGACGTGCCGGAAGTTTGTCCCGCATGAGTTCTTTTACGTGTTAGTAAATCTACCGACACGAGGCTGACGGATTTGAGCACCTTCAAAACCTCCGGAATGAGCCAGGATCGAACCTGCTAAGTTGGGGTCAGAAGGTCAGCGCCGCAACTGTCTGAGCTACTCAGCCCGGCCATATTAAATTCACGTTTTGCAGACATACTAATTATTAACTTTTATCATTTCGTTCCAATAATATTCATGTTCCGATAGGAATATCGAGCTGAGGTAACGTTAGAACGTAAAAATTTATTTCTTTTAGTTTACCAAAAGGCTCTTTTAGGTTGCCTAACTACTGATAGGAGTTCAAAGTTTTCCTTTCAATAACTCGTGATAGAAAGAGCTCCGAAACAAATTACTTCACGGATGTTACTTTTACTTCAATGGTTGAATTATTATTAACAAAAACAGAACAAAAATTCCACGACACTGCAGTCCGCCACTTTCTACCTAAGCTAACGAGCTAGTTCTGTACCCGAAATCTTGGTCTGTCGCTGAGCAACGTGTTTTGGCATTTGAAAAAAAAAAAACAGTTGAAAATAAATATAGCTCTGATTTTAAAATTTGAAATTAATCTTCTGATTGTCTTATATCGACCCTTTCATGCCCGCACCTTCTTTCACCTCTGTCCACCACGGAATCTCCGTAACAAAAAGAATTTAGCTGATGGACGTGAGCGGAGGAATTGCACTAGATGGTCCTCTAATTCTTATATTCAACTCTGTAATATTTATATTTTGCTAGTGGTTTAACGCCGCAATAACATATCAAAGGGTTTCGTTGACGGAAGGATGGGAATAGTCTAGAATTGGGAAGGTAGCGACCGCAGCCTTAATGAAGGTGCGACTCCAACATTTGCCTGGTGTGAAAGTCGGTAACCACGGAAAACCATCTTCATTGGTGCCGACGGTGGGATTCGAACTCACCATCTCTCGAATACAAGCTCACAGCTATGCATTCCTAACCGCACGGCCAGCTCGCTCATTTTATGTAATAATAATATTGTTATTGTTGATATTGTTTTCATCACAACCGTACCACTCCGCTATCACGCCCGCTACCTCAACAAACGTATTAGCCGAGGTTTCCCATATCCCCACCTTGCAAATTTCAAATTCACGAGTCATTATACTGTTTGATCTCTAGTGTCAATAATTGTTCATAAATGAAGAATTATTTTGCAATAACACCATTGTAATAAATGCGATTGTTGTTTAGTTAATGCTAATTTTACTCGGGACAAATACAGTATATCATTAATAAATTAAAAAATTATGCAGTGGCATTTTTAGCACATTGCATTTTTCCAAAAGAAACACATTTAAAAATTCTTTTCAGTTAATTAATTATCGTTAAAATTTACAATAAACTGAATTAATGAAAACATTTAGGACCATTATATAAAGTATTAAAGAATAACGGCCGAGAGGATTCGTCGTGCTGACCACACGACCTCGTAACCTGCAGGTCTTCGGGCTGAGCAGCGGTTGCTTGGTAGGCCAAGGCCCTTCAAGGGCTGTAGTGCCATGGGGTATGGGGTATGGGGTATAAAATATTACTTTATACTTGATATACAGTAGATCATTAATTAAAGACACCTTCAAAATAAAAGGTATTGTTTAAGAGCCATACTTATGAAGATTAATTTATTTTATTGTAGGCTGATTTCACCTAGATATAATAAAGATTTGTGAATACCAGTACTTAACTTTACATTCCAGCTTATTGCATGTTGCAGGAAACTTTTTGTCGATTTATTTCTCAAGAAGTATTTGCCACTATCTCATCGTTCTCAGCCACAACTCTGTGTACCTACTGTGGGTGGTAGTGGTAGACTACAACTACGGTATCTTCTGTCTGTCGTAATAGACGAATAAAGGGGTCCCAGGGGCTCTTACTTGGGGGAGTGGGTTGGCGACCACTGCGACCTTAGCTGAGTCCTGGGATTGATTCCAGTTAGTTGTACTAAGTTCCGCACTTTCATTTTACCTACCCTACTTTCCTTGGTTAACACTTGTTCTTGTCCGGGCCAGACGGTATTAGGTTTTGGAGGCCTTGGGGGTCTCATTCTCACGCCCTTCGTTACCCTTGTCTTTCCTTGGCCGGTACCTTCAATTTTGGAGGTATCGCGCCTCCTTTATCTTTTTCATCTAATTCGTGTGAATAGAGGATGGTTGCCCACTTTTACTTCCTCTTAAAACAATAATCACCACCACCACCACCACCTCAAGTTTGCGACGCACCCTTTGCCGTGTCATTCATTCAACAGTCTTACTTTCGGTCTTATTCGATCCCTTATCGAGCCTAGTTTCTTCCTGCATACATTTTCCATAGACTTTTACCCATATATTAACAATTATTTTGATACTTTTGTAAAGTATACAACAATTCCCAAGTTTCAGTCACAAAAATTCCAATTCTGTTTTATTTACTGACATATTTTTATTTTTCAAGCATTTTCTGATAGATCTAATTAAGACAAATCCAATGACACCCCATTCGTCTCTGTGCGACAGTTACTCGCCACGATTTCCGACTGCCAAATACGTATCTTAAATGGGCGGGCATGTTATGTTGACGTCATGAGTATTACGTCAGCTGCAGTGGTCACATCGTATGCATTAATCCTTATACTTCTAAATAATATACAAACCACTTCAATATATGTAATACTTTTTGAGCCACATGAAAAGCATCACATTGAGTTTTCGTTGTAGACCCTCGACCCCAAGTTGACTGACCTTTCACGACAGAAATAATTTGAATGACTATAAGTTACAGTTCAGCCTTTGTCTTCTCATCACGAATAACTTCGCGTAACTTATGAGCTACTACAGTAGTTCCCCAAGTGTTGTTATTTTAATTAACTTAAGCGAACTTTTTTTTTAAATTTTTTTTTTTACAATTTGCTTTACGTCACAACGACACAGGTAGGTCTTACGGCGACGATGGAATAGGCAAGGGCTAGAAGTGGGAGAGAAGCGATGGTGGCCTTAATTGAGGCGTTGTCACTGGAAAGGTAGCAAGTCAACTGGTACAGTAGATTAATTTCTTCGATTGGTGCAAGACGGAACCTGTGTTAAGTCCACGAGGTTTGGCATGGAGAAGGTAGTAAGTCAGTGCCTCTGGTGGATTTAGGTACAACCTTTGCCATTTGTTGAAAGTCATCTGCATGTAAATCTTGTTTTATAGCTATAGTGATACAGTCACAGTGATACTTCAGTTGCCAGAATGCCCCCGAAACGTATTCCATTCAAAATGGTAAGTCGATTGACATGACGTTCGTACTAGTTCTTTGTTTTCAAAAATACGTACTACGTGTGGCCAACAATGGTTCCAGAAGAAGATGCGGAAATAATCAGAGAGGCTAAATATTTTCGACCATTTCATGTGATTATGATGACGCCTGGGGATTTTCGAAATTTCGCCATGGGAAGCAAGAGATATTTGAATACTCGGCACCTTAATATTAGCACTGTGAGCTGAATAACGATTTCAAGTGCCGAACTTTCCTCAGTCATGACAAGGCAATCATTCAACGAGTTAGAACCGTGGAAGGAGCACAATATCCTCATAAGAGGACGGTTCTATGACGCGATGTCCGGTTCCATGGCTACATGGTTAGCGTGCTGGCCTTTGGCCACAGGGGTCCCGGGTTCGATTCCCGGCAGGGTCGGGAATTTTAACCTTAATTGGTTAATTTCGCTGGCCCGGGGGCTGGGTGTATGTGTTGTCTTCATCATCATTTCATCCTCATCATGACGCGCAGGTCGCCTACGGGAGTCAAATCAAAAGACCTGCATCTGGCGAGCCGAACTTGTCCTTGGACACTCCCGGCACTAAAAGCCATACGCCATTTCATTTCATTTCATTATGACGCGATCAACATATAGACCTTACAACCACTTTGAAGGAGACTAACCATCAACAAATCAAAAATAGACTTATGGACTATGCTGGATTTCTTGGATGAAAAATATCATTTGTTTTATCGTGAAATTTCCACTTGAAACATACACGTCAGCTGACAGTGAATTTTCACAACGTATTTTTTCGCCCATTTGGTGCCTGAATCATAATTATTATAAATTCGTGTGTTAAACTGATAAATGGATTACTCCTTGGTTTTACATGGTTTATTTTCAGTAATATCTGCTTCAGAATATTGGAAAAACTACTTTTTCTTCTGTAAAATTCACATTTTATGACTTACTACCTTTCCCACGTCAGTGCCTCAATTAAGGTTCGTGGTGTGAGAAAGGGAAACCACGGAGAACTATTTTCAGGGCTGCCGACAGTGGAGATCAAATCCACTATCTCCCGAATGCAAGCTAATAGCTACGTGACCCAAACCAAACGCTGAATAGATAACATGCAAAGAAGTTTTACGTGACTGTTGATGTCGTAATCATAGCTACGAAACCTCCAGTTTTACGTAGACTCACAATCATAGTGACGAGGTATTCTATTTTAAAATCCCACATGTATTGGCTGGGATTCGAAATGCGGTCTCCTAGGTCGCGCAGATGAGAAGCCAGTGACTACGGCGCTTGGCTATCACGTTCCCCATATAGCATTCTGTATCGCCGATGCTGAAGCCTTTGTTTGTGGATCTATTTGCACGTTAAAAATCACATCACAATCGCCTTCTCTCAACTTCATGTTATGTGATGCATGTCCAGTCAACATTATGAATGTGGTGTTAGAGGAGACTCCTGGACAATAGGCAGCACGTTCTGCACGGCTGGCCGTCCGCACCTGCAGAGGTTAGACACCTCTTTCATCATCAACATCTCTCTAATTGAATGTTGCTCGGCCAAAAAACACTTCTGATCCATAACATTAAATGGAACATGACAGCGGAATTTTAACATGTTAAAATCGGACTTTGATAAATCGATCAAACTCCCGGCGGAGTGCTATAATGATAGTCTGTTTGAAAATGGGCAATCACTGATCGCCATGGATAGCTACACTAATGATAAGTTTCACCGAATCATCTCAACGTCGCGATGTGTGTTGATTCATAATTCAGTGATTCTTAAAAGACAGATAAAATTAATAAGAGTATATCCATGAAAACTGGTGGATAATTCCGTGACAGCTCAAGCATGTGAAAATTAGAGGTAATGTATAGAATTAGAGCGTCTAGTGTAATTTTCATATTAATCTCATTTATTATGTATTCACTGGATTTTTTAAAGCTTTGGTTACCATTTTTGACTTTTATAGAAAGAAAAAAAAAAGCTTCTCTTTAATGTAGAATATTTGCTATCGTTCATATAATGTGATAGAATTCATGAGACAAGTTATCAGTCACCTTAATCTTTTTCTCTATTCATGGCCTTCATGGATTTGGAAGGAAGTGTTAATAACAGACCTGCCTTATATAGAAACTACTGATCTATGTCGAGCTGTAAAATAAAGCATTTCAAGAAAAGGGTCAACCGGTAAAATATTCAAAATTTATGGTGTGTTTGTTCTACATGGAAAAAATAGGCCAATGATAATAATAATGATAATAATAATAATAATCATAATAATAATAATAATAATAATAATAATAATTTTTACGTCCTACTAGGAACTTTTACGGTATTCGGAAAGACGAAAATGTTCGAATTTTGTCCCACAGAAGTTTGTTTATATGTTGGTTCTTCTTCCACTATCACTTTTCCCACACCTCTGGTGTTCGCGGATACAAACTGTGTCGCACATATAGATTTGGTTCTGTTTTACGACTGGATACCCTTCTTGACGCTAACCCAATTTGGAGGGACGTAATCTGTGGTAGTTGGTAGTGTGGTGTGTTGTCAGAATATGAAGAGGAGAGTGTTGGAACAAACACAAACGCCCTGTCCCCGAACCAGAAGAAGTAATCAGATGCGATTAAAATCCCCAAACCAGCCTGGAATTGAACCTGAAACCGAAGGCTTCAATGCTTAACAATCAGCCAAGGAGCTGAATCGTAAATGTACCAACACTAAGGTAGCGTATTTGAACTTCTTTAGACACCACCATACTGAGCCAGGTGGAACCCGCGAACTGGGTCTCAGAAGGCCAGAGTTCTACCGTCCAAGTCACTTAGCTCGGTGCCAAATATTCTGCTAGGAAATCAGTAAAAAAATGACGTCTATAAATTACAAGGTGTGTCTAATACCATACAGAAATATATGTTCTATTGTAGTTGAAATTCAGGGACTAATTTTTGGTTCATCATCTCAATGATTTTCTCTTCATAACAGTAAGTTTTATTTTTGGCAGCCTCCAGAGGAGTGAAGCAGAAAACTATTTTACGTAGAATCCATACCACAGGGATGTTACATTTCATTTCAAAAATCCCACGCGCAATAACTGGGATTCGAACCGCGGCTACCTTGGTAAATAGTCTGAGACCATGCCAGTCAAGCTATCACGACCGCAACCTCTCAAACTCCTGAATATGAAGCAATACCGGCAATAGCAATGGATTTGGGCAGTTTTAAATTGCACTGAAAAGTGAGAAATTACTCTAGTTATACATGAGCGGGAAATTAATTACCCCGTAAACTGCTGTGCGAAACAGAGAGTTTCATATATAAATTGCACTGAGGAAACATATTGATAATTCTTCGATGGCTGTACTTTTACGTTGCACCTTCGAAACATAGCAACCTCATTCCGTTTGAATTCAATTCAATTCAATTCAATTCAATTCAATTCAATTCAATTCAATTCAATTCAATTCAATTCAATTCAATTCAATTCAATTCAATTCAATTCAATTCAACATTCAAAATCATCCATACTTAATACCTTGTAAAAAAGTCAATAAAAACGTCAGTGTTTAATTTCTGTATTTCTTCTTATTATTATTTTGAAATATAATAAGGTAGCAACTGTTTTTAAACGAATATGAAGTTATCAGTTTGGTGCTGTTCATAGGAATTGATTTAGTTCTGAAAGTGTTTTTTCTTATAAGGTGTTTTCCTGTGTACGAATTTTCGATTCTATGCATTTTGTCATAGAACTCGATCTGACAATAAATCAACTCTTCCGTGATAAGATGGGCGGTAGGAATGAAAGCGTATACTGATATGCGAATTCAAAGATTCACGTCACAACTTTACAGTTCATTAGCATGATACAATTTAAATAATTTATAACGATTACATTTCTGGCCCGTTCAATTACAGCATGCACTACTAAACACGTTGCTATAGAAGTATAGATGGATACTGGTACTATAGGTAGGTACTGACTGGATAGAAGCACTGATGCAGCCTTGGGGGAGCAAAAGTTACGTAGGCCTATGGAAATATTGCTCAACTGACTTATGTGTGGTATCGTATGGATAGAAATTTAATAAAATGAGTAAATGAATTAAATTTTTAAAACGAGTGCAATTTACTTCGTCTCCTGTTAGTAATACGGTGCAGTTTACATTGTAGATTAGAGACTTTCAGCGCAATTTACAATCGCCCATGGATTTGTAAGATCGTAGAAGTGGTTAAATATTAAAGTGAAAGTTATCTAATCTGAACTGAGCTAGTCATTTACGTTTAATGTTATCAGGCGAAATGATTGGTCACTGACGAAAAACGTTAACCATTGGATGATCCTCTTAATGAATTGAACAATTAATACTAATGACCATTGATCGAAAGTTTATCTTCAGTTACTACTACATCTGTACGTCCTGCTTATGGCCACATTTCATGTCCGTCGGTAGTGAAAATAGTCGTAATGTTCGGCTTTTTCTTTTGCACAAGCAGATACATCATGGCTAAGTTCGTACACAAAAATGTCTACATGTTAGAAAATATGAAAAAAAAAAGAAATGTACAGAGAACAGACGGACGGATAAAACTGTACAAGCAGCGAGCTATATTATAGGCGTGTGCGTGTTTCAGGCTGATTTATAATTTATGAATTCTTTTTTACGAACATTAAAGTGACATCCTATTATATTCCTGAAATGGCGTGCGTGTGATACAGTGGAAATGACAATATTTGGGCAACATAATTATTTTCTGTAATTTAGATGTTAAATAAACATTTCTTCCCCGTTAACAAACACACTGTACTAGCTACAACATGACACTCTTGTTGGACTTTGATATTCATTCAATATGTTCTATAAAAACATTATGTTATTTCTAAGCGACCAAGAGATATGGTCTGGCTAATAGTGCGGGATGGAAGCGAGAATGATCGTGCATGCACGGGCTGAATGGCTAGTCCAACCTTTTCCCTAGCTCAGTCTCAAAAACCAAATGTTGCATCACCACAAACACGCATGGAGGCAATTCTTCTTCTTCGTCTTCTTCTTCATAGCCACTGTATATTATTCTTATTGTAGTTTATAATATTTATGTATGTTCTTCAGATTTAAAACTTCAGGATTTAGTTTAATTTCTTCCGGGCTGAATGGTTCAGACAGTTAAGGCGCTGGCCTTCTGACCCCAACTTGGCAGGTTCGATCCTGGCTCAGTTCGATGGTATTTGAAGATGCTCAAATACATCAACCTCGTGTCGGTAGATTTACTGACACGTAAAAGAACTCCTTAGGGACAAAATTCGGGCACCTCGGTGTCTCCAAAAAACCACCAAAAATTAGTTACTTGGATGTAAGAATAATAACATTGTTATAAGTTTAATTTTCTCCTTCGTTTTATTTCCTGTATTAACTCTTCTGTGTATTATTTTCAATGTAGATGTTACATAAAGGGGCTTATTAGCCTCAGTGGCAAATTGTAACCAATAAATAAATTCAATTGAATTTAATTCTTCTTCCGGTGCAATCGCCTCACAGAAGGTCCTAAGTCATAAGGCTGGTCTGTTGCCATGAGCGTTCTCCTTGTGCCCGTGTCCTCCATGATCTGTTTTATAAGTTACACGTTTTCCTTGGATTTATTTTGTTGTTTTTTCAGTAATGCATCCCTTTGCTATAATTTTTATCATCAGGGAGTGTCGTTGTTTTCAGCAGTGAGTTCCTCTGCTTCATAATTTGTAAGACTTAGGAATTTGTTATTTTTGCTCTTATAGCATTTTAAGCATTTTTAAGCATTCGTCTGAAGCACTATATTTAAATTACAATTTGCTTTACGTCGCACCGACACAAATAGGCCTTATGGCGACGATGGGGTGGGAAAGGCCTAGGTGAGAGAAAGAATCGGTCGTGGTTTTAATTAATGTATAGCCCCAGCATTTGTCTGGTGTGAAAAAGGGAAGCCACGGGAAACCATCTTCAGGGCTGACGACAGGATGGCTGAGGTGGGAATCAAATCTCCCCTCTACTCATTTGACGTCCCGAGTCTGATTGGACGCCATTCCAGCCCTCGTACCACTTTTCAAATTTCGCGGCAGGGCCTGGAATCGAACCCGGGCCTTCGGTAGTGGCATCTACTAACCACTACACCACAGAGGTGGAACTCAGTGTTTTCATTCTCACAGTTAACGGTATCACCGTATTTTGAGTACAGTATTCCAAATTCGTCTTAAATAATATAACTGTACTCTGTAATATAGATAAAGAAAAACTACTTTATAAATTACGTTTACATTCAATGAGAATGTATCAGAAACTTAAAGATAGTTTACAATATCTCAGTCAGTGTCCTGACTCATTTGGCTATCGGGCCGATGACCTTCGATGTTATGCCCCTTAAAACAACAAGCAAGCATTTGGCTATCTGTAGAATCACAGACCTCTTTAAGCCATGTACTCCACTTGTCAACAAGGGAAGGTGGTAACTCCAGAATGATGTGGGTTGTGTTCACATGACATGGGCTGGGTCCGCTGGTCCACCTGAACAGGTCTTTGACCAGAGTGACTGCTACGTTGAACGGCTGGTGCTCATTCGCAGCCATGCGTGGACTTCACGTACCCCTACAACGATGGTATATTTCAGCAGGATAATGCACCTTGTCATCGGGAAAAAAATGGCCAGAATTGATTTGAGGAGCGTTCTGGAGAGTTTCAACGACTGCTGTAGCCACCTCGTTCACCTGATTTGAACCCTGTCGACCATTTATAGGACGTGATGGTGAGGTCCATTCACATCAGAGACCATGCACCTACAAATAGCAGAAATCTGTGGGTAGTTATCAGCATGGAATGAGTCTGAACCTTCCCACGGGTGTTTCTTCCACTTGTGGAATCGATCGGGTTGTTGCGCTTGGCTAAGCTGGAGGAGGGCCTACACGATACTAGACCCCTACCCCATGACTTGTCGCTGTAGTGCAATTGTAATTGTACTTGTTCTACAGGACACGAGAGCGGAAAAGCGGCCCGCACTCTACAGAAGAAAAGTAATAATGTATATATTATAGGATGTGTGTATATATGTGTATATATTTACAGAGACAAGTGTGTGACACCAACACCGCAAAGAAGGGACGTCATCAGGCGGGAAAGAAGATGCCCCTTACAACAAGTAAGGCTTGGCACTACTCCCCTTCTCCTTAAAAGGAGACTTGGCACCAGGGACTGCTGGCTGCTGGACCAAGGGACTAACCTGTGGCCCAAAGCCCAGACGCCAGCGGACCCGAGCCGCACCAGGCAGTGACAAGTAGGACTGATCCCCCATAATAATTGACAAAAGCTAGGTAAATGGTTATGATTGCATGACACATATTCCTAACTAACACAACCTCTGGTCTTTATCCAGCCCACATCCTTGTATGTGCTATCAAAAGATGTCAGGTTTTACATGTAGGCTCTTTCTTCTTTCTGCCTATGTGGTTTTTCCCTGACCCTTCAATACCATACTTCAACACCATATACCTAACACAATCTCGCCTGGTAACGTGTCTGACATGGAAACAGGCAGATACTCCTTGTATCACTTCCCACTCTACCCAACTATCTCTTTTCTACTTAGAAATTGATAGCATGTCGGAGGCCATGTAGATTGAGTCGATGGTCACGGCGGGGGAGCGGGCTACGGGGGCCCCCCGTAAAAAAAAAAAAGCTGTAGTGCACTGTAAACACTAGGTCTCACTAGCAAAGGCATCGAGTATAAGTGCAGTTTGCGAATAAGGGACTGTGAACTTTTGACATTTTTACCACAAAATATTATTTCGTGATTTCTACATCGGTAACTACGAAACATTCGCGAGTCAAATTATACACTCAAGAGAGAACTTGGCACTCGAACACAATGGTGGATGAATCGAAAGAATCGCGAAGATGTCTCCATTCAATCGAAACGTATTCGACGATGAATTTAGTAATGATGCGATTAAATCAATCCCACGACGCCGTTGCGTCAACTTCACATTTAACGCCACGAGAGAGGGCCGCAGAGATACGACAGTATCTAACGTGCAAGAAGGATGTACAAGACTGATGAAAGCTGACTTATTTATTTATTACCGAGTGAGTGGGCCGTGCGGTTAGGGGTGCGCAGCTGTGAGCTTGCATCCGGGAGATATTGTGTTCGAACCCCACTGTCGGCAGTCCTGAAGATGGTTTTCGTGGTTTCCCATTTTTACATCCGGCAAATGCCACGGCCGGTTCTTTCCCACTCCTAGGCCTTTTCTATCCCATCGTCATCATAAGACCTATCTGTGTCGGTGCGACGTAAAGTAAATTGTGAAGGGAATGTATTTATGTATCTACTTATTTATTTATTATATGAAGAGGTATGAATTAAGAAAAAACACCTAATCCTAGAGCCAGATAAATTAAATAGACGCGGCTAAAATTTCCAGTCATCAGTTATTCGAACGAGAGGCACTGACATTCATCCAAACAGCCGGACTCTCGAGGAGGACAGTCTCTCACAATTAAAATATTATTATTTGATTAATGCCACGGTGTATAGTATTGTCTTGCAGGGGCTCTTTAATGTGCTGGAAGCCAAAGGCAACGTAGCTGCCTGATTCTTACTCCCTCAAACGCTACTGATCTCAGTCAGGATCGAATATATCATGGTAATAGAAAGCTAACGATTTGCTGGTTGTGCCACAAAGGTTATAATAATAATAATAATAATAATAATAATAATAATAATAATAATAATAATGAAGAGGTACTGCAAATTGTCTGAGAATGGAAACTATCAAGAGATCTTGACAAGAAAAATGAAGATCATTACGAGTTAAATTTCAGATCAATAATCTAAAGGTGACTGGTGTATTTATTGGTTGAGTGGAATAATCTAAAAGGTCCTGAAGACGACCTGATTAGGTCAGGCAGTCAGGTGGATTTGGTTAGATCAGGCGCTAGATCAGGTTGTGTGTATTTGTGTCGTCCGACGAAACTCTTGTCGGGTGAAGTCAGGTGGCCACACCAGCCGACCACCTGACCACTTTACCAAATCAGATCTTCTGGAGCGTTGTCGGGCAGGTCGGTTCGTCAGTTGACCAGAGTAGACCTACATACGGTGAATACTGAGCGGGAAGTTATTGCGGAGTTCTTGGAGCTATATAAAGAATTTACTTGTTTATAGGACACATCAAGTAAGCAGTATAGCAAAAAGGATGCCAGAAATCAGGCTCTTAAAATCCTGCTGGAGAAATTAACAGTTAAAGAAAGCGAAGCAACGATTGTGAGAGTGAAGAAGAGAATATGAGGGCAGTGATTGCTTCTCTCATAATGGTATCTTATTTCGATCTTAGTGGACTCACTAGGTGTAACAATGTAGTGAAACATTCGTAGTCCATTCCCAAATAATTACGGAAGTCATCAAAATTCTGTTCTTTCAATAATGAAATGGAAATGGCCTATGGCTTTTAGTGCCGGGAGTGTCCGAGGACAGGTTCGGCTCACCGGATGCTGGTATTTTGATTTGACACCCTTAGGCGACCTGCATGTCGTGATGAGGATGACATTATGATGAAGACGGCACATACAGCCAGCCTCCGAGGCAGCGAAATTAACCAATGATGGTTGAAATTGCCGACTCTGTCGGGAATCGAACCCGCGACCTCTGTGACCAAAGACCAGCACGCTAGCCACTTAGCCATGGAGCCGGACAGTTCTTTTAATAACATCATATAACTTTCTTTTTTTCGTTCCACTAGCCATGTCTTTGTCCTCATTTTTCTTCCTTTCTCACCTTGGTTAATGATGCTACAAGCGCGAAGCGAACCATTTTAGAGTTTCGATAAAACGCGATGCATGATGTGGGTATTCTGTTCAGGATCCAAAGCCCACTGATGAGATCAGGCGCTTAGTCAGACCGTCTGTTAACAACACCTGATTTAGTCAGGCTACTGTCGGGCCGACAGATCACGTCGTCTGTAGGGCCTTTTACTATGGTTTTTGTTAACAACTGTATAACAACGTATGCATTAGAAAAAACGATCGGGATATTGTTGTGACCATAAATGTACAATATTCGGTAGCCAATCCCAGAAATCATTCGAGGATAAAATAATGTATTACTACCTTAGCAAGTTAGCCCTCTTTCATCAAATGAAGACCGCAATAATTCAAGTACTACGCGTGTTATATGCACCCTAGATGAATGTGAGTACGCTTCCACAACACGTGCTATTGGACGAAGAGGATCTGAAGATCACGTGACTGACTACAAGCAATAGTGTTTACTCAAGAACCAAACCCCAGTGAAATATTGATCTCACCCATTACGAGAGTTTACCACGTGACGTAACACGGAGCATATAGGGGAATTATGTATTTTAATAGATTAATTACGCCTCTGAGGTACAGATAGTAGACTTATAAACTCACATGAAATTATTTACAGAGGGGAGGTTCTATGAGTATATTGAAAAATCTCTTACTTTACTAACTCCGTCCATCTAGACGTGACTGCGTCGAGGACGTGTTTGATTGGCTGGTGTCGAGGGGCGTGGTTAGCTAACACACCGAGGGCGTACTGATACCACACTGATAGTTAATCGACTGTTGCGCCGTGAATAAAGAAGTTTATTTATGACACTAAATTTAAAATCACGCCAGATACAGTCGGCAGCAGACTAGTGTGTTCGTGACTGTACGTCTGTTTATTCAACTTCACTTCGTCTAGATCTTAACACCGTAATACAGGGGCACAGCATTTACATGGCAGCTTTAGGATCGATTCCTTGCTTGTTCACCAACGTAAATCCAATTGCGAATTGGAACAGGTTTCGCTCAGACTCTGTAGTACATCCGACAAGTTGTCTGATCGGAGAGGCAGAAAATCTAGTCTTAAAAGCCAAGACATGCGTCTTATGCAGTGAGCACACTGACGTTGTGACACCCAATATCTCCAAACGTCTTAGCTCTGGTGTAGAGACGCTAGTTAAGAAGTCGCTAGCAGGCAAGTGTTGTTATTACATTTTCCCTCTATCATAAATGTTGAGAAACTATTCTATACGTTTGCACTCGAGCTTTCTTAAATCCATCACCACTGAGTGAAATACTAAACATTGCTTATAAAAACAAAATTGATTTCCAGTTCACCGAGCGAGTTGGCCGTGCGGTTAAGGTTGCGCAGCTGTGAGTTTGAATTCGGAAGGTAGTGGGTCCGAACCTCACTGCCGGCAGCCTGAAAGTTGGTTTTCCTTGGTTTCTGATCTTCACACTTGGCTGTACTTAAATTAAAGCTACGGCCATTTACTCCCCACTCCTAGACCTTTCCTATCCCCTCGTCGCCATAAGACCTATCTGCGTCGGCACGACATACAGCAAATTGTAACAATAATAGATTTTCAGTTCTAGATTTCCATGAAATCTATAAGAAAGTGTCATGATAATATTTTTAGTACATGCTCTCGAAAACAGTTCCTACTCGGAATGGTAACAGTTTAAAAAAACTGGAAGTCATCATAGCAGTACTATACTGGACTCAAAATCTGTCTGTCAGGTCATCAGCCCAGAGGTTGGTTGTATCCTCAAATAGCACCACCAAAGGCTATGCAGTTACAGGGAAACTGCAAAAACCAATGGCAGCACCAAAATGAGGCGTACTAAGCAAGATGAAGAGTGAAGTAGTTTGACGTCATCATAAAACAGGTTGCCACATGTTTCATTTTAAATCCTTGGCTGAATGGTAAGTGCACTGACCTCCAGTTTAGAGGGCCCTATATTCGATTCTCGTCTGGAGGAATTTAACTATGTTTGGTTCATTTTTCTAGTTCGGGGGCTGGGTTTTTATTTTCGTTCGTATAGACATCTTCATTGACATACTGCACATCACACTACAAACGACCACAAAAACACTCAGTAGTGAGCCGCTGACTTAGATGATAGGCTCCTTTAAATAGCAAGCCATCCGGGAGATAGTGGGTTCGAATCCCACTGTCGGCAGCCCTGAAGATGGTTTTCCGTGGTTTCCCATTTTCATACCAGGCAAACGCTGGGGCTGTACCTTAATTAAGGCCACGGCCGCTTCCTTCCAACTCCTAGGCCTTTCCTACACCATCGTCGCCATAAGACCTATCTGTGTCGGTGCAACGTAAATCCACTAGGAAAAAAAAAACCGCAAGCAAGCACACTTAATAGTGAATATGTCCCTCCACAAAGGGTTAGCGTCGGAAAAGGCATTTGGCCATTAACTGGGGCTAAATACATACAAAATACCGACCCCAGGTACCTGAGAAAAGGCTAGGAAGAAGAATATGAGAAAATATTGACTCTTTATGACAATTTATTTTATTTTCAAATTTAAATATAATGTAGAGAATTTTTTTCTATGTATGTAGACCTACCACGTGAGCAATGAATTATACAGATCTCATTCCATATTTCGACTATTTACTGCGTTCGACAGTTGGCATAGAAGTGAGTAAACGTACGCGTTCTGTTTTTTTTACTTAACTATAACTTAGTGATTAAAATACAGTAGTTTCGAAGAACTTTGCAGATATTATTTCGAACACCTTTCGTCAGTAGTTTGTGAATGGTAAAATTCAACGTACAAATTTCGGGTCAGTTCTCCTCTATCCAAGTTAATCTATTACGATAGTTCTCATTTTTACGGAATGTGTATTGTTCATTAACTAATTCATGGAAATGATAACATCATAATCCGTTTCGAAGGCTGTCCGAGTTTTATGAGATCACGTGAGGAGCTATGTGTTATAAGAGGTAATGGACCGGTCAAAAATACGGTTATGAAGGTAAACATGTGACATTGCAATTCTTGCAGGTCATCTGGCTGGGCGGTAGTCATATTAGAAGACCTAATGGGCCGTGCAAGCCACAAGAGGGGATAGCAAGTGGAAGCTACGTAAGGCTCAAATAGGGTCCCGTGGTCGCCGACCCACGTCCCAACTGGAGAGCGCTTGGGGGTTACTCCTTTCAGTCGCCTCATACGACAGGCAGGGAATACCGTGAACGTATGGAGGGAATAAGGAACGCATTGTTTAAACTGTATCTGTATCTGAGAGATGGTTCGAAGTTCACTCAGCCAACGTAATTAGAATTCAGGAGCTATCTGAGGGTGAGATAGCGGCCCCGGTTTAGAAAGCCAAGAATAACGACCGAGAGGATTCGTTATGCTGATCACATGACAACTCGTAATCTGCAGGCCTTGGGCCTATTCCTTTTCTTGTAAAGTAAATCGATTAAGTCAGGAAATATTATTATGCGCGACAGATCTATGACGTAGCAATCATATACCGGCCGGACAAGCCCCGCCTGGTGTCAGCAGCGCAACAGCAGTGGCTTGAAATGGTGGCTGGTATTCTTTCCCCACCGCCTGCGAGGTTCGGTCTGTGATAAAGTTTCTACAGATTGCGATGGACCATTCAAAACAAGAGGCGTGGATTGCGCAGTGCAGGTGTTGTGCATATCCATGGCAATGTTCGCCCACATACGGCTCGGCGCTCAGCAACTATTCTGCAGGAGTTCGGCTGGAAGGTGTTTGATCATTCACAGTGGAGCCCTGATCTTTCTCCCAGTGATTTTCATCTTTTTTGCACCTAAAGAAATTCCAGTCATCCTGTCAGCATTTTCATACGGACAAAGAGCTGAAGACGGATGTCACATGCTGGTTCCATTCCCAGGTGGAAGACTTCTACGACACCGGCATTCAAAAGTTGATCCCACGATATGATAAGTGTCTCAATTTTGGTGGTGATTATGTCGAAACATAGCTTCAACAATGCTGTATTGGGTGCCAATAAAGTGTCTCATGTAATTATTTGTTTTATTTTAAATTTAAGGAAAACAAAGTCATCTCCGTACACGCCATGAAGGCCCTTGGAGGGGTGGAAGGCAAAGGCTTCCACTATCTGTAACCTCGGTACTGCATGGGGTAGAGTGGTTAGCTTTACGCCCGGCCGCTTTTGCCTTCAGGAATTAACCTGGTACTCATTTTTGGTGTAGGCTGAGTGAACCTCACGGGCCATGTGCACCTCCGGAAGTGGAAATCTCGTTTCTTAAATTGTTCGACTTCCCGGCGGAGAATCGAACCCACGTCCTTCCAGGTGAACCAAGCACGCCTTTACTGCCTCTGCCAGGGAAACTGTTTGGATGACCTTAGTACTTCACCTATTGATATTCGAGCTATTGATATTTAATAAACAATAGCTGTTTTTTTCTGTCTCCTGTCTCTAGAACTTTTGAATCTGGCATTTTGATTCACTATTTACATACTACACATAATGGATCTTTGAATCCAATAGACACTAATTTTAAAATGCTATTCCAGTTGTTTTGTATCGGGCGAGTTAGCCGTGCGGTTAGGAGCGCGCAGCTGTGAGCTCGCATCCGGGAGATAGTGGGTTCGAACCCCACTGTCGGCAGCCCTGAAGATGGTTTTCCATGGTTTCCAATTTTCACACCAGGCAAATGCTGGGGCCACGGCCGCTTCCTTCCCATTCCTAGACCTTTCCTGCCCCATCGTAACCATAAGACCTATCTGTGTCAGTGCGATGTAAAGCAACTAGCAAAAAGAAAGTTATTTTGTATTATATGACTAACTGTACTACCTGGCAGTGCCAGACCGTTGAATGACTCACAACTATACGGTTGAAAGAAGAATTATATAAAACTCCTATTAATATGAAAACTCTGGCCACTTGCTCAACTGCCACGTTTTGCAGTATCTTTCTGGCCACTAAGAGCTGATGACTGCCTGTGTTTCATCTTATAAAAACAATCACAACAAGCTTGAAGTTCTGTGTGAATATTGATATCGCGATCATAGTGCGGGGTCTCTTATTTTACGTGCAATTCGAACCTCAGGGACGGCAAGTTTTCGTTTCATAAATCCCAAGAATATCGGCGATGAAAAGCGAGTAAGTACGCCAATCTGCTATCACGACAATAACAGCAACAGCAACCACCATTGTCAATTAACTCGTTATCATGATGACTAAGAAATACTTTCAACTCTGCGTTTTATAGCTCGTAGGCCTACAGTAAAAATGTATTACGTAGATAAGATGGTAAAAAGCATTTTCTACAACTTATACACAATTTTTGGATAGAACGAAAGTTTTTGGAGATTTATGAAATATCTCCGTTCATATTAGTTTGATAAAAAAAATGTATTCACTACAAATTGTGCAATATTATATTGAAAAGGCGGAGTTTACTCAAGCACTCTTAAAACTTGCTCAAGGTTGCCAATACGGATTAATTATCAAGTTCTTTTCTTGTATTTGTGAAGATATTTGGAAGTTTGTGAATAACGTTATAACCCCGAATATCTCGGTTATTGCTCGTCGTACGATCGCGAAAGTTGGGAAATTATATTTGGCACAAGTTGTAGGCCTAGTGCGTGTATTTTTTCATATAACATAACTAATATTAACGGAGATATTTTATAATTCTTAATTTTAACCCCCGCCCCCTCCCCCAAATTACGTCACTCTATACTAATGAAATAACATTTAAGTTATACAATATGGCCACCCTAAACTTAAATCAATCAACCAATCAATCACTACTGATCTCCATTTAGGGCAGTCGCCCAGGTGGCAGATTCCTTATCTCTTGTTTTCTTAGCGTTTTCGTAAATGATTTGAAAGAAATTGGAAATTTGTTGGAATTCTCTCTTGGTAAGTTATTCCATTTCCTAATGTCCCTTCCTATAAACGAATATTTGCCCCACTTTGTCCTCTTGAATTCCAGTCTTCATGTTGTGGTCTTTCCTACTTTTAAAGACACTACTCAAATTTATTCGTCTACTAATGTCATTCCACGCCATTTCTCCACTGACAGTTCGGAACATATCACTTAGTCGAATAGCTCGCCTCCTTTCTCCCAAGTCTTCCCAGCTCAAACTTTGCAACATTTTTGTAACGCTGCTCTTTTGTCGGAAATCATCAAGAACAAATCGAGCTGCTTTTCTATGGATTTTTCCAGTTCTCGAATCAAGTAATCCTGGTGAGGGTCCCACACATTGCAACTATACTCTAGTTGGTGTCTTACCAGAGACGTATATGACCTCTCCTTTACATCCTTACTAGAACCCCTAAACACCCTCAAGTTGGTAACAACAACCTAAGGCAAGCAGGTATACGTACCAACATAGTTAGGAAAGTGTGGGATCTGGTAAATGCAGCACGGGTGAAGTTTAAGGAAGTGGAGATTGTTATCAGTGGAATACTGTGTAGGAGGGATTTAAATGAGTTTATTGAGTGGGTACGTGGGAAACTCGGAGTGATATTTCTAGGTTCTAATGGGTAGGTATGAGATAGGGATCTGCGCTCAGATGGCCTTCATTTAAACCGCAGTGGTACGTATAAATAGCCGGCGTGAGTAGCTCGGACGGTAGAGCCATGGCCTTTTGAGCTCAGCTTGGCAAGTTCGATCCTGGCTCAGTCCAATGGTATTTGAAGATGCTCAAATACGTCAGCCTCGAGTTGGTAGGTTACTGCCGCGTTTAAGACCTCCTGCGGGACAGGATTCCTGCACCTCCGTGTCTCCGAAAATCGTAAAAGTAGTTACTGGGAAGTAAAATCAATAACTATTATATTAAATTTCTAGGAATTCTGTTTTCTGTCCAGCCATTACCTTTAATGCCTTGACAGACAATATAAACTCATTTTTAAAAGATGCAATTTCGGTACAGCCCTGATTGGCCTTGGCCTACCAAGCGACTGCTGCTCAGCCTGAGCACTTACCGGTTACGAGGTGATGTGTGGTCAACGCAACGAATACTCTCGGCCTTTGTTCCTCACACAGGCTGAGTGGAGATCGAACTAGCCCCCAGATCTATGTACAAATATTCTTATTCTGACCGGGAATCGAATCCTTGGCCTTAACATACAAACGAAGAAAAATTTTACTGAATGTATTTTTGACTTTTGTGTACCTAACCTAATACAGTACCTAACGAAATGCGAGGCACAGAATTCGCGTGTATAGACATAATTGTAATTTTATTTACGTAGAATATACGAAGTTATATTCTGTCCGATCCATTGGCTGAATGGTCAGCGCTGAGGCGTTCGGTTCAAAGGGTCCCGGGTTCGATACGCGGCCGGATCGGGGATTTTAATCGCCTCTGTTTGACTGTTCTGGCCCGGAGACTGGGTGTTGTTGTTTGTCCCAACAGTTTCCTCTTCATATTCACACAACACACTACACTAACAACCATCACAGAAACACGCAATAGTGATTAAATCCTTCCATATAAGGTTGGCATCAGGAAGGGCATCCGGCCGTAAAATAGAGCCAAATACACATATTCGACACAGTTCCCATCCGCGGCCCCACAAGTGTATAAACAGAAGAGAAAACGAAGATAAGAAGTTACATTCTGAATTCTTTTTTATCTTTCTTTCTTAAGCTGTTTACCGTACACGGTTGGTTTTTGCCTCGGATTTCAGCGAGGTATCCCACCTCCACCGCCTCAACGGCAGTGTCCTGGAGCGTGATACATTTTGTCGCGGAATACAACCGTGGAAGCGGACCAGTACCTCACCCAGGCGGCCTTCACCTGCTATGCTGGACAAGGGCCTTGTGTAGATGGGAAGATTGGAAGGGATGGGTAAGGAACGGGGAAGGAAGCGGTCGTAGCCTTCAGGTAAGTACCATCTCGGCATTTGCCTGGAGGAGAAGTGAGAAACCACAGAAAACCGCTTTGAGGATGGCTGAGGTGGGGATCGAACCCTCCTATATTCCGTTGACCTCCCGAGGCTGAGTGAACCCCGTTTCAGCCCTCGTGCCACTTTTCAAATTTCGTGGCAGAGCCGGGATTCGAACCCGGGCCTCCGTGGGTGGCAGCTAATCACACTAACCACTACACCACAGAGGCGGACTACATTCCGAATACGCTTTGTAAATCAGCTGTTTCCTTGCGTCGGTTGACGGGCAGTAGAGCAACTTTTCTTTTTGTTCTCGCCTGCTCGACGGCCAGAAAGTGAGATTATGACGTGCATTGGTTTAGTTTATTTTCCTTTTCGCCCGCGTCCATCTCAAGTAGGTTCTATGAAAGCTTAATGACTATGAAGCGCGGGTTACTTTGCTCATTCTACCGGACTCTATAAAACGTATGACACCTCGTGATACAAAAAGGACCAGACATGATAATGACTTTCTTACATTGTTCGCTTTTTTTATTACTTTCCACGCAGTCGAAGAATTTTAATTATTCTTGCAGTGACGACTCGTGAGGTAAAAGGAAAGAGAAGAATCAGTGAGGTGCAAGTTGTCCATTACAAGCAAGGTGGCCATTAACAGCGGGACGGGCGTGAACATAACTCATTCAAAGTGTGTGCATGTTACGAATAAACAGCACACGTTTGTTGAAGGATAAAATTTAAAGGTCTTCCGTTCGATTCCGACGCAAGATCAACGATGACCATAACAATCAATCCAGAGACTTTCCATTGTTCTATTGTTAATGTTGACTTATTGTACGAATTTGCCGGGGTAGAGTGCCTCCCTCTTACCCGGAGGCCCTGGGTTCGATTCCCGGCCAGGTGAAGGATTTTTTTCCTGAATCTGAAGGCTGGTTCCAGGTCCATTAGGCCTGCGTGATTACAATTGAGGAGCTCTCTGACGGTGAGGTGACGGCACCGGTCTAGAAAGCCAAGAACACCGGGCGGGAGAATCTGTTGTGCTGACCACACGTCATCTTGCAACCTTCGGGATGAGCAGCGGTCGCTTGGTAGGACATGGCCCTTCAGGGCTGTTAGGCCATAGGGTTTGGTCTGGTTTTAATTGTACGAGTTAAACATCTATTTTGTTGCTTTAGTCGACTGATTTTTAAGTCCATATCAATGGTAAGCGTAGTAGTTTTCGGATCAGAGGATCCTGGGTTCGATCCTCTCCCGGACCAGGAATTTTAGCCACGGGGCTGGCTGTTTGCCTAATTACATACTTCTTCATTTACACATAACACACCACACGGTCAACTGCCAAAGGAACACATAAGTCTAATTTTTATTTTATTTTCACAATTTGCTTTACTTCGCTCCGACACAGATAGGTCTCACGACAGCGATGGGATAGGAGTGGCTAGAGAGTGACCGTGGCATTAATTAAAGTACAACACCAGCATTTGCCTGGTGTGAAAATGGGATACCATGAAAAACCATCTTCAGGGCTGCTGACAGTGGGGTTCGAACCCAGTATCTCCCTATGCAAGCTGATAACTACGTGGCCACTTGCTTGGTCGTAGAATACGTCCCTCCACGTGAGTTTGGCGTCAGGAGGGCCATCTGGCTGAAAAACCGGGCCATGTCCACACGTGCTACTCCACCAGGGTGTGAGAGAAGCGGTGGAGGAACTAGTTAGATGGTTATTTGGGCCATCCTATGCAAAAGGTTATGGAATCAAATTCTGGCATAGTAGCTTGATATTCAAGTGTTCTTAGATGGTACAGACTCTTATTTGTACATTAATGTTACATAAGTCATTATGAAAAGATACCTGTGTACCTTATGCCCATTAGCAGTTAAGAGACGTTAAGAAAACAGACGTAGCGAAAGAAATTCCTCACTATGAAGGAGTCATCGTAGGGGCACGTAAGTGGGCACAAGTAGGCCTGTAGGTCATGGCAGTATATGAAAAATATCAATATATTGTATGACACCAAGCGTTTATTGCAGGCTTACAACCCCTGGAAGGATGCACTTAGTACCGTATTCGACCACTCGTAGCATGGAGGCAGGCGGCGATACTGTGGTGCTTGGAGGCATGGGCTATAGATGTCGGATCCTGAGGGAGATCCTGCCACAGCTTTCGCAATTGACTCTCTAAATCTGATGTAGTTTCGACTGGACAAAGTTGCCATCCAATCTGGTCCAAATCATTGTCGATGAGCGAGAAGTCTGGAGACCTTGCTGGCCAAGGAAGCATGTTGACATCATGAGGCAGGCCAAGAGTACCTATGCTGTGTAAGGCCGGGCATTATCCTGATGGAAAATGGGATTCTTGAACTGCACCAAGAAGGAAAGGACATGCGATCACAGAATTTCCTTGACGTATTGCCACACCGGGGTTCCTTCAACCACACCACTAGTGGGGAGCGGAAATAATAGGAAATGGCACCACACACTATGATACTACTTTCTGGGATGCCGTGCCACTCTACATTTAAGTATGGATCACTGTGCTGGCCAGGACGTCTCCAGACTGGAATTCAGCAGTCATCTGTATTCGGGTAGAATCGTGATAAGTTACTGACCACCACTCGTCGCCAATCCGCTAATTGTCTTGTTGTCCGTTCCTCGTACAATTTCAAGCATGCTCGGCGTAATGGTACATGTCGTAAGGGACGCTCCAATGACAGATCCTCCTCTGATAGCCGCATGGGTACGGTAGACACAAGCGTGACATCTCTCTGGATGGTTCACTGCGACGTCCGTGGACTGCTTATAACTTGACTCACGTTAAAACGATCCTCTGGTGGTCCGCCGCGGTCGACCCAAGCCTTCCCGACGCGTGAGTGCACCCTCACGTTCCCACTGCGTCCAACACCTACTCAGAGTTCAGTCAGGACGGTTGAAATGGCGAAATGTCCAACCTGTCTCTCTTAGTCCGACGATCCGGCCTCTATTAATTAAACCCATTTAGCTGGTCAAAGGCGTATGCATGCTGGGTGTTTACTCAACTTAGCTTTGTGGCTCACACTGCTACTATGGCCTTATTCGGCGTCTTGCATCTATGAATGACGGAGGGACACGAACGCCCCTAGTGTCACTTCCGTGCAAGCAATCAACATTAAACGCATATAGGATACACGTGAGCCTATTGGGGCACTGTGTGGCAATCTTCGTAGTACTCGCGCGATTCGTTCAAATGAATGTATTATTCTTTCTTTCTGAGATCGTTGGGCTAGATGAGGACCACGGTGCGTGTGCGTGTGTTGTTGTTTTTTATTGTTGTCGCTTCTGGTGTTCTTAATGGTAGGTTTGGCTGCTCCTTTCTTCTTGGTACCTTGACCTTTTCCGTTGGTCCAGTATTCCTTCAGTTTCTTGCTAAATTTATTTATTTATTTATTTATTTATTTATTTATTTATTTATTTATTTATTTATTTATTTATTTATTTATTTATTGACAAGTCGTGCTCCCTCACGAAATTCTGAGTTATTAAGCTAATATAATCTCTACCCATTAATCCCATTTACTTATACGGGGTTAGCGATGAGGTGCGATGGAATCATATGGCATGCATTTACAGCCGGATGCCCTTTCTGACGCAAACCTCATTTGAGGAGCTAATGAAGGTGAAATGAATATTGATGAATGAAACTGGATACGTAGTTGGAAGGAAACGGCTGGAAGTGAAAATGGTAAACCACAGATAATCATTCTGAGGGCAGCCAAAGGAGGGGTTCTGACTCACTCGTCTCCTAAATGCAGAGTTTGGCTGCAATAGCCGTAGCGCATCAACAAGTACGGATACTCCGCTTGGGGAGTTGTTAAGCTAAACTATGTATTCAAAGAGTTTACTAAAAAGAGCTTTGGCAAATACTTTATATATATATATATATTTTTTTTGCAAGTTGCTTTACGTCGCACCGACACAGATAGGTCTTATGGCGACGATGAGGGAGGGAAGGGCTTGGAGTGGGAAGGAAGCGGCCGTGGCCTTAATTAAGTTACAGCCCCAGCATTTGCCTGGTGTGAAAATGGGAAACCACGGAAAACCATTTTCAGGGCTGCCGGCAGTGGGGTTCGAACCTACTATCTCCCGAATACTGGATACTGGCCGCACTTAAGCGATTGCAGCTATCGAGCTCGGTTTTGGCAAATCCTTCCTTCCGTTCTATTGGACCGATTTGCTTCATTTCTGTTTTATTATCTCCGGAATTACCTGTCGGTGAATCATGAGACGTTGATAGGTCTCTAAGTTCAGCCAACTTTGAGTAATTATAAAATCAAATCATTAAGTGATCACTCCAATAATTGCAGGCGAAGGCTTACCCTAACCCGCAATACATTCTGTACTTGGCAGGTTGCTAAGCGACCAACACTTTCATTGTTATTCTGAAATTTGTGATTTCCATGATTAGTAATGTGATTGCATGCAGCCATGTTTGATTACTACCTGTCAAGCGAAGGAGTATACACTTCTTCTGATCACGGGAGAAATACTACAGTATTCCCTGCTAGATACTATTTGATTCTCTAACCTTTCCCAGCTTCCAAATGAACTCAACAGATGGCAGAGCGTTCCTGATAACTTACGTGCTGCATAGAGAAAAAAAGTCTACGTACAAACAGACTCCATCATGACATACGCTTTAGACATTATCTGGGAACACTTATCGAAGGATAACCTAGCTACACTAGAAAAAGTGAAGGCCATGTATCTTAAAAAGTTATCTGGATGGCAAAAAAAAAAACAAAAAAAAACAAAAAAAAAAAAACGCTCCTTAGAGACTAACCTATGAGCTCACAAGACAACCGTTCTTTATAGAAGATCTGCATTTAAAACTATGTTGCCCTCTACGACACTATACCAAGCTTCACTTCAGGAACTGCTGTAAGCCTATATTATAACGCGCTTCTTATTAAATATTCATTAACCGAGCTCAATAGCTACAGTCACTTAAGTGCGACCAGTACCCAGTATTCGGAAGATAGTGGGTTCGAACCCCACGGTCGGCATCCCTGAAGACGCCTTTCTGTGGTTTCCCATTTTCACACCAGGCAAATACTGGGGCTGTACCTTAAGGCCACGGACGCTTCCTTCCCAATCCTAGCCCTTTCCTATCCCATCGTCGCCATAAGACCTATCTGTGTCGGTGCGACGTAAAGAGCAGCTTGCATAAAAAAAAAGAATATAAAACCGTAAAACCATAAATGGCCGGCAAAACAATATGAATATATCAAAACGAGTTATCTGACCTATTTATAACGAATGCCACAGAGTAGCACGGGTCCTGTTGTATTTCATGATAATTTTTTATTATATGGTAGTTGCTGTTTGGGACAAAATAAATATATTAACACTCCATAGTAATAATAATAATAATAATAATAATAATACAAAACAATCCCCATGGCGAAACATCCCGAAGGACTATGGCCTACCAAGCGACCGCTGCTCAGCCCGAAGGCTTACAGTTTACGAGGTGTCATGTGGTCAGTACGATGAATCCTCTCGGCCGTTATTCCTGGCTTTCTAGACCGCTAATAATAATAATAATAATAATAATAATAATAATAATAATAATAATAGGCATTTATTCTAGTGCTGTAGATTTTAAGAGACATCACAGAGTTGTAATTTTGCCCCGCAGTTGCATGTTAGAGGCCAATGGCTCAGAGTTGTCACACTTCAACGTCTTTAAATTCCATTAACTCGTCGTAACTTTAGTTCAAAAGGAAGGAATCAGTTCTCCAACCCTGTGAAGCATGAGGGCATCAAGTAAATAAAAGGAAGGGCCACGAGAGGTTCGAATCCCAAGGACTAGCAAATTAAATACTGATGTCAGACGAAACAAGTGTTTTCTAGGACAAGTCAATACAAGCAAGAAAGAAAAATGCCAGATTCTGCTAGGTCAGCATACATATTTCAAAAATTGCCAGTCCTTCTGTTCCCAATACCGTCGTTGAGCTTGAAAGTACCGGTATGTGATGATGCTGGTGCACAAATGCTAACCCGCAACACACAATCCTTTAAAAAACAAATATTTTTGAACTCTTATTCTCTTACGCCTCCAAAAATATTAGTTTTACGAAGCCTTGGGAGTTTTTCATTTTCACGCCCTTCATGAACCTTCCATTTCTTTTGCCGATAACTTCATTCTTAGAAAGGAGCTGCCTCTTCTCTTCTATCTTTCCAATGATTAGTGTTAAGAGAGGATGCTTTTCCTATTTGTACTTGCTTTAAAAATAATTATTACAATCACCAGCGATCAATGCAGACCTCGGACACTACTTTTCGAGTCCTAGCCCTTTTCTACCCCAATGTCGCCAAAAATAGAAAAACGTACAAAAAAATTTCAGGTCAGTAAGGAAACTGACAGTTCACCGTTAGTCCATATAAGTGTCCTCCAGTTCCTCAGTCAGTTCGCCCCTGTTAGTTGCATGACACTTCATATAGCCTACCCCAGGCTGATATCAGTATTCTTTTTACGATGTCTAACAAATTAAACTTTCATAATTCCAAGACGGTTTTAATAATACATGAATGAACTAAGGGTCGTTTCGCCTCGTCAATTTCGTTCCACTAAAGCCACTAATGTATAATTTCCGTGAATACATTCTTGTGTATGCTGTCTCCAATCCTCACATTCGATTAGTTTTATCAGAGCCAGTCGCACCCTCCCTCATCAAGCTGATGGCTGGAAACACTATGACTCATTTAATTAAGTGAAAAAGGCTCATTTTTACTGGAATAGCCCATAAAATAAAGCGCAGGAAGATTGCAACTAACACTGCCTATAATTTACGGTACAGTTCCAACAAACCTCTCATTTGCTGAATATATAGTTCCTATTCATTGCTGTTATTCTGATGTTGCCATTTAATTATATATTATACACTTCAGGTGGTATTTGGTGCTGAAAAATCTACCATCAAGAGGCTCACGTATTTAAGCACCTTCAAATACCACCAAACTGAGCCTGGATCGAAGCCCCCAACTTGGGCTCAGAAGGCCAGCGGTCTACCATCTCGGGCACTCAACCCAGCGTATTTGAGTACCATTTCCGTTATGACCCTTTTCGATTCAACATCTTTCTCTTCTTTCCCTTAATAATAATAATAATAATAATAATAATAATAATAATAATAATAATAGTCGTATTCGTGGGTGCGAACTATGTCGAACTTGTGGATTTGACCATGTTTTACGACCTGATGGCCTTCCTGGCACCAACCCTATGTCGATGGGTGTAATCACTAACGGGTGTTTCTGTGGTGGTCCGTAGTGCGGTGTGTCGTCTTAATATGAAGAGGAAAGTGTTGGGACAAGCACAAACATCCAGGCTCCGAGCCAGAAGAAATAATCAGACGCAATTAAAATCCCCGACCTGGCCGGGAGTTGAACCCGGAATCCTCTCAACCGAAGGCCTCAACGCTGGCCATTCAGCCAAGAAGTCGGACAATAATAATAATAATAATAAGAAGAAGAAGAATAAGAAGAACAACAAGAAGAAGAAGAATATCATTTCCCTATTACTTTTCCACTCTTCGATGGGATGTCGGGTGCCATCTGTGTGGCATATGGTATTTATTATTATTATTATTATTATTATTATTATTATTATTATTATTATTATTAGGTACAATTAAAAATACTTTTTCAATAAGTAATCAATAAAATTAGAAGTACTTTACAAAACGCTAGACTTAAAGAGTAAACATTCTGAACGAACTGACACCAACATTAAGCTTAATGACACGATAGCGGAACAAGTCAACAGTTTCCCCTATCTAGGAAGCCTGATAACCAATGACAACAGGTGCAGCAAAGAGATCATAAGGCGAATAGCACTTGCCAAACAGGCGTTTAGTAATAAGATAAATCTTTTAATCAGTGCAAATTTAGATTTTGGCATTGGGAAGAAATTTGTTATTTCTTTTGTATGGAGTGTGCTATTGTATAGCTGTGAATCTTGGACAATCAGAGATCAGGATTGGAAACGACTTAAAGCGTTGGAGATGTGGGTTTGGATACGAATGCTCAGGGTTAAATGGAGTGAAAATAGAACAAACAAAATAGTTCTAGAAGAAATTCAAGGGAAGAGAGAACTGATTTTGACGATACAAAGAAGGAGAGCTAAATTCACTGACCACATCTTGAGACACACCTTTCTTACCTATCTACTGGAAGTAAAAATAACGGGGAAGAAAGGACTTTAGACAATGATGATAAGTCTTAAAGAAATTAACGGCATTTTTTTCGCACTGGGCTGCAACAACACGAAAGTTTACAAGGAAAAGATATTACATTGTTTTTCTTCATAGAAACGCATAGTGAGTCTAAACATGATAGCTTACAACTTTCAAAATGATCTTTTCCCATAATTTGTATTTGTTGAGGACATTTAGTGTTTCAAATAATATGCCATTTACTTTTAAAGTAAAATAATTGGTTCTTAAAATCCTCATCACTAAGCCTTGACCTCTTTAGGGGAAAGTACATGTTTGCGTTTACTGAAAAGACACCTACACTTGAAGGAATACTTGTGCCTAATCTAGAATTGCTGTAGCTACTGTTCTGCTGTAATAGAACTGAAAAAGTCATATCCCTACCGTTTCTGTTTCCGTAGGATGAATAGACTATCAATTAGTAAAATGTAACGATTGCAATTTTATTTCAAGAAATATATTACAGTTAAAAACGGAATTTTGTATAAAGTAACGGTTAAAAGCAGTAGCGTAACCACGATCAGCCGGGGGGTGGAGATTAGAGTTACAAAATGATGCTAGAATACAATAAAGGTGGTTATTTGATGTGTCATTAGAAGGGCACTGACATGAGCGAGTTACATATATGTTGGTTTTACGAGTATATCTCTGAATGTTTATTTAGTTTATTTCTGTTTATTTTATTTTTGTAAATATTCTATGTGTGTGTGTGGGGGGGGGGGGGGGTGTTCTAACCCCCAGTAACCCCCATGGCTACGTCCCTGATTACAAGTAAAAATTACCAAGAATGTAATCGTTATAAGTAATCCGATACCTTTTGATCAATTACTTCCCAACTCTGCAGCTATCTAACGTCACACTAATACAGATAGGGTTTCTGCGACCCTGGAGTAAGACAAAAAAGGGTCCGGCAGCTACTTTCCCGGCCCTAGCTCGTTATCATTCTCGCATTAATAAAAACTTGTGCTAGTAGGACATTAACCAGCTTAAAAAACATAAGTCTGAGGTGACGCTGAGGTGGCAGAGTTTTGCGTTTAAAGAGATAAATTTACTGGCACTAGTGTGCAGCAAGTAAGTGATATTAATTGACAGCGCACTTAACTCGGCGCACAGAAATTGAGGGTCTAGCGATCCGAACTGGGGGTTGTGGTAACCTACTGACATCATCAATGGATTTTCACAGAGGCGATCGAGTTTCAAATCTAGGCTAATGTTCGTGGAATTAAAAAAATGAAATTTCAAGATCAGTAGTAAAATCACATGGCCCAGGCCATGATGGCGATGTTAGATTCACACCTCTTTGGTAACACACGCAGCTCTGAAAGCCTCCGGAGCAGCCGGTTGCAAGACTTTCGTACTGACGCCTCTAGGCATCCTGCGCGTTTGTGACTCTCTACCTACGACGATTTCCAATGTTGAAGACGCACACATACTCAGTTCCCGACTCAGGGGAATCAACCAATGAAAGTTAAAATCCACGACCCCCAGGCGACAATCGAACCAGGGACTCATTGGGCCAAGGGCCAGCACGATAACCATTTAGCTATGAAGCCGGAATGAAGGCTGGTGAGTAAAACCCAACGAATTTAGGATAACTACAAATTCTATCTTAATATTACCACTTCGTTTTTTCATATCGTAGGAATACATCATGGCTATTTTTTTCAGAATATTCACTTGAATAAAAAAATACTGTAGGAAACAAACTAAATCAACAAATTTTGTAAATCAAGAAGTTTAAATTGCATTACCTGCATCAGTTTTAGAATTATTCCCTCAAAATGTAAGAGGCATCAAGAAAATATTTCAATATCTCGTTCATTTTGTAGGCCTGTACAATAGGGAACATGCATGATCCGGGGTTTTAATTAAAAATATGCTAATCTGATTCAAAATTTCATGCAGAATTCAAAAATGTGATCAGAATGTACAAATAGTAACTCCAAACATGATAAAAATCTACGAAAATGTCACGTCACGCAAGTACGCGATCTCATTGGTCTGACGTCATCGTACAGGTTGACTGAATTAGCAGACGAAATAACACATAGTGTGCTGTGAGAAGCAGGATACACTTCGCGTATTTCTACTTTATGTTAGTGTCTGGTATGGTTAAATTCGAGGTCTATACATTGGATAATAATCTGAGTGGTATATTTTAGACTTAAAATGAATCCTGCGCAGACAGTGAGGCAGAAAACTTATAAATGGTGTAGAGTTCCGATGTGCAATAGCACATCGCATACCATACCAAACAAATTGTTTACAAATGTTCCAAAGACGCTAAAACTAGGCAGAAATGGATTTTGGCGAGCCGGAGAAATGCTGGTGATATATCGGAAAAGTCTACAGTTTATTTTTTTGAAGATTTTAACGTAAGATGAATTTGTTTGAATTTACAAATCACTTTTCCATGTCAGCTGTTCTAGTGGTAAAACTTTAAATTTTAATGTATTATGCTTTATTTAAATGCTTCAATTACATCTTGGAATATGAAAGTAATAAACAGTGCATTAAATAATGCTGATTATTAAAGTATCCTCCAAACCTAACCTATGTTTTGGGTGATCCATGTCAAGATAATAAATCAAAGGGGTTATGAACCATTTTTGACAGCTCTAATTCTACCAGTATATCTTGGCATGGGACAGTTATGTATGTCTTTATTGAGGAGCTTAATTGGTAAAGAAATGTAGGCTATATCTAAATATTCTATAATGTAACAAAGAATAGGCGTGTACATCATGAAAGGAAACAACGTGAATTTAACAAACGTATAACTCTACACAAAACCAATGCTTGTCTGTTGGGGGTCTTATAAGTTAACAATGCTCAATTATAATAATTATCATAATATTAATGAAATAAATAACATAATTGCACACAGGTGAAACTAGTGATGTAGGTGTTTAAAATATTATCCTACTTAGCCAAAGTTTTAGGTTATACAAGCCAAGTCAATAAACCGAAGGGTAAAAATACCGCGCGAGTTGGCCGTGCGGTTAGGAGCGCGCAGCTGTGAGCTCGCATCCGGGAGATAGTGGGTTTTGAACCCCACTGCCGGCAGCCCTGAAGATGGTTTTGCGTGGTTTCCCATTTTCACACCAGGCAAATGCTGAGGCTGTACCTAAGGCCACGGCCGCTTTGTTCCCATTCGTAGGCCTTTCCTGTCCCATCGTCGCCATAAGACCTATATGTGACGGTGTGACGTAAAGCAAAAAAAAAGTAAAAGTCACAGTCACAGCACCCAAAGACATTCCTGTATTGAGCGACTAAAATGTCACCAGGACACTTTTCTTTCCTGATATGCTCAGCTTGTTAAAAGCCAAATGTAATTAATGTTATTGTCTTCACGCCCCGCTAACTACTTCTACGATTTTTGGGAGACGCCGATGTGCAGGAATTTAGTCCTGCAGGAGTTCTTTTACGTGCCAGTAAATCTACCGACACGAGGCTGACCTTCAACTACCACCGGACTGAACCAGGATCGAACCTGCCAAGTTGGGGTCAGAAGGCCAGCACCTCAACCGTCTGAACCACTCAGCCCGACTTGTGAAAACTAGATGAAGTCATATTTATCTTTATCATGTTTAATTTTTTCCCTCCACAAAGATATTTAATTCTCTTTCATGGGCCCCGGAAGTGGGTAGGCCAGTTGTCCCAACCATAAATATTTTTTTTGGGGGGGAATGATAGATTATAGCCCTATAGTACTATGATCTTTCTTTCTTTCTTTCTTTCCTTCTTTCTTTCTTTCTTTCTTAATCAGTTTATCCTTCAGGGTTGGTTTTCTCTCGGACTCAGCGAGGGATTTCACCTCTACCACTTCAAGGACAGTGTCCTGGAACGTGAGACTTTGAGTATGGTGATGAAACTGATGAGGAGGGCCATTACCTCGCCCAGGCGGCCTCACCTGTTATGCTCAACAGGGGCCTTGTTGGAGGATGGGAGGATCGGAAGGGATAGACAAGGAAGGAAACGGTCGTGGCCTTAGGTGCCTGGAGGAGAAGTAGGAAAATACGAAAAACCACTTCGAGGATGGCTGAGGTGGGATTCGAAACCGTTCTACTCAGTTGACCTCCCGAGGCTGAGTAGAGCCCGTTCCAGCCCTCGTACTATTTTTCAACTTTCGTGGCAGAGCCGGGAATCGAAACCGGGCCTCCGGGAGTGACACACATTAACCACTACACCACAGAAGCGGACTAGTACTATAATGCTACCTATATGTTTATGTTAGTGCTGAAATCCGATTTCTTACTTTACTAATGCTGAAAGCCCGAAAATGTAATGTTATTCTTTAATAGGGGAATCAGTCTAGAAGGAAATGTTGAAAGTGATGTGATATCTGTCCAGGTTCGTTGTTATCCTAATACTATGGGTTACAGTACATTGCACGTATATAAAAGACGCCACTTACAAACTTGCTTGTTATCCGCGAATTTCTGCGGCCACAAAAGTCACATTTTTCAAGAATGATGACATCTACACATGGTAGATTGTCTGACTGTGCTGTTTTGAACGTTTCTTCTGTCATTTCGAAGTTATTCGCGATCAGGAATAATAAACAATCGGCTTTTAGCAACGGCTGATGCACAACGGCTGGTAGAGCTCCATGCGGTACTGGATCGTGACGTCACAGCGCGCCGCTTACGTCAGAGGCCGTTTCACTCGCCTTGCGGAAAGGCACTATTAAATATTTTTTTAATGGTAGAAAACAAGGCAACCTACCACAATGTAATACGTTTACGTACTATTTCATTGGTGTACTTTTCAAAAAAAATATTTTTGAAAATGATGCATGTTCCCAATTCTGTGTGATGATAGCCTATATTTACGATATTACGCTGGTAGTAAGTCACTGTACCCGATTAACTGCAAATCGTATTGTCAAGATAATGCAAATATTTAAATTAGACCTATCTGTGAATTTCTATATGATGGCGTAACATGTAATAGAATATTTTAAATTTGCATGTAGTAAATTCGATGTGAATTCCTCAGTGACTACGTCGTAATTATTAAACGATACCAGTGAGAGAATATTTAAGTTATAGAAACAGACTTTCAACGTATTAGGTCGTGTTACGTACATATAGTACGTGTTGAAGAGATGTTAAGTACAGAACAAAAATGGCCAACCGGACACCAGTGGGATCCGAACCCACAACCTCCCGATTTCGCGTCGGTAGAGCAACGGACGCGAAATCGGGAGGTTGTGGGTAGAGCAACCGACGCGAAATCGGGAGGTTGTGGGTTCGGATCCCACTGGTGTCCGGTTGGCCATTTTTGTTCTGTACTTAACATCTCTTCAACACGTACTATATATACGTAACACGACCTAATACGTTGAAAGTCTGTTTCTATTACAATGCGGTCGTGAAAATTCAATATTCATCAATATTTAAGTTGTTTTACATAAATTTCGTATAAGTTATATTTCTCTTAATTATTATACTACACTACTCATAAAAATTGTTTGATATTCATATTTTTGTTTTCAGAAATTTTTCTCTTCTTTCATTGTCAATAAATTTTCTGATTGGCTGATTTACTGTAAAGTTTCGTCTTCATGTAATTGCTTTTTTATTCTTTGTAATTTGTTGTTCTTATGTATAACTACAAATTCTACCACATCACTTCACGTGAAGTAAAAGAAAATTTCATTGCTATATTATCGTAAACAGAAATTGCCACCGGGATGTCTCCCAATGGTAGTGTATTCGTTTATATTAACTCAAACTTAAGATCGGTAAATTGTGCTGATTTCCCAATTGTTGGTAATTTCATCATTAATTATTACACAATTACTACTCGCAAATGATTTCTTTAGATAGTATCGAAGGAAGAAAAGCTTGTGGATGATGATAAGAGAGGAAGCAGATGTTATTTATTCCACCCTGTTTAATATTCAGAAAGCAATGCCAATCTATGAACTTGAATATTAATGAAGAATTGGTTATACGTCGGTCACGTCAAAGGATGTTTATCAGTTTCTAATATACTTAGTTCATGATTTTTTGCTACGTTCCTTCCATTACTGAAGGTAAGAAAATTAACTCACTTGCCCGGAGAAGTAAAATTATTTATGCCTGTATTTTCATGGTCTGTCTCACAGATAACTGATAGTTGTTTAAAAGAACACAAGCAGAACTTCGAGGGTTCTAATTCTTTAGAGAATTTTTGATGCGGAATATATCCACTTACTCTGTCTCCACAGCTCTTTATCACTCGATCTCTCTAATTATGATTTATGAGTTGTGTCAGTACTAGTCTAAATCACTTATATTCATTGCAATAATAAGCCAGTAACACTGATCAACAAAAAAATGACTTTCAGTGGATATCTTGGTATCCAACACGCGTTCTAAGACAACTGAAACGTGTTGATTCAAAATATGCAAACCATTTGTATCTTTCACCCACCGTTCTTGAGATATGTGACATCATCCATTTACTTGTCCGGCTCTACGGCCAAATGGTTAGCGTGCTGGCCTCTGGTTCGCAGGGGTCCCGCGTTCGATTCCCGGCAGGGCCAGGAATTTTAACCATCGTTCATTAATTTCGCTGGCACGGGGGTTGGGTGTATGTGTCGTCTTCATCATCATTTCATTCTCATCACGACGCGCAGGTCGCCTATGGGAGTCAAATCAAGGGACCTGCACCTGGCGAGCCGAACATGTCCTCGGACACTCCCGGCGCTAAAAACCATACGCCATTTCTTTCTTTTTTTTTTTTTCATTCATTTACAAACGTTTAACATTATATCAAGGAAACCAACTCGCAGACAGAAGTTTCACTAAAGCATTGATTGTTACATGGAGTGCTAATGAACATAGCTTTAGCTCAGATTAGTGCAAATGTACCATATGGCACATATTGGATTTGTTTGTAGCGAACAGATCTGGTGAATTTAAGAAACCATTGGATCGCAAAATGTTTACTGTCACTGAAAGTAAAGAAGAAGCAAATGTAGATATTTGTCTTTGCATGAAGGGGAGGGTGTATTCTGCCCGAAGGCAGGTCCGAACCTCCGCAGAGGTGTGCCTGAGCCGGAGTTTACGTACGGTAGAGTGCCTTTGCATGAAAAATAAACGAAAAATTTTGAAAACAATTCTCAATGAACACTGTTTTATGTAAAATAAAACTTCAAAATCTGACATGATAGAGCAAAAGGACTTTGAAATTTGAAATTGGCATGAAAAACTGCACTGGAAAAAGTAAACTTCATACCCACCACTTGTAAATCAGTTTAATAAATGGTCCTCATTCTATAATTTTCATTTACGTAGATTTTTGTTAATTCTCAGGTTCTTTACTATAACGCTGTATACGTTAGGCAAGTCGTGCAATATCGTGTTGAAATTTCCATACATAGCATATCGTAAAAGCCAGCAGGTTTGAGCATATGAATTTTGGATGAAAATCTCGTGTCCTCATCACGAGGTGGTGCAACTCTTTTTCAGGTACACCCCCAATGGAGATGAGCTGCATGAACCATTTCAACCACATACCAGCCCTCCTGCCAGTTTTAAATTTCTGGCAGTACCGGGAATCGAACCCGGGCCTCCGAGGACGGCAGATAATAAGACTAGCCGTTTCGCTACGGAGGCGGACAATTTCGGATAAAAAATCTTTAAACACAGAATACGTTTTTTCTTTCTTTTCTGAAGGACTTACTTGGTGAATGGAACAGCGGTGTAGCGCAAGCGTGTACTCTGCATGATCATAGTTACAATATACCATTGTGAAGTATAACTTCAGTGGGAAAAATAAGCCTATTTACACTGCTCAAAAAATAAATTTGGTCACGCTGTTAACTACATTGTACGAATGCAGAGTGGGATGGGGATTCGATTGTTATGGCAATAGCATGTCCTGTTTACATGACAGAGAGCTCCGCTGTCATCCGGATGTTTCGGAGGTGTCAGTGTCAGTTGAAAAGTACGAATGCCTCAGTTCAAAGTGTGTGTTTATCTGGGTGGAGTTTAGTGTTAACAAGACATGGCTGATGTTGCTGACAGAAATAGGCACGGGCGAAGCAATTGTTGTCGAATGGATGGTGGCGGGAAGATGAAGTGGAAAAGCTTCTTTGAATTACGTTACCGCCTATTCTAGATTAAAGAAAATGGGAAGTGTGAAAGGATCAAACAATTACATGTTTTGTTTTTTATGGCATTAAATTCTCCAAAGTTTTTTGAACAAAATGGTATGCAATTTTACTTTTTGCGCATATTTAGTTTTTAAATTGAGCCATGCCAAGCCTTATACCTACAACATCATCTGTTGTTCCCCAATACTGAGGAGTCATGGAGTGGTTTTAAATAAGCATTAGCATAAACACTCACTTATAGTGCTGTGATGGAAACCATGGGGCCTATTTTCAAAAATATCAGTGAAGAGAAACTCTTGTAAAAATGTCTCCAAGGGCAGACTCAAAATTTAAATGAAAGTTTCCGACGTTAGTAGTCTACGGTATGGGAACGCTTACCAAAAATGATTTTCATTGATTATAGAGCAATAGTTATTGGTAGCCTATATGTGATGCTGCTCTCACATTCAATGAGGGTGCAATGGGTAGAACTAAAGTTTTGAGGGCATTGGGAATAGAACCAGGTTATAAGTCAACAGTTTTGTTTAAAATCGATCAAGATAGCTGTTGAGGCCTCGTTAAAGGAATCCAGGATTGAAAAAGATAGGAGAAGGAAGCTAGAAAAATCAGCTGAAGCAGGTAATGATGGCTATTCTTCAGGAATGCACTGAAATAAGTTGTAATACTAAGTCGTATCTTTAAATCACTTCTTCACGATACTACATTTTTGTAAACACAGGTACATGTTTCTCATGAACAATTTGGTACAGCAAGCTGGAATTTGGACCTATATTTTACATGTAATAGTGAATGCTGATAATTAATATTATGCCATTAGGTTTAATTAATTCTAAGATATTAAGTATTATTTTTAGAAAGTTAGCAGATTTTTTGTCCATGGTAATTATTTCCTAACTAAAATATATTTCAGTCAGGAAGTTGAATTTACTTACCAAAGTCAATTAACAGTGGTGGAAAAACGTGTAAAATTCTTACATCTATATTTTGAAACACCTACTCAGAAATTATACTAAAATATAAAATACTTTTTGAATTTTCATGAAGTTAATGATTAATTTAGTCGGGCTGAGTGGCTCACACGGATGAGGCGCTGGCCTTCTGACCCCAGCTTGGCAGGTTCGATCCTAGCTCAGTCCGATGGTATTTGAAGGGTCAAATACGTCAGCCTCGTGGTGATAGATTTACTGGCACGTAAAAGAACTCCTGTGGGACAAACTTCCGGCACCTCGGCGTCTCCGAAAACCGTAAAAGTAGTTAGTGAGACGTAAATCGAATGGCATTGTTATTAATTTATTTACGCAGATCTTCATTTGTAATGAAAGTAGGGAATCAAAGAACAGGCTTTGATAAAACTCTGAAGAAAAGTTGAAAAAAATCCATTAAAAACGTTGTTTTTAAATGAATACAATACCAAGATAAGCATTTCTCTGCTTGAGACACTTCCATATTGAGAAGAAAGGGGAACAAATTGTAGTCCTGCCACACTTCTTTCTGGATTGCTGTTTCCTCTTCATATTCCAAGACAATATTGCGTGTTCCTATATATCTTTTGGAGCCAAAGTGACCTCCGAGCTCGGCCCTTTTCTTCCCGCCCTTTCTTCCAATTTGTCAGGTCGGCACTTATGTTCATTTGACCCAGTTTTATGCCTGGATGCCCTTCATTACAGCAACCCCATATGGAGGAATGTATTCACTATTGCATGTGTTTTGTGGAAGTTGGTAGTACGATGTGATTTGCGCATAAGAAGACAAGTTTACTGAGACGAACACAAATACCCAGTCTCCGAGAGAGAGAGTAGGCTAATTAACCTTACGCACTTAAAATCCTCGGCCCTGCGGACCGTTCAGTCAATGTTAGGACACCTTTTGCATATTTATTTATTTAATAAGTATCCTAACAGTTTGGACCATATTGTTTATGAGAAGGCCTATATAAGGGTTATAGTTTTGATCAGCTTTATTTATGTATTTATTTATTTATTTATTTATTTATTTATTTATTTATTTATTTATTTATTGGAAACTAAATTATTGAAGATGTGGTGAATAAACTTAAGGAACTATTTGTAGCAGCAGGATTTCCTATACATATGGTATAATGGCTTTGAAAGTTCTACATTTCAATTGTTTAGGTGATACTCAAGTTCAAATCTCGTCCTTCCAAACATGGCACAGTGGAACAGTAAATAGTCCATAGTTAGAGAAGATTCCACAAAAGCACGAGTAATCGCCTGCGATGTTAATTTTGAAGCGTTCAAAGTAGCACTTAAACTTTCCATGTCCGGAGAGAAACCGAGTGAGTGTGAATTCGGGCACTAAATGTTTAGGCTATATATGTCGGAGAAAAAAATTCTGTTGTGACAGACTCTTTTGTACTACATATCCAGAGGTTGTTCCACTGTCTTATTAGAAGTGTTTTGATTTGCGCTTTTGCATAGCTTGGGGTGATTTGTTGTAAGTGATTTCTATGTTGGATGAGGAGACTGCTTTTGTAAATTCTTCTTCTTCTTTATCTGCTTACTCTCCAGAGTCGGTTTTTCCCTCGGACTCAGCGAGGGATCCCACCTCTACCGCCTCTAGGGCAGTGTCCTGGAGCGTGAGACATTGGAGAGGATGACTAGTACCTCGCCAGCTATGCTGAACAGGAGCCTTGGTGGGGGATGGCAGGGTGGGAAGGGATAGACAAGGAAGAGGGAAGGAAGCGGCCGTGGCCTTAAGTTAGGTAGCATCCCGGCATTTGCCTGGAGGAGAAGTGGGAAACCACAGAAAACCACTTTCAGGATGGCTGAGGTGGGAATCGAACACACCTCTACTTAGTTGACCTCCCGAGGCTGAGTGGACCCCGTTCCAGCCCTCGTACCACTTTTCAAATTTCGTGGCAGAGCCGAGAATCGAACCCGGGCCTCCGGGGGTGGCAGCTAATCACACTAACCACTACACCACAGAGGCGGACATTCCCATATATACAGAGTTTAAAATACTACATTTACATTATTCATACGGACGTAAGTGTTTCCGTCTATTGAGCATGTTTCTCTTTTGCGCTGTGTACGGTAACTTAGGGTGAAGGAGGGGAGGGGTTCGGAAAGTATGTTACACCAGATATAAGTTCAAAACAAGGACTAGAAACCACGCAATTTATTGCTATTTGTTAATGTTTAGTTGACCAATGGTACTTGACAGATAACTGTGCCACAACTTGCAACGTGACGTAAGGACATGATGGATGGTTGTAGTGGGCCGACAGTTGGTTATTGGGATCAATAGCCGGGACAGCGCGAGACACAAGACACACATAGGGACAAGTAAATAGAACCTATCGACCGTGCCGGGAGCGTTATCACATCGACAAAATGGCTGCTGGTCTCTGCCAGGTGTCATGGCGAACCCCCAGTCAGTTTAGAAACTCTAGTGGTTAGTATTACCTAGTTAGAGTTAGTAACTTGGGGATTTTTAGTCGGTCAAAACCTGATGAACTCAACAATTAATTTCACCGGCTGACCAAACACCCGTTAGATAGAAATAAAACGAAAACATATTAACGTTGCTTTGTAACTGTCTGAGGATTAGAATGCAAAATATAAAAGGGTCGGAAGGTCAAAGGAGAAACAAAAATGGCAAGCACCTCAAAGCAAGCAAGCAAGCAAGCAAGCAAGCAAGCAAGCGAAGAGTTTGTTTAAAAATGTAACTTAATATCGTAATCATAGACACATGACCTCTTGTTTTAAGTGAAATGTGACTTTTTATTTCATAAATTCCACATGCTTTTGTCGGGATTCGAACCGCGGCCTTCTTGGTTAGGAGTCACTGACTACGTCACTCGGCTATCACACCCGAGAAAAAACTGACCAGAGACATACCACTACATAGCACAAGACCATCAAAACATTTAGTTTACTTCACCCACCTTACAGAAGAAGACTCCAGGAAAACTGCAGAGCTGAAGGAATGCTCTTAATATTTGAATGGAATGGGAAATATGCACAACTAAACGTTGCTGGAATACAGATCTAACTAATTTTATACGTAGGAAGAGGAGAATAATGTTAAATGTGTCGGTCTATAGCAGACAATTACACAGAAATAAAAATTTATTTTATGTACAATTTTCTTCGAAATTTTACACAATTATCAATGTTATAGATAATCATAGACCTATAGTTTTAATTTCTGTAGATGTAACTACTGAATCTTACCTTTGAAGAAACATATTTATATCCACTAATACTGTTGATTTCCGCCTCTGTGGTGTAGTGGTTAATGTTATTAGCTGCCGCCTTCGAAGGTCCGGGTTCTATTCCCGGCTATGCCAAGAAATTTGAAATATGATACGAGGGGTGGAACATGGTCCACTCAGCCCCGGGAGGTTAACTGAGTAAAGGGGCGTTCGATTCCCACCTCAGCCGTCCTGGAAGTGGTTTAACGTGGTTTCCCACTTCTCCTCCAGGCAAATGCCGGGATGATACCTAACATAAGGCCACGGCCGCTCCCTTCCCTTTTCTTTGTTTATCATTTCCGATATTCCCATCCCCACACAAAGCACCTGTTCAGCATAGCAGGTGAGGCCGCCTGGCCGAGGTACTGATCATCCTTCCCAGTTGTATCCCCCCGACCCAAAATCTCACGCTCCAGGACACTGCCGTTGAGACGGTAGAGGTGGAATCCCTCGTTGAGTCCGAGGGGAAAGCCATCCCTGGAGGGTAACCGGATTAAGAAGGAAAGAATATTGTTGATGACACCTGGAGTAAAATGGTGTAACTTAATACTATCGGAGAAGAAGGTGACATTTTTCACCGATTCATTAGCGGAACTCAACTGCATTATTTTGGAAGACTCATGCTTCGTCCAGTGCAATTAAAGAGAAAAAAAGAATGTCAAATGTAACGTTTCATAAATAGAACATAATCTGATATTTTTCAGTGCTATTACTTTATAGCAGCCATTTATCCTCATGGTTTGGCCAGTCCGAATGAATTCTAACGGCAGTATTAAGGAGAATCTCCCACAGTGAGGTTAATGACTCATTGAATCTTGGCTACAATCGGGGAGGAAGTTACCTGTGGCCCAGCGGACACTCAAGATAGATCGAGCTGTGGCTTTTGAGGGATTAGAACCAGAATTATATAGGGTAGCATTTTTAAGGAGGAGCTCGTAGCTGGAAGTTAGGTAGGCCTACTTTCTGCAGTTCATCTAGAGTAGAAGAGAGAAACTATGGAAACCACTTCGATATCCTCGGAGGATTAGAGTTTCTCATGAGGGCACCCGACATGTTTTAAAAATCTCCGGCAAACCCGGGAGTTCTACCCACGGTCCTAATCGCTTAAGCACATCCGAGAGAGATTTTATTTTTATTAACTATTTGCTTTACGTCGCACCGACACAGATAGGTCTTCTGGCGCCGATGGGAAGGGAAAGTGCTAGGAGTAGGAAAGTAGCGATCGTGACTTTAATTAAGATATAGCCCCAACATTTGCCTTTTGTGAAAATATAAAACCATGGAAAACCATCTTCAGGTCTGCTGACAGTGGGGTTTGAACCCACTCTCTCACGAATACAAGCTGACAGCTACATAACCAAAGCCACGCGGCCACTTGTTCGGTATTTTGTTTTTATTTTTGCTATTTGCTTTACGTCGCGCCGACATGCCCAGGTTATACAGCGACGATGGGACAGGAAAGGCTAGGAATGGAAAGGAAAATACCGTGGACTTAATTAAGGTACAGCCCTAGAACTCGCTGGGCATAAACACTACCAGAAAATGGGAAACCATGGAAAACCATTTCCAAGGCTGCCGGCAGTGAAGTTCGAACCCAATACCTCCCGAATGTAAGCTCACATGTACAAGACTCAAACCGCGTAGCCAACTCGCTCGATAAGTCATAAATTGGGCTATATGAAGTTAAGTCATTTTTTCTGTAAAAGAAATAAATATCAACTACCCTAATTACGCATAGTTCTTGACACAAAAAGCGAGCGAACTATTGCATGAAATAATTAGCATAAAATGTTATTGCGTCGTCCCGTGTTATGATCTTTTGTAATAAAATATTATTTGTCTTATTATTCCCACTGAAGGCCAGAAGATAGTTTTCCGTGGTTTCCCATTGAACACCAGGAAAATGCTAGTGAAAATCCGTAACATGTTTCCAGTCATTTGACCTGGCCAGGAATGGAATGAATTAAGCCCCATCTAGTGGTGAGGATAGGAAATGTGCCGGCTGCCGAAGCCTGTCGCACTCCTCTGGGGCAATGATAAATGACTGATAGATGAAATGAAATGTTATTAGAGAATGTTGCCAGAATGAATTTTGACAGGGAAAACCGGAGTACCCGAAGAAAAACTTGTCCTGCCTCCGCTTTGTCCAGCACAAATCTCACATGGACTGACCGGGATTTGAACCACGGTATCTAGCGGTGAGAGGCCGGCGTTTTGCCGCCTGACCCACTGAGGCTTCGCAAATGCTAGTGTTGTACCTTAATTAAGGCCATGGCCGCTTCCTTCCCACTTGTAGGCCTTTCCTATCCCATCGTCGCTATAAGACCTATCTGTGTCGGTGCGACGTAAAGCAAATTGTACCGAATACTCTCATTTAGCTAGTGGCTTTACGTCGCACCGACACAGATAGGTCTTATGGCGACAACGGAGTTGGGAAAGGGCTAGGAGTGGGAAGGAAGTGGCCGTGGCCTTAATTAAGGTACAGCCCCAGCATTTGCCTGGTGTGAAAATGGGAAACCACTGAAAACAATCTTCAGGGCTGCCGACAGTGGGATTCGAACCCACTATCTCCCGGATGAAAGCTCACAGCTGCGCGCTCCTAACCGCACGGCCAACTCGCCCGGTGCTCTCATTTAAACTCGATCTAAAATTGTTTATAGACTTGAATAGCGTATACTTGTTTATACACAGTTACAAGTGTTGTAGATCGCTTATACCAATTTATACATACGTTACAACTGTTGTAGATCGCTTACATTTGTTACTATGGGCAAGCTTATCTATATATATATTTTTAAAAGCTCTTCATACTGTATGTAGACGTACAAAACTAAGATACCTCATGTCTGCTATACTTTTACGCGCATTGTTTTTAACCTGTTGCTGCGAAATCAACTAACATACGAAAGTGTTCATTACATTATGACTCATATATGGTATTTTTTATTTGGATATATTCGTCAACGTTGTGTAACCTGAAACCACCAGCCACCAGGTCATATCTCTGTTATACCTACACATGTCACAGTAAATTATTTTGGGTGGGGAAGTAGGGTACATGTAAAAATGGCCCCACAAGAGATCAAGGCTCATGCTTTCTCTATGAAAATGTACTCATTTCTTTCGGTCGCGCTTGTTCTCGGGAACTTGATTGTTCAGCCGATTACTTTTTGTGTCAGGAAATGTACAACAGAACTAAGTATAAAGCATTTCCTACTGTAGACAAAGCTAGAAGTTTATATACGAAATCATTTTGCCTTTGAAAGTGAAATACAGTGTTCTGCTGTTCATGCCTTCTACGATTGAGTTTCAGCTAAAAATTCAACCAGTATATTATACAATGTTCTTTCCAAACATACAGGTTAAATGACAAAAATGCACATAAACTTGCTCGTTTTCCCCCCTCGCCTACCAGCCTGTTAAAGTAGATCACGCACGCTACCAGTGCTATTCCAAGTACGCTTGCTTGTTTATTTGATGAGCTGTCTCGCTCGTTTCTATGTTAATCGTCGGCTCTAACTATTAATTCTTCTCATACTTTTAATGTAACACTTTAGACATGCTCGGGGGGACGTCCGCTTGACCACATTATTAATACACTCCTCAGCATTAGTTCACATTAATTGTAACAGAAGGCTTTTTGTTCTCCCAAACAGAGATGTTTCAGCTCTGTTAAGAGTTATTACTTTTGTCCAGCAATCTCATCCTATTTATCAAATGTAATTGCTCAGTACAATTGCTATTGTTTTATTCACAGGTGCTGCGTTGCAGGTCGAGGAGCGTAAGTCTACATATTTTTTGTAGTTACCGTTAGGCCTACTTCATGCAAGATGTTTGGGAAATAGTAGTCAACGGCTACGATTTGGAAGGAAGCGGCGTTATGAGGAATATAGCTTAAGCAGAGATCATCATCATCATCATCATCATCTGTTTACCCTCCAGGTTCGGCTTTTCCCTCGGACTCAGCGAGGGATCACACCTCTACCGCCTCAAGGGCAGTGTCCTGGAGCTTCAGACTCTTGGTCGGGGGATACAACTGGGGAGTATGACCAGTACCTCGCCCAGGCGGCCTCACCTGCTATGGTGAACAGGGGCCTTGTAGGGGGATGGGAAGATTGGAAGGGATAGGTAAGGATGAGGGAAGGAAGCGGCCGTGGCCTTAAGTTAGGTACCATCCCGGCATTCTCCTGGAGGTGAAGTGGGAAACCACGGAAAACCACTTCGAGGATGGCTGAGGTGGGAATCGAACCCACCTCTACTCAGTTGACCTCCCGAGGCTGAGTGGACCCCGTTCCAGCCCTCATACCACTTTTCAAATTTCGTGGCAGAGCCGGGAATCGAACCCGGGCCTCCGGGGGTGGCAGCTAATCACGCTAACCACTACACCACAGAGGCGGACCCTTAAGCAGAGATACTATCAATTTTTCTTCAATTACCAAAATTGATAGAAAACTTCAATAATTGATACAATATGGCCTACTTATATTTATGTACTGGGTCATTAATATTCAGTAGAAAAGGTAATGTTCATAGATTTAGTTGATTAGAAGCTTATGATATTTGGATGATGATGATGCTTGCTGTGTAAAGGGACCTAACATCTAGGTCATCGGCCCCTAATGATACGAGATGAAATGTAATAATAATTGATATTTTAAAATGTGTGAAGCCTGCGTGGCTCAGGCGACAGCGCGTCGGCCTCTCACCGCTGGGATCCGTTGTTCAAATCTCGGTCACTCCAAGTGAGATTTGTGCTGGACAAAGTGGAGGCGGGACAGGATTTTCTCCGGGGACGCAGGTTTTCCCTGTCATCTTTAATTCCAGCAACACTCTCTATTATCATTTCCATCCCTGACCCGGTCAATGACTGGAAAACAGGTTGTAGGTTTTCATTTTCATTTTAAAATGTACCCACTGACTAGAATTTAAGACAAATGACGATGGAAAAATGATTATGAATTTAAAATAATCACGGGATCGAATTAACTATGTCCTACTCGTTGGCTGAATGGTTAGTGTACTGGCCTTCGGTCCATAGGATCCCGGGTTCGATTCCCGGCCGGGTCGGGGATTTTAACCTTCATTGGTTAATTCCAACATCCCTGCAATTCACACACCACGCATAATACTATCCTTCACCACAATAACACGCAGTTGCGTACACATGCAGATGCCGCCCACCCTCATCGGAGGGTCTGTCGTATAAGGGCTGCACCTGGCTAGAAATAGCCACACGAAATTATAATTATTATTATTCGCAATGCCTTATTTGCTTACAAAATGATATAAAATATTAAATTAGAATAAAGCATTATCTTTAAAGTGAAATCACATATGTCATTCAAATTAAAACTAAAAAACACACATTAAAATAACAAAGTAACTTAAACAGTGTCAATAGAATAAAACGTTGTTATCAATAAAATTAAAATCAAAAACAATTAGAAAATACACTGTTATACACGATAAGACAGGTCACTATCCTTCATAAAACGGATGACGAGGTCTGCTGATTGCTCGTCATCTCGTAGGATGAGGGAGTTGGTATTCGGTAGTTTTAGACTTCGGCGTAGATCTGCCAGGTCCACGCACTCCGTAATGATGAGCATTACGGTCAGATGAACTTGGTCCGTAGCGCAACGGTTAGTGTTATTAGTTGCCGTCCTTGGGGGCCCGGGTTCGATTCCCGATACTGCCAGAAATTTAAGAATGGCAGGAGGGCTGGTATGTGGTTGAAATGGTACATGCAGCTCGCCTCCAATGGGGGTGTGCCTGAAAAGAGCTGCACCACCTCGGAATGAGGACACGAGGTTATTATATATTTACCGCCGCAAGTACAGACTGGGAGAGGGGTGGGGTGCTTCTCCGTTCAGCAAGTAGGAGTGCGTTGCTATACCCTGGCCGATCCGAAGACGACATAATATCACTCCTTCTCTCCGTGAAACACGAACGGAAGTCGTCCATATCCTCGTAGTTCCTTTAATCGTTATCAGCTTATCTGAAAGAAGGGTGGCCTGCCACTCCTACTCCCAGTAGGATAAAAGCAAATGTCTCAGCTGCGAATGAATATCACTGCCTTATTTTCTTATAAAATGATGAAAAATGAAATGTCGTATGGCTTTTATTGCCGGGATATCCCAGGAAGTGTTCGGCTCGCCAGATGCAGATCTTTCTATTTGACTCCCGTAGGCGACCTGCGCGTCGTGATGAGGATGAAATGATGATGAAGACAACACATACACCCAGCCCCCGTGCCATTGGAATTATACCAATTAAGGTTAAAATCCTCGACCCGGTCGGGAATCGAACCCGGGACCCTGTGAACCGAAGGCCAGTACGCTGACCGTTCAGCCAACGAGTCGGACTTATAAAATGATACAAAAGATAGATTAAAATATCAGAAGGCATTGCCTTTGAAGTTAAATCACATATCGTCGCTCCTATGTCAAAACCAGGAATGTACCAATGCTCTTCCTATCCATTATTTCTCTTAAAACTGGTCACGCCTCCCAGCTACATATTGATATGCAGTCCATCAGAACGAATTTCGTCGACTTCATTTTCCCATGCTAACGTATAAAGGGTAATAAACCTTACTGTACCGTACTGTAGGAATGAGTGTTTGCATGACATATTTACCCACTTCTATAGGCCTATATGATGCATTTAAGGTTCATTTTCCTTTACACATGCGCATAGGAAAATGAACTCAACGAAAATTGGTTTGATGGACTGCATATCAATATGTGGCTGGGTGGCGTGACCAGTCTTAAGGGAAATAATGGATAGGAATAGCATTGTCACATTCGCGGTTTTGGCGTAGGAGTGGCATAATCATCCAACTAAAACTTTAAAATACGCAAAGACAAACAGATTCAATACAATAAAACGTAGTTAACACTAAAATTTAAAAAAAATCCTTGTAAGGCGACGGGAGCAACGTGACCGCCTCCTAGGTGGCTCTGTCAGTTAAATAGTTCCCCCCATGCCCATATGGCTTGCCAGACACATCCGACCCGAACTCGTTTGCTACCCGCTGTGCGCCGCCAGTGGAAATGAAGGGTGGGACCTCCGACCTATACGGACCTATGTCCCTTAGCTAGGGGTGGTTGTTTGCTTGGTGCAACTTAATTGTCTTCGACATTTTGGTTGCTGCAATAATTCCAGTATTTCAGAAAAGAGGGAGGATTGTGGCGGTTGAGATTTTTGGATATGACTGTGGCGATTTTGAAATATGGAGGTGGTGATTTAGTTTGACCAATAATTGGCGGACAAGGGTTTGTTGACCATAAATGGCGGGATAGGGATTGAGGGATACTGGCGTATTAGGAGGTACCTGCCATCTGTCGTGTGGGCAGTTAGGTCTGGAGGAGACTGTGTGTGCTCGCTGCGGTTGAGTCATACAGTGTCTCTTGGTTGCTGGACTGAACTGGGTTGGGATTTGGTGTGGGGTACTTGGTTTAAATCTGGTTTGTGAGGAGAGTGAGGAGACATTTAATTATTTCTACAGTGGGGAAAGATTGCAGTGATGTTGGGTGGCTGAGGTTTGAGTTTTGATTTAAATTTGGGAGGTATGTAGTGTTCATCTTTGGAGACTGAATTTTAATGTGCTTATTGCCACTGTAGTGGTCCTTGATTGCCTTTTTAAAGTAAGGACAGCCAGGATAGGAGGCTGCATGACTGCCTGAGTAGTTGGCACATTTAGGTTGATCACGTGGAACGGGGCAAGCTGAATGGTGATGATTGTCCCCGGATCTATTGCAGCGGGTATCATTGGGGCAATTTACGGCTGGTTGGTTGAGCTGAAGGCAATTATAACACATGAAAATCAATTTACGGCCGGATGGTTGAGCTGAAGGCAATTATAACACATGAAAATCAAGGAAGAGTGAGAACTGCTTTTGGTTGGGATGATTCGCTTTTTGTTTGAATATGTGGCTTTTTGACATCTGGGAAAGAAGAGGGTTGTAGTGTAGCTACTGGTGGGTGTTTGCCAGTATGTGCGGGTTCGTTTAACTTCGGTTGATTTGTTTGGTTGCTTGATTACAGTTCTGTTTGATTTGGCTTGTTGGATTTTTCTTCTCTTAATATGATCTGCATGGGTTGCGATTTGGTGGTGGATGGGTGTTGTTGGGGGATTTAGGACTTTGGGGTTTCATTTTGAGTACTTAGAGAGGCAATAGTTTGAGTTATATGGATATTTGTTTGAATTTCTTTGTGTTTGGTTTTTACAGGTTTTTCTTTTTGGATATCCCTGGTTTGGGTGAAAGTTGTGCGTATGGGTAGGGGTGAGGTCTGAGTACTCTTTTCCTCAGGAGTCTGCCGAGGTGTCGTTTGGGTGCCACAGTCCCATAGTTCCGGAGTAATCGACTTCAGTTCTTCTTCCTCTGATCCTTCAGAATTTGAAAGTCTTTCTTCTTCCTTACTTTCAGTGCTACTGTCGAGGTGAAATTTTGGTGGGCGGATGAGGACAGGGTCAGGTACGTCCTCAAGTGTTGCCAGTCTTTGCTGGATTTCTAGAAAGTGGTTTTCTTGATAGGGGTAATTATGAGAATATCAGGAAGGCAGTGGCAGTATCGTAACCAATGAAGTCTATCTGAGACAGGCACAAAAACGTGATTCTGGTGTTAGCACTCCAACACTTGGCCAACAGGTCCTGGATCCGCTGCACCAGAGGGTGCCGCGGGAAACATGCATCAATAGATTGTAACGAGCTCAAGGAGTCAGTCCACAACAGAAACTGCGGACGCTCATTCCCTGTAACCGTACAACCCTTGGCGGTGCTGTTAGAGCATACGACCAGCATCCTGACTAAAGACTTAGTAAAAATTCCCGCACAGGCCATGAGAGTTCGTGAAGGATTGGAAGTTAAAGCCGTCACTTTCCGAAATCTCCACACTTAATGGGATAGAGTGGTTAGCTCGGCGTCCGGCCGCCTTACCTCCAAGGATTAACCTGGTTCTGATTTCTGGTGTAGGCTGAGTGGATATGAGACGTGGAAATTTGGCTCCTATATTTTTTGACTTCCTGACGGGGAATCAAATCTATGTTCTTCGCGATGAGCCATCTCAGCTAGGTGCTCAGCCACAACTGCCGACCTGTTAACGACAAATCAAAGGGGAGACAGGGAGTAATCCAACTCTTCGAATAATGAAGGTATCAGTTAATCAATTACAGAAAAGCTTAAAGATTAAGGGTTTCTTATTTCTCGTTGCCAACGGCCGTAGCCGTGTTGAAACACCGGATCCCGTGAGATCTCCGAAGTTAAGCAACATTGGGCGTGGTCAGGAGTTGGATGGGTCGCCACGCGCTGTTGGTGGGAGTAAGGGAATGGAGGAGCGGAAAGGAACTGGCCACCCTACCGCACGTAAACTCCGGCTCAGGAACACCTCTGCGGAGGTTCAGACCTGCCTTCGGGCAGTATAACCCTTACCTTACCTATTTCTCGTAAACCCAATACTGCCGGGATCGGAAAAGAACAAGATTTAGGAAAGGAGCTTGACCCAAGCAATTGGAAGCAATAACAAACTCAGCTGATCGGGTACTCAACACTGTACACTCACAAGTTATGAGCTCCTGAGGTATTTTCGTCAGAGTGTGTGTTTTTGTCTTTGCGAAAGTAGAAAGATTCGAGAAATGATTTCATTGGCGAAAGAATTATCAATAGGAAATTATATAGGCCTACGTTATATTTCAATATAGGTGGAGTGGTGGCTATTACCGGTGATCTGTCACCCATTGGCGACATGTGCACAAGTGGATCGATGGGATCAAGCGGGGCTAATGTTTGTGGTTTGTCAGCACGCAAGCCCAACGGAGCGTGACGTGATGGATGTGGCCCTCCTCCACGAGGATGCCGACACCAATAAAGACATAAAACTGTGTACGAGACCGTTACCAGTGGTTCATCACTACTTAATTAATTTCATGTAAGCCTGAAATTTAGTGGCCTACTCAATCAAACCTTCCCCGCGAACATAGGCCTGTAATAGTGCCGCGGTTGGGAGACTTCGCGTCCCATTGAAACAGGTACCCGAGGCGGGCTATCAGACCAATGCTGAGGCTGAGCCTTACTTAAAGGACACGGGCGCTTCCTTCCCAGCGAGCGAGTTGGTCGTGCTGTGAGCTTGCATTCGTGAGATGATGGGTTCGAATCGCACCGTCGCGAGTCCAGAAGATGGTTTTCCGTGGTTTCTCATTTTCACACCAATCAAATGCTGGATCCGTACCTTAATTAACGCGGCGCCTGCTACCTTTCTCATCTCTCATGTGTCAGTGCGACGTCAAACCACCAGAAAGAAGACGCTTCCTTCCCAGTCCTGGCCCTTTTGTATACTATCGTCGCCACAATACCTGTCTGAGTTGATGCAACGTAAAACAAAGAGCAAGCGGTCGTGGTGTGATGTCACAGCATGATTTCTTCTCGGAGAAACAGAGAGAGCAAAGCGAAGGGCTTTGGCAGATATTGCGTCGAGTGTGTGCGCGACGTTCACTATGAGAAGACAATACGGGGTGCAGATGTCTGCAGATGGTTATGAGGGAATTTAGGGGTTGTAGTAAGGATGTAAAGAAGAGGGCATATAAGTCGCTGGTAAGACCCCAACTAGAATATGGTTCCAGTGTATGGGACCCTCACCAGGATTACTTGATTCAAGAACGGGAAAAAATCCAAAGCAGCTTGGTTTGTTCTAGGTGATTTCTGAATAAAGAGCAGCGTTGTTGCAGTGTTTGGGCTGGGAATACTTGGGAGAAAGGAGACGAGCTACTTGAATAAGTGGTATGTTCCTAGCTGTCAGTGGAGAGATGGCATGGATTGATATTAGTAGACGAATAAGTTTGAGTGGTGTTTTTTAAAGTAGGAAAGATCACACTATGAAGATAAAGTTGGAAATGAAGAAGAAAAATTCGGGCAAATATTTATTTATAGGAAGAGGAGTTAGGGATTGGAATAATTTACCAAGGGAGATGTTCCATAAATTTCCAAATTTAAGAAAGGACTATGTAAAAATCAGATAGGAAATCTTCCACCTGAGCGACTGCCCTAAATGCAGATCAGTGGTGATTGTTTGACTACCGACTCCTACGAAATATATATATTCTCTGTCTCTCCAAATACGCACCCTCCCGGCTTGTGTATGAATTGACCAGAGAGCCCTTCTTTATAGAACAGCTACGACTGAATCTCTTACTACCAGCGACGTTAGCCTACCAGGACTTACTGAGGGAATTGCATGAGAAGAAACGCAAGATATGGGAGGAATCGAGGAATTCTACTTTACTGACGGTATGACAAGCCGTGAATGGACGCAGGGAGGATACGAACTCCGCCACGCAGTGACAAGACTCTGAGTGCACGGATTCCACCACAAGCTGTGCAACATCCAGAGTTTTCACGAGGTTGGCACGAACTGTATATGCGCAAGGTACGGTGACCAATGTGAGAGGTACCACGCGTTAAACTTTAAGATAACAGAGTCGCTGGTGAAATTCTGTAGTGAATAAGACCTGTAAATAAGATTTGTACATTCATATACTTCACACACTAAATGGCCAGTTCGGCTGCAGAAAACATATTATTAAAACAGTATATTCATGTCTGGGAAGAGTTCTTCCTGCTTATGGACACTGGAAGAGTAGAAAAATGGTTAATGTGTTCGAAGGAAATGCAGTAGGGCCTGCGTGAAGAAACTATGTCTACAGAGACATCACTCTTGTCATACTGCTGAATACGGTAATTGTCAAGAAGAAGAACGTGCTCATACAAACTTGAAACTGAAAATTTTTTGCAAAAAGACGCCAAAGAAGAGGAAGTGAATCTGCTGTTTGTTTAAGCTACGAGATGTTCACGCATCGCAAACATTTTAGTATCGTTTAAAAGAGATAAAAATATATCTAAATTATCATGTTTTTTGCAACTTGTTTAATGTCGCACTAACACAATGAAGGTTTTATGCGACGGAAGGATGAGAAGGTAGCAACCGTGGCCTTAATTAAGGTACAGCCCCATCATTTGCCTGGTGTGAAGATGAGAAATCACGGAAAACCATCTTCAAGGCTCGACTGTGGGATTCGAACCTACTATCTCCCGAATGCAAGCTTACAGCTGCGCCACCCTAACAGCACGGGCAACTCATTCGGTCTGAATTAATTATAATTCCATGCAAACTCATTCGTAGTAGGGCCTACATACGATAGGCTTATTATTCCTACACTATGCTTACTTGTATTCCGAACGGGCTTCGCAGCATACGATGGATGACGACACAGAGCATTCAGATGAAAATGACTGAAGTATGGAGATATAGTAGACCCTAATATTGAGTGTTGCCAAATTATATTTTCAAGATCCACTAAATACTACTAAAAATCCGCTAAAATTCCGCCAAGAACGATCTCGAATAATGAACAATAAAAATGAGCAATAATAATAATAATAATAATAATAATAATAATAATAATAATAATAATAATAATAAAATCAAATGTCTGCACTCACCTGATCTGTGACTTTCACTGGGATTAACCCCCTGCCTGCGAACCGAGGGGCTAAAACTTGTAGGAGTTTTTTTTTTGCTAGGGGCTTTACGTCGCACCGACACAGATAGGTCTTATGGCGACGATGGGATAGGAAAGGCCTAGGAGTTGGAAGGAAGCGGCCGTGGCCTTAATTAAGGTACAGCCCCAGCATTTGCCTGGTGTGAAAATGGGAAACCACGGAAAACCATATTCAGGGCTGCCGATAGTGGGATTCGAACCTACTATCTCCCGGATGCAAGCTCACAGCCGCGCGCCTCTACGCGCACGGCCAACTCGCCCGGTTGTAGGAGTTTTAGTGCCGGGTGCGAACTAGGTGAATCCCCTACCTCAAATGCCACACACAAAACAGGGCAGTTCATTAAACGGTCTTCCTTCATAGCATAACTTAAATATAAATGCTACTCTCTCACAGTTTCATTATCTGCCGTCATTCGTCATTCCTCACAAAGTACAAATCTATGATACCATGATCTCATAACATCAAATTCAAATAACATGTTTTCCTCATGTAACTGCTAGCTCCTGACAAGAAATACGAAATAGTTCGGAGACAGACTGGAGTACAAATTTATAAAACGTAAAATGGATAAAACACTAAATTCCGCTTTAATAAATCTAGAATTCCGCCAAGAAAACCGCTGTCCGCTAAATGTAATATTTTTCCGCACACAGTCTTCTAGTTCCGCTAAATTTAGTGGAGAATCCGCTAATTTGGCAACTCTGCTAATATTTACGCGACAAGGTAAAACAGTTTAATGTGAGACCTGTGTTCATGTGCTGCCACTGAGGTTGGAAAGCACATTACGGTGGTGATGAACATACTGTACGTAGATTGACGAACGTGAGTGGCACCGCTTTCATAAATAATTAATTAAATAAATAAATAAATAAATAAATAAATAAATAAATAAATAAATAAATAAATATAAATATCAGGAAGGCATTTTCTCAAACAATGGTACACATGGGTATAACTGTAAACGAAAAATTTAAATGATATTTGGCAAGAAAATTACAAACTAAACATCTGTTGGTAGAAGGGAAATGAATAAAAAAGATAATAAGTCAAATTACTCATCTCCCAAATGTCATAGTTCCATGTCTTGGCTACGATTCTTTTAGTATCACGCGGCTTCCTTCGTGCATTCGATTCTTACTGCGATAAGATCTGGCTCCGGAGTGTAATAAGCAGAAATGAAACCTGTCTGTGAAGGCGACAGCTGGGGACATGCCTCACGTATTCTCAGAAGTATGACCTCGGTTCGTCAGTTATTTTCTTCATGTATTCTCTTCTTTCCTGTCGAACTGTGAAGTCTAGACCTACTGAAATTGTGATTACAGCTGTGTCCTGTCGAGTATTGTTTACTAGGTAGCAAGCAGTTATTTTAAATAATTCCCACTCGGGTTTCTTAAACTGCTTTAGAATAATCACAGGTGCACTCAACTGACAGCCGCTTAAAATTACCAACATTGTGCCTAGGTCATAATACATTTCGTAAACTATTTATTCATCCATCTGCACTCTTCAGAGTGAGATATTCAACTTCCCAAGTTGCGTTTTTGGTGCAGATTTTGAGACCAGTTGAATAATAATAATAATAATAATAATAATAATAATAATAATAATAATAATAATAATAATAATAATAATAATAATAATAATAATAATAATAATAAATGCATGGAAGAAAGCTCACTTCGAAACGATGAAAACCTGGCGGACCCGCGAGAAGACAAACAGTTGAGATCTCGCTGTTCTTAGTGGCCCTAACGATGAAATAATAATAATAATAATAATAATAATAATAATAATAATAATAATAATAATAATAATAATAATAATAATAATAATATCAAAGCCGCGGAGCTCCACGGCTCAGGCGGAAGCGCGCCGGCCTCTCACCGCTGGGTTCCGTGGTTCCAATCCCGGTCACTCCATGTGAGATTTGTGCTGGGCAAAGTGGAGGCGGGGCAGGTTTTTCTCCGGGTACTCCGGTTTTCCCTATCATATTCCATTCGAGCAACACTCTCCAATATCATTTCATTTCATCTGTTATTCATTAATTATTGCCCCAGAGGAGTGTGACAGACTTCGGCAGCCGGCACAATTCCTATCCTCGCCGCTAGATGGGGCGTCATTCACTCCATTCCTGACCCGGTCGAATGACTGGAAACAAATTGTGGATTTTCATTTTCAGTATCAAAGCCGCGAACTCTACCGTCTGAACCACTCACTTACCTTCTATGCTCAAGATTACGTGATCAAATCTTGGTCAAGTCAGGTGGAATTTAAAGAGCAAGCTTACTGAAGTGTGAGAAAAACGTGTCAGCGTGTCTATGTAAACGCTTGTTTCTTTACTCGTCTTCTTTTTGATTCAAATCCCAGCCAAATTAACTTATTTACACAATTCTTTCTGTAATGTGTTCCTTGGTTCAATACCCTCAGGCGTTTTATGAGTCTTTGAAAAATGTCCACACCGACTGTAGTTATAAGGGCTTAAGTGAAACTCAGCATTGACTCACATTAGCGCTCGTAGCGGTAGAAAAAGGCAAACTGCTAATCTAATCGACTGGATAACGATGATTAAGAAAATGATTGTAATTTTGAGAAATTAAAAAATATATTGTCATACTTTATTACATTTTATTTACCTAAAATTCGTAGCTCATATTCCTATAGTTCATTCCATGTTAAGAAAACAGTATTGCTCTTACGACAACAGGGTTGCCATATCGAACGGCTCTGCTCAACACCATCACGGGAAGACAGCGGTACATACATTTGTGAAATTCAATGTTTAAGTTCATGATAAAAGGTGGAAGAAACTAAGCTGTAAATTATTTTTACAAACGAAAGGGGACAGAGGATTTACAGGGGCTATTTTTAGTTTGTACAAAATCGGAGGTAAACTACGGCACATAAAAAAAACTCAGCATTGAAGTGTAAGGTGAATTACGGGAGAAAATAGAAAAATAATAATTTAATGTAATCGGTAGGTGAGGGAGGCATTTAATTGCATTTAAGAAATTTCCCCAGGCAACGCGGGGTTCTATTGCGCTCTCGTATAGCTCACAAAAACAATAGTAAAAATTAAATGCGGTCGTAAAAAAGTGGTAAAATTAAAATGCGCTTAAGAAAGAACAGCTAAATAATAAAACCAAGCACAAATAAAACACACAGCCTTTTTTTTTTTAATCAGTACAAGTTATGCCATGACGTATCGCTGCACCCCGCAACACCAGCAACTTCAGGAACAACTTCTGTACAGTACGAAAAATAATGGAACACGCACAAATACTATGCAATATACAACCAACTCGCACTCAACGCAAGAAAAGTACTCACTGACTTAAAGCATAAAAACCCACACGCAACAAATCAATATTGCAGATGACTTCACTACAGAAGTGAGCTGCCGGCGGTTCACAGAGTGTGGGACTACACGAGGCTTGTACCAGAGCAACACAGATGAAGGGAAATGAAGGAAGTCGACGAAGCGATGGCTGTTCCTGCCATTGTGCTTCCTCCCTTCGAATATATTTATGAAAAAAGAAAATGTTATGTAGTTATTTTAATAACTCGCAGACAAAAATATTTCATCATTTTTATCTGCCATTCATAATAATCACAAAATACAGTACAATATCCCTTAATCACGAGAAATTATGGGTGTCTCAGAGAGGGTGTGCTCATTCGTTGTAGGTCCGTAAGAGCAATACTGTTTTCTTAACGTGGAATGAGCTATAGAATGTTTTTTTTTCTAGGGGTTTTACGTCGCACCGACACAGATAGGTCTTATGGCGACGATGGGATAGGAAAGGCCTAGGAGTTGGAAGGAAGCGGCCGTGGCTTTAATTAAGGTACAACCCCAGCATTTGCCTGGTGTAAAAATGGAAAACCATTTTCAGGGCTGCCGATAGTGGGATTCGAACCTACTATCTCCCGGATGCAAGCTCACAGCCACGCGCCTCTACGCGCACGGCCAACTCGCCCGGTGCTATAGAATGTTTGAAACATTGAGTTGCTTGATTGAAGGGCTAGAACTGCGGATTTTTAATAATATGTTTCAGTTAAAGGACAGTAGACCCTATTAAAGAGATTAGAATATATCGTCGTTGAACCTACGAAAACCTGTATGTGAAATATAGGATCAGCTTACAACTCTGGTCGGGAAGGTCCGTCATTTAAGGTTAAATTGATAGCAGAATTCTCGTTCTTAAATGTAGTCTACGTGTTGCGGGTCAGTATTTCCCTCAACAACATCGTCACATTGCGATGTCTTCAGGCGCATCACCGATATGCTTTTTCGATTCAAGTTTTCCTGGCCAGTCTTTCTAACTAAGTTTATGCTATTGATTCCAGTGTTGCCAACTTAGCGGATTTTACGCTAAATTTGGCGGAATTAGAAGACTGTCGGCGGAAAAATATTACATTTAGCGGACAGCGTTTTTTTTTTTTGGCGGAATTCTAGATTTATTATAGCGGAATTTAGTGTTTTAATTTGTACTCCAGTCTGTTTCCGAACTATTTCGTATTTCTTGTCAGGAGCTAGCAGTCACATGAGGAAAACATGTTATTTGAATTTGATGTTATGAAATGACGAATGACGGCAGATAATGAAACTGTGAGAGAGTAGCATTTATATTTACGCCATGATGGAAGACAAGGCCTGTTTTGTGTGTGGCGCGTGAGGTAGGGGATTCACCTAGTTTGCACCAGGCACTAAAACTCCTACAAGTTTTAGCTCCTCGGTTCGCAGGCAGGGGGTTAATCCCAGTGAAAGTCAGAGATCAGGTGAGTGCAGACATTTAATTATATTATTATTGCTCATTTTTATTCATTATTCGAGATCGTTCTTGGCGGAATTTTAGCGGATTCTTAGTAGACTAGTATTTAGTGGATCTTGAAAATATAATTTGGCAACACTGATTGATTCACTTTAAATGTTAATCTCAAACTGGGGAGATATTAGTTATTAATGTAGACAATTGAAGATTTCCACTTGTCGACTCCCATAATTTTTCAAACCTTAGAAAACAAAAACAAACTGAATTAACGAAAAGGAAATAGTCCTCTTATCATCTGAAATCCAGTTCTCGTGAGTTTCCCTCATTGAGTCGAGTCTATGGTGGTCATCATGGCGTTATCTTGAAGAATGGTGCCTGATTTCCTTGAGTGATGATAAAACTCGTTCAAATTGAGACAAAGAATGAGACGGATATTTTATTGATAGAAGTTGTGCCGTGTGTGTTATCATGACCCTCATCAATGTTTCCGTCATCCCCGTTGGAGGGAGGTGAGGGGGTCACTTCCGCCATACCCCGTGCCCCACAGCCCATCAGCCTGTCGCACAAGATGCTCTTCGACGATAACATCGTCATGTGTCTGCAATGAAGCCCACGCAAGCGTATACGCGATGGAACCGGAAATTTGACCATTTCCCTTCTCTTCTCTTTATCCCTCCCTCTTTGTCACTTGCGACGCTTTGCGCAATGCAGACGTAATGCCAAGAGTGGGGGAGGGGAACAGCCATTGCTAGTCATATAAGAAAATGGCGCACGTTACGCTAACATCGATCCTTGCCCAAGTCACGCGATCAATTACTTCTCAATAACGGAATGTTGGACCTATTTAATTGCAATGTACCTGCCGAGGATCAGACTGTTGTTAAAAGACATTCTTTTTAAGGAGCCTTTGCAGCTTGGATTACCATGTAAAAACATTCATATGCAGGGCATTGTTTCAGAAAATGCCGTTGGGATATCCTAAACTGCCTATAAATTACAAAGATAAAACGATGCGAATAGATAGGGCCTAACATGTAAAAATGGCTATCACAGTTTGACTGGCTTCTTCACCAGTTGTTCTCAATGGTTGCGCAGCGGCACACTACTAGGTGACGAGAGTAATTAGGTACGCACCACGAGATTAAGATTAACTAGGTACGTCGCGGCACACTCACACAACTGTGTTTTGAGATTAACTAGGTATGTCACGGCACACTCACACTACTGTACCTCGAGATTTACTAGGTACGTCGCGGCATACTCCGACGACTGTGCCTCGAAATTAACTACAGTAGGTATGTCGCGGCACACCCACACTACTCTGCCTCGAGATAACCAGATACGCCGCGCCACGCTCACACTACTGTGCCTCGAGATTAACTAGATACACCAAGGCACACTTACACGACTGTGCCTCAAGATTAACTAGGTACGTCGAGGCACACTCATAGCCTACTACTGTGTCTCGAGATTAACTAGGTACGCCGCGGCACACACACACGACTGTGCCTCGAGATTAACTAGATATGCCGCGGCACACTCACACGACTGTGCCTCAAGATTAACTAGGTACGTCGCAGCACACTCATACTACTGTGCCTCAAGGTTAGACTAAGTAGGTGCGCCGCAAATTTTCCGAGTCTTTCAGACAGTTGGTGAAATTAAATGTCATTTAAAAATTATTTTAAAGTGAGAACAATAGAAGAATATTCCGGAGCTTAAATTTATTTATTTTAAACAGGATTTTATTGGCTTAGGCCTATGCCTTACAAGAAAAGGTATGAATTACTCAAATAAATTTGAGATTTTTGTTTCCTACACAGAGGCTCAATTCTGGGTGAATTTGAAGTCAAATAGACACACGTTTGCTGTTCAATCGGCAGAAGTTACTCGTGTATCTTGTCACTCTTGTTTCCGTTTATACTGCATCTTAAACACTAACACTTCATATCAGTCCGATCTTCACTTTTGTTAGTTTCAGAATCAGTCACTGACCCAGTTTCAACTTTTCTCCCTTTAATGAGAAACTTACCCCTTATTGAAGTTAGGTTAAAAAAAAGATAGGCTATATTAAAGCAATGACGTACATGACAAGTGTAAAATAAACGACCTCATAACTACTAGAGCACAGACGAAATGTCGTTACGATAGAAAGTCTACAAACAAACAAACAAACAAACAAACAAACAAACAAACAAACAAACAAACAAACAAACAAACAAACAAACAAACAAAACAGCTGTTTGATGAAGATAAGCTGTTCGTACGCAATCTCGAGTGACTCGCATTGTTTCCAACTCGTACGTTAATGCGCCGCGAGAACTTCCAAGGAAGGATAGTGTACCGTGAATAAGAAACGTTTGAGAACCTGTGCTTTACACGATAACGTAATAGGAGATAAGAGGAAAGAATAAAATAAGAAAAGAACTATCAAGCAATGAGCGCAGAGAAGAGTAGCAAATGAGAACATTTCCCTGCAGGTGGTTTAACGTCGCACCAACCCAGACAGGTTTTTTTGTTTTGTTTTCTTTTGTTTTGTTTTGGTGACGATGGGAAGGAAAACGGCTAGGACTAGAAAGGAAAAGACCATGGCCTTAAGATAGAGTCCCAGCATTACGCTGCTGTGAAAATGGGAAACCATGGAAAACCGTCCTCAGAGGTGCTGATAGTGGGGTTCGAACCCACTGTCTCCCGAATACAAGCTTTCAGCTACGTGACCGAAACCGTGGTAGTAAGACACACTACCTCTCTGTCCAGTAATTTTAGTTTTAAGAATCCCGATAGCCCGGCGCAATATTAAAAAACGTATTTTTATTGAAGTGAATAAAAAATATTTTGATAAAGATCAGGCCTACAAGATTAATCTCAAAATATGCTTTCAAATTTTAGATTGACTCTTTACTGCAAATTATAGACTACCATATTAATACTTATTGGGGGCTACTTTTTATAGATAGGTATAGACTGTCCCGAAATTCTTCGTAAAGCACTTTATGCTTCGTCCTGTTCACTAAAATCATCACTGTTTGATACCATCTTGTCTTAGACTAATGCTTCACATGCCTAAATCTTTCTTAGTAAATGCTCTATACACCGGCGTAAATGTAATCAAAATCCGTTCAGTGGCTCGGCATTAGCTTGCACAAACACCGGGGATTTAGTAATATGTACAGAAGCGATTAGGTGGGTATTAACGAGTTAATTTGCTACAAAGAATAGGAGAAGAATTTTGGACTAGCAAGGAGCATTACCCAAAGTGTACGCTCCGATTTTGAGGAAGCTAGTGCCTCTAAAAATTATGAACAGTGACACCTACAGCACTTAAGGTCTCGTAATCATCAACGCCTAGTTCAGTAAACATATTTGGTTTCCTAGCCCTCAGCACTGAACGTACTTTAATTCTTTAGCGCCATACAGTTTATCGGATATCTCAGCGCTAGTCTTCTCGAATTAGCCTCTTAATAGGGCAATTATTAATATTACTATTTCCATTTATATCTTCGTAGGTATTACTTTGTTATTGTATTTAAGAAGCAAAACGTCCATTTATTTGATATATTGTGTAGTATACTAGGGGTGGCGTGCCTGCCTCTTACCCGGAAGCTCTGCGTTCGATCCCGGTCAGGTCAGAGATTTTTACCTCTACCTGAGGGATGGTTTGTGGTCCGCTTATCCTACGTGATTACATCCGAACGTTAGACAGTGGATCCGGTCTAGAAAGCCAAAAAGAACAGCCGAGAAGATTCCTGCGTGCTGACCACGCTTCACCTCATAACCTGCAGGACTTCGGGCTGAGCAGCGGTTCCTTGGTAGGCCAAATGCTGCTCAGGGCTGGTAGCACTCGGTGAGAAAGACAAAAGCATTTTATATATTTATGTAGCCAACAGTAAGATAGCACAGTAGTAGGTATAGAAATTTGTTTCAGTTTTTCGTGATAGCCTAAGTTATGTATTCGCTCGTTAAGTGTAAGACTGGAAAACTATTCCTAACTTTTCCAGTTAAAATTAATCACCTATCTACTGCTTCTAATTTGTTATTAATTACAGCTAACATCTAACTCCGTTATTAAGATCCAAGCTTCAAAGATTAATAACGTGTCCATCCTCTAACAGGCCAAGGTTGTAACTGTGTAGATAGTTAAAATAAATCCAATATTTACGTATTAACAATGCTCATCGATTCTTACAAAACAACTAAAACCACAGAGACACCTGTTTTGTACCTGGAGTTGAAATTAAATTAAATTAATTGGCGTACCTCTGAAATTTATGTTATCATTATTGCCAACAATGGGCAGTTTTATCGTTAATTAACCCTATTTCTCATATTTCTTGGTATTTAATCGTTTACAACAAGTGCTCCGCTTTTTTGGTATTGAGCATTGACGATTACAAGTGAGCGGATTCATATGAACTTAAAACGGCAAAATACGCACTAAAAAACAACAATATGCAACATACAGTAGGGCCTATATGAACTACTGCATACTCTGCAAAATACTTGTTTTTCCTCTATGTATAAGTTGTTTCTCCAAATATAAACACCTGAAGCAGAAAAATTTTGCTGTTTTTTTCTTCTGGCATGATTTCTAGTGGTTACTGGACTGGATACAATGAAGAAATGAGCGTATAGGCTATAGATCCAATATAGCGATGGCTCCAGTGAGCTCGCAATGCACTAAGTCTTGCTAACGTCGGTCATTACCCACAGATTTCAGTGGGTTTGGCAGACTGATATGTAACAGCAAATTCTTAATAATAATAATACTATTTGCTTTATGTCCCACTAACTACTTTTTCACTCTTCGGAGACGCCGAGGTACCGGAATTTAGTCCCGCAGGAGTTCTTTTACGTGCCAGTAAATCTACCGACAAGAGGCTGAAGTATTTGAGCACCTTCAAATCCACCGGACTGAGCCAGGATCGAACCTGCCAAGTTGGGGTCAGAAGGCCAGCGCCTCAACCGTCTGAGCCACTCAGCCCGGCTAGCAAATTCTTACGCAGTGTGGAAAGCAATGGGGAACTACCTCACTCCTCATAAGCCATCTATGACAGTTAATCGTAGAGCTTTTGAGTATCCAACCAGCCTTCGGGCTGAGGACTGAACATACACTGAATAACACGAAAGATAAACGGTAGAGATAGGTTAGAGCTACAAAATATTGGTCTGGACTGATTAGGTCCTGCTAGTGACAAGACCATAGGAACAAAGAAAATGGTGGCATTATTTAGTTTCAGGCTGTTTCTGTTTTAATTCTTCTATATAAGTAAGAATACTTTTTGGGGCGGATAGGTTGGTTCATGCCAAGTATCGAGGAAGGATCTCTCCTCTCTGTTACCTCAAGTCTCGTAAAATATTATTTTTCTATGGTTCCGGCATTCGAATCGAATATCAAAACGCCCTGAAATAAAAATGATACATTGTCAATCTCTTATTATGCAGCGAACGAAATTTTTACATAGGCTATACATTTATTTGCACTGTTGTACTATTTGAATACCAATCCCTGTCCCTTCACTATTGTTATTTCGTTTCCGTGTTTTCCAAATTCGTACGTTCCACATCGCCAGATGCTTCATTCCACGCTTGTGTCTACGTCATACTCTCATACGTGTGTACTCCTGTTATGTCATGTGACTCCCTCTCAGACTGATTCTGATGGTTCCGTCAGCTTCCGCTTCGAACGCTAGCGCTGTACCGCGTCCGGTGAACCATCTGGTGACGAATGAACGTACCACTTCTACTTCTACGTCTAAATTCAAACCTCATTGTCACAGCCGTAAATGAGACTAGAACTTCCGTGGAACCTACAGAAGCCCTCAGAGCCAGGTAATAATCATTTCCCCGGCCGGGTCAAGAATATGTGTGTATTTCGTATATATGCATTTACGTGCGGTATAAAAACTTAGTCCGCCTCTGTGGTGTAGTGGTTAGCGTGATTAGCTGCCACCCCCGGAGGTCCGGGTTCGATTCCCGGCTCTGCCACGAAATTTGAAAAGTGGTACGAGGGCTAGAACTGGGTCCACTCAGCCTCGGGAGGTCAACTGAGTAGAGGTGGGTTCGATTCCCATCTCAGCCATCCTGGAAGTGGTTTTCCGTGGTTTCCCACTTCTTCTCCAGGCAAATGCCGGGATGGTACCTCACTTAAGGCCACGGCCGCTCTTCCCTCTTCCTTGCCTGTCCCATGCAATCTTCCTATCCCCCCACAAGGCCCCTGTTCAGCGTAGCAGGTGAGGCCGCCTGGGCGAGGTACTGGTCATTCTCCCCATTTGTATCCCCGACCCAAAGTCTGAAGCTCCAGGACACTGCCCTTGAGGCGGTAGAGGTGGGATCCCTGGCTGAGTCCGAGGGAAAAGCCAACCCTGGAGGGTAAACAGATTAAGATAGATAGATAGATAGATAAAAAAGCTATTCGATTTCAAATGGTATGAATCACTTTTATTTCTTATGGGGATATTATACCTTGAAACAAAGAAAACATGCAAATATGCCGAAATGCGTATCGTTGTTTAACACTAGTTTCATCAAACTCGGACTGTACTATTTTGTAGTGTTCCTTGTAAGAAGAGGACCTGAATATATTTGCTTTACAGTCCAGTCATGAGGTAAATTTTTTAGCCTTTGTACGATGAAGCGTGACTAATAGTTTCCCTATTACCATTCCAGAAGGCTTCATGCATGACTATAGTAATTAACAGTCATTTAAAGAAAATCTGCACTGCAATTACTGGTGACTATTATGATAATTAATCTGACCGCCCTCAGGGCGACACCCAATTGGCAGATGCTTCACAGGTCGCTCACGTGGAACTTGTGGTCCGCACACTCTCTTAAAGCACATGGCTTTACTGTAGAGACGACTGATCATCTGATAAGTCAAGCACTCGATGTAGGTCAGTAATATTAAGAAAGCATTAGATAACGCATGAAAGCAGTATATTTCAATCACATCTTCCAAAATGACAAAAAATAGTCTGGTCATACGAGGCAACAATCATGGCTGACCCATAAGGACACAGAGTCACGTGCCCTCCCAATATTCATAAATATTTTAATTTTCTTCTTCTTCTTAATCTGCTTACCCTCCAGGGTTGGCTTTTCCCTCGGACTCAGCGAGGGATCTGACCTCTACCGCCTCAAGGGCAGTGTCCTGGAGCGTGAGACATTGGGTCGGGGGATACTACTGGGGAGGATGACCAGTGCCTCACCCAGGCGGCCTCATCTGCTATGCTGTACAGGGGCCTTGCGGGGGTATGGGAAGATTGGAAGGGATAGAGAAGGAAAAGGGAAGGAAGCGGCTCTGGCCTTAAATTAGGTACCATAGCGGCATTTGCTTGGAGGAGAAGTGGAAAGCCATGGAAAACCACTTCCAGGATGGCTGAGGTGGGAATCGAACCCATCTCTATTCAGTTGACCTCCTGAGGCTGAGTGAAGCCCGTTCCAGCCCTCGTACCACTTTTCAAATTTCGTGGAAGAGCCGTGAATCAAACCCGGGCCTCCGGGGGTGGCAGCTAATCACACTAACCACTACACCACTGAGGCGGGCATTTTAATCGTTACTTCTTAATACGTTATACACAGGTAGGAAGCTCATAAGGAGGATGGTTAGCAATTTCTAAACTGGGAAATCTTCAGAATAGAGCGTAAAATAGTAAATATATAGGCTTCCGGTCACAATCCCCACGTGACTGTAGAGCAGACGTTTAAAGTACGGTTACGTGACAAAATTCACGAGTCTCAAAACTCACGAGCTAAAATTCGTTGAAAATAGTATCAAAACGCATGACTACGACGTAGTAGTTAAGTCAATATCATAATGAGTCTCAAAACGCACGACTCCGGGGAGCAGGTAGGCCTACCTGCGATGATCGCAGGAGGGATCCGCTCATCATTGACTCATGCTGCCCTTCAATCCTTGTTTATCCACCCACTTTTAGGATGATGTTTCCCATGTATCGTTAACAGGAATTAACACTCTACCACAGACCAAATTCTCCGATTATAACACTGATCTTTACTCATATGTTTTGCTTGGTGTCATCGACTAGTGTACAACGTGGAATTAATTATTTCGCAAAAGGATGAACTAAATTTAGTGTACAACGGTTGTAGGTTTCATAAGCAGTAAGAAAACGACTCGGGCGAAACAGTATGATTTTGTGCGCGTGTACCGGTAAAGTTACAATTTCAAGTAATAATAATAATAATAATAATAATAATAATAATAATAATAATAATAATAATAATAATAATAAATAGAAGAATTACATTCGCGGGTGTGAATTTATTATTCTGTCCTTATCTCCACGTATGGGTGGTGCAACTACAATTTCCTCCAAAATAATATTCCCACTCAGTAGTATTCAATGAAATGAAGTCTGGCTCCATGGCTAAGTGGTTAGCGTGCTGGCCTTTGGCTACAGGGGTCCAGGGTTCGATTCCCGGCAGGGTCGGGAAAATTAGCCATCATTGGTTAATTCCCCTGGCACGGGGACTGGGTGTCTGTGTCGTCTTCATCATCATTTCATCCTCGTCACGACGCGCAGGTCACTTACGGGCGTCAAATCAAAAGACCTGCACCTGGCGAGCCGAAGTCCTCGGACACATTCTGCCACTAAAAGCCATACGCCATTTCATTTCAATGAAATGAAGATTTGAACTGTGCAAATTAATACAAGTACATTTCGAATGATCACCTCTAAACAGCTTTCTTTTATATCATCATCATCATCATCTGTTTACCCTCCAGGTTCGGTTTTTCCCTCGGACTGAGCGAGGGATCCCACCTCTACCGACACAAGGGCAGTGTCCTGGAGCTTCAGACTCTTGGTCGGGGATACAACTGGGGAGTATGACCAGTACCTCGCCCAGGCGGCCTCACCTGCTATGCTGAACAGGGACCTTGTGGAGGGATGGGAAGATTGGAAGGGATAGGCAAGGAAGAGGGAAGGAAGCGGCCGTGGCCTTAAGTTAGGTATCATCCCGGCATTCGCCTGGAGGAGAAGTGGAAAACCACGGAAAACCACTTCCGTGGCTGAGGTGGGAATCGAACCCACTCTACTCAGTTGACCTCCCGAGGCTGAGTTGACCCCGTTCCAGCCCTCGTACCACTTTTCAAATGTCGTGGCAGAGCCGGGAATCGAACCCGGACCTCCGGGGGTGGCAGCTAATCACGCTAACCACTACACCACAGAGGCGACTTTCTTTTATATACTGTACATAACGAAATATGTATTGGAATGGATGGAGAATGTGGAGGTTAATTTTCAATGCACCTTTGATATTCAGGAAGGGAAATAAGGTTGATAGAGGCACCATGATGAAGTCCTGCTATACAGGATCTATCTAAACCTTATTAGAGTCGACTGTGAGTCAGCTTGGTCGTAGGAGGTCAGATTTATATCCCACAGCATTACCGACGACCAAACATTGGACCATTGAGTCAGTTGACTTGTGCATTACCTGCAGCTGGTAAATTTACAGTGATTCAGCATATCATTACCAATAAGATAAATAATAATTATTACAATCACTAGATTCACAAAACTTACTAGTTTCCTACTGTCTCCAAAGAAATCCCCCTGTGGGTGGGGAGCGGTAAGATAACATCCTCAATATCCCCTGCTTGTCGCAGGAGGGGACTAAAAGGGGCTACAGGGGCTTTTAACTTGGCTGAATGGTCAGCGTTGATCCTTCAGCTCAGAAGGTCCTGGGTTCAATTCCCAGCCGGGTCGGGAATTTTAAACGCTTCTGATTAATTCTTCTGGCTCGGGGACAGGGTGTTCGTGTTTGTCCCAACACTCTACTCCTCATACTCAGTCCACACACCACACCACTAACCACCAAAGAAACACGCAATAGTGATTACATCCCTCCACATACGGTTTGCACATCAGGAAGGGCATTGAGTCGTAAAACAGGGCCAAACCCACATGTGCACTCACGCGACCCCACAGGTATAGAAAAGGCGGTAGATAATAATAATAATAATAATAATAATAATAATAATAATAATAATAATAATAATAATAATAATAATAATAATATAGCCTATATTATTAGGGGCTGCCTGGCCGAGGCGGTAAAGGGGTGCTCGGTTCGCCCGGAAGGACGTGGGTTCGAATCCCCGTCAGGAAGTCGTAAAATTTAAGAAACGAGATTTCCACTTCCGGAGGTGCATATGGCCCTGAGGTTCACTCAGCCTACACCAAAAATGAGTACCAGGTTAATTCCTGGGGGCAAAGGCGGACGGGCGTAGGTTAACCACTCTACCCCATCACGTGCTGAGGTTAACAATGGTGGAAGCCTTTACCTTCCACTCCTCGAAGGGCCTTCATGGCCTGTACGGAGGTGACTTTGCTTTGCTTTGCATATATATTATTATTATTATTATTATTATTATTATTATTATTATTATTATTATTATTATTATTGCCACCAGAATGGCTTGTTGCTAGAATATTAAAATGTCAGCATAAATTGTCGTAGTACAATTGGCTAAGCATAGTCGATAAACTTAGCTTTACTGTCTGTCATGAAACCGAATTAATATTGAATGTTGCTTATTGATTAAAAAGGAACTTTAAGAGTTTTACGTGACTAATAGCAATGACTTTTAGAGCCTGCGGCTTTACGTGGAATCCGAACCATTCGGGTGGGAACATCTATTTAGAAAATCTCACTTTATTGACCAGGATTGGTGAGAGACTAGAGACGAAGTAATCACTCGACCGCTGGTCAGTGACATGGTCTAACATCACAGGATGTTAAAAAACAAACGGCATGAAGTACAACTTACGTTATACCCGTTTATTGCAGTTTCTTTGCTGCATACTGTGGATGGAGTGCATGTCTGCCAGCCCCCTCGTTTCTAACAGACACGCAAAGTTAGGCCAAACAAGGTGGTAAAGTTATATACATTCCTTAGTTCACACTGAAGCACTGCCATCTTATTGCAATATTAAATTATTTTATTTATTACTAGCTGTTATATCCACCATGGACCTGTTAGTACAATAAAATTGAATTAATACTATCTAACGGAGATGTACCATATCAGAAAAGATAAAGCGCACGCCAATCAACAATAATCATTCATTGTGATGTTATTGTTCATTACGAGCGAAATACCATTTCCCAAGTTATCATGTCAGTCAGAGTTAGCACTATAAAAAAAAAGAGCTTTCATGGCAAAAATGTTCAAAATAAAATTTAATGTAAGGTTTTAAGAGTCTATACTCATTCCGGGGGAAAACCAGATAAGTAAATTTTTTCGCCTTTTTTTTTTTTTCATTTTTGCAGTAACCTACTAAAGTCAATGCTGTCTATCATTTGACATTAACAAGGTAAGAATTTCGTCATAATATTGAAGTAATAGCCAAATTTTACTTCAAGATGATTAATTAATAGGTTACAAAACAGTCTCCGGTAAGAATAAGATAAGCTGAGTTATCTTGTTAATATTTCGGATATTGCTAATAAAAGTGGCTTCAAAGAGATAGGTCAGTTTGTATTATTTGTAATACATTTTCCATGGTTATTGTGAATTATTGGCTGTGAATTTGTACAGCTGCTTCTGTTAAAGATAAATACACTGACTGACAGAGCAAATGCAACACCAAGAAGGAGTGGTCAGAACTTTATGCCAATTGCAGGGTAGACTGACATCACTGAGGTATGCTCATGATGTGAAATGCGCCGCTGTGCTGCGCACGTAGCGAACGATAAATGGGACACGGCGTTGGCGAATGGCCCACTTCGTACCGTGATTTCTCAGCCGACAGTCATTGTAGAACGTGTTGTCGTGTGCCACAGGACACGTGTATAGCTGAGAATGCCAGGCCGCCGTCAACGGAGACATTTCCAGCAGACAGACGACTTTACGAGGGGTATGGTGATCGGGCTGAGAAGGGCAGGTTGGTCGCTTCGTCAAATCGCAGCCGATACCCATAGGGATGTGTCCACGGTGCAGCGCCTGTGGCGAAGATGGTTGGCGCAGGGACATGTGGCACGTGCGAGGGGTCCAGGCGCAGCCCGAGTGACGTCAGCACGCGAGGATCGGCGCATCCGCCGCCAAGCGGTGGCAGCCCCGCACGCCACGTCAACCGCCATTCTTCAGCATGTGTAAGACACCCTGGCTGTTCCAATATCGACCAGAACAATTTCCCGTCGATTGGTTGAAGGAGGCCTGCACTCCCGGCGTCCGCTCAGAAGACTACCATTGACTCCACAGCATAGACGTGCACGCCTGGCATGGTGCCGGGCTAGAGCGACTTGGATGAGGGAATGGCGGAACGTCGTGTTCTCCGATGAGTCACGCTTCTGTTCTGTCAGTGATAGTCACCGCAGACGAGTGTGGCGTCGGCGTGGAGAAAGGTCAAATCCGGCAGTAAATGTGGAGCGCCCTACCGCTAGACAACGCGGCATCATGGTTTGGGGCGATATTGCGTATGATTGCACGTCACCTCTAGTGCGTATTCAAGGCACGTTAAATGCCCACCGCTACGTGCAGCATGTGCTGCGGCCGGTGGCACTTCCGTACCTTCAGGGGCTGCCCAATGCTCTGTTTCAGCAGGATAATGCCCGCCCACACACTGCTCGCATCTCCCAACAGGCTCTACGAGGTGTACAGATGCTTCCGTGGCCAGCGTACTCTCCGGATCTCTCACCAATCGAACACGTGTGGGATCTCATTGGACGCCGTTTGCAAACTCTGCCCCAGCCTCGTACGGACGACCAACTGTGGCAAATGGTTGACAGAGAATGGAGAACCATCCCTCAGGACACCATCCGCACTCTTATTGACTCTGTACCTCGACGTGTTTCTGCGTGCATCGCCGCTCGCGGTGGTCCTACATCTTACTGAGTCGATGCCGTGCGCATTGTGTAACCTGCATATCGGTTTGAAATAAACATCAATTATTCGTCCGTGCCGTCTCTGTTTTTTCCCCAACTTTCATCCCTTTCGAACCACTCCTTCTTGGTGTTGCATTTGCTCTGTCAGTCAGTGTATTAAATCTAACTAGCTAGCAATGCAGAAATGTGATTTAAACGCTTTGATTTTTACTTGTTTACATCAGTGGCGGCTGGTGGTATCTGGCGCTGGGTGTTGCACCAACATTTCCAGCGTCACATTCTTATAGCTTACAGAAATAACAAGAAACTATTATCGTTAAGTAATGAACTACATTCCTACTAAACTGTAATATATCTGGCAATTACAACCGAGGAAATAAGAGGCTAATTATACACTGTAACTACAGTTACTCTTAATAAAAACGTTATTGACTGTATGTCCCACTAACGATTCTTTAAGGTTTTCGGAGACGCCGAGGTGCCGGAGTTCTTTTACATGCCAGTAAATCTACTGACACGAGGCTGACGTATTTGAGCACCTTCAAATACCCCCGGACTGAAGCAGGATCGAACCTGCCACGTTAGGTCAGAAGGCCAGCGCCTCAACCACCTGAGTCACTTAGCCTGGCACAGTTACTTTTGCCTCACTTGAACTGAAAATTTGCCGTCGTTTTTTTCATTGAAGAAAGATGTTGCTAATATTGTGTGTGGTCTGGTATGGCGTGGAAAAGAAATTACCCAACAAGTTGGCCGTGGGGTTAGGGTCGCATAGCTGTGAGCTTGCATTCGGGGTATAGTGGGTTCGAACACCACTGTCGGAAGCCCTGAAATTGCTTTTCCAAGGTTTCCAATTTTCAAACCAGGCAAATGCTGTGGTTGTGCCTTAATTAAAGCCACGGTCGCTTCCTTCAAACTCCTACCTCTTTCCCATCCCATTCGCCGTAAAACCTATCTGCGTCGGTGCAACATAAATGAAATTTGTAAATTTAAAAAAATGGAAATTAATTACCGTTGTGAAAGGAGAGGAAGTAGGAATGAAGTAATCTCCGCAGAGTGGAGCAATCTAACGGGGTCATTTGGAACTGTTTCTCGATAGGGGACTTGCTAGTCTCGTGCAACTCCCTGTGACCGATACTGGCGAGCATGCTATCTGATGCTATACAGGCTTAGACCCGTCCCTGCTGAGGTATAATACATTGCGTCGCGCTGTTTGCTAGGGAGTTGCCGTAGGAAAGCAAACCCCCTGAGTTTGATTCGAAGCCAGCAGCGTTTGTTGGTCCGTTACGAAGCATTAGTACAGCGAACGACCGAAGTTGGCTGATTTTAACAGGTTTTCGAATACATGTTAGGTTTGTTAAACTAAGACATTAGAAGAAAAGACGACAAATGAAGTGCAAAATTATTGGGAGTTGTGCAACCCTGCAACAATACCACGCACCGCCCCTGGTTTATATACGAAAATAATTCCTGGTCAGTACAGGACAAGCCAGTTTCATTCGCGATCCAAAGCAGATACATCATTCAGTTTTTAATTTAAAAAATTCTAACCAAAACTATTCTTTAAAAAGGTGTTTTATATACCGCAGAATGGTTCGCCAACATTTAGGGAATAGGTGATTTCGTATTGTTTAAGAACTTTAATTTTTTTTACTTGTCTTGTTATTCCCTGAGGTGAGTTATAGGCCTATACAGTCGTTGCGTCTCCAAAAATCGCTATGTGATAATAATTTTGGAGAAATACTGATTCGCAGTACATATGTTCTGAAGAGTGAGAATTCCTTGACGGTATTCGCATAATATTGAACCGTAGATGACAGAACCTTACCGACAAAACTTTTTTTTTTTACAAGTTGCTTTACGTCCAACCGACACAAATAGGTCTTCTGGTGACGACGGGACAGGAAAGGGCTAGGAATGGAAAGGAAGCGGTCGTGGCCTTAATTAAGGTACAGCCTGGTGTGAAAATGCGAAACCACGGAAAACCACCTTCACGGTTGCCGACAGTGGGGTTCGAACCCACTATCTCCCGAATACTGGATACTGGCCGCACTTAAGTGACTATAGCTCGGTGACCAAATTTCTAAGCTAAAAAGCTTTGCTGAGTGGCTCAGCCGATTGAGGCGCTCCTTTCCCACTCCTATCCCTTTCCTATCCCATCGTCGCCACAAGCCAATCTATGTCGGTGTGATGTAAAGCAACTTGTAGAGAAAATATGTCTGCTATAGGTTGTACGCAATCGATATATCTCTAATGGAGATTCACCTTTACTAAGTACCAGGAGCTAATTTTGAGGTTGTCGTGAGGACAGTGAACAAGTGCTAAATAACAAGCATTTATCTGCATCATGAAGGTAGAAAATACAGAAGAGCTTAGAAATGTATCTGTATTTCCTGTCGTCTCCATAAGCAAACTGTTAAAAAACTGTATTTCCTAAGCAGCGAGTTCGTAGCCTTACATTATTTTTAATATCGTGATCACAGCCGTGGAACATCCAGTTCTACTTGTTATCCGAAACACATGGATGTAATTTTTCATGCCAAAACATGATCACATTTATTGACCGTGATTCGAATCGTGATGGCCTTTGTGAGAGGCCATCGGTATTTTCTGAACTGCGATAGATATTTCTTCCCTAGGCATGTAAATATCTGTTGACGAAGCTATGGACAGAGCTGAGACACGCTACAGTGTCATTTGGCGTGCATTATTCAATACAACACTTCAGATAACACGATTCCTTTCCTGTGGGCAAACCCGTCCCATTTAATTACGTTAAAAAAACCTTATTCGTTAGGATTATTTCTTTCGTGCTTAGTTACAGGAATCTAAATTTCTGGCCATTAAAATTTCAATACAAGGAGGATCGGATCCGATCCTTCGCACTTTTATACCAGAATGCATTGATCCTAGAACTGGAAATGGAGCAACTATCGTCTGTATGTTAAATAGCCTATTATCCCTGGATTCTCCTCAGGTTGATGTGCGTAAATCACAGAAATTGATTCTAGGATGGCTGATGGGCGGATTCCAGTGGACCCATTTAAGAGATGCCTGAACTATCAGCTTGCATTGGGGAGATAGTGGGTTCGAACCCCACTGTCAGCAGCCATGAAGTTGCTTTTTCGTAGTCTCCCATTTTCACACCAGGCAAATGCCTGGGACTGTTCCTTAATTAAGGCCAGGGCCGCTTCCTTCCCACTCGTATTCCTGTCCTGTATATTCATCGCTATAAGTGGGAAGCTATTATTATGATCCCTCGACCTCAGAGGAGTGTATTCTGTTTCGGAGATGGGAAATAATAAAATGATCGTAATCTATTGGATACTAACGAGTAAGGATGTGATAGACCTATTGTAAACAACAACATTGAAAAGTCAGAAAAGTCGGACATTTTCTTAATTTCGGTTTTTATTCTTTTTATTGGTTGTTTAACGTCACGCTAGCATTTATAGGTTTTTGGTGACGAAGGAATGTGAAAGTGGTAGAAATGAAACGGTCGTACTCTGGAGGTACAACGAGACATTATCTGGTGTGAAAATGGAAAGCGACGGAAAGCTATTGTATCTTCAGGGCTGCCGACGAAGGAGTTCCAACCACCACCTCTCACGTACAAACTAACAGCTACCATGACCTGTACTGCGTAACAAGTCACCCGGTGTGCATTTCCTTAAGAAAATATGTTAATATTGGCGTAATATAGGAAAATCTAAGCCGACTAGAAAAGAAAATGCCACATTTACAATACAATAATGAATATATTCCCAGTCAAGGAAGCCAATAAATAACATAACTTACGTCTGTGGCTGTCGTCAAGATGACCATATGGAACTTAAGTATCTGCAGGTTATCTGACTCCACATTAGTCGTTTGGACAGACTAAGGTTCTAAGGGGCTGTCACGCCACAATTATTTTCTTTCTTAATCTGTTTATTGTCCAGGGTTGGCTTTTCCCTCGGACTTAGCGAGGGATCCCACCTCTACCGCCTGGAGCTGCAGACATCGGATCGGGGGATACAACTGGGGAGAATGACCAGTACCTCGCCCAGGCGGCCTCACCTGCTATATGGAACAGGGGCCTTGGTGGGAGATGGGAAGATTGGAAGGGATAGATAAGGAAGAGGGAAGGAAGCGGCCGTGGCCTTAAGTTAGGTACCATCCCGGCATTTGCCTGGAGGAGAAGTGGGAAACCACGGAAAACCACTTCCAGGATGGCTGAGGTGGAAATCGAACCAACCTCTACTCAGTTGACCTATCGAGGCTGAGTGGACCCCGTTCCAGCCCTCGGACCACTTTTCAAATTTCGTGGCAGAGCCGGGAATCGAACCCGGGCCTCCGGGGGTGGCAGCTAATCACACTAACCACTACACCACAGAGGCGGACCCACAATTATTTTAATGAGTAGTTTCACGTGACTGTTAAAATCTTGATCAACTGATCGTATAACGAAGCCGCTCGTTTTCCATGGAATTCGTACTAGAGGGAAGTGAAATTTCGTTTTAAAAATCCAGCATACATTGGCCTGGATTCGAGCCGCCTTGGTGAAAAGATAGTGGCAATGCTTCTTGTCTATCACCAATCCGGATTGTTTTAACATTGAGGAACGTATGTCACAGAATATCGCGAATACTTCGGTTCATTTTAACATTCGGAATTCTGCAATGATGTTTCACTAAAAATTAACACACACATACAAGACCTTTAATGCTCCTTTTTACCCTTTGTACAAAAGAAATTCCGCCTCTGTGGTGTAGTGGTTAGCGTGACTAGCTGCCACCCTCGGAGGTCCGGGTTCGATTCCCGGCTCTGCCACGAAATTTGAAAAGTGGTACGAGGGCTGGAACGGGGTCCACTCAGCCTCGGGAGGTCAACTGAGTAGAGGTGGGTTCGATTCCCACCTCAGCCATCCTGGAAGTGGTTTTCCGTGGTTTCCCACTTCTCCTCCAGGCAAATGCCGGGATGGTACCTAACTTAAGGCCACGGCCGCTTCCTTCCCTTTTCCTTGCCTGTCCCATCCAGTCTTCCCATCCCTCCACAAGGCCCCTGTTCAGCATAGCAGGTGAGGCCGCCTGGGGGAGGTACTGGTCATCCTCCCCAGTTGTATCCCCCGACCCAGAGTCTGAAGCTCCAGGACACTGTCCTTGAGGCGGTAGAGGTGTGATCCCTCTCTGAGTCCGAGGGAAAAACCGACCCTGGAGGGAAAACAGATTACGAACGAAGAAAAGAAATTAAATTATACGTTTAATTCTGTCTAGCCTTTCAGCCGCTTAAAAGAAAAGTCGCTCTGAAGGACGTGTGATAAATTCTTAGGACTCAAGCAAAAGTAGTTCATTTACGGAGCCTTCCTAATCGTTCTTCTAATTAATGTCTCGACTATTGTAGCAGAATATTTTTCGGTATCGTTTGAACACCGCCAAAATATGGATAAGCTACCATCATGGTACGAACTGAAAATGTCATTGACCTTATTAAAATTTGGACCTTTAACCTCAGTGGCCAATACGAGACGAGGCAGATGCTGTGATGGCGACAATAGCAGATGCCTTCAGTAGGGCCGCTAGCGCCGTCATGGCGCTAATACAGACTGCACGCGAGCCGTATTTACTCAACACACGCTGGAGAAACGAGTTCGTCCACGTCATATACAACATTATAGGGCTCACTCTAATTGAGTCCCCTCGGGATCAGACTCAAGTCACACACACACACACACACACACACACACACACACACACACACACACACACACACACACACACACACACACACACACACAGAGAGAGAGAGAGAGAGAGAGAAGCAAGGATGTCTTCAGTGTAAGATTGTTATTACTTTTCGTAAGAACGAGGCTGAAAATTTCATTGGTTTCGTATTTCATAGCAGCGATTACCATCATCAGTTTACGATTGCACTCGACCATAACAGGAACTACTGCATGTTTACGTTCAGTGCTCTGTCATCAGGTATAGGAGCACACTAAACCTATGACAGCTCAATTAGTCAGTCGGTCAGTCCTTTGTGATACAGCGCTTACTTTCGCTCTAATGTTCTGTGGACTGATATTGATGGCAGTGTTCGTTTGTATTCCACTCTGATAAATTCGCTCTATTGATTTTGCACTTTCAGCACTTACAAATTCTCCTCTAATATACACGTTGTCCTGTAGTTAATGTGAGACTTATGTAACGACTGTACCACGTCCAATGACGTGTCCACTGCTCACCCCGCTCTCGTCTACGCACTGCGATAAACGAACACTAGAGCCCCTCGCCCAAGGGCAATCGTATTTTGAATAAGTAATATCTCAGTAAGAATAATACTGTGTCAACATCTATCAGTTCTATGAGGCGCTGTAGTACCAGAGTTTTGTTCCGAAGTCCGGCTCCATGGCTAAGTGGTTAGTGTGCTGGCATGTGGTTACAGGGGTCCCGGGTTCGATTCCCGGCAGGGTCGGGAATTTTAACCATCATTGGTTAATTTCGCTGGCACGGAGGCTGGGTTTATGTGTTGTCTTCATCATCATTTCATCCTCATCACGACGCGCAGGTCGCCTACGGGTGTCAAATCAAAAGACTTGCACCTGGCGAGCCGAACACGTCCTCAGACACTCCCGGCACTAAAAGCCATACGCCATTTCATTTCATTTGTTCCGAAAGTAGATTATGGACACAGTATTGGAGAAAGAGTTAACTTACAAGAATCATCATCATCATCATCATCTGTTTACCCTCCAGGTTCGGTTTTTCCCTCGGACTCAGCGAGGGATCCCACCTCTACCGCCTCAAGGGCAGTGTCCTGGAGCATCAGACTCTTGGTCGGGGGATACAACTGGGGAGAATGACCAGTATCTCGCCCAGGCGGCCTCACCTGCCATGCTGAACAGGGGCCTTGCGGAGGATGGGGAAGATTGGAAGGGATAGACAAGGAAGAGGGAAGGAAGCGGCCGTGGCCTTAAGTTGGGTACCATCCCGGCATTTGCCTGGAGGAGAAGTGGGAAACCACGGAATCGAACCCACCTCTACTCAGTTTACCTCCCGAGGCTGAGTGGACCCCGTTCCAGCCCTCGTACCACTTTTCAAATTTCGTGGCAGAGCCGGGAATCGAACCCGGACCTCCGGGGGTGGCAGCTAATCACGCTAACCACTACACCACAGAGGCGGACTAACTTACAAGAATATTAATGGAATGAAGTTACATGATGCAGGAAATACTTGATTAGGAAATATGATTTTAAAGAGACTAGCTCAGACCTAATTGGCCTATTATTCTTTTTTAAAATTCCTTCACGTCGCATCTACACAGATAGGTCTTATGGGGACGATGGGACAGGAGTAGGAAGGGGCAGCCGGCACAATTCCCATACTCACCGCTAGATAGGGGCTTCATTCATTCCATTCCTGACCCGGTCGAATGACTGGAAATAGGCTGTGGATTTTCATATTTCATATGGGTGAATTTAGATAAATATATATATATATATATATATATATTTTGCTAGTGGCTTTACGTCGCACCGACACAGATAGGTCTTATGGCGACGATGGGAAAGGAAAGGCCTAGGAGTTGGAAGGAAGCGGACGTGGTGTTAATTAAGGTGCAGCCCCAGCATTTCCCTAGTGTGAAAATGGGAAACCACGGAAAACCATCTTCAGGGCTGCCGACAGTGGGATTCAAATTCACTATCTCCTAGATGCAAACTCACAGGCGCGCGCCCCTAACCGCACGGCCAACTCGCCCGGTAAACATAAATCTAATGTGGCTATTGGCAGCCTGATACCGGCTCCGCGGTCTAGGGGCAGCGTGCCTCCATCTCGCCCGGAGGCTCCAGGTTCAATTCCCGACTAGATCAAATTTTTTTACCTGGACCTGAGGGTTCGATCGAGATTTACTCAGCCTACGTGATTACAATTGACAGAAAAAAAACATGTCCTTCCTAGGCTCAAGCACTAATTGAACTCTTGAGGGACGAAATTCCCACTCCGCGGAGTCTCTCATAACCTACAGTAATTCAAAGGGAATGAAAACAATTGATATTATTATTTATCGTAGAAGAATGACGTTTAAATTCTTGTCTCCATTATTGCAGAATCTCAGATTCTAAATGCCTCGAATCTTCCCTTCGTGTTATATTCACCGGAAATGGGAGTATTGTGTTAGTAAATACATCTAGCTTTGCAGCACGTGGTCATTATTAAAGGTCCTGCTGAAACATTTAAATTACACCTGTGGTTTTGAAAGTTTTCAGCGTTATAATACTATCAAGCATATAAAATAAATCCATGTCTCAGCTTCCCAAACGGGCCTTGGCGTTCCCCAAGTGACCGCTGCTAATACCAAAGTTCTGCAGATTACGAGGTGATGCCTGGTCAGCGCAACGAATACTCTCATCCGTTATTCTTGGTTTTCTAGACCGGAGCTGCCATCTCACAGCCAGATAGCTCAGCAATTATTATCACGTACGGTAGACTTATTAGATCCAGGAAATATCTCTGACTTAGCCGGGAATCGAACCTGGTTGAGAGACGTCTGAGGGAAGAAAAAGCAAAAGGAAAGAATGTGCTCGTTTAGATATTGAAAAACTATGATATGAAGAACCACACTTGAATAATAATAATAATAATAATAATAATAATAATAATAATAATAATAATAATAATAATAATAATAATAATAATAATAATAATAATAGTCTAATAATAATAATGTCCGCCTCTGTGGTGTAGTGGTTAGCGTGATTAGCTGCCAGCCCCGGAGGCCCGGGTTCGATTCCCGGCTCTGCCACGAAATTTGAAAAGTGGTACGAGGGCTGGAACGGGGTCAACTCAGCCTCGGGAGGTCAACTGAGTAGAGGTGGGTTCGATTCCCACCTCAGCCATCCTGGAAGTGGTTTTCCGTGATTTTCCACTTCTCCTCCAGGCGAATGTCGGGATGGTACCTGACTTAAGGCCACGGCCGCTTCCTTCCCTCTTCCTTGCCTATCCGTTCCAATCTTCCCATCTCTCCACAAGGCCCCTGTTCAGCATAGCAGGTGAGGCCGCCTGGGCGAGGTACTGGTCATACTCCCCAGTTGTATCCCCCGACCAAGAGTCTGAAGCTCCAGGACACTGCCCTTGAGGCGGTAGAGGTGGGATCCCTCGCTAAGTCCGAGGGAAAAACCGAACCTGGAGGGTAAACAGATGATGATGATGATAATAATAATAATAATAATAATAATAATAATAATAATAATAATAATAATAATAATAATAATAATAATAATAATAATAAGAAGAAGAAGAAGAAGAAGAAGAAGAACGTATGGCCTCCGAAGAGGCCTGTTGCGGGTCATTTACTCGTAGACGGCCTATTAGGCGACCTGCATGTTCTGTGAATATGAGGGCCCTACCTAGGATGATTTCTGATGATGAATACGTCACACACACCCTGCCCCCGAGCCATTGGAATTAACCAATTAAGGTTAAAATCCCAGACCCGATTGGGAATCGAATCCGTGACCCTATGGACCACACTTGGATAATCTTAATTGAATCAGAACTCAATGTTAATTCAGGGCTTCTTTCAGTGTAAATTTTTCTAAGTTATATTAACGTCTTCCAGAATCCAAATTGCTCCTTGTGCAACAGTTCTATTGCGATTGTCTTCCAATTTTGTGTACATGTGCACTCGTATAGTATTTATAATTATAGTAGTGTCCGTTTTAATAACATTTAGTAGCTGCTTTTCGGTTAAAATATTAAAAAATTCAAAATGTTGTTATAAAAATACCCCATATTAATAAAAATATAATTAACATATGAGTAATGCACTGAAGCAAGATAAAATATTACAATTGACTCTCTTAAATTCTCTAACCTATGCGAGAAAGTTCCAAAACGAAATTGAAAATTTAATTCCACAGTCTGTTTCCAGTGATTCGACTGGGTCAGGAATGGAATGAATAATGCTCCCATCTAGCGGCGAGGAGGAGAATTGTGCCGGCAGCCGAAGCCTGTCGCACTCCTCTGGGGCAATGATTAATGACTGGCAGATGGAATGAAATGATATTGGAGAGTGTTGCTGGATTGAAAAATGTCAGGGAAATCCGGAGTATCCGGAGAAAAACCTGCCCTACCTTCGCTTTGTCCAGCAAAACTCTCACACAGAGTGATCGGGATTTGAACCACGGAAGCCAGCGGTGAGAGACCAGCGTGCTGTCACCTGAGCCTCCCAGGCTCTGAAGTTCCAAAATAATAAACCAAAAATTGTTGCACCTAGGTTATTTTGAAAATGGATCAAACTGCTTTAAGAATATCATAACTACATGAATAAAAGTTTATTTAGGCAACATTTTTGCGTTTAAAAAATTAGAATGATATTAACAACTCACAAAGTTTCGTGTTAATAGAACTAAAATTACCGAAAATATAACATTTCAATGGGGTCTACCCTTAGCGAAAAGCCGAGCACTTAAATCGACTAGGCTACCTCTAATTTCTTTGAACAATTCGTCCATTGCCACAAAAGTCACCTTAACGACCCTTTGTACTTCATCACAACACACATTACTGTACCATTTTGCTAAGAACGTCGCAGTACTGAGCACCATTTGTAAAAATTAACGTCACTAAATCCCCTAATTACGGGGCACGGCCACAAGGTGTCGTATTTCATTCAAGATGTCTTCATAGCGATTGTACTCACGAATCTTGACATCTATGGCCGATTGGCAGGACTATTTGGGGTAAGAGGTTGCACCCTTGTTGAATCTGCACACTGACATTTAGGAGTTCTTAATCTGATTTACACTCAGTAACCCAACAATTATCCCCGTAATGTAGATTTAAACTGGCGAAGTGATGGGACATAAAAACGACCATAACACTGTTCAAATGGCAAGAGTGCGAGCTTCATGTGTTAGTAGTGTGGGCATTGAAGTCCAGAACCATTTTTTCCGATAGTTACTCGTCCGAGCTCGATAGCTGCAGTCGCTTAAGTGCGGCAAGTATCCAGTATTCGGGAGATAGTAGGTTCGAACCCCACTGTCGGCAGCCCTGAAAATGGTTTTCCGTGGTTTCCCATTTTCATACCAGGCAAATGCTGGGCTGTACCTTAATTAAGGCCACGGCCGCTTACTTCCCATTCCTAGCCCTTTCCTATCCCATCGTCGCCATAAGACGCATCTGTGTCGGTGCGACGTAAAGCAGCTAGCAAAAAAAAAAATAAAAAAAATAGTTACTCGAATGAAAGACCAGATGGAGACAATCGAGATAAAAGAAAATAAATTTTTTAGAATAAAACACAAGAAAAGTGAAAAACACTCAGTTACTACGCGGAAAAGAAAGATACATTCTTCCGGTCATCTTCTCAGAATGAACTCTAATAGATTAACCAAACAAATCTTTGACTTCTTACGTAACCGCAAAACTAAATCCAAGCGGATTTTTAAAAAACACTGAAAAAGACCTACTAGTAGAATTACACATTATAGAAAATTCATTATTCTATCGAACAGCTAAAGTAATAACAAAAGACGAAAATATAAGGTTCTAAGACAAATCAGTTAAAAGTCAAAAATTTTATCTCGGAAGACAAAAGGAAACGAAGATCAGAAAGAATGAAGAAATATTGGGCACTAAGAAAAGAACAACACACAGATAAATGATTGATTCAACGTACTGTTGGGAGATCAGAAGAATGCACATGCCTGGTGAGGCACGGGGCGAAGGGGTTTTCACCAGCAGAGCCAGTATCGCAATGGTTACCATAGCAAATCCGCTACTATTCTGGCGACTTTATATTAACTTCTACTGGCAGCTCTTCGCTCTTGTCAGTTGTAATCCGGCAAACTGCAAAGTGTGAGTCAATGTTTTCGCGTAGCAGATAAGAGCAGATAAGAGTCGATCAGTCTTGGTAGAACAGGAAGTTCGTTCTTGCAGGCCACATTCCTCATTCTTGCATTCTTTTCACCTCTACACAGTACACCAAAGAGGATGAAATGAAAGAAGAGAGAAATGCTCAGGATGCATCTAATTTCAAGTCTTAGTAGATATTTTATCAATCTCTGCTCTAAACTAATTATAATAATGGTAGTGATGTTACTGGTTTTATGTCCCACCAACTACTTGTACGATTTTGAGAGACGTCGAGCTGCAGGAACTCTGATCTGCACGAGTACATGTACGTGCAATAAGTGTACTGACAAGAGGCTGGCGTATTTGGGCGCCTTCAGATACTATTGGGACTGAGCTGGGTTCGAACCGGTTAACTTGAGCTCAGGAGGTATTGGACTGAGACTTTGAAAAGGGTAAATACCTGAAAAGAATACTTACAACACTTTAATTTCGAACTGTTTCGAAAATGTGTAATGGAACTTATGACTTGTGAGTCCGCCTCTGTGGTGTAGTGGTTAGCGTGATTAGCTGCCACCCCCGGAGGCCCGGGTTCGATTCCCGGCTCTGCCACGAAATTTGAAAAGTGGTACGAGGGCTGGAACGGGGTCCACTCAGCCTCGGGAGGTTAACTGAGTAGAGGTGGGTTCGATTCCCACCTCAGCCATCCTGGAAGTGGTTTTCCGTGGTTTCCCACTTCTCCTCCAGGCGAATGCCGGGATGGTACCTAACATAAGGCCACGGCCGCTTCCTTCCCTCTTTCTTGCCTATCCCTTCCAATCTTCCCATCCCTCCACAAGGCCCCTGTTCAGCATAGCAGGTGAGGCCGCCTGGGCGAGGTACTGGTCATTCTCCCCAGTTGTATCCCCGACCAAGAGTCTGAAGCTCCAGGACACTGCCCTTGAGGCGGTAGAGGTGGGATCCCTTGCTGTGTCCGAGGGAAAAGCCGACCCCGGAGGGTAAACATATGATGATGATGATGATGATGACTTGTGAACTGCCGCCTGATGAGAGTGTGAACAACTGTTTCGCCATCTAACTGTTAAATATAATAAAACAAGACATATTGATAATACTATTTACAACGAAAGCTATCTGTTCTACAAAGCATACTGGTGAGCATTGCAAATAATAATAATAATAATAATAATAATAATAATAATAATAATAATAATAATAATAATAATAATAATAATATACACCGGCAGAAAATGAAATCCCAGCACTAAGAAAATATTCGTTTAGAAGAATGCAATTTAGGCAAAGCAATTGGCTAAATAACATATTTATTTGATTAAAGTTTCCAGGCCACAGGTATCAATTTAATATCATATGTTGTGCGTTGCCATGTCCTTAGCCTTCCGTAAAGGAAAATGCTGACATTTATTAGACTGTGAACACGAGGTTGTCGTTTATCATTACCTCAAGTATGCATGAGAAGACATGTGGCATGTTGGTAATTAATAACAGCTGTAGTTGCAGCGATTTTGAATGCAAACATGCAGACGTGCACATACTTTGTGTCGTACAAGTGCCGTATGTCATTTTGTGGGATGCAGTTGCACGCCTATTGCACTTGATCAGTAAAATCAACAACGGTTAATGCTGGTATTGGATGACGCTGGATTTGTCGTCCCACAATGTCCCATACGTGCTTAATGGGAGAAAGATCTGGTAATCTCGCAGGCCAAGGCAGCTGGTCGACACACAAGAAGAGGAGAGTTATCGTATTGTCTTAGGTTGCATTATGTGGCTGACATACAGAGGTACAAAGCACCTTCTCACATGAATATTAAGCCCGCCTGGTGACTATGATCGTTGAGGTGTCAAGTCTATAGGTTTTAACATTGTGTTTAGACGGTTCGAGTCCCATTGGTGGGGAAAATTCACCATCATATTGATCGGCAGTGTAGGGAAGGTGGTGGTATAGCCTACAATTTCCAATCCTCTCCGCAGTGTTCTAATGGAGTGGAAGGATAGGCCTATAATTTTGTGGTTGGTGATTCGTCCCTCACATGGAGACGTTGAGACTTGAACGGACTCCTTGATGTCATTCAATAGGAGTGGGCTGTGTGTGACCACCGGGTTTCATCACCATCATCCTGAAGATGGTTTTCCGTGATTTCCCATTTTCACACCAGGCAAATGCTGGGGCTGTACCTTAATTAAGGCCACGGCCGCTTCCTTCCAAATCCCAGGCCTTTCCTATCCCATCGTCGCCATAAGATCTATCTGTGTCGGTGCGACGTAAAGCCCCTAGCATCACCATCATCACGCTCCCAGACTCGCAGGTCGCCCATTGGTGTCAGGTAGAAAGACCTACACTAGGCACCTCAAATATGTCCTCCGATACTCCCGGCACTAAAAGCCATAGCCTACGTTAAATAAATAAGAACACATGGATATCGTACCACGGATTGAATTCACACGAGGTATTAACCATAAAAGGTGTATATTAGGTATGCCTACATGTAATAAGCACGCACTATATTGGACTTCCATGTTTGTATATATCAGTCCCGAATAATAATAATAATAATAATAATAATAATAATAATAATAATAATAATAATAATAATAATAATAATTTTTTTGCTAGGGGCTTTACGTCGCGCCGACACAGATAGGTCTTATGGCGACGATGGGATAGGAAAGGCCTAGGAGTTGGAAGGAAGCGGCCGTGGCCTTAATTAAGGTACAGCCCCAGCATTTGCCTGGTGTGAAAATGGGAAACCACGGAAAACCATTTTCAGGGCTGCCGATAGTGGGATTCGAACCTACTATCTTCCGGATGCAAGCTCACAGCCGCGCGCCTCTACGCGCACGGCCAACTCGCCCGGTAATAATAATAATAATATTAATAATCGGATACGACCTCTTAAAAGGCGTGGTACTCGTCTCTTGAGATTACGGCCATGGATGACCTCAACGTCTGTGAGGATGAAATATAATATTGAAATCGGCACACACACCCAGTTCCCGAGCCAAAGGAATTAATTAACCAATGGAGGTTAACATTTCCGACTCAGCCCAGAATCAAACCTGGGTCGCCGTGGACCAAAAGCCAGCATGCTAACCAGTTAACATCGGAACCATACATCAATATCTGTAATGAATATGCACATAGAAAGGACTTCATTGTGGTCTTTCTTTCAGTGTCACATGCATTTACTTTATTTATTTATCACATGTTTTTCAAAAGACATCAGTTCACAAACCGTGAATGACCACAAGGATCCTGAATTTTTACAATTTACGCGTTAAACGAAAATATTAAAATTATTGTACAGAAAGGAAACACTAAAAGATTTATCATTAAGGAATAGTATAAGTGATGATTTAAAATTGTCTCCGAGTCTTTTAAAATGTCCGCTATAATTTTTTCCGAAGTAGTGTGCCGGATTGCAAGCCTTTTCAAAATTTCCCACATATACTAGTATTTACCGAAATTACTATAACTGAAAATGTGAAACGAACGTATTAATGTAGCTTATGAATGAAACTGAAGTTACATCGGGTTGACAGTCATTTGAATTCGCCCGCAAAGCGATCTGATTGGCTAACTTCAGCAGTAGATAAAATGACAATGGTGCGAGACATCAAATTATTTATTTAAAACTATTTATCAGGATGGCCAACACCCTAACGCTCATATACCTGCTTCACGTTGTTTTTGACCACCCTGTATAGATGAACTTGATGTAGCTACGGTACTTGCACCTGTGTGACGATCTCATCTTACTGAATGATAATAAATCTGCACGTGACTTAAGACCGGCATGAGTGCACCAGTCGAAGAACAAAACTTCGCCAGGGGAGGGGCTTGAATACAGAGCTCCAAGCTGACAGTATCGCACCATAGTAAGTACGATACGTGGCACCGGCTGGAACCAACGGTGTGTTTGTATTTGATGTTGATTTCTCGGCAAGGCTCTCCAAACGTAACTTAAGCCACTGTCGCGCAATACCCATTAGAATTCGCCCGCGAAGCGATCTGATTGGCTAACTTCAGCAGTAGATAAAATGACAATGGTGCGAGACATCAAATTATTTATTTAAAACTATTTATCAGGATGGCCAACCCCCTAACGCTCATATACCTGCTTCACGTTGTTTTTTTACCATCCTGTATAGATCATCGTTGCCCTTGAGAAGACCGCTATGTAACGGTTTTGTTGGAGAAATACCGAACCGCAGCACGGATATCATCATAAGAAGGAGATTTCTTTTATTTAATTCATGCATGCAGATCCTTAGACGATAGAGCAGTCCTAGCGAAAATTCTAAACTGAAATATTTAACATTTTTTCTAGACGCAACGACGATGTTTACTCTTCGACAGGTGAGGCGCGTGCAGACTTTGGTATCTGAAAGGAGCTACGACAGTAAAAGAGTGAAAAACCTCTGAAGTCCGAGATTCCGGGAACCAAATTGACACCTATCGCAATGTCTCTATTGATGGCCGTATTAAAAAAAAAGTGAATTTAGTCTCTAAATAGGAAGAATTACTATGAAAGGAGAAAAGACAGGGTCATAAACTAGTGCGACATATAAAACAGGTTTCCTTGCGTAACGATTGTTTTATGTCACAGCCACCCAAGCCTCGGGCAGGACGAGATATGGGGGCGTGTTATCTCCCGTGTTCCGACCATGAAAAGGATGTCTTAATTGAGAAATTTATGGACGTTAATATTTCGATAATAACTTTCATGAAGTTATGGACCAGTACTTTTATGTGCCAATTAACTATTAATTGCCAGAAAAATACCACAGATAAATAGCATGTTGACAAGATAATCGAGTTCTAATGGCCTGAGATAGAGACATGAAGAAGCAGAGTTTGCATACGAACACTAATATTGTAAATCAAATTGAAATTGCAAGTTAGTTTCCAGCAAGCCCTTTCAGAAGTAAGACGCGCAAATCAAATTATAGAAAGTAATGCTAGTCCTAAGGCTATTCTTCTTCTTCATCATGTTATTATTATTATTATTATTATTATTATTATTATTATTATTATTATTATTATTATTATTATTATTATTATTATTATTATTATGATTATTATTGGGGAAAGCAATCGCCAAGTGGCATTATCACTGGCTTCTTATTAAGGCGGCCGTGGTTCGAATCCTAGGCAACTCATGTCAGATTTTTAAAAATGGAAAGTTATGTAGCCTACTTGTGGTTCGAATTCCATGTAAAACTGAAGGTCATGTGACCGTGATCACGATATCAACAATCACATAAAACTAGAAACTTCCCTGTTAATTATTATCATCAGTGATGCTATTAAACATAGTATGTGAAATATTTTAGCTTATAATTTTCGCTAGGACGGTTCTAATGTTCTGCATGTTCTGCATTGCATGAATTAAATAAAATAATTCTCGTTATTATCCAGTAAGCTGTTAATTGCGATCAACACTAGACTATTCTGTAGGAAGGAAGTCAGCTACTGGACGAAACTGTCTTTACATCGGTCCGTTTCCAGACCAACTTTGCTCTACATGACTGAAAGCTCGGTGGAGTCAGGATATCTTATTCATAAGGTAGAAGTAACAGACGTGAAAGTAGCGAGAATCATTGCTGGTACAAACAGGTGGGAACAATGACAGGAGGGTACTCGGAAAGATCATGTTAGGAATGAACTCTATGGATGAAGCTGTACGCATACACCGGCTTCCGTGGTGGAGACATGTGAGACGACAGGAGGAGGATAGATTACCTAGAAGAATAATGGACTCTGTTATGGAGAGTAAGAGGAGTAGAGCAAGACCAAGAACTGTGGCCGGTAAGGTTGCATCGTCTAAGGTTCAATATTGTGCAAATATTGTCGAGGAATTCCCGCTCTTCATAATATGTGTGCTGCTCATCAGTATTTCTCGAAAATTATAATCACAATAATAGCGGTTTTCGTAGGCGCAACGACGATCTGATTCTTTGGCTGAATGGTAGGTACAGTAGCCTTCGGTTCAGGGGGCCCTAGGTTCAATTCCAGGTCGGGTCAGGGATTTTAACTGCCTCTAATTCCTCTAGCTCCGGGCCTGGGTGGTTTATTCGTCTTTAAACATATCTCTTCCCCCACATACAACACACGAGACTACCTATGACCACAGAAACATGCAATAGTTAATACTGAACCATATTATCATTTATCATTTACAACACTGTGGCATAATTTTATTGAAGCGCTCAATATGGTCACGGGGAATGAAGGAAGGAACCCTGGATGGACGTGCCATAGACTGTGAGAACCCCGTAGCGCTCCGGTAGGAACGAATTCCTCTAGTTGGATTTGGGCCGCAAGCCGTGATTTCGATTATTAACACCCCCATAGCCGCGTACCCACGCGAACGGTAAACTTTGGAGTGGGTGAGATTTGAACGATGCGATGCACCGAATATTTGTCACAGGTTGACAAACTTCTCTTTCCAGGGCTGGAATCACCTGATTTCTAAGCAGTTAATCCGCCACTAAGCTGATTTTCACAAATCCGACACCACACTTAGTGAAGATGATAATTATAGAGTAACAGGAGCTGATAAAACCATTTACTTGTGCCATGGAGATATATATGCGGATTAATGTGAGCAGCCGTTAGCATATGGCGAGCTCTCACAATGGAAGAGGGTTTGTTTGGCCGTACTTCCCCTTGAAGCCCGGGACCTTGTGAGACTATATACGCTGGGTAGACACGGGAAGCGCTCTCTTATTGCATTATAAACAGCGACAGTGCGGTGTCGTGACCGCGAGCAGATAGGACAATAACTTCGTGAAGTTTCTGTTAGACTTGAACTAAAATCGTTGTGATTTAGCTCACATGAGCTAGTGAGGGTCGGCATATAGAAATAATATACTGCGCGTACGCGATGTGTGTGATTAACGTGTGCGATTCGTTAATATATAACCGCCGATAAGGACAGATAGCAACCGGGCCCAGTTCCCTTAATTTAACGCCACGTAGATCGAGCTTATATCTAAGCGGCAGCTATAGTAAATTATTAGTCAATTCTAAGGTTGCGATCGAGCATTCGAGCAAACTAAGCAGAGAAGTATATGGTTAATTTCATTCAACAGTTCCAGATACAGACCCACATCAAGCAGACAGCAGCCATGAACTACACAGGAGTCGACAAGAGGACCTTCATCCCTGTGCTGTGTGTCGTAGTCATGGGCTGAGCCCGCATGGCATAGTGGCGTGTGATTCACCGCTGATGGAGAGGTTTCCGCCAAGTTGAGTCCGTTTGTTCTTTAAACATGTGAAGTGATAGCTAGATTCACTAGGAGAGGTCATTTTAAATAAGGAAATTAACTCTTAAATGTAAGCCAGAGTGGCATTTGCATTGCTCATATCAGTAAATTTAAATACGTTCAGTCCTCGAGCTGTGTATTGTAAATATTTAGATGGGAAATAAGGGAAAGAGTAGTTTAGATATAGGTGTGTGTTATTGTTATTTGTATGTTTATGTTGAGTTAGATAGAGTTGTATGGGTAGATTCTTCATGAACAATCTAGTGGATTGTACGCCACCAGTGTCGATAAAGTCATGGTCGAGACCGCAAACGTTTTAGCCAGCTTTCGCACACAAGCATTACAAAGAAACAGGAGGATTTGATCCTTAGTGAGTTGACATACGACAGTACGTATGTTACCTTCAAGAAGCCCATGCTTTTCCTCCCCTCATTTCCATCCCTACGGCATATTCATGGTCGATCTAAAAGGGGGGTCGTGCGGGCAGCCGGGGACGCAAGTACTTTCCCCTCTGCGCGTGTTTGTTTCATGCTATATCTCCCGTCGTCCGCTCTCTCCATCTCCCCTCCCTCTTCAGATGCCGCATGTGTTACACTTTTACGTGGATCTGACCAATTAGGGAGAGTGTAAGGCGGTACTGGAGGGTTCTGAGGGCTGTACAGATTTCCTTGCCTGAAATTGATACTTCTGACCACGAGTTTTTAATGAACGCCAATGTACAGACATCTCTCATCCATACGGTGTTGAAGCATGTTCAGAGCGAACCATTTTTGAAAGAAAATGTTCGTGATGTATTAGGTATTATACATTCAGTAAAATGTCTTGTTGCGTGGTTTAAAAGAAAAGGCTTATGAGTGAGATTACATTCATCATTAAAACAGTATGTTCCGATCAGTGGAACAGCTATTTTGACATGCTGAAGTTCACTCTCAGATAGATGCCGTGAAAGTTTCTTTAGAGAACGAGGGATCTCGTTGATAAAATGCTAGGTTTTGATGAGGACAGCTTACAGCATTTCTTAAGATACTTAAAGAGGCTATAATTTTTGATCGTAAGTCAATAGATAAATAAATTGTTAGCTAGACGATTTATTTTACTTGGCAAAGTTAGGGACACTTGAGGGCGAAGAGGAGCTACTTTAGTGTTAACGGTTTGTAGCACAGTCGAATGAAGAAAGAAGGCAACCAAGCCAAGCTGTCTGTAATCTGCGCAGGTTGGACTGAGTTTGACAGGAGGGCAGCAGCCAGCCTACACTGTTGTTTACATGCGACCAGATTGCCTGCCGCCCTCCAAGCAGGCATGGACAAGTTGAAAGTGGAATCTGTACACCTGTACAGATATGATAATTTAAAAATAGTATTTTTTCTTATTGTAGATGTGACCAACACACACCTACCAATGTTTAAAATATCTCACCAAAGTACAGATCAAATTCATTTTAATTTAGACTATACCAATACCTGATGCCTTTGCTGGCAGGACCTAGTGTTTACAGTGCCCTATATCTTCTGGTATAGGCTAGAACAATTTTGTTACTTTCATTAATCTGTCTGGCTTATCCTTGGCTTTGACAATATGAAAGTGACTGAGGTATGAGCGATGCTAGTAATGCCATTCTTTATGCTGCCAGTCCCTGCAATGTTGCTCATAGGGCCAGTTGGTGCATGCATTTCAGTGGGCTTGGCAGACTGATATGTAATCGCAACTCCTGGTTCGGTGAGGAAAGCAACTGGAAACTACCTTACGCCTCACTTCCCTAGTACGCCTCTTCAGTGATGCCTAGGCAATCTATGACAGCTGATGGCGGAGCTGTTGAGGATCCAACCAGCCTTAGGGCTGAGGACTGAACATACATACGCATACATACATAATAATACCTGCTGCCGACCCTGTGGTATAAGGTTAGCGTACCTGCCTCTTGTGCGAAGACCACGGGTTCGATTATTACCTGAATTTGAGGTCTGTTTGGAGGTCCACTCAGCCTACGTGATTACTGACGATTAGATAGGGGCCCCGGTCTAAAAAGTCAATAATAACGGCTGAAAGAATTCGTCCTGTCGACCACATGACACCTCATAATTTGCAGGCTTCGGCTGAGCATCGGCCGCCTGGTAGGCCCTAGCCCTTCGGGGCTTTTGCACCTTAGTGTTTGGTTTTTCATTCCTCAGTGTTCTCCCCAGAAGTTTTCGTCAGCCGGGTGGCAGGAATGAGTAGCCGGGCAACATTTCAATTTATTCCCCTCTGGGCATTAATAGTATCAGGCAGATAAACATTAACTGCATAATCAAACTATTTTGGTGCTATCAGGAACGAGCCATAACCGAGTATTTTGAACTTCTAGTGTTCTACAGCTAATTTATAATCATGTAACACCAGAGCTTACCACTTGGTTGCTGTGGTGTACCATACGTCCTGCGGAATAGAGTGCTCGCATGCGATTCCACGCTACTCCAGACATCGCTCGCACACGAGAGTACGTGATAGTAAAGCTAAACTGATGCAATTATGCTGACGATAATGAAGATTTATCATTTAAATGAACCGTTTACATCATTTCATGGCCCTAAGGTTCACTCAGCCTACACCAAAAATGAGTACCAGGTTAATTCCTGGGGACAAAGGCGGCCGGGCGTAGAGCTAACCACTCTACCCCATCAAGTGCCGAGGTTACGGATAGTGGAAACCTTTACTTTCCCCTCCTCCAAGGACCTTCAAGGCCTGTACGGAGATGACTTTGCTTTGTTTACAGCATTTACATTTTAATTTGGAACACTCATTGACTCAAATATGCATTAATATTATGTAACTAGCACATATTGATTCTTTTAGCCGGGCGGTCTGTAAACATGTAGGGGGATGCGCCCATTGAAAAGGTCCTAGGGAGAACACTGTACCTGCTAAACACTTTACAAATGTTCCTTGTAAGACGAACACCAGGTGTCCTTTGGTGGTTTAACAATTCATTACGATCCAGAGCCTCTATTTTTTCCCTTCTTGTTTCCATTTGTTCCTTTATTCTAATTATTTCATCCATTCGTGGAAATAAAATCGGTCAGAGCTGGAACGTAAACTATGTATGAATGGTGTTGAGAGGAATGTGTGAAAGTCGGTCAATTTTAAACGATCCTAACAGTACTGATAAGTCTACTTCTACACTTAAAGGTGAAGTGTTTTGCATCGCTCCTGGTATTGAAGTCGTGGTACTTTTATGGCCAAATTTATTGTTTCATAAATGAATTACGCTCTCTCTGTACACTCGTGATGTCACATTAATTGGAGCACCTGCCGTGTCTCTGCTGCCGGCGCAAGTTCAGGCGGCCTCTGTAATTAGCACTGCCTGTAAGAGAGATGAAAGGAGCCATTCATTCTACAAGGCACCGAGAACCAGTTCATGCGGTTCGGTCTCACGTCGTGTTCTAGTCTAAAGTCTGTAAGGATTAACATTCTGAAATGAACGAGTCGGGTAGACAGCTTGTAGCTTGCTCTCATAACTTAACCTCAGGCTCCTACTGGCCCTAAAGGCTTCTAGGACTCCCGAAACCATTGCTTCTCTGTCAAGTGGCACCCATTTTTGACTAGAATAAGTCAGCCTTATATGGTGCGGTGAGCGCTACAAAATCAAATTTCTAGACAATACGGGTGCCGAGCATGTAAAGAGGATGGATCAGTACACCTAGCAATAATAATCTGACCTCGATATATGACACCAATGAGTTATTCAATATCGCCGTCACTTTGAGGCACTAAATACGCCGTGTCGCGCAGCTAACATTTAGTGTAACTCCGGCGTGATAGCATGCCATGTGAGGTGTCGCTTCATTAATCTTAGTCTTCTCACGAATAATATGGTGAAAAAATAGAATAGTAAACATTTGGTAGGTACTTTAAGGCAGAAACAGGTTCCGAGAAGGATATTCCAGGAATCATTAATGAACAAGGGGAGTGTGTATGCGAGGGTCTTCGAAAGGCAGAAGAATTCAGTCAGCAGTACGTAAAAATTGTTGGTTACAAGAATAATGTCCAGATAGAGGAGGTGACTAATGCTGAAGAAGTATTAAAATTTACCTATGACAACAATGATATTTACAGTAAGTTACAAAAGTTGAAAACTAGATAAACAGCTGGAATTGATAAGGTTTAGGGGGATATACTAAAGACAATGGGTTGGGATATAGTACCATATCTGAAGTACTTATTTGATTATTTTTTCCATGAAGGACCTATACCAAATGACGGAGAGTTATAGTACCCCTGTGTATTGAGGAAAAGGTGATAGACATAAAGCTAAAAATTACAGGCCAGTCAGTTTGACATGCATTGCATGTAAACGTTAGGGAAAGTATTCTTTCTGATTATATTAGACATGTTTGGGAAATTAATAACTGGTTCGATAGAAGGCAATTTGGTTTTAGGAAAGATTATTCCACTGAAGCTCAACTTGTAGGATTCCAGCAAGATATAGCAGATATCCTGGATTCAGAAGGTCAAATGGACTGTATCGCGATTGACCTGTCTAAGCATTTGATAGGGTAGATCATGGGAGACTACTGGCAAAAATGAGTGCAACTGGACTAGACAAAAGAGTGACTGAATGGGTGGCTAAGTTTTTAGAAAATAGAACTCAGAGAATTAGAGTAGGCGAAGCTTTATATGTCCCTGTAATAATTAAGAGGGGAATTCCTCAAGGCAGTGTTATTGGACCTTTATGTTTTCTGACATATAACAATGGTATGTGTAAAGAAGTGGAATCAGAGATAAGACTTTTTGCTTTTTACTCTGTACTGAGTAATAAATAAGTTATAAGATTGTGAGCAACTGCAAAATGACCTCGATAATGTTGTGAGATGGACAGTAGGATAAACGGGGTTAAAAGTCAGGTTGTGAGTTTCACAAATAGGAAAAGTCCTCTCAGTTTTAATTACTGCGTTGATGGGGTGAAAGTTCCCTTTGGGGATCATTGTAAGAACCTAGGTCTTAATATAAGGAAAAATCTTCATTAGGGTAATCACATAAATATGATTGTAAATAAAGGGTACAGATCTCTGCACATGGTTATGAGGGTGTTTAGGGGTTGTAGTAAGGATTTAAAGGAGATGGCATATAAGTCTCTGGTAAGACCCCAACTAGAGGATGGTTCCAGTGTATGGGACCCTCACCAGGATTACTTGATTCAAAGACTGAAAAAAATCCAAAGAAAAGCAGCTCGATTTGTTCTGGGCGATTTCTGAGAAAAGAGTAGTGTTACAAGAATGTTGCAAAGTTTGGGCTAGGAAGACTTGAGAGAAAGGAGATGAGCTGCTCGACTAAGTGGTATGTTCCAAGATGTCAGTGGAGAGATGGCGTGGAATGACATCAGTAGACGAATACATTTGAGTGGTGTCTTTAAAAGTAGGAAAGATCACAATATGAAGATACAGTTGGAATTTAAGTGGACAAATTGAGGCAAATATTCGTTTATAGGAAGGGGAGTTAGGGATTGGGATAATTTACCAAGGGAGATGTTCAATAAATTTCCAATTTCTTTGCAATCATTTAAGGAAAGGCTAGGTAAACAACAGATAGGGAATGTGCCACCTGGGCGACTGCCCTAAATGCAGATCAGTAGTGATTGATTGATTGATTTGATTTGAGAAAAGCGTGGTGCGAAGAAGAGCGACAAGTATTTATTTCGGAAAATATTGCAGCTTATCAGTACGAACAGTAAATGGGTTCAAAATGCCGAAAACACGTTCTAGAGGATAAAGCGGTTTGTCAGAATTCCAAGAAGTCCAGAACCACCAATGCTGAACGTCAATATGCTCATCTGGAGCGTCCCAGACTTAAGGCGGCCGAGCGCCGCGAAGCGAGTTCCGCGTTACTGAGTTCTCTGCCAAGCAGATCTACTGCCCGAGACATGGCAAATTCTTTGGAACTCGTGGATGTGGACACCAATCACCATGAAAACAAAAGACAAGCAACATAAACTCATATCCTCGTCCGAGGTGGTACACCTCATTTCACGCACGCTCCCAATGGAGGTGAGCTGCATGTTCTTAAATTTCTGTCAGTACCGGGAGTCGAACCCGGGCCCCCGATGAAGGCAGCTAATAGCACTAACCGTCGTTACACTACGGAGGCAGGTAATGTTGAAGAGGCTCCGATGCAAAAATACGAATGTATTTGTTTAGAATTAAGAAATAAAGTGACAATATTTCAAACCTATACTGATTGCATATTTTGAAAATCAATTGTCCGGCTCTTTTGTTGACTGGTCAGCGTCAAGGTCATCGGTTCAGATCGTCCTGGATTTGATTCTCCGCCGTGTCGGAGATTTTGGCAGCGTCTGATTAACTGTTCTGCTTCGGGCACTGGGTGTATTTGTCTCAATACGCGTACTACCTTCATTAACACTGAACAGGAAATATTACCAACCACTAAAGAAACACATAATAGTCAATGCATTCCTTAAAGTAAGGATTGCATCCATCAAAACAAATGCAGTTCTACAGGTGCGACACAGTTTCACTCCTATCGCCATGAGAGTGTGGTAAAATTAGTAGAAAAACAAGAAGAAAAAACTGATGGTAGGCTGTCACTATTATAATGGCCGCAGGGTTTTTGGGGTTTCGTGGACTTACTTATTAGAAATTATTAAAGTATGTGGATAATACATTTTGTTCAATAGATCGTGGCACACTTGGAATGTGAGTAATAATTCGGTGTCGTGTGGGTCTGTGGTATGAGAAATAATTTAAGAGTTAGGGAGTGATAATACGAGTAAGACTGACCACGATGTATTCACAACGGCAGCTAACCGCCAACTGAGCGCGCGAGTCAACACAGCGCCATCTTCTAACAGAGTAGGCATGTGACGTCACATGAAGCGCTATTACATGAAAATTACGTTTTAGATTTTCATTTATTTTTGCGCAACAGGTAGTCTCGTCTTTTATCTGTCAACTGAGACATTAAACAGAATCGTAAGTTAAAAACTGAAAAATCTTAAAATTTTTCTTTCCACGTTGTCGGGGAAACTAAGTCTGCGTTAAAAAAGAATGATGCAAATCATTTACTTCAATAGAGCCTCCGTGGCTCACGAGGCAGCGCGCCGGCCTCTCACCGCTGGATACCGTGGTTCAAATCCCGGTCACTCCATGTGAGATTTGTGCTGGACAAAGCGGAGGCGGGACAGGTTTTTCTCCGAGTACTCCGGTTTTCCCTGTCATCTTTCATTCCAGCAACACTTTCCACTATCATTTCATTTCATCTGTCATTCATTAATCATTGCCCAAGAGGAGTGCGATAGGCCTCGGAAGCCGGCACAATTCCTATCTTCGCCGCAATTTTGGGGCTTCATTCATCCCATCCCCCACCCGATCATTGACGGGAAAACAGGTTGTAGGTTTTCATTTATTTCAATGGCCAGTATTATGGCAGTACAGACCATCGCCTGTGGATACCATAACACTGCTCGGTTGATAAAATACCAAACCAAACCAAACCCCATGGCACTACAGCCCTTGAAGGGCCTTGGCCTACCAAGCGACCGCTGCTCAGTCCGAAGGCCTGCAGATTACGAGGTGTCGTGTGGTCAGCACGACGAATCCTCTCGGCCGTTATTCTTGGTTTTCTAGACCGGGGCCGCTATCTCACCGTCAGATAGCTCCTCAATTCTAATCACGTAGGCTGAGTGGACCTCGAACCAGCCCTCAGGTCCAGGTAAAAATCCCTGACCTGGCCGGGAATCGAACCCGGGGCCTCCGTGTAAGAGGCAGGCACGCTACCCCTACACCACGGGGCCGGCGATAAAATGAACTCCGTCAATCATACTACACGAATTACAGCATTCAGATATAATCAAAAGCATATTTGTGTATTTACATCGAAAATGAACCACGGTGTGACCTTTTTTTCCCCCTAAAATATCACTGAAGTTAGCTTAGATTTGAACAGAAGCTGCCTTTGTAAAATGCCGGCGGTGATGTCACTCTACTCTCATGGCCTCCCCCTCCCATTTAAGTAAGGTCTATATTATTATTTTTTTTTTGCATCCTTCTCGCAATGATGGACAACCTTTACAAACACATTTGCAAGGTAATAATAATTTCGTGTGGCTATTTTTTTTAGCCGAGTGCAGCCCTTGTAAGGCAGACCCTCCGACGAGGGTGGGCGGCATCTGCCATGTGTAAGTAACTGCGTGTTATTGTGGTGGAGGATAGTGTTATTTGTGGTGTGTGAGTTGCAGGGATGTTGGGGACAGCACAAACACCCAGCCCCCGGGCTTTTGGAATTAACCAATGAAGGCTAAAATCTCCGACCCGGCCGGGAATAGAACCCGGGACCCTCTGAACCGAAGGCCAGTACGCTGGCCATTCAGCCAACGAGTCGGACATTTGCAAGGTGTGGCACTTTAACTACAATTTGCTGATGTGGATACTCGGGCTCCGATTCTTATTGGCAAGCAATGAGCTATAATATTTCAAACAGTTGGCAGTTCAGCAATATGTAATGAAGCTATGCATGCCTGACTGGAACTGGACGCGGCATTCATCCTACACATTTGCCAGGAAGACTGCGTGGTCACTGATGGCAACCTTGCATGCACAGTCCAGGACTTGAACTTGTCTCCGTTTAGCTGTTGAGGTTGAAACAACAGCACAAACAAAATTGAATATATTGTCCACACTGTAAACTCGTCTCCATTTTATTCTTTACTATTTGCTTTACGTCACACTGACACAGATAGGTCTTATGGCGACGATAGGATATGAAGGACCTAAGAGTGGGAAGGAAGCGATCGTGGCCTTAATCAAGATACAGCTCCGGCATTTGCCTGGTGTGAAAATGGGAAACCACGGAAAACCATCTTCAGGGCTGCCGACAGTGAGGTTCGAACCCACTATCTCCCGAATGCAAGCTGATAGCTAAGTGACTCAATCCCCGTAGCCACTTGCTCGGTGTCTCCAATTCTAGTCGGTGTGTCGATGAGATAAGTTGGAGGCAGCTGTGTCCATGTTATCTCTTTTCCTTTTTACTATTTGTTTCATATCGCACCGACACAGATAAATCTTATGGTGACGACCGGACAGGATAGGAATGAAGCGACCGTGGCCTCAATTAAGGTATAGCCCCAGAATTCGCCTGATGTAACCTACTATCCGGGAGATAGTAGGTTCGAATCCCACTATCGGCAGCCCTGAAGATGGTTTTCCGTGGTTTCCCATTTTCACACCAGGCAAATGCTGGGGCTGTACCTTAATCAAGGCCACGGCCGCTTCCTTCGAACTCCTAGGCCTTTCCAATCCCATCGTCGCCATAAGACCTATCTGTGTCGGTGCGACGTAAAGCCCCTAGCAAAAAGAAAAACAACGTCCTCCAGACGTACTGCTTGTCTTTCATGAGATAGCCTTCACAGCTTCTTCCTTGGTCTTACAAGACTGACAATGAATCATGTTCCGAAACCTCCGAGTAAGAAGCCGGCACGTCACACCCACATCACTTATCTGCCCTTATAAACACCCAGTTACCTTCCCATTATAGTTCCTTCACTTATATATTTTACGGATCATCTACTCATATATTACATAGCCGGACCACGTGTCTCAGGCGGTTGAGGCGCTGGCCTTCTGATACGTCAGCCTCGTGTCGGTAGATTTACTGGCACTTCCGCGGGACTTAATTCCGGCACCTCGGCATCCGGTAGTTAGTGGGACGTAAAACAAATAACATTAGATTAGACTCTAGGTTCAAATAATGGTGACTTAGGATGACATTTTTACTGGGACAAGAACATACGGTTCTAAACTCATGGCGTAGATCTAGATGTCCTGTTAACTCTATAGGATTTATCCAGCTTGCTACTTGAACCATTGAGAGTGATGCTGAACACAAGAGACCGTCAAGCCTACCACTTTTATCTCACTCAGATTGTGTTCTTTATAGTATTAACACTGTTGTCACAATTTTGAACCATTTGATCTGAAAGATATGGCAAAACGTATGGCTTAAAATTTAGAGCAGGAATATACGATCATGTTGCAAAGCCCATGCTGGGAAACAGCTCATTGCCATTATGGAGTTCCACTGAACAGGGGCAGCTTCATGGTCTGTGTTACTGAAAGTTTCTAGGTGATACATGACAGGCATGCAACTAGTATAATACTAGTACTTTTTGTGCAAAATAGAACGCGTAGAATTTTAGATGGAAGATGCAAATCACAAAATGGAATTAATTGAGATAGCAACAAAGAAGAACAGGTAAATAGGTAATCTAAGTAAAGTTTAAACTTAAGCAGCGAAATGATTATGAATATCGATACGACGTGCATGATAGTCGGGTTGTATGGTAATAATAATAATAATAATAATAATAATAATAATAATAATAATAATAATAATAATAATAATAATAATAATAATAATGCCTTAGCTACCATGAGCAGGCATTTTGAATTGTTGCCATCTAAGCTGCCATCTTATCAGTTTCAACGTTCCATTTTACACTACTAGATTACAGAGAATCGGATCTGTATTGGGCGATCCATTGCTCAGTTTTAATTAATTTTGTCGGGTAAACACCAAATGTGTCAGCAGAGATCGTACGGCATGGAGTACCGAATGGACTGTTTTCACACGATAATCTTGGCTGGGTTTGAACGCAGTTTCTTTGGATACAGAGACTTGCCCTCTGATACTGATCACAGAGGGAGTTTTATGTGGCAATTAAGAAACAGGGTAGGGATTAAAAAAATGAAATTGCGTGTTGCTTTCAGTGCCGGGAGTGCGCGAGGACATGTTCGGCTCGCCAGATGCAGGTCTTTTGATTTGACGCCCATAGCCGACCTGCGTGTCGTGATGAGAATGAAATGATGATGAAGACGACACATACACCCAGATCTCATGCCAGCGGAATTAACTAATGTTGGTTGAAATTTCCGACCCCGCCGCACTAATCGAACCCGGGACCTCTGTGACTACTTAACCATGGAGACGGACAGGGTTTAGATGTAACGCATAGACTACGAAACTTCAGGCGCGGTCTTGACAGGTACCACCTTGTTGGCGCTTGTTGGCAGTTCTGAGCTAGCCAGAAAGACTAATCAGGTCGGATTATTAACACTCCGACACGTTGAAGCTGCTTAGTAGCTGGGCTACAACTTATTGTATGGGGAAAAAATTTACAGACTTAGCGAGCGATTGGATGGGCGGGCTACAGAAGTGAGATGGAATCTTTCGATTACCTGCTTTTAGTAGGCTACAGGTATATCATCCTTGTTGCAGTTTTTGTAACAACCCTCTAAAAGAGCTATATATCCAGCGCCTAGTGCCGACCTTTGTGTGGCGGTAATAAATTATTACCTATCAAAGTCTTGAACAGAGAGAGAGAGAGAGAGAGAGAGAGAGAGAGAGAGAGAGAGAGAGAGAGAGAGAGAGAGAGGGGGGGGGGAGAGGCTTGTTTTAAACCGCAACGAAGAATCATCGGAGAAACAAAAAAGGTGATGTCGACTCTGAGACAGGCGACTGACTGCTGCACGCGCCTGAACAGCTGCTCCCTCGGCTGAGCTTTGGCAGGTACAAGCATAACGAGGAGTTAAGTGGATACTCAGAATATGCAATCCGGGCGAGGAGAGAACAAAGTGCTTCTTAATGCGTGAATCACGGCAGCTGACAATGCCAAATTGGACTTCATATAATTTTTTTTGATTTCCCTCAAGATTGTCTCATATTATCTTGAAATGAAGTGGTATTGGGAGCGCACTTATTCTCGTATGTATAAGAAAGTGTACCCTTGTTGGATAAGAAGAAGCGTTGGATAAGCGTTAGGATGGGAGTCTCCATCAGTGAACCAGAAATTCATCCAGGAAATAATTATTCTTCTTTTACCGTTATTCCCAGATCTGTGGGGTCGCCAGTGGGAATTGTGTCGAACAAGTCGATTTGGCCCTATTTTGCGGCTGGTTGCCCTTGTCGCCAACCTTGTGTGTAGGGATATAATCACTATTGCGTGTTTCTATCGTGGTTGGCAGTCGATGTATTGTCTGAATATGAAGAGGGGAGTGTTGGGACAAACAGAAAAACCCAGTCCCCGGGCCAGAAGAATTAATCAGATGCCATTAAAAACCCCGACCCGGCCGGGAATCCAACCCGGGACCCTCTGAACTGAAGGCCTCAATGCCGACCATTCAGCCAATAATAATAATTTGTTTGTCCAACCCTTGTCCCGCTTCTCTACCGCTTCGGCTTGGAAGTGAGATGAATCTCCGTAGCGACTTCTTACGACTGCATGCCCTTTCTGACGTCAGTCTCATCAGAGAAGTTCATGAAATGAAATGAATGAAGGGATATACTGTATGATAGTAGAAAGGGAGGAAGGGCATGGATAAAACCCGGTGCCGGCATATAGCCTACTCCTGTCGAATAGCATCAAGGAGTTTGCTCAAGGCTTAACGTCTCCATCCGACGGACGAATCACCATCAACGGCGTCATATACCCTCTCTCCATATAAACACTGTGGAAAGGTTCGGGATTGAATCCAGGCTTTTGGCACACCATCCAGTGATTAGAAATTGTAGTCTATAGCACCATATCTCCTACCCTGCAAGCCAACATTCTGATGATGATTGTTTTCGACAAAAGGGGCTCGAACCGGCTAACCTTGGTGTTATACCTTATAGACGTGACGTCGTAACGATCATGGTCACCAGGCGGGCAATAATAATAATAATAATAATAATAATAATAATAATAATAATAATAATAATAATAATAATAATAATAATAATAATAATAATAATAATAATATATTTTATATGCCGACTTCGCACGATATGGAGTGCCGAACTGACTTTTTCCCATTCTTCAAAATTCTAACCACCTACGTCAGGTTTGAATCCACAGTCCTGTGATCCTAAGGCCTACATAAGATAGTACTTCAGGATGTTAGTTACGGATGGTTCGTGTCGGTTTACACATTGAGACATTCGGTGAGTTCTGAGAAGCTCAAGACAGGTAGCTCCTGCATGTTTCTCCCTAGAGGAGGCAATAAAGACAACTTGAGCCTTGCGTGTAGTCATGTCATCGCTCGAGATGATAGAGGATTCCTTCTGTGGGAGGCTGCGGCAACTCGACACGACACGACATGCTACGCATCACTGCCTTCACACGTTCAGGAAATGTCAATTTCTCACCGTGTAGGAGACTGGTCTGGTGTCGTGCGAACACGTAATCGAAGACTTGTCGCTCTATGAAGCTGTTAATTTCAGGAATGAGCGACTGTAAATTGGACGACTAATAGTCTGTAAATATACTGTGCTGCTATTCGTTTTACATCGCACCGATACAGTTAGGTCTTATGGCGATGATGGGACAGGAAAGGGACAGTGGCCTTAGCGAAGGTACAGTCCCACCTTTTGCCTGGTGTTAAAAGGGGAAACCACGGAAAGGAACACTAAATCGAACAATATTTCCATAAATGCGTTTTATTCCACCAGGACTGCATAAATGCTTCAGTTCAGTCTATAGTACCGTGACACAAAAGCATTTGCTATCATTTTCCAAATTAAAGTTTAGAAAAAAAGAAAAGATAGAAAAACGCCAGCATGTCTTCTATTGAACAGTTTGTGTTAGGTATTAAGTATGGAGGATTTTAAGTATTTTATGATGTCTGTCTGTCTGTCTGTCAGGTCAACAGCCCAAAGGCTGGTTGGATCCTCAAATAGCACCACCAAAGGCTATGCGGTTATAAGGAAACCCCCAAAACCAATGGCAGCACCAAATAAGGCGTACTAGGCAAGATGAGGAGTGAGGTAGTTTGCCATTGCTTTCCTCACTGGGTCAGAAAGTACTATTGCAGCACGACTGACCCTGTGAGCAGCACCTTTCATAACACTCAGATGCACTAGTTGTGCTCTGAATGTCATTACTCAGCACTACCCATACCCCAGCACCTTCTATATTGTCACAGCCATGGATGTTGACTGGGACTTCGGTGGAAGCTACACTTTACTCTGGCCTGTGCCAAGAGATGGATGTAAAAGTACTGTATCCATCAAGAAATGACAACAGGCAGTTATTTTATGATACTGAAGTGAAATTAAATGGAGGTAAATTTACGAAAGTGCAATGCACATGTGCAGTCCATGGAAATATTATCTACTTGTTTCCTCATAGCAGTTATCTCCTTGGCTGAATGGTCAGCGTAGTGACCTTCGGTTCAGAGGGTCCGGGGTCCAATTCCCACCCAGACGGGCAATATTAGCCGCATGATTAATTACTCTGGCTGGGGTCGGGTTTTTGTATTCGGGGAAATATATATCTTCATTTACATACAATAAATCGCACTACCAAGAACCACAGAAACACGCAAAAGTGCGTAGCCTATATCCCTCTATATTATTATGGTCGATGCCAGAAAAGGCAGTCAGCAGTAAAACTTGCCGTGATCTACACGGATTGACGACCCTAAGTTATTGCGAAAAGTCCAGGAGGAAGAAAGGTATTTACTTTCCAAGCAGACCTCAGTGGTTAGTTGTCGTCGTTCGTTTCCCAAGACTGCGGGTTCGATTCTGGTCGAGATCGTTGGTACTTTAGGGTGTTTAAATGCGACACCTTCATGTCGTTGATATTTCAGTACGTTAATGAAATCCTGCAGGATTCAGATACCCGGGACTTTATTAAAGTACGATTAGTAAAGGGACGTTAAACAAGTAATGTTATTGTTCTTAATCTTACTGTCTTTCATTTTAAAGTATTTCATAAACTTCACTTGATACCCTTAATTTTGAGGGACCATGGCTTTCTTTTGTAACTAACTAGCTGTACTATCCGTCGCTGAACGGTTATTATATAAGACAAAAATATACCAGATATAAAATATTGGGAACTGGATTTGATGTAATTTTTGTTGTGTAGAGCAGAGGCTTATTCTTGAACCTGCATGTGCTTTGGGTCTTTTTATTATCTTCGGCTACGAAACTGGAAGTTGCATTTTCTTATAGTGTATACATTGCCTACGATTTAATAACGAAGTCGTATTTCGTATTACTTTTATGAAGAAATTACGAAAAACATTTCATATTCACACAATTTTTCATTAATTTTTCCAGCAAAATTAGTTATTTATGTCTTCATTGAAATTTTTATTATGTGTTAACAGTTAGGAAGATATCCTATATCATTTCTTATTGTGAGGACGTATAGTAGCCTACATGTTGAAAAATATTATACAGTATATATTTACCCTAGTGAATTTTAGGTTGTATAACCTATTTTTAATGGGCAGGTTTGACAACATTTAGCCACCTACGAGTATTTCACCGACCGCCTTTGTGGTGTAGTGGTTAGTGTGATTAACTGCCACCCCCGGAGGCCCGGGTTCGATTCCCGGCTCTGCCACGAAATTTGAAAAGTGGTACGAGGGCTGGAACGGGGTCCACTCAGCCTCGGGAGGTCAACTGAGTAGACGTGGTTTCGATTCCCACCTCAGCCATCCTGGAAGTAGTTTTCCGTGGTTTCCCACTTCTCCTTCGGGCAAATACCGGGATGGTACCTAACTTAAGGCCATGGCCGCTTCCTTCCCTCTTCCTTGTCTATCCCTTCCAATCTTCCCATCCCCCCGTAAGGTCTTTGTTCAGCATAGCAGGTGAGGCCGTCTGGGCGAGGTATTGGTCATCCTCTCCAGTTGTATTCCAGCCCAGAGTCTGAAGCTCCAGGACACAGCCCTTGAGGTGGTAGAGATGGGATCCTTCGCTGAGTCCGAGGGAAAAACCGACCCTGGAGGGTAAACAGACAAAGAAGATATATTGACCCTAAAATTAATGAAGTTTAGGTTGTATAACCTATTTTTAATGGGTAGGCTTGAGGACATTTAGCCACCTACGAGTATTTCACCAAGGGCAGGGACCAAGGTACAAAAATGACGAAATTAATATTTTTGCGGCTAGGTTTGTTATTTATAGACTATTCTCATTCCTCCCTCCTAGACGGTGGGGCCAGGACATTTATTACAATGAAGGAGATGCTCGGAGAAGGTGAGGGGGTAGGCGACTGTGACCTATACTAGGAACCATTCCGGCATTCGCCTTAGTGCAGTAGAATGGAAAAACACCGCAAATCCAATCTTAGGACAGCCTTTCTCCGTTTCCCAAATGTAGAGGCGTAGAGCCACGGTAGAACCGCGGCCACCCCTCCTCTGCTCGGTTGGTCGGTCGGAATGCAGAGCTGTCGGACCAGCTGAAGCCCACTCTGTAAGCGCCGACCAGGAAGAGAAAGGTAAATGGAACTTTCATGTAGCCTTTATCAGATTACATGAGTGAAGTTTCTCAATATGATATTCTTCGAGTGCTTCCAGAACCATCACTAGGTAGACGTGGTGAACTCCGATTTCCTGTGAATTTTTATTCAATATTTTCTTGAGAATTACTGTATATGTTGGTTAAGCTACAGAGCCGATGTGTTCAAGGTAGATGACCCTATTACACCTTGGTATAACTGCGTACTTTTATACAATACGTTTCGACCAGTCTAGGTTTCTTCCTTTGATACATTTAAATTAAAGAATCACACTTCTGTTGAAGTTACTGTAATAATTATGCAAGATTTTTATAAATATAGCCAAGGTCCAGGGTCTCTCATATAAACTAAGACCGTCGATGCGGCGTTTTTCCTCTCCGATACGTAAGCTCCAACACGGGAGGCGCGCGCATAGTGTTTAACCTTGCAAGCAGCTTGCATGTGTTTGACCTGGCAAGCATCAGTCGCCAGTATGAATTTCAGCTGTTAACATGGTGAGACAGTTATCATTGCAACGCCGTGTTTTCTTATGTAAAAGTTCTAGTTTCATTTTGTTTTGGCTTTATATCGTACCGACACAGGCCTAGGCCTAGGAGTGGAAAGGAAGTGGCCGTGGACTTAATTAAGGTACAGTCCCAGCATATGTCTGGTGTGAGAATGGGACCATAGAAATCCATCTTCAGGGCTGCCGACACTAGGGTTCGAAACTATTTACTCCCGGATGCAAGCTCACTGTTCTGGTTTCAACGTAATGGTCGTGTGAACAGACATAACTCTTGCTATTGGTCTGAAGAAAATCCTAATAGTGTTTAAGATGTCCTTCATTATGATAGGAAGATTGGTGTTTGGTGCAATGTTAGTGCAAGACGAATAACTGGGCCTATTTTTTTCGAGACGACAGTAAATGCAGAGATGACATTTTGACGCCAGTCTTTCATCGTTTAACGGAAGAAGAAAAATCGCGTGGGTGGTTTCAACAAGATTCAGCCCCGCTCATAGAGCAGAAGATTCCCTTCTTACAATCTCGGAAGCAGTTTGCAGACGGGGTGATCAGTGCTAGTCTATTTACCCCTCCTTCTCCAGACCTAACAGTGTGTGATTTTTACTTGTGGGGTAAACTGAAAGAAAAAAATGTACCGAGCCAATTCTCACACATTGGAGGAAGTGAAAGAAAATATTACGAATGAAATCAGAAACATTACAGTGGCAGAACTCACTCGGGTCAACAGAATGTGGTTACGAGATACAATGCCTGTATAATCCAGAAAGGACTACACTTCCAGCATCTGCCGTAGAGCAGAGTACAAACACGCGTTCGGTCGTAGTTTGTATGAGAGATCCTGTACAAGCCTATTCCCTATATTTTTGATATAACTAATATTTCCGGAGATATCTGGAAGTCCGTGGAAAACGAAAATATCGTGAATATCTTCCTTATTATTTCTCACATGGTAAAAACACATGAAACATAAAAAATAGGAACTTGTATTTTGCACGTCTTTTATTATGAATAGGTTTTCGATCCAGTTAATATTAACGGAGAAATGTTCTGTTTTGGCTACCTTAATACTGCTACGCCACTGTAGCCAAGTACATAAACATCTATCCCTGAACTTGAAGCCCAAATTTGGGAAACATTTTATTAAGCGATTTACACGTGAAGTCATTGTTGACAGACGGGTATAAACTGTACTGAACCTCCCTTCGATTTTTGCAGACGTTAGGCATAATGCAAGGTAAAGACTACACTAGAGTTACTACTGATCTGCATTTAGGGCAGTCGCCCAGGGGACAGATTCCCTATCTACCGAGCTTGATAGCTGCAGTCACTTAATTGCGGCCAGTATCCAGTAATCGGGAGATAGTGGGTTCGAGCCCCACTGTCGGCAGCCCTGAAGATGGATTTCCGTGGTTTCCCATTTTCATACCAGGCAAATGCCCGGGCTGTACCTTAATTAAGACCACGGCCGCTTGTTTCCATTTCCTAGGCCTTTCCTATCCCATCGTCGCCATAAGACTTATCTGTGTCGGTGCGACGTAAAGCAAATAGCAAAAAAAAAAAAAAAAAATCCCTATCTGTTGTATTCCTAGCCTTTTCTTAAATGATTGCAAAGGAATTGGAAATTTATAAAAATGTAACAATGAGACAAAGAATATATGTAAATACAAAAATAATTATTTTATTTATATTGATGTTAAAAGCGGGCCATTTACCCATTAAAGCAAAAACAACAACATAGGCTAATTAAACACTCAGGACATTTGGGACAACTTAATATTGTCGCTATGGAAACATGACAATACAAGGAAATGACCCTCACCATAATTTTCGGTGTTTGCATAAATAAGTGATGGTACACAGAGGATGGCCGATAATGCAGTCGTATTTTATGATAGTAGATATCATGTACATGTTTAAATGTTGTACAGTTCCCAATCTAGGGCTATACAGTACAAGTATTATCAAATGTTGACTCTATCGATTAAAAAAGCTAACAACCAACAACGCAGCAGCACGCAGAGCAATTCTTCGAATGTTAATATATATTTTTTTTTTTGGTGGGAATGTCCACACGGCGCGAAGTACACTACTACAGTAATTAGGACGATGATTCATGAGCGATACAAAACCGTGAATACATGTGCTTTACATGTTTCTCTATGAAAATTAATGGTTGGTGTGGGAGGTCACAACGGAAATGTTCATGTAGTGCTCATAAAAGCCATGTCTAGCGATTAAAATAAAACAGAATAAATATTGACTTTAATCTACACTCACTTAACTTCGTGATGAGCACTAGAAATGTATTAAAATTAACAGGAGCGTCATTAAATTTGCAGTACGTTGAAATCTTGCCTTTACATTATCATCTGCAACGATGTTAATACTGGATTTCTCGCTAAGTTCAAATGGTTATCGTTAGTAAAACCATAGTGATTTGAATCCAGAGAATAATAATAATAATAATAATAATAATAATAATAATAATAATAATAATAATAATAATAATAATAATAATAATAATCTCCGTAGAAAAAACAAAATTTATTACAAACATCAAGAATGCTCCAAAATTTTTGACAACAGATATTGTTCCAGTAGAAAGAGTAACGAAATTCAAATATCTGGGAGAAATAATTCAAGAAAATGGTTTAAACAAATCTGCAGTAGAGGGAAGGGTACTATACACAAGGTGGAAATAGCATATGGTATCACAAATAATTTTTATAACAGAAAGTGTCTATCTAAAAATATTAAAATAAGGCACTACACTACAGTGGTGAAACCGGAATGCTTATATGCAAGTGAATGCCTGGTACTAAACTATAGATTAGATAAACTTGAGATGCTAGAAAGGAAAATCATGAGAAAAATCTTAGGCCCTGTGAAAACAACAGAAGTATGGAAATTAAGATCTAATGATGAAATATACAGGAACATAGAAAACATAACACAAACCATTAGAAAAATGAGATTGCAATTTTTTGGACATATTTACAGAATGGATGATTCCAGATTAACAAGAAGGATTTTCAAGTACCTTTGGGACAAAAAGGCAACAACTAGCTGGATTCAAGAAGTAAGGAAAGATTTAGAAAGAAATAATATAAGAGAAGAAGAAACTATGGACAGAGAAATTTTTAGAAAGAGGGTAGTAAGAATGGAAGGATTCCAAGGAAAATTGAACAAGAAGCCTGGTGCGAAGTGGTCCGAGGACAGAAGCAAACAGCATAGTGAAAGGATGAAAGAATATTGGAAGGAGAGGAATAGAAAACAACACAGTATGAAGAACTGAACTGAAATTGGCACGTGGTCCTTAGCAGGCCTCATCGGAAATAATAATAATAATAATAATAATAATAATAATAATAATAATAATAATAATAATAATAATAATAATAATAATAATAATAATAATAATAATAATAATAATAATAATAATAATATTAACCTGATGGAATATCCGAACAATACCTAACGACAGAGTATGGTAAAATAGAGAAAACGGACAGTTTCAGATATCTTGGTGAGATAGTGCAGATGAAAACCAGTGAGAAAGAAGTTATCAGCAGGCGAGAGAGGATGGCCAGAGCTTTTCGTAGGACACATGTCCTATACAAGAAGAAGGCAATCTCAAGAAAAGCTTAACTCAGGCAGTGATCAAATCCGAGTGTCTGTACTCAAGTGAATGCTTCAGAATGACAGCAAAGACTGGACTGAGAAAGTAGAGAAGTATGAGCGCAAAATTCATCGCAAAATACTGGGTCCTAACATGAAAAAGTGACAGTATACTGTAGACTACTAGGAAGAGAAGAGTTATGCAGGGATAATAACTGAAGTTCTACGGACGGTTTTTCAGGATGGATGCAGCCCGACTAAGAAAGTTGATTTTTAAAGTGTTGGACAACACATCTAACGTCTCGAATAAATGAGCCAGAATTGAACTCTTCTTCTTCTTCTTCTTCTACTATTACTACTACTCCTACTACTACTCCTTCTTTTTCCACCACTTTTTCCACACGTCTGAAGTCGCGAGTGCGAACTGCTTATCCACATGTGGATTTGACTCTGTTTTACGACCGGATGCCCTTCCTGACGCCAACCCTATCTAGAGGGATGTAATCACTATTGCGTGTTTCTGTGGTGGTTGGTAGTGTGGTATGTTGTCTGAATATGAAGATGAGAGTGTTGGGACGGACACAAACACCCAGTCCCCGAGCCAGAAGAATTAATCAGAAGCGACTAAAATCCGGGAATCCGGTCGGGAATCGAACCCGGGACCCTCTGAACTGAAGGCCAGTACGCTGACCATTCACCCAACGAGTCGGACAATTGAACTAGGCAACGTGAGCTCAAAAAGCCAGTCGTCAACCGTCGGAGCTGCTAAGTTCGGCTGGTGGTGAGTATTATTTTAAAGAGAAATATAGCGATAAAATCACCCTCCTTTAACTCTGGTACAAAGTAAAATATGTATGAGTCTGATCCTTCGAAGAATGACGTACAGTAATTAAGACTTAGTCCATGAGCGATGTGAAATGAAATATTCTCTGGGCCTCTCAAACCTAGAACCCTCAAGGTCGAAAGAGAACAAAAGTTTTCCAAGGGGGTTATGATGGAGAAGGGTCTGGTATAAGTGGAAGTAATAACAGACTCATCTCTGGGCCTCATGGTAGTGTTAATGGTTATTGTTTTATGAGGATTAGTCATGCTACAATAGCACTGTCTGGCCCAGTGAGGAAAGCAATGGCAAACTACCTCACACCTCGTCTTGCCTGGTTCGCCTCATTTTGGTGCTGTCATTGGTTTTTGTGGTTTGCCTATAGCTCCATAGCCTTTGGTGGTGCTATTTGAGGACCAGCCTCTGGGCTGATGACCTAATAGAGGAAGTACAACTGGACAACAATATTCTATTAACACTTCTCAGAAGGGGAAAAGGAAGAGGTCCGACAGTTTGAAGAATGAAGGATTGAGCACAAAGTAAACGTTTTTAAAAAAGGAAGAGAAGGCCCAATAAGGGCGTCGAAATGAAAGATTCCCCAAGCCTCGCAAATGTAATACCATCGGGGGAGTAAGCGTCAACCGAGGTGAATGTGAGGAGCCTGGCACAAGTAAGCAGAAGCAACGTCAGACTCAGTTAGGGAACCGTGGTCGCCAACACTCGCTGCTTTCAGCCACCTTTGACCATAGGCAGGTGATACCGTTGATGTACTATATTATACCACCCCCACCCACAGGAGGAGTCTAAAGCCAAGAGGTCATAGACTATCTAAATTGAATATAGGAGGATATGATAGTCAACGGATCGTGGAAAATCGATTCCCAGTTTGTGCTGTTCAAAATAAGCCGAGGTTTAAATTACATACGGCGTAAAACCAAAACATTATGTAAAATACACTTTTGTATCATTTTTAGTTCGTTCGCTCGTAATCTGTTTACCATCCAGGGTCGGTTTTTCCCACGGACTCAGCGAGGGATCCCACCTCTACCGCCTCAAGGGCAGTGTCTTGGAGATTCAGACTTTGGGTCGGGGGATACAACTGGGGAGAATGACCAGTAACTCGCCCAGGCGGCCTTACCTGCTATGCTGAACAGGGGCCTAGTGGAGGGATGGGAAGATGGGATGGGACAGGCAAGGAAGAGGGAAGGAAGCGGCCGTGGCCTTAATTTAGGTACCATCCCGGCATTTGCCTGGAGGAGAAGTGGGAAACCACGGAAAACCACATCCAGGATGGCTGAGGTGGGAATCGAACCCACCTCTACTCAGTTGACCTCCCGAGGCTGAATGGACCCCGTTCCAGCCCTCGTACCACTTTTCAAATTTCGTGGCAGAGCCGGGAATCGAACCCGGACCTCCGGGGGTGGCAGCTAATCACGCTAACCAGTACACCACCGAGGCGGACTCATTTTTAGTTCTAGTGCAAATTATAGTAAAATATTAATAATTTGTTACCCCAGTTAACAGCACCAATTGGTTCCTACAAGTTAAGAAGGTTTTTAAATTAAGACATGCGTTGAACTGTCCTCTGTCCGACTCATTGGCTGAATGGTCAGCGTTGATGACTCCGGTACAGAGGGTCCCGGGTTCGATTCCCGATCGGGTTGGGGATTTTTAATCGCCTTTGATTAATTATTCTGGTCCGGGGACTGGGTGTTTGTTTTTGTCCCAACACTTTCCTCTTCATATTCAGACAACACACTACTGTACACTACCAACCACGACAGAAATACGCAATAGTGATTACATCCCTTCATATAGGGTTGGCGTCAGGAAGGGCATCCGGCCGTAAAAAGGCCAAATTCACATGTGCGACACATTTCGCACCCGCGACCCCACAGGTGTGGGAAAAGCGGTGAACCTGTGAACCACAACACCTTCTCGTGACCAGATGACTTGAACATCCCAACGAAGCATATAGCCATGCCGTAGATACAACCATATTGGATACTATTACTACTTACTACTGCTGCTGCTACTACTGCTACTACTACTACTACTACTACTACTACTAAAACAGTTTCATTCCTCCCCTGTAGGGGGAGGCGGGACGTTTAGACGGTGACCCGTCTCTCAGGTCGGGAGATTTGTTGCGGTGAAGGAGATGCCCGGAGAAGGTGAGAGGATCCTTTTTTTTTTTTTTTTTTTTTTTTTTTTTGCTAGTTGCTTTACGTCGTACCGACACAGATAGGTCTTATGGCGACGACGGGACAGGGAAGGGCTAGGAGTGGGAAGGAAGCGGCCGTGGCCTTAATTAAGGTACAGCCCCAGCATTTGCCTGGTGTGAAAATGGGAAACCACGGTAAACCATTTTCAGGGCTGCCGACAGTGGGGTTCGAACCTACTATCTCCCGAATACTGGACACTGGCCGCACTTAAGCGACTGCAGCCATCGAGCTCGGTAGGTGGTGAGAGGATCGGCGGCCGTGCCATATACTAGCAACTGACCCGGTATTCGCCCTAGTGCAGGAGAATGGAAAACCACGGAGAACCATTCTCGGCACAGCCAACGATGAGGACCAGACCCTCTCCGTCTCCCGAATACAGAGGCGTAGAGCTATGGTAGAGCCATGGCCACTTGTGGGCCCAGACCCACTCTGCATCCGTCGACGCAATGTTGGATGGGTATCTGTCGAAGAAGACTAGATTTTTTTTTTGATAGGGGCTTTACGTCGCACCGACACAGATAGGTCTTATGGCGACGATGAAGACTAGTTTAATGCAGGTTAAACGGAAGGGAGTAGCAGCCTCTCAAAGTTACAAAGGCGGCAGTCGGGTTAACTGATTGAAATGGCCTTGTAATCAAACTTAACATGGAATTATCTCTGGAGGATATGCACCTCTCTTTGTTTGAATTGTCAGATGAGAGATTCCTCCCTAGTAAAATATTCCGTATATAAAGCTGTCCACCATTTGAATCTCTGGGTGGCTATTTCCTGAGCGCGCGGGGTGGTGGTGGTGGTGGGGGTACTCGTGAGAAGGATGTATACTGGCATTCTACGAGTCGGAGCATGACATTTTAGTTTGAATCGTTGTGGTAGGATAGAGAATCTGAAAAGGGAAGTGAATTGACTAAAGAGTGGAAGTGGATGGTGGGAGCTAGATGCTTTGGCAGGAAGAGACAGTGATTCTTGTCAGGAGACTACAACATTAACGTTAGGCGGAGGAAATGAAGCAGCTAGTTTAACATTGCATAATGAAACTGTGCTATGGGATTTTTAAACCATGACCAGCATAGCAAACGGATTGTTGTCATCAAGATAGATAACAAGATAATGTCCCTCGATAATTGTACATATTTACATGCATCAAACCGGTCTACGGACAGATGACCAAAAAGAAAACATGCAGGGAATATCAGGGCATGATGACTTTAACCATCATAAAATATAAATGTAATTTGAAATTGAAGAAATATAAAAGGGGAAACAATTTTGCTACTTGCAACCTTAATCACGAGTGATAATCTGAGTCTACGTCCGGCTCCATGGCTAAATGGTTAGCGTGCTGTCCTTTGGTCACAGGGGCCCCGGGTTCGATTCCCGACAGGGTCGGGAATTTAAACCATCATTGGTTAATTTCGCTGGCACGGGGGGCTGGGTGTATGTGTCGTCTTCATCGTCATTTCATCCTCATCACGACACGCAGGTCACCTACGGGCGCCAAATCAAAAGACGAGCCGAACATATCCTCGGACACTCCCGGCACTAAAAGCCATACGCCATTTCATATCTGAGTCTACAAGAAGTCACAAAAAGGATAGCAATTTTAAAGAAATCTTTCCAAGTCGATAGTCAACAAACATAGTAGATATCCAAAACCGGAAGGCCTTTGCGAAACCTTTGTATGGAGCATGCTTTGGACAGTTGTAAAAACTGGATTTTAAAAGAAGAGGAAAAGAAAAGGATAGGAGAAATTGAAAAACAAATACAATTTATTGGTCACATTCTGCGGCATGAAGAGTTCCTTTGCAACATCACTGAAGGAAGAATTTCCGAGAAAAGGGGAAGAGAACGACACAGATAGTCTTACTTCAACAACCTGCTGCTGAGGATGAACTGTAAGACTGAGTCGGAAGGACTGGCTCAAGATAGACATCTGTGGCTACGGCGGCAAGACTTAGCCTTTAGAAGATGAGAACGACGGCGTCGACGACGACGACGACGACGACGACGACGATTACTTTTTCGTGTCATAAAAATATGCTGGGAAAGATTATCAAGAGGTAACCCTTAACTTCAATTACTGAGTGAATTAGACTTGTAGTTAGGGTCGTGCAGCTGTGAGCTTGCATTCGGGAGTTAGTGCGTTCGAACCCTACTGTCGGCAGCTCTGAAGATGGATTTCTGAGTTATCCCATATTCACACTAGGCAAATGCTAGGGGTGTACCATAATTAAAGCCACGGCTGCTTCCTTCCCACTCCCATCCCATCGTCGCCATAAGACCTATCTGTGAAGGTGCGACGTAATGCTACTTAAAGAGCTTAACTTCGATTGAGATCCTTAGCTGTGAGATGCTTCTAAAACAGACTGTTGCGAAGGTAAAATATGACCCTCAATGTACTATTGTTCGTCACTGTTTATTTTCCTTTTTTAACGTGCATATTTTAACGTCCAGCTTGACCTTTTACTTGTTGAGAGATAGCGATCGTTGCTCTCGTAATTATGTCTTTTAGAGTGTCTCCCCTTATCGATCATGGTACGGTCTCTTGCTGTGATAACATCTTAGGCTGAGCAGACCGAGCCAACGTTATACAGTATTAGAATATCAGCCACTAGAATGAACATTACTTTAATGAAACATTAAAAATTCTAGAATTCCAGCCAAATGAAGGCTATTCTCAGAAAGCACGATATCAAAACCATCTTCAGCCTAATATCAACATAGGCAATTATTTGTGATCTAGTAAATATTGGTCTAAACTGTGCTGGGCTGGGCTGAGTGGCTCAGACGGTTGAGGCGATGGCCTTCCGACCCCAACATGGCAGGTTCAATCTTGGCTCAGTCCGGTGGTATTTGAAGGTGCTCAAATACATCAGCCCTGTGTCGGTAGATTTACTGGCGCGTAAAAGAACTCCTGCGGGACTAAATTCCGGCCGTAAAGCCAATCAAATTATTAAACTGTGCTGGAATATATCAATGTACCTATGGATCTGTTTATGTTGTACAAACATCAATGATCATTAAAGAACTTCGAAAGCACTTGCGTCTTTGCCATCCAGAGAAAGCTACTATGGCAGAGCATAACTAGCGTTCGGAAGTTTATGACCTAAAAAAGTACAAAATATGCAAGCAAATATGCCTTAAAAGTATTACCTAAAACCGATAAAATATGACTTAAACATTTCAGGGATAGGCAACCAGTATTAGGGTATTACTATCATTAAATGTGCCAAAAAAAATGTGATAAGCAATAATACAGCAGACATATTTTATCATACAAACTGACAGAACTGCAGTAGATAAATTAAAACTTTATGCTTCATTCAGTATCATAGCCCTGAGGCGCAGTTCCCACTCTGTTTTCCTAAAATGGATCCGAAAATTAAGTTTTAGGATGCTTTTTTTAGGATGCTTTTTGGTATCTGTCGGCGTACGATCGTACGGCATCTCTTTCTAGGAATCATGTCTTCTAATCCTCCTACCTATCTTTTACAGGAAAAGAAAGAAAAATACATCTCGTACAGCATTTTGAAATCATGTGTTTTGAAATCGATGCAGATATTATGCACCCTGATGAAAACGGCGCTTCAACTTAACCAAAAATGTTCGAAGTATAACCAAATCTGACCTTCTATCACTAAAATGAGAACATATGACAAACGTAATACAAATGGTCGAAATATGTATTTTATACACCACAAAATTGCTATAAACGGGGCCAGGGACTCATTATTCAGACTTACTTTTAAGATTTCGGGTAAAATGACCTCAAGAAAGAAATACGGTATGACTTTTCCTTAACATTCGAACCTTAGTGATGACCGTCAAATGCGTTTTGATGAAATATCTGCCATTTTTAAGGAGAAATGCTTTACAGCTCGAGCCATTTACGAGGTGATAAACAACCGAAACGAAGGTGACGGCTATATACTGAGTAAATCATGGTTGCCCTCCGTAGTTACGTCTACAACGTAGAATCATTTCACATGAACTCACCCCTAAGTACTCTACGTTGGCACAAAAATCCACGTGAGTGAAGACTGTAACCCCATATGAAGCACAGAACATCATAATTTTGACACAACTGAATAATCGGGATATTACGTCGTGTTAAAATATAAACTGACAGGTTTCAATCTTGGAATAAATGCTTTAGGAGTTAGAATCAAGTGCTTTTTCATCATAATTTTCCTTTATATGCAGTGGATCGGGAAAATATTATTTCTTTCCATCCTATTTCATCTTTTACTACACTTCATTCATATCGGTTCCAGTCCAAATTCCGTTGTCGATTGCTTTTCTAAATCAAATCATATCTGTCATACCCTGGGTCTTCCATAGCTTATCTTTCTTTTTTTAATTCCAAGGTTAACTTTGAAATTCTTTCCCCAACATCAATTTCATGATCAAATCGTCTTAGTCTATTTCACCCCCTGTTTTATCTGAACTTCTCCACCTCAGTTTCCTTACTCTCTCTTCATTATTCTCTCTGCATATTCTCATCGGCTTTCACATTTTCTTTTAAAATAATTTTCTTACGTGTATGTTTTCTTTGTGTTTATTTACTGACCTGGTATTATTCCGTAATATCATAATACTACTACTACTACTACTACTACTAATAATAATAATAATAATAATATGAACGTCCGAATCATTGCCTGAATGGTCAGAGGGTCTCGGGTTCGATTCCCGGCCGGTTCGGGGATTTTAATCGCTTCTGATTAATTCTTCTGGTTCAGAGACTGGGTATTTTTGTTTGTCCCAACACTTTTCTCATAATATTGAGACAACGCGCTACACTATCAAACACCACAGAAACACGCAATACTGATTACATTCGTCCATATGGGTTGGCAGCAGGAAGGGCATCCAGCCGCAAAACAGATCCAAATTCACATGTACGACTCTATTTGCACTGGCGATTTCACAAATGTAGGAAAAGCAGTCTAATAATAATAATAATAATAATAATAATAATAATAACAATAATAATAATAATAATAATAATAATAATAATAATACCGGTTTTATGTCTCACTGACTACATTTACGGTTGCAAGTCATAAATTTCATATTGGAATCCGTATTGAACTACGTATAAGTTCATAGAAGAATTTTCGTAGAATTCCACCTTTGTCCACAATTTGCGATTTATTAGAAATCAAAACCGATGTGAAACATGTTTCGCCTAAATATATTAGGAATCTTCAGCCGTGTTGTCTCATTCCTAAAATTAAAATTGTTAACTAGTCCTTAGGCTATGCTGAAAACACTAGACTATATAAAATGGCTTGTGACACTGAAAGAACCATCACAAAAATATAGCCTATAACATTTACAAAAAATGAACACTTATGTGCACTTGACATTTGTGTTCTTGCCTTAAAACTTCATTTGGATAAAGTAATGCTTTTGTTGATCGTTTTTGACAGTTATTATTTATAAACACTCAGATACACTTGTAAATATATTTCACAAAATTATAACTTTTGTCAAAATAAAAAGTGCTACTGTTGATCATGTTTGTAAATGTAGCATTTTAAATTGCGAAATTGTGAAGTCATAGAAGCTGGGAATTATTTATATATATCGTGAAGACGGAGCAGCCCTATGAGGACAGAGTAGAATAGGGGACTTCGAGAGAAGGTTCTTTCTGTGGATAGATATATTTTAAAAACAGTCCCGTTGCGGTGGGAGATTAGTCTGAAACGAAAAAGGTAAGAAAAATACCTTAGTTGTAAAGCTCTAGGCCAAAATGTCACACGCCATTTTATAGTGTTTAAAGCATAGCTTAAGGACTAGTTAACCATTTTAATTTTAGTATTAAGCCAACACGGCTGAAGATGCCTAATATATTTAGGTGAAATATGTCCCGTTGTTCTATTATGTAACATCCGTTTTGATTTCTAACAAATCACAAATTGTATTGAAAAGGTGGACTTCTACGAGATAATTCTTTCATCAGCTTACATTTACGGTTTTAAGAAGGTGCTGAAAGGGAGGAGCTATTTTTGGTGATGATGATCGTTGTTTTAAGGGACCTAACATCTAGGTCATCGTACCCTGATGGTACGAGATGAAATAGTAGTTTAAATTGTTTGACCTACCCACTGATTAGCATACATATGATTATGAATTTAAAATAATCGGTGCTTCTCAATAACAATACCTTATTTTCTTCGTAAAAGGATTGAAACATGAATTAAAATTTAAGTCAATAAGGCATTTTAATGTGAATTAATATACCTATATATCTAACAAAAAGTTAAAAGCTAATTAAATATAAAACTAGTAAATGAAAGTACAATTAAAAGGCCAAGGGTGTACTTTAGATTAAAGGGTTCCTGACAATAAAATTAATTTACATTGAAAGAAAAGGATTTATTTTACTTGGTGGTAAATCTACCGGCATTAGGCTGGCTTATTTGAGCACCTTCAAATACCGTCGAACTGAGCTGGGATCGAACCCTCCAACTTGGGCTGAGAATGTCAGCTCTTTACTATGTTTACCACTCAGTAAGGCCGTCAGAAAATGTGCTGCATGAAATATATTCCAAACACTGTTTGGGAGTTCTAACAATTTAAATCAGACTTTTCTTATTCCTCAATTGTGTAGATAACATCCTTTGTTCGTTGTAACTTTCATGTAACACGAAGTTGTTAACATCAGGGGAAGAGAGTTCAATGTTTAGTGACTAGAGATACAATAACGTTGCGTTTGAATTCATTCAAATTCATTTCCATTTTAAATGGCGCCGTATTTCATTCTCTCTCTCTACCATTTGTCGAAATGAATCCACCCATGGCAGTAGCATTTATGTCCACTTACTAATTGTAAGATGCAGCTGTCACGCAAGAAACGAAGGCCACAATTAAGACAGGCAAACATATGTCCAAGGTGCACAGGACTCAGTGTGAAGTCAGGGATCCCTGCTGAGGTCATATTTATAGTTGTGGTTCCAAACACGCCGACTGGTCGTGAGTTATGGCCAAGATAAGACATCACATAGGTAAGTGGTGAAGTCACTGCCCTGGGAGCTAGTTCAACACATGGCTAGGGTATTAAATAATAACCAATAGCGGAGTTCATTATAGTCGCTGATGGTGTTTGAAGAAGATCACTTTAATGATAACAAACTAGCTTACCACAAGGATAGGTCTACATTAATGACGCTGCAAACTTGACTGCTTCTGGAAATCAGTCACTCGATTAGGTGATGATGATGATGATGGCGACACTTATGACTGTTGTTTTAAGAGACCTAATATCTAGGTCATCAGTCACTGATATCACGAAAAAATTAAAATTTACCCTCTAATTAAGATGAATATGTAAATGAATTTAAAATAATTAGTGGATCTGATTCACAATGCCTTACTTTCCATAAAACATGAATTAAAATGTAATCAAATTAAAATATCAAATATATTTAAAAGTAAACTCACACGTGTTATAAAAAGTTAAAATCTAAAATCAATTTTAAAAAATAAAGCCATTAAAACAGTTAAAATATAAAACATTAAAAGCGTAAATTAGATTAAAAGTTTACAAATAATTGCAATAAATAATAATAATAATAATAATAATAATAATAATAATAATGTTATTTGCTTTACGTCCCACAAACTTCTTTTACGGTTTTCGGAGATGTCGAGGTGCAGGAATTTTTCCCGCAGGAGTTCTTTTACGTGCCAGTAAATCTACCGACACGAGTCTGACGTATTTGAGCACCTTCAAATACCACCGGACTGAGCCAGGATCGAACCTGCCAAGTTGGGGCCAGAAGGCCAGCGCCTCAACCGCCTGAGCCACTCAGCCCGGCGCAATAAACTAGAAACAGACCACTATCCATCTTAAAACTGATGGCGAGGTCTGCTGACTTCTCTTCATCTCTCAGTGGGGATATGATATTCGGAAGTTGTAGACTTTGGCGGTGATCAGTCACGTCTCCGCACTCCGTAAGGATGTGTACTACGGTCAGATGAGCGCCGCAAGTATCAGAAGGTCTTCTCTCTTCAGTAAGTAGTGTACGTCGCTATACCACGGCCGATCCGAAGACGGCACAATACCACTGCTTCTCTCTGGGAGACCCGAGAGAAATTCTTCCATATCATCGTCGTTCCATTAGTCGTTCTTAGCTTATAATTATTTCTTTTTTTTTCAATTTGCTTTACGTCGCACGGACACAGAAGTGGCCGTGGCTTTAATTAAGATACAGCCTGTTGTGAAAATGGGAAACCACGGAAAACCATCTTCAGGGCTGCCGACAGTGGGATTCAAACCCACTGTCTCCCGGATACGAGCTCACAGCTACGCGACCCGTACCATGAGGACCACTCACTCGACGATTCGCGATGAAATCGAAGTCTGGGTTTCATAGCCTGAGCGCTAGACGGACGATTAATCCCTTTGCACACCCACTAACTTTTAGTGGAGTCTCTCAGCCAGGTGTAATCGAGGGCTATTCAGGTACAATGGTGTTCGTGGAGGATACGTGTTGATTTAAGTGAACCCTCCGTGCGTGGCGACACTTGTCCGCTCTATTGCTTCAATTTAGTGTCGCAAGCTCCGGCACGAACCTCCAATTATAATATATTGATACTTACGGCAGTCCCAGCGAGCGATACATTTATAGAAACGTCTACCAATGGAAGACACAAATAAGAGTGGAAGGACACTGACTGCAGCACACGCAAGGTCATAGTGACGATGTGTAGTAGTAGCAGTAGTGTGGACAGTACTACGATCATTTTCTACCCATTGACTTGACATACTTGCTAGAATGGGTTGTACCCAGTCTTGTAAGATTCATGTGAAAAGAAAGAAATAAATAAAGAAAAAAGGAAAGAAAGGAATATTTATGTTACTGTTGAAATAATAACAGTCGTGAGATCTCCAGTATTACGAGGAATCCGAACTCCAGAAACGTGATATATTTCATTTCAAACATTCCACATGCACTGGCCGGAATTTGCACCACGGCCACCTTATTGAAAAAAAATTTTTTTTTTTTCTATTCGCTTTACGTCGCACCGACACAGATAGATCTTATGGCGACGATGGGATGGGAAAGGCCTAGGAATGGGAAGGAAGCGGCCGTGGCCTTAATTAAGATACATCCCCAGCATTTGCCTGGTGTGAAAATCGGAAACCACGGAAAACCATCTTCAGGGATGCCGACAGTGGGGATCGAACCCACTATCTCCCGATTACTGGATACTGGCCGCACTTAAGCGACTGCTCGGTATAGAAAAAATTAGTGGTAGTGCTACTGGTTATCACGCCCCTTAGTGTGAAAAAAAGTGGGTTATTTTCCCAGAAGTGGATTCTCTGCGGATTTCAAGCCATGCAAATACGAATTCCAGAGTGGTACTTAAATCGTGTTCTTCTCCAATCCTAACCACAATTATTTACAAATGTACACACTACTACACTGAGTGGTTCGTTAAACGACGCAAGTATTAAATACCTTCTGCAGTTCGTGATTTCCTAAGCCTTTAAAATTAAACAGCAAAACCGCAGATTATGGTCCTCGAGTAATATTGATGTATTTGTTTTATACTCGCGGGAAAAATATTCCTCAGTGACATGAGAAAGTCCGCCTCTGTGGTGTAGTGGTTAGCGTTATTAGCTGCCACCCCCGGAGGTCCGGGTTCGATTCCCGGCTCTGCCACGAAATTTGAAAAGTGGTATGAGGGCTGGAACGGGGTCCACTCAGCCTCGGGAGGTCAACTGAGTAGAGGTGGGTTCGATTCCCACCTCAGCCATCCTGGAAGTGGTTTTCCGTGGTTTCCCACTTCTCCTCCAGGCGAATGCCGGGATGGTACCTAACTTAAGGCCACGGCCGCTTCCTTCCCTCTTCCTTGCCTATCCCATCCAATCTTCCCATCCCTCCACAAGGCCCCTGTTCAGCATAGCAGGTGAGGCCGCCTGGGCGAGGTACTGGTCATTCTCCCCAGTTGTATCCCACGACCAAGAGTCTGAAGCTCCAGGACACTGCCCTTGAGGCGGTAGAGGTGGGATCCCTCGCTAAGTCCGAGGGAAAAACCGAACCTGGAGGGTAAACAGATGATGATGATGATGATTGCTTGGCATTATTGACTCCCTCTCGTACAAACACCACCTGAGTCGCCCTCACGTTTCTTAAAGAATATCGTTTCAACCCTGTCTTCGGAATTAAAGTCATTGGGCGAGCTAGGAATCGAATTCGTGGCCTCCGGGGAGGAGACAGATGTGGCTGAATTGCCAGACAGAAAGAATCATATCAAGTTGAGCGAGATTTTAGAAGATCTATTCATACTTTTACCGTAAGGAAAACTACGCAGAATCTCCTTACTCCCGGGGCCCTATTTCGTAAAAGTTACAATTTTACACGCGACAGGTGACAGGAAATTGTCAGACAGGTTAACATATTGACAATTTCCTGTTTCATAAAAGCTTATAATTTTGTAAATTTTTGTAGATTTGTACGATAATTTTACAAATGTCTTTTTCATAAAACGTTTGGACTGACAGGTAAAAATCTGACAAATTTGTTAAATTGTAGGCTACATATAGTTTTATGAAACAGATATACGTTATTTTTTTCGCATATTTACAAATTTGTAGAATTATCATTGCAGGAGTGACAGGTAATCATTCATGTGGAACCTGTAACGTGTAAATAACTTGGAAGTTTATTTTCGTGAATGTTTTGTGACTAAAATTCTCTTGTGGATAATGAACTCAAGCAACAGCAGTAGTGAGAGTATTGAAAACATTTAAATGAGACCACGCCGGGTTTTTAGGCAAGTTATTAACCTAACTTTCAATTTCAGTGACTATCCATCGCATCCAGTGATTTATATCGCTCTTCAGAGCCTTCTAGAGCATAATACAATAAACTTACTAGGTCTGACATAAAAATGTTGCGTCTGACATACACTTGACGCGTTTATGAAATGAGTTCTGTAAGTTTGACAAGGTATTATATTCTGCCTGTCGAGTAAGGGAAACTTGTAACATTTATCAAACAGAAAATTGGAATGACTTATTTACGAATTTGTCAGATCTTAAATAATTGTCGGAATTGTCGCAACTGTTGAGTTTTATGAAATAGGGCCCTGGCCTTTCCCCAATTACCTGGGGTCGGCAATAATGAGGATTCGGTCCAGTTTTGCAGCTGAATGTCCAACCTGTATTCAAAGTGATGTGTTGTATATAAATTGAGAGGTGTATTAAAACGAACTAGAGGAATCAACCAAACAAATTTAAATTCCCCAGCCCAGCCGAGAATCGAACCCGGAGCTGTTTGAAGCGAATGCCACTACGCTGGCATTTCAGCCAAGGATCTGCTCCATAGATAAGTGCGTGGTGTCTTAAATTTTCGAGAGGGCCAAGGAAAAAAAAGATATGTTTTTTTCGTAAAACCCCACTCCAAAATAGAACATTGTATAGTATTGTTCTCCATTTAACGTCCCTAGAACGGCTATCGCTCGGTGGTGCCGTACACACGCAGCAGTAGCGATAGCAGATAGGGCGCGCTGTGTTAGCTCCCATGTTCACAGTCAGATACCCGTCATACAAAGTGAGCCATAATTGCACACGGCACCACTGTTTGTACATGCCGCCACTACACGTAAATAATGTTCCCATCTAAGACTTGAAAATTGTTATCAACATGAATATGTTCACTTATCTACTCAGTGTTGGCAGAACACGAGGCCGCTTTCTGTAGTGGAAAAAAAAAACCCAACACACACACAATGAGCCTCACCTAATTTACTGTGTTGCTACCGCCATAATAATTAAGGTTTTGGGAGAAGATGAGAGTAACCCCATTTGATGTATTTTTCAAGAGAGATCATGAACTGATTTAAACATTTTATATGGCTTGAATACATGTTTAATGTATGTTTTAGAATTTTTCCACTTTCAACCGGTCTTTAACTATAGTTTTGTATTTTATCCCGGCTATCACTATTGGTATTAAACAAACAAAATGGAGTTACCCTCTTCTTGAATCAAATAATGAAAAGATGTCTTTCAATATCTGAACATTTCTTTCTTGTATTATACACATAATTTCCCGATTAGTTGTTTAACAAAATGTCAGTCATCTGTGAGAACAAACAGTTATATTTCTTACGTTTATTGTCCGTAGTAGGTTTCTGCTTGATACGAGGGCTGATCAACAAAGGTGAGACTGATTTTTTCTTGTAGCTTACGTGATAATTTCCTATCTGTAACATAAATATCTGAAAAGAGCGGGTTTTTATGTATAATGTCCGTAGGCGGCAGCACTCTCGTATCGGTAGGTTGGTAGTAATGCTCTATTTTGTAGACGCTGCGTGCATTTTACATAACAAACAATGGAGGTGACGCAAGAGGAGCAGTACAGCGCAATCAAATTCCGTTTTCGTTTAAACCATACAGCCACTGAAACTTACGAAAAGCTGAAGCATCATTATGATCCTGAAGGAAAACAAGCCAGCACAATGTGGAAATCGCCAAAAGAGGCAATAGTTGTTCCGTCTGCTGGGAAAGTGATGGTGATCACATAGATTTACCATCATGCAGTTCCCCCTCAGACTACTGTTACTACACGTCAGTATTGGTTACACTGAGGAAGCACATTGCAAAGAAACGACCAGAGCTTTCTCGGACTGGGTGGCGCGGCCTCACGTCGCAGATCAAGTCATGCGGTTTCTGGCTTGAATCAACATTACCTGTGTACCGCATCCACCTTATAGCCCTGATCTTGCACCCTGTGATTTTTTTATTTCCAACACTAAAGGAAAAGCTTAAGGGCATTCGATTTGAGAACTCTGAAGCAGTGCTCAAGAAAAGTGAGGCGATTCTCAAGGACCTGATTAAGAATGGTCTGCAGCATGTGTTCAAAGACTGGTAGAGACACTATAAAAGATGCACTGAAGCAGGAGGGGACTACTTTGAAAAAGATCATGTAAACATTGAAATGGAGTAATAAATATCTGGGGGAAAAAATCAGTCTCATTCTTTGTCGATCAGCCTTCGTAGGTTTACAACTTTCCCACTTACTCTTGTGTACTCCTCATTTTCACATCTTTTATCCTCCTCCCATTTAGAAGAATTGAGTTTACTGTAAATGTTCTTGTGAACAATCTGTTCCTGCTGTATAATTGTGGTTGATTTCACTCCCTGAATCCGCAACATGTTCACTCACATCACTTTCAGTAGATGGAGAGAATGAATTACAACCACGCAAGGTTCAATCGCATGTAATTTACCTACGGCTTATAGCAGGGCCTCTCAGGGTGCACGGTGCAAAAGACGACTTCACTTGGTTGTCCAGAGTGCAGACCCTCACTCCTCGATTTGGAGCAATAGCGCTGTCTCTCTCTTTCCTCACGCCTGTCTCGCTCGCTCCTCCTGCCTCCCTCTTCCTCACTTGCCCCGTAGCGCTCCAAATCCGAGCCGAGTTGAGCCGAGCTTAGCCGAGTAGCCCGCAGATAAAGCTAAGCAGAGTGGAACCGATGCACTGTGCACAGGAACTCTGCGCCGCTAACTGCACGCGTGAGATTTTGGGCGTTTGAGAGGCCCTGGCTTATAGTTTCCTTTTTGCATCAAAGATAGCACTAATGTTTCCCTACACATACCTATACGAAATAAAATAGATTTTTATGAAATTTGGGTTATTATTCATTCAGCGTTTGGCATTACATATCACAAATAATTGTAAAATTAGATAGAGTATATTACATATTTACATTACTGTATGTACAATTTGACTTTTAAGTTGTTAATAAAGTCTATCACAGTTGGACATGCTTCCCCAAAGTCACTGAAATTGCCTGTATATGAATGTGACGGCCCGTTGCCTACGAGATAAGTATTACTAATCACGTAGACAACGGACGGACACTTACGCACGATGTGCCGAATAGTCTGCCTGCGAACACTGTGGTGACGGAACTTGTCCTAATTTGTGGAGAAGATCAGCGCTGCTGCCATGGTTTATCCTAATCCTGTTTAGGGTTGAAAAAGTTTTCCGGGGCAGATGGAAAATACTTGATTATGTTGTGGTGTTTGTTTTTGGAGTTATTCCCCTCTTGAATCAAACCCTTCACAACTGGAATTTCTGAAATTTAACAGAATTAAGACAAACAATCTATCCTACGATGTGTTGCGTTCATCCGGGAGGACAAGGGTTCGTCTCCGTCAAAGGGATGATAAATGTATGAGCTCGGCTACTACTCTCTCTCTTTCAGAAGATTTGAGACTAAACAGGAACACAGTCTAACCACATACATACAGTGATAAGGGCTTTAGTGGAAACATTCGCTACCTCGTCCAGCACTGCACTACCCTAAATTAAACTACAATTTACAATATTACTTCGAAAAAATAAACCTGTGCCGCCTCTGTGGTGTAGTGGTTAGCGTGATTAGCTGCCACCCCCGGAGGTCCGGGTTCGATTCCCGGCTCTGCCACGAAATTTGAAAAGTGGTACGAGGGCTGGAACGGGGTCCACTCAGCCTCGGGAGGTCAACTGAGTAGAGGTGGGTTCGATTCCCACCTCAGCCATCCTGGAAGTGGTTTTCCGTGGTTTCCCACTTCTCCTCCAGGCGAATGCCGGGATGGTACCTAACTTAAGGCCACGGCCGCTTCCTTCCCTCTTCCTTGCCTATCCCTTCCAATCTTCCCATCCCTCCACAAGGCCCCTGTTCAGCATAGCAGGTGAGGCCGCCTGGGCGAGGTACTGGTCATACTCCCCAGTTGTATCCCCCGACCAAGATTCTGAAGCTCCAGGACACTGCCCTTGAGGCGGTCGAGGTGGGATCCCTCGCTCAGTCCGAGGGAAAAACCGAACCTGGAGGGTAAACAGATGATGATGATGAAAAATAAACCTGACAATAGCTATTAGAGCAGTAGTTCCACGAAGACTTAATAACGCACGTGCATATAAACAGATCACATAAGATCGAGCCAGCCATGACTAAATGTTGTGTGGCGGAGGCTGTTCTATCTAGCTAGAAGTGCCCTCATCCTATGAAGCTACTGTTAGGATTTATTCATGACCACTTATTGGGTTAAATGTAAAATTACCAGCATAAGAGAGAGCCAGGATCGAAGCTACTAACGTGAGCTCATAAAGCCATTGTCCAACCGTCTCAACCACTTAGCATTCAAGAATTTTTAAATTCTCGATAATTTCGTTTGATTTAGTAAATCATTTTTTGGATATTTTTAAACAAATGACGACCATCAAGCAGGTTCATGAAAGAAGAAATTCTACTAGAAAACACAGTAAATGAATGCCGATCTACGGGTAACATGATCGTGGGTTCAAATCCGGTAGGTCCAAAGTCAATTCTGCGGGATGAGGCTACATCAAGGCCTCTCAGGGTGAATGCTCCGTTGCATTGCGCGGCGCAAGGTGTAAAAGACGACTTCGCTGGGTTGACCAGTGAGCAGACCCCCACTCCTCGAATTTGAGCAATAGCGCTGTCCTGCTCTTTCCCTACGCCTGTCTCGCTCGCTCCGCCCGTCTCCCCTTCCTCACTTGCTCTGCAGAGTTTAGCCGAGTAACCCCGAGACAAAACGATGGCCCGAACCGATCCGAGTCGGACCGATGCACGGTGCACAGAGCCTCTGCACTTCGATTTGCACGCGTGAGATTATGGGCGTTTGAGAGGCCCTGGGCTACATAGATCCTTAAAAAAATAAGTGCGAATGCGGCGAAGAACAAACTATGAAACATTTGCTTCATTGTCCAATGTGTCCACCTTCTTGTACTGAAGATGAACTGTTTCTGGCAACACAGAATGCGCTTGACGTTGCAAGATATTGGTCACAATTTTTGTCGGGTTGTTCCCGGTGTGTCTCGAATCGGACGGTCGGATCGAGTATAAATGTCTTCTTGTCACCAGGTTTAAAGGCGTTGATGTCAATTCTTGTTGACTGCAATGCCATGAAGTTTTTCATATACGCTGTAATATATCTGGCGCAGACTATCAGCCACTGAAGATTGAATCGCGTGGTGCCTTGCATTTTGTACATATTCGCCAAAAGGAATATCTGGCATCTAACTTAGAGGTATAAGGAGAAAAAATGTGTGAATATATGGAAACAAAAAAGGACAAAATCAAAACGAGTCAGATAATTTAGGAGAACACAGAGGAGTTCCAAGCAGAGAAATGTACACCGTGCACATTTTCTTAAAAACTCCTAATTGATTTTTTCAATTTTTCCCAAGTAACTTCTCAAAGGCTGACCTTCGTTTCAATCACAATTTCATTACTCTAGCTCACAACATATTTGTCAAAACTTTACTAGAAATTCCAAAAATATTATAAATATTTGGTGCTATTTATGAGAAAGTGTTTAAAATTATAGGCTTGAAAATTTTACAACTTTTTCGACCAATTTTATTTGAGCCTGATATGAAAATTGAACTTCCTGACTGAAATATATTTCAGATAATTATCATATACAACAATATTTTTATCGAATTCTGTTCTTCTTCTGAAATAATAATAATAATAATAATAATAATAATAATAATAATAATAATAATAATAATAATAATAATAATAATAATAATAATATAATTTGAAGATTTAATCCAGATGTTGTACCCCACAGAATAGTGGGATATAAATCGGAAAGACCCCTTGGATACAGAGAACTAGTAAAATATTTTACCTGTCATAACGAATAATGAGCGTGAGAAAATTTTCCCCCTCAACGCACGGTTTCCACCCGCTTGTAGTCGCTCTAAAACATTTTGAAACCATCGTGAATCTAAATTGGGGCTGTAAAGTATCCGTAGTTCCAGGAAATCGAGGTAGCAAATCAGAGGAGAATTATTACAAAGTCAGATTAGAAATGACTTTGAACAGTTTCAAAATAGGAAGTCCATCAAATATTCATTCGCAATCTCACATTTCAATCGTACTTTTAATAAATATTTCAGGCTGCATTCGGAAATTAGCAGGGCGTGTCCACGACAGGAGGGCCATTGCTTGCTGTTCTCCGAAAATGAAAGTCGTAAAATGATGTGGTGCAGATGACTGGTTTCCAGGTACGGCACGCGGTTTATCTTCACCGTTTCCTCACAACCACTGACACTCAAGATGGGGCCAGATTGTGTGTACGCTGTCCGCCAGTATCCTGAAAGGCCATCTATTTAACACACAGAAATAACAATGAAGTGCTAACGTAGCTGTGATCACTTTGCCAGCGAAATTTGTTCCAACTATCTATCTAGCCCATTTACATGCAACCTAATTGCCTGGCGGCAGTATGAACGATGAAGGATATAACAAGTACTCTGAATTTTTAATTTGCAGGAGTAATTCACGTGTGGCTTGATTGTTTGGCGGGAATTTAGGTTATAACAGTGATAGTACTTTATTTTTTATTCACTTTTAATGTGTACTCGTAAGTGCGATAAAACTGCGCTGGTGTGCTTAATAAAGCTTGTGTTTGTAGAAATTTACTTTATCTGCAAATAAATTTATACACCCAGTCCATTGTTGTGGGCGCCGTCTAGAGATCGCTCATCATCTAGCTAATTATTAGTCTTTGGTGCACGCTATATAATTAAAACTGTGTTCGGCATTCGGTAAACCGCACTAGCTGTCATTGCTTGAGTTGAGTTTAGTTTGTCGGCGCGCTGTCCACGAGAATGATGGAAAAGAAAACAACGAGAAAGAAAAGAATGAACGCAGACAACATTTAGTACAATTCGAGAATAATTTTCATCATACTCTATGTCCGACTCGTTGGCTGAATGATCAGCGTACTGGCCTTCGGTTCAGAGAGTCCCGGGTTCGATTCCTGGCCGAGTCGGGGATTTTAATCTTCAGTGGTTAATTCCAATGGCCCGGGGGCTGGGTCTGCCTGCTGTCATTTCTTGATGGAAACAGTACTTTTGCATCCATCTCTTGGCACAGGCCAGAGTAAAGTGTAGCTTTCACCGAAGTCCCAGTCAACATCCATGGCTGTGACAATATGGAAGTTGCTGGAGTATGGGTAGTGCTGAGTAATGACATTCGGAGCACAACTAGTGTATCTGAGTGTTATGAAAGGTGTTGCTCATAGGGTCAGTCGTGCTGCAATAGTACTTTCTGACCCAGTAAGGAAAGCAATGGCAAACTACCTCACTTCTCATCTTGCCTAGTACGCCTCATTTTGGTGCTGCCATTGGTTTTTGGGGTTTCCTTAAACCGCATAACTTTTGATGGTGCTATTTGAGTATCCAACCAGCCTCTAGGCTGATGACCTAACAGACAGGGGGCTGGGTGTTTGTGCTGTCCCCAACATCCCTGCAACTCACACACCACACATAACACTATCATCCACCACAATAACACGCAGTTACCTACACATGCCAGATGCCGCCCACCCTCATCGGAGGGTCTGCTTTACAAGGGCTGCGCTCGGCTAGAAATAGCCACACGAAATTATTATTATTATACTCTATAAATTACAATAACTGACCACATACATACATTATATCCCACCATCGCCTCTGGAAATCTACGGGACCTCTAGTTATGCATGTAATTCTAAGAAGGGAATGAGTTCTCATCACAAAAGATCCAGATCAGACAAGCAAAGTTGAATATATCCTAGGGATATGAGCTACGAATTTTAGGTAAATAAAATATGATGAATTATGAGAATATATTTATTCCTAAAATTTACAGTCCTTTACATCATGCCGGGCTGAGTGGCTCAGACGGTTAAGGGGCTGGCCTTCTGACCCCAACTTGACAGATTCGATCCTGGCTCAGTCCGGTGGTATTTGAAGGTGCTCAAATACGTCAGCCTCGTGTCGGTATATTTATTGGCACGTAAAAGAACTCCTGCGGGACTAAATTCCGGCACCTCGGCGTCTCCGAAGACCGTAAAAGAGTAGTTAGTGGGACGTAAAGCTAATAACATTATTAAATTATTATCCTTTACATCATCGCTATCCCGTCGATTAAGTCACGGCCGAGATTAGGTTAGCAGTTTGCCTTTTTCCACCACTACGAGCGCTACTACGGTCGGTGCGGACATTTTCAAAAAAATTAAAGTGCTTGAGGGTATTGAACCAAGGAACACATTACAGAAACAATTATGTAAATAAGTTAATTTGACTAGGATTTGAATTATTTAAAAAAGCGCGTGGTGGGTAGAAGGATTAAGAAAGGAAGAAGATTAAGAGAAATTGGGAATATTTTCCTATGATAACCTCTGTAGATGCTCTCCGCAGCTATAATATGAAATAGTAAATGCACATGTTCTGCTTTGACACGAGAAGCACAAGTAACTACGGAGCCCGTGGCGGTCTCAGTGATGGCTCAATGAAGTGAACTGGCAGGCGTAAGTCTTCCAACTTAATTTTATTCACATGACGACAAACTTTCCCTGGAGCCGATTCGTAAATCTCTTTCTCTCTCCTCCTGCTAAACAGTCATAAATTCCACATTCTTATGACCATACGACGTTTAATCTTCGGTGATCACATTATTTAACGACTTCATCTGAACAGAAAGGGAGACATTAGCAGAGGCGATCTTATCCTAATTGATACTTAATACTAATAAATTGAATATTGATGTTGTGGTTAATTACTCGATCATTTGGGGCTGGGTCCTAATACTGAGGGTCATAATTTCGAATTATAGTCGCGGCCCTACGCCCTTTCGGTGGCCACCTAGTCAAGGGATCCAAGAATCAGATGCCTCAAGGGCAGCATCGTATGTGACGCTTCTCCTCTGTACCACGGGCAAGTCGTATTTCCATGTTACCAATATCATTAGAGCAGAATAATGGACACTAATGACTGCTAGTCGGAGCCTCCCATTTCAAAGAGGTAGCCAGGAACATATTTTAGATCGTGTCTTACGTGTACTTCTACCCACGACCGTGACCTAACATTAGGTTAGATAGTGCAGGTATTATATCCATCTCAGTAGGTAAGGGCCGATAACTTCCATCCTCGGAGATGCGGTTGGATTTCCAACCCTTTCAGAGATTTAAGATTGATGATGGAAGGCAACTACATTTCCTAAAACAGCAGTGATCGGATGAAAATGTCCTAGATCTCCAACAACACTCTCGACCAAAAGTAAGGAGCACATTAGAGCAGGAATTTTGAACGTGTTTAAAATTGGGAGCACCTGTCTCATGTAATACTGTAGTACGTATACGAGCACAATGAAATCCAACGCTTTAATTCCTGAATAAGTAAATAAATAAATAAATAATAACAATGTTCAGCGCTAGACTGGAGATCTATAAATTCAAGTTCTTTTCTTACAATTGTATTTATGTCGCACCGACATAGATAGGTCTTATGTCGACAATGGCATAGGAAAGGGCTAGGAGTGGGAAAGAATAGCCCGCGGCCTTAATTAAGGCACAGCCCCAGCATTTGCCAGGTGTGAAAATGCGAAACCACTGAAAAACCATCTTCAGGGCTACCGACAGTAGGGTTCGAACCCACTATCTCCCGAATGCAAGCTGACAGCTGCGCGCCCCAAACCACACGGCCAAATCGCTCGCTAATTCAAGTTTCGTTCGAGCAGCTTTTTTATTTAAAATTTAAAATTCAGAGCTAAATAAAGTGTTGCATATTACGATTTTACACATTATGCATTGTAGGTCAATATTTGAGACACACAGTGCCGCTAAACAAACCCAGATCATATTCTATATTTGTCCAATAGAAGGCATTTGTTGTGCCGGTCAGTTTAGCATAATCACTTGTAAGGTCGGTGGTGTATAGACAACACGTGTAGGACTGGAGGCATGACAAGAGTATCCTTTTCTGCTATTGACTGCATTCGAATTGTGACATAGGTGCAAGAATAATGCGTACATGTGGATTCACCGTTCGTGTTGTATTTAGTATTAGTGACGTCTCCACAATTTGGAAAAAATTCTGGGGAGACACAAACGGTTGCTAATCAACAACGGACGGGACGTCCACGCAAAATAACTCGCTGGAAAGATCGGTATTTTTTGCTTTCAGCACGTCGTAGGCCCACTGCTACTGCCACCTCGTTTCACTAAGATCTTCGGAGGACCACCGGAGTGAATGTGTCAGATCAGACAGTGCGAATTGGCCGCACCAATGAGGACTGATATCTAAATTTCCCCTTAAATTCATACCATAGGGCAGCTCGTGTGGATAGGCAAAAACTCATTGTCCAGTACGCACGCTCTACTCTTTTCTGACGAGGTCACGATAAGCTTGTACTCATGTAATAAATTATTGAACTGTGTAATTAATTGAAAATATATATATAATCACTGATAGGTCATTTTTAAATTATTATGTATATATAAGGGTTTTAATCATCCATTTCACATCATCATTTCATTTCTTTGTATCGCGGCTCTAACGTATCCTGAATGAACGACTTATTGAGTAAAGTATGTCAACATCATTCGTATTAATAGCTTGCAGTAAATTTTCCAATAGCCGAAGTCAGGTGACCGGAGTCAGGAGTCTAATTTCAGCGCATTACCAGGAAATGTACGTCATCAAGCTTACGAGATGGATTCACAACAATACATAAGAGAAGGGATAATACATGATATATTACTGGACCATGTGATGTGGTTGATGGAGGGAGACTTGGAACCTATATACTTCGACGACAAGAGCTGGAGAGGACACTCTTACTTACAACTACTTAGAAGGACGACTCTAATCTATCATCGGAGGAGGGCTGTTACGTCTTGACATCGGAGCAGATCTTAACTTAGTTCACTTTGCATCTGAGTAGTGTACTACTCAGAATTTATTCTCATTGAGACGTGTTATCTCAATGACGGGAGTTAAAGTCAACGGGAGACCGGTTTTGACTGGTATAGGGCAGGAGATACTTTGTTATGAATTTAGTTACGCTACTTTTCCGTAATACGGAAGAATACCAGTGTATTCTCTCCATGAAAGCAACCCATGGTGGTTTTACTATCAAAATTAGGACTCATTACGACTTTATGTAAGGAGTACAGTAGGAAGTGTTAACGGCAGGAAAGTCGTAGTACAGCTAGTGTACTATGCACAAAGCACAAGTAGGACTGGAATCCACAACAAGAGATGACGCCGCCTGTACGAGAGATCCATCAATCATCAGCTTCTACATAACAGAGTCTACAAATGGTGAGCTAATGGCATAAATTACTGCAAGTCTTCGCGTAACAGTTCATTTTCTTAGAGTTTATTTCATTCAATTTTTATTTTGCTTCCGTAAGTTCAGATTCCGTTAATACGCCGTTACGTCACGTTTTTCAGCATTAGAGTCTGGAGACGATTCGATCCGATCCAGTGAGAGAGCCCTTCATCATCGAGTCCGATCAGTTGCAAGGGATTCCGTCATGTGTCATGTTTTGGGATGGGATAATACTTGGTCGAGGTACATCTCTAATTCCTATCCGGGGTAACATGACTCGTTCGGTGTACAGAGACAACCTGCAGCATATCCTGCAACTGTGGGCGAGGGCTTTATAGTAGATGATAATGATCGTGCCTCTCGAGTCAGAGTGGTCAATCGGTTCCTTGGGGAGTTGGGACACAACGAATGGTGTAGCAGGTGTATTCTTCGGGCATGAACTCTGTTGAACATGAATAGCCTGAACTCAAGAGAGCACTTGCCCACCGTCCTAATCCTCCTCGTAACATTCAGCAACTGACTGAAGTTGCTATCCAAGAGTGGGATAATCTGCTCCTAAACAAGTTGGATTCTTTGGTACTGGGTGTGCCTCGTCGTGTTCAAGCATGCCTCAGGGCCCAATGTGGCTATACACGGTACTGATCTGCCACACAACGAAGAGCCATTTTCTGTTCAAAATCCCTCGTCACTAACTTGGTGCTTTTGTTGCGTTCCTGTTGCTTTTGCGTTAGTGACTGTATGTTATTTTCTTTGTATATATCCTTGGTAATATATAACGTACGCACATACACACAGCAAAACATCGAAAAACAAGAGAGGAAAATTCTGAGATACTGTATATTGTAGGATTAAAATTTAAAAAGTGGTATTTGGATGAAAAAGAAACCACAAGAAATTTACCAAATCACAGAAAAATAGCAGATACAATTAGAAAAAGGCGATTAATATTCTACGAACACTTGCACAGAATGGATAACAACAGGCTGACAAAGAAACTTCCAAACCTAATACTATGCATGGAAAACAGGAACAATCGGCTGGTGGAAATAAATGAAGATCTGCAAGATTGCCGAAGAAACCATTGAAGATATAACATAGTTTAGTAGCCTATCTAGCAAGCATGAACTTACAGAAAAAACCTGAAGAAGAAAACCTCAATTGACGAATGAAAAGGTATTTTTCACAATGTCTCTTCTTTTTTGCAATAAGTTCAGATGCACTGCTTAATTGGGCATAAGGAATAATATTAAAAAATGATGTTCTATTTCGGGAGCTTGGTGCACTCATACTACTAAAGAGATTCGTGTCGCTACGTCTTACCTTGGTCTTGCTGCCCCCGATGGAACCAGGTCTGATAGAGCCCGTCTCGTAGAAGCGTGTCAGGATCTTGGAGACACAGCCATGCGACACCAGTAGTTGTCGCGAGATGTCACAAGGACGCACGCCCATCAGAGCCAGCTCTACAATGCGACGCCGCACACAGTCAGGTAGAGGTCGGCCGTTCACGAACACACCACCCAGCTGGTTTACCCCGGCTTGGCCTGCAATACAAGAGGTAAAGAGTGTGATTCTTAGGATATGAAATAAAACAGGTTTGTTTGAAAATTAAATTAGTTTTGATTTATTTAATTTCAATTACACGAATTTTATACCCACACGTACGTAGTTTTATCTCATAGCAGTGTTCGGAATCTGAGATAGATAGGGTCCTAATACACCACGTCTTTCAGCTTCTATCTTCAGCATAGCCTATTTATTCCTACTTATTGTGCAGTCTTTCCAGCTCAACGTTAGGATTGCAAGATCAACGAGTTCCTCACCTATCGTTACTTTTAGGCGAGAATGGGGTATCAATGTTAAATCAGCCAAATCTACTTAAAAGGAAAAAGGCTGGTAATAATTAAACAACATTGTCACATACTTCTCAAGAAGGTGGCCACAATTAGATACATGGACAATTCATAAGAAGTCACGTAAAGTTACACATCCGTTTCCGTGATCATTTCCGACCACCTCTTGAAAACGTACTATGTATCCTAGTCCGTTTCAATCCTTTTATAAACTTAGGAATTCAAACATCCACAATATTACTTGGAAGCTATTGTGCAATAATTGACAGACTGCACGATTTGAAAGAGGACAAAACTTACGAATATATTTAATTCGGACGAAACATGGCCTTGGACAAAGGTAATGGACGAACATGATAGAAGGACTAATGAATAATAATAATAATAATAATAATAATAATAATAATAATAATAATAATAATAATAATAATAATAATAATAATACCGAAAATTCGTCCCGCAGGAGTTCTTTTAACGTGCCAGTAAATCTACAGGCACATGGTTTACGTATTTGAACACCTTCAAATACCATCGGACTGAGCCAGCATCGAACCTGCCAAGGTTGAGCTCAGAAAGTCAGCGCACTACTGTCCGAGCTACTCAGGCCGGCGAAAGTGGACTAATTGTCCGTGAACGAAACGTGTGGAGATCAATATCGCATCCTATGCAGCCAATCCATAAACATAAAGAGTGTCACGATAAACTTGCACGACAGACTGGTTCATATTCGATTGTATGTCATCATTTTCTATCAGTACTGTTGTCACCATTCTTAGTTCTGACACTTTGGAATGGACCTAACTAGACGTTGCACTTACGACCTCCACCCTTGTTAGTGAATAAGCAGTAATGACGACACTGAACTACCACGTTCCGTTACGAACAGTTCATAACCTCGTTACGACGTGCCTCTAACCAACAATACTCTCATCATCTGTTTGCTGAAATCCCTGCTAAAGAGCAGATTCCCTTCGACTGGCGCTATGAAAACTTGAATATTTTATGGTACTTCAGTGTTTTGCCCACGGATCGCAGCCGTGTTCTCTTGAACTACGAATTACACAGTCTATTGCTACACTAAGCAAATATCCATTTCCGGTGAGAGTCGCTAGATGCAGAGTGGGTCTCGGCCCATAAGTGGCCACAGCTGGTCCGTGGTCCAAAAGCTCTGCACTCTGACCGGCCAACCGCACACAGGAGGGGATGGCCACGGATCTACCATGGCTCTACGCCTCTGCATTCGGGAGACGGGACAGGGATGGACCTCACGGCTGGCACCTATCGTTGGCTGTCCTGAGAATGGTTTTTCGTGGTTTTCCATTCTCCTGCACTAAGGCGAATGCCGGGACAGTTCCTTGTACAGGCCACGGCTGCCAACCCCCTCACCTTTTCCGATCATCCACTTCACCGTAACAAATCTCCCCGCCTGAGAGACGGCGTCACCGTCTAAGAGGCCCACCTCCCACTTCAGGGGAGGAATGAAAACATCATAGTTGTAGTAGTTCGGTGAGACCAGTACACTGTATCTTCTGGTATACAAATCTACAGACCGTGCACCTCTCAAGGTCACTGTTGCTAGGTATAACATTTCGTGACGTCACTTCCGTTAAACATTTTGTCGCGTCACGTCACGTCATGCAAATTTTTGCATGATCCCCAGCAGTAAGGCATATTCATGTCAAAAAGAAATGGGAAATTTTTTCTGAGAAAATTGTACCCGAGAGGAATTTGCGTTGATATTTCTTTGAACTATTGTACATTTCATTGATTCTAGACTGATATATGATAGCGCATTCTGATTAACTTAGGAAAACAACGGGAAAATACATCATTCCACATTTCCCTATTACACCTCTTCGGGCCAAGGACTCAACTTGCACTCCTGCATTAGGAATTATTCTGCTCTGCTAGATCTTTCTTGGGAACACTCTTTCGGTCAACCACAACGTAGTTCTTAAAGCCACTGTTCAAACCTGCGATCATACAGCCCAGAGTTTGAAACCAGACTTGTGATGTTCGCACACTCACTTACAGATAAGAAATTACCTAGGGCCCGGATGTTTATGCAGTAATAGGTTAGAATGCAAACTTACTGAAGCGAGTAATAAGTAGAGTCTACCCGCACGACGGTGATGCTATGAGGTTTCCATAAACTTTTGGGGGTTCGGCCCATTAGGACCCCTAGAATTTATGTTACTCCAACTACATTACGTTAGAGCGGGCCTACTAACAAATTAAGTAACAAAATTACTTAATAGGAAATGTCGACTAGCCTGCTCTAACGTAATGTAGTGGGAGTAACATAAATTCTAGAGGTTCTAATGGGCCGAACCTCTAATGTTTATGCTAACCTCATAGCACTACCGTCGTGCGGGTAGACTCTATTTATTACTCGCTTCGGTAAGTTTGCATTCTAACCTATTACTGCATAAACATCCGGGCCCTACACTATTGAAGAATCTTACGTAACTAGACTACGCTTGTAAACCCTCGAGTAGACATTACAGTAACACTGACACATATGCAAAAACAAAGCGGAACAAATAATGATCTCAAGACAAAAAGCCTGTGACACATTGGCCTACAGCCCACTAGACACCGTGATTTGCCAAGAACGACTGCTGCCTAACCATATGAACAGCAGATATTGAAATAATAATAATAATAATAATAATAATAATAATAATAATAATAATAATAATAATAATAATAATAATAATAATGGTTAATTACACTTCTAAGGTATTCGAAGACGTCGACATCCTGGAATTTTCCCTATTTACACGCAGATGGTGAATTTCAGCACCTTCAAAAACCACCAAGCTGAGCCGGGCCAAGAAAGTCATCACTCCACCGTCCGAAATACTCAGTCCAGCCGGGGTTTCGTGACCGCGTCCACCAACTTTGGTATCATACTGAGCCTTAGTTAATCCCACGAAGTGAAGTGAATGAAATCTGTTCCAGGCCTCTGCTCAAAAGTTAAATTTCTGGACATGTGTGGGAGTTGAACCCAGGACCTCCGGGTAAGAGACAGACAACGAACAAATCTGAATGGCCTGAGCGAGTTGGCCGTGTGGTTAGGGACGCATGGCTGTGAGCTTACATTCGGGAGATAGTGCGTTCGAATCCCACCGTTGGCAGCCCTGAAGGTGATTTTCCGTGGTTTCCCATTTTCACCACCAGGCAATGGGACTGTTCCGCTTCCATCCCAATTCTACCCCTTTCCCATGCTTGCGTCACCGAAAACCTTCAACGTGTTAGTTCGACGTTAAACCAATGGAAAGAGAAAGTTGAAAGGAGAAATGAACGAATACAATCTCTTGTCTCCCAATCACGGATGACCAGCAACTGGAGAAAGAATACTCAGTTATTGCAATCCTTACTAGTAAGTTCCGTGCAGTTAGTCATTAAAAAATACAAACTTCTAAAGATATTCCAAGTAACGAAATGTTCCGAAATATAATTTAAATATGGTTTACTATGCACTGTATAAATCACGAATCCTTTTGATCAAGCAAACAACTTACCAATTGACTGGCTTGGTGACTAAATGGTTCGCATGTTGGCCTTTGGTCTTAGGGGTCCCAGGTTCGATTCCCGATCGGATCGGAGATTTTAACTTTCATTGATTAATTCCTCTGACCCGGGGCCTCACCATCCTCACGGACCCGCAGGCCGCCTATAGAGCGTTAGCTCGAAGGACCTACACCAGGCCTCTCCGAAGACCATACGTCATTATTATTGAAATCCTACAACCTGTTTTCCAGTCAGTGACCGGGTCAGGGATGGAATGAATGAAGCCCCCATCTAGCAGCGAGGATAGAAATTGTGCCGGCTGTCGGGGCCTGTCGCACTCCTCTAGGGCAATGATTATTGACTGATAGATGAAATGAAATGATAGTGGAGAGTGTTGCTGGAATGAAAGATGATAGGGAAAACCGGAGTACTCGGAGAAAAACCTGTCCCGCCTCCGCTTTGTCCAGCACAAATCTCACATGGAGTGACCGAGATTTGAACCACGGAACCCAGCGGTGAGAGGCCGCCTGAGCCACGAAGGCTTCCGTTATTACTATTACAACTATCAAATTATCTTTTCCATTTCCTTTTAAATTAATATTTCGGTTCATATTTCCACCTGTTTACTCGTTTTTCATAATTCTACTAGTACTCTCTTGCTGTTACATTCTGTCCTTACTGTTTGTTTTACGGACCGCCTACTTACTCAATCTCCTATCATCTCTTGACAAATCAAGCAAGTAACAACAATACATTATTCTAGAGGAACCACATTCAATCACTTGCATGGACGATTTTTGTCAACCTAATGAATGAAAACGAATCCTCTCTCCTCTTTGCCCTCTGGACACCACTTGAGTTTGGCCAACGGAAACCGGAAGGCCGTGCTCTTGTTTCTCTGTAATGAACAGAATGAAGATGGTGATTTAGTCGCAGCCTGGAGACCTCACTTAAAGGCTCACCTGTCGTTCTCTATACGTGTCCACTTTACCAAATATGCGCTCCTCTTGTCTAACTAATGTATGCGCAACTGATTATTGTAAGGCTGCTCCATAATTCGAGATACAAGCTTGCTATTCTAAATGAGACTTCCTAAACATGCACAGTACAAGAATCATTCCTTAAAAAAATCGATACACATTATAAATATTATAAAATAAAATACCTGAATGGTGTATCAGAATTTGTCCGGGGTAATTACGAGAAACGTCAAACGAGTTTACGCCGTTTATCGAGGAAGATACAGGTGTATGAAATATTAAACTACGACAAAAGGGTACCTGGTGGTGGCGAGTTTAGTGAAATTCAGAGTCTTGATTTACTCAACCTGAATGTCAACTATAGATCCCAAGTATGTTATATCGAATAATCGGTGATTATAACGAGCTCAACAAAATAAATAAAATGTAGCCCTAAATACGCTTTTTTATGTTGTAGTTAGCAGTAGAAAAAAACAACCTTAAAAATATAAACCATATTTTGGAATTAATCACGTAATCTTTATCAAAATAAACGTATTTACCTCAATAATATTTCTCTTCTTTCTTTTCTGCTTATCTTCCAGGATCGGTTTTTCCCTGGGACTCAGCGAGGGATCCCACCTCTACAGCCTCAAGAAGAGTGTCCTGGAGCTTCAGACACTGGGTCGTGGGATACAACTGGGGAGGATGACCAGTACCTAGCCCAGGCGGCCGCTGAACAGGGGCCTTGCGGGGTGATGCGAAGATTGGAAGGGATAGACAAGGAAGAGGGAAGGAAGCGAGCGTGGCCTTAAGTTAGGTACCATCCTGGCATTTGCCTGGAGGAGAAGTGGGAAACCACGGAAAACCACTTCCAAGATGGCTGAGGTGAGAATCGAACCCACCTCTACTCAGTTGACCTCCCAAGGCTGAGTGGACCCCGTTCCAGCCCTCCTACCACTTTTCAAATTTCGTGGCAGAGCTGGGAATAGAACCCGAGCCTCCGGGGGTGGCAGCTAATAACACTAACCACTACACCACAGAGGTGGACTCAATAATCTTATTAAGGTAAAATTATTCAGTAAAACATACAGTATAATTTGAATACATGTTTTAAATATTATTGTAGTTTTAGTGGAAACACAGGAATGGTTTAATTATCACATGGGAGAAAAGAGAGCTAATAGGCAAGCAGCTGGAAGGGCCTTGAGAAAACGTTGCACTGAGCTACATAGTTTAGGCCTGCTTACATCCAGAGGAAACTAGCAAATATTACTTTTCACCATAACGTCAGAATTGCTGCTGTGAGAAACCGGGGCGTGTCGGTAGGACATTATAATGTTGAATCCTCAGCCGAAGGCTGGTTGTATCCCCGACAGTTCCACCTTCAGATGTCATAGAAAACCTAGACGTCAACAGAAGAAATGTACTAGGGTAATGAGGAGTGAAGGGTTTCCCGTTTTTGACGACGTTTATATGCGCCCCTCTTGTCAAATTAATTTATGCGTAACTGAATATTGTAAGGCTGCTCCATAATGCAATAGCGCACGGGTTTTAGTGCCGGGAGTGTCCGAAGGCATGTTTGTCCGACTATTTGGCTGAATGGTCAGCGTTGAGGCCTTTGGTTCAGAGGGTTCCGGGTTCGATTCTCGACGAGGTCGGGGATTTTAATCGCCTCTCATTAATTCTTCTTCTGGCTCGGGGACTGGGCATTTGTGTTTGTCTCTACACTTTCCTCTTCATATTCACACAACATACTACACTACCAACCACCACAGAAACACACAATAGTGATTACATCCCTCCATATAGGGTTGGCGTCAGGAATGGCATCCGGCTGTAAAACAGGACCAAATCCACATGTGCGACACAGTTCGCACCCGCGACCTCACAGGTGTGGGAAAAGTGATAGAAAAAGAAGAAGAGTGTCCGAGGACATGTTCGGCTCGCCAGGTGCAGATATTTTTATTTGACTCCCGTAGGCAGCCTGCGCGTCGTGATGAGAATGAAATGATGATGAAGACAACACATACACAGCGAAATTAACCAATGATGGTTAAAATTCCCGACCCTGCCGGGAATCGAACCCAGGACCACTGTGACCAAAGCCCAGCACTCTAACCATTTAGCCATGGAGCCGGATGGCTGCTCCATTATTCGAGATACAGGTTAATTACGGGTTAATTACGAGAAAATCCGAACGACGTTGTAATAATAATAATACTAATATTAATACTAATAATAATAATAATAATAATAATAATACCCGTTGCTGTTAAAGTTCTGGGACGACATTATAACATTAGATCCCGCACACTGGAAGATTTTGGCATAGAAATTAAACCACGTGCCAACATACAACGCATACGTAAATAACACAACACAAACGTAATAACATAACACAGATACAAATGATAAAAATTACTCCATTGAAGTAAGAATTGGCACTAGGCTTACCTCCCGTTTTGATTTCATCATGTTTTTCACCCCAACATGACTATTTCTCTGCAAAACATTAAAGAATGGAACAACAATGACCTAGAACCTAATTTGCCTATTGGAATGGCGAAGAAAGGACACTTTACGTAATTGCCATTTCAGTTACAGTATTTTATGCCTCAGTTCATTTATACAAGATAAAGGCAGATACTAGGCCTAACACTCACCGCAGGTGAGCAGCAGGAGAAGAATAAAAAAGTCACCTTAGTGAGGACTTATACCCCCCTTCTACACAGCCATCTGCGGAGGGACATACAGCGGATCCTTCGGAGAACGTGGTACGGCCTCCTCCGCCAGCAACGCCATCTATCAACAGCTGTGTAATCCGAGGGGTAGACCCCAGCGTCGCACCAGCCATCCTCGCTCACGACCTCCGTCAGGCAGGCCTCCCTGTCCAACGCGCCTTCCGAATCTAGAACTCCGACGCGCCCACTTTTCTGGTGCGGATTCAACTATCAACTTCTGCTGCCGTCCAACGTCTCATCGCCTCTGGTATCCACGTCTATGGTCGCCTACATCGTGTTGAACCCTCGCACTCACCCCCTCAACTCCTGCACCATCCAGCCTCACCTCACAGACGTCCCCGGCCTGACTCACATCAAGGCCGCACTAGATAGACAGGCCACAAGGCTCGGACCGTGACGTCACGCTAGTGGCTGGCGTTCAGCATGGCAGTGTAGGGCCCGCTCTCACTTTCACCATGATATTGTTCATTTATTCAACCTTAACGATAAAATTGAACACTACTTCAATTGTGGCTTCACTTAGGCTTGTAGGCCTATACTACACGAGTTTTATGCGGGGAGAAAACTGGAAGGGCAGTACATGTACATTTCTTTACGTAAAATTATGATGACATCTGTCACTTGTAACTCAACACGGTATCTTTAAAAGATTAGAACGCATAATACGTATACAAAAATTTTAATGTTACTAGGAAAATGCATGATGGCAATTCACAACAAAAGTCTGAAACCTTTCTTAGAAATTAAGCTGCAACGTAAAACTTACCTAAGAATTCCTAAGGTTTCAGTTTGTACATTTTTATTTTCCTGAGGATTTCTTCTTCTCAGCGATGAGTTTATTTACGGTAACTTTTCTATTGTTATTCAATAATATATTACAAAAGATGTATATACATCTGTCAACGAAATGTTTAAAACTATTTATTTAATCACAGCATGTTTAAACATTTTCGTTTTCCAGAACATTGTTGACAAGCGAAGTCAGAATTTTTCTCTGAGAATCCTCATGTAAAAAAACATTAGTATACAGGTTTACGTTTTGTAGCTCTAAAAGAGTCTGGTACACCTTTTGGTAACAGGGCAGGAGCAAGCCAAGGCCGCACTAGATAGACTCAGACATTTTTTTGTCTGACTCAGAGTTGTCAAAGTCAGGATAAGTTTTCAGCTTGATTAAGCCAGTTATTTATTAAGATTTTAAATAAATGACCAGTATCAAACAATTTTTTTTGTGTGTGTGTTTCGTCAAATGGATTTTGAAAAGTGGTTTGTAAATTGCTTTTGCACAGCTTTTCAAACATTTTCCTGTTATTATTAGAAATTATGCATGCTACCTTATAAGCTATAGGACTATCTGTTAATACTTTAAAGACTTGCAAAGTTAGTTCTTCTAAGAAATGTCACATTAGGTTCTTACATGGAAACAAATCAACAACGTCTTTATTTTTTTAAAGACTGGATGACAACATAAAAGTTTGTGCAGTTGTAGCTAATGTAGTGTTATTTTCTCCGCTTTTACTACTAAAAGCAACTCCCTCTACCTTTCCTCCTAGCGGGCGATCTGGCCGTGCGGTTAAGGGCGTGCGGCTGTGAACGTGCATCGGGAGACAGTGGGTTCGAATCCCACTGTCGGCAGCCCTGAAGAAGGTTTTCCGTAGTTTCCCCATTTTCACACCAGGCAAATGCTGGGGCTGTACCTTAATTAAGGCCACGGCCGCTTCCCTCCAGCTGTTATGCCTCTCCTATCCCATCGTCGCCATAAGACCTATCTGTGTCGGTGCGACGTAAAGCCACTGGCAAAAACAAAAATAAAACCTTTCCTCCTTTATAGTTCAGCTCACGTTTTATGTAGACTCCATTCAACAAGTTACAAAATATTTCATGCTCCTTTAACAATTTTAGTTTCTTTTTTCAAGTAATTCCAATGTGAATCATCAATACCCGAATTTTCCGTGCCTAGTTTTGCAGTAAAAGACTGTGAATAACCAAGTGGGGCATTGTAAGAAACGTTGACTGTCTTATCTTCGTTTACGCCCCAGGAAATGCGAAAAATATTGAAGTGAACCATGTTATTAGAATACAGGAGTAAGATACTTTCTTTGCAAAGGCTATATTTAACTGTTCCTTAAAAAAAAAATATCAGTAATGATACACTCATTAACTTCACTTTCAATTTCATCGATTATTTTGTGTACAGATTCTATTTTGTCGTGGACAGTCACTTTTGAGTTACGAGCAGGTCTAAACAGGAAGTTATAAATACTTTTCTAATTTGACCATTTTAATATCTTGCCCCCATCACCTAATGCACGTATATCAGGGTTATAACTCATGAAAATATCAAGTTTAATGGATTTAAAATCAAGAGCCTCGTTTAATGTTAAGGAAGTACCAATTTTCGGAATATTTTCCTCAGTCACATACATTTTGAAAATACAGACTTTGGCTGTTAAAGTTGACGGAAACTTTGTCCAAATCTAATTTGCGTTTAATACTGAAATTACCCTGAACGTCGTCGAAGTCCTTGATCCTGTCATATTCTTCCTCAGCTTTCTTTCTTTCCTTCCTCTTCCCGTTTTTCAATTTCTTCTTGTCTTTGAATAGGATTTTTGCTCGTTGTTGGAAGATTTTTTATACAGATAGGCAGGCACATTTTAAAACTTAGGAATAGCATCGTTTGAGAGTTTTAAATGGTTAGGTTTTACAGTTAAAAGAGACTCATCAGGTCTTTTAACGGAATCGTCCCTAATTACGAAACTTCGTCGAAGTGTTTTATGCACACAACTGAGCTTGCTGAAGGGATGAATTCGGTTCGATGGATAGCTATGATCCACTTTTGTTTCCGAAACACGCCAGTAGGAAATTTAAACACTGAAATATTAGGCTGTTTTGAACTGTAGTTTATTCTACAACCAGGTATACAACACGACGTGGCCATAATTCACAATGTTCACACACGTTTAAATCATTCAACACCATCGATAGCCTCACTGCTGCGAAGTTCAGATCAGCTTATAAGTCACTGGCGAGAAGTGAAGCGGCTGGCGACTAGTGTGACGTAGCGCCCGAAGTGGAGGGGGAGCCTTATGGCCTGTATATCTAGTTGGCCTTGCTCACATCCTACTTCACCAAATCCACACCTTCGCTCATCTGCTGTCCCACCCCCGCCACCCTATTTTTCCCCAGACCCTGCCACCCACGATCTCCTTCGCCTTCTCCTTACATCCCTTGTCCTCAATTTACAATACCTTTGCATTACACCTTCTCCCTAACCCCCTCTCATAAATCATTAGGTTATATACCTCTGCTTTGTACTAATCATTGTATTACTACTCTCAAATGAAGTTAAATATCAGCTGCACTCCTTAGCCAAGAGGCCACCTCCCTGCATCTCCTCTTTCTCTTTATATCATCTTTTACCCCTCTCCTTCCTTTAACGCATCTTCTTTTTCCGTCCAATCTCTGGTCAGAGGGAGGGCGTAACCCTTCAGGTGGCCCGCCCCACCCCTTCAGAATGGGGAATGAAAACGTTCTCGAACGAACGAACGAACGAACGAACGAGGACTTATCAGGTCGGTAAATGCAGAGTGAATCTCAGCCCATAAGTGGCCATGGCTAGTCCGTGGTCCAACAGCTCTGCACTCTGACTGGCGTACCGCGCAGAGGAGGGGTAACCACGACTTTACCGTGGCTGTCCCGAGAATAGTTTTCCGTGGTTTTCCATTCTTCTGCACTAAGGCGAATGCCGGGACAGTTCCTAGTACATGCCAAGTCCGCTACCCCCCCCCCCTCCTACCTTCTCCGAGCATCTTCTTCACAGTAACGAATCTCCAGGTCTGAGAGACGGCGTCACCGTCTAAGAGGCCCGCCTCCCCCTTCAGGGGAGGAATGAAAACATTTTAGTAGTAGTAGTAGTAGTAGTAGTAGTAGTAGTAGTAGTAGTAGGACTTACCCTCTAAATTTAAGAAGCTGCCCCCCAAAAATTAATGTCCTTTCTTTCTATCTCTCTTACCTCGACTTGCTGGATCACGATGTAGGATAATCTGGGAGTAACCAGCTCCCAAAACCACAATGCCTCTCCGCCTCAAATTACAGTGTTAAGACACGGACTAACGAGAGCTGAAAATGCAGTCCGGTGATATGTGAAGGTGCTCATATTCTCCAGCCTTGAACTGATAGATTTACCGCCATTTGAAATAACTGACGTCAAACTTTTCAGCATATCGGTGTCTGCGTAAAAGTTGTTTGGGAGCGTAATAATAACAATACCCGTTGCTTATAAAGTTCTATCTAAAGCCGTCCTAAACCGACTAGAGAAACAAACAGATCATTTGACTGGGGAATATCAAGCGGGTTTTAGGAAAGGACATTCGTATGCTGTACAGACATGGAGTCTGAAGATGATTCTGAAGATCTGCAGAAGCAACAAATGATAGTCACCTTCGTGGACCTGAAGAAAGCGTATGACTCTGTGGACAGGCAGACTTTGTTCGACACGCTAGAAGAATTTCGAGTGGACAAGAAGACCAGAGAATTGATACGTCAGACCCTCAGGAACACAATATCTAAGGTAAAATTTTTGGGGAAATTTGTGACCCTTTTGAAGTAATCACAGGTGTTCCAAAGAGATAGACTCTTTCCTATTCTGTTAAATTTTGTTTTAGATAAAGTCATCAAAGAGAGTGAACAGGGTATCATCGGGACTGGGGGGGGGGGGAAGCAAAATCAAAGCGAATTGCTTGGCTTTCGCAGATGACCTAGCTATCATCCGTAAGAACAAGGAAGAAACTAGGTATGCTCTCGAGACATTACACAGTACAGTATCACAGGCAGGCCTTCAGATATTACTCTAGAATTTTCATCAAACGTGCAAGAAAGATAAAACTGAAACGGCATATGGGACAAATTCACAGATACATTGGAGAAATAACTCTCCCTCCGGGATTAGACAATTTGGCCAATACAGAACGGGTCTCTCAAAAATTCAGAGGACATTTAGGCTGACATGCGATCACTACAATAAACGAATAACGTCACGAAATGCTAAATTGAAACATTACAAAACAGTTATTATAGCGGAAGCTCTATACCGTACGCTTCAGAAATCTTAGTTGTTTTAGTCATTCTAAAATTGCAGATATTGAAAAACAAGAACGTAAAATTCTTAGAAAAAATTTCCAATACAAGAAAATGGAAATTGGATCAAAAGGCGAACTGCAACACTCTATAGTTACACAGATAGTTTCATCAATACTGTACGGAGGGGACGTTTGAAATTTTTGGATACATTTTAGGATAGATAATAATAGACTTGCAAAAAGGTGTAATAAATTCAAAAAAAGGGGGAATAAATTGGCTAGAGGAAACAAGGTAGTGGTGGTGATTTTTGTTTTAAGAGGAAGTACAACTAGGCAACCATCCTCTATATGAAACTAATCAGAGAGAAAAGATGGAAGGGGTCCACCACTTCGAAAAATGAAGGTATCGGCCAAAGGAAGACAAGGGTCACGAATGGCATGCAGATGAAAGACTCCCTAGGCCTCCATACGTAATACCGTCGGGGTCTGAAAAGAACAAGAGCTGACCAAGGTAGGTCGGATAGGATATATGAAAATGAGGAGCCTGGCAAAAGTAAGTGGGAGCCATGCCATGACTCAGCTGAGGGTCCGGTGGTCGCCAACCCACGCTCCAAAGTTCAGAGCCCCTGAAGCCCCTTTTAGTCGCCTCTTACGACAGGCAGGGGATACCGTGGGTGTTATTCTAACGCCCCCACCCACAGGGTGAGAGGAAACAAAGGGAGAGCTGAATGAATTTACCGTCAGGGAAGACATCATGAAAAATCGCAAATTGTTCAGGTTCTCAGTAAATAAACACACATTTGTGGTCAGAACTAGCAGCGGGACTGGTACAAAGTGGTCAGAGGACCGGAAGAAGCAACACAGTGAGTTCATGAAGAGATTTTGGAAGAATAGGAAGGTGAAAGTCATCAAGCCAATGAACAAGTTCCAACGCACCCTATGGATGGGGATAACGAAATAATAATAATAATAATAATAATAATAATAATAATAATAATAATAATAATAATAATAACGCGAATACTGAAGAGACTGAATAGATCGGTAAGTGTTGGCAATAATGAATGGAGGTCAAGACTCATTCATCCGTTACCAGCCTGACAGACTGTATACAGTGGAATCTGCGTAATGGAAACAGCTAGTAAAGTTGAAATGTAAAAACTCTATGAACTCATAATAACGAATAATGAGCGTCTCGTGTTTTATGACTGCAGCTAGATGAAGATGTTTTTCCTTTCTCGGAATGCTTATTTTGTCATTTATAGCTGTCACATTTCTCAGTTGCGAATTTTCTTCTTCCTACCCATTTATCAAGTAGAACTAGCAGTCATATACAGGATGAATCAAAATGTATCGATGACAAAAGGGACCGAAGAAACGTTTTTTATATTTGAATGGATGAGAACCATAACGGTATAAGTAGTATTTTGATCATTCAGAGAAAAGGGCATTTAAACATCTTAACACTCATATAGCATGCTATTTGTAGTTTTACCACCCATCACTAGAGCGCAGAATATTACCGCTATCACTTGTATCTCTTTGCTAGTGAAAGGATACATCCTTAACTCATTTTTTTAAATGTCACTTATACCGTTATGGTTTTCATCCATTCATTTGTAATAACCATGGGTCTGAAAGGAATTATTGACTGACAAAATCACAACCTGTACTGTAGGAGTAAATTAATTATGATTCTCATTCTTCAAAACCATCAATATTGCATATTCTCTTAAACAGAATACAATGTCTACAATGTCTACCAGGTGTATGCATAAGTCTTTTCCGGTTTCACTAAGAGATTGCGCCAGCGAACAGTGCGCAGCGTATGAATTTGACACACACGTCAGATTGTTCATCTGACATTATCCTACCAACACACACAAGTTGAGTCCACCAAACACTAGCGTCTGTGTTGTATCGTTCAGTGATCATGTCGACGTTTGTGCCTGAAAAAGAACATTTGCAGCACGCATTGCTTTTTTTATTTAGTCAAAAGGAAAAGGCTGTGGAAAGTCATCGTTTGCTAGTAGAAACATATGGTGAACACGATCCATGGATTAGAACATGTGAGACATGGTTTCGACAATTTAAACTTGGTAAAATGAAATGGCGTATGTCTTTTAGTGCCGGGAGTGTCCAAGGACAAGGGTGAAGACGACACATACACCCAGCCCGCGGACCAGCGGAATTAACCAATTATGGTTAAAATTCCCGACCCTGCCGGGAATCGAACCCGGGACCCCTGTGGCCAAAGGCCAGTACGCTAACCATTTAGCCATGGAGCCGGACTTTAAACTTGGTGATTTTAATGTAAAAGACAGCAGGCTCTGGTAGACCACAAGAGTGCGAAGACGAGCAATTGCCCGGTGAAACCGTTAATTCATTTTTCTTCTTCTTTTCCTACCGCTTTTCGCAAGCCTGTAGGGTCGCTGGTTCGAACTGCGTCACACATATGTGGATTTGACTCTGTTTTACGGCCGGGTGCCCTTCCTGACGCCAACTCTATGTGGAGGGATGTTCCTGCGGTGGTTCGTAGTGTCATATGTTGTTTGAATATGAAGAGGCGTGTGTTGGGACGGGCACAAATACCCAATTCCCGAGCCAGACGAATTAATCAGAAGCGATTAAAAGCCCCGACCCGACCTGGAATCGAACCCGGGACCATCTGAACCGGCTGACCATTCAGCCAACGTGTTGGACGCCCGTGAAACCGTTAATGCAAAACGCTATTGCCAACAAATAATTAATTTAAATCACGCATTGATCGAAAGACGGCCGGAATGGGCTAGTAGACATGGCAAAGTGATTTTGTTACACGACAATACGCCGTCTCACATAGCAAAACCCAGAAAAAGTCACCTTGAAATCGCTTGGATGGGACATCCTTCCGCATCCACCGTACTGCCCCGACCTCGCGCCATCTGACTATCACCTCTCCGCATCAATGGGGCACGCGCTCGCAGAGCAGCACTTCAGCAATTCCGAGTAAGTTAGAAAAAGGTTCGACGAATGGTTTGCCACCAAAGACAAGCAGTTTAATGGCATGGTATTCATAATTTATTTACCTGAAGGATGGGCGAAGTGTGTAGAAGCCGATGGCCAATATTTTGAATAAACAAAAAAAAAAAAATTCCCTTGAAAATTGCGTGGTTTTTTTTTTACCACAAAAACTGGCAAAAACTTATGCATCCACCTGGTATGCTGTGTTTTAGTTCGTTTAGAGCAGAGCGAGAATGTGTATGAAACTCTGAATCCGAGGAAGAGCTTGCCGTTCGAGTGCTAACAGCTGAACACTCTCTATAGCACATGCCTGTGGTCTCAGAACGTTTACGACAGGAAACGAATGTCGTTACAAAGCGTGTGTAGAAGCAGGAGCACGCACTTTTGAACAGAAGTTTTTTGTAAAATATTACAATTAAATTGACGTGTAATGGTTTCATTCTCAAAATGAACTTTCACTATTGATTTTTTTTACAAGATGCTTTATGTCACACCGACACAGATAGGTCTTATGGCGACGATGGGTTAGGAAAGGCCTAGGAGTTGGAAACAAGTGGCCGTGGCCTTACCTAAGGTTCATCCCCAGCATTTGTTTGGTGTGAAAATGGGAAACCGTGGGATCCGTTTTGAGGGTTACCGACAGTGAGGTTCGAACCCACTATCTGCCGAATGCAAGCTCACAGCTATGCGCCCCTAAATGCACGCACGGCCAACTCACGCGGTAACTATTGATTTCTGACCTATGGTTACTTAATAAAAATCGAGCTCGATAGCTGCAGTCGCTTAAGTGCGGTCAGTATCCAGTATCCGGGAGATAGTAGGTTCGAACCCCACTGTCGGCAGCACTGAAGATGGTTTTCCGTGGTTTCCCATTTTCACACCAGAAAAATGCTGGGGCTGTACCTTAATTAAGGCCACGGCCGCTTCCTTCCCACTCCTAGCCCCTTCCTATCCCATCGTCGCCATAAGACCTATCTGTGTCGGTGCGACGTAAAACAACTTGCAAAAAAAATGCTTAATAAAACATTTTTTTTGCCTCTTACATCATTACTAAAAATATTTTTGAATTTTGTTATAAGTCTGTCACGAAAACAGTTCACGTTCCGTTACTTTCATTAAGGATTCCATAAAGAATAGCAATGTTAGTATTATGTCTCAATAACTATTTTTATGTCTTTTCGAGAGACTGAGGTCCAGACATTCAGTCCCGCAAGAGTTACTTAATATGTCGGTATATCTGCCGACACTAGGCAGGCGTACTTGAGCATCTTCAAATAACACTCCACTAAGTCAGGATCGAACCCACCAACTTGTGATCAGAAAGCAGACCCAGTCGGCCTGGCATGACTGGTATTTAGAGGAGATGATTATCAAGCTGTGTACATTCTCAAAATCAATAATCGCCGGGTTGAGTGGCTCAGGTGGTTGAGGCGCTGCTGGTCTTCTGACTCCAATTTTGCAGTTTCGATACTGGCTCAGTCCGGTGGTGTTTGAAGGTGCTCAAATACATCAGCCCCGTGTCGGTAGATTTACTGGCACGTTAAAGAATTCCTACGGGACTAAATTCCGGCACCTCAGCGTCTCCGATAACCGTAAAAGTAATTAGTTAGACGTAAAGCCAATACAATTATTATTAAAAATAATCACCACCTTTAATAAATATATTTTTTCCCAGCCACTTAACGTTTTTGTCAGGTATCTCATCTCTCATATTCCTTCACGGCTTTCATTTTAGCTTTAAGGAAACAAAGGAAAACGAACAGTTTGACCTGAATGTCCATACTGCCATCATATTAACGAGGTCTCCGGTTTTATGTCGAATTCGAAACATAAGGACGTGACTACCTTTCGTAAATCCCATATGCGTTGCCTTGGATGCTAACACCTCTTGCTGAGAAGTCCGTGACGATGCTACGTGGCTCTCATGACCCCAAATATTGTAATTAAGTTTATGGTTATGTTTATATTGAAAAAATGATCGTCGAATTACGTGATCGAGACATGAACTGTTTCACTTACGCCATTTTATTCCTCCCTCCCTGTATAAGGATATACCATCTAACCTAGTAGTAATTTTAAAGATCTTCAACCGAAAGATGTTCATACATCGAATATTCCAAAATACAGGATATTTAATAAGGAATATTAAGTATTTATGGAGGCAGTGCTATGGACTACTTCTTGTAAAATGTTCATATGAACATTTATGTACAATTTGCAACGTGTGTGAAAATACGGCTGTATGTTTGGATGTTACGTATTAGAACAACTTTATAAAAAATATGAAAAACACAAAATATACTTATTCATGCATTTTTTGACTATCAATCTTCCGTTCTTTGGAAAAATGCTCAATTTTTGTTTTTGAAGATGTATGTAAAGCGAAGTCTACAGAGAAATAGTAAACGAAATAGGAGTTTGTCCCTCTCGTTATAATAGGTGTACTCTGATATAAGACCTTCTAGACGACCTGCTGTACAATATGTAGAGGTTTTGCGATAATAAGCCATTAGTGTTGAACTGCTGCACATTATATAAGGCGAATTATGGAACAGTCCCTGTTACAGGCCACGGCCGCATGCCCCTCGCCTTTCCAGCAAATCACATCACCGAAATAAATCTCCCTGGCTCGTCGTATCCCATCAAGGTGCTGAATGAAAATTTTTAAGTAGTAGTCGAAGAACGAAAGTCCGCCTCTGTGGTATAGTGGTTAGTGTGCTTAGTTACCACCCCCTGAGGCCCGGGTTTGATTCCTAGCTCTGCCACGAAATTTGAAATGTGGTACTAGGACTGAAACGGGATAAACTCAGCCTCAGAACGTCAACTGAGTAGAGGAGTGGGGTTTATTTCCACCTCTGCCATCCTGGAAGTGGTTTTCCGTGGTTTCCCACTTCTCCTTAAGCCAAATGCCGGGATGGCACCTAACGTAAGGACACGGCCGCTTCTTTCCCTCTTCCTTGCCCATCCCTTCTAATCTTCCCATCCTCCACAAGGCCCTTGTTCAACATAGCAGGTAAGGCCGCGTGGGAGAGGTACTGGTCCTTCTCCAGTTGTATTCCCGACCAAATATCTCAGACTCCAGAACACTGCCCTTAAGGCGGTAGAGGTAGGATTCTCGCCGAGTCCGACGGAAAAAACCACCCTAGACGATAAACGGATTAAGAATGAAAAGAAGAAAGCCACCTTAAAAAAATACAAAAACAGGTAACATTTATTGTAAAAACTCAAAACGGGTACATTTAATTATGGTCAAACAATATCAGTCGTGTGAAACTTGGCTAAAATAGTTATTAAGACACTCGTATGAAAATGATGTCATTATAGACTCATACAGGCTATAATATGGTTGTTCTCTTGCATGCCATACTATAATTAGCTGTAATTTCACACACATTGCACGACGGACACATGTTTTATAGTTGTGCTACTTACTTTACGTCGCGCCGACAGACAGATCTTTAGGCGACGATGAGGGAGGAAAGCGCTAGTGCTGGGGAGTAACCGACCGTGGCCTTAACTAAGGTACGACCTGGTGTGAAAATGGGAAAGCTTGGAAAATCATTTTCAGGGCTGTCGACAGTGCGTATCACTATCGCCCGAGTACGGGACACACGTTTAGACTATATGACCGTTTGTACTTCGACAAATAGTCTATACTACTGGCTCCCAAAATATTTACTATTCCTCTTTTAACAGCCTTTATACCTAATGGCTACCGGTAGAAACTGCGGCTCTATGACTAAATGGTTAGCGTGCTGGCCATTGGTCACAGGGATCCCGGGTTCGATTCCCGGCAAGGTCGGCAATTTTAACCATAATTGGTTGATTCCTCTGGCACGGGGCTGGGTGCATCTGTCGTCCTCATCATCATTTCATTCTCATCAGCACGCGCAGGTCACCTACGGGGGTCAAATCGAAAGACCTGCACCTGGCGATCCGAAGTCCTCGGACACATCGCGGCACTAAAAGCCATACGCCATTTTATTTACCGGTAGAAATACTTCAAACCCTGATCTTCTTGTGCCGTCTCTTCACAGACAGTTGCCGACCATCATGGACTAATGCCCGGCTCCATGGCTAAATGGTTAGCGTGCTGGCCTTTGGTCACAGGGAACCCGGGTTCGATTCCCGGAAGGGTCGGGAATTTTAACCACCATTAGTTAATTTCTCAGGCAAGGGGGCTGGGTGTATGTGTCGTCATCATCATCATGTCATCCTCATCATGATGCGCAGGTCGCCTACGGGAGTCAAATCGAAAGACCTGCACCTGGCGAGCCGAACATGTCCTCGGACACTCCCGGCACTAAAAGCCATACTCCACTTTATTTTCATGAAGTAATGTTTCCTATTTTCTTGTTTCCCGTATCAGAGTTGCCATTTAGTGGATGTCCGAGGTGCAGTGTCCAGGATGATCTTTGCTCAAGTCCACGTTCCCCTTCCCTCTTGATGTTTTATATCAGCTTTATTTATCATATCAGAATTTGTGATCGAAAAACACAAATTATAAGAAATTAAAGAATCCTCCAACTGCTATGTCCGTTGAGGTTGTTTAACCACGACAGAAAGTAAAGATCAGATTGACACTTTGTTGATGAAGTCATATTTTGAAGGAGGGTCACTCAAGCGACAATCAACAGGTTCATGAATACACGACGTGCTCTAACAAGGGCCTGAGGATGGATTATTTTGCCTTATGATGTTTCTCGTTTCATAGTGCTTTAGGACTCAATTGGTCGGTATTTCTTAAAAGAACCTAGAACAATAATTATTGTGAAGGTCACGTAATCTCTAAATGAAACAAATGACGATGATTCAGGGGGAAAGTTGCCAAGGAACGACTACCTTATTACATACAGAGGATACCTGTAATTACACTTGTGTGCGCGCTCTCTCTCATGGCCATTAAGTTTCCATAAGCTGGACATTACCCGCTGTCTTATTTATGAAGGACTCCCGGGCACGAGACAGACTCCGGCGATTAAATGTTGTTTGTGATGGGTTACGAACTCTCATAAAACGATTCATATTGTTGATTCATTCGTAGGTGCAGGGGGAGTAATACATCTGAAATCCCTTTGATAAGTGGTGGATTGCTTAGGTCCTTATTGTCTGTATTCAAGGTTTATATCTCTATGGTGTCGGCTGATGATTAAAAAACAAATCGTTGCACATACAGCTCTTGAGGGCCTTCCTTGGCTTGCCATGATGACAGTCGACCAGACTGTAGATAATGTAATGTTATGTGGTTAGCGTGGCGGCAACCTCAATCGTATTGCTTTGCTTTTGTGACTACGTTTGTTGCCTCTCATATGACATAACCCCTCAGTTTGGACTCGCGACGCTGGGTAAACCACGCTCCAGAGCTCAGTCTGCAATACATTTTTGGGCTTGCCAGGAATCGATCCTGTGTCATCCAAGTAAGAACTGGGAACATTGCCCCTATACTAAGGGCTTAGTTGATAATGAAGACAGCGAGATTAATGGTAACGAAATAGCGTATGACTTTTAGTGCCGGGTGTGTCCGAGGACATGTTCGGCACGCCAGGTGCAGGTCTATTGATTTGACGCTCGTAGGCGACCTGCGCGTCATGATGAGGATAAAATGATGATGGAGACAATACATACACCCAGCCCCTGTGCCAGAAAAATCCCCGACCCTACCGGGAATGAAACCCGGGACCCCTGTGACCAAATGCCAGCACGCTAACCATTTAGCCACGGAGTCGGACGAGATTAATGGTGATTTACGTTTTTAGGGGAAGTGAAACAATCATATTCTCGCCTTAACACTAATCAGAAGACAAAAAATGAAGAGGTCGAATTAATAATAATAATAATAATAATAATAATAATAATAATAATAATAATAATAATAATAATAATAATAATAATAATAATAATAATATAGCCTTAGCTACCGTCTGAAAGCATTTAATTTGACGCCGTCTTTGGGGATCTACGTGTCAGTTTAGACGTTCCGTTTTACTCTACCAGATGGCAGGATAAATAGGATCTCTCTTGGGTGGTATCTGGAGGAGCTTTAGAATTATTGTGAGGGGTAAACACCAAATGTTTCATCTAATATCTTTTAAATACTGACATCGTACGGCAAGGAGGGTCGAATTAACCTTTAAAAATCCAGCTTCCTCTGTCGGGTTTGAACGTACAATCTTGGGATCCATAGCTGACACTCTTTCATTAATCCATGGATAGAGCTTTTGAAGATTGAATATGTCGTTAAGTGAAAGGAAAGAGCTGCGAATGATGTGAAAATGAAATATTGCTGAGTCCTCTCACACCTAATGCCATCAGGGTTAGAAGAAAACAAGAGTTTACTAAAATGAGGCTGGATAACAAAGACGAAAGTGAGGAGCCAATAAAAGGGAAGTTTAAGCAATGATAGACTCAGCTAGCGGCCCTATGATCGCTAACCCACGCTTCCAAGCTTAGAGCCCTTGTGGTCCCTCTTACAGCAGCAACTTACGTGACGATGTTCAGGGAAGGAGATACTGACCCGCAGCACATGCATACATTGATTTAGTTCATGCAGTACTGAACCTTAGATGGCCAAAATTTTAGGTCACAATTCTAAGTTAAATATTATCACATAATGGTTTTTCTATGCGCAACGGTGCCCTCACCAACAGAGGATTAACCATCGACTGGTATCATACGTCTCCTCTTTTGGGATCCTTTTTAAATCATATTTACACGGAAAATAAAGCAGCAAACCCCGTGATAAGGTAACATGTGCATCCTAATCAACAAATATTTTTAAATTTATGTTTTGATTTTTCCAGTAATTTAGTTTATTTCATCGATTCAAATTTCAATAAAAAATATGTTGTCGGAGTCATCGGTATGATGCAGCTCGCTATGCCACCCCATCCTGTGCTGACCTTTACATTTCACAAACTACTACATCCTGCGTCTGCTCTAATCTGCTTGCCATATTCATACCTTGGTCTATCCCTACCGTTCTTACATGTCCCTCAAAAACCAACTGAACAAGTCCTGGGTGTCTTAAGATGTGTCCTATCATTCTATCTCTTCTTCTCGTCGAACTTAGCCAAATCGATCTCCTCGTACCAATTCGATTCAGCATCTCTTCATTCGTGGTTCCATATACCAGTCTCACCTTGAGCATTCTTCTGTAATACCACATTTCAAAAGCCTCTATTCTCTTTCTTTCAGAGCTAGTTATCAACCATGATTCACTTCCATACAGTGCCACGCTACAGTGGAAAGTCTTCAAAAACATAGTTCTAATTCCTATATCAATATTCGAAATGAGCAAATTTAGTTTCTTAAGAAAGGTCTTCCTTGCTTGTGCTAGTCTGAATTTATGTCCTCCTTACTTCTGCCTTCGTTAGTTATTTTACTACCCAAGTAACAATATTCATTTTTTAAGACTTCGTTTCCTAATTTAATATTTCCTGCATCACCTGACTTCGTTCGACTGCACTCCATTACTTTTGGTTTGGACTTATTTATTTTAATCTTATACTCCTTCCCCAAGACTCTGTCCATAGCATTCAGATCTTATACAGACTCAGATAAAATACCAATATCATCAGCAAATCTCAGGGTTTTTATTTCCCCTCTTTGGATTGTGATTCCAATTACAAATTTCTCTTCGATTTCTCTTACCGCTCGTTCTACGTAAACATTGGAAAGAAGGGGTGAAACTGCAGCCTTGCCTCATTCCTTTCTAGATTGCCGCTTCTTTTTCAAAGCCCTTGATTCTTGTCACTGCAGACTGATTTTTCTACAGATTGTTGATAGTTCTGATCACGATCATCTTCAGAATCTCAAAAATGTTGGTCCAGTCAAAATTATCGAATGCCTTTTCTATAACGGAGGTACGATCATTAAAAGTGTACTTTCTAGAATTTTTAGAAAAGTAGAAAGGCCCTTTTCTCAGAGGATTATTTTAGAATGTTTTCATTTCATCTGGATTTGTTATTTTTTTTAGTTTAAGCTTTAAGTTTAAGTTTATGACGTAACAGAGAGTTTATTTTCAAATGAACTACACTACAATAACAACAACAAAATAAAAAATAAAACATTGTCGAATGTAATAGTGTGTATCTGGGACCTGAAAGACAACATTATGCCAGTTATGTTAAAAAAAAGTATGTTACAAATTAAGGGTTAAAATGTGAGAAATTCGTGTCGGTAGGTACTGGAACCTCTTCAAGATCTTCTTTTAAGAGTAAAGTTCCGGCACTCAGAGTCTTTTAAGACCGAAAAGGTGTCGGTATGTTATAATTGTTACTGAAGGCCATTCATATACTAAATACACTGCTGGCCAGTCAAATTACACCACATGCACATAAATCAGGTAGAAGTAACGCCACCTGCAGCCTCTATAAAAGGGAAGATTGCACAGCGGGTTTCTCAGTCGAAAGTCGCATTCGAACTTAGGTTGTTTGTGTAAGGATCGTGTTATGCCTCGTTTAGAGAGGAGGAACGCCTACCAGCATGAGTCAGAATTAGACCGCGACAGAATCTTGGCCTACTAGGACTGCGGTTAATCGTTGCGCTATTTTGCTGCTCGCGTTGGTCGAGATCCTATAACGATCATGCGAGTATGGAATCGATGGGTACAGTAGGGCCATACAGAACACCATAAAAGAACTCAGAGGTCCCCGGCCAGTAACGCGCGAGAAGACAGTCATGTTGTCCTCACAGCCTTGCGGGATCTATAGTCACCTCACGTAATCTGAGTCAGGTACTCGGCTCGTTTACAGGACAAGTGTCCGCACGGACAGCGCGACGACGTCTGCAGCATCACGAATTTTCAGCACGGCGACCAGTGTTGCGGCTTCCCTTGACGCCGCAGCAGAGCCAGGTGTGTCTACAGTGGTGCGTTGAACGACGAACATGGACAGGGGAGCCGCATCACCCCGTCTTTTCAGACGAATCACGGTTTTGTGTGCAGCATCATGACGGACGTAACCATGCATGAAGATACCCAGGAGAACGAATGTTTGCAGCTTGCATCCGTCATCGTCATAAGGGCCCAATACCTGGAGTAATGAAATGGGGTGCCATTGGGTACAAATCATCCCGGTCACTTCTTGTTCACATAGCCGGTAATGTGGACAGCCGCCGTTACGTTTCTGACATGTTAAGGCCCGTGGTTCTGCCCTATATCCGAGGTCTACGTAAAGCTATCTTTCAACAGGACAATGCACAACAACAAGTTGCGCATACTGTCCTGACCTTCCTCGATATGGAGGCTGGTCTACTGTTGCCCTGGCCAACACGTTTTCCAGATCTATCACCCATTGAGAACATCTGGTTATGGGTTGCCGAGAGACTGGCGCGCTGCAACTTGCTAGCCCCCACGATTGATGGATTCTGGCATAGAATTGAAGCCGCATGGAATGCTGTTCCTGTATCTGTCATCCAAGCTCAGTTCGACTCAGTGCCCAGCCGGATTGCAGCTGTTATTGCTGCCAGAGATGGCAGATCCAGATACTAATTTATACATGTTCTGCACCTCAAAAGTACCTGTAAAGTGAATCATGAATTCCGCCCATCATACTGTATGTGGACAATAAATATAATTCTGCTCTCTCCGTGCCTTCCTGAATTTTAATGGTCAGCAGTGTATTTTGAAAGCTAGCCCCGCGGTGTAGGGTTAGCGTGCTTGCCTCTTACCCGGAGGCCCCGAGTTCGATTTCAGGGTGGGCCAGGGATTTTTAACTGAATCTGAGGGATGGTTAGAGGTCCACTCAGTCTACGTGATTACAATTGAGGAGCTAGCTGACGGTGGAATAGCAGCGCCGGTCTAAAAAGCCAAGAATAGTGGCCAAGAGGACTCGACGTACCGACCACACGACACCTCGTAATTTGTAGGACTTCGGGCTCAGCAGCATTCTCTTGGTAGGCCCAAGCCCTTCGGGGCTGTTGCACTGTGGGGTTTGGTTTAGTGTATTTTAAGAGGCACACGATTGCCAGAATTTTGCTCCATAGTAATTCTTTAGAGGCCCGGCTAGCTCAGCCGGTAGAGCATGCGGCTGTGAATCTCAGGGTCGTGTGTTCCAGCCCTACGTTGTACGTTATTAAGTCCACCTCTGTGCTGTAGTGGTTAGTGTGATTAGCTGCCACCCCCGGAGCCCCGGGTTCGATTCCCGGCTCTGCCACGAAATTTGAAAAGTGGTACGAGGGCTGGAACGGGGTCCACTCAGCCTCTGGAGGTCAACTGAGTATAGGTGGGTTCGATTCCTACCTCAGCCATCCTGGAAGTGGTTTTCCGTGGTTTCCCACTTCTCCTCCAGGCAAATGCCGGGATGGTAACTAACTTAAGGCCATGGCTGCTTCCTTCCCTCTTCCTTGTCTGTCCCTTCCAATCACCCCCATCCCCCCGCAAGGCCCCTGTTCAGCATAACAGGCGAGGCCGCCTGGGCGAGGTACTGGTCATTCTCCCCAGCTATATCCCCGACCCAGAGTCTGAAGCTCCAGGAAACTGCCTCTGAGGCTGTGGAGGTGGGATCTCTCGCTGATTCCGAGGGAAAAACCGACCCTGGAGAAGAAGATATTCTTTAACGTCCTGGAAGCCAATGAGGCAGAGGTTTCGACCTCAGCCGGGATTAAACCCAGTATTTTGCAAACAGAAGGGCAACAACTAATCAACTATGCTATTGATATTGGCAAAGATACAAAGCAAGTATCATTTTCCTAATGAAGTCTTGAAGAATGCCAAATCCCATATCCACAACCTATAAGTCCCAAAACTGTGAAGATTTCTTAAGTTGTACATTGGGGAGAACGCCTTCAGTTCATATGAGCTTTCTGTTGTCCACCTCTATAGTGCAACGGTTCACGTTTTTGGCTGTCGTTATCGAAGGCCTGATTTCGATTCTGCATACTTCCAGATATTTGAGCCTGGTGGTAGAGTGTGCATAAGGTTAAAAAGGTACAAATATCTCACCTCCAGTGGAGATGTACCCGAAACGAGCTGTACTATCTCGAGGAATACTACATTTTACCTTCAGAATGTCGGCCTTGGGATCCCAAAATCGCGGTTCAAACCCAGCAGATGTAGTCAGTTTCTTGATGGGCGCATAAAAAGTCCACTTGCCACTACATACCGATGTCAGCATGTAAAAGATCTCTGGCGACACAGGTGGTATTCATTAAAACACATTTATGGATAGTCCCTATCATTCCCTAAAGTAAGGCTATGGCGAGACGGGCGTTTTTATTACATGCCACATTGTCCATTAGAGGTGCGAAATATGATGTGGCAAGACGCTACAGAAGTTATCGCACAATGACGAGTTAAAAAAAGGAAATAAATACCGTCCCTCACGATCACAGTGCAGACGAATGCATCACCGCCCATAATCTTCGGCAACTTTTAGCGGCTACGCCTACGTTAAGTAACGTAGTATACAGGCGACCGGATCATTCACCAATTATTAGATGTAACCACCTCTATTATCCATCGCTTCCATTTGCGACGCCGTCTGACAACGAATAACTAACTAATGACTTTTTGCTGTTATTCTAATTCTGTCGTGATTTTCTAAAATTCGTAATTTCTTCGAAAATACATGACACTGTAAACCTAGGTCCTCCAACGAAGGCAAGTACGTTAAAAAATCAACGTGCAGCATTCGCATCTCAAAACCTGCGTCCATTAACACACATGTAACTGCGTTGTTTAATACATGGAGTAGCCATGTAATAACGTGATAAAACGTTACGTTCCTTTCCGTCAACACAGTTATGTTTAAAAAGGCTCGCCTAACCACAGCTTAAAATGGAACGTCGAAACTAACATGGAGTTAGCGTTAAAGGGATCGAATCGAAATGCCTGCACAGGCATTATGTGATTATTATTATTATTATTATTATTATTATTATTATTATTATTATTATTATTGAGCCTCCGTGACTCAGACGGCAGCGCGTCGGTCTCTCACCGCTGGATACCGTGGTTCAAATCCCGGTCACTCCATGTGAGATTTGTGCTGGACAAAGCGGAGGCGGGACAGGTTTTTCTCCGGGTACTCCGGTTTTCCCTGTCATCTTTCATTCCAGCAACACTCTCCATTCTCACTTCATAGCATCTATCATTCATTAATAAATCACTTTGGGAGTGGCGACCCCATCGTACTAACAGCCTATATCTGCTTCATTCATTACATCCCTGACCCGGTCAATGACTGGAAAACAGGTTGTAGGTTTTCATTTTCATTATTATTATTATTATGCATTCGCTGGGGCCATCGGGGACCAAATTAAGACTTGTTACATTTGGCAGTGAACTTTGCTTTCTTTTGAGTCCAGAATTCCCTCAGTCTTTCTGAGTGGGCCCGCTTGCGTTCCTCTGTCCAAAGGACACAATGTCTTGTTTTTGGTTGTCCGTCTCGGTTTAACCCGTTCATCACTAACTTTTTTCGGAAAAGTCCTCTGTCAAAGGCGTCTTCCGGTTTGATCTGTAGCATTTGAAGGTCTTCTTTAGTGTTTCTAAACCAAGGCGTCGTGGTTTTAAGTTTTTGAATCAAACTAGTAGAAGATCTGTTTGGTCAACCTGTTTGGGTCCATTCGTTTGAGGTGACCGTAAAATCATGTCCGTCTTTTGCGGATGGTGTCTGAAATTTTCTATATTTTGTTATAAACTTCTTTTATGGATCATTTTTTGGTGGATACCATTCTTGTAGTTGAATCCGGTTACATCGCGCATTCCTATCTACGAAATGTCACTGTAAAATTTGTCACAAATGGTACATAATAATTGCTTTTACTTAAATGAAGTGAAAAATCTGCGGTAAATTAAGAAATACCGTCGTTATTAGAGAAATATGAATACATACTTAAGGCCTGTATACAGGACGCCTTTATGTCGTATTTCCCTGCTGGTGCCGTCTTTTGTTAATTTCTTGAGGTCCAGAGCTAGCACCGAGAAATGGGAGTGCTATGTCTGTGGACTCTCATTAGTTTTGTCCATATGACTAGAGCGGCCAGTTGAAACAGAAAAATGGAGGTCAATAGTATTCACAATAAGAAAAATAGCATGATCCCTGGACCAATAAATCGCTAGTACACAGAATTCTTCTTATGTACATTGGCCATAGCTTTTTGTCGCCTATTAAATCTTGCATATCGCGATACAATTCAGGAAATGATGTCATTGACACCTGAAGCAATAAAACGAAAGCAAAGATCTTCAGTGAACACAGACATCACACACGGAATTGTTGAAAGTGTAAGACAAACAAAAGACATTCGTGTGTTACTGTGAGCGTAGCACAAAAAGTACTTGTAAAGTAGGTATACATGGGAGGCCTAAGATTCACCGCCATCTAGCACCACGTGTGACGTCACGCAAAGCCGAACATAGCCGACTCCGCTCCGCTCTTACTGCAGCACCCGACAAGGGCCAGCGGCTGCGCGCGCCCTGGGACTCGCATTAATATAATAATTGAAGACAATTCTGAAATATACACTTTCACTGTAGTACGCATGATGATATGAGATCATCCCCAGTAGTAATTATTAAAAGTAACTTGAAGTATACGTTAAAATTCGAAGTTCTTTTTCTTTTCAGAAATATAAATACAACGTACACAATAAATTTGTTATTAAATATCACTTTGTCAAAAACATAATGCTGAACTTCAGCGGGACAAGAATATATCATAAAATAATTTTATTCAGAACTGTTCTGTTAGTTTTGTGTCTTCAGTTAGAATCCTTGGAAAACTCTCAGTAAATAAAGAATAGTTGTTCACTGTTTCAAAAAGAATATTTTCATGGCAGCAAACGACACGTTTAAAATTCAGTGTAACTTTATTATTGATGTAAAGCGAAGATTCGTTTAGATACCAGTTCTCATTAAATAATAATTGTACAATAAAATACACAGTTTTTATTCGTGAATAGCTAGTTATCTCCCTAGAAATGATGTCTTTAGTTAATCTCCGTTTCAACCCAAACCTCGTAATTATCTCTATTTATGTTTATAACTCCACGGCAGTGAGAAGGTGGTGGTGATTAGTGTGAAAATGAAAGACTCCGTAGCATTCACAGATGTAATACGGCCGGGGTCGGAAATGAGCAAGAGTTGACTAAGGGAGGTTCGACAGAACTGATGAAAGTGTGGAGCCTGGCACAACTAAGTGGAAGCAATGCCAGGACTCAGCTATGGGCCTCGTGGTCCCCAACCACGCCCCCAAGCTGAAAGCCCCAGATACCCCTTTTAGCCGCCTCTTACAAGCAAGCGATGCCGTGGATATTATGTTCTACAGACCCTGCAAACTCAGAAGGTACCGGGCGAGTTAGCCGTGCGGTTACGGGCGCGCAGCTGTGAGCTTGCATCCGGGAGATAATGGGTTCGAGCCCCACTGTCGGCACCCCTGTAGATGGTTTTCCGTGGATTCCCATTTTCATATCAGGCTGTACCTTAATTAAGGCCACGGCCGCTCCCTTCCCATTCCTAGGTCTTTCCTATCCCATCGTCGCCATAAGACCTATCTGTGTCGGTGCGACGTAAAGCAAGTTGTAGAAAACCTCAGAAGGCTTCGTGAAAACGTTATATATTACCAACAATAAGCCTATACAGTACTTCAGTAAAAATTTAATATTAAAGATTTCTACATTGGATATATAATTTTGAATGTTTAAAAATAATGTGCATAGCTATAACACATAAAAATGTTTATTTAACACGTATTATTCTACGCTGTTATTAGCTCCGTAGCTTAATGGTCAGCGTCAAGACCTCCATATCAGAACGTCATAGGTTCGATTCCCGGCCGGGTCGCTTTTTAACATCGTCTAGTTAATTTAATTCGGTGACTGGGTGGATTATTTTGCTAGTGGTTTAACGTCATATTAACGCAATTTCAGGGTTGTCGACGGTGGGTTTCAAACCCACCATCCGCCGCATGCAAGCTAACAGCTGCGCGAACCTAACCGCATGGCCAACTAACTCGGTACTCGTAATATTGAATACATCCCTCCACATGTATTTGGCGTTAGGAAGGGCATCCGGTCGTAAAGCAGCTCCAGTCCACATGTGTTGCACAGTTGGCACCCGACTTCACAAGATGTGGGTTAAACGGAAGAAGAATAGGAAAATTCCATGGCACTATTGGTTTTCTATTGCATCTGTTAGAGCTATGCACATTATTTTAAAAAATTCAGAAATGTATGTTTGTTTCTTTTTTGTTTAAAGGGGCCTAACAGCTAGGTCATCTGTCAAATTCAGAATTAGTATCCAATCTAGAAATCATTAATATTAAAGTTTCACTGAAGTACTGTATAGGCTTATTGTTGGTAATATGTAACAGCTTTCATGGAGTCCTCTGAGATTTTTTTTTTTGCTAGTTGTTTTACGTCGCACCGACACAGATAGGTCTTACGGCGAGGATGGGACAGGAAAGGGCTAGGAGTGGGAAGGAAGCGGCCGTGGCCTTAATTAAGGTACAGCCCCAGCATTTGCCTGGTGTGAAAATGGGGAAAGCACGGAAAACCATTTTCAGGGCTGCCGACAGTGGGGTTCGAACCTACTATCTCCCGAATACTGGATACTGGCCGCACTTAAGCGACTGCAGCTATCGAGCTCGGTCCTCTGAGATTTTGGGGACTGTAGAATATAATATCCACGGTATCCGCTGCCTGTCGTAAGAGGCGGCTAAAAGGGGTCCCTGGGGCTTTCATCTTTGAAGAGTGGGTTGGCGACCACGAGGCCCTTAGCTGAGTCCTGGCATTGCTTCCACTTAGTTGTGCCAGAATCCACACTTTCATCAGTCCTGTCCAACCTCTCTTGATTAACTCTTGTTCATTTCCGACCCCGGCGGTATTACATCTGCGAAGGCTACGGAGTATTTCATTTTCACGCCCTTTGTGACCCTTGTCTTTTTTTGACCGATTCCTTCATTTGTTGAAGTGTCGGACCTCTTCCTGTGATCAGTTTGTTAGGCGTTGATGGTTGCCCAGTTGTATTTTCTCTTAAAGCAATGATCACCACCACCTTCTCATTGTCATGGAGATATAAACAGAAGTAGACATAATTACGAAGTTTGGGTTAAAACCGAGATTAATTAAAGACATAATTTCTAGGGAGATAACTAGCTATTCACGAATAAAAACTGTGTATATTTTATTTGTACAATTTTATTATTTACTGATAACAGATATCTAACCGAATATTAGTTTTATTTTAACAATAAAGTTACACAGAATTTTAAACATATCGTTTGCATATTCTTTATTTACAGATATTTTTCCAAGGATTCTGACTGAAGACGCAAAACTAACAGAACAGTTCTCAATACAATTATTGTATGGCATATTCCTATCCCGCTGAAGTTGAGCATTATGTTTCTGACAAAGTGATATTTACAGTAATATCAAAATATTGTGTAGGCGTACTTTATATTTATAGGTATTTCTGAAGAAAAAACTTCGAATTTTAAAATATACTTCCAGTCATTTTCAACCATTTTCAATAATTATTACTACTGGGGATGATCTTATTTCATCGTTTGTAAAATGCGTACTATAGTGAAAGTGTATATGTCAGTATTTTCGTAAATTATGACATTAATGCGAGTCCCATTGCACGCGCAACTTCTGGCCTCTATCGGGTGCTGGTGCTGGAGTAAGATATTATTTCTTACCGGAGCGGAGTCGGCTATGTTCGGCTTTGCGTGACGTCACGCGTGGTGCTAGATGGCGGTGAATCTTAGGCCTCCCAGGTATACATAATATTCACCAAAAATAAAATATTTCTTAATTTTCCGCAGATTTTAGACTTTAACAGTGTAAAATCAATTATTATGTTCCATTTGTGACAAATTTTACAGTGACAATTCGTAGATAGGAATGCGCAACGTAACCGTTGAATCCCATGATTCCGCTGATTCTGCGCTCCTTTTCCTCCAATTCTTAGAGCAGTCCTTTATTGACGTTCTATTACATCAACGCATTTGAGCTTGTATCTGTATTTGAAATAATTAACGATAGGTTCATAGATAGCTTTATTTTCTTTATCCGCCTCCTCACCTTGTTGAAAACCAACTTCGAATCGGACAGAATGGTCAATAATTGTGCCATGCCTAGTGGTGTGAGAATATGTAATAATATCAACTTTTCTGGTAGACCCATCTCAGGAAACGCAGGAGATTTCTTCGTGCATTAGCGATCTTAGACCTCACCATGTAATACGTGAATTACATAGTAATGTACCTCTATCACAAAATCCTAAGACATGTCCAAGTGATTCATTCTCGGTGCAGTGTCTGCATTGGGTACCGTCTAAGGATCTGCCGGGTTTGAGAACCGTTACATAGTGATGTACCTTAGTGTTCTGGGAAATATTATTATTATTATTATTATTATTATTATTATTATTATTATTATTATTATTATTATTATTATTATTATTATTATTATTATTATTATTATTATTATTATTATTATTATTGACAAAGGCTGTAGCCATGTTGAAACACCGGATTCCGTGAGATCTCCGAAGTTAAGCAACATTTGGCGTGGTCAAGACTTGGATGGGTTACCACGCGCTGTTGGTGGGGGGTAAGGGAATGGAAGAGCAGAAAGGAACTGGCCACTCTACTGTACGTAAACTCCGGCTCAGGCACACCTCTGCGGAGGTTCGGACCTGCTTTCGGGCAGAATACATACTCCAAATATTATTATTATTATTATTATTATTATTATTATTATTATTATTATTATTATTATTATTATTATTATTATTATTATTATTCATTGGTTCTCTACCTATCAGCAGGTTTCAGCATGCATTTTCCAAGCCGATCTGTCTTCTGCCATTCTTTTTGTCTTCAAGTATCCTCCATTAATTTTCGCACTGTCCATCATCTTATACCTCTTTCTTCCCCTCAACTTTCTCCCTGCAATTTTTCCTTCCACTGCCTGTGTTAATAAACACTTCTTTCGTAAACAGTCACCTAACCAATTCTTCTTTCTCTTTTGAATGGTTTCCAGTATTGTCGTCCTTTTCTCACCTACTCTTTTTAACACTACTTCATTCCTTAATTCGTCTTGCCAGTTGATCTCCATTTTCTCCACACCCACATTTCAAAAGATTTCATTCTTCTTTCTTCCTCCCTTCTCAAAGTCACAATCTCAGACCCATAAAGAGCAACGCTCCATACAAAGCACTTCACAGACCTCTTCTTAAGCTCCATATTCAGTGGCCCACTTACCAGTACCTTTTGCTTCATGCATGCTTCCTTGGCCATTGCATTATTTATTATTATTATTATTATTATTATTATTATTATTATTATTATTATTATTTGTTGTTTAGGCCTACTGAGGACCACGGGGCTCGTATCTACTCTTCGGTAAAGTTGTTGCTTTCTTCTTCTTCTTCTTCTTCTTCCAATACTCCTTCATTTGCCGACTATGAGCCAGATTTCTCTCCTCTGTCCACTTAGTTCCTGTAGTCTTCTTACTTGTAAGGGACGTTAAGAAAACTCCGTGTCGGATGGCTTGACGGAACAGTAGTCGGTCATGAGTTTGTCCCAGTGGGATATCTAGTTGTTCCATATCCGACTTAACTGACGTGATCCATTTGTTCTTAGAAGCCTTGCCTCTTCCTGTTACTGTGAATATCCTGTTGGGGTCCGACTCGTTGGCTGAACGGTCAGCGTACTGGCCTTCGGTTCAGAAGGTCCCGGGTTCGATTCCCGGCCGGGTCGGGGATTTTAACCTTAATTGGTTAATTCCTACGGCACGGGGGCTGGGTGTATGTGTTGTCTTCATCTTCATTTCATCCTCATCACGGCGCGCAGGTCGCCTACGGGAGTCAAATAGAAAGATCTGCAACTGGCGAGCCGAACCCGCTCTGGGATATCCCGGCACTAAAAGCCATACGACATTTCATTTCATTTCCTGTTGGTGAGTCTTTCGGAATCCAGACGGGCCAAGTATCCATAAAAGGTCAGGCGCCTTTTCCTTATAGACGTGTTCATACAGTTCATCATTATGGCGGATTCTCTAAATACCTCCTTCCTTTCTGATTGGTCCTAATATTCTCCTCAGGATCTTCCTCTCTTTTAACTCCAGCTTTCTGAGGGGGCCCTTCCTGTCCATTACAAGGCATTCAGAATCATACAGAACAGATGGTTTGACGATCGAGTTGTAGTGTTTGAGTTTGAGGTTCTTGGAGAGGCACTTAGATGAATAGATACTATGACACGAGTGATAAGCCCTTTCAAACTTGGTACATCTGGCATCTATGGCTAGGTTCTCGCTCTGATTCGCAGAGATCCATTCTCCCAAGTACTTAACTGCAGGTACTTTTCGTATGGTAGCGTCTGTGAGAGGAATTGTAGAAGTGGCCTCCTTCATATTGGTCATAAATTCAGTCTTCTGGATGCTGATCTTCAGACCAGTCTTAACCGCTGCACTATAAAGAGCCTGCAAGTTGTAGGTAGCCTTCTCTATGTTGTTTGCCAGTAGAATGAGGTCATCGGCAAAGGTTAGGCATGGGACAATGAGGATATTATTATTATTATTATTATTATTATTATTATTATTATTATTATTATTATTATTATTATTATTATTAAGTTTTCAAAAGAGTCCTTTCTGTTGTATTTCACTTATTTTCATTTCAGTACGTGTAGCTTCTGTCAACGCCCATAGTTAGAGTCTGTTCGCGAATCGTGTGAAGAAGACCGTGATGCTGTGTTCGACCACGCCTAGCGCGCGACAAGCAGCTCTCTTGCGTGGGCCAGGACCAAAGAGCGGCCCGGCTCCTTTTATTATCAGATTACTGTGTGTTTTGGTTTTAATTATAAAATGCCGCGTAATAGAGACGCTGTCCATAGTCACGAAATCTCGTAAATATTTTATGTATTTCATGTCAGCCTTTTGTGTGCACTGCCGTCAACTAATGGCTAGAGCACACATTCTAAGGCGAGAATCAAAGGAAGATAACGGCAGAATTATGACGCAAAACAAGACTGGAGCTATAAAAATTATATTGATAATTGATATAATAAGCGAGCTAATCGTGATTATAAATATACGAGACACATACCAGTATGCTGGATTTGAAATAACTTTGGCGTTGAAGTCTGACGTGTCGTAAATTCACGGAGATAACTTGATATTAAAGTAATAAAACTTATGAAAAACTACTATCATAAAACAGGGCACTGCCTTAGTGGGGCATGCTCGGTTCACCCGGAGGAACTAGAATTCGATTCTTGCTCAGGGAGCCTATAACTGTAGAAACGAGTCTTCCACTTCAGAGGAGACATGTGGTCGTGTAATTCGCATGGCCTGCAATATAAATCAGCACCAGGCTCGTTCCTGGGGAAATATGGTAGATGGGAGGAGCGAGCGGACCTAGAGCTAATAGTGGCGTATACTGAGGGCTATCAAGGCTATCAGTGAAGCCCAAACCTCAACTGAGAATAATGGAAGTTTAAAACACGTTATAATGTAAGCATCTGACACATTGTTCCATTTACAACACTTGAAAGCAGTGAGAAAAAATATGTCGCACGTATTTCTGAGAGCAGCCCAGACTCTATGCCTTTGCTGGCAGGACCTAGTGTTTACAGTGCACTATGTCTTCTGGTATAGGCTAGAGCAATTTTGTTACTTTCATAGATCTGTCTCTGTCTTATCCTTGGCTTTGACAATATGAAATTGACTGAGGTATGAGCGATGCTAGTAATGCCAATCTTTATGTAGCCAGTCCCTGCTATGAATGGTGTGAAAATGTTGCTTTTTTTTTTTTTTTTGCTAGTTGCTTTACGTCGCACCGACACAGATAGGTCTTATGACGACGATGGGATAGAGACGGCCTAGGAATTGGAAGGAAGCGGCCGTGGCCTTAATTAAGGTACAGCCCCGGCATTTGCCTGGTGTGAAAATGGGAAACCACGGAAAACCATCTTCAGGGCTGCCGACAGTGGGGCTCGAACCCACTATCTCCCGAATACTGGGTACTTGCCGCACTTAAGCGACTGGAGCTATCGAGCTCGGTGAAAATGTTGCTCATAGGGTCAGTTGGTGTATGCATTTCAGTGGGCTTGGCAGACTGATATGTAATAGCAACTCTGGCTCGGTGAGGAAAGCAACGGGAAACTACCTCACTCCTCATTTCCCTAGTACGCCTCTTCAGTGATGCCTAGTCTATGACAGCTGATGGCAGAGCTGTTGAGGATCCCACCAGCGGAATCGCTGACGGACTGAACATACATAGCCCAGACTCTCGTCCCTCTCCCCTCGACTCACACCGCGCTGCTTGCTCTTGCAAATCGGTTAGGAGCGGGGTCCGGGGGGATAGGTTTGCTAGGTTTCGGTCCGTCAGATCGCCACTGCTATCAACCATGCGTTACTCATCGTATATACTCCCTCACCTCATACTTCTGACTTAATTATATAGATAACAGAGTGCTGGTATTTCACTCCCATTTACTTCTACATCGTTGTAGGAAGACATCGCAGGGCTGCTGTTATAGAAGCAATACAGTTTTCTTTTTATTGGCAGATCTGCTAAAATGAAATGCAATCTTTCAGGTTTAGTGTTCTCTTTCGTTGGTTGAAATCGAACCCCCTGATCTTGGGTCCGACACCATCACTGATCTCCCGAGGAAGCTAATTAACCAGTGAACGATGGGTACGACAGCTGTAAAATTCAACATTTTTAATAATAATAATAATAATAATAATAATAATAATAATAATAATAATAATAATAATAATAATAATAATAATAATGGTGCATGGCATCTTTATAGGCTTGGTGGTGACCAAATGAGGATAAAATGAATGGCGGAGACGTCATAAACACCCTGTCTCCAAGCCATGAGAATTAACAGTATGAGGAGGTTGATTCTAAAAATTGAAACGGGGCCATCGGACCTAAGGCAAGCATTCTATCCATTTAGCCACAGAGTCGGACTTTAATTTAGACTAAACTCTCCACTGATTAGGGATTGAGCATTGGCAGTAGCAGAGGCCAGAGCAGTTGCTTGTGAAGCAGCTTTGACAACACAGTAGGCTACTCCATTGGCTATTGGCTACAGCTCAAAACGCTGAAGGCTTTACGTTCAATAAACCAACCATCGAGAAGGGGAAACCTAAGTCTTATGGTAGCCCACGTCTTGACTCCAGCATACGCCAGTGAGAGCTAACTACTATGTCGACGGTGGACGAGTAATACCTCGTATCTCATAATTTTCTTCCTATCCATTATTTTCCTTAAGACTGGTCACGCCTCCCAGCCATACATGGATAAGCAGTCCATGAGAACAATGTTCGTTGCGTTCATTTTCCTATGCTCAATTGTAAAGGAAAATGAACCTTATTGTACCGTATTGTAGGAATGTAGGTTTTTATGAAGTATTGGCGTACTCCAACAGTATAATGCATTTAATGTTCATTTTCCTGTACCTGTTCGCACAGGAAAATGAATAAAACGAATGTTGTTCTGATGGATTGCATATCCATGTGTGGCTGGGAGGCGTGACCAGTCATAAGGAAGATAACAGATCGGATGAGATACAAATTATTGCTCGCGCACCGCCGATATTGCACCTAACACTCTCACTGCAGAAAGAGCTTCATATCTTCAAAAGTTAAAGATGTTATTGTCCGTTGCTTTCAGCCGTTAGCTGTATCAGCATACAGTAGAAGGTAAGTAAAATAAAATATAAGAATTTTGGAAGTGATTCACAGTTCAAGGAGTGGAAATAATGTTGGTATTGTTATTTTATCTGAGTTTACAGAAGATCTTGAGGAATTGCTGGATGATGTGGATAAAATCTTGGAGGAGTACAAGATGTAAATAAAGAAATGCAAAGCAAACGTGATGAAATGCAGTTCAATATTGTCAGACGATGTGGGAGCAAGTGGAGGAGCGTCTTGAGTCACGTAGCTATCAGCTTACATTCGAGAGGTAGTGGCTTCGAACCCCACTGTCGGCAGCCCTGAAGATGGTTTTTCCGTGGTTTCCTATTTTCCCACCAGGAAAATGCTATGGCTGTACTTTAATTAAGGCCACGGTCGCTTCCTTCGCACTCCTAGGCCTTACCTATCCCATCGTCGCCTTAAGATCTACCTTTGTCGGTGCGAAGTAAAGCAAATTCTAATAAAGAAAGAAAAAGGAAAGAACGAAGCATTGCAGGAAACAGATGAACTTCTTATAGACATATATCTCACTTGGCATGAGCAGGTCGTAAATATATGACAGCGAGTGTTTTATTCCTTACATTCTATGAAAAAACTCAGACAATTATTGCTATTAAAAGTAAGGAAATTACTTTTACCAAGTCTTATACTGTCCATCTTTGATTACTGAGACGCAGATTACAAAAATCTAAGTATATCACTTTCCGCCAAAGTATAATGAGCCTATAATGTATGTGTTTGTGTTATTTTTGATGTACCATTGTATTAGATCGTATTTCCCCGGCGTTCTCCGAACTCCAATGGATACGTTTGAGAGAGCAATGGAATCTTCACTCTGTCACCGTCATTTATATTGACCCTATCCGGCTCCATGGCTAAATGGTTAGCGTGCTGACCTTATGTTAGAGAGGTCCCGGGTTCGATTCCCGGCAGCGTCGGGAATTTTAGCCATCATTGGTTATTTTTTCTGGCAAGGGGGCTGGGTGTCTGTGTCGTCTTCATCATCATTTCATCGTCATCACGACGAGCAGGTCGCCTACGGAAGTCAAATCGAAAGACCTGCACTTGGCGAGCCGAACATGTCCTCGGACACTCCCGGCACTAAAAGCCATACGCCATTTCATTTCATATTGACCCTAAATAACCCAGCATACTTTGCCTCTCAGTTTTATTAACCTATCTACTTTTACAAGGCAGTAAACGAGTGTTCTATCTAGCTCTGTGTTAAGCATACCGATTCACCGATCAGATGGCTACAGTAAGTCATTGTAGTTCCCGCAATCCGCGCTCGGGACTATTCTTTCTTATTTTGCTATATGTTTTATATCTTACCGATAGAGACTAGTGACCATGGGATAGGACAGGGCTGAGATTACGAAAGAAGCGACCGTGGTCGTAATTAAAGAGTTGCGGGAAAATAGAAAACCGTGGAAAAATATCTTCGGAGATCCTAATACAGTACTAGGGTTCATACCCACTACCACCCGAAGGCAAGTTAACAGTTACGTGACCCAATCTGCGTATCCAACTCGCTCATTGCTGCCTGGAATTTTCTACCTGCTGAAATGAGTTCTACCATGCAAAATATATTACACCTTAAGAAGCAATGCAAGAAATACAAAGTTTGCAGTGGAATGATCGTCCCTTAAGAAACAATACCGCGTATCTGACAAAGCTCTTCGTATTCCTTAAGACTAGTCACGTCTCTCAGTCACATATGTATGTGCAGTCCGTCAGAGCAATTTTCGTTGTGCTCATTTTCCTATGCTGATGAATAAAGGAAAATGAACCTTAAATATATTTTACTGTAGGAGTGCGCAAATACTATGTACCAACATACGGTACGGTATGGTACGGTAGTGTTCATTTTCCTTTAAAGGACCGTATAGTTCTCATGGACTACATATCCATATGTGGCTGGGAGGCGTGACCAGTCTTAAGGAATATAATGAATAGTAAGAGCATTGGTGAAGTGGACAGAAGAGAATAAACTTCGGTTAAATGAGGCAAAGACAGTATCAATGACATTTAGGAAAGAAGGTAAAGCATCAGAGTTTCATATACATTTGAGATCTATAAAGAATGTATCGAACTTCAAGTATTTGGGAGTCACACTACAAACTAGAGGTAATGTTTTCTCTACCCACATCAATGACAGGACAAATTCAGCAATCAGAGCCATCAGCGACATACAGAATTTGACTAAGTTGTCTATCAAAACAGCCCTGGAATTATTTGACCTCAAAGTGTCACCAGTGATCACGTATGGATTAGAAATTGTATGGCCGCATCTAAAAATGAAACAGTTCGAGCAACTAGAAAAAGTGAAAGCTACGTTTCTGAAAAAGGCACTATATGAGTTAATTCGCGAACCTTTCTACGTAGAGGATCTCCGTTGTCACCTACCGCTACCAACTACACCAACATATCTGCAGTTCATAGAGAAATTAAGAGCAAAGAAGAGAGACGTATGGAGCGAATTTTACTCGACGCAATGATTTACAAAGACTGGCAAGGAGGAGGATATGAGCTCAGACACTTGATTACACGCTTTGCAATACACGGATTTCATTATAAGCTGTGTAAAACAAAGAAATTCCATCAACCAGACACGGACTGTGATATGACTGTGGTAAGAGCTGTGAACGTTATCATGCCATGATTTGTACTTGTCGGCGCGAATCGATGACAGCCTTCTGCAGAGATGACTAATGCTGTGTATTAATGTAAATATCTTTTGGCCATTGGCTGCAATTAAATATATAATAATAATTATTATCATATATGCGGCATTGTTTCTTAAGGGATGATATATGAATAGGTTATTTTTAGAAACCCTAAGTCCCCCATTTCGTCATTTTCATTTTATGAGAGATGATGAAAGCTGCAACATGGGTGCATCATTCTGTGTAGAAATCCCGCAAGTCTGATGAATGAAATGGATGTGAGGACATTAGGAATTTTTGATATGGTTTGAAACTCCCTAAACCATTGATTTGCGGGGTTTCTCAACGTAACTATGGTTGGCTACAATTCCTGGAGATCCCCACTGTTCAAGAAGTATGTCCTGTCCATTGAATCCTATAGGAAGGGAGTACCCCGAGTTAAGAAAGTAAAATTTCAGGTGTCACAGTATAACAATTTTGTGTATTCCTGGGACCAGTTTGGTATAATTAATACGCCTACTACCCAGTACGTTGATAGTCTTATAAGCTACAACCTCAGGCTTCGTAATAGTAGTCCCAGGGTCATTGTGATGCCAGAAAGAAAAGCGTGTAAACATAATCTTCCAATTAAAATACAGAAATTGGAGGAATTGAAAAATTAGGAAGGATACACATCGGATGATGGGGAAATTGAATGATTCTGGAAAACCGTGTATTAGAGATGGGTAAGAGTAGTTCATCAGAAGGGCTAGTGTTAGAACTGCTCAGTCCTAGAAATGAATAGTTCTTTTAGCTCCTACCCTTCTCCCTCAGTAACTTCGCTCGCAAGAATCCCAGGCGGCTGGGCTGCCGACAATGTCCCGTGGTCAGCACGTGGGTATGTTATACCTGCTCGCGCTTCATACCACAGCAGCCGAATGTACCTTTAAAATTGAACGATCATGATTCTTTTAAAGGGCATAGCAATGAGGTTCGGTGATTCCACATTATTGATATTTTGATTATGAAATTTGGACTTTGGTGATTTCAAACCTTTTAAATATTGCAAACGGCCGTAGCCGTGTTGAAACACCGGATCCCGTGAGATCTCCGAAGTTAAGCAACATTGGGCGTGGTCACGAGTTGGATGGGTTGCCACGCGCTGTTGGTAGGGGGTAAGGGAATGGAGGAGCGGAAAGGAACTGGCCACCCTACCGCACGTAAACTCCGGCTCAGGAACACCTCTGCGGAGGTTCGGACCTGCCTTCGGGCAGAATAACCCTTACCCTACCTAAATATTGCATAATGTGCGTTTGAATTAGGCCTATTTTAGCTTTGGGAACTTTACGCCACGAACACAGAAATGTAAAAAAAAAACTGTCGATACTTAGATACATTTAAGCCAATTTTTATGGTTTCCCCACTGGTGTTTCGTATTGCAATCAATCTGCACAAGTAAATTTACATTTCACTAGAAAGTTATCTCCGTGCACTCCTGTAGAAGAGTCCCGGGCCAACCTTCTGGTTAGTCTTACTCCAACTCCTACTCCTAGTACCATCACGTCCCGCTCACATCGCGTACAAGCCTCTCATTGGTAGGTTGGGACTAAAAGAACTACAGCTGCGTAGCTAGTCTCCCGACACGAAAATGTAAAAGATTATGTCGATACTTACATAAATATACACCAAGTTTTAAGGTTCCGCAACTGGTATCACATAATACAATCAATCTACACAAGTAAATTTACATTTCACTGATCACTGGTCAATCGTTCTAATTAGTCTTACTCCTACTCTTAGTTCCACCATGTCCCGCTCATATCACATGCAAGCGTCTCATTGGTCGGTTGGGACTTAAAGAACTACTCATCCCGAGGAGAAGGTCTTTAGGAGCAGTTCTGTCAGGAACGACACATCTCTGCAGTGTATGACAGGGGTATCACTGACAGAGAGATTGGTCACAAATGTTGTTCATTTCAAAATCATTTTCATGGTGCGTACTTTCATAGAAATGTAATTTTCTTAAGTTTCTAGCGATGTTTTTTACTAACTGACATGGGAATTATTTTCTAGATGAATATTGTAATTCAACATATTATTATAAGGAACATGTGCCATGTTATGATAAAAAAAATCTTCATTAGTTCCTGAAATGCCGCAAGTCATGGACATTTAAACCAGTCTTGCAATAATTGTAATAGTTATACAAGCAAATTACATTCCTCCATGGAATGATGAATCAAAATTTAAATTCCGGAAGCAATAAAACCTTATCAAAATTCTCTACATAATTAATTATTCAGTTTTCTTATTTTACCATAAATTTTCAATTATTGTCTTACGGGGTTTTAAAAATAACCGATTCATATGTGTATAACAATTTAATAGTAAATTTACATGAAATAATTGTTAAAGCTACTTAATATAATAAGTTAAAATCAGCTAGTTTTAAGATCAATATAGCTATATTAACGTACTTCTTAAGTACAATAAGTTACATTTCAAATGTAGGTAAATGTGTGGATTGACAGTACATCAGGATTCATAGCCTGAGTCTTGCTATGTACAATTAAACATTTCATAGATAAATAAATAAGTAAATAAACAAATAATATTTGGGTGGTGTTATCGCTAGTGGCGGTAGAAGTAAGGAGGACACAAAAATACTGACTAGCCCAAGCAAAGAAGCCCTTTATTAAGGAAATGGATGTTCAGACGTACAAAGCTTGCAGTGGAATAGATGTGTATAAGAATTAAGTAGTATCGCAATTTTCTTTTGTACAGAATGTTCCATTCTCAACATATCTTCTGCACATACTTGGGATCTATCATTGACGGTCTAAACAATGTAAACAAGAGAGCGCTGGGTCGACAGACTTTTCTTTGACTTCCTTCCCTAATAAACGCCACTACTCAGCTCTTTTTGTTACAGATTGATGTTTCATACAACTAAATCTCCCTCGATAAATACTCCATATAACGATGAAAACCGCATCAAAATCCGTTCAGTGATTCCCATGATTAGCCTACGTAAGCAATACACACACTGGGACTTCATTTAATAATAATAATAATAATAATAATAATAATAATAATAATAATAATACCGGGCGAGTTGGCCGTGAGCGTAGAGCCGCGCGGCTGTGAGCTTGCATCCGGGAGATAGTAGGTTCGAATCCCACTATCGGCAGCCCTGAAAATGGTTTTCCGTGGTTTCCCATTTTCACACCAGGCAAATGCTGGGGCTGTACCTTAATTAAGGCCACGGCCGCTTCCTTCCAACTCCTAGGTCTTTCCTGTCCCATCGTCGCCACAAGACCTATCTGTGTCGGCGTGACGTAAAGCCCTTAGCAAAAAAAGAAAAATAATAATAATAATAATGTCGTATGGCCTCCGGAGAGGCCTGGTGCAGGTATTTCAAGTTGACTCCTATAGGCGACCTGCGCGTCTTTGAGGATGGGGCCCTACCTAGAAGGAGGTGTAATGTTGACGGCACACTCAAAACCAGCCCAGAGCCACCAGAATTAACCAATTAAGGTTAAAATCTCCGACCCGGCCAGGAATCTAACCACTTGGACCAAAGTTTATTGCACGCTAACCATTTACATATGGAGCCGAAGATGATATGTATAAAAAGGTACAGAAGATGCTAAACTCAGGCCTAATTTAAAATTCTAGCTGAAGAGGCTTGAAAGATGCAAGGAAATATAGTCAATTTAACATTGGCGAGAGAGGGTCTTTAATTCAGGTATTACAGATATGGCTATCCTACCATCTGAAGTCCTGGATCTCTTGCGACAGTCAGTGATTTATTAAGATTACATCTTAATTTTACTGAAATTTTAATGAAGTGTTCCATACACCCTATGATCATATTGAGTGAATTCTTAAACAACCGTTCAGTTAGTTGAATCTTAAATAACGATATTACAGATTGGCCCGTGAGATGTTTCCGTGATGTATTTCGCTCAGTTAAATCGTGTAATCATGAGAGCTGCATTTGCATGTTATCTGATTGATAACTATTAATTACTTATATAGTTACATAATTATTTAAATTATGTTGCGATAGTTATTACGTGAACACGCCTCACCTCAGCCGTTGATGTATAACATGATAATGAGCTGACACATTTTTGTCTTGAAAATGAAGAGTTACGCGTTTGACTGATAATGTTATTTATCCGGCAAGAAGAAGAAGCTTATCTAAATCCTTGAATTATGAGTTTGATAAGTCGCCATATGTTATTACAAGAATCTTTCTTCCAGGATACTAATGAGTTTAATTGCAACTAACAAGGCAGCCCGATGTGCTAATGTCTGGGGGCAGATAGTTCAGGTAGATGACCCCAAGTGGTTACAGGTGCATCATGCCTTCCAAGAAACCAGTTTGGTATATTTATTATTTATTACCCGTATTTATAGGGAAGTTCAGCACCTTTTGAGTTCTGGTCAATTTTATACTGAATAAGCAAAGGGTTTAAAAAGTAATCATCCATTCTTCATGCATTCTACCATTTTTTTTAAATACATATGTATACTATACTGTACTGTACTGTACTGTAATTCATAGGTTTAATGAAGTCCCTCCACCTCTTTACAGTATAATAGTTTATTATAATAATTGGAACACAATTTGAAGAACAGTTGTCGTCCTCCCAACCTAGCCGAGGGGATAAAGTAAGGTAAGGGTTATTCTGCCCGAACGCAGGTCCGAACCTCCGCAGAGGTGTTCCTGAGCCGGAGTTTACGTGCGGTAGGGTGGCCAGTAGGGGATAAGGAGTACTTGATTTTGTTCCCCGTCAGGAACACGGGACGCGTAGAAAGAGACCACTTCTTTCAAGTCACGGCGAAGTGCTGGGAAAATTCCCGTAGCATACATATATCCAGCCCAAACAGACGGCCGCTTTGTCAGCATGGCGGCGTACTCATCCGTATTAATTAGCTTTTGTGACCGGGCCCATGCCTCTCATATCAGCAGCACTTCAGGTGACTTCAAAAGTCCGAGTATTATTTCCATTATGCCGTCAAACTAAGGAATTAAACTAGAAAGCCGCTTCAAAGTTATGGAATACGATCCCAGAAGATTAAAAAAAATGTATTGCTCGTCTAGGTCGTTTCAAACAGCCTACCGTAAATTCCTCCAGAGTACATACAGTTGACTAGAATTAATGTAAGAGTGAACGGCGTGTGAATGAACACAAATTTACGTATTCGATTTAAGTATCTTAGGGTATCCCATTTACGTTTTTACTCTTTTCATTTAAGACTAGAAATAGATAACATAGTAACATGGTTTTTAGTGAGCTCAGATTGTATCATTTTTGCCTCACACTAGAATAAATAAATAAATAAATAAATAAATAAATAAATAAATAAATAAATAAATAAATAAATAAATCTATATAAATAAAATTGTTTCTGTTTGTCTGTTTGTCTGTCTGTTTGTCTGTTCCACCATCACGTCGAAACGGCTGGATAGATCTCAACCAAACTTCATATTTAGAGTATACTGACCCCGGGGAAGGTTTCGATATGCATATCATTTTAAAATCTTTGAAAAGACGGGGGTTTTATAGGAAAAACGGTTTTCCTCCATTTTCTCTTATACTATTATAGGCAAAATATCGAATTTGTCGTATAAGGACGAGACAAAGCTCAATTTAATCCTCTTGACGCAAAGAACAAAACTCGGTAAGCCCTACGGGCCCGAAAACCATGTTTTAAGGCCCTAAAACCAACCGTTACGGAGATATTGGCACCACACTACCCCTGCTCTAGGAATCGGATAAAGAAATGAACTGCCGTAACCATGGCAACGTCAGCTCCAGGATTCTAGAGCAGTGAGATTATGCATGTACGTTTGGGCATAGCTGTCAACCAAAATAGGTACAAATAAGACTTAATATCTGGGAAAAAAATATACTGTTGTGTAAGGCACTCATAGGACTCCTTTGGGCGGGGATGGAAAGGGGGTGAAGAACGAGTGTAAAAATCTTACTATATATAGAAATGGAAGTGTGTGTGTAAATGACACATCTCCAACTAAACCACTGGAGCAATTTCAACCAAACTTGGTACACGAATCACTTACTATCGGGAGACGATCACTGTGGGGGGTAAGCCATCCCTAGCGCCCTTAAGGGAGAGGGTCAGGGGGGTGGTAGTTACAATAATAATCGAGAATAGTGTCGAATTCATAGTTTTCGGGGTCGCTGAGTTGAAAAGTGATACTCTAGAATTTTTTTAAAATCCAGCCCCCTTTTAGGTTGGGAGCAAAGGGTGGGGGGGTGGGGTGAGATATAGAAATAATTAAAAACAGTTTCGAATCCATAGATTTCAGGGTCTCTGAGATGAATAGTATTACTCCGGATTTTTTGCAAATCCAAGTGGGGAGCGAAGGGGGTGAGATATAAAATTAATCGAAAAACTACATATAAAAATATTATCTTCTTCTTCTTACTATATATAAAAATTGATGTATGTGTGTGCGTGGGTGTGTGGGTGTGGGTGTGTATATGACACAACTCCTCCTAAACCACTGGAGCAATTTCACCAAACGTGGTACACTTATCAATTAGTATCAGGAGACAAACCGCGTGAGGGTAAGACACCCCTAGCACCCTTTTGGCAGGGGGCGAGGGGAGTGGTATAAAATTCGTTTCTGTTTGTCTGTTTGTCTGTTTGTCTGTTCCACCATCACGTCGAAACGGCTGGATAGATCTCAACCAAACTTCATATTTAGAGTATACTCATCCCGGGGAAGGTTTAGATACGCATATCATTTTAAAATCTTTGAATACACGGGGGGTTTATAAGAAAACCAGAATGGTTTTTCTACTATCACGTCGAAACGGCTGGATAGATCTCAAGCAAACTTCATATTTAGAGTATACTCCTCCCGGGGAAGGTTTCGATATGCATATCATTTTAAAATATTTGAATACACGGGGGGTTTATAGGAAAACCAGAATGGTTTTTCCACCATCACGTCGAAACGGCTGGATAGATCTCAACCAAACTTCATACTTAGAGTATACTCCTCCCGGGGAAGGATTAGATATGCATATCATTTTAAAATCTTTGAATACACGGGGGGGGGGGTTATAGGAAAACCAGAATGGTTTTTCCACCATCACGTCGAAACGGCTGGATAGATCTCAACCAAATTTCATATTTAGAGTATACTCATCCCGGGGAAGGTTTCGATATGCATATCATTTTAAAATCATTGAATACACGGGGGTTTATAGGAAAATCAGAACGGTTTTTCCACCATCACGTCGAAACGACTGGATAGATCTCAACCAAGCTCCATATTTAGAGTATACTCATCCCGGGGAAGGTTTCGATATGCATATTATTTTAAAATCTTTGAATACACGGGGGGTTTATAGGAAAACCAGAATGGTTTTTCCACCATCACGTCGAAGCGGCTGGGTAGATCTCAACCAAACTTCATATTTAGAGTATACTCCTCCCGGGGAAGGTTTCGATACGCATATCATTTTAAAATCATTGAATACACGGGGGGTTTATAGGAAAACCAGAATGGTTTTACCACCATCACGTCGAAACGGCTGGATAGATCTCAACAAAATTTCATATTTAGAGTATACTCATCCCGGGGAAGGTTTCGATATGCATATCATTTTAAAATCTTTGATTACACGGGGGTTGATAAGAAAACCAGAATGGTTTTTCCACCATCACGTCGAAACAGCTGGATAGATCTCAACCAAACTTCATATTTAGAGTATACTCCTCCCGGGGAAGGTTTCGATATGCATATCATTTTAAATTCTTTGAATACACGGGGGTTTATAGGAAAACCAGAATAGTTTATCCACCATCACGTCGAAACGGCTGGATAGATCTCAACCAAACTTCATATGTAGAGTATACTCCTCCCGGGGAAGGTTTTGATATGCATATCATTTTAAAATCTTTGAATACACGGGGGGTTTATAGGAAAACCAGAATGGTTTTTCCACCATCACGTCGAAACGGCTGGATGGATCTCAACAAAATTTTATTTAGAGTATACTCATCCCGGGGAAGGTTTCGATATGCATATCATTTTAAAATCTTTGATTACACCGAGGTTTATAAGAAAACCAGTATGGTTTTTCTACCATCACGTCGAAACAGCTGGATAGATCTCAACGAAACTTAATATTTAGAGCATACTCCTCCCGGGGAAGATTTCGATATGCATATCATTTTAAAATCCTTGAATACACGGGGGTTTATAGGAAAACCAGAATGGTTTTTCCACCATCACGTCGAAACGGCTGGATGGATCTCAACCAAATTTCATATTTAGAGTATACTCATCCCGGGGAAGGTTTCGATATGCATATTATTTAAAAAAATTTGAATACACGGGGTGTTTATAGGAAAACCAGAATGGTTTTTCCACCATCACGTCGAAACGGCTGGATATATCTCAACCAATCTTCATATTTAGAGTATACTCCTCCCGGGGAAGGTTTCGATATGCATATCATTTTAGAATCTTTGAATACACGGGGGGTTTATAGGAAAACCAGAATGGTTTTTCCACCATCACGTCGAAACGGCTGGATAGATCTCAACCAAATTTCATATTTAGAGTATACTCATCCCGGGGAAGGTTTCGATATGCATATCATTTTAAAACCTTTGAGTACACGGGGGGTTTATAAGAAAACCAGAATGGTTTTTCCACCATCACGTCGAAACGGCTGGATAGATCTCAACCAAATTTCATATTTAGAGTATACTCATCCCGGGGAAGGTTTCGATATGCATATCATTTTATAATCTTTGAATACACGGGGGTTTATAGGAAAACCAGAATGGTTTTTCCACCATCACGTCGAAACGGCTGGATGGATCTCAACCAAATTTCATATTTAGAGTATACTCATCCCGGGGAAGGTTTCGATATGCATATCATTTTAAAATCTTTAATACACGGGGGGGTTTATAGGAAAACCAGAATGGTTTTTCCACTATCACGTCGAAACGGCTGGATAGATCTCAACCAAACTTCACATTTAGAGCATACTCCTCCCGGGGAAGGTTTCGATATGCATATCATTTTAAAATCTTTGAATAGACGGGGTGTTTATTGGAAAACCAGAATGGTTTTCCTCCATTTTCTCTTATACTATTGATTTTCTGTAAACTTCGTTTACCGTACGTGAAACGTCTCTTCATTATAAACAACTTTCGTTATGTTTATAATTTACCTTACTCTTTACATGACGGAGAAATTTACAATTTTCTGCTGGTACCATGCTCTGCATTGAGTGACCGACAGACCGACAACGAACCTACAGGTTACCATGGCAACGTCTCTGACTGCATGCCAGCAGGGAAGTAACGTATTGCCATTTTCCTCATTATGCTTTTAAATTCTTGGTTGTTCCTTGGGTAGAATGCAAGAAAGGCGTCAATCGGCCTATCTGCGGGATATTGGCGGAATATCGTTGGATGTTATAACCGCCTTCGAATAGATTAAATAATAACACCATTAGTCATCTTCTTATTATTTGTTTACCTAGGAATCAATGGACCTAAATTGCTCCTCTGTTACCGTTTTATTATATCCATAACTCACACTAGCATAATTTATGGAGGGGCATTTGTTTTTCCAATACATTAACTTGGCATTTACATATTTGTCGTTTTCCGGCTGTCCTCAGTTATAATCCATTTTCTATTACTTTCAACTATCTTAACTGTATTATTTTCTTCCTTAATTACGCCGTATGTACGCGAGTGCTACAAACTACTGGATGTATTTCCACCAATACTCATATTTAGAATACACCTGTCCTTGATAGATTTTAGGGCAAATATTGTTTCTAAATCCCTGAACTGACTGGGGGTTTATACGAAACCGAAACAGTGATTTTGCACTTCCACAAAATATACACAACCAACGTTAATTTAAATCTACCTGCCTTGGTAGAAATTAATTTCTAAACCTTTTTTCTCATGTGCATCATTTCGATACGAGGATTAATAAGGGAGATATCATTAACGGACCGTTTTTTTGTACAAGTCCCATCGGACTTAACTCACGAGCGGGTGCGTGTAAAGCGTATTCCTTACAACTTGAAAACTACTGAAGACATTCGAACCAAAATTCATATTTAGCATCCACCTGTCCAAAGGTAGGTTTTAAACGTAAATGACATTTCATATTCCGGAATGGACTGGCGGTTTATAGGGAACCGAAATGGTGATTTTACTCTTGCACAATATATAGAGAACAAGACCAACCTGACTGGAAATCGACCAAACGTGATGGAATTCCACCTCTAAACCTTTTTTTCATGTGCATTTTTTCGTCAGGAGGATTAATAAGGGAGATATCATGAATGGTCAGTTTTGCAGGTTAAGTCCAGCGGCCATAACCAAAAAGGTGTTTTACATGGAGCAGATTCCTTATCTATATAAATCAAATCGTAACGACTGTGTGCCTCTACACTGACTATTTTGGCGAAATTTTTGTACAGCTTTCCGTTTAAGGGGTAATAATGACCATCTGCATAATTTTTGGTTTAGTTTCTGAAAGTCCTAATTTTTACCCGCCTCGCCGAAAATCCAGATTGCGGAATAATCTGCCAGAAGAAAAAGAAGATAATTGAAATTTGACAAAATTATACGTTTTAGCCTGTAACGAACGGAAAACATCCAAGATCATTAAATTCTTCACTTTTTATCCCCGAAGAATATCGAAATATGCAGGCAATTTTAATAATGGTGCAGACCTTCTGAAATTCCTATCGCATAACAGATTGCACAATCTCCGTTCAATTTGGAATGATCTACAACCTTGGTCTTATTACTCTTTGCCGTATCTGTATCAATTTTACGTTTGATTTTTCTCTATTAATGGATGTTAAGTCAATTTGGAATTTTCACATGCATAATTTACACCTTCGATTACTTATATGAAATACAGAATCATCAAACTCTTCACGAAAATTGGCCCACCCAGTAGCCATATATGAGCCAAATGCTATGTATATAGCTGTCACATAATTATCCGAAAAGTAATGTAATGTGAGATAATCTTACAAGAACGTTACCCTGTTCCACGTTTCTAACTCAATCTGACCCAAGAATAGATTACATATCATAGGACCAGCCATTTAGGCCACTAAATCCGGCGTGTCTTATGGTATAATCCTTTGTCGATATGACGTACGTTTAGTAGCAGTTAATCTGTAAATGAAGGTCTTCAGTATTGTAAACACGCATATAGTTTCGTATGTCGATCTATATATATTCACTGATGTCGATTTGTAGCGATCGAGAAAGGGTGGGTCTGCTATTGTAATCAGTACTCCCCACACCGACTTTGACTGGCAGTATGAAAGGGTTCCTTCTCCAACTCCTGTGTAACTGTCATTAGTAAGGAAGGTCTACAATTGTAATGAATAGTTCACATCTCGATTTGACTTGCAGAAGGCAAGTGAGCATGCAGTTTTGTTTAAAACTCCCCTACCCGATTGTGTTTGGCAGTAGGCAAGGGTGCCCGCCATTATAAAGAAATGTCCTCATCTAAAATGTGACTGGCATTAGGCATAGTGGCCTGCTATTTTGATGGAAACTCACCAACTTGGTGTGACTGGCAGTAAGCTGGCTGAAAGTAGGAAAATGGGCCTGACATTATAATGATAACTGCACAACTTAATTTCGAGTGGTAGTAGGGTAATTGCATGCCATTATAATAAAAACTCTAATCTGTCTGGAAGTAGGAAAGGGGGGCTGCCATTTTAACGAAAACTCCCCAAATCGATTCTGTCCGCATAGTAGGCAATGGGGCCTGCAATTATAACGTAAACGTCCCAACTCGATTGTGAATGGCAGTAGGCAGTGAGCCTGCCGTTATATCACAAATCCATAACAAACACTTTACATTGGAAACAACGTACGGGGACCTCCCCATGCTCTTTCTCGGATAACGCTAAGAGACATGCAATTTTAAAACAATCTTATTTACTGCATGCACACTATTTACTTCGATATTCGAATACAATGTAGAATACCGTAGCGAAGCACGGGTACATTCGCTAGTAAATAAATAAATAAATAAATAAATAAATAAATAAATAACTAAATAAATAAATCTTCTTTTTATATCACTTTTCTCACACCTTTGGAGTCGCGGATGCGAACTGTGGCGCACATGTGGATTTGGCCCTGTTTCACGGCTGGATGCCCTTCCTGACGCCAATGCTATATTGCGTGTCTGAATATGAAGAGGAAAGTGTTGCGACAAGCACAAACACCCAGTCTTTGGTCCATAAAAATTAATCAGAGGAGATTGAAATCCCCGATCCGGGACCCTCTGAACAGAAGGCCTCAACACTGACCATTCAGACAAAGAGTCGGACAAATAAATAAATAAATAAATAAATAAATAAATAAATAAATAAATAAATAAATAAATAAAACGCACATATCAGTTTTTGTACCAGATATATTTTGACTGTTTGTGAAGGATATCCGCTGAGACAGAAATATCCTTGAAAAGAGAAATCGGAATGCAATTCAATGAAAATGTAACGTAGAAATACGAAATGCGATCTCAAGACACTCCAGAAGAGTGCACTGTCTGTCGCAGGAACCGACAGGAACCGAGAAGGCACCTCAACAGGGCTCCGTAATGCCTTCCTGATGACAACTGGGAGGGCTGTATCTACTTAGACTATCCGAAATCATCTCCACAGGACCCACCAACATTCTAAGAGTTCCTTGGGGAGTATTTGCACGAACACCCCAACACCGTGGCGCAAGGAGCAGTTAGGTAAAGGGACACTAGGACTGGAGCCTGCTCTTATGGTGCCAGATCTTCTTCACTGATGAGTGAGGAATTTTTCCTGAGAGTGAAGTAACGCCAGATGGGTCACATACACCATTCAACGGGACCAACAGGAAGGCGGATCCGTCATGATTTGGGCCGGCAGTATGTGTAGACGTCGGATGTCGCTTCTCGTCGTTAAGGGCACTATGGCAGGTGTGCAATATTGGGAATAAATCTTCCAGCTTATTGCTCGACCGTACAAACAATATTCTGCAATGAACGCGCGCAGCTCTCTTCATGGTCTGCGTGGTGCGCTGTGTCTGCTGGTATCAGTTCGATTGATCATGCCTAGAACTCGCTGAAACAGACGATGTGAAGCCGTAGGATCCCACCTCTCACCCCGAACGGCCTCCTAAGTGCTGATATCGAAGAGTAGGACAGCGTAGAGCAAGGCAGCCTAAACCGTAAGGTGAGCAGTTTGCCACGAATGATCCAAGTACGCCTTAACACCATACTAAGACGCAGGTGGTGTTTTCCAGGTTCAATAGACGGATGCACTTTGCCCAATTATGCGTTGTGTTTTACGTGGGTTTGTATATATTTTGTATAGCCTACATATGTTGCCAAACAACGTCGTACCTCAGCAATCCAGATGGTACAAAACATTTTGAGATGTCTATAATACTATAATGATACTATGACAATCTCTTAGGCGCATTTGTTACAGGCTCATCCAGCATGCGGGCCGCGAAAGCATTATGCAAGCCAAACGATTTTTAGAAATGATGTAGGCTTATTAACCGTAACCCAGTCCTATAGATTGTTCGGAACGCAAATTACAAAGTATTGAAAATCGTCGGTCTGCTGGTCAATGGCTGCATTCCTGGGTTAGAGTTATCTGCCTGCATGTCTATACTGCCTATAATGCCAGTTTACTTGACTAAGCCTTGCACGGCTTGTGACGAAATAACGCCTAAATTTTCTTCATAAAAGTGAGTGAACTCCATTACACCCACAAGCAAAGCCATTTAACTCGGGAATATGGTAAAATTCACACTATAATTACAAAAAATGTCACTACGTGAATCTGTTACCAGGCTTACCTTTATTTCTTCATTTAACTCCTAAAATGTGCGGTCTACGATTGAAATCGGTGTGTGATGTTTGGAATGGCAGTAGATACTGCTGTATTTACTCTCGTAAGAACAACTTAAAAAGTAAGGTTACTGTTCCACCATAACGGAAATAAGTCACAACGTACCTCCAGGGCCCTCTTTTCCACTCTAACAGATGATCTCGAGCTTGGAAATCGAACAGGAGACTTCATTGACAGCAACTCAAGGTTGTGCCGTACGAATGCATTCTTAATGAATTTTTAAATATTTGTTTTTCTTCTTCTTTCATTATAATGCGATTTCTTGATCCAACAATATTTCTTGCATTATTTTTTCTTGTAATTTCTTGTTGTATATCTTTCTTTTATGTAATATTTAATTTTTATACGTTTTCTTTGCTATACTCTTGTTAAGTAGTTGTCATCGGGATATTTTCTAACTTTAACGCATTTAATAATAATAATAATAATAATAATAATAATAATAATAATAATAATAATAATAATAATAATAAAACAGAGGCCTAGATCACTCTATCCCTCAGGTCCTTGCGAAAATGAGGGGATATAGTGCTTTTATTACAAGTCTCAGAGAGAGGAATGAACGAATATTCTTGACTCTAGAAAATGAAGGTGTGAAATAAACAGAAATGCTTTTTGAAGTAAAGGAGCTTACCTCCAACCTTAACATTTTGGACAAGAAGAGAAAGGAAAGAAGGAGATATGAAATGACCCGAAAGTATTGAGTAATAATGATGGGCTCATCTCGGAACCCTGTGTTCTACAAACACTTTATTAATAGTGTCGAGACCTTACAACAGTGAGATGAGAGGAGAGAAAGCTCACTGTGGTATTAAGAATGCTAAGAAGTGTTGAAACCTGTTGCTATTAATTTAATCTTTGAAACTTACGAGACCTCAACACATACTATTTATATGGCAATTGGGCTTGGCAGCTGGCTGCTCATGTTCCCTGTTAGGATATTAAATCCAATTGAAAATGAACAGATAAAATTTCATTTATGTTGATGTTCCCGGTGAAAGTGAGTGCGAACTCCTTCGGAAATTCGTGTACAGTATATTGGATGTTTTTATGTTTCTGAATGTTGACAGCGCCTCCTCGTGCATTACACTAATAATTACGGGCTGTCGCAGTTAGAAACTAGATGCGCACTTATTTTGTAGGTTATGACTGCGATTTCCTGGCCAGGGTTTCATCTGATATGCTTGCCAGGAGGAGATGATCACAAACCAGAAGACCAGATGATACAGTTACGCTCAAGTACGCCCATATTTTGGAAACTAAATAGGTCTAAGGGATTAAGAGATCAGCAGATGGTTGTTCTCAGCAGCATTTGAATGTTGTGTTACCCGTTATGGAGAAAATGGGACTGATTACGACATACAGTAAATCAGAAGAAAGGGATATAAATTTAAAATCACTCCATGGAAGTACTGAACCGGGAAAAGAGCACGTTCATTGAAGAACCTCCTGATAAACAGTATTTCAAGTTTTGTTTTTAACACTGATACGGTTTTTGGGCTGGGTGTCTCTTTCGAATTAGCGTAAGCAATTTAGCGTCTACAAAAACCGACACCGTAACCAGTCAACCAGTGTACGTCATATATAGACCTGGGATTTTGAGGCAAATGCCTATTTTGTTCCTTAAGAAATATACCCCCTGTGGGTGGGGGACATGGATTAAAAATACTCTCACGGTATCCCCTGCCTATCGTAAGAGGTGACTAAAAGAGGCGACCAAAGGATGATTGGATAAGAATGGATTAGAACCGTGAAACTACTTGTAATTAGTACCATCACACGGGGAAAGCCATTGGTCGCCTTTACTTGTGAGTAGTACCACTATGTTACGTACACAATAGGTTTGTGATTAGTAGCAGCAGAGAGCGGTTCACTGTGGGTTTCCAGTACCTGTGATTAGTACACCTATGTGAGGTGTACCATGTCTTTGCGTTGCCTACGAATAGCGCCATTATGTGAGAAATAACATAGGTCTGCGTTACCTGTACGACGTACAATAATTGTGAGTAGTACCATAATGTTTGGAACACCGCGAGTTTACGCTACCTTTGATTAGTGCCGCAACTTGAGAAATGCCATGGGTCAACTTTACTAGCGATAAGTGTCATTATGAGGGATCGTTGACCTGGATATTGAAACCCTTTATAAAACAAGCATCAACGGTTCAGGGTTGTGCTTTGGAAGCAGTCCCTTCGCCAGTAATATAGTTCTGGGAAGGGGATGCATTGCGGATCGGATCCAATGATTGTTTTAAATTCATATTCATCCATTCATTCTTCATCATCACGTTTTAAATTATGATCATTGGATGAATTTTGCACTTTTAAATTGCTATTGCATTTCGTCTCATTTCGTAGTATTAGGGGTCGATGACCGAGATGTTAGGCCCCTTTAACCAACAAGCATTGTCAGCAGCATCAACCTTAAAAAATAACACGAATTTTTTAAATCCTTTACATTTATTGAGTGTTATGTTGCCCTAAAATGCCTATTTAGAACTTTAGAGCCTGAAAAATATAGGTAAATTTTCCTATGCCCCTCTAACATCTGTGAGTGTGGAGCGCTCTTTACTCTCAAAATTATTTTAATAGACAAAAGACACAACCTGATTGTCGAAAATTTGGAGAAGATTATTGGTGAATTAAAGTTTTGTACGAATGCTCTTCACAAATAAATAAATAAATAAATAAATAAATAAATAAATAAATAAATAAATAAATAAATAAATAAATAAATAAATAAATAAATAAATAAATAAATAAATACTCCGTTCGCATTTACGCCATTATGGGATGCCCACAGTGCGTAATTGTGTCCAGTAATTTTAGTATTAAGGTTTTAGTTCATTAATGATTATGATTTTTCATACAGTAATCCATAACATTTTGAAAATATCTTTTTAATTCTGTCTTTATTTCGCTGTTATTTCTGTTCAAAATAGGTAAGGCAAGTTTCTTAAAGTAAAAGGAAGAAAACGTTACAGTTTAATTGTATATTGTAATATTTCAAAGTCTATTTTCTCTCTATTTACATAGTTTTAAAGCATGTTTTAAGTGCCTACTTACTTGTTTTAAAAGCTATTTTAGGTGACTAAAACAACATTCTTTAGAGCGCAAAATCCCAGTTCTAGTCATATGGATGGAGGAACGTTGCCATTTTGGTGGACGGAAAGGCATGTTCTTGGAAGATGTTGATGAGGGACGTTCTAGACCGGTAAAGAGAAGCTATAAACAAAGCACTGGCAAATAAAAGGGGGAAATATTAATTAAAAATCGTCGAGATTCGAACGGCGGCCGCCTTGATGAAAATCCAATTAGGTCTACTATGCCACTCGGCTATCACTCCCAAGTGTTGTTGGCGGATAGGTACTGGCCACCCTACCACAAGCTAACATTGAGAAAGAAAGAGAAAAATTATTCCTTATTTTTTCGATTTATCGGAACTTTTTATCTCACCTTTGGATGGATTGAAAGAATGTATTCATTCTACATGTCGGAAGAGGCTACTAAGAGGGGAACTTGCTCTCTCTTCTTCTGAACCCCAAAACATATGTTGTTCCATGTAGTGGAGAAATTGATGTAGCCTATATCTTAAGGAGGGTATTTCGTAGAAGTACACAGTCATGTCTCTCTGAGCCTCTACCAACAAACATGCACGAATTTACACGAACAATGACGAATTAGGTGTCACGTGACTATCTTGGGAGCATGTGAAGCAAGCACGCTTGTCGTTTTACGCGATCATAGTCACGGGAATTCCAATTTTTCGTGAAATCCGAGTAAAAAAAATCGTCGAGATTCGAACGGCGGCCGCCTTGATGAAAATCCAATTAGGTCTACTATGCCACTCGGCTACCACTCCCAAGTGTTGTTGGCGGATAGGTACAGGCCACCCTACCACAAGCTAACTCCAGCTGGCAGATCCCCGTGTGTTCACTGCCTTATGCAAACCTGGACGTTGGCGATCTAGTCATTGCCCTCAGCCAGGCCAGAGTCATTGATAGGGCATCCTGAACTGGATTTTACTTGCGGTACAGTGATCGGTTCCTTTCTGCTCCTCTTATAGCCAACAGCACGTGAGCTACCCATCTAAGTAGTCACCACCTCCAATGTTGCTTAACTTCGGAGATCTCACGCGATCCGATGTTTCAACATTGCTACGCTGTTGGATCTCTGGTTTTGTTGGTAACAGTGATAAGGATTTACATTTACGTGAAATCAGAAGTGCAAGTGCATTTTATAACCCTCCTTTCATGGCCAGGATTCGAAAAGCATCTAGCTTGCAGGAAAGCCAGTGAAGGTACCAACTCAAAGACTCGCTGTCCAAGGCCTTCATAATACTTATGTGTTAAACATCCCTTGAATTACGATACACCGAGTGAGTTGGCTGCTGGGTATAGCATACGTAGCTACAAGATTGCATTCGGGAGGTAGTGAGTTCGAATCCCACCATCAGCAGCCCTGGAGATAGTTTTCCGTCACTTTCCATTTTCACCCCAGAAAAATGCTGGGGCTGTGTCTTAATGCTATGGCTGCAGCCTTCCCTATCCCATTCTTGCCGAAAAAGCTATCTGACTTCGAGCGACGTTAACCAAAATAAATAAATAAATAAATAAATAAATAAATAAATAAATGTTCGCTTCTGTGGTGTAGTGGTTAGTGTGATTAACTGTCACCCCCGGAGGCCCGGGTTTGATTCCCGGCTCTGCCACGAAGTTTGAAAAGTGGTTCGAGAGCTGGAGCGGGGTCCACTCAGCCTCGGGAGGTCAACTGAGTAGAGGTGGGTTCGATTCCCACCTCAACCATCCTGGAAGTGGTTTTGCGTGGTTTCCCAATTTTCCTCCAGGCAAATGCCGGGATGGTACCTAACTTAAGGCCACGGCCACATCCTTCCCTCTTCCTTGTCTATCCCTTCCAATCTTCCCATCCCCCACCAAGGCCCCTGTTCAGCATAACAGGTGAGGCCGCCTGGGCGAAGTAGTGGTCATACTCCCCAGTTGTATCTCCCGACCCAGAGTCTGAAGCTCCAGGACACTGCCCGTGAGGCGGTAGAGGTGGGATCCCTCGCTGAGTCCGAGGGAAAAACCAACCTTGGAGGGGAAGCAAATAAATAAATAAATAAATAAATAAATAAATAAATAAATAAATAAATAAATAAATAAATAAATAAATAAATAAATAAATAAAATAAATAAATAAATAAATAAATAAATAAATAAATACGTGCACTTAACTAACTGCGTAATTCAGCTGGTCAATTCATATAAGCCATGATTTAAGCAAGTCCTCCAGAAATTAATATGAGGGATCAACCCGGGAGTTAGTGAAGCCATTTTTATTTACAATCTGCTTAACGTCGTACCGACACAGTTAGGTCTTGCAGCGACGATGGGTTAGGGTTAAGAGTGGGAAGGAAGGTAAAAACACAGCGTTTTCCCGGTGGGAAAATGAGAAGCCATGGAAAATCATCTTTAGGGCTGCTAACAGCGAGGTTCGAACCCACTGTATCCCGAATGCAAGCTCATAGCAGAGCGCCGCCTCTAATCACACGGCCAACTTACTCAGTTAGTGAAGACAAATCTATCGAAAGTACTTTTCTCTTTTAAGTTCTGATGTTTAAATTTCAGGGCTTTGTATCTGCAAATTCAAGCGTAGTGTTTTATATGACAATTTGTTTTCAGTTATAAACTACGGAACTCAAGAGTTTTAAATGGAGTCAAATAATCAAGACGTGGCTTTTAGTTTCGAAAATATTAATTTCATTGACCAGAATTTGCCCATCACGGCCGTCATAGTAAGTAAAAGATGAACTAACTCAGCTAACAATCCTCTCCTCCCTTCCCTCTACCCCGCTTTGGATCTGGGTTTACTCTTCGATAGCTTTATAATTTAAGTCATGAATGCGAATGTATATGCATACGTGAGTAGGTATAGTTTTAACTTGTATTGGAAGGAAAGAGGGGCTCAACATTCAGATTTTACGAACAGTTCTAAAGTGAGCGATAAGAATAATTGTATCATCTTTATTTCTCACTTAACTCGTACTACTCGTATTATAACAAAAATAGTCATTTATGAATTTAATTATTCATCCTCAAACTCTTAAATTTGCCGATAATGACAAATATTACGAATCAGGTTCTCTATGACAGAGCTCGGACAACGAAAAGAAAATAATTATACACAATTGATTTTAGTACATGAATATAAGTTGAATCTTAAAGATAAAAAATGCGACAGGTGTCTAATTAGTGGAATAGAGGGGATTTAATAATAATAATAATAATAATAATAATAATAATAATAATAATAATAATAATAATAATAATTAAAACATTGTCGACTTTATTACTTTAGATGCTGAATATAAATGCGCAGAAATATGTTGGCGTCCTCCGGATTCAAATCAAAATCAAAGTTTCAAGAAAAAATAATTATTTAAGCAAACCACGTACAAATGGATAGCTCTAGTGAAAAATATAATGCTGGACACGGCTGTATACAGATAACTCGCTGTATATTAAAATATATTATTATCATTTCCTTTTCGATCGAAACTTACTTTCGGGGTACACCAGAACAATGAGGGGGCCGATAACCTCGATGTTAGGCCCCATTAAACAACAAGCATCATCATCATCATCACAGAACAATGAGGAAGCGCGCTTCAAACCATCAGTAATGTACTCAGAGGGTAGCTTCCCTTAATAATGAAGAATTAGTTAAAAAACATGAAGATTGAGACTCGAACTCTAAACTCTTTGACTTTGCTAATGTAGTCATGGATGTCACGTGGTTACATATTTAGCGGCGTGGTTATTGCGCCATTCTCGACATCGGGAGAATTTTAGTTCCAATACAGAAGATGTCTATCTATTACAGCTTGCATCGGTCAGAATAAATGCTCCATATTAAACTATTCCAAACAGATTTCAGGTCAGTGGACTCTAAACAGTCGTTTTAAGAAATGCGTCTCATTGTGTTCGTGATTCATATCGTTACGTGCCCATGAGATTGTTAGCCCTGTTGTAGCCCGTTTGACATTTTCTGGAACGAGTGAGTGAGTTGGGTTGGAAGCCCCCAGTCGGCTTGAGGGCAAGTGACGGCATTTGCATGTATCGTGTTCTTCATCTGGTGTTTCTGTAGACCTTCTGGAAGGTGAAACGAGAATATTGCTTCTTTGGCCGCACTCCGAAGATTCCAGTACTTCATTACCGGGAATATAAAAAAGGGGAGTCAGTGTCAGAGTGTTGAGAAAATTTCGTCGTGGTGGACCGTTCGTTGTTAGAGAGTTGTCGTCGTCGGGTGTATTGGAGTAGTGCGTCAGAGAGTATGTGTTGTCGTCGTTGTTAGTGTTGATCGCGCGGTTTTATCGTCGAGTAATACGTGTTGTGTCGTTCAGTGAGCGAAGCAGTGAGTGGAGTATCAGTTAACTGTGTTGAGTTGATTGTGTGACTCACCGGACTTGTCTGGAGTCGGACCAAGTATACATTCGTCTTGCTGCGTGATGGTCAGCGGAATTGTGTTCGGACTTTTCTGCATGTAGCTGCTATATAAAGCGACGGCGATGTGTACCAAGAAAAATGTTATAACTGTCAATCAAGATTACGGAAGGAGCGCCCTTTCCAGATAAAGCCTGACAAGTTGGAGACCAGATGTGAGGAGAAGAGACTTTGTAAATAGCCTCCAAGTAGTAAAATGCTGTCATTCATTGCCAAATATAATTATGTGCTCACTAACTGGGCCACCATACATATAATTAGATCAATAAAACAGGTAGTTCGTAACAATAACATTTTGGCGGGAACATTTTTGCACTTCTTGTACATTTCTTCGTGGAAACTATGACGGCATCCGAAACACCAATTGCTTTCAGAACAAGGTTTTAATAACTTGTAAAGTGAACTGCTTAGTCGCTATAATGAGTCGATTAATTTATAACACAATATATAAATAAACTCGTTTTTAAAATGGAGATCCATTTTGTAATTGTCGTTTTGTTTAATGAATATGGCTATGACATGAGTTACAGCTTCATAACTTGTTTTGCATGCTCTACTGACTCACAGATTCATTGTGTTGATGATATTACGATGCCATTACGCCAACTTGTAATGTTGCCGCGACCATAGGAACCATTATGTTGCAAATAAAACAAGTGGACCGGCTACTTAACTTGGTGAAATAACGATCATCAACGACCAACAACTTGAAATAATCTTAGTGTCACAATGAAGGGAAGAAACATCTTTGAATTCGACAATTAATCAGATCATTTAAAATAATTAGCATACTGTAATTCATATTTGCTATTCAATTTGAGGGACTTTATACATTAAACATCAATTCATTCATCTTTGCATCTATTTCCATGCTAAAATTTCCAGTAGATTTTGTTGTTGCCGCTATTTGCATTTCATTAAAGAGTTGTATGCTCCACTTTGCACATTGCATGTCGTTTGTTGTTTGAGTAGCATTATTTACTTTCTTAGATAATGAATAAATAAATAATCAAGTATCTCTGAATGAATCATCTCTTAATTGTACGGTTCACTTAAAATATTTGCAGACTTTTAGATGTTACTTCTCTTGAGGGTGGACCAAAATAAACATATTTCATTAAAAACTGAAGGGTTTATAGACGTAGAAACCACCAAAATATCCCTTTACGTTCAAAGATTAAAATTTGAACTTTTCTAAATATTTATATGAATTTATATGTTGATCTCATGGTGACTGATATTCTAAAAGGAAATACCTGTTTTCGGAAGGAGTAAAAAATGGGTCATTTCGCCTTTCCTATTAGGAATACTTATTTTTTGAAAACGTGGGAACAAAGTTTTAAAATGCCATTAATAACCAGTCTGATCATACAACCAATTTTTCACCCTACACTAAACGCTCAATGATAGTTTAAAATTGGACCACATTCCAAGAAAATCCCCAAAATATTGCATATTTTGTAAAAATTCACGTTCACCTCGGTATGAAATTTTTTAAAGCGAGCTAAAGTGTTCTTCTTGTTTGGAAGGAAAGTAATAGATTGACCCGCAACCTGTTTTAAAACCAAACCCAAACTCCATGGCACTACAGCCCTTGAAGGGCCTTGGCCTGCCAAGCGACCGCTGCTCAGCCCGAAGGCCTGCAGATTACGAGGTGTCGTGTGGTCAGCACGACGAATCCTCTCGGCCATTATTCTTGGCTTCCTAGACCGGGGCCGCTATCTCACTGCCAGATAGCTCCTCAATTATAATCACGTAGGCTGAGTGGACCTCGAACCAGCCCTCAGTCCAGGTAAAAATCCCTGACCTGGCCAGGAATCGAACCTGGAGCCTCCGGGTAAGAGGCAGGCACGCTACCCCTACACCACGGGGCCGGCCGCAACCTGTTTTGATCAACGGAATTACTTATGGAATGGACAGGAAAATTTCAGGGATAGATGAACTTTGGGTTAGCATTTTAACTTTCTGTTTCCACGGATGTAGAGTGGTTTGCACTTCTAGAACAACGCAATTTAGAGTAGAACAACACAATTGTTGTAAATACATACCTTAACGCATACCCAACTGATAGCCAATAAGTGTAGAAGAAAGTACACGGAAATTCGGCGAGCAGATTTCAACTACGGTGCTGGAAAGGATACGAGCATAGCTGAATAGCAATGAATTAACTTTACACACAGAATTGATGGAAGACTGACTTTTTTGTTCAAAGTACTGCAGGGATTGGACAGTAATATTTTACCATTATTGTTCATATTTTATATGGATCATGGGAGATATTTTACGTGCCAGTATATCTACGAGTACCTACACGAGGCCAGTGGATTTGAACACCATCGGTCCGAGCTGGCAAAGAAAGCCAGCGCAAACTCGGCTTGGAAGGAAGTATGAGGCGCAGAACGGCAGAGGGAAGCCAACATGTGATTATGTCAAACAGATTAGAGGTAGTCGGCATAAATTTCGAGGCGATGAAAATAAATTTCGGTCTAAAAAGCCTAGAATAACGGCTGAGAGGATTCCCCATGCCGACCACACGACACCACGTAATCTGCAGACCTTCTGACAGAGGATCGGTCGCTTGGTAGGCCAAGATCCTTTGTGGCTCTTGCACCATGGGTTGGTTAGTTGGTTGGTTGGTTGTTGAAAATAAATTTATCGCAGAGTAGTGTCGCATCGAGATCTGCATCGTAGTGGTCTAAGCCGCACTGTTGACCTAAATAACTTCATTTATCATTAGTATCTTGTATTGCGTATTTGTTTTTTTTTAAACATGAAAAATGCGGGTGAGGTCAGATGGGAACTGTCCCACTTCATTTTCATGACAAGTTCGCCCGATCCAAGTGTATATTCTTCAGCTCGAAATGGAATTTCTTCTTGAGATTTAGCAAATGAAGTGCATCATACAGCTGGGATTTCATTACCGATCAGATATATAATCTCTGACGCCATGTCTGTCAGTAAATTATTAGGTTGATTGTGACTACGACGTATAGTATTTGCTCTATCAGTCTGTACTTTCCCGTTCCTGTTCCAATACACTTTGGACTCCTAGTTATCGTAAAACCGGTTGCTGATGGAATTATTATCAGACTATAATAATAATAATAATAATAATAATAATAATAATAATAATAATAATTCGTCGCCATAAGACCTATCTGTGTCGGTGCGACGTAAAGCCCATAGCAAAAAAAAATAATAATAATATAATAATATTTATTATTTAATATTTATTATTATTATTATTATTATTATTATTATTATTATTATTATTATTATTATTATTATTATTATTATTATTATTATACCGGAGGTTCACCCGCCCCGTGCATTTAAAATAAGCGCCTTTTAGAAGGCCATCTATAACATAAACCATGAAACTGCTAGTAGAAGAAGTGTGACCGTTCATCGACCGGTGTCTCTCCTATCAACTTAGGTGCGCCTTTTGGGGCGAGGATGAATAATTCATTTTTGAAGTAATTTTGTGTGTCAAGATTTCCTAAACTGAATTCTTTACTGATTGTTTTTGGTGTTCTAAAGTTATAAACAATTTTATCTCCTCCCACCAACCTTATATTTCAGCCAATAAGAAATTTTGTACATTTAAGTAAACAATCAGAGTTTCTTAATCTTTATTTGATTGCCCAATGAAAATTGTGGACCGGGCGAGCTGGCCGTGCGCGTAGAGGCGCGCGGCTGTGAGCTTGCATCCGGGAGATAGTAGGTTCGAATCCCACTATCGGCAGCCCTGAAGATGGTTTTCCGTGGTTTCCCATTTTCACACCAGGCAAATGCTGGGGCTGTACCTTAATTAAGGCCACGGCCGCTTCCTTCCAACTCCTAGGCCTTTCCCATCCCATCGTCGCCATAAGACCTATCTGTGTCGGTGCGACGTAAAGCCCCTAGCAAAAAAAAAAAAAAAAAATAAAAATTGTGGATGTGTCAGGGCCTCTGCCCAGAGAAATCTGGAACCTTCCTCTCCGCTATAAACGCCGGGGTCTGGTGGGCCACGTTGTCTTTGTGATCGCTCCAGTCAAGAGGTTTAGAGTGTGTTCGTAACGGGGCAGGGGGAAGGGCTGCCTCGTTCATCTGCGGGAGGTCCACCAGCTCAAGGTAACGGCAGACTCTGGGTAATCCTGCATTAGTCTCAGAAAGATAGTTTGAGGGGAAGGTTCCAATTTTTTTTTTTGTAATGTAACTTTTATTTCCTCCATGTAAATTTCAAACTTTAAATGTAAATTTCAAATAAGCCTGAGGACTCTGGTCTAACTAAGGGATTAAAGAGTGGTACTCTCTTTCATTCCCCTTCAATATGATGTTGAGGGGACTAGGTTTTCATAAAACTTAAACTGATCTCATAATTTTGTAACTTAATATTTTCTTTTCATCTAGTCACCTCCTTAGTATAGGCCTAGCCTCTGAATAGTCGCGCCATAAGCCCAAATAGGGTTTGAAGTATTTTTGTGCGAATTTCGACCAGTGCAAGAGATCGCCTCCTAACATTTTGATTTTCGGCCAGTATCTTTAACCTGTTGTTTTTAACAAAGGCCACGTAGAATGGGTACTTGTTATCCCTGTTAAAGTCAACTTCTATTCATTTTAAGGCAAGTCAGACTGTTGAACATAGAACACAGTGCCTACTGTTTGTTTTTGTTAAATGAAGGTTGTGCCTTTGATAGGCCTGGAACATGAACATTTTGGAGAATAGTTTCCTAAAGAGTAACTGGGTAGAGCAGAGACGCTCTTGTTAAAGTTGTAATTAAAGAGCTTCAAGCTCAGGTTGTTAAATGGTTGATATTTTATTATTCGAGATTTTTCTAATAATGTTACTTAAGCTCACGAGCTAGACCTTGTACCTGATTTTTATTATTTGCGTAGCAAAGTGTAAAGATGGAAAGGAAAATAAAAAAGAAGGAGGAAGGAATATCATCGTAAAATTTAAAGCTTTAAATTAATCTTCCGTCTTTTATATATCCACCCATTCATGCCCGTACCACAGAATCCCCTGAACAATGATGATGATGATTTATTAATTTTCTCAGTCGTTCAGTAAAGGACGTGGGAATAGAGTTGGTTATTGTGACTGCTCTGCTTTATATCATCACAGCATCCCACGGTCACTTTGCCATCTGCATTCTGCCAGAGGGTTTGCCTGCCTCACAGTAATATATGTAAGTGTATTTTACCGTAGCAGTCGGCCGTGTGTAATCAGTGGCTCGGGATGTCATCAAGAAGGAACCTGCTCCACATTATCCCCCAAGGTGATGCGAGTCTGTCCTCCGGCCAGTCTACTTTTATTACTGTCCTGTCGTCTAGATGTAATTTAACACACTTCTTTTTCTGCTCAATATCACTTGCCTAGGATAATAACCAACTTCTAACCGCGGTAAGCCTGGCTCTTTCATGCTTGATGCTTCAGTGTTGGAGCTCTTCTTTGATGTCATTCCAAGAAACCGATCCTCCGAAAACTGCAGCTCCTGAGTGGTTAGATTCTACACCATCCTTCATGGCTGAGCGTGCCCCGTGATACCCATTTCTGTTCACTCTATTCCGGATCACCAAAAACTGAGGAGGGGATGTAGGTTTATTGTTATTCAAATTATTTTGATACATGGGTATTCAATCATCCTTATCAGAGTTAGGTTGCCTATTACAAAATTGTACATCATGTTTTGATCTAAGAAGTGTTTTATACCAATTTTACACGACCCGTTATCATTTTTAAATCCTTGATTTTAAATGGAGGGGCTGCCTAGCCGAGGCGGTAAAGGCGTGCTCGGTTCGCCCGGAAGGACGTGGGTTCGAATCCCCGTCAGGAAGTCGTAAAATTTAAGAAACAAGATTTACACTTCCGGAGGCGCATATGGCCCTGAAGTTCACTCAGCCTACACCAAAAATGAGTACCAGGTTAATTCCTGGGGGCAAAGGCGGCCGGACGTAGAGCTAACCACTCTATCCCATCACGTGCCGAGGTTAACAATGGTGGAAGCCTTTACCTTCCACTCCTCCAAGGGCCTTCATGGCCTGTACGGAAGTGACTTTGATTTTTTCCCTTTAATTTTAAATGGTATTATATATACTTGGACAAGGATGTATCCTTTCTAGCTGGGCTGTGTAGCGTGCAGGTTCGATCCTGGCTCAGTCCAGGGTATTTGAAAATGCTCAAATAAGTCACCCTCGTGTAGATATATTTACTGGCACGCAAAAGAACTCCTGTGGACAAAATTCCAGCATCTCAGCGCATCGTAAAACCGTAGAAGTAGTTTTCTTTACAAGTTGATTTACGTCGCACAGACACAGATTGTTGTTACGGTGACGACGGGATAGGAAAGGGTTAGACGTGCGAAGAAAGTGATCGTGGCCTTAATTACGGTAGACCTAAAGCATTTGCCCGGTGTGAAGATGGGAAACCACGGAAAATCATCTTTAGGGCTGCCGACAGTGGGGTTCGAACTCACTATCTCGCTAATGCAAGCTCACAACTGCGCGCCCCTAACCGCAGAGCCAACTCGTTCGGTCTTAGAAGTAACTAGTGGGACGCAAAACCAATAACATTATTATTATTAAAACGAAATAGTATGATATCCTTTATATCATTATTTATATTAGTGGTTACTTTACTGTTTAATTGGCCAACGGCCGTAGCCGTGTTGGAACACTGGATCACGTGAAATCTCCGAAGTTAAGCGACATTGGGCGTGGTCAATATTTGGATGGGTTGCCACGCGCTGTTGGCGAGACTAAGGGAACGGGACAGCGGAAAGGAACTGGCCACCCTATCGTACGTAAACTCCGGCTCAGGCACACCTCTGCGGAGGTTCGGACCTGCCTTCGGGCAGAATACACCCTTACCTTACCTTACTTTACTCTTTCATTCCTTAAATGACTTCATTACAGACTGTTATGCATTTCAGCTTTCAGCGTTCAGTCTGCAAGCCTCTATCAATTAATTAAACGCCCCTACAATCCTCTATTTGTAACTAGCTCTGTGGACTCAGATTATCTTCCCTTTTCCGACGCGATCCACCCTCTGTTTAATATTTTGATACCGAGCTCGATAGCTGCAGTCGCTTAAGTGCGGCCAGTGTCCAGTATTCGGGAGATAGTAGGTTCGAACCCCACTGTCGGCAGCCCTGAAAATGGTTTCCCGTGGTTTCCCATTTTCACACAAGGCAAATGCTGGGGCTGTACCTTAATTAAGGCCACGGCCGCTTCCTTCCAATTCCTAGCCCTTCCCTGTCCCATCGTCGCCATAAGACCTATCTGTGTCGGTGCGACGTAAAGCAATTAGCAAAATAATAATAATAATAATAATAATAATAATAATAATAATAATAATAATAATAATAATTGGACATTTGTATGGAATTCGTTCTCTACCTCAATTTGAACCTTAGATTCACTATCAAGATATTTGATTCTAATGGATTCTTTTCTCTACACCACACAACAATCATTCTTGTCCTCTTTCTCTCTTCGACCGTTATTCTTCTACATATCCACTATCCACCACACTAAAGCCTGCCTCTTACTTCTGCATCTGTATTTCTTTGTTATTATCCTTTTGCGAATTTCTCAGATTTCTAGTAGATCTTATGTTCTTTTGGTCCTATATTCTGATCTGTTTCTCAGTTCCTCCCACCATTGCAGTTACCTTGTTACTCAACACCTCTTTTTCACACTGAATCTCTTTGTTCGAGCTGTCCCCCGTTCCGTTTTACCCTGTTCACCCAGATACCCAATAATCATACTATGTTTTATCTTAATCCTAGCGAGCGAGATGGCCGTGCGGTTAGGGAGATGGTGGGTTCGAACCCCCACTGTCGGCAGCCCTGAAGATGGTTTTCCGTGGTTTCCCATTTTTCTCACCAGGCAAATCGTCGCCGTAAGACGGTGCGACATGAAACAACTTGTAAAAATGAATTAGGTACACAACTTGTGGCACGTGGACCGTTTTGCACTCATGTAATTTAAATTTTGTCCGCCCTTGTGATGTAGTGGTTAGTGTGATTAGCTGCCACCCCCGGAGGCCCGGGTTCGATTCCCGGCTCTGCCAGGAAATTTGAAAAGTGGTACGAGGACTGGAACGCGGTCCACTCAGCCTCGGGAGCTCAACTGAGTAGAGGGGGGTTCGATTCCCACCTCAGCCATCCTGGAAGTGGTTTTCCGTGGTTTCGCACTTCTCCTCCAGGCAAATGCCAGGATGGTACCTAACTTAAGGCCACGGCCGCTTACTTCCCTCTTCCTTGCCTACCCTTTTCAATCTTCCCATCCCCCACCAAGGCCCCTGTTCAGCATAGCAGGTGAAGCCGCCTGGGCGAGGTACTGGTCATTCTCCCTAATTGTATCCCCGACCCAATGTGTCACGCTCCAGGACATTGCCCTTGAGGCGGTAGAGGTGGGATCCCTCGCTGAGTCCGAGGGAAAAACCAACCCTGTAGGGTAAGCAGATTAAGAAAGAAAGAAAGAAAGACACAAAGTAATTTAAATTTTTCCACTCGTGCAAATTTGGTCCACTTTACGCACAAGTTGTATAATCTGATACGTTGTAGGCTACTAACTTGTTTTTTAAAGTCAAGGAATGATTTTGTACTAATAAAATGAGATGCAGAATAATAATTATTTATACTATTATAAAGTAAAGAAAAGGAAAACTTAATTATAACATTTTTAGTTACAGAGTGAACGAAAAGACTACTGAATCCCTTCGTTGCGCACGTGAAATAAACAGTCAAATATAAGCAGTCCATCTCTCTAATTGCTAAGGACCACTTCGCATCATGACTAGCCATGAATTTGTGTTATTTACTTTACACAGTAGGTCTGTAAATTGTGTTTTAAAATCGGTACCAATTACAGCATAGAAAACATGTCTGCGGTTAAGTTGTTTACGGGTGAATATTAAATATAGCTGGAAGGTAAAAGCATGGAAATTTATTCCGAGTTGTAAAGCGATGCTGTTGTTACGTACGGATTGTGAATTAATAGGCAGACGAATTTAATTAGAGCATAAGTCAAAAAAGCAAGTTCGCGTTACAGAGATACTGTGTTTAGTTTATAAATTTTATATAAAGTACACGGGATGTATTACTCGATAATTATACTTAATGGAAGTCCTCAGTTACACGCTTGGACATGCAAACTATGGAGATCAAAAACCTACATTTTTAAATATATGTAGCCATGTCAGAAAGAGATTATGCACGGTTTCTTGTTCATAAACAAATACACGTAGTTTCTCTGTAATTTGTGTACCCACTTGTATGTAGTCTTAGGTCTGTCTTGGGGAATATAACGGAGCATGGACGTAGGTTTGGTTAGCGTGTACATTTTAGTAGGCTCGGAAGTTTAGCAGTCGCTTACCAATGCTAAGTGTTACACCAGTAAACACTTTAATAACCGTGATCTGAAATTCCAGCATATTACTTTTTCGGTTATGATATATGGTTTTCATTAAATTAAATGTGAATAAACCAATTTCTCAATGAAAATGTCTTCATTAGAAAAAATATGATCAAAATTCAGTTCTGGTATTATGTGCTTTCTACCACTGCAAACAATTACTTTTTACAGTCAACACGGTATAACAGATGATTTGTGCGCCCTGAAACTTCAGTGATCGGGCGAGTTGGCCCGCTTAGGGGCGCGCGGCTGTGAACTTGCATCCGGGAGATAGTGGGTTCGAATCCCATTGTCGGCAGCCCTGAAGATGGTTTTCCGTGTTTTCCCATTTTCACACCAGGAAAATGGTAGGGCTGTACCTTAATTAAGGCCACGGCCGCTTCCTTCCAACTTCTAGGCCTTTCCTATCCCATCGTCACCATAAGACCTATCTGTGTCGGTGTGACGTAAAGCAACTAGCAAAAAAAAAAAAAAAAAAAAAAAAAAAGAGAAAACTTCAGTGATGTCCAAAAACTATGAACACTGATAAGAGTGAGTCCAGGAATAAGACAAAACATGTCTATACAGCAAATTAATCAGTTTCGTCCAAATCACTAGCAACCTCTATCTCTCAGCCAGGGCATTCTTGAACAATATATTCAGTTTCACTGGACGAACTATCATGTAAACTGGAACTAAATTCACAATGCGAGTTTTCAAGTCTCTTGTCAATGACTTGTCAGTCAGTCTCGGCCATTTTTGAATATGCGATGAAAACAGAACTTCTTCCAGCACTCTTTACTGACCTACGGACTTTCCCACCTACACATTAAAGCACCGAGCTCGATAGCTGCAGTCGCTTAAGTGCGGCCAGTATCCAGTATTCGGGAGATAGTAGGTTCGAATCCCACTGTCGGCAGCCCTGAAAATGTTTTCCCGTGGTTTCCCATTTTCACACCACGCAAATGCTGGGGCTGTACCTTTATTAAGGCAACGGCCGCTTCCTTCCCACTCCTAGCCCTTTCCTGTCCCATCGTCGCCATAAGACCTATCTGTGCCGGTGCGACGTAAAGCAACTAGCAAAAAGCAACACATTAAAACACGATAATAGTAATAACGCGACAAATTACTGTCACCGGGCGTTCTCATTTTTGTTAGCCCACAGAATATTCTTATCCCAGCTACACGTGCATATACTAGAATAGAATTTTTTTTTTTTTTTGCTAATGGCTTTACGTCGCACCGACACAGATAGGTCTTATGGCGACGATGGGATGGGAAATGTCTGGGAGTTGGAAGGAAGCGGCCGTGGCCTTAATTAAGGGTACAGCCCCAGTATTTGCCTGGTGTGAAAATGGGAAACCACGGAAAACCATCTTCAGGGCTGCCGACAGTGGGATTCGAACCCACTCTCTCCCGGATGCAAGCTCACAGCCACGCACCTCTAACCGCACGGTCAACTCGCTCGGTAGAATAGAAATAACACAACATTGGACTGTCACTCGAGGCACTCATTTTCGTCAACGCACAGAGTCTCCATCATAAACAAATATTGAACACAACACTAGACCTGCTATGGCGTGGAATGGACTAAGAAACATGGAATTAGGTAATAAAAAGAGGCGATCATCCTATTGACGTGTCCCTGGGCTCGCATATTTAATTATTCATTAATGACTGGCACATATCCCTTCTTATCTGCCATTGTCACCTCGCTTCCTAAAAAAAAAATCACTACCTGAAGACGTTAGTGACCTGTGAGTATATAATGGACATTATCAAAAGCCCTATAATACAAAGTACACCAACAACTTTCCAACTATTGGTAAATACACGATATTCACGACGAACACCAGTCTGGTTTACGACGCAGCTATAACACTTAGCCTATGGCATTACTTAAGATTACAGACGACCTTCGCAATGCGATGGACAAAAGACAAGTTTCAATCTTCACTATTCTTCACTTCTCTAAAGCTTTTTGACTCAGCTGACACGGGCATACTACTTTCCAAGCTATTTCAGATCCCTTTTCAGAAAAAAACGGTCTCCAGTGGATGAACTCATACCTTTACGGTCACCAGTAGAGTGTAAGAAATAACAATAATGAACATTCACCTTGGCGATCTGTGGAATTTGGCGTCCCACAGGGGTCTGTCCTAGGTCCGTTTCCATTTTCCAAATATATCAACGATATTTCGCGATTGGTTAACAGCTGCAGACCTTCATGTAGGATAATGATAGGCAATTATACCCGCACTGTAAACCGGAAAGATTATTTGATGAAATTTAAAATGGCGATGGAGACTTACAAGAAATTTGTAACTGGACTGACAAGCATGGACTTAGACTAAATAACGTAAAATCTTAAGTTATAATAATTTCTCATCCACGACGTCGTTCAAAAATCATAAAAAACTTCACTTGAATAAACTCTACCTAAACATTTCACCAATCGATTTCAGTGAATCAGTCGAAGACGTCGGTGTTAGTAGGCTATAGACGAACATCTTTCATGGAAGTAGCAGATTATCAGGGTTCCAGAAAAGTATTTGCGATACTGAACTCAAGTAGAAGATTCCGGAATATATTTTTCTCGTGTATCAAAGGTAAGCCTTATTTGCACTCTGGTATTAATTCATTTCGACTACTGTAAAACCGTTTACAACGAGCTACTCTCGATGAAAAATTAGAACATTATTATTATTATTATTATTATTATTATTATTATTATTATTATTATTATTATTATTATTATTCTTTCTTTCTTTCTTTCTTTCTTAATCTGTTTATTGTCCAGGGTTGGCTTTTCCCTCGGACTTAGCGAGGGATCCCACCTGTACCGCCTCAAGGGCAGTGTCCTGGAGCTTCAGACATCGGATCGGGGGATACAACTGGGGAGAATGATCAGTACCTCGCCCAGGCGGCCTCACCTGCTATCCTGAACAGGGGCCTTGGTGGGGGATGGGAATATTGGAAGGGATAGCCAAGGAAGAGGGAAGGAAGTGGCCGTGGCCTTAAGTTACGTACCATTCCGGCATTTGCCTGGAGGAGAAGTGGGAAACCACGGAAAACCACTTCCAGGATGGCTGAGGTGGGAATCGAACCCACCTCCAGTCAGTTGACCTCCCGAGGCTGAGTGGACCCCGTTCCAGCCCTCGTACCACTTTTCAAATTTCGTGGCAGAGCCGGGAATCGAACCCGGGCCTCCGCGGGTGGCAGCTAATCACACTAACCACTACACCACAGAGGCGGACATTATTATTATTATTATTATTATTATTATTATTATCATGGAGAAGGATAACCTTGTCATGCTTTGTAACATACTGCGGACGTTTGTTTGTAGTGTACGACAAGTGAGTCTGTCTTCGGCAATGTTCAGTATTGATGGTAGTAGCATCTTACTCCATGTCGGATGCCAAGATAGCGAGCGGGATGTGTCTTACCCACTCAACCTCTTTTTTATTTTGAAATGGGTCTAAGTTTTTCGCATGTAACATTCGCCATACACGTGTTCGTAGAACATTGATACGTGCGGAAAGTCGCAGCGTGCTGGCAGTAGGACTACACTGCACCATTTCAACAATGCGTTGCTGTTCCTACACAGGTTATTAAACTACACGTTCAGAAGGAATATGGTAACTTGGAGAAATACCAGTTCCACGCAGTGTGCTGAAAACTCTGGTAAAGACTCTACGATCAGGAATTTGGCGTGTCGGAAAGCACCAACGGTATTCCTCGACAGCAGCAGGAGCATTGCCATTACAGAAGCTGTAAGCATACACCATATCTACATATTCTTCATTAGTGTAGATGTTTGGAATTTTAGCGAGCGCGTGTACAAACACAGTTAGCGGATGTTTCTCTCTGATACATGCTCCATCCCTCACACTGGATCGCTCGCAACACATCACGGACAACTGCACGTTCAACGGGCTAGTTTAATGGCAGAAAGACATCCGGAGCAAAGAAGTTGAAAGCAGCCAGGCTAGAATAAAACGTCAAAGAGGTTGGATGGGTAAGACACCTACGTATGCGGCACAAGCCCAAAAATAAATGTACAGGTAAACCCCGTTATACGCGGATTCGTTATCCGCGATTTCGCATATACGCGATTTTTGGTTTTAAGTATATTGCTGCCATCTGTTAACAGTACGTAGAAGCTGTAATGCCTTAAGGTGGGTATAACCATGCGTGCCGAACTCTGTAACATACCGTACACTACGTTGCTCGCCAAGGTTAAACGCGGCAAGCGCAATCTAAGCGCATCTTCTGTCGTGTTTGTCGAGACGTGATTCCTCAGTTCCGATCAGCAGGGCGGTGAAGTTGCATTTCACAGATTTCGTAATTAAAACGCCGGGTAAAAGGAAATAATGTGTGCCTGTCGAAGGAAAGAAGCGTGTACCAAAGTTGTATTAGTTAGAAACAAAGTTAGAAGTTCTGGATCGCTATGAGAAAGGTGAGCATATTGATGACATTCGGCGTGCTTTGGGACTTAGTGAATCCAATGTGAGAACTATTCGTGACAATGTGGAAACAATTGGAAAAACTGCTCAGTCTTCTGCTAACGTATGTGTTACTAGAGTGACCAAATCTCGATCAGAAGCGATGGAAAGAATGGATTGAATTGAGCCTCACAACCAACAACACATGCCTCTCTCTTGAGGTGCTATTCAAGCTAAAGCCAAGAGCTTGTATGCAGAGTTTAGTTATATTATTGTGTGTTTCAGTGTTAAATTTTTAAGTGTATAATGTTTGCATTAAAATGCGTTTCAGAAACATGATAATGGTTGCTTTTTGTAAAAATACTGAGAATCTCTGCTATTTTAAACTTAATATGTGAGTAAACGGAAAGCTAACCCTATATTTTACATATAAAATGACTCTCGATTTACGCGAATTCGGTATGCGCGAGAATTCCGCGGAACGTAACTATCGCGTATAACGAGGTCTACCTGTAGACTACATTAAATGTTTCCACCTCGGAAACCGTGCGGAATAGGGCATAGTCCATATGAAGTTTTGGCTTCAAATGATCGTTTCTGTCATGTCTCTGAATATTGAGTATTCCTCCTGGGACACCGTATGTTACTTGGAAAATTGGAGCCGAATTTATGTTTCCGTGGAGATGAATTCATTCATTTTATTTTTACTTGGATACCTGTGGAGTTCAATTTAAGTCCTTGTTGATGTGGAATGCATGAGAAAAAGGGAAAAGCTATTTGGAGCAGAGTTATAAAATACGCTGTTTAGCTCTAGCTTCCAGGAATTCCCTCCCATTCTTGTCACGTTACTTCTAGGACTGAATTTACTCAGGTCCTGGAAACCTTCCGGGTTTCTGTTTTATCTCCAGTTCACTAACAAGGCTTCTCAGATATGTGTCCCAATACGGCTGCTCTATATTCCAGAATTAGTCCCGCAATTGATAAATAACTTAGTGCCTTCAAGTGCCTTCACTTGGTACTCTGCCCTTTATCAACCTCATCATAAAAAGCCGTACAACATTCGATTAAAGGAACTCCGAAGTAGTGGTAAATCCTTTTCTGAAATATGACGCAGAAGAATGGCCAGGATAATGCGAACAATGTTGCAGTGAATGGGAGCAGACAAATGTATTAGCGTCATGACAGTTCTATTGTGCGTCCGTAGGCCACTCATGTATGACATAATTAATGTCAGTGCAGCCAACTTAACAACGTTGTATTATCAGTTTATCATGTCAGACTTAATTAAAAGCACACACATTTAGATAACATCTCAGGAACAATTGAGCAGCAATAAGAATCATGTGGCGAACGTGAGTGAACAGAAAGAGAAGAGGACGAAGCAGAATAAGAAATAAACGATAACTTAGTAGACGCGAAGATTACGGAGGAAGGATTTTGAAGGGAAATTGTTGTCGGCTGGAAAAGATAAATGTTTGGCCATTCCATATTTTTTTGTGCGCACGTGGTTATTCATTTGTTTAAGAAGGAGAGGAGTGGGGGCAGACAGGGACAAGGAGTGCAATCATTTCTTCATTACGCATCTCGCCAGTGCAGTGGGCAGGTAGCGGCAGGAATTTCGTCGACTTCTTGTGTGCATGACATAATAAATAGTGGTGAAGCGTTTAAGACAGAATTAAGCGGCATAAGGAGGAGACAGGAGGCAATTAAAGACGGGGTCAAAGCACGGACAAGCTCCGCTTCTTATTGATTTTTAAAGTACGGAGCTAGAATATCAAATTGAATTAAGAGCAGGGCTAAAGGCGCCAAAACATTGCCTTCCTTCTCTGCCACCCAGCTCGGCTTCATTTATTATACACGTCAAGAGAAATGAGCCAAAGCTGCACGGGAATATGTAGCAACAAACAAGTGGAACTTAGATATCCTACAGATCCGGGACAGAGGAAATATAAAATTTATGTATAAATTCTGTCAAAAACCTTTTAAAACTATCAGTGGTTGAAATAATATTTACAACTATATTCGCAAATTTTATCACATTGTATCCAAACGTAGCTTACGATCAAAATGTTGACTTATTACTTACCTAATAGTACATTATGCAATAAGCCTATAATGGCAATAATTAAGACACGAGTATGTTTATGAAACGAGCGAGTTGCATACGACTGTTTCTGCTCGACGATAATTATAACACTATTTTTTAAATATTCATAAATTACTATCGAAATATCGCTTGACAGTTGAGTTTACTGAACAGAGCGCAGAGTGCATGCGCTGGGTTATTGATTTTCCGTGAGTGTACCAGAGACCTTGACAATGTCATATGTTTTGAAAGCTTTGATAGAAGGTTATCATAACCTAGCTTTATTTCATATACAAATTGTTTATTATACAATTGGTGAAGTGAATTTGCGGGAATGTGTCGTGTGGTTGTGGAATATTGGAAGTAGAAGATGCATTGATGGGCAGACTAACTCAAGAGCCTGACCAGGCAGGGCCCGATCCACCATGCTCAAGATAGGGATTACTGGAAAAGAACCGTCAATATACTTATACATCATGATGCCACACGCTTACGTAGTGTTAGAACATGAGAGAGAGACTTTATTTTTACCTCAGATTAGGTACCGTGAAGCGGGTAGACTTCGAATCTAATTTATTTTACATAGATCACAGAGTATAAACCGAAACTGAGCAGATACAGTACATCATCATGTTACATCCTCTCAACTGATAAAACAAGCCACAATTTTTTTTTCAGCCAGTGGCTTTACGTCACACCAACACAGATAGGTCTTATGGCGACGATGTGATAGGAAAGGCCTAGGAGTTGGAAGGAAGCGGCCGTGGCCTTAATTAAGGTACAGCCCCAGCATTTGCCTGGTGTAAAAATGGGAAACCACGGAAAACCATCTTCAGGGCTGCCGACAGTGGTATTCAAACTCACTACCTCCTGGATGCAAGTTCACAGCCGGCCAACTTGCCCGGTACAATTAATTATAGCTGATCATTATATTTCATCGTAAAGTGGCAAATTGAGCATATGCAAATTTAATCAAATATAATGATATACAGTGGAACCCCCATTACTCAAATTTTCAGTATCTCGTAGTAACTTAAATTTCCCGGCCGTTTGCCCTATTCTTCACGTGTATTTATTTCTCTATTACTCAAACAATTCTGTTACACAAATTTTTCGATTTCTCGAAGCAAGCATTCCCTCCCTTGCTGCAAAAAATACTCTGTAACTTGACTTTTGTGCAACATCTTAACTGTGCAATACGGCATTTGTGTGGTTTGTGAGGAGCAGTTAACAAGTAAAGAAAGGGTTACAGTGATGCTGGGAGCTAATATGAAGGGAACTGAGAAACTAAAACTTCTAGTAATCGGAAAATCGGTGAAACCTCGCTGTTTCTCGGGTGTGAATTAATTACAGGTCACGTACGAAAGCATCCCCCCGAAGTCGTGGATGACAAGCTCCATTTAAGAATCTTGGCTGTGTGGTATTGACCAGAAGTTTCAACGAGAAGGGAGGAAAGGTTAACAGTAACAAACAGAAGAGAGTAATGGATTTTTTCCAAAGGTGTTAACGGAGCTATGTTTCTTGTTTCTTCTAAAAAGTTGCTATAATAAGGGTTATAATTATAGTGATGTCGTAAAATAGTTTGTATATTTTTAAATACTGTTAATTAATGTATTCAATATAAGCCCGTAGATACATATGATTCAATTATGTGCCATACATGCTCAAAAACGGTATTCTCTGTATCTCCAAATAAAATGTAGCTCCTAAGATGAAGCAAGATATCGAGATTTCACGGTATACTGATAATAGCAAGGATCGGACAGATATTATAATATATAATATTTTGAAGGATAATGTTATTGTGAAATCTGTGTGTATTGTGTATTTTGGAGGGAGGACATTGCTAACAGTTGAGGATGTGAGTGAGCAGGGAAGGATGTCCAGGCGGAGTCCACAGTCTTCGCTGCAGAGTGTGGAGCAATTAGTAGGTACTGAACCCACCTAGATACGCCTAGACTCAATGGATAGGGTTAAGGATTCCTGTTGTACGCTGTGGCGGGAAATGCTTATAAGGGCTGGCGAGAAGTGACTTAAGATCATTCGACGAAGTGGTTTTATATTCCACTAACTACTTTTACGGTTTTCGGAGACTCCGAGGTGCAGGAATTTAGCACCTCAGGACTTCTTTTACGTGCCAGTAAATCTACCGCCATGAGACTGTCGTACATTTGAGCACGTTCAAATACCACCAAACTGAGCCAGGATCGAACATGACAAGTTGGGATCAAAAGGCCAGCGCCTCCACCGTGCAAGCCATTCCGCCCAGCTCAACAGTTGCGAATTGAGAGTCTTGTACAATCAGCATTCAGTATAGAGACTTACTTGGTGCCTAGTTATTCACTGTATATGCTACTTGGGTCCACCTCTGTGGTGTAGTGGTTAGTGTGATTAGCTGCCATCCCCGGAGGCCCGGGTTCAATTCCCGGCTCTGCCACGAAATTTGAAAAGTGGTACGAGAACTAGAACGGAGTCCACTCAACCTCGGGAGGTTAACTGAACAAAGGGGGTTCGATTCCCGCCTCAGAAATCTTCTAAGTGGTTTTCCGTGGTTTCCTCTATTTTTTCGTCAGGCGAATGCCGGGATGGTACGCAACTTAAGGCCACGGCCGCTTCCTTCCCACTTCCTTGCCTATCACGTCCAATCTTCCCATCCCCCACAAGGCCCCTGTTCAGCATGGCAGCTGAAGACGCCTGTGCGAGGTTCTAGTCCTCCTTCCCAGTTGTATTGCCGACCAAATGTGTCACGCTCCAGGACACTGCCTTTGAGGCGGTAGAGTTGGGGTCCCTAGTTGAGTCCGAGGGGAAAATCAACCCTGGACGGTAAAATGATTAATTAATGATTAATAAAATATACAACTTGGACATCGACTTTTACTGGAGCTGATAAAAAACTCAACTTGCAACTGCCATACGAGTCGTGCACTGGGAGTGAACAATTATGTTGGCGACAGTGGCGTATGCTAGGATCAAGGCGTGGGCTACCACTAGACTTAGGTTACCACTTTTCGATGGTTGGTTTAGTGAACGTCAAGTCTCAAGCGGTTTGAGCTGCAGCCAATAAGCCGGCGAAGAAGACTCCTGTGCTGTCAAGAATGCTTCACAAGCTATTGCCCTGGCCTCTGCCACTGCCAATACTGAATACCTAATCAGTGGAGATGGTAGCCTAAGGATTAGCAAATTAAGGTTCTTAGCTTTGTGGCTAACAGTCCGATGACTCCGGTTCAATTCTCAGAATCAACCCCCTCGTACTGTTAATTCCCCTGGCTTGGAGACTGGGTATTTATGACGTCTTCGCCATTCATTTCATCTTCGTTAGGTCACCGCCAAGCCTATACAGATGCCATGCAATATTGTTATTAATAATAATAATAATAATAATACATTAAAATTTGGAATAATACAGCATTACCAGCGGTCTTACACATGGTTGACTGGTTTATTAGCTTCCTAGAGAGATCAGTGATGGCATCCGACCCATAATCACGGGTTCGATTCCAACCAACAAAAGAGAGCACTAAACCTGAAAGACTGCATTTCATTTTATTTTTGCAGACCTACCTATAAAAAACCATATTACTCCTACAACAGCAGCCCTGCAGGTCTTCCTACAAGGATGTAGAAGTAAACGGGAGTGAAATATCAGGACTCTGTTATATAAATAATAAAGTCAAAAGTATCAGGTGAGGGAGTATACGTAGTGTGTCCGGAAAATACGTATAAGTCCGTCGGGGTGACGTATCACGTATCGTGGAGGTGCCGCCAGGTGGCACTGCTGTTGTCGCCAATCTTCTACACGCTCAGTTCGAGTCGGAGAGCTCTGCGTGTCCGTAGTAGTGTGCGGCTGCTTGTTGAAAGTTACCCGTTTTAACCTGCCGTCGGTATGGATCTCTCTCTGATTGAGGAACAGCGCATCAACATCAAGTCTCAGAGCTCGTGTGGCCCGAGTTCGACCGGATTTGGCACAAGGGGGCAGGTGGATCCTTCATCACGACAATGCGCCCGCTCACACGTCACTCGTTGTGCGTGAGTTTTTGGCCCGAAGCTCAATCACCGTGACAGACCACCCGCCTTATTCACCCGATTTAGCCCCTTGTGACTTCTTCCTGTTCCCGAAATGCAAAATGGTGCTTCGGGGGCGGCACTTGGGTGATGTGGAAGCCATCAAGGGAGAAACGACACGGCAACTGAACAGCATCACAACTGAAGACTTTCAACAATGTTATCAACAGTGGAAACGGCGTTGGCAGAAGTGCATCTTGTCTCAGGGAGAGTACTTTGAAGGAGACCATATTGTAATACCTGAATAATTGTCAAATAAAGTTATTATTCAACTTTTCCGGACATACTACGTATATGATGAGGAACGCATGGTGGTGATCTGACGGAGCGAAGCCTAGCACACGTATCCTCTCGGTCCCCGCACCGAAAGGACATTCGGCAGCGTGCCACACGAGGTGAGTCTAGGGAGGTGGGGTAAGGGGGCGGGGGGTAGGAGGGATGCAGAGCCTGGGCTGCAAGATCAGTCTCCAATGCCTTACTCCTCAGAAATGGAACAATGTGTCAGATGTTTGCATTATAACGTGCTTTAGATTTCCACCATTCTCATTTGAGATTTGGACTTCACCGATAGCCTTGGCAGCCCTTAGTATACGCTACTGGTTGGCGAAGTTGTTTAACTAGCTTCCATCAGATTTCTATCGTATGCTTACGAGCATGATAGTGCGAGACATCGTGTCTGTTGCGATATCGGAGCTGTGGATCCAGGACTACGTACCCGTGGATATACTGTCATCTGAGAGGCACTTACGAACCTCGCCGCAGAACGAGATATCAGGAAAATTTCACACAAAGCCTGCGAACTTTATATACGCGTTCGTATCCATTAAAGATACGACAGAGGGTAAATATGAGTCATGAAGGAGGAGAGAAAGATGGAGGTAATGTGGTCTTTTGGTAGCGAATGGAAGTTATATGTCATGAGAAGAATTAGTTGTTAATGTAAATAGAAGGAACTGAGCTATTATTCGTAAAAATATATTATATTTATACAGAAATAGAATCAGTTTTCATGTTTAGAAGCCTATTTGCATGCTGTTACGTATTTCACCGTTTACGGCGGATATTAGGCAAGGCCCAAGAACGGAAGTGAAGATTTCCAGTTAATGTTTACAACCTAAGGAGGAGATTATTATTATTATTATTATTATTATTATTATTATTATTATTATTATTATTATTATTATTATTATTATTATTATTATTATTATTATTATTATTATTATTATTATTATTATTATTATTATTGTACCGGGAGGTACACCTCAACGTCACGCATTCAAAATAAGCGCCCTTATAAACTCCCCTATCGATCAAAAGTGGAAACTCATACAACATGAACTTAGAACTTTAATCACAAGATGTCACCACTGAAAAATTAAGGAATAGAGTTATTGTGAAATTTCCTAAACTGATTTAATTTCTCCTTGTTATGTTTTCCATTCATCAAGAAGTTTGGACATTCCTCCACAGATGGCACTACCAAAAACTCTGATCATGCACTCTGGTGCAAGTTGAAAGAACTTATAACTTAAAGAAGTTTCATATTCGTAGGCTTTCCAAAATTGAATCTAAGTTAATTTATTTTTGGGTTGGCAACTATTCCTTTTCTTTCCACCAGTTTTGAATCTGGCCAATGAAAAATTCTAATTTTCAACCTATCACAGGCTTCTTGTTCGATTTTGAGTGTAGCTTTTGAACTTAACCAAAAAAAATTAGAAGGTGTGTACGGATTAGCCCAGAATCCTCTCGAACCTTCCCTGAGGGTATGTAAGTTGCGGCTTTTCGGGTTTCCTTGCCAATTGATCATCGTCTTTCTCTCTCTCTCTCTCTCTCTCTCTCTCTCTCTCTCTCTCTCTGTGTGTGTGTGTGTGTGTGTGTGTGTGTGTGTGTGTGTGTGTGTGTGTGTGTGTGTGTGTGTGTGTGTTAAGGCAGGCGGCGGGGCCGCCTCTTTCTTCGGCCAGCAGAACATCTATAAGGTAATGGTCACATAAAATTCTATCTTTCTTGCTGTCTCCGCTACTTTATCTGAGGGGAAAGTCCGAATCTTTAACTATGTAACCTACTTTTCTAAAATGTAACTTTTCTTTCGGCTAATGTAAGCACTTCATAAATATTTAATTGTAAATCGGGGATAGAGAGTGAGTTACCCTCTTGAGCTCCCCTTCATCTTGGTTTGAGGTAGCTACGTTTTCGCAACCTTTCGTTTCTGTAATGTATTAAAGTAATTTCCATGCGAGCCACCTCAGTAGCGTGGGAATAGCCCCAGTTTCATCGGCCAAGAGCCCTGTAGGATTTTATATTTCATTATCTGGAGTGCAGGGTACTCCTCCATTCAGTTTGTGTTTCGGGCCGTTTACTTAACCTGTTCTTTTTCGCAAAGGCCCTATAGGTTGGGTACTAGATACCCCTGTTTCAATTTGTAAGTTGGGCCATGGAAGGCCAGAGAGTGTAAGATTTTTGATGTTGCCTCGAGTAGGCTGGAAGAAACGGAGAGTCTGTTAGCTCTTTTCAAAGTTTTGTAATTGTGAAGGGTGCCTCTGGAAGGCTTGACATTGTAATTGAGGGAGCAAGTGTTCTTGATTTAGGGGATTTCTGCCCTTGACATAATGGTTCCTTATTTTTAATTAAAGTTTTGTAAACTGGATCCGGTATCTCTGGAATTGTAAAACTACGAGCTTGAAGCCCAGAATCTGTAAAGTTTACTGATCTTGGATTTTCCTAGTCTTGTTTCAATATTGCTTTTGTGCCTGATATCTTGTTATGTTCACTAAGTGAAAAATTGTTAAGTTGTTGTTTTCTGAAGAAATATAACCTTCAGTTTTTTAGTTTTAAATTAATTTTGACATTCTAGATAGACCCATTCACCCCGGCACCTTCTTAATCTCTTTCTGCTTCACGGGTATCCCCGTAACAATTATTATTATTATTATTATTATTATTATTATTATTATTATTATTATTATTATTATTATTATTATTACAACGTTGTGCCCAACTAAGGAGCGTGATTGAACTTATTTAGCAGATGAATTTGCTTTCTTCTCTTCCCAGAATCTCTTCATCCTCTCGCTATGAATTTTCTTCCGTTCTGCCGTCCATGCAATGTTAGTTGTCATCTTGGGTTTTTCAGCAAGAATGTGCTTGCTCACCAACGTTCTAAAGTTAGGCCTGTCCAATAAAATTCAAAAGGAAGTTATGAATGTATACGTTAAAAAGGAATAATCAAATCTGGTCAGTATGTATCTGTAATCAAAGTTAAATTTCAACCAAACAGACCCACGACCAGTAGAACAAAACACCTGAGAACTGATTCAGACTTTCGTAAAGAAAACACGGAGATCTTCCTCGGAAATATCCCCAAAACTAAATCCTTCAGATTATATGAAACTTAACGATGATATCACAAATGATACCCATGCCATCGATTTATCTCGATTATTATTATTATTATTATTATTATTATTATTATTATTATTATTATTATTATTAATTTATCACAATCGAGAAGATAATCTACTATCTAGGAATTATACATGAATCTTCAAATACTATGATATCAGTGCCATCTTGTAGCACAGCACTGAATTGGAACTAGAGGGATGAATCTCCTTAAATTCTATATTTCTTAATCTCTATAGGTTATTATTTAAATATTATTTTCCTTGATGAAATTTTAATTGGACATATCGTAATTTCAGCAAGCAAGGTTCCGTATGACGTGGCAGACACCCTGTAGAGTGAAGTGTACATCTGCCTAAGTGGCACGCACCACGGGGCCATTACCTCAGAGTAGAGGTTAAACAACTCAACTCAAGTGTGATGTTTGTTTGGAGTGCAGGCTGCACAATTACTTGGAAGAATGCACCCGTGTGTACGAATGATATTAAATTAATAACTCGTGAGCGCACTCGACTCGCTTATAATCTCAATATAATGACACAAGAGACTGGTGGAGACACGTGACGATAATGTAAGGTTTTTGTCTCCCAGCAGCAGGTGTATTAGTGTGTTGCGTGCTCGCGTCTGACTCCGTACAGTTACACATCTTTTTTCTCTGCCATGGAAGATAATGATGATGTTAGAATCCATGCAGTGGCTTTGCTCAGATTCCACTAGTCTTGCCAGCTTGCTCCTGACGCAACTTTGTCCTACTTAACCCTCCTTAGCCTACAGTGCCATGTAAATGGCACGCTCCGGCAGAATAGCCTTAAAATATCCCAATAGTACCACATATTGCTCTAGTTTTAAATGATTAACTGAAGGTACGTAAATGAATTGTAGCGAAATATAACAAAAACTACTCATTAAGCCACATTTCCCGCAACCTAATGAGATCGTGCTTGTGAACTGTGCTGTACATGTGAATTTTAGTCTGTTTACGGCCCTTCCTGACGCCAACTCTATGTGAAGGGATGTGCAGGGTAACACAAAAGTCCATTTACATTTGACGAGGCAATACTTCATGGAATATTATAGGTAGAGAGGTAATAACTGACAGACATGGGGTTTTATTGACACCAAATTAACAAGTTTTAAATGAAGATAAACTTGGAGATATTCAGGAGTGGTCAGAATGAAGTCTCAAAAAATCACTTAATCGTCTAGCGCAGGAAACGAACATATCCATAGGGTCGCCCCTACAAAGCAACTAGACTGTTGAAATTTTGACCATATTAGGTAAGATTTGCACAGGAATTTTGCCAGACAGATTTCGCCACAAGAATAAAGTTCTGTAAGTGGTTTCATAAAGTATTCACATTGGAAATTTGGATCCACAGCTAACGTTAATGTTTGACGAAGCATGGTTCCATCTTTCTGGATATGTAAATTATCACAATGTGCGATTATGGAGTACTGAGAACTCATACATTGTGCAGAAAGTGCCATTGCATCCCATTAAAATACGGGTATGGTGCATGGTAAACGCGCGGTAGATAACTGGACCAGTATTTTTCGATGACCACGTGAAATCAGACGTGTATGTGAGAACAATATATTTTGCGTCCATTTTGTAACTAACTATCGCATGAAGGAAAGGATTATAGATATTTTCAATAGGACGGTGCCACATCCCATACTGCTTTTCATTCTATAGACACTTTACGTCAAGTTTTTGATGACCTGATTATTAGTACAGGTGTACTAGGTAAGGTAAGGGTTATACTGCCCGAAGGCAGGTCCGAACCTCCGCAGAGGTGTTCCTGAGCCGGAGTTTACGTGCGGTAGGGTGGCCAGTTCCTTTCCGCTCCTCCATTCCTGTTCCGGCCTAGCTATGGCTAGACCACCTACTTACTCGCTACCACTTTAGGACAGATAGCAGCACCCTTCAGCACCCAGCCGGAAGTGGTGTGGATGGAAGGGGATGAGAGACTGTCATGCTTGGGTGCCTCGTGCGAGAGGACACGAGAACATGTGACTGACTGTTATCGAGGGCATCTGCCCATCAATACTCAGTATTATGTATTTATAATGTGTTATATAAGTGTCTTAAATGTAATAAATGTTAGTATTTAATCAAGTGAGTGAGTTTACGTTCAAAACATGGTCCTCCGGGCCGGATTATCTACACCACGAGGATCTCGTGAAAGCAGCGTGGCGTGTAGTATGGACGACTAGTTTCTACAGTAACATGGAAATACTTGGAAGTTCACTTCAATGACATCATCTGGCAGTCCCAGGTTCGATGTTCCAGCACCAGAGGTAAACTAAACTGAAGGCAGGTCAGTACTATTCATTTAAGGCTCTCCTTTTCTCCTTGTTATTGTCTTACCCCCTCCATCATGGAATCTTCAACAAGGCAAAAGCTTCTTAAGCAGAGGTCGCGATTTAAAGCGCAACTTACCCGCTCGGAAACATTCGTTGAAAATTTCATCGCTCAACAGCATTCGAATTCGCATGAAATTAAACTGCGATACGAAGACATGAGTGCATTAATGTCGAAGTTTGATGACGTGCAGTCAGAATTAGAATTAGGAGACGCTGAAAACGAGCAAGCTCATGATCAGGCGCGTGCCGAATTCGAAACCAAATACTACAAGGTAAAGGGCGAAATGAGTAAAATAATAGCGAACCTTGAAGAGTCATCACGCGACACGGTAGATTCAGGAAGAACTCAGGTCAGCAGTGTCGCGAGTTTAAAGTTACCGGCTATTAACATTCCACATTTCGATGGAAAATACGAAAACTGGCTCTCATTCGCAGACAGTTTTCAAGTTATGATTCATAACAACAATAATCTGCCAAGTGTCCAGAAATTTCACTATTTAGCATCTGTTCTCGAGGGCCCAGCCAGCCAATTAATTCAAAATTTACCCATCACAGAGGCAAATTATGAGGTAGCGTGGAAAATGTTGAAGGACAGATTTGAGAACAAGAAACTAATAGCAGCTACTCATGTTAAGGCACTCTTAACTTTAAAATCAGTCTCCAGTGAAACAGCCACAGAACTGTTAAGGTACTCTAACACTTTTAATAGTCATTTGAATGCACTCAAGGCCCTAGAACTAAACATTCCACTGCATGAAGTTATTTTGACTCAACTGTATGCTCAAGGACTTGATGCTTGTACTAGACGAGACTGGGAATTATCACAGGCAGACACTCGGGTTCCATCACTTGATGACTTGCTGTCATTTGTTGAGCATAAACGGCAAGCTCTGGAGAACTTCCCTAGCTCACAGCACACTGCACCATCGCACAGACAACAAGCTGACAGAAATAAGCCTAAACCTCAAGGGGATACTCAACCACGTTACACTTACACCACTACCAGTCTCATAAAGTGTCCCTGCTGTCATGGTAATCACCCGATATTTAAATGTGAAGAGTTTGCAGCTCTCAGTGTGGAAGATAGACAAAGAAGGGTTAAGGAAATGGACTTATGTTTTAACTGTTTGCGTACACAGCATTCTGCCAAACAGTGCAAATCACGTGGCTGTAAATTATGTAGTAGGAAGCATCACACCTCATTACATAATCCATCAGGTAGAGAGGGAGGTACAGCCCATCAAACTGCATCCAACTCCTCTCACACATACTGCAATACAAAAGACCCTGTAGGGGTTCTGCTGTCCACTTCCATGGTCAAGGTACTAGATTGTAGGGGGCAAATGCAGGTCTGCCGGGCACTTCTTGACAGTGGCAGCCAGGTTAATCTTTGCACTGAAAGTCTAGCACAGCGATTAGGCCTTAAGAAAATGAAGAATCCCATACCAATCAGCGGCATAAATGATTCCATTTCTCAATCAAGGTACAGTGTTCAGTTAGAATTGCAATCCACTGTAAGTAACTTCACTGTGAGTATGACTTGCTCTGTCTTTCCACGTATCACAGGTAACATGCCCAGTAGTTACATTCAGCATGAGCATTGGAACTTGCCCACTGATTTGAAGCTCGCTGACCCCAAGTTCTTCCAGCCAGGTGGCATTGAATTGTTAATAGGCGCAGAACATTTCTTTTCATTACTGAAACCTCGGCGCAGAACTCGATCACCAGATTATCCTATCCTTCAAGACACTGAACTAGGATGGATTATTGCTGGACACTACCATCGTAGGGAAGAGAAAAATCCTACTCTAACTACATGTTTCTTGAAGTCAGAGGACAGGTTAGACACTCAACTACAACGGTTCTGGGAAATAGAAGAGCTTACATCACGAGTCATGACAAGAGAAGAGAGAGCTACTGAAAAACACTTTACAGAGAATACTACTAGGGATGCTACAGGTAGATTCATAGTTCGCTTACCCCTCAAGCAGAAACCTGAGGTTCTGGGAAACTCCTTCAATCATGCCATGTCAAGACTAACTCAATTAGAACGGCGTTTCAGCAGGCAGCCCTCACTTAAGCACGAGTACTCTAACTTTCTTCACGAGTATGAGGCGATGGGGCATATGGTTAAGGTGGATACATCTACTCAGTCAGGGAATGAAGGTGGAAGCTATTATCTACCCCATCATCCAGTTTTTAAGCTTAGTAGCTCGACTACCAAAACTAGGGTAGTATTTGATGCATCTTCTAAAACTTCTAACAACATTTCATTGAATGACATATTAATGGTTGGAACGACAATACAACAGGATTTTTACTCTATCATTCTAAGATTCAGAATGCATACCTTTGCCTTCACCGCAGATATTGCTAAAATGTATCGGCAAGTCATGGTTCATGCAGATGATAGGAAACTTCAGCGGATTATCTGGAGGGAATCACCAAGGGACCCACCCTCTCACTATGAACTGACAACTGTAACATATGGTACAGCATCAGCACCCTTCCTAGCTACCAGATGCCTGCAGCAACTTGCTGAAGATGAAGAATCGAGGTTCCCCAGAGCAGCACAAGTTGTTCGCAGAGATTTTTATGTTGATGATTTATTAAGCGGCTGTGACGATATCCAGGATGCTCTTCACTTGCAGTCTGAAATTATTAATTTACTAGAGAGTGGAGGATTTCACCTCAGGAAATGGTGTTCAAACCACCCAGCATTACTAGAAGCAGTTTCAGAAGAGGACAGGGAAACCCAGCTGCCTTTAAGTCTTGATGAAGGCACTAGTGTGAAATCTTTAGGCCTATTATGGCATCCAGTCACTGATCATTTTCTCATTTGTGGCAATCTGTATTCAGACAGTCTCTATCATGCTGACTCTCATGTAACTAAACGAAAGGTCTTATCTGTTATTGCATCAATATTTGATCCACTTGGGTTGGTCAGCCCTTTGGTAATTTCTTACAAGGTTTTTATGCAGAAACTTTGGCTAGTCAATCTGAACTGGGATGACAGACTACCATCTCAACTAGTCAGAGAATGGGAAGAACTTCACTTTAAGCCACAGGCAGTAAGAGAATATTATATTGAGCGGTTAGTCACATGTAAGGGACCCCCTGTTGATATACAAATTCATGGTTTTTCTGATGCTTCAGAACAAGCTTATGGAGCTTGTCTTTATGTACGGTCTGTCGACAAAGGGGGACAGACCTGTGTCAGATTATTATGTTCTAAATCCAGAGTAGCACCGGTGAAGAAACTGACACTACCAAGACTTGAACTGTGTGGAGCGCTACTACTTGCCCGACTACTCCACAAGACCCTTCCAGCTTTGTCTCTGCCAGTCAGCAAGCTGTACCTGTGGACAGACTCCACCATTGTATTAGCCTGGATCGCATCTCCTGCTACTCGCTGGAAAACATTTGTGGCCAACCGAGTCTCTTCAATTCAAGAATACACTCACAAGGCTGAATGGAGACATGTTCCTACCAGTTGTAATCCAGCAGATTTAATATCCAGAGGTGTTGCTCCAGAACAACTACGAGGTATGAACCTGTGGTGGCACGGACCATCCTGGTTAACTGAGCCCACTGAATCATGGCCAGACACAAGCTCAGCCCATGCAGAAGAGGAACTACCTGAGTCACGAAGCACACTTCCTGTAGTTATGTTGATAGGTACAAACTGGGATGAACTTATGCTGAAGTACTCGTCACTGTCCCGACTGACTCGAGTTACTGCATATTGTTGGCGATTTATTCACAATAGTGCCAATCCTCAAGACAAGAGGTTAGGGATATTAAGTACACAAGAGCTGCAGATGGCCTTGCACTCCTGTATCAAAATTGCACAGCAAGTGTGTTACGCTCAAGAGATAGCCAGTCTCAACTCTAAGTGTTGCATTTCAAGGAAAAGTAAAATTGCAGATTTACATCCTTTCTTAGATGATAAGGGAATGCTAAGGGTAGGAGGAAGACTAGTAAATTCAAAACTACCTTATGACAATAAGCACCAGCTTATCCTTCCTCCCCAGCATGCTCTCACAAACCTTGTTGTGATGGCAGAACACATTAGGCTTTTACATGCAGGTGCTCAATTAGTAATTGCATCATTAAGAGAAAGATTCTGGATTCCCACAGCTAGGGCAGTTGTTCGAAGAGTCATCCACAAGTGCCTCACCTGTTTTAGATTCAAGGCGTCAACAGCTGAACAGCTGATGGGACAGCTCCCTGTTACCAGAGTGCAACAGAGTCGCCCATTTCTTAATGTAGGAACTGATTATGCTGGTCCTTTCTTCGTCAAGAGGGGAAATGTAAGAAGCAAACAGACAACGAAGAGCTACATTGCATTGTTCATCTGTCTGGCTACCAAGGCTCTTCACCTGGAGGTAGTGAGTGATCTCTCTACTGATGCCTTTATGGCAGCCCTGAGGAGATTCATAGCTCGACGTGGGAAATGCTCCATCATCTATAGTGATAATGGGACTAACTTCATTGGTGCCAATAGAAGAATGCAGGATCTCCAAAAACTATTCCTTTCAACCAGCTTTTGTGAAGAGATAAGGAATTCATTAGCGATGGAAGGCATCACGTGGCACTTTATACCTCCCAGCTCTCCACACTTTGGCGGACTGTGGGAAGCAGCTGTCAAGTCCATGAAGTACCACTTGAGAAGAGTTGCGGGTAATGCGCTATTGACATTTGAGGAGCTATGTACCCTTACTGCACAGATAGAAGCCTGTCTTAATTCTCGCCCCCTATCTGCCTTATCTAATGACCCCAGTGACCTTAATTATTTATCACCTGCTCATTTCCTAATTGGTGCCCCCCTTACAACCATTCCTGAGCCTGACATTACTGACCTGCCCATCAACAGATTGTCTCGATGGCAGCGTATCCAGTCAATGCAGCAGCAGTTGTGGAAGAGGTGGTCTGCCGATTACCTGAACTCACTGCAGCAGAGGAAAAAATGGACCTGTCCCAAGGAGAACCTAGCTACTGGTACAGTTGTTCTTCTGAAGGAGGACAATCTTCCTCCTCTCTGTTGGAAGTTGGCTGTGGTGGAGACTGTTCACCCTGGGAAGGATGGACTTGCACGAGTGGCTACCATCAGAACAACCAGTGGTCTTTTTAAACGACCTGTTAACAAGTTAATTCCATTACCTATTGAGAACTAAACAGGATCGTTGTGGCTAAAATATAATGTGTTTCATGTGAATATTTTTTCTTGTTCATTTCAGAGTGTAATTATGGTGTTGTGTGTGCGTGATTTGAACTGAGAACTTATAGTGTGCTTAATTCATATTGCATAATAATGGATGAGGACACAGTCAACCTACTTAGTACCTTCTGTTAACAGTGTAAATATTTTGTTGCTTGTGTTTCTGTTTTGCCTATGTTTATATGTATATTTTGTTGAATGATCAACTCATTTTGGTTACTGTACATGAACTCTGTATGTCAGTGCCTGTGTGATATTTGAACTGAACTCTCATGAGGGCATGTCAGGCAATTTAATTCGGTTGAATCATGGTGATTCAACGGTGGGGAGCATGTTCCGGCCTAGCTATGGCTAGACCACCTACTTACTCGCTACCACTTTAGGACAGATAGCAGCACCCTTCAGCACCCAGCCGGAAGTGGTGTGGATGGAAGGGGATGAGAGACTGTCATGCTTGGGTGCCTCGTGCGAGAGGACACGAGAACATGTGACTGACTGTTATCGAGGGCATCTGCCCATCAATACTCAGTATTATGTATTTATAATGTGTTATATAAGTGTCTTAAATGTAATAAATGTTAGTATTTAATCAAGTGAGTGAGTTTACGTTCAAAACAATTCCCTTACCCTCCACCAACAGCGCGTGGCAACCCATCCAACTCCTGACCACGCCCAATGTTGCATAACTTCGGAGATCTCATGGGATCCGGTGTTTCAACACGGCTACGGCCGTTGGTAGTACAAGTGTACTTTCTGTGATTATTATCTTCGGAGAACCCAAAAGGGCAAAGTACTATAGACGAACTGAATCCCGAAATAACACGTACAATACAGTCTACTACCGAAGGGGAATTACTGAAAGTGACTATCAATTTGTTTAAACTATATAAAGCATGTCTTACTGTGTCATTTTCAACAGTATCTGAAATAAATTGTGATTTATAAACCTGTATGCATGTATAGTATTTTTAATAATATTGAAATTCGTGGGCTTATTTTATCTGTAATTGCTGAATGTCTTGCTTTGCTGGTAGTGACGACGGAAAGTGTGAGTCGGGTTCCCTTGCATTCTAGTTTTCTGGTCTTGTCACCCATGCTGCAGTTGAGAGAACCGGAAGTTTACCAATGGCAGAATCATCGGAAGTTTCCTTGTAAAATGAGAGCACTGTGTAATGATTCACGGTAGTAGGTTACTGATGAGCATTACTATTCAATATAACAACTATTATTGTCCAAACACTAGTTCTAGCGACATCCCAGGGTAGGGCCTCTCAGAGTGCTTGCACTGTGCACGGTGCAAAAGACGATTTCGCTTGGTTGACCAGAATGCAGACCGCCACTCCTCGATTTGGAACAATAGCGCTGTCTCCCTCTCTTTCCCCACGCCTGTCTCGCTCGCTCCACCTGTCTTTCTCTTCCTCACTTGCTCCGTAGCGCTCCAAATCCGAGCCGAGTTGAGCCGAGCTTAGCCGAGTAGCCCAGAGACGAAGCATTGGTCCGAGTCGAGCCGAATGGGACCGATGCACTGTGCACATTAACTCTGCGCCTCAATTTGCACGCGTGAGATTTTGGGCGTTTGAGAGGACCTGCCAGGGCATCATTGCCGGCGAAGGAGAGATCTGCCTCATCAGGACGGCCGTATCGTCGTTGAATCTTTCACCATCCAGGTGCTTCTTCAACAGTCTGAAAAGATGGAAGTCAATTGGTGCCAGTTTGTAGTTGTAGGGAGCATGGTCCAGATGGCTGATTTCATCATTATAGAGGAGTGACAGTGAATGCTGCCAAAAGCCCGCATGAATTGTTGCGGCACTTCCGCTGGAATGTACTGAACCATTCTCCCTACAATCCCGACCTGGCACAGAAATGCGCATCAATGCTCTTCTACTGTGTGTCCTTATATCTGCTTGTGAAATGAAGTTTCTCCATGCAAGCACTTGTTACCATATTTTTGGAAGGTACCTTGTATATGATTTTTTTTTTAAATTTGCTTTACGTCACACCGACACAGATAAGTCTTATGGCGACGAGTATATGAATTAAGTCTGAATGTTAGACTGAAAGGTCAGAGTACGTGCCGGGAAATTTAACTGCTTATGGTTAATTGCTTCGACTCAGGTGCAGAGTATTTGTGGTCGTATTAATACACTTCTCATCTACTTACTACACACCACACTACCAAACATCATAGAAACACATGATACATAGTGTAGGCGTCAGTAGGGGATCCTACTGTTAAGCTGAGTCAGACTGAAAAACAAGTGCCGAGTCCCAATAAATAGGGAGAAAGTCAGGAAGAAGAAGAAGAAGAAGAAGAAGAAGTAATTAACAGCATTTAAATGAAAATTTTTAATTTTATCAGTACCCTTCAAATTATGCCTTCATTCTTCGGTCATACACCGAGTTAAGTATACGTATACGTAAGTCCAAAGTAGATTCCGTTCTAATTTTGTCTGTCTGTTTTTTGTTGTTTAGGAGACAATCACCTAGATGTTAGGCCCTTCATACAGCAAACATCATCATCATCATCATCATCATCATCATCATCATCATCATCATCATCATCATCACAATTTGTTTTTAATTTGTTTGTTTGTTTGTTTGTTTGTTTGTTTGTTTGTTTGTTTGTTTGTTTGTTTGTTTGTTTGTTTGTTTGTTTGTTTGTTTGTTTGTTACAGAATCACGGGAAAACGACTAACCATGTATATGTTTGGCGTGTTGCTTTCATCGAAGCCTGGTGCAGGTCTTTCGAGTTTCCACCCTATAGGTGACCTGCGCGTCTGGTAAGCCTGGGACCCTATCGTAGATGACTTCTAATGCTGAATATGGCACAAACACCCCGAGCCAGAGGAACTAACCAATAAAAGTTAAAATACCCTATCCGGTTGGGAATCGAATCCGGGATCCTTTAGATCAAAGAGCAGCATGCTAACCATTTTAACCATGGAGCCCGAACTAATGTATGTTGAGTTTTCAGCCCGAAGGTCGGTTTGGACCTCAACAGCTCAGCCATCAGCTGTCGTAGGTGGCCGAGGTGTCATTGAAGAGGTGAACTAGAGAAATGCGGAGTGAGGTAGTTTCCCGTTGCTTTTCTCACTGAGCCAGAAGTTGTTATTACATAATAGTCTGCTAAGCCCACTGAAATGCCCGCATCAACCGACCCTATGAGCAACATTTTCACACCATTCATAACACGGGCCAGCTATATAAGGCATTACTAGTATCACCCGGAACTAATAATAATAATAATAATAATAATAATAATAATAATAATAATAATAATAATAATAATAATAATAATGTATCATTTTTAAGTTCCACTAGCTACCTTTACGAGTTTTGTCCCGCAGGAGTTTTTTTATGTGCCAGAAAATTTGTCGTCGAGGCATGCGTATTTGACCAGGTTTAGCTACCACCAGACTGAGTTGAATCGAAGCAACCAACTTGGGTTCAGAAGACCAGCGCTCTTCCGTCTGAGCTATTCCGCCTTACAAGTTACAGAAGAGCACCGAAAGCGCCGAACGGTCCATTCACGGAAAGTTTTACTTTCAATCGGTTCTGAGCGGCACCAAACATTTCCCTGTGTTTCCGTATTTTCGGCTTGCAAACAAATATACTTCCCAAAAAAGTGCGTGACTTGATACCAATGCACCGCAAATGAACTAGTGATACGACACTCCTAACTCCAGGCTTATCAATAACGACACCAAAGCCTTGGAATAACGGTACTAATTTTTCTTCCATTGCTCTAAACACGTTCTGAGAGCCAAGTTGTTGACACCTGATGATAAATTGTGGCCTTAAATAATCAGCCCGTTATTAATTGCTGAAATCGCGTGCAGTTTACAACATATTACCTGAATGATTAAGCAGTTCCTTGCACCTTTTATTGGGGACAAAGTTATTCACGAGATGGATTACTAACTCGCAAGTGTGGGTTCTTCATTGTCCGCTGTTCATCTGGCCAGTTAAGACATGATTTATGTATGTTCCCTCTTCGAGTCGAATTTAATATTCACAATGGAGATTATTACGTCTGAGACAGCTGCTCAAAGTTGAACTCTTTGGTACAAATATGTAGCGAATTGGCCGTGATATAGATGAGGTCTGGTTCTGGAACGATAATGATGATTAGTGGCTTAATGTTGTGTCCTCCTAGTTATATTTTCGACCTCATGGTCAATTCTTCATCATCATCATCATCTTCATCTGTTTACCCTCCAGGTTCGGTTTTTCCCTCGGACTTAGCGAGGGATCCCACCTCTACCGCCTCAAGGGCAGTGTCCTGGAGCTTCAGACTCTTGGTCGGGGTATACAACTGGGGAGTATGACCAGTACCTCGCCCAGGCGGCCTCACCTGCTATGCTGAACAGGGGCCTTGGAGAGGGATGGGAAGACTGGATGGGATAGGCAAGGAAGAGGGAAGGAAGCGGCCGTGGCCTTAAGTTAGGTACCATCCCGGCATTCGCCTGGAGGAGAAGTGGGAAACCACGGAAAACCACTTCCAGGATGGCTGAGGTGGGAATCGAACCCACCTCTACTCAGTTGACCTCCCGAGGCTGAGTGGACCCCGTTCCAGCCCTCGTACCACTTTTCAAATTTCGTGGCAGAGCCGGGAATCGAACCCGGACCTCCGGGGGTGGCAGCTAATCACGCTAACCACTACACCACAGAGGCGGCATGGTCAATTCTTAATAAATTATTAGTTACAAAATGCGAGGTTTTAAACATAAAGGAACTCCGTCACCTAGAGTGTAACAGTGTTGTGGATTCGATTCCAGACTGCATTATTCAGAGCAGTATAAAGGCAAAGTACAGTACAGTTCATCCTGGATGTGTACTCTCGTTTGGTGTTGTCTATAGGTGATAACTTAAGAAACGAGATTTCCACTTCCGGAGGTGCATATGGTCCTGAGGTTCACTCAGCCTACACAAAAAATGAGTACCAGGTTAATTCCTGGGGGCAAAGGCGACCGGGCGAAGAGCTAACCACTCTACCCCATCACGTGCCGAGGTTAACAATGGTGGAAGCCTTTACCTTCCACTCCTCCAAGGGCCTTCATGGCCTGTACGGAGGTGACTTTGCTTTGCTATAGGTGATAACGTCGAAGCCAACACCCCATCTCGAAAGTTACTAGACTCAGCTTGAAAAGATTTCTAGAGAGAGTTCCTATCTCTCATGGGTAGTGAGAAAGAAAAGTTCCGCACAGGAAAGACTAGGAGAAAGGACACTTCCTACGAGTGCAGCGAGTGTGATATCTACTTGTGTAATAGCATGTTCCAAATACTTCATACTGTGATGCACTATGAACAGCGATTTTGTGTGTGTTTACATTTGTATCAACGGCAATACCATGTTGAATACACCGGTTCTCGTCCGATCAGCGCAGTTAAGAAACATCGGGCGTGATTGGTACTTGGATGGGTGACCGTTTGGGAACACAATGTTCCGTTGGTTTAATTAACCTTTCAGGAGCTGTCAGACTGAGGCGGTAAATATGTGCCCAGTTCACCCGGAAGGACGTGGGTTTGATTCCCCGTAAGAAAATCGAAAATTTAAGAAACGAGATTTCCACTTCCGGAGGTGGACATGGCACTGAGGTTCACTCAGCCTACACCAAAAATGAATACCAGGTTAATTCCTGTGGGCAAAGGCGGCCGGGCGTAAAGCTGACCACTCTACCCCACCAGTGCCGAGGTTACGGATAGTGGGGGCCTTTACTTCCCACCCCTCAAGGGCCTTCGTGGCCTGTACGGGGATAACTTGACTTAGTTTTTGTAATTATATGTGTTTCTGTTTATATGTATCAATTCTGGTAAATTTTTCACAAGCGTTTTATGAGTAGTCCGCCTCTGTGATGTAGTGGTTAGTCTGATAAGCAGCCACCCCAGGAGGCCTGGGTTCGATTCCCGGTTATGCCACGAAATTTGAAAAGGGATACGAGGTCTGGAACGGGGTCCTTTCAACCTCGGGAGTTCAACTGAGTAAGGATGGATTATATTCCCACCTCAGCGATCCTCGAAGTGGTTTTCCCTGGTTTCCCACTTCTCCTCTAGGTAAATGCTGGGATGGTACCTAACTTAAGGTCACGGCCGCTTCCCTCCCTCTCCGTTGTCTATTACCATCCGCCCACAACGCCTCTATTCAGCATAGCAGGTGAGGCCGCCTGCGCGAGGTTCTGGTCCTCTTACCCAGTTGTATATCCCCGATCCAAAGTCTCACGCTCCAGGACACTGCCCTTGAAGCGGTAGAAGTGGGATCTGAGTCCGAGGGAAGAACCAACCCTGGAGGGTAAACAGCTTAAGAAAGAAAGAAAGAAACAGGAAAAAAGAACAAATTTTATCAGCTCCTATTGTAGGATGTGATATTGTTTCATTATGTGCACTCGTGCGCAATTCTTACATTATGTAGGCCTACACAAAATACAACACATGCCGATGCGACATACGGTAAGAAACACATTTCTCACGAACAAAGTTCTATTAACAACAATGCAAAAGAAAAGAGTTTTACGTGATTGTTGAGACCATTACCATAGCCACGGACCGGAAGAGTTGGCCGTGCGGTCAGGGGCACGCGGCTGTGAGCTTGCATCCGGGAGATAGTGGGTTCGAATCCCACTGTCGGCAGCCCTGAAGATGGTTTTCCGTGGTTTCCCATTTTCGCACCATGCAAATGGTGGGGCTGTACCTTAATAAAGACCACGGCTACTTCCTTCCAACTACTAGGCCTTTCCTATCCCATCGTCGCCATAAGACCTATCTGTGTCGGTGCGACATAAAGCAACTAGCAAAAATGGCATAGCCACGGGACCTCCAGATTTTCGCGGAATCTGAACCACAAGGACGTGATTTTATTTCAAAAATCCCACATCAGTTTGGCAGGAACTGAACGTCGGCAGTCGGCCATCGACCACCCTGGTGAACAGCCAGTAGCGATGTCATTCGGCAATTGCAACCCCTAATGACAACAACAACAACAACAACAACAACAACAACAACAACAACAACAACAACAACAACGCATATTCTTATTTTATTAGTATTATTTCTGCTATTTTTCCAATTTATTGTGGTCGGTACTTAGTGGATATAGACCAGTTTTAATACCGGTTGCCCTTCCCGACGCCATCCCTAGGATAAGGGATGTATTTCTGTTGCGTGTTTCTGTGGTAGTTAGTAGTATGGCGAATTGTATGTAGATGAAGACCAGCACAATCAAATAGAGGAATTAACCATACACAGTTGAAATCCTCAATTCTGCGCATTTCGGGACCGTCAATTGAGCTACTCATTCACCGAAGTTCACATAACGCGTCTGAATGTCACTGGTTTCATTAAGTGAGAGAACACGTGAGCGCGCAGGAGAATTAATTGAGGCTACTATGTGTAGGTCGTGATTACCTTGGGCTCTATAACTTGCTTCCTCCAGAAACAAGTTCATTCAACCTGAACCAACCGCGCCCAGTTGGTTGTTTGATCGGCAGCGAGCCTTATGTTCTTGTCCACACCTACGATGGGCTTCCGACTCGAGAAATCAGCTTATCTTGATCTTCCTCAGACATTAGCAACGCTCGATTTAAAACATAACAGTTTGTATGTATCACACACTGTATTCCATGTCACAACCAGGATTTTAGAAGAATAATAATAATAATCGTATGGCCTCAGCTACCGTGTGCAGACATTTCAATTTGACGCCATCTGGCTGTCTGCTCGTCAATTTCGACGTTCCGTTTTTCTCTAGGCCCCCACTAGGTAGCAGACCGAGTAAACCGAAACTCTCTTGGGCGTCTATGGCTGAGATTTAATTAATTTTGTCGGGTAAACACCAAATGTGTCACCAGAGATCTTTTACATGCCGACATCGTACGACATGGAGTGTCGAATGGACTTTTTTCCGCCCTTCAAAAATCCGACTACCTCTGCCGGGTTTGAACCCGCTATCTTGGGATCCGGAGGCCGACACTCTACCGCTGATCCACAGAGGCAGCTATTTTAGAAGAGAAAAGGCAATATATTTTTTTTTTTGCTAGTGGCTTTACGCCGCCTCGACACAGGTAGGTCTTATGGCGACAATGGGATAGGAAAGGCCTAGGAGTTGGAAGGAAGCGGCCGTGACCTTAATTAAGGTACAGCCCCAGCATTTTCCGGGTGTGAAAATGGTAAACCACGGAAAACCATCTTCAGGGCTGCCGACATTGGGATTCGAACCCACTATTTCCTGGATGCAAGCTCACAGCCACGCGCCTCTAACCGCACGGCCAACTCGCCCGGCATATTTAATTTTAAAAGTCCGTTTATATCATGATCATAGTGATACAACCTTCAGTTTTGTGTGGGATCCGAATCACAGGGACGTTATTTCTCTTTTCATAAATCTCAAACCGGGCGAGTTGGCCGTGCAGTTAGGGGCACGCAGCTGTGAGTTCGATCCGGGAGATAGTGGGTTCGAATCGCACTGTCAGCAGCCCTGAAGATGGTTTTCCGTGGTTTCCCATTTTCACACCAGGCAAATGCTGGGGCTGTACCTTAATTAAGGCCACGGCGGCTTCCTTCCCAGTCCTAGCCCTTTCCTGTCCCATCGTCGCCATAAGACATATCTGTGTCGGTGCGACGTAAAGCCAATAGCAAAAAAAGAAAAATCTTTTAGGTGACACTGAAAACACCACCAGAGATATGTTACATGCCAACATCAATGGCATAGTGTGTCAAGATGTTTGACCGTCCTTGACTGAATTGACTACCACAGCCACCGAAAGAGTTGGCCGTGCGTTTAGGTGCTCGCAGCTGTGCACTTGCTGTCCCAAGATAGTGGCAGTCCTGAAGATGGTTTTCCGTGGTTTCCCATTTTCTCACCAGGAAAATGCTGGGGTCGTACCTTAATTAAGGTAATTAATTAATTCCTTCCCATTCCAAACCTTTTTTTTGCTATGGGCTTTACGTCGCACCGACACAGATAGGTCTTATGGCGACGATGGGATAGGAAAGGCCTAGGAGTTGGAAGGAAGCGGCCGTGGCCTTAATTAAGGTACAGCCCCAGCATTTGCCTGGTGTGAAAATGGGAAACCACGGAAAACCATTTTCAGGGCTGCCGATAGTGGGATTTGAACCTACTATCTCCCGGATGCAAGCTTCACAGCCGCGCGCCTCTACGCGCACGGCCAACTCGCCCGGTATTCCAAACCTTTACCTTTCCCATAGTCTATCTGTGTCGGTGCGACGTAAAACCAATTATTTAAAAAAACTACCTCAACCGGGATCAAACCCGCGAATGTGGGATAATGAGTTGGACACTTTACCACTGTTCCACCGAAGGAACTATAATAATAATTATAAGAATGATGATGATGATGATGATGAGGAATGATGATGATGATTGTGATCCGTCTCCGAGTTTCTCGCTGCATAATTCAGCTGGTCAGATGCCTGTAGATTGCTCTCAGGATTGCGAGATCGAATATTTACGCAGTAACCAGTGTCAGTAAATGTATTGCCACATTAAGAAATCACCCTTCAGGGAAAAATTCTGGTATTCTGGCATATCTTAAGTCCAGCAGAAGTGGAAAGAGACTTTAAGCATTTAGCATACATATCAAAGGTAATGGAGATAAATAAAGCAGTTTCAGCGAGGGGAATCAACAGGTTCAACATTCCCCGAGGTGTAGTCATCCTATCGTTTCTCAAAATGCCTATGTACAACATTACAACAGCAACTACATCAGCACATCTGACAATGCTTAGGGATTCAATGAGTGTATTCGAAGCTTGAATTTACAGAAAGAAGGATTTACAATCCAATTTACTGTACGTCACACCGATACAGATAGATCTTATGGCGACCATAGTATAGGAAAGGGCTAGGAGTTTTAAGGAAGTGGCTGTGGTTTTAATTAAGGCACAGCCCCAGAAATTTGCCTGGTGTGACCATGGGAAACCACGGAAAACCATCTTCAGGGCTGCCGACAATGGGATTCGATCCCACTATCTCCCGAATGCAAGCTGGTAGCTACGTGACACAAACCACGCGGCCACTTGCTTGGTGAATGAAGGAAAAGAAGATGAGGTAGAATCCTTCGAGATTAAAGGGTATGAGTTTGGTAAAATGGTGACTTCGGCACAGGATGTGGAAGTAATGTTGGATCCCTTTCGGTTTGTGTTCTTCGAGCTAGTTTCAATTATTGTGACACCTTCGGATCGAACGAATTCATGTATTAACTATATCGCCATAATGACCTATTTTCAATTCGAATACATTCGCAGTTTTTTCATCGTCTGTCTTGTTGGCACGCGTTCGATTACGGCCACTTTCACGACTTTTAGACAAGTCTGAGGGACTTGAAATGTATGCCATTCAATCACAGGTTAGCTTTGAGAGAATTGGACGTGAGCCCCTCACGGCCATCCTGGAACTGAATTTCCTTTCCTCTACTTTAAGTCCAACCGAATTCTAGGATGCTATCGTACGTTTAGGCTATATCCAAAAACTTCCCCTAGTGCATGCTATTATTTAGAGATATATTCTCGAGACCTACGCGACGAACTGCAGCATCAAGCGAACGCAGATATTATGACACGTGTTTGAACTACTGCTTGTTTACGTCCGATGCTGTATCACCAAGTACAGCAGAACGCTGAAGCTATTACTGCTCGGTTAGTCTGTCGGTAAGTCCTTGGTTATAAAGTGGTTCTTTTCACTCTAACTTTTCGTTAATTTATATTTATTGTATTGTCAGCTTGTCCACTTTAATGTAATTTAGTTTAGGGTAGCGTAATTTATAGTGTTGCATTTAGTGCATGTTGCAAATTCTTCTCTAAAATTCATTTTGTCCTGTCAGAAATGCGACACTCATTAAATGACCGTGCCTGCTACTGACCACGCTCTCTGCTACCAACTGCGATAAACAAACACTACCGCCTCCTCGTCCAAGAGGAATCGTATCTTGAATGATACTATAGTACTGGTTTTACAATTACAGCGATGCGTCTTGCAGTACATGTAATCAAGTACATACTTGACCGATTGCTTGGATGAATGGTCAGCATTGGCAATTTCGGTACTAAGGGTTCCAGGTTCGATTCCAGCTGGGCCAGGGATCCTATTTCGTCTAATTAATTATTCTGGCTCGGGAACTGGGCGTTTGTGTTTGTTCCAACAATATCCTCTCCATAATCAGACAACATACCGCGGAAATACGCAATAGTGAATACTTCTCTGCACATAGGGTTGGTGTCAGGAATGGAATCCGGCCATAAAACAGAACCAGATCCACATGTGAGAGACAGTTCGAACCCACGACCCCACAAGCGTGGGAAAAACAGCAGGAGAAGAAGAAGAGAAAAGGAATCATGTACGTTTGTGACAAGTAGTACTGTAATTAACACTGCATTATTATATGATTAAAAGTCGGTTTCATCGGGGACGATTACCAGTCCGTACTATAAATTAATAAGCAATCAGTTGAAGGTAGTTTACTGATAACGGGTTTACACTCTGAAGATTTGATACAACGACCTCGCTCGGAGTAGCCTCATATTGCCAGTGTAGTTTGGAAGTCATTATCACACGGGAGGGGGGGGGGGTGAGGGATAAATGAAGTATAAATACAGTTAATCACGAATGATATGATCTTCGTACATATTATCTATTCAGTTAGTAAGTAGAATATTTTCGTGTAAAAGTTTAAACTTTCTGGTGAGGGAATCAGACGTAGGAATAGGGTCTTCTAGTTTTATAAACGAAGTATGTTTGCACTTTGGTGTCGATATAGTAAATGATCGAAAGAACCGATTTAATAAGACTAAATTAGATCAAAAAGTTATATAGGCCTAATCACTCAGGAATTATTGGATAGACTTGTAAGTTGTGTTCTTTTTCCGGTAGAATGCGATGCCTTTACAATCCTTTTTCCTAGAGCGTAGAAAATTATGGGGTTGTAGCCTACAATGTAATACTGCAAAAACGATTATGAACTCGCATCGTGGCGTAAGGTATCAGGAGATTATTACTCGATTATATTTTAATGTTGAAAAAATTTATTAGTAGACAAAGTAGAGGTTCCCATACTACAAAAACGTAATATTAAGCAAATTTCCTCCATTGTGCCGAAAGTAAAAGGGATAAAGGGCTCGGAACGATTTCAAAGTTAGAAAATCTCTTCCGGCCTAACTGCACTTCCGGAAAAGCAGCCTAAAATCGCTTGTTTCATTACTCGTTTTTTAAAATTCAAATCCTAGCCAAGTTATCTATATATTAACTTTTTTTTATGTAAACTACAGTCTGTCAGTCCGGCCATTCTATCCGGTCGATTTCCTTCATTTTTTTGTAACTGGAAGGTATTCATGCACAGAGTTTTCACCAGGTACTCTAAACTTCCGCCTTCCTCAAATTATTTAATTTTTTGTCTCTTTGAAGCAATCATATCTTTGGTTCTAATTGAGGTACGGAGTTCGTTTTGGCCCCAGTGGATCAAGCTCTGTCATTTCAGCTCTTATTCAAACTGGTTGATTCTGAGGAAACCTTATGTGTATACATTCATTTGACGTCTCATTTCTTCAACATTTTTTCTCATTGAAGCAATCTTATCTTTCGTTCTAATTGAGGTGTGCAGTTCGTTTTGGTGTAAAAAACACTCGGTGAATCAAGCGCTTTCTTTTGACGCAATAACTACTTAAATTGATAGATTCTGAGAAAAGTTATGAGTACATTTTTCTCCATGACGAAGATCTTTGAAGGACTTTTTAACAGTTCGGCGCGTAGTGTGTTCCAAGGAAGGTTTAATTCAATTTCTTTGTGTGATGTATTTTCAGGTGTTTTGTTGACATAATATTACATTCTATTACCACAGTAGATCATGTGCTTTATTTCATTAACTCGAAACTTTGCAAATACATCCGTGAGGATAGTAACGAACAACACCATACTTTGTACATTGCGGGCGGAGCCAGCGGGAAACTGCTAGTTTACATAATTCTTTGTAATGTGTTCTTTGGTGCAATACCCTCAGGAGATTTTTTTATTTTTTTGAAAAATATCCACACCGAATGCAGTTATAAGGGCTTAAGTGAAACTCTGTATTGACTCGCATTAGCGCTCGAAGTGGTGCTTAAGTGAAACAATGCATTCACTCACATTAGCACTCGTAGCGGTAGAAAAAGGTAAACTGCTAATCTAATCGACTGGATAACGGCGATTATGTAAAGGATTGCAATTCTTAGGAATAAATAAAGAATATATTATCATACATTATATTTTATTTTCCTAAAATTCGTAGCTCATAACTAGAGTCCGGATTATTAGGTACTGATAGGTTAGAATGCAAACTTACTTTAGCCAGTAACAAGTATACCCTACACTGTACAACGGTTATGCTACGAGATTTGCATAGATATTAGGGGTACTGCCTATAGAACTCCTTGAATTCATGCTACTCTTCCTACACTATGGTACAACGGGTTGCATGACACCTCCTGCAAACCAAATTAATTTGCATTCTAACCTATTACCACCTAAAAATCCGAGGTATACTCATAACCCTAGTACGTTTTCAACATTGAGTTGCTTGCCTGACGGACTAGAACTGTGGATTTTTGCTTACTGCTCGAAGTCTATAATACACATTGGCTACATCACTAAAGGAATAACATCGACATTGCCAGAAAAAAAGAACTCCAGTCACGCTATCCATACAATGTTCCAGACCCTTTACATGGAGCAAACACAACAATAAATTCGTTACACGTGTGTGTGTGTGTGTGTGTGACCAATGTTTACTCCTTGTTATTTGTTAGAAGCGGAGACTGTAGCAGGTAGTAGCTATCCAGCTGGCACACGTCTCTATCTCATCATCTCGTACCAGGCGGTCTGTTAGTGATGCTAACGAGAGGTCCAGACGAACCACCGCTCAGATTTATTACCAACACTTTCTGCATGCTGAGCAGGTTTGTATAAGCTTTGTTATTTCTTAGTACCGGTAATTTTTATCTTCACCAGTGTACAATAATTAATGTTATCAAATTCACTGCTTAATTTTCTCGCTGTCTCTTTTTGCTACTTGCTTTACGTCGCACCGACACAGATAGATCTTGTGGCGACGATGGGATAGGAAGGGGCTAGGAGTGGGAAGGATGCAGCCGTGGTCTTAATTAAGGTACAGCCCCAGCATTTGCCTGGTGTGAAAATGAGAAACCACGGAAAACCATCTTCAGGGTTGCCGACAGTGGGGTTTGAACCCACTATCTCCCGCATGCAAGCTCACAGCTGGGCGCTCCTATTCGCACGGCCAACTCGCCCGGTTCACTATCTCTTAGAAAAATCTGTTTACACTCTCAAATTGTTACAAATTTTATTTTTATCTTACTTTCGAAAATTACACGAAATACACCTATTTGCATAGAGTAGTTCATGAAGGAGCTGTCTGAGAAATCTTTCCTCAGAGAAACTAATTATTTGTATTTATTCCTGGTCACATGTTTACGGAGGTCTTCCAATATTGACTAGTGCTATCTGCTGTTATTTGTTGAATAAGCGATATTTTTAATTTAAAACTCCTGTATGAACGCTAACGTTACATGTCTAAAAAACAATAATTTGATCGTCCAAACCTGAAACTCATAAGGAACACAATTCTGGTGTTCACCAATCTTTTTTTTTTTAAGTTGCTTTACTTTTCCGACACAGACAGGTCTCATGGCGACGAGATGAGCTAGTTTTATGGCCTCTGCAACTATGTTTAAGCGGATGAGAGCATATTGGCTTGGAGCTGCTGTATCTTGACCAATAATGACTTCATCGAACTCATGCAATGGTAGTTGATTCTTTATCTGGCCTTATTAGTGACAGATGACGCGTGTATCTGTCAGGAATGTATTTCTTTCTTGCCTTGCCTTGATCTTTTATTTTCCTCGACTTAACTCTCTGGAATTGTTCACAAGAAAATGGAGGCTATGTGTATTCATCCCCTTTCCTTAACTTACGCCTACTATTCTATTCAAGCACTCGTCTATTTCTGGCGTAGATGGTTTTCCGCGGTTTCCCATTTTCACACCAGGCAAATGCTGGGGCTGTACCTTAATTAAGGCCACGGCCGCTTCCTTCCAACTCCTAGGCCTCTCCTATCCCATCGTCGCCATAAGACCTATCTGTGTCGGTGCGACGTAAAGCCCCTAGCAAAAAAAAATATTTCTGGCGTTACATATTATTTACCTTATGCGACGTAGTAGTTACATTATCCACTGGTGCCCCCCTCAGGGAGTCGCAACGAGTTTGGACTGGATTAAGGTAATATTATCTTAACGTTACTATTTTCTGATTATCTCACTTCAGAATGTTTTTTGTTATTCATATGTTCATCATAGCTTTCTCGTGCTTTGTGATTTATTCGTATTTACCTCTTGTTGGCTTGTTATAGCCAGTTTTTTCGCCTTGTTTATTTTTCTACGAGTCGTTTTATTTTCCTTGTGATTATGGGAATTATCGGAGGTAGGTTATACGTTCTGTTATTTTGGTGTGTGTGTGGTGGAGGGATCTTGTTCTGTGTGAAAATGAAAATCCGCAGCCTGTTTCCAGTCGGGGCAGGAATGGAATGAATGAAGCCCCATCTGGCTGCGTGGATAGGAATTGTGCCGGTTGCCGAAGCTCCTCTGGGGCAGAAATGAAATGACCGGAGTAAACGGAGAAAGATCTGTCCCAGCTCCACTTTTTTGAGCACTAATCTGAGGTGGAGTGACTGGGATTTGAAACCCAGCTCTGAGAAGCCGGCGCGCTGCCGCCTGAGCCACGGAGGTTCCCTTCTTTCTTTAGTCGTTTTCTCAATTATTAAGGGGGTCCGCACTTTACGTGGATTAAGCCCAGTTTTACAGTCATATGCCCTTCCTGACATGAACGCTATGTGAAGGGATGTGTTCACTATTGTATATTATGGGGTGTGTCGTGTGTATATGAAGAGGTGTATGTTAAGACGAATTCAAACACCTAGTCCCCGAGGTAGGTAATTTAACCACACATGACTAAAATACAAGAATATGTCAAGAATCGAACACAAGCCCTCTTCTTCTCCCTACAAGCTGCTTTACGCCGCATCGACAAGATAGGTCTTATGGCGACGATGGGACAGGAAGAGGCTAGGAGTGGGAAGGAAGCAGCTGTGATCTTAATTAAAGTGTGAAAATATGAAACCACGGAAAACCATCTTCAGGACTACCAATAGTGGGGTTCGAACCCACTATCTCCCGAATACTGGATACTGGGCGCACTTTGCGACTGCAGCTATCGAGCTCGGTCACAAGCCCTCTAAGCCAAACCATTATTCACTGACCTTTCAGCGAAGAAGACGGACCAAGTACCTTTCAACAACAAAAAATCAAAGCGATCTCGTACAGGCCATAAAGATTCTTGGAAGAGTCGAAGGTTAAGGCTTCCAGTACCTGTAACGTCGACATTAAGTGAGACAGGGTGGTTAGCCCTACGCTTTGCCACCGTTGTCCTCAGGAATTAACCTGGCACTCATTTTTGTTGTAGGCTGAGTGATCCTCAATTCCATATTCGCCATTATTATTATTATTATTATTATTATTGTATTATTTTCTTTCTTTCTTTCTTTCTTTCTTTCTTTCTTTCTTTCTTTCTTTCTTTCTTAATCTGTTTACCCTCCAGGGTTGGTTTTTCCCTCTACCGCCTCAAAGGCAGTGTCCTGGAGCGTGAGACATTGGGTCCGGCGATACAACTGGGGAGGATGACCAGTACCTCGCCCAGGCGGCCTCTTCGGTAGAGGTGGGATTCCTTGCTGAGTCCGAGGGAAGAACCGACCCTGGAGGGTAAACAGATAAAGAAGAAGAAGAAATGACATTGCTAGCAGTCAAAGCTGATGATGAGACCGAGACAAGCAATAATTGGCTGTAGCCTATACCAGAATAGTGCACTGTAAAGACTGTGTCGTACAAGAAATGGATCGATACTTTGTGCAAATGTTGAAGTGTATATTACGATAAAGTTAAAAACCCAGTCCTAGACGTAGGGAGACATGGACCATATGACAATGCGGCCGGGAATCGAATCTGCGAACGTCTAAATTGAAGGCCACTGCGATAACCATTTAGTCAAAAACCCAGAGCAAAAGTGTTCTGTCCTGGCCTTTTTTGAACTTTTTGGGATGGCATTCATTTTCTGTTGATTTTACGCCGCACCGATTCCGAGAAGTAACATACATGGCAACAATGATATAAGACAGGGCTAGAGCTGGGAAGAATATGACCTAAGTCTTAATTAAGTTACAGCTCCAACATTCGTCAGGGAAAGCCATCTTTAAGGCTGTCGGAAGTGGGGTTCAGACCCACCATTTCCCTAATGCCAGCCCACATCTACGTGATCCAAACCACGTAGTCAACTTACCGGGCGAGTGGTTGGTAGTGTGGTGTATTGTATATAGATGAAGAGAAGTGTGTTAATACGAACACAAACACACAGCTAAAGAGATTAAACATAACTTCTTCTTCCTCTTCTTCTGCTTTCTCCAGGGTCAGTTCTTTCCCCCGGACTCAGCGAGGGATCTCACCTCTACCGTCTCAAGAGCTTCAGACCCTGAGTCAGGGATACAACTGGGGAGGATGACCCGTACCTCGCCCAGGCGGCCTCACCTGCTAAGTTGAACAGAGGCCTTGCGGGGGGGATGGGAAGATTGGAAGGGATAGATAAGGAAGAGGGAAGGAAGCACCCGTTTAGGTACCATTTCGGCATTTGCCTGGAGGAGAAGTAGGAAACCGCAGAAAACCACTTCCAGGATGGCTGAGTTGGGAATCGAACCCACCTCTACTCAGTTGACCTCCTGAGGCTGAATGGACCCCGTTCCGGTCCTCGTACCACTTTTCAAATTTCGTGGCAGAGCCGGGAATCGATCCGGGCCTCCGGGGGTGGCAGCTAATCACACTAACCACTACACCACAGAGGCGGATTTTCGAAATATAAATTAAGAATATCGAGGTTCAATCAAACATAGTCGATTTTTCGACCTAAAACTGGCAATCTCTACGAGGAACTGGTTAGGGCGCTCGTAAGTGGCACGCGTGCCCCTGCCAAGGCCGACCTCATACTTCTTCACACGGTAGGTACCGGCCAGTCAGTCGTTCCTCTCGTAATTTATACGCGGCGAATCAAGCAGGAGCTCTTGGACGCGAAAGAAATGCGAATGCCTGGCAGCTGCGGCTGGGAGCAAGATAACGATAATAGTGACGCTACAGACCATACCAGCTCACTCTTCCCTTATACAGCAGCTACACTAGTACTTATAATTACGCGTAATAGATTGTACACCGTAATATACTATTTAATGACTTGAACAAAACAACAGGAATGGATAATAAATTACTGGATGGCAAAGAACGAAACTGTAATTTATTCTTGGAGTTTAAGATGATTGAGATTACTTATCTCGTGGCTGCGAAAGGGTACGCAGCACCGCTGCACTGGTAATTATTTATCGAGTACGGAATGACGATCTGATCCTCCTACCGGTGTCATAAATTATGAAGGTAGAAGAACTGTTGAGAACAATGACTACTTGCAGCGTGAAGAGAGCTGCTTTTTTTCTTATCTCTGCTGTGATGGTCTAATCTACATGCTCTCACACATTAATCACCTGTAAACCTTACATTCTGTGCCTCCTCCACCTCTGATCTTACTCTTGTTAAATATCTAGTCTTTTCCAAACAACGCACTGAAGGAATGACCACTTAGTATAAGTATCCAAACGAAAATCTAATGAATATTGGCCCTTACATTCCGTACATAAAATTTGGAAAATTTGCATACAACCACAATAATATTTCTTGAGGAAAAAATAAATTCCTTAAAAGTCGCACTAAACTTAATTTTAAGAATTTGCTTTACATCGCACCGACACAGATAGGTTTTATGGCGACGATGGGATAGCAAAGTGCTAGGAGTGAGAAGGAAGTAGCCGTGGCCTTAATTACGGTACAGCCCCAGCATTTGCCTGGTGTGAAAATGGGAAACCACGGAAAACCATCTCCGGGGCTGCTGACAGTGGAGTTCGAACCTATTATCTCCCGGATTCAAGCTCGCAGCTGCTCGCTTCTCATCGCACGCCCAACTCGCCCGGTCGTTGTAAACTTAGTAAACTTAGGTGATTAGCTGCCACCCATGGAGGCCCGGGTTCGATTTCCGGCTCTGCCACGAAATTTGAAAAGTGGTACGAGGGCTGGAACTGGATCCACTCAGCCTCGGAAGGTCAATTGAGTAGAGGAGGGTTTGATTTCCACCTCAGCCATACTTTTTTTTTTTTTTTTTTTTTTTTTTTTGCAAATTGCTTTACGTCGCACCGACACAGATAGGTCATAGGTCACGTCATTGAATCATCTGTAAACCTTACATTCTGTGCCTCCTCCACCTCTTACTCTTGTTAAACATCTAGTATTTTCCAAACAACGCACTGAAAGGAATGACCACTTGGTAGAAGAATCCAAACGAAAATCTATTGAATATTGACCCTTACATTCCGTACAGAAAATTTGGAAAATTAGCATACAACCACAATAATATTCCTTGAGGAAAAATAAATTCTTTGCAAGTCGCACTAAACTTAACTTTAAGAATTTGCTTTATGTTGCACCGACACAGATAGGTCTTATGGCGACGATGGTTCAGGAAAGGGCTAGGAGTGGGAAGGAAACGGCTGTGGCCTTAATTAAGGTACAGCCCCAGCATTTGCCTGGTGTGAAAATGGGAAATCACGGAAAACCACCTTCAGGGCTGCCGACAGTGGGGTTCGAACCTACTATCTCCCGAATACTGGATAATGGCCGCATTTTACACAGGTAGATACAGTCTGGTAAGTTTACACATAGCAAAGGAAGTTCGAGTGTTTAGAACTCAGTTACTCCAAACAGAGATTCACAAAACACTTTCAGAAATGAAATCCTAAGTGATATTTCTTCCTTAGAATACAAGAGCTAACCACATACTTCATTAGTGGGCCAAAGGAAAGGTAACGCCAAACTACAAGAAAAAAGACTTAGATGCAGCTGAAAAGATCAAAAGGTGAACGAATTCAAATCACATGAGATGCCCAAAGAGTGACATAAGAGAATAGCTTAATGGAGCGCGAGAACTCAATGTAATGAGGGGATAAGCCCACACTACGCTGCGATTAGAATAACAAAAATACATTCCAACGCAGAAAACAAGGGTTTAACATTAGAAAATATCTAGTCGCAGTAAAAGCAAAAGTAAGGATAATTCCGAGGTTAAAACACTCGCACAACCTTATGAATTTTACAATCGAGTCCTGACACCAACGTTCGGTCCACATGGCCAGATAGAATAAGCCCAATTATTCCCTAATTAACACTAACATCTATATACTACAAATGTATCCGTGTTTCGATACGGTATTCTACGTGGTATACTGTAAAGGTAGACAGTAAGATTATATTGAATTGCATGTCTCTTAGCGCTGTCCGAGAAACAAAACAGGGAGGACACCATACGTTGTTTCCGACGTTTCGTTGATAATGGCAGGCAACATTTCCTACTGCCAATCTCAATCCAGTTCGGGAGTTTCTACTATAACGGCAGGCTAACTTGGCAACTCCCATTCACAGTAGAGATGGATAGTTTCCATTATAAAGACATGCCCCCTTTTCTTATACCAGTCACAATCGAGGTGGAGAAATTTGATTATAATCGAGAAATTCAGCGCTATCTAACGTATCAACAATAGAGACACGACAATAAGTCATAGGACCAAAGTTGTAGATCTCTCCAAATTTAACGGCGATTGTGCTATCTGTTTTGTAATACGACTTACCGTTTAGCCACCAATTATAGCAAATGCCAGAAAACACCTTACGGTGTGAAATAATGGACTACACTCCGCGGTACTCTTCAAATATTAACAACGCCCCTTAGTGCTATTCGAGGACGATTGTAACCTCCAAAGTTTTTCCGCCAGTATCCCGCAGAATGGCCGATTGACGTCTCTTTTGCCTTCTACCCAAGGAACAACCACGAATGTACAGGAATTTTGAAGAAAATGACATTAACCTATGTTACTTCACTGCTTGCAAGCAGCCAGAGACGTTGCCATGGTAACCGGTAGGTTCGTTGTCGGTCTGTCGGCCACTCAATGCAGAGCATGAAATCCGCACAAAGTAGTAATTTTCTCCGTCATTTGAAGAGTAAGCAAAATTATGTACATAACAAAAGTTGTTTATAATGAAGGGACCACCGAGCTCGATAGCTGCAGTTGCTTAAGTACGGCCAGTATCCAGTATTCAGGAGATAGTGGGCTCGAACCCCACTGTCGGTAGCCTTGAAGGTGGTTTTCCCTGGTTTCCCATTTTCACACCAGGCAAATGCTGTGGCTGTACTTTAATCAAGGTCACGGCCGCTTCCTTCCCACTCCTAGCCCTTTCCTATCCCATCGTCGTCATAAGACCTATCTGTGTCGGTGCGACGAAAAGCAACTTGTTAAAAATAAAGGGATGTTTCACATGTAGTCCACGGATTTTACAGAAAATCAATAGTGTAAGAGAAAATGGAAGAAAACTGTTCTATTTTTCTTATAAACCCCCGTCTATCCAGAGATGTTTAAAACATATGCATATCAAAACCTTCCCCGGGACGAGTATACTCTAAATATGAAGTTTGGTCGAGATGGTGGAACGAACAGACAAACAGACATGAAAAATAAAAACCAGTGATTCGGTCTAGAGTCACCTAAAACGGATAAATATCTGAAAAATTGGCAAAGCAAACGAAATTACAGACAGCGGATACCCTACAACTTTATTGATACAGATTAGCTGAAAAGCCCTAACTGTTGCATATTTCCTAATATTACATTTTAAAACCTACAAAATATCTCCCTCAACCAGAAAGGGAGTTGCGGAGGAAGTCTTTCAGATCTTTAGTTCGCCAGCCATGACGCAGTCCCAAAATCACACGCTCAGAGTCGGGGTCCGATTTCTTACGAGGTACCAAACACCTCTACTAACAATAAGTGAATAAACCGCAGTTTCATGGTGAGCTGGCTGGCTGGCAACTGATTGGACACAGATTGGCAGTCGAGGAAGAGGTATAAATCCCGGAACAAAGTTTCATGATGTAGCGCTTGATGGCACGCAGTTTAGGTGCAGGAAGGCAATGGAGGCTTTATTTCCATATCACAATTTATTATTATTATTATTATTATTATTATTATTATTATTATTATTAATATTATTATTATTATTATTATTATTATTATTATTATTATTATTATTATTATTATTATTATTATTATTATTATTTGCTAGTGGTTTTAAGTCGCGCCGACACAGATAGGTCTTATGGCGACGATGGGATAGGAAGGGCCTAGGAGTTGGAAGGAAGCGGCCGTGGCCTTAATTAAGGTACAGACCCAGCATTTGCCTGGTGTGAAAATGGAGAACCATGGAAAACCATCTTCAGGGTTGCCGACAGTTGAATTCGAACCCACTATCTCCCGGATGCAAGCTCACAGCCGCGTGCCGCTGACCGCACGTCTAACTCGCCCGGTATTATTATTATTATTATTATTATTATTATTATTATTATTATTATTATTATTATTATTAAGAGCAATCTTGTAGTTATATAATAGTGTTAATATCGCGACCATAGCCACGGGACCTACAGTTATACGTCCAATCGGAACCACGGGGGCTGATTTTTTTTTTCAAAAATCTCACTTGCAGTAGGCGAGATTCGAACGATGGCCGCTAGAAAGCCGGAGACGATATCACTCGGTTATCAAGCTACTTTAGCGATAAAACCGTAGCAAATATAAAAATTAATCCGTTGGTTCACAAATAACTTCATTTTTCAGGATGGACCAACCAGGTAGCAGAACTGAGGACTGCAGTAAAAAAGAACACCTTACTTTCAGTGTTGAAATCACTAAAGACGAACGGCTCGCCTCCAGTGAAGTGTGGAGCGGAAGAGGACGAAATTGTGAGATAATTGCATAATTGTCGACTGTAAACTGACCGAGTATATTTAGAGCGTATAAAAACTTGGTCTATCAATTACACAACAGCTGACTATAGACAGCCTGTTGGAGCTCTCTGCAGTCCTTTAGAATCCAAGGAATTGGACGTGAAGAAATAACAGAACCACAAGGACGATCAAACGTAAAAACGGAAATATGAGGCGGCACTTGGGGTTCAATGCCCCACTCATTAGCAGACCGAATAACTCTAGACAATCTTAGGAGAAATATAAATAAACTAGCAAGATACCCGTGCTTCGCTACGGTATTATACTGAAATTTATAATTGAATGCTTATTGTTTTAGATATATAATCCGCCGAAATTCGCGATCTGACTCGTTTTCTATTATTTTACAGCATGTTTCCTCCCATTTTTCAATATTCCTTTCCAGCAATCGATTTCGTACTTCCCGGGCTAGGCTCAGGTATTCCTCCTGGTCAGTTGGGTCCGTAAATCTTTGCCATCTTTTCCTTTAATCATTTTTAATATGGATAAAATCCTTCAGGAGATCCGGCGTGGTGTCATATTGGGTGATATGGCGGCACTGAACCCGCGGCCGGACTGCATTCTTAGTCATTACCCGTCCAGGAGCCGTTGCCAGCGCGGTCCGCACATTTGACGACGGTCCGGAACATTATTATTATTATTATTATTATTATTATTATTATTATTATTATTATTATTATTATGTGTTTCTGGAATGGCTGATGACAGGGAAAACCGGAGTATCCGGAGAAAAACCTGTCCCGCCTCCGTTTTGTCCAGCACGAATGTCACATGGAGTGACCGGGATTTGAACCACGGAACCCAGCTTTGAGAGGCCGGCGCGGTGCCGCCTGAGCAACGGAGGATCCTTGTAAGTACATTAATAACAGTAAAATCAATTGGTCTCACCTCCTTCTGCACCCCACCGCCGTTAAGTTTATTTACCGCCAACCCCCCCACCCCACAAAAAGAAATGAAAAGAAGGCTTGTTTCTTTATGTTTAAGGGAGATTCTAAACACCAATGTTCACGTCTCTTACCTTCAGTTTTGAGATATAAGTATCCCCATAAAAGTAATTTACTTTTTTCACTTCATTTCACACTACCCCCCCCCCCCCCCTAAATGAACTTTCCCGAAAAAAATACTTGTTTCTTTAATAGTAAAGGATCTTCTAAATACCAATTATCACGACTCTAACTTCTTCAGTTTTTGATTTATGTGTCCTCATGAAAGGAATTCAACTCCTTTACACTCCCGCCCTCCAAGATGGTTTCCCGCCCAAACCGCGTTTTTCTTTGTTTTTAAAGGAGATCCAAATACGAATTTCCACATCTGGAATAACTTTAGTTTTTATTAGATGTATGTATTCTCATACAATTAAGCCAATTTATTTTTCAATTCTTTCACCCCCCCCCCCCTCCCGCTTCATTGGATTTTAAGAGAATACGTGTATTTTTACTTTTAAAGCAGATTGAAAATATGAAATTTCACGTCTGTAAAATCTTCATTTTTGATATATCAGTAGCCTAATAAAAGAATTCAACACCATTTTCAGTCACTTTAACACCCCCACCACCCAGGTGATATTTCCGAAAACTAAAAATACACGTTTCTTTATGTTTAATAGAGATAAAAAAATACCATTTTTCACTTCTGTAACATGTTGAGTTTTTTAGATATACTGTAAAAATTCTCATTTCAAAATTTCACCCCTTTTGAGTTCCCCTTAAGTGGAGTTTCCAAAAACAAATCACCTATGTTTCTTTACATTTACAGGAGATTCCAAGCACCCACTTTTTACGTCTGTAACATTTTACGTTTCCAAGATATTCTGTAGATATAGTCTTTCAAAAATTCACCCCAATTTGTCACTCCTGTTTAACCGCCATTAATTGGATTTTCCGAAACCAAAATATACGTGTTTCTTTATTTTTAAAGGAGATTCTAAATACCAATTTTCACATCTATAACCTTTAAAAGTTTTGAGATATAGATACACTCATTTTAAAATATTACCCCCTTTTCACCCCCTCCCTTAATTGGATTTTCCAGAAACAAAAAAATACGTGTTTCTTTTTTTTTAAAGGAGATCCCAAACACAGATTTTCAGGTCTGTAATATCTTCAGTTTCTGAGATATAAGTAACCTCATTAAAGGCATTCAACCCATTTTCCACCCCTTTTCACTCCTCCTATTTCGATATTCCGAAAACAGAAAAATACGTGTTTCTTTATTTTTAATGAAGATTCTAAATACCAGTTTTTACATCTGCAAACTTGAAAAGTTTGGAGATAGAGATTCACTCATTTTAAAAATTCACCCCCTTTTCACCCTCCCATTAATTGGATTTTCCAAAAACAAAAAAATACGTATTTCTTTATTTTTAAAAGAGATCAAAAGTACCAATTTTCAGGTCTGTAATATCTTCAGTTTCTGAGATATAAGTACCGGTATCCTGATTGAAGGCATTCAACCCATTCTTCCCCATTTTCACCCTTTTTCACCCCTCCTATTGGGGTTTTCAGAAAACAAAAAAATACGTGTATCCTTATTTTAAAAGATGATTCTAAATACCAATTTTTACATCTGTAAACTTTTAAAGTTTTGAGATATAGATACACTCTTTTTAAAATTTCACCCCCCTTTTCACCCCCTTAGCGACGGAATATAAAAAAATCCTCTCTTAGCGAGCACCTACATCTTAATATGAATATATCCCCAAAATTTCATTTCTTTATGTCCAGTAGTTTTGGCTCGGCGATGATGAATCAGTCAGTCAGTCAGTCAGTCAGTCAGTCAGGACAAGTTATCTCTATTATATAAAGCCGTACGGCTGACTCACTCACTGACATAAATGATTGGCCACTTCCAGATGTGGTAGAAATGTGAAATTTGGCAAAGTTACAGCTATTAGCGTGTAAGCTACGGAAAAGATCCCAAAAATTCAAATTTTTAATTTTTGCCCCCCGCCCCCCAAACAAAATGGCGGACGCCATGATGCAGTACCCTACAATATTGAAATTTGGCAAAAATCTAGATCCTACCCTGAAACTGACGTAGAAATTGCAACAAGTTCAAATATTTAATATTTTACCCATTAAAAAATTCGGAATATTAAGCCAAATTGAATGACGGTGCAGACTTTCGTTTCGAGCTATTTTGTGGCCGAACGGTAATTGCTATCAATGAACGGATTGCACTTTCGGCTCCTAAAATTAAAAGATCTACAACTTTGGTCCTATGACTTTTTGTCGTATCTCGACTCCTTCTACCTTAGATTGAGCTTCATTTTCCCGGTTTCGCAAAATTTTGTTAAATTTCCATAAATTATTTTACTGATTCACACACTCATATGATAGAGAGATGAACGAAATTTAGCACGCTCCTTGGCAACGGCATTGGCCACATGTACACCGACTTTCGTTATTCTAGCTGCCATGAAAGTATGGCAAATCGGAGGGTACATGCGGAAACACTATTGAAATTTCAGCCTAATTTATGATACTTAACCAATTTATGGTGAAGCCATTTGAGATACGGCAAAACCTCAAATAACCAAAACTATAGGCCGTTTCATCGTCGATCTGTGTGCCAAGTTTCAAGACTCTAGCTGTCTGCTAAGTTGGCGAAATTATTTTTCAGCTGGTGTTAAGCGGACGAAATTTGATATGGATCGAAACGTTCACCCCTTTCAGTGGCATAAATATTCGAGATACGAGAAAATGCCTCAGACAGTACTGTAGGCGACCTAAAGACACGTCTGATGGCGCAATCCGTATCTCGATACGACTTATCGTTTGCCCGCAATAAATTTTCAAATGGAAGTCTGCACTGTGTAGCCTGCACATTGCCTGGATCTATGCTATCTCTATTATATAAAGCCGTACGGCTGACTCACTCACTGACATAAATGATTGGCCACTTCCAGATGTGGTAGAAATGTGAAATTTGGCAAAGTTACAGCTATTAGCGTGTAAGCTACGGAAAAGATCCCAAAAATTCAAATTTTTAATTTTTGCCCCCCGCCCCCCAAACAAAATGGCGGACGCCATGATGCAGTACCCTACAATATTGAAATTTGGCAAAAATCTAGATCCTACCCTGAAACTGACGTAGAAATTGCAACAAGTTCAAATATTTAATATTTTACCCATTAAAAAATTCGGAATATTAAGCCACATTGAATGACGGTGCAGACTTTCGTTTCGAGCTATTTTGTGGCCGAACGGTAATAGCTATCAATGAACGGATTGCACTTTCGGCTCCTAAAATTAAAAGATCTACAACTTTGGTCTTATGACTTTTTGTCGTATCTCGACCCCTTCTACCTTAGATTGAGCTTCATTTTCCCGGTTTCGCAAAATTTTGTTAAATTTCCATAAATTATTTTACTGATTCACACACTCATATGATAGAGAGATGAACGAAATTTAGCACGCTCCTTGGCAACGGCATTGGCCACATGTACACCGACTGTCGTTATTCTAGCTGCCATGAAAGTATGGCAAATCGGAGGGTACATGCGGAAACACTATTGAAATTTCAGCCTAATTTATGATACTTAACCAATTTATGGTGAAGCCATTTGAGATACGGCAAAACCTCAAATAACCAAAACTATAGGCCGTTTCATCGTCGATCTGTGTGCCAAGTTTCAAGACTCTAGCTGTCTGCTAAGTTGGCGAAATTATTTTTCAGCTGGTGTTAAGCGGACGAAATTTGATATGGATCGAAACGTTCACCCCTTTCAATGGCATAAATATTCGAGATACGAGAAAATGCCTCAGACAGTACTGTAGGTGACTAAAAGACACGTCTGATGGCGCAATCCGTATCTCGATACGACTTACCGTTTGGGCGCAATAAATTTTCAAACGAAAGTCTGCACTATTTAGCGTGCACATTGCCTGGCTCTATGCTATCTCTATTATATAAAGCCGTACGGCTGACTCACTCACTGACATAAATGATGGACCTCTTCCAGGTGAGGTAATAACGTTAACGATCCTAAAAGTTGAAATATTTAATCTTTACCCCCGGTCCGCAAAACCAAAATGGCGGACGTTATGCTGCTGTGCGATAGAAAACTAAAATTTCGGACCGTTAAAGCTCTTAGACTGTAACCAACGGAGTAATTCATGGTTTCGAAATATTTCACATTTTACTCCGGAAAAATGTGGAACTTTCGGTGAAAAAATTTAGCGAACGGCCAGATTTGGTTTCGAGGTATCTTCTAGCTAAACCGTAATTCCTTTCTACAAACGGATTGCACTTTCGCTGCTTAAGATGAATAGATATACAACTTTGTTCCTATGACTTTTTGTCGTATGTCGACTCGTTCTACCTTAGATTGAGCTTCATTTTACAATTTTTGGTCATATTCGTTCCCTTTTCATATATTATTTCACAGTTTGAATCGCTTATAAGACAGGTAGAATCATGATAAAACCAGATGAGTTCTATAGGCAAACTGAAGTAATAGATGGTATTAGTGATCATGAAGCTGTTTTTGTGGTAGTTAAAAATAAATGTGATAGAAAGGAAGGTCTTAAAAGTAGGACTGTTAGGCAGTACCATATGGCTGATAAAGCAGGCATGAGGCAGTTTCTAAAAAGTACTATGATCGGTGGAAAAAGGTAAATATAAATGTAAACAGACTCTGGGATGGGTTTAAAGAAATTGTTGAGGAATGCGAAAACAGGTTTGTACCATTAAGGGTGGTAAGGAATCGTAAAGACCCACCTTATTATAATAGAGAAATAAAGAGACTAAGAAGGAGGTGCAGACTGGAAAGAAATAGAGTTAGAAATGGCTGTGGAAGTAAGGAGAAATTGAAGGAACTTACTAGAAAATTGAATCTAGCGAAGAAGGCAGCTAAGGATAATATGATGGCAAGCATAATTGGCAGTCATTCGAATTTTAGTGAAAAATGGAAGGGTATGTATAGGTATTTTAAGGCAGAAACAGGTTCCAAGAAGGACATTCCAGGAATAATTAATGAACAAGGGGAGTGTGTATGTGAGGATCTTCAAAAGGCAGAAGTATTCAGTCAGCAGTATGTAAAGATTGTTGGTTACAAGGATAATGTTGAGATAGAGGAGGAGACTAAGGCCAAAGAAGTAATAAAATTTACATAGGATAACAATGACATTTACAATAAGATACAAAAGTTAAAAACTAGAAAAGCGACTGGAATTGATCAGATTTCTGGGGATATACTAAAGACAATGGGTTGGGATATAGTACCATATCTGAAGTACTTATTTGATTATTGTTTGGTCGGAGGAGCTATACCAGATGAATGGAGAGTTGCTATAGTTGCCCCTGTGTATAAAGGAAAGGGTGATAGACATAAAGCTGAAAATTACAGGCCAGTAAGTTTGACATGCATTGTATGTAAGCTTTGGGAAGGCATTCTTTCTGATTATATTAGACATGTTTGTGAAATTAATAACTGGTTCGATAGAAGGCAATTCGGTTTTAGGAAAGGTTATTCCACTGAAGCTCAACTTGTAGGATTCCAGCAAGATATAGCAGATATCTTGGATTCTGGAGGTCAAATGGACTGTATCGCCATTGACCTTTCTAAAGCATTTGATAGGGTGGATCATGGGAGACTACTGGCAAAAAAGAGTGCAATTGGACTAGACAAAAGAGTGACTGAATGGGTTGCTATATTTCTAGAAAATAGATCTCAGAGAATTAGAGTAGGTGAAGCTTTATCTGACCCTGTAATAATTAAGAGGGGAATTCCTCAAAGCAGTATTATCGGACCTTTATGTTTTCTTATATATATAAATGATATGAGTAAAGGAGTGAAATCGGAGGTAAGGCTTTTTGCGGATGATGTTATTCTCTATAGAGTGATAAATAAGTTACAAGATTGTGAGCAACTGCAACGTGACCTCGAAAATGTTGTGAGATGGACAGCAGGCAATGGTATGTTGATAAAAAGGGTTAAAAGTCACGTTGTGAGTTTTACAAGTAGGAAAATCCCTCTCAGTTTTAATTACTGCGTTGATGGGGTGAAAGTTCCTTTTGGGGATCATTGTAAGTATCTAGGTGTTAATATAAGGAAAGATCTTCATTGGGGTAATCACATAAATGGGATTGTAAATAAAGGGTACAGATCTCTGCACATGGTTATGAGGGTGTTTAGGGGTTGTAGCAAGGATGTAAAGGAGAGGGCATATAAGTCTCTGGTAAGACCCCAACTAGAGTATGGTTCCAGTGTATGGGACCCTCACCAGGATTACCTGATTCAAGAACTGGAAAAAATCCAAAGAAAAGCTCGATTTGTTCTGGGCGATTTCCGACAAAAGAGTAGCGTTACAAAAGTGTTGCAATGTTTGGGTTGGGAAGAAGTGAGAGAAAGAAGAAGAGCTGCTCGACTAAGTGGTATGTTCCGGGCTGTCAGCGGAGAGATGGCGTGGAATGACATTAGTAGACGAATAAGTTTGAATGGCGTTTATAAAAGTAGGAAAGATCACAATATGAAGATAAAGTTGGAATTCAAGAGGACAAACTGGGGCAAATATTCATTTATAGGAAGGGGAGTTAGGGATTGGAATAACTTACCAAGAGAGATGTTCAATAAATTTCCAATTTCTTTGAAATCATTTAGGAAAAGGCTAGGAAAACAACAAATAGGGAATCTGCCACCTGGGCGACTGCCCTAAATGCAGATCAGTATTGATTGATTGATTGATTGATTGATTGATGTAATTCAAAAGACCCCTTGCCACGTCCATTGACCATACGTAAGCCAACTCTCATTGTTCCAGCTGTCGTGTACGGGAAAACGGAATGAATATGCACAAACACAACTCAATTTCAGCCTAACCTCTTCTAAGCTTCTAAAGTCCATTGAAGGACATGAATGCAAAAAAGCTCTGTTGACTCTCAACTTTTATGTATTCAACCTACATGGACGACCTTCAACTTGATGTACTCTGCTTGATAACATTAAATCGCAGCATGTCACAAGATCAAAATGATGTATGTACACTACTCTTTTGTCATCGACTTCATAATAGTCACGATATATATTCCTAATCCACTTCTCTGTTAATGTTTTATTCCATGGAAAATTTTAGATTAGTTACATAAGTCACCATAGCTCGACTTAAACCCAGTTCACTACACGATCAAATGGAACACATTCTAACATTAGTGCACATAATTAGTGATCGTAAGTGTCCAGTGACTCACTTAAATACTCTCGCAAAATTATAGTCTGAAAAGAAACTAATATTTATCTTCAATTTTAATTAAACTATACCCATTGCGTACGACAACAACGAACGCACGTTTGCAATATGCCCGCCTACACGGTTCGCCATCTTGAAACGATCGAGAGTAGTTGCTCTTGGTCTGAGGACTGGAGTCGGTCTTGCTTTAAGGTAGTGAAAACGATAACTGACAAAGACAATCAATAATTCCCCTCATTCAGTGACGCGAGATTGTTATTTTCGACTAAGTAGTAACATTGGGATCATCTAGTGTCAGACTGAAACAAGTCCCGCTGTCTGCTTTGAAATGTTCGCATTACATAGACCGATGTCAGCACATGACAATCATTCAATATACTCGTAGTTTTCCTCCGTGCATTTAATTCGCTGTGTACTGCACATGATATTCATTTATTCGTATTATAATGAGATTTAATAATTACAGTCTCGGAATAATTTATACGGACGTTATGTTAACACTTGAAAGGGATCATGTTTCGTTACACATTGTAAGAACTTCCTTTCTTAAGTCAACAAATTTTATATGATCCAACCATCCACCTACTAAAACTCCACGGGCAAGACCTGAAAGACTTAACAAAGGTAAATCCGACAAATTTAAAAAAAAAATGCAGTTACAGAGAGAAACCTAAGACAGGAAAAAACGGAGTATTATTCTAATTCTGCATACTTATACGTCTCACATGATAATGTTATCAGAATATACACAATAAATGAGACGGGCGAAGTTAATAGTATGGGAGGAGGTAATCATGACTCCCCCATTACGCTCTTTTAGCAGTACATCACGTACTGCAAAATACATTGATAACGTATCTTGCTTGGCGAACACTTTCGACACTGACTGTCGGTTATTAGTCATCGCCAAAGAACAGCTGTTGTCCAATAATGTTTTAAATATTCTACAATATAGCCCAAAATTAATATTTTAAAAACTAAAAACAATATAAGAGCTGTAGAACTAACTTCAGCCAATTTCTCCTAAAAGTCGCAATGGACAACTAGGTCAAACTGGCATCATCGAGATTCCATACAACCACATTTGTATATATGGGATTTTATTTACTTCTTCTTTCCATCCAAGCAAGAGTTGAATTTATGAAAAGTAGCTCTTTCGTGAAGAACAAGCAACTTAATCTCATTAACTAACAGGTTCCGGATACTTTTATATATGACAAAATAATGCATATTAACATTGAGTCCGAAGAGTGCGATGATGTCACTTAAGTCAAGGAAAATCGTTTCTGCAACGGGAGAAGGTTGACTGTACTCAAACTAGATAAAAGTACACTTCATGCATAAATTATAACGGCTCAGCTTCACGAAGAAAGTGTTGTATTCCAGTAATACATTTAGAACCTGTTTTTTTATTTTTACAATTCACTTTACGTCGCACCGACACAGATAGGTCTTAAGGCGACGATCGGATATGAAGGCCTAGGAGTAGGAAGGAAGCGACCTGGCCTCCACTAAGGTACAGCCCCAGCATTCGCCTAGCGTGAAAATGGGAAACCACGGAAAACCATCTTCAGGCCTGCCGACAGTGTGGTTCGAGCCCACTATCTCCCAGATGCAAGCTCACAGCCCCGCGCCCCTAACCGCACGGCCAACTCACCCGGTCTGTCCACAACTAGACACGATAACCTTTGTAAGCAAATTCTACAATATCTGTTGTGATTCCCTTCAAATGGGAAGTTCATCTTTTATTCGTAAGACCTGTTGCAGATCTGCTGGAAAATTAAAATTCATAAAAAAATTAGCTTTTATCCTATAAACGACGGAAAAATTCCAACATGTTCAAATGTTGAATATTTTATCCCCAAAATCATCGAAATGTGGAGGTAATTTCGATGATCGTGCAGACCGTTTTTGGGAGTTAATGGGAGCTAAACGGTAAGTCGTGTGACGAAACGGATAGCACATACTTCACCCAGCCTGTAGAGTCTATAACTATTGTGCTAAAATGTTTAGTCTTATCTCGATCCCTTCTACCTTAGATAAAGCTGCATACCTTGTAGAAGGCCTAGAAACATAAATTTTGGCAAAATAGTGTTTACCTTAATTTATTGCCACCCGGTCCTACACTAGGTGATATCCGTGAAAGCGTTTCAATCACCATCCTGCTCATAAATGTTTTGATCGTGTTCTACAACACTGTATATTTAACCCAATTTTTCACATTACTGTCTGAAGAGAGTTCTCTTTTACGTCACCATTCTTTTAACTGCTTTAGTTTCCAAGACCTGTTGTGTTATTGACAAGGTGCCTGTAATGTTTCGCCTTCCTGCTATCTATCTCGAAATTTATAAACACCCGGATTTCAGATCTCGACCTCGTATTTCTAGCGATTTGTCTTCTGTGCCCTTAGTCTAGCCGCATTCTGACACCATACAAATTTAATTTTAGCAAGAATGTTAGGTCAAGCTATATCAAAATTTGCCGCCATTTTCAGTTACGTACCCGTTACACAGCAGCGCTGAACTTGCCTTCATATTTTGTCTTCAATTTATACCTTCTTTGTAATCAATCGATCTGAATATCACACGGTCGTGCTGTACTCCATTCCGCTTCACGTTCCTTGATCAATTGTACATTGTTGATAACCAATTCACATAACTAAACAAACTTCATTGCTGTTTAATTAGAAAAGTACGTGCATGTTATTTCAAGTAATTTAATATTTAAGTATTTAATAATATTCCAAAGTATTCTCAACTATGGGTGAGAGGTTTGTTTACACTGAGGCTACACGTTTACTTCTGCAGCAGACTCTGCTTGATATTCATCCTGGAGTACAACTGACTGCGGATGCTATCAATTTCTTCAATGACATATTGGCTGCTGACACTGATTTTCGACCCCTAAGCTTATTTACTTTAGGAGCTATCGATTCCTTGTCACCTCTTCCTCTCGACAGAAAACATATTCAAATAATACCTGTCGACATTTCTAGTGTTATTCCTGACATTGTTTCGCATTATATTTGTGCTTTCTACGATGGTAATATCATTCATATCTATGACAGTCTGAATGCACGAACTCTATCTCCCATACAAACTCAATACATAAGAAAGCTATTCACGACCATACAAGTTGTATTCGAACATGTACAGCAACAGACTAATAATACTGATTGCGGTTTCTTTGCAATCGCTTTTGCTGTATCACTTGCTTACGAAAGGAATCCATGTGAAGAGCGCTACGATTGTTTGAAGTTCGCCGAGCATTTGCTGAATATATTGAATACTCAACACATATCCCCTTTTCCTGTTCTTTCAAATAATGTTGCTTCGGCCTGTAAATGTTCAACTAAGGGGACCCCTACAACCTCCAACGATGCTAACGAAATGACTAGCAAAAAATCCTGCAAATGCCCAAAATCCAGAAAAAGAGGTCGACCAAAGCAGTTACTCTCTACATCTCAAGAGCAGCATCGAAAAGCGGTCAAGCGTTATAGTAAGAAAAACCCTGAAGTTAATAGGGATGCCGTCAGGCGATATTCGCAAGTACATCCTGAAGTCAATAGGGACGCGGTACGCCGATATTCCCAAATACATCCTGAAGTCCATAGGGATGCCGTAAAACGTTTCGAACAAAGTCACCCTGAGACCAAACGTTCCCGTCATCTTCCAGCTATTTTAAGAAAAAAGGGTTTGATCGCCGTCTACAGCGGAGAACAATTAAATTCAATTCTACCATACCACCTAAAAACGAATTCTCTTTTACGGTCTGATTGTTTTAAATGCTCAAGTTGTCAGGCTCCACTCTTTGAAGAAGAGAGAGGCAGGAAGAAGTGGTGTTGTGGACAAGGAGCATATAATATTTTAGATCTCCCTCCTATCGATCACGAAATATATCAACATCTGGATTTCAGATCTCGGCCTCGTATGTACAACGAAACATTTGCCTTCAGTGCCCTTGTTGTTTCAGGTGCGTGGCAACATCCTAAACATGGAATAACCTTTCTAAAAATATTGGGCAAGCTATATCATTGTGTATACGATCTTTCTTATAGCGGACCCTACAATAATCCGTCTTCCTTTTACATTGATGACGGAGAAGCTCGAAACAACTGGGCGGAACAACAAAACCTTAACCTTACAGTCATCAAGACAATCTCCGATTTCTTGCACGCCAACAATCCTTACGTTCATCTTTTCAAACAACTGCATAACGAACCTTCGGAACATGCTCATTTAGTATTTGAAAATACTTCAAGGTGTACTCATGGACCAAATCTTGGAGATCGCCCATTGGGATATGAGGTTGCCGCCGTTCTAAGCACTGACAAGGAGACATACTATCCTAGAAAAATTGCTATATGGAAGATCGGTGAAGGAAAGCCTCACACAGTAGACATTTTCCATCCTTTGTACGAACCTTTTCAATATCCGCTGCTCTATCCACATGGTACGCCCGGCTGGCACATTGGACGCCTTGACAACAACGGTAAAAAGCTCTCCCAGTTGAATTACGTAAGATGCTTACTTTTGTCTGATTCACGGTTTCGTCAATTTGACAGACTCTCTGAAACATGGTTAATTGATATGTATGCACGGATTGAAGAGGAACGATTGCGTTACTTAAATTTCTCACAACGTAAGGGTAGTAACAACTCCTTAAGAACAGCTCCGTTTGACGAAGTACAATCTGTTGTTTCTGAAGTCAGGCATGTCATTGAAACGACCCATACCGATCGTACTCAAGCTGAACGAGCAGTCCCTACACATGAGCACCGTCAAGTCACCAATGACATTCGCAATGATGAGACTGTTCAAGGTGAGGGCGGAGTTGTTCCTGGAAGGGTTTATTTGCCAAGCACCTTTACTGGCGGAGAAAGGTACATGAAAGTGAAATACCTCAACGCAATGGCATTGGTAAACCGACTGGGCGGTCCGACTTATTTTTTAACCATTACAACCAACGCACAATGGACTGAAATAAGAATGTCCAAGACACCTGGATCCAAAAATCAACCTGATGTGTGCGCTAGGGTGTTTCATTGTAAATTATTGGAACTTCTTCGTGATCTACGTTCAGGGGCTTTCTTTGGTGAATCCGCATATATAATTTATATAATTGAATTTCAAAAGCGAGGTCTGCCACATGCACACATTTGTTTTCGTATAGAGAATCAAGAAGTGATTCCAGTTCAAGCTCCTGATATCGACAAGTTCATCAGAGCAGATATACCAGATATACAGGAAGCTGGAGGTAAACTTCGTGAATTAGTCATCGCTAACATGATCCACGGACCATGTGGCCCCCATCATCGTACCAATCTTCCGTGTTGGGACGGAACACTTCATAAGTGCACTAAGTTCTTCCCCAAACCTTCTTCAGAGACCACATACATTGACAGCAATGGATTTGTTAAATATAAACGGAATGCTAACAACAAGGCACATATAACATATCGCGGCAGACTTGTTGACATTGACGATACTTGGGTTGTTCCTTATAACGCAGCATTATTGCTGAAATACGAGTGCCACATTAATTTGGAGCTGGCTTCACACAGAGGAGTAGTAAAATACCTCTTTAAGTACATCACCAAGGGTAGTCCTTTAGCTAATGTCGCCGTTGTCAGTGATTCTGATCTGGTTAATGAAGTGGAAGAGTACGTGACGAAACGGTATATTGGTTCCAGTGATGCAGTATGGCGTATTCTTGAGTTTAATCTCACGGAGAGTGAACCTTCAGTAACATGTCTTCCTGTACACTTAGAGGGAAAACACTCTCTTTATTTTCGACCAGGCGAAGAAGAGCAAGCAATACATCGCAGCTCATCTCTTTTGATTATTTATTTTTCTAGACCTCAGGTTCCCGAACTTGAAACTTTGACATACATAGAATTCTATGAAAAATATATTCTGCATTCATCACGCCCCAACTCATTGAAAGTTCCTGTTCTTGAACATCCTGATGGCCGACACTTCATTACAAAGCGGCAGAGAGGTAAATGCGTAGCTCGAATGTTTTGGGTGGCTCCTCAGCGAGGAGAGCAATTTTACCTTAGAATGCTGTTGAACGTTTTCCCCTGTCGTGGATATCGAGATTTGATTTCACGGGGTGGTGTTCACTGCACTTCTTTTCAGCAAGCTGCTCGCAACCTCGGCCTTGTCAACGATGAAGAGGAGTACAACCTTGCGCTTGCAGAGGCATCGCAATTTATGCTTGGTAAAGCACTACGATCTTTTTTTGTTCTTCTATGTAATATTGGGGCACCAGCAGTCTTGTTGTGGGAACACTTTAAAAATAAGTTGGCGGAAGACTTCCTTCATGTTACACCTGAGGATCCAGAGAAGGCTTTCAAATTGGCACTTCTTGAAATCGATCGTTTCCTTCGACGTCACGGTTCAAATCTTTATGAACAAGGACTACCAATTGTCGAAGACACAACTACCGAGCTTGGCAGAGAAAGGTTTAAATACAGTGCAGGCCGTCTCCAGTCTTTTTTAGACGAATGGCTTCCAAAGCTTTCAGACGAACAAAGACACATTCTTGGCTATATCGAAACACTTTCAACATCTACCAATTTAACTGCCTCAAAAATGCTGTATCTCGATGGTCCTGGTGGTTATGGAAAAACATTGCTTTTGAATGTAGTCATAGCTCTTTTCCGGTCCCAAGGAAAAGTCGTCTTATGTGTAGCAAGTTCTGGAATTGCTGCCCTCAATTTTGACGGAGGAACTACTGCACACAGTATGTTTCATCTCCCCATTGATGTGGGTGATGGTTCTGGATATTGGGCTCTCACAAATACATCCCAAAGGGCTGACCTCATTCGAGAGGCAGCCTTAATAATTTTTGACGAAGTGTCCATGGCAAACAGGCTTCTTCTTGAAATACTTGACAGATCTCTGAGAGACCTAATGAGAAATGACAGTGCTTTCGGTGGCAAGCTGATCATTTTTTCTGGAGATTTTCGACAATGTGCTCCAGTTGTAACAGAAGCTAAATCTCCTTCTGATATAACAAACGTCTCTCTCAAATCCTCGAGACTCTGGGGAGAAATGAAAAAATTCCAACTCACGAAACCTCAAAGAATTCAAGGGGAAGAACCTTACACAGAATTCATTCTTACAGTGGGCAACAACGAAGTACAGCACGTCACCATTGGTCAGGGAAGAGAACAACAAACGTTAATACCTTTACTTGGAGTTCCGTTCACAAATTCTTTGGAAGAACTGTTAGAAGAAGTATACCCACAAGGCATCCTTTGCAACCCAGACAATGCTTCCAAACGTGCCGTGCTGTGTACAATCAACGCCAATGTATATGAAATTAACTCTGCCATTCTCCAATCCTTGCAAGGTGATTTTTTTCATTTGTACAGCACAGATTGGGTAGAAGATCAAGTTGAGGATACTGCACATAACCTTATTGATCAAGATGTGCTCCATCAAGCTCACTGCAAGGGTGTGCCTCATCACGATTTGGCTCTAAAAGTAGGAGCAGTCTGTATTATAACAAGGAATTTAAATTTTTCTGATCACCTTGTGAATGGTACAAAAGTTATTGTTGTGTCAATCTCACCAAGACTTATAGTTGTTCGTAGACCAGGGTTAAATGAACGTCTGGGTATACCAAGAATTATATTCAGGTTCTCCTTACATCGCACCATTCCTATGTGCAGGAGACAATTCCCCTTACAAGTTTCCTATGCCATGTCTATCCATAAAAGCCAGGGACAAACTATTGAGTTTGTTGGAGTGGACCTCCGCACTGATGTCTTTACCCATGGGCAACTGTACGTGGCTTTGAGTCGCGTTCGATCTCCGTCTCACATCAGAGTGCTTGTTCCTCCTGAACGTGTTTTGGATGGCGTTGCCCACGTCAAGAACGTGGTTTACCAACATTTACTTTAGTTTGCATAACCAAAGCTTGAAGATTTTGCTCTGGGGATAATCTCGTTAGCGTTCACACAAACTAATTAATTAAAAATTAACTATCTCAGAAATAAAGTTCCAGGGATCTTAACATGTAAGTGTGGGTTGTCAACTCTTGTTCTTTTCCGACCACGACGGTATTAGAGTTTCTGGACCTAGGGACTCTTTCATTCTCACGCCATTCGTGGCCCTTGTCTTTCTTTGGCCGATACCTTCATTCTTCGAAGTGTCTGGTCCCTTCCATTTTTCTGTCTGATTAATGTTATATAGAGGATAATTGCCTAGTTAGACTACCACTTAAAACAATAATCACCACCACTCTCAAAATAAAAATTGCACTACGCAGACAGTTCCATCAATAAAAATATCCAATCCAGACACGTTGGAACTAAGAAACGAGACGCATAAACTTGTGATTGATAAAAAAGACGACTAGGGTAAATCCTGAAGAAAACAAAACTTCCACATTATAAAAAAAATACGCTAGTACTAACATAACTTCCACGACATCATTGATAGTGCAGAAGTCCAGTGCGTCTGCTCAAGGAAGTCCGCGTGGTGATTGATACAGGTCCGGGGATCTGCTGAACAAAACTCCCCGTTGTGATTCATACAGGGCCTCAGGGGCTCTGAACTTTGGAGCGTGGGTTGGCGACCACGGGGCCCTCAGCTGAGTCCTCGCATTGCTTCCACTTACTTGTGCCAGGCTCCTCACTTTTATCTATCCTATCCGACCTCCCTTGGTCAAATCTTGTTCTTTTCCGACCCCGACGCTATTAGGTTTGCGAGGGCTAGGGAGTTTTTCATTTTCACGCCCTTCGTGGCCCTTGTCTTCCTTTGGCCGATACCTTCATTTTTCGAAGTGTCGGACCCCTTCCATTTTTCTCTCTGATTAGTGTTATATAGAGGATGGTTGCCTACTTGTACTTCCTCTTAAAACAATAATCACCACCATCACCACCACCTGATTCATACAGCAGTAGGCCAGGGGATCTGCTCAACAAAACTCCCCGTCGTAACTCATACAGCAGTAGGCCAGGGGATCTGCTCAACAAAACTCCCCGTGGTGATTCATACCGCAGTAGGCCAGGGGATCTGCTCAACAAAACTCCCCGTCGTAACTCATACAGCAGTAGGCCAGGGGATCTGCTCAGCAAAACTCCCCGTCGTGATTCATACAGCAGTAGGCCAGGGGATGTGCTCAACAAAACTCCTCGTGGTGATTCTCACAGCAGTAGGCCAGAGGATCTGCTCAACAAAACTCCCCGTGGTGATTCATACCGCAGTAGGCCAGGGGATCTGCTCAACAAAACTCCCCGTCGTAACTCATACAGCAGTAGGCCAGGGGATCTGCTCCACAAAACTCCCCGTCGTAACTCATACAGCAGTAGGCCAGGGGATCTGCTCAACAAAACTCCCCGTGGTGATTCATACCGCAGTAGGCCAGGGGATCTGCTCAACAAAACTCCCCGTTGTGATTCATACAGCAGTAGGCCAGGGGATCTGCTCAACAAAACTCCCCATCGTAACTCATACAGCAGTAGGCCAGGGGATCTGCTAAACAAAACTCCCCGTGGTGATTCATACAGCAGTAGGCCAGGGGATCTGCTCAACAAAACTCCCCGTGGTGATTCATACAGCAGTAGGCCAGGGGATCTGCTCAACAAAACTCCCCGTCGTAACTCATACAGCAGTAGGCCAGGGGATCTGCTCAACAAAACTCCCCGTTGTGATTCATACAGCAGTAATCGTAATCGTAATCTTTATTTTTCTACTAGATCTACAGCAATGAAGCCTTATTGATCCTTTACAGAAGAAAAATAATAATGCCTAGCCTAGTCTGCTTAAGTTCATACAGCAGTAGGCCAGGGGATCTGCTCAACAAAACTCCCCGTCGTAACTCATACAGCAGTAGGCCAGGGGATCTGCTCAACAAAACTCCCCGTGGTGGTTCATACAGCAGTAGGCCAGGGGATCTGCTCAACAAAACTCCCCGTCGTAACTCATACAGCAGTAGGCCAGGGGATCTGCTCAACAAAACTCCCCGTTGTGATTCATACAGCAGTAGGCCAGGGGATCTGCTCAACAAAACTCCCCGTCGTAACTCATACAGCAGTAGGCCAGGGGATCTGTTCAACAAAACTCCCCGTGCTGATTCATACAGCAATAGGCCAGGGGATCTGCTCAACAAAACTCCCCGTGCTGACTCATACAGCAGTAGGCCAGGGGATCTGCTCAACAAAACTCCCCGTGGTGATTCATACAGCAGTAGGCCAGGGGATCTGCTCAACAAAACTCCCCGTGCTGACTCATACAGCAGTAGGCCAGGGGATCTGCTCAACAAAACTCCCGGTGGTGATTCACACAGCAGTAGGCCAGGGGATCTGCTCAACAAAACTCCCCGTCGTAACTCATACAGCAGTAGGCCAGGGGATCTGCTCAACAAAACTCCCCGTCGTAACTCATACAGCAGTAGGCCAGGGGATCTGCTCAACAAAACTCCCCGTCGTAACTCATACAGCAGTAGGCCAGGGGATCTGCTCAACAAAACTCCCCGTGGTGATTCATACAGCAGTAGGCCAGGGGATCTGCTCAACAAAACTCCCCGTGCTGATTCATACAGCAGTAGGCCAGGCGATCTGCTCAACAAAACTCCCCGTGGTGATTCATACAGCAGTAGGCCAGGCGATCTGCTCAACAAAACTCCCCGTGGTGATTCATACAGAAGTAGGCCAGGGGATCTGCTCAACAAAACTCCCCGTAGTGATTCATACAGCAGTAGGCCAGGGGATCTGCTCAACAAAACTCCCCGTGCTGATTCATACAGAAGTAGGTCAGGGGATCTGCTCAACAAAACTCCCCGTGCTGATTCATACAGAAGTAGGTCAGGGGATCTGCTCAACAAAACTCCCCGTCGTAACTCATACGGCATTAGGCCAGCGGATCTGCTCAACAAATCTCCCCATGGTAACTCATACAGCAGTAGGCCAGGGGATCTGCTCAACGAAACTCCCCGTGGTGATTCATACAGCAGTAGGCCAGGGGATATCTTCAACAAAAGTTGCCGTGGTGATTCATACAGCAGTAGGCCAGGGGATCTGTTCAACAAAACTCCCCGTGCTGATTCATACAGTAGTAGGCCACGGGATCTGCTCAACAAAACTCCCCGTGCTGATTCATACAGTAGTAGGCCACGGGATCTGCTCAACAAAACTCCCCGTCGTAACTCATACAGCAGTAGGCAACGCTATCTGCTCAACAAAACTCCCCCTGCTGATTCATACAGCAGTAGGTCAGGGGATCTGCTCAACAAAACTCCCCGTCGTAACTCATACAGCAGTAGGATGGGGGATCTGCTCAACAAAACTCCCCGTTCTGTCATACAGCAGAACACTGCTGAATCTCCTCAACAAAACTCCACCCTCTGTGAGCGCCGGCTGTACAATGAACCCACGGTATTCCCTGCCTGTCGTAAGAAACGAATAAAAGGGGCCCCCGCAGCTCTTAACTTGGCAGCGTGGTTTGGCGACCACGGGGCCCTTACCTAATTCCCGGCATTGTTTGCACTCATTTAGGTCAGGCTCCTTACTTTCATGTATTCTATCCGACCTTCCTTGGTCAACCCATGCTCTTTTCAGACCCCGACCGTATTAGACCACTGGAGTATCAGGGAGTCTCAATTTCACGCCCTTTGTGGCTCTTGTCTTTCTTTGGCTGATACCTTCATTTTTCCAACTGTCACATTCCTTCCATATTTTCTCTCTGATCAGTATTATATACGGAATGGTTGCCCAGTTGTACTTCCTCTTAAAACAATAATCACCACCACTACTACCGCCACTACAGCATTCGAAGCCAATGGAGTCTTTTATTTTCACGACGTTCGCGGCCCTGCCTTTCTTGGGACGATATCTTCATGTTTCGAAGTGTTGGATCCCTGATGATGATGATGATGATTATGATGATAATGATGATGATGATGATGATGCTTGTTGTTTAAAGGGGCCTAACATCTAGGTCATCGGCCCCTAATCTACGAAATGACACGAAATGTAAAGACAAATTAAAAGTCCAAAATCTTCCACTGACCAGAATTCAAAACGTGAGGACCAACAATGAATGGGTGGATATGAATTTAAAACAATCAGTGTTTCCGACCCGCAATGTCTCGCATTCTCAGAAATTAACGTAAAACAATAGTATTACTGAACAAGGGACTGCTTCTAAAGCACAATACTGAATCGATAATGCTTGCAGCCTATAGGGGTCCAAAATCCAAGTCACTGACCCTTCATAATGGTACTTATCGCTAGAAGAGTAGAGCCATTGTATTTGTCATGGTGCGGATCCCTTCTTTGTCTTCTCTCTCTCATTAGTTAGTGTTATATAGCGGATGATTGCCCAGTTGTACTTCCTCATAAGACAAGAATCACTGCCACCACCTTCTATCGTGATTCATACACCACTACGCTGCAGCTCAACAGAACTCCCCGTCGTGATTGGTATTGCTGTAGGTCAGGGGAACTGCTAAACGACATTCCTCCCCCTGTGCGTGGGGACGGTAGAATAACACCCACGGTATCCCCTGCCTATCGTAAGAGGCGACTAAAAGAGGCCCCAGGGACTTTGAACTTTGTAGCCCGCGTTGTCACCACATGGTCCTTACTTGAGTCCCGGCATTCCTTATACTTACATGTTCCAGGCTCCTCACTTTTAACCATCCTATCCATCTTCCCTTGGTCAACAATTGCTCCTTTCCGACCCAGACAGAATTAGGTTTTCGAGGCCTAGGGAGTCTTTCATTTTCACGCCCTTCGTGGTCATTGTCTTTCTTTGACCGATACCTTCATTTTTCGAAGTGTCGGATCCCTTCATTTTTTCCTTCTTATTAGTGTTATATAGAAGATGGTTGTACTTCCTCTTAAAACAATGATCACCACCACCACAACACAACTTCTTGTCGTGATTGGATTGATTCAGCACTGGGCTTAAAAGAACTCTCCGTCGCGAGTGATACACCACTAGGTTAGGGTATCTGCCCAAAACAAAAATCTTAAAACTTTAATGATGCATACTAAAGTAAATGTTGGTACACCCCGTTCTTCAAGTGGGCCACGCCATGAAAAATACATTCTGAAGGAGCAAGACTCTGATGTGAGCCGGAAATCCAACCCCGATCAAAACCACATACAGTTGCCCATGGCTAACGTCATCAGTGCGAAGGTCCTCCCCCAACAAACTCAATATTCTGTCCCTGGCTTTTGTGTGTGGAAATGGCATAGCAAACTTGAAGGTGGAATTGTCTCCTGCACATATCGATCATGGCAGGTATTCAGAACCTCAATAATATTCTTGGTATACCCAGATGATCATCTAATCCTGGTCTACGAACAACTATAAATCTTGGTGAAATTAATAGTACAATAACTTTCGTACTATTCACAAAGTAATCAGAAACAATTAAATTCCTTGTTGTAATACAGAATGCTCCACTTTTACACCCAAATCGTACCGAAGCAATTCCTTCCACTGCATTTGATGGAGGTCATCTAGATCAACAAGGTTATGTGCATAATCCTCAACTTCATCTTCTATCCAGTAGATGCTGTACAAGTCACCTTCAAAGGATTGCACAATGGCAGAGTTTATTTCATATAGACTGGCATTGATTGTGCATAGCACAGCAAGTTTCGAAGCATTATCTCGGTTGAAAAGGATGTTTTTAGGGTACAATTGCTCGACAGATCTTTCAAAGAATTTGTGAACGGAACTCCATGTAAAAGTATTAACGTTTGTTGTTCTCTTTCCTGACCAATGGTGACGTGCTCTACTTCGTTCTTGGCAACCGTAAGAATGAAGTCTCTGTAACGTTCTTCCCCTTGAATTCACTGACGCTTCGTTACTTGGAATTTCTTATTTCTCCTCACAGTCTCGAGGACTTGAGTGAGACATTTCTTACGTCAGAACGTGAATTCGCTTCTGTTACACCTTGAGCACATTATCGAAAATCGCCAGAAAACAATTATGAGCTTGCCACCAAAACTACTGTCATTCAGCATTATATCTCTGAGTTCTGTTCAATATTTCAAGAAAAATCCCATTTATGCCATGGATACTTCGTCAAAAATTATTAACGCTGCCTTTCCAATAAGCTCAGTCCTTTGTGATGCATTTCTGAGAGACCTTTATCCAGAAACATCACCCTAATCAAGGGAGAGATCAGACATGCTGTGCGCAGCAGTTCCTCCGTCAAAGTTGATGGCAACTACTCCAGAACTTATTACACTTAAGACTATCTTGCCTTGGGAGCGGAAAATATCTCTCTTTACTTTCAAAATCAATGTTTTCCCATAACTATCAGGACCATCGAGATAAAGCATTTTTGACACAGTGAAATTGTTAAATGTTGAAAGTGTTTCGATATAGCCAAGAATGTGTCTTTGTTCGTCTGAAAGCTTTGGAAGCCATTCGTCTAAAAAAGACTGGAGACGGCCTGCACTGTATTTAAACCTTTCTCTGCCAAGCTCGGTAGTTGTGTCTTCGACAATTGGTAGTCCTTGTTCATAAAGATTTGAACCGTGACGTCGAAGGAAACGATCGATTTCAAGAAGTGCCAATTTGAAAGCCTTCTCTGGATCCTCAGGTGTAACATGAAGGAAGTCTTCCGCCAGCTTATTTTTAAAGTGTTCCCACAACAAGACTGCTGGTGCCCCAATATTACATAGAAGAACAAAAAAAGATCGTAGTGCTTTACCAAGCATAAATTGCGATGCCTCTGCAAGCGCAAGGTTGTACTCCTCTTCATCGTTGACAAGGCCGAGGTTGCGAGCAGCTTGCTGAAAAGAAGTGCAGTGAACACCACCCCGTGAAATCAAATCTCGATATCCACCACAGGGGAAAACGTTCAACAGCATTCTAAGGTAAAATTGCTCTCCTCGCTGAGGAGCCACCCGAAACATTCGAGCTACGCATTTACCTCTCTGCCGCTTTGTAATGAAGTGTCGGCCATCAGGATGTTCAAGAACAGGAACTTTCAATGAGTTGGGGCGTGATGAATGCAGAATATATTTTTCATAGAATTCTATGTATGTCAAAGTTTCAAGTTCGGGAACCTGAGGTCTAGAAAAATAAATAATCAAAAGAGATGAGCTGCGATGTATTGCTTGCTCTTCTTCGCCTGGTCGAAAATAAAGAGAGTGTTTTCCCTCTAAGTGTACAGGAAGACATGTTACTGAAGGTTCACTCTCCGTGAGATTAAACTCAAGAATACGCCATACTGCATCACTGGAACCAATATACCGTTTCGTCACGTACTCTTCCACTTCATTAACCAGATCAGAATCACTGACAACGGCGACATTAGCTAAAGGACTACCCTTGGTGATGTACTTAAAGAGGTATTTTACTACTCCTCTGTGTGAAGCCAGCTCCAAATTAATGTGGCACTCGTATTTCAGCAATAATGCTGCGTTATAAGGAACAACCCAAGTATCGTCAATGTCAACAAGTCTGCCGCGATATGTTATATGTGCCTTATTGTTAGCATTCCGTTTATACTTAACAAATCCATTGCTGTCAATGTATGTGGTCTCTGAAGAAGGTTTGGGGAAGAACTTAGTGCACTTATGAAGTGTTCCGTCCCAACACGGAAGATTGGTACGATGATGGGGGCCACATGGTCCGTGGATCATGTTAGCGATGACTAATTCACGATATATTTCGTGATCGATATCAGCAGCTTGAACTGGAATCACTTCTTGATTCTCTATACGAAAACAAATGTGTGCTTGTGGCAGACCTCGCTTTTGAAATTCAATTATATAAATTATATATGCGGATTCACCAAAGAAAGTCCCTGAACGTAGATTACGAAGAAGTTCCAATAATTTACAATGAAACACCCTAGCGCACACATCAGGTTGATTTTTGGATCCAGCTCTTTTGCAAATCCTTATTTCAGTCCATTGTGCGTTGGTTGTAATGGTTAAAAAATAAGTTGGGCCGCCCAGTCGGTTTACCAATGCCATTGCCTTGAGGTATTTTACTTTCATGTACCTTTCTCCGCCAGTAAAGGTGCTTGGCAAATAAACCCTTCCAGGAACAACTCCCTCCTCACCTTGAACAGTTTCATCATTGCAAATGTCATTGGTGACTTGACGGTGCTCCTGTGTAGGGACTGCTCGTTCAGCTTGAGTACGATCGGTATGGGTCGTTTCATTGACATGCCTGACTTCAGAAACAACAGATTGTACTTCGTCAAAGGGAGCTGTTCTTAAGGAGTTGTTACTACCCTTACATTGTGAAAAATGTAAGTAACGCTATCGTTCCTCTTCAATCCGTGCACACATATAAAATATCCATGTTTCAGAAAGTCTTTCAAATTGACGAAACCGTGAATCAGACAAAAGTAAGCATCTTACGTAATTCAACTGGGGAGCTTTTTACCGTTGTCAAGGCGCCCAATGTGACAGCCGGGCGTACCATGTGTATAGAGCAGCGGATATTGTAAAGGCTCGTACAGAGGATGGAAAATGTCTACTTGTGAGGCTTTCCTTCACCGATCTTCCATATAGGTATTTTTCTAGGATAGTATGTCTCCTTGCCAGTGCTTAGAACGGCGGGAACCTCGTATCCCAATAGACGATCTCCAAGATTTGGTCCATGAGTACATCTTGAAGTATTTTCAAATACTAAACGACCATCTTCCGATGGTTCGTTGTGCAGTCGTTTGAGAAGATGGATGTAAGAATTGTTAGACTCCGAGAAATCGGAGATTGTCTCGATGGCTGTAAGGTTAAGGTTTTGTCGTTCCGCCCACTTGTTTCGAGCTATATGGAATATGGATTATTGTAGAGTCCGCTATAAGAAAGGTCGTACACACATTGGTATACCTTTCCTAATACTTATAGAAAGCTTATTCCATGTTTAGTATGTTGCCACCCACCTGAAACAACAAGGGCACTGAAGGCAAATGTTTCGTTGTACATACGAGGCCGAGATCTGAAATCCAGATGTTGATATATTTCGTGATCGATAGGATGGAGAACTAAAATATTATAGAATCCTTGTCCACAAACCACTTCTTCCTGCCTCCCTCTGCTTTAAAGAGTGGAGCCGGACAACTTGAGCATTTAAAACAAGCAGACCGTAAAAGAGAATTCGTTTTCAGGTGGCATGGTAGAATTTAATTTAATTGTTCTCCGCTGTAGACCGCGATCAAACCATTTTTTTTCTTAAAATAGCTGGAAGATGACGGGAAATTTTAGTGTCAGCATGACTTTGATCTAATTTTTTTCGGCGTCCATATGGACTTCAGGATGTATATCGGAATATCGGCATACTGCCTCCCTGTTGATTTCAGGATGTACTTGGGAATATCGCCTGACGGAATCCCTATTTACTTCAGCACGTATTTAGGAATATCGCTGGACCGCTTCCCTATTTACTTCAGGGGTTATCTGACTATAACGCTCGATCTCTTCTCGATGCTGGTCTTGAGAATTGGAGAGTAACTCCTTTAGTCGACCTTTTTCCTTTTTTTTATTTTGGGCAGCTATAGTCATTTGGTTGTCATTGTTGGCGGTTGTAGTGGTCTCCTTAGTTGAATATTTATATTTCGAAGCAACACTCTTTGAAAGAACACCAAAAGGGGATATGCGTTGGGTGTTCAATATATGCAGCAAATGGTCGCCGATCTTAAAACAATTCTAGTGATCTTCATTGGGAGTCTTTTTATAAGCAAGTGATACAGCAAATGCGACTACAAAGAAACCGCCATCAGTATTACCAGTCTGTTGTTGTAATCTGTTGTTGTAAATCTTTAAGTACAACTTGTATGGTCGGGGAAAGCTTTCTTAAGTACTGAGTTTCTATCGGAAATAGAGTCCGTGTATTCGACTATCGTAGATTGATATTACCATCGTAGTAAGCACAAATATATTTAGAGACATCGTCAGGAATATCACTGGAAATATCGATAGTGATTATTTGAATATGTGTTTCTGTCAAGAGGGAGAGATGACAAGAATCAGTTTCCTCTAAGGTAATTAAGCTCAGTGGACGAAAATCATGGTCAGCAACCAATATATCATTGAAGAAGCTGATAATGTTTGCAGTCTGTTGTACTCCACCACGAATATCAAGCAGAGTCTGTAAAAAAGTAAATATATAGCGTCAATGTAAGCACATATTTCACCCATAATTGAGAAACCACTTAGTATCTGCTGAACAAAACTCCCTCTCATGATACATACAGCAGTAGACCTGGGTATCTGCTCAACTAAACTCCCCGTCATGAATGCTACAGCAGTGGGCCAGGGGACCTGCTCAACAAAACTCTCCGTCGTCATTCATTCAGTAGGCTAGACGATCTGCTCAACAAGACTCCCCATTCTGATTCATTCAGCACTAGGCCAGGGGATCTCCTCAACAAAACTCAACTCCGCGTCGTCATTGACACAGCATTGGGCCAGGGTTTCTCCTCAACAAAACACCGTATCGTGATTGATACAGCAGTAGGTCAGGGGATCTGCTCACCAAAACTCTCCGTCGTCATTCATTCAGCAATAGCCTAGGGGATCTGGCCAACAAAACTCCCATTCGTGGTCCATACAGCAGGACGCCAAGGCATTTGAACTTTGGTCCTATGACTTTTGTCGTTTGTCGACCCCTCCTACCTTAAATTAAGCTTCTTTTTCCCGGTTTTGGTCGATTTTCTTCATTTCCCATGCGTTATTGTACTCATTCACACACTGATAAGATAGATAGATGCACGAAATTCAGCAGGCTTCTTGGCACGATTATTGGCCATATGTAGACCGACTTTCATTATTCTAGCTGCTTTCAATATATGGGAAACGGAAGCAATACGTCGAAACAATACTCAAATTTCAGCCTAATATATGCTTCTTAAGCAATCTATGGTAAAGCCGATGGACATACGGCAAAACATCTAATGACCAAAATTGTAGGTCATAGCATCATCGATATGCCTGCCACGTTTCAAGACTGTAGCTATCTGCTAAGTTGGAAAAATAATTTTTCAACTTGTGAAAAGCGGAAGAAATTTAACATGCATCGAAACGTTCACTTCTTTCTGTTACACAAATAGCAGATACACGGCAAAACGCCTAAAGGAAAAAATTGTAGGCGACTAAAAGGGTCGTCTGATGGCGCAATCCGTTTCTTGATACGACGTACCATTTGGCTGCAATAAATTTCCAAATGAAAGTCTGCACTATTTAGGGTGCACATTTCCTGGGTCTATCTTATCTTATATATATATAAAATGCCACGCCTCACTCACTCACTCACATAAATCTTTACCCACTTCCGCATGAGCTAGGAACTTGAAATTTGGCAAAGGGATAGCTATTAGCGTGGAATCTACGGAAAAATTCCAATAAGTTCAAGAAATTTAATTTTTGCCCCCCTCACCACAAACAATATGCCATACGCCATATTGCAGTGCCCTACAAAATTAAAAATTCCCAATGTTCTAGCTCTCAGCCAGTAACCGACAGAGCAATTGCAAAAACTTCAAACCCACTTGTGGGTCGGGGCGGTAGAATAACACCGACGTTATCCCCTGCCTGTCGTAAGGAGCGACTAAAAGGGGCCCCAGGGACTCTGAACTTTGGAGCGTGGATTGGCGACCACGGGGCCCTCAGCTGAGCCCTGGCATTGCTTCCACTTACTTGTGCCAGGCTCCTCACGTTCATCTATCCTATCCGACCTCTCTTGGTCAACCCTTGTTTTTTTCCGACCCCGACGCTATTAGGTTTGCGAGGGCTAGGAAGTCTTTCATTTTCACGCCCTTCGTGGCCCCTGTCTTACTTTGGCCGATATCTTCATTTTTCGAAGTGTCGGACACTTTCCATTTTTTCTCTCTGATTAGTGTTATATAGAGGATGGTTGCCTATTTGCACTTCCTCTTAAAACAATAATCACCACCACCACCACCACCACCACCACCAAAAACTTCAAATATTCAATATCTTACCGCCTATAATATCAAAACATTAAGCCGAATTTAATGACGGTTCATACTTTCGTTTCCAGCTATTTGGTGGCTAAACGGTAATTACCATCAACAAACTGATTGCCGTTTTGTACCTAAAATGAACATATCTACAACTTTGGCCCTATGACTTTTTGTCGTATCTTGACCCTTTCTTCCTCAGATTAAGCCCCAGGGGCTCTGAACTTTGGAGCGTGGGTTGGCGACCACGGGGCCCTTAGCTGAGTCCTGGCATTTCTTCCACTTACTTGTGCCAGGCTCCTCACTTTCATCTATCCTATCCGACCTCCCTTGGTCAACACTTGTTCTTTTCCGACCCCGACGCTATTAGGTTTGCGAGGGCTAGAGAGTCTTTCATTTTCACGCCCTTCGTGGCCCTTGTCTTCCCTTCGCCGATATCTTCATTTTTCGAAGTGTCGGACCCCTTCCATTTTTCTCTCTGATTAGTGTTATATAGAGGATGGTTGCCTAGTTGTACTTCCTCTTAAAACAATAATCACCACCACCACCACCTCAGATTAAAATTCATTTCCCCGGTTTTGGTCAATTTTGTTCATTTTCCATGTATTATTTTACTGATTCAGATACTCTTAACACAAGTAGATGCACGAAATTCAGCAGGATCCTAGGCACGATCATTGGCTATATGTACACTGACTTTGATTATTTTAACTTCCTTGAATATATGGGAAAACGGAAGGAATATGTGGAAACAGTACTAAAATTTCAGCCTAATTTATGTTTCTTAAGAAATATATGGTGAACCCGATAGATATACGAAAAACCCTGAAATAATCAAAATTGTAGGTCGTTTCATCGTCGATTGCCTCCAGGTTTCAACACTGCAGCTGTCTACAAAGTTGGAAAAATAATTTTTCAACTTGTAAAAATCGGACAAAATTTGAGGTAGACTGAAATGTTCACCACTTTGTATGGTACAAATACCCAATATACGACAAAATGACTTAAGACAAAAATGTAGGCGACTAAAGGAGTCGTCTGATGGCGCAATCAATTCCTCGATACGACGTACCGTTTGGCTGTTATAAATTTCCGAATTAATGTCTGCAATATTTAGCGTGCACATTCCCTGGTTCTATCTTATCTTATATATAATGGCTCACTGACTGACATAAATGTTTAGCCACTTACGCATGAGCTAGGAACTGGAAACTTGGTAATTGCATAGCTATTAGCTTCGAACCTACCGAAAAATTCCAAAAAGTTCAACTTTTTTAATTGTTGCCCCCCTCCTCCCACAAAAAATGGCGGACAACATGTTGCAGAGCGCTAGAAAATTAAAATATGGAAAATTCTAGCTCTTAGCCTGTAACCGACCAAGAAAATGCAACCAGTTCAACTATATTATGTTTACCCCTAAAAATATCGATATATCAAGCCGAATTTAATGACGGTGCCCACTTCCGTTTCGAGCTATTCTGAGGCTAAACGGTAATTGCTATCAACAAATCGATTCAACTTTCGTATCCTAAATTAAGAGATCTACAACAATGGTCACATGCCTTTTTGTCGTTTCTCGATCTCTCTACCTTAGAATGAGCTTCATTTTCCCCGTTATGGTCAGTTTTGTTCATATTCCATACGTTATTTTACATATTCACACACTCATAAGACAGATAGATGCACAAAATTCATCAGACTCCTTGACACGATCACTGGCCATATGTACACCGACTTTGATTATTCTAGCTGCCTTGAATGTATGCGTATGAGAAAACGGAAGGAATATGTGGAAACAGTACTCAAAATTCAGCCTAATCTATGTTTCTTAAGCAATCTAAGGCACAGCCGATGGAGACACAACAAAACGTTACAGACCGATAATTTATTGTAGGTCGTTTGGTCGTAGTTACGCCTGCCAAGCTTCAAGATTGTATTTGTCTGCTAAGTTTCCAAAATAACTTTTCAACTTGTGACAAGTGAACGAAATTTGACATCGATCGAATCGTTCATCTCTTTCTATAGTATAAACAGCCGAGATATTGCAAAATGTCTTAAGAAAGAAATGTAGGCGACTAAAAGGATCGTCTGTTGCTGCAATCCGTTTCTCCATACGACGTGCCGTTTGGCCTGAATAACTTTCCAAATGAAAGTCTGCACTAATGTTTACCCACTTACAGATGAGCTAGAAACTTGAAATTCGTTAATCTGTTAGCTATTAGACTGTCACCCAAGAGTATGTTCAATTTTTTAACCCCCAACCATAATGGCGATTGCAGTCATCGGTTGCGCCAGAAAGCTGAAATTTGTCGAAATTTTAGCTGTTACCCTGTAACCGACGGAGGTTCCTTAAAGTTACAATGTTTAATATTTTACTCCCAGAAATAACAAAATTTTCGGGTAATTACCATCCCGGAGCAGACCTTAATTTCGTGGTCTTTTGTGCCTAAACGGTAATGCCTGTCAAAAATGGATATCACTTTCTTTCCATGTAATGAAAAGATCAATAACTTTGGTCCTATGACTTTGCCCTATCCCGACTCCTTCTACCTTAGACGGAACTTCATTTTCAGATTTTGGGTCAATTTTTTTTCAGTATATTATTTCAGTGCTTGAAACACTTAGGTAGGATCACGAAATTAAGCAGGACACTTGCAACGTCCATTGGTCATACGCAAACAGACTTTCATTTTTTCTGCCGCCATGTAGTTATGGGAAAACGGAAGAGATATATGGAAACACTATTCAAATTTCAGTCTTACCTATGTTTCTAAAGCAATCTAAGGTGAAGCCGACAGTCATACGACAAAAAGTCAAAAAACCAGAATTACAGACCGTTTCGTGGTCGATACTCATGCCAAGTTCAAGACTGCAGCTGTCTGGTAAGTTGGCGAAATAATTTCTCAACTTGTGAGAAACGTACGAAATTTACCCTAGATCGAAATATTCACCTCTATCTATGCCATAAATAGCCGAGATACGAGAAAATGCCTTAGGACCAAAAATGTAGGCTTCTGAAGGGGTCGTCTGATGCCGCAACCCCCTGTGGGTGGGGACGGTAGAATAACACCCACGGTATCCCCTGCCTATCGTAAGAGGCGCCTAAAAGGGACCCCAAGTGCTCTGAAATTTGGAGCGTGGGCGGGCCCTTAGCTGAGTCCTGGCATTTTTCCATTTACTTGTGCCAGGCTCCTCACTTTCATCTATCCTATCCGACTTCTCTTGGTCAACCCTTGTTCATTTCCGACCCCGGCATTATTACGTAAGGAGGTCTAGGGAGTCTTTCATTTTCACGCCCTTCGTGGCCCTTGTCTTCCTTTGGCCGATACCTACATTTTTCGAATTGTCGGACCCCTTCCATTTTTTCTCTCTCATTAGTGTTATATAGAGGATGGTTGCCCAGTTGTACCTCCTCTTAAAACAATAATCACCACCACCACCACTACTGATGTCGCAATATATTTATCTATACGACCAACCGTTCCGCCACAGCAAATTCCCAAATAAAAGTCTGCACTTATAAACATACTCATCTTCAACGCTTATCTATGTGCCTATATTATATAAAACCGTACCGCTGACTGACTTACATTAAGGATTGTATACTTCCAGATGACGTAGAAACGTGAAATTTTTCTATGCGATAGCTATTAAGCTGCAGCCTATGGAAAAGTTCCAAATGTTCAATTTTTTTGTCACCTTTACTTCCCTTCCCCTAAACTAAATGGTGGAAGATACGTTGCAGTGCGCCAGAAAATTAAAATTTGGCTTGACCTGCAACCAAAAAGTTGCAATGTCTATCATTTTACGTACAAATATTATCGAAGAGTGGACGCAATTTTCATGACGGTGTAAACCATTGTTTCGAGGAATTTTTGGTGGCTAAACGGTAAGTCGTATCGCCAAATGTACAAGACCTTAGGAACCAACATGAAAAGGTCTACAACTTCTCTCCCGTGACCTTTCGTTATATACTGATCCCTTATACCTTAGATAGAGATGCATTTTCAGATTTTACGTCAACTTTGTACATTTCTATAATTAATTTTACTGTTTTACACACTTATAAGATCGACAGAACCATGAAATTCGTCAGGCTCATTGGAACGCCCGTGGGTCATATGAGAGCAAAATGTATGACTCTAGTACCGTATTAGAATTGAAAAACGAAAGCATTATGTGGACACTGTACTCCTAATATAATTATCTAAACCAATCTACGGAGTACCAAATGCAAATACGACGAAACACCAAGGAACGAAAATTAGAACGTTCCAAACACGATACACCCAACAAGTTTCAAGATTATAGCCGCACATTAGGCTAGGAAAACAATATCACACCTTGTGAGAATCGTACGCAATTTGCACAAGGACGAAGAGTTTACATCTATTTCTGCTATAAATAGTGAATATACTGTACTAGAAAAAATTATAGGACCAAACATGTACGCGAACATATGCACCGCCTGTTAAGACAATCCGTTTTTCGAAGACGACGTATAGGTTCGTCACAGTAATTTATCCAAATGACCACTTCCAATGCAGAGGAATTGGGGGTTTGGGGGCGCAGCCCCCAACGAGCGAAAGCGAGTTTTATATATATAGATACATAGTCGTCGACAATAACGCATTTAGCTAGCGAATAATAACTCTTCACATAATGTTTACCTGATTTAGAAGGTTGCTATGAGAGTAGGAGTAATTCATCTTACTCGGCACGACTAAAATCCGAAATCAACTGAATAAGAACGGGTCATGGTAGGTGCGGTTATTCCGGGTGCTTTAGTAAAATTGTGCAAAATTAGATACGGAAATGAGTTAGAGATCATAAGGTGTGAGAAGCTTAAGAAGATGCTTGCTGTAAAAAAAAACAAAAAAAAACCAGTAATTAATATAAAAACTAAATGTAAATAAATACATGTAAATATTATCTTTAAATAATACGGAAGACAGTAATAGGAGATGGGCATGCTTAATCTAATATCTTATTAAAGCTGGTTCTCTGACCCTAGATTCCCTACCTCAAAATGTTCTGTAGAGTATCCTCAATTTCCGGTTTAATTATTGACGCTTTTATTGGAACACCCATATATTGAAGGAATGGTCATTTAAAGGTAATGCTTCTTGTAATAATAATAATAATAATAATAATAATAATAATAGTAATAATAATAATAATAATAATAATAATAATAATAATAATAATAATAATAATAATAATCCTATGGCCTCAGTTAAAATGTGCAAGCATTTCGAATTGACGGCATATAGGATACCTGGGTATCAGTTTAGACGCTGGGACAGGTGACTGAATGGTCGAAGTGATTGTATAGGCCTATTATCTTACCTGTGTCCGGCTCCATAGCTAAATGGTTAGCGTGCTGGCCTTTGGTCACATGGGTCCCGGGCTCGATTCCCAGCACGGTCGGGAATTTTAATCATAACTGGTTAATTTCGCTGGCACGAGACTGGGTGCATGTGTCGTCTTCATCATCATTTCATCCTCTCATCACGACACGCAGGTCACCGACGGGCGTCAAATCGAAAGACCTGCATCTGGCGAGCCGAACTTGTCCTCGGACACTACCGGCACTAAAAGCCATACTCCATTTCTTTTCATCTTACCTGTCATCAGTATGCTGTCATCGGGCGAGTTCGCGGTCCGTTTAGGGCAGCGCAGCTGTGAGCTTGCATCTGGAAGATAGTAGGTTCGAACCCCACTGTCGCCAGCCCTGAAGATTGTTTCCTGTAGTTTCTAATTTTCACTCCAGGCAAATGCTGGGGCTGTACCTTAATTAAGGCCGTGGCCGCTTCCTTCTCACTCCTACACCTTCCCTATCCCACCGTCGCCATAAGATTTGTCTGTGTCGACGCAACGCAAAACAAATTAAAAAAGTATGCTGTCACTGTGATGTAGTTCATACAGACCGATTTTTACGGTATAACTTTCTACCTATGTTTCAACTAAACAACCCTTGGAATCATCGAACAAAGTGGAGCAATGGTGCCTTGTTTGACATTTTAAAAATTGTAGCCTGTATTCTAGGAAGGAGCAGCTTAAAATGTGACCAGCTTTAGGATTCAAACCCAAATACCACATTGTATTAACATCGTTTCCTCTAGGACGGTCGACAAAACGTAAGAATCACATTCAGCTTTTTGATATAGAATGAACTGTCCATGAAACATCCGCTGAGTATGGAATGAATTCTTTCAAATTGACTCGATAATATGCCATGCCAGGTATTTACTGAATTTTTATTGTTGCTAATTACCATGTTGGCTTCGAGAAGAGCTAGGATATAGCATAGGTGTGGGCATTGCCCACGTCATTCATACGTTCATTGTTTGTAATTTCCAATCTAAAGTGACCCAATCACGGATCACCTGGGAAAACAATTGAACTACAGTTCAATTCTCGAGTTACATACGTAATGTAACCAACTTATGATCGGGCATTCCAGTCCCTCCTGTCCGGCCACCTCACTCCATTAGTGTGCACAGCAAGTGGGTCTAACACATGACATCGATTTTCCTTCCTTCCAACGTCACTGTAATAATTTAGTCAATGGACCAAGATGATATGAATAATTTGGTCATTATAGTAACAACCGTATCCGTAACGACACCGGGTACTAGAATACGGTGAGAAAATCGATTTTTTAACTTTGGCCTTACACATTTCTGCATTGGTTTATGAATCTATCTATGCTTGTAAGCATCTGTTAATCGTACCGTAATTTAAAAATTTAAAAATTGTGCCTAATAATCCATAGTAAAATGAAATGCCATAATTGTTCTACTGGCTAAACTTATGTATTACGCAGAAGATTTCAGCCTTGATGAGCCATGAAAATCTGTTATCCAAATGCTTGTATGGGGACATTCAATGAGTTTTATTAAGTGAATTTGGTGGTGCTGGTGCGGTTGCTCTCTAGATTCAGTAATCATAAAGGGATTTGGATTGTGCTACAGGGTTATTGTGAGGTTATGGTATAATATAGGAGAAAGCACGTTGTCTTCAGAAAATATTTTCTGTAACTATACTTCTTGAAATTGTGGATACTTATAATTCATAAACGATTAAATATAGAGAGGTAATATTTTATGTATTAACTAATGCGATAAGGATCCTGGATATACACCTATAATAATTTTTAAAATATATATATAGTATCAAGCTGAGAGGAAATAGAAATACTTTCAACAAATGACCAAACTGATAATTTTTGAAAGAAGGTTTGCCTACATTCTGATCAAACATCCATAAATAAACAGGTCCATAATCTGGCTATTTCCATGTCTAACGTGTTTACAAAATTGGATATCATTTGGATGAAATGAAATTGAGATAAATGTACATGAAAGAACCAGTTTAACTATTACTTTAAAAATGCGTTGAAAAATACTTTTTCAAAAGTTTTATTTACAAATATATTAGAGTCATCCGTCAACTCAGAATGGGCTTCTCATGATGTATTATAAGATTTTCAGCCATAGCCTCAACATAAAATGAGAAAATGCTTAGTAAAATTATTCCTGATACTGTATATTGTTCACATATCAGGAATACTCAGTGGTTTTAACGACGAATTTGCCTCAACAACCAACAAAATAAGCAGACTTCTTTAAAAGAAATGATTTACTGGTGGCTGAATCTTGGGAAATAGTGGGCTTTCTGCTGAAATCCGGAAAGGTCTCTCCCAGATGGAGGTATCACTGCAACTTTGGAGAGATCATGGACCATGTCTTAATGGTCGAAGTATTCAAAAGATATGAGAATGAAATACATTTTGCCTTTGTTTTATTATTATTAAAAATAATAATATTAATATTGTTCTTATTTTACATACCTCCAATATCATTAGATTCACTCGGCATTTTTACACGAGAAGTTAATAAATAAAAACAACTTACAATATTTTTTTGCTAGGGGCTTTACGTCGCACTGACACAGATAGGTCTTATGGCGACGATGGGATAGGAAAGGCCTAGGAATTGGAAGGAAGCGGCCGTGGCCTTAATTAAGGTACAGCCCCAGCATTTGCCTGGTGTGAAAATGGGAAACCACGGAAAACCATTTTCAGGGCTTCCGATAGTGGGATTCGAACCTACTATCTCCCGGATGCAAGCTCACAGCCGCGCGCCTCTACGTGCACGGCCAACTCGCCCGGTAACTTACAATTTAATTACCTATATGTTTAAACATGGGGGAAGCTACCGCTATTCATAAAGACATCGGATTGGAACGAGAATAAAATAGTGAACATTGTTTATCATCGCCTGGTGAGAGGCCGCAAGTGGGTCTATAGATAGTCGTGTGCATACCAGAAAGGTAGTCTCTATCCCTACTCCCTACCACCCTTTTCCTATATGTCTGCTTTGGCATTCTTTCTTCTGTCTACCTTTTTCTGTGATGCTTCTCAGGAACTTCATTTTCCCACTATCGGCAGCCCTGAAAATGGTTTTCCGTGGTTTCCCATTTTCACACCAGGCAAATGCTGGGGCTGTACCTTAATTAAGGCCACGGCCGCTTCCTTCCAACTCCTAGGCCTTTCCCATCCCATCGTCGCCATAAGACCTATCTGTGTCGGTGCGACGTAAAGCCCATAGCAAAAAAAGGAACTTCATTTCACTTGTTTGGATTCTGTTCTTGCTTCTCGATAGTTGTCCAGGCTGCTGAAGCATATGTCAGTACTGGTATAAAATATGCTTTTTAAAGAACTTCCATGCATTCCATAGGCAAATATCCTTGTCCCATACAACCTGTCTCATATTCTAGTAGAATTCTGAGGCTCGTTTAATTCGTGCATTTATCTGTAAATGAAGTAATATGTAATAATTTAAGAATAAATAATGAATGAAGTATTATACACCTAATGCAGTTTTATAGTAATATTTAATTTTTCTCAATTATAGATAATAAGCCCTAATATTTGCGTGTCATCACTTATTCCGTAAATTTGACTACAAGGAGGTTTCGTTCCATCATTTCCTTTCTCATAGTTTAATCTATTAGAAGTCAAGTTCTGATGCTAGAATTTGTTAAATTAATTGAGTAGTTTACTTAGTATGTTCATATGTGGAAAATATTAATATTTATTGAACGGGAATTAACTTATTGTGAGAGGCAAGTGTGTTTCCTCTTTCTCAGGTGGAATTTAGCGACAAAAGTTATATATTTTTATCTCTTATGCCGCCATCGCGCTCAGCAACTTAACAGACAGCCGTGTACAGCGGGTTGCAGCAAATGACAGGTGCTCAAGCAAAGGGGATTAAATACCTCCCGTGCAGCCGAAAAATCTTTAAAGCAGGGTTATAATAATATGTTTGCATTTCACGGTGGAGATTTGCATGTAATAATAATATAGAATGGATAACAGGCTCACAAAGACAATTTCATTTAGGTCTTCACTGATTTATTTTAGCAAATTATTGTGATTTTTCAATTGATAAGGCTAAGTTTAAAATCCAGATTTGGTTGAACACCCGAAGAATATACATACGAGGCTAACCTCACTGAGGTGTTTCAACATTTCGTTATGGGCATTACCTTGTCCAAGAGCCGTGTCCTTGATGCGCAGTTCCCACACCCTAAAGGGCACGTTATAGTCTTCTGAAGTTTGAGTGGGGAAAATGAGGTGATGACGTTCTGCCTCCCACTTCAGAGCAAGGAAATAAGGGTGGTAATTCTCGGAACTAGAGACATCTGCGGAATGTCTTGTTAGATGTTTAAGAACCGTGAGTGGATTAGTGACTGCTGTCTGCAATTGAATTTCCCATACTGAGGATGATCCTTGTGACAACGTCTTCGCCCTTAATTTTGCGCGTAATGCGCCGGATGTGTGTTATGCCACGGTTGTTAGTGTCTCCCATCAGCTCATCCTTTGTCTTCAAAATGAGGACAGATTCAAGGATGTGTGCTGCCATTTTGACGGGAATTTTACCGAAGTGGTCGCGCTTAAGCAACTGATCATCTTGAACTGCATTGCGTGTCTTTAATAACAACAAACTACCTTTGCGGATTTTCTTGAGGTCCTCAAGTTCGTTGTAGACACCTTCAGTGTGTCTACTAAAAAGGATGGATTTAACCAGCTTGAAGTCATATCCGTCGTTTATTCTAGCAATCAGGAAACTAGGGATGCTGGTTCTTGTACTTTTACGCTGCGCTCCTTCCCAAGGGGTTGACTTCGTGATCTTATGTTAAAGACTTGGGTGGTGGACTACCGTGGACAGCTTTCGGTCGTTTCGAAGTCATGTCCGAAATCTTCCTCCCCAGATGCCACCCATTTCGATCAGGGGCCTCTGTAGCCGAAACAAGCAGCCAAGGCAATAGCTACCTGGTCGTAGCAGGTCCGATGTTGGACGATGCCTCATATGGGAGGACTGAAGCAATGGGCACCAGGGCTCCCTTCCTCATGTCATCCATATCGTATCATCCCCATTGCGTATACATAGTGATAAAACATAACTTTTAATAATAACAATTAGTTAATAATAATATGTTTTTCTGGCTGTGCGAGGATCTGCGTTCTCAGCCGGATACTCCTGCTGAGTACATAGCGCTCCCACCCGACGTGTTGGGGATACAGTCTGGGCTTTCAAGTGAAGTCGCACACGTAAGAGGCCCCTACTCAAGGAGCACGCACATCAAATTTTAATTAGGTATATTAACATATCTCAAGAAAACATAAAAGAGTAAAAATGGTAACGATGGACTCATGAACCTTTTAGTCACCTTCCACGACAGTTAGGGATTACCTGTGGATGTATTCAGCCCCACCCATCCACAGCGGGTACAATTCATGGCACCTAAGCCACAATCCCTTTCCGCGGCAGTCACCCCATTTAGTCACCTCTTATGCAAGTCAGGGGATACCGTGGTTGCATTCTTCGTCTGCGGCCCCACCCACAGGGGGTGATGATGAAAAGTAGGAGAGAAAGACTACCATTAATGAAACTTACAAATGTCATTAAAAGCAACTACCGATCAAAATCGGACATTTGGCAAAAGGATGGATTAGTTAGGAATACATGCACTTTTTCCACCAACCCTCTCTTTAATATGCTGTAGCTGTGCGCTATGTCATGAACAAACACTCATATATTTGTATTTAGAGCAAATAAGCAATTACTATTAATCTGAGTGAAAACTGACATCTATTTATCGTTATATCGTAAGGCTGTTTTGTTGAACAGATGAGGGATCTCAATGAAGTGAGCGTGAAAAGTGTGTGAAATTTGAGTAAATTAAACACACAATCAAGACTGCCACAGACGTGCAAGTATTTACAGGAAAGTTAAAGGGGGGTAATTGGGAATATTACAGTACTGTTACTGAAAATGGAATAGAGGAGATATCTCATCTCTCCAATAAAGAGGGTTTCTGTTTGAGAAAAGAGAAAGAAATATAAAGGAGAAGGAACATAACAGATTGAAGAAACGAGGAACATTATACACTTCTTGTACGTAGGAAAGGTCGGAAAAGATCAAGATTGGAACAAGGAAATTTAGATTGGAGACGTGAAAGACTAAGCATGGGTGCTATAGCTACGACACCACACAAATTGTGAACCTCTCGAGAGGAATCCATCACTCAGAACAGCCACTGAAAATTGCTACATAAAGGCTGCTGTGCATATGTATCTGTTTAAAACAAGTTAATTTAGTCATCTATATCTATAATGAAATACAAATTAAATCTTTAGTGGTCGGATTAATTATCTCTTGTACTTCGTAACTACAAGAAAGTGGACTATGTTTCTGTTGTAACAGGAAACGGTTTTTGCGAACTTCTATGCCTCATATAGGGGTATATTTTTCTGAGCAACGAATTTTCATACTGCTTATAAAATGAAATGTAGGAACTGGTTAAAAGATAAATGCAATATTTGACATCTTGATTCATCTTCCAGACCAGTTAAAAGAATCACCTGCTTATCCTGGAGATTAAATCTTTTACCCAGTAATCAATAAAGGAAAGCTTCTAAAGTTGTTGTGTTTTAATTGCCACTTCACAAGGTGAGTGATGCCATTTAAACCAGATATTAAATAAATTTCAGCTCCATTCTATCACTTCTCTGCCCACGACGACAATAAAGGAGGATATTACGAGCTCGGTTTAGATGCGAGTCAACTTATTATCTTAATGGTATCGAGAGTTGGTCACTTGGTACCCGTCGGCCTTTTTAATTTCCCCGATAAAACTGTTTCTTTCAGTAAGGTATTTACACAGGCCCTCCTCTGTGTGTTACTTATCTCACAAGGCCTCCCGGTGTCTTCTTGCTACTCACCCTCTGCCCAGTGATAAACATCGACCATTAGACATACCAGCCGGTTGGTCCACAGACTTTGTTTTTATAGCCCTTTCCTGATGACCTACGATAGTATCCGACTACATTCTAGATTCCATCTATTGTCACAAGTCCTGGTAGGCGCGTGCCGCCTTCAGCCAGGCAGCCAAAAACCTGATTGGTCACTCTGACTGATGGCAAATTATTCTAGAACCACTGCCGCAAGTGGCAAGTTGTAGGTGCACCTGCCTCCTGTGCTTCATTAATGGGTTAAACCAGATGTTAACTGAAAACCAAGTACAAACCAATTACATAAATGTGAACTATAAAAAAGTAAAAATATTCGGCAGGTCCCTAAGAAGGCATGGATGCACAGTAATGACATACGACAGTCGAACTAGTGTTCGGCAATTGCAATGTTTACCTTTGTCTTGTCGCGGTTTGAAGGACCTTACCACCTGATTGACTGACGGTTAACAATAATGCCACCATTCTTCCAGTCACTTTGCAACAAGACCTGTTCTATCAAATTCTAGTCACATTTCACAACCACCCCAGGTGTTCATAAGTTTCTTTTCCAATTTTCTTAACATCGCACCGACACAGATAGATCTTATGGTGACGGTGGGATATGAAAGGGCTAGGAGTGGGAAGGATGTGGCCGTGGCCTTAATTAAGGTACAGCCCCAGGATTTGCCTGGTGTGGACATGGGAAACCACGGAAATTCATCTTCAGGGCTGCCGACAGTGAGGTTCGAACCCATTATCTCTAGGATTCAAGTTCACTGCAGCACGCCCCTAACCGCACGGCCAACTCGTAAGTTCTGAGAGACGGGTTCTTTTGTTCTTTTGTTCTTTTATTATTGGTTTCATATCCCAGCAACTACTTCTATGGTTTACACGGTCACTGAGGTACCAGCATGCTGTCCCATACGAGTTTTTCTTTATGTGCCGTTAACAATACCGATACGAGACTGACGTATTTCAGCACCTTCAAGTACCACGGGTCAAATCCGCCAAGATAGTTTCATACAGCTAGTGTTCTAACGACTGCACCACCCAACTCCTCATCTGAAGGTGTACGATGAGTGATAATAATAATAATAATAATAATAATAATAATAATAATAATAATAATAATAATAATAATAATAATAATAATAATAATAATAATAATAATAATAGTATTGGCTTTACGTCCCACTAACAGCTTTAACGGTTTCCGGAGACGCCGAGATGCCGAAATTTAGTCCCAGCAGGTGATCTTTTACGTGTCAGTAAATCTACGCACACGAGGTGCACTTTCAAATACCATCGGAGTGAGCCAGGATCGAACCTATCAAGTTGGGGTCAGAAGGCCAGCGCCTCAACCATCTGAACCACTCAGCCCGGAGCACGATCAGTGATGACCACGGAGCTCTAAGCTCAGTCTCTCATATAGGCTATCTCTGTCTCTCTACCTCGTCTTTCCTGCCTGACGTTCATTAATCAAATGTTTCTTCTTCCGAGATCGAAAATATTATATTTACCAATCCTAAGAATTCTACATGGGCTACCTAGCGGAGGTTGTAAAGGTGTACTCAGTTTACCGGGAAGGATATGGGTTCGCTTCGCTGTCAGGAAATCGGCACAGAACTAACCACTTTATCCTCCTTACTGACCAAGTTGCGAATAATGAAACCCATTAACTTCAACCCCTCCAGTGGCCTTCATGGCCTGTGTTTAAAAGTCTATCATTTGGTCAATCTCGGGTATACTAATATGCATACCTGAATGCAGAAGGAAGTAGATGTTGATAACTTTTTATTTGTTATTTTTAAGATGTTCGCCTATGTGGTGTAGTGGTTAGTGTTATTAGCTGCCACCACCCGGAAGCCCGGGTTCGATTCCCGGCTCTGCCACGAAATGTTAAACCTGGTAGGAGGGGGTGGAACTGGGTCTACTCAGCCTCGGGATGTCAGCTGAGTGGAGGGGTGTTCGATTCCTACCTCGGCCATCCTCGAAGTAGTTTTCCGTGGTTTACTACTTCTCCTCCAGGCAAATGCCGGGATGGTACCTAACTTAAGGCTACAGCCGCTTCCTTCCCTCTTCTTTGTCTACCCCTTCCAATCTCCCCCGTGACCTTAAGTTAGGTACCATCCCGGCATTTGCCTGGAGGAGAAGTGGGAAACCACGGAAAACCACTTCCAGGGTGACTGAGGTGGGAATCGAACCCACCTCTACTCAGTTGACCTCGCGAGGCTGAGTGGACCCCGTTCCAGCCCTCATACCACTTTTCAAATTTCGTGGCAGAGCCGGGAATCGAACCCAGACCTCCGGGGGTGGCAGCTAATCACACTAACCACTACACCACAGAGGCGGGCGAGTCCTTAATTTAGTATTAAAATCCTTGCTGAAGAGGGTGGAATCGAACCTAGAGCGTCTAGGTAAGAGGCAAGCATGCTACTCCTACGCCACCAAGCTAGTATAATTATGATGATGATGATAATAAATTATTGGGCGTAAAAGCAATCATAGACTACTTTCCACTGATTTTGGAGACACAAAGATGCTGGAATTTTTTCCACAGGAGTTATTTTACGAACCAGTAAATATACCGACACGAGACTGGCGTATTTGAACATCTTCAAATAACACCGCATTGAGTTGGGATCGAACCGCTAACCTCGCCCTACCGTCTGACATACTTTAGCTGGAAAATGATGAGGGAAGTGGACAGTGTTTATTTTCTCGATTAAGTGTGTGTTACACAGAATCTGTGACCCTTAATTCCATACTGTCCACAACGATAAAGAGTTATTTGAATGTGTCTGATAGATTTACAAACGATGCTTTTTTTCTAGGGGCTTTACGTCGCACCGACACAGATAGGTCTTATGGCGACGATGGGATAGGAAAGACCTAGGAGTTGGAAGGAAGCAGCCGTGGCCTTAATTAAGGTACAGCCCCAGCATTTGCCTGGTGTGAAAATGGGAAACCACGGAAAACCATTTTCAGGGCTGCCGATAGTGGGATTCGAACCTACTATCTCCCGGATGCAAGCTCACAGCCGCGCGCCTCTACGCGCATGGCCAACTCGCCCGGTCAAACGATGCTTCTGGACTATCCTCCGTAGTAACGAATATGGAATAATACTCATTATCTCTCGAAAAATCAACAAAACATGATGTAATTCCCAATCGATGCTTGCCAGTAAGTTGGCTTCTAAATCTTAATTATTGAAATATTTGCCTGAGATTCTGTAGAGAGGAATTAAGATTTGGGAGATACACAGTCTACCTTGCCATGATCATTTAGGTTACTAAACGACTAGTTATTGGGAATAAAGTGAGCAATTAAGTGATGTTAAACAAGAGAGGAAAACTCCCGAAGTGGTTGTGAGCTCGGTAGATGTAAGTGCGTGAACGTGTGAAGTAGCCATGTCTGACGGGCAGATCGATGTCACGTAACCTCATATTGGACAAGCCTGCCAATTCTCTGCGCTTCGCCTCACACGTGCACACATGACGTACATGAGAGAGTCTGAGATAACATCACCGAGAAACTTTCATATTTGAACCGTAACGCCATTTGTGAGCTGTTTTAGAGCCTTCAAGTGTTCACCACTTTGTTAGGTATGTGATACATCCATGCTTTGGTACAGTTTAGAACTTATTTACTACATCTCCCAGATCATTGCCCTTCGCGAGAAATATAAATCGATCTATTCACCCGACTTTATTGACTCCGTCTGAGATCAAACTACGACCTTCACCAACATCACGTTATTTGAGTCATTAGTCGGTAAATTGATTTGGTTTAATTCCTCATTTCACTCCACCATGTGCTAGCTTAATTTTTGGATCTTACATCTACCGTTTTCCTTCTTCCAGCTAATAATTTACCTCTAACACTAACTGATGCACCGAGCGAGTTGGCCGTGCCGTTAGGTATGTGGGTTCGAACCCCACTGTCGGCAGCCCTGAAGGTAGTTTTTCTTGCTTCCCCATTTTTCATCATCATCATCATCATCTGTTTACCCTCCAGGTTCGGCTTTTCCCTCGGACTCAGCGAGGGATCCCACCTCTACCGCCTCAAGGGCAGTGTCCTGGAGCTTCAGACTCTTGGTCGGGGGATACAATTGGGGAGAATGACCAGTACCTCGCCCAGGCGGCCTCACCTGCTATGCTGAACAGGAGCCTTGTGGAGGGATGGGAAGATTGGAAGGGATAGACAAGGAAGAGAGAAGTAAGCGGCCGTGGCCTTAAGTTAGGTACCATCCCGGCATTCGCCTGGAGGAGAAGTGGGAAACCACGGAAAACCACTTCGAGGATGGCTGAGGTGGGAATCGAACCCACCTATACTCAGTTGACCCCCCGAGGCTGAGTGGACCCCGTTCCAGCCCTCGTACCACTTTTCAAATTTTCGTGGCAGAGCCGGGAATCGAACCCGGACCTCCGGGGGTGGCAGCTAATCACGCTAACCACTACACCACAGAAGCGGACTTCCCCATTTTTACAGCAGGTAAATGCTGGGGCTTCGATAACATCGGCCGCTTCAATCCCACTCCTAGCCCTTTTCTCTCCCATCGTCGATAAAAGACGTAAAGCAACATCTAAGCAGTCGATTAAACAATACAAGCACTCCAGAAATGTTTAATGAAATGGCCTGTACTTGTAAAAGAAAAACAGGGTCAATATTATGACAAGTAAAGGAAGAGATAAATAGGTTGGAGTTTTAATTTTGTTGATCCAAAATGCTACTTTTATTGGCATCTAACACGAACACTACGTCAGACAATTCCTTTGCTTGTTATCTGATGCAATTGACGAATGATTTCATAACACTCCTTAAAAACGAGAAGCACGTAATTGAGTCATATGCATGTTACAGTACATTTAAAGAAGCCAAGGTCTTATTACGTGTCCAAGATCGTCAATCATTCGAGAAGAAAGACGCGTTAGAGGACTGTGTTGGAGCAGCAGACGAGGCGGCTGTACTCTCTTTAAATGACCACTTTCATTTGTCTCAAATTCGATCCGTGAGGAGCTGGTTTTTGTCTCCTAGATCCGACTCGAGATACAAGGTGAGTTGAGGCCCCACACGATGCCAGTCTCGAGCCCGTCTATGTCTCTGTCCAACTGGAACTGTGCCTTAGCACGCCACGGAATGCACAGACAAATTCTAATTCTTCGTTTCTTCTTCCTTCTCCTCCCAAGGAGAATGGAAGCTGGAGATATAATCCAGATCATGTGTATTATACCCTATCATTACTACTTGTTGTGATGACAATGAAGGGGAAGCTTATTGACGATATATATGAGCAGTTTCTCCCTCAAGGAGTAATTAGGACCTGTTCTGATCGCCGCCTGTCCTTAATGTTGCTTACTAACCGTGACCTGAAGACTTGTTCCAAATATTTATGTACTCTTTAACATAGAAATTTGATTATAATTGTATCTTAACGTCATTAGAGTTATATCATCTTGGGAGGCCTGAATTCTGGAATTTTCTTAACATGTTTCAGTGATTAATAGGCTCACTCTATAATCTTGTCAGTATACTGCCGTTCCCACATGAATGATGAGGCATATAGGTCAATTTCTGGGCGTTATCACTTATTATACATAGGAGTCCGACTCGTTGGCTGAATGGTCAGCGTACTGGCCTTCGGTTCAGAGGGTCCCGGGTTCGATTCCCGGCCGGGTCGGGGATTTTAATCGCTTCTGATTAATTCTTCTGGCTCGGGGATTGGGTGTATATGTCCGTCCCAACACTCTCCTCATCATATTCAGACAACATACTACACTACCAACCACCACAGAAACACGCAATAGTGCTTACATCCCTCCATAGAGGGTTGGCGTCAGGAAGGGTATCCGGCCGTAAAACAGGGCCAAATCCACATGTGCGACACAGTTCGCACCCGCGACCCCACAGGTGTGGGAAAAGCGGTAGGAAAAGAAGAAGAAAGAAGATCACTTATTATACATAGGGACTAAATGCTGACAAGAGATGGAAATGAACTTATACGTGTTTTGAGAATATTTCTTTTTTTTCTCATTCAGATACGTTCATGTTTAACTAGCGGTATCCATGTATTTCGCTGAACTTACAAATTGCAATGAGGTCAAATGAGCTTTAAGAACAATAGTTATTAGAAAATAAATTCCTGCTCCCTGTGTAATGGACCGTGCTACATAATAACGTTGATAATGAGGTGGACCAAGACCAGAAGGTCTTGCAAATGAAAGTGCTAAAATACATTCAGTAATATATATGTTTAGTAATAATAATGTTACTTGCTTTACGTCTCACTAACTACTTTTACGGATTTTGGAGACACCGAGGTGGCGGAATTTAGTTCCACAGGAGTTCTTTAACGTTCCAGTAAATGTGCCGACACGAGGCTGAGCCAGGATGGAATCTGCCAAGTTGGGGTCAGAAGACAAGCGCCTCAACCGTCTGGGTCAATCAGCGCAGCTATGTGTATAGACATTCAAAAGAAGAATGAGCGCATGGTATTGTATGTTATTCGCAATGAATATTTTATCAGACTTAATCAATTATTATTAAAATATAATTCACCTACCATGAGGATACAAAACCCGCGAACATCCACAACAAATATTATATCTATAGGCTGAATTGTTTATGTGAAAACTGTACCTGCAAGGAATTTATAAAATACCGTACGCTCATTGTATTTCTTGAGCGACTCTATATTATTTATTTCCCTTATATATATAACTTTATTGGGATCCCTTCAATGGATTATTTAATCATTTGCGTATTCATTCTTTCTGCTTATTTTTCTTCATCTTCGTCTTCTTTTTCTTAATCCCTTTACCCTCTAGGGTTGATTATTCCCTCGGACTCAGCGAGGGATCACACCTCTACCGCCTCAAGGGCAGTGTCCTGGAGCGTGAGACATCGGGTCTGGAGATAAAACTGGGTTGGAGGACCAATACCTTGCCCAGGTGGCCTCACCTCCTATTCTGAACACGGGCCATGTGGGGGATGGGAAGATTGGAAGGGATAGACATGGAAGAGGGAAGGAAGCGGCCGTGGCCTTAAGTTAGGTACCGTCCCGATATTGGCCTAAAGGAGAAGTGGTAAACTACGGAAATTCAATTCGAGGATGGCCGAGGTAGGAATCGAACACCCTCTACTCAATTGACCCCCTAGAGCCTGAGTAGAACCCGTTCCAGCCCTCGTACCACTTTTCAAATTTCGTGGCAGAGTCGGAAATAGAATCCGTGCGTCCGGGGGTGGCAGCTAATCACACTAACCGCTACACCACAGAGGCAGACTTGCATTTTCTGTGATGTGATGAAAATTACCATTTGATGATAAAGGTTAATTTGGGCGCTCTGTAAACATTTAATCCAACGAAGACTATAAGTCCGCCTCTGTGGTGTAGTGGTTAGTGTGATTACCTGCCACCCCCCGGAGGCCCGCGTTCGATTCCCAGCTCTGCCACGAAATTTGAAAAGTGGTACGAGGGCTGGAACGGGATTCACTCAGCCTCGGATGGTCAACTGAGTAGAGGTGGGTTCGATTCCTACTTCAGCCATCTTTGAAGTGGTTTTCAGTGGTTTCCCACTTCTCCTCCAGGCAAATGCCGGGATGGAACCTAACTTGAGGCCACGGCCACTTCCTTCCCTCTTCCTTGTCTATCCCTTCCAATCTTCCCATCTCCCACAAGGCCCCTGTTCAGCACAGCAGGTTAGGCAGTCTGGGCAAGGTCCTGGTCACTCTCCCCAGTTGTATCCCCCGACCCGATGTCTGAAGCTCCAGGACACTGTCCTTGAAGAGTAGAGGTGGGATCCCTCTCTGAGTCCGAGGGAAAATCCAACCCAGGAGAGTAAGCAGATTAAGAAAGAAATAATTTGTGTACCTATGCTGTTTCACTTCTAAGCTCTAATTTCGGACTCTCGACCGGGAAATGTTCGGTATTTTTAAGGATCTTGTGTGTGTAAAGTTTCCTGATACTAAGTTTTAGGTTTCCGGAGTTCCTGGTAAACCTTATTAATTCATGTATATTTTCACTTGTATATCTACCTTTATACTTGTACATCAGTCCGCCTGGTGGCCATGATCGTTAAGGCGTTGAAGTCTAAACGGTCTGACTCCGTGGTTAGCCGGTTCGATTCCCGTTGGTCGAAAAATTTTCGCCATCGGAATGTTGGCCGGCAGGGTAGGGGAGATGATGGTATACAATTTCTAATCACTAGATCGCACGCCAAAAGCCTGGATATCATTCCAAACCTCTCCGAAGTGTTCATTTGCAGTGAGAGCATTTGACGGTGTTGATAGTGATTCGTCCATCGAATGGAGATGTTAAGCCTTGAGCGGAACCCTTGGTGCTATTCCACAGGAGTAGGCTATGTGCCAGCACCGAGTTTTACCCTCGCCCTACCTCCCTTCGTACTATCGTATATCACTTCATTTCATCTCATTAATTCCTCTGATGAGATTGACGTCAGGAATGGCAACCGGTCATAAAAACCCGCCTCGACAGATTCATCTCACCTCATACCCGACCCCATAGCGAAACTTTCTTCAGTCTCTCTTTGACTGAATTGTTGGTGCAGTGGTCTTCGGCTCAGAGGACTCCGGGTTCGATTCCCACCTGGTTCAGGGATTTTGAAGTTGCCTGGTTAATTCCTCTAGATCGGAGGATGGAGGTTTGTGTTCGTTCTAATACACATTCTCGTTTACATACAACTCATAACACTACTAACCTCCACAGAAACAAACAAAAGTGAATATGTCCCTCCATATAGGGTCGGGTCTGGAAAGAAATCCGGCAAGAAAACAGAGCTAAATCTATACAAAGTGCCAACCCCAAGCTATTGGGAAAAAATAGGAAGGAGAAGAAGAAGACAGTCAGATTCTCTAAAAATATACACTGACTGACAGAGCAAATGCAACACCAAGGAGGAGTGGTTCGAAAGGGATGAAAGTTGGGGAAAAAACAGAGACGGCACAGACGAATAATTGATGTTTATTTCAAACCGATATGCAGGTTACAGAATGCGCACGGCATCGACTCAGTAGGATGTAGGACCACCGCGAGCGGCGATGCACGCAGAAACACGTCGAGGTACAGAGTCAATAAGAGTGCGGATGGTGTCCTGAGGGATGGTTCTCCATTCTCTGTCAACCATTTGCCACAGTTGGTCGTCCGTACGAGGCTGGGGCAGAGTTTGCAAACGGCGTCCAATGATATCCCACACGTGTTCGATTGGTGAGAGATCCGGAGAGTACGCTGGCCACGGAAGCATCTGTACACCTCGTAGAGCCTGTTGGGAGATGCGAGCAGTGTGTAGGCGGGCATTATCCTGCTGAAACAGAGCATTGGGCAGCCCCTGAAGGTACGGGAGTGCCACCGGCCGCAGCACATGCTGCACGTAGCGGTGGGCATTTAACGTGCCTTGAATACGCACTAGAGGTGACGTGAATCATACGCAATAGCGCCCCAAACCATGATGCCGCGTTGTCTAGCGGTAGGGCGCTCCACAGTTACTGCCGGATTTGACCTTTCTCCACGCCGACGCCACACTCGTCTGCGGTGACTATCACTGACAGAACAGAAGCGTGACTCATCGGAGAACACGACGTTCCGCCATTCCCTCATCCAAGTCGCTCTAGCCCGGCACCATGCCAGGCGTGCACGTCTATGCTGTGGAGTCAATGGTAGTCTTCTGAGCGGACGCCGGGAGTGCAGGCCTCCTTCAACCAATCGACGGGAAATTGTTCTGGTCGATATTGGAACAGCTAGGGTGTCTTGCACATGCTGAAGAATGGCGGTTGACGTGGCGTGCGGGGCTGCCACCGCTTGGCGGCGGATACGCCGATCCTCGCGTGCTGACGTCACTCGGGCCGCGCCTGGACCCCTCGCACGTGCCACATGTCCCTGCGCCAACCATCTTCGCCACAGGCGCTGCACCGTGGACACATCCCTATGGGTATCGGCTGTGATTTGACGAAGCGACCAACCTGCCCTTCTCAGCCCAATCACCATACCCCTCGTAAAGTCGTCTGTCTGCTGGAAATGCCTCCGTTGACGGCGGCCTGGCATTCTTAGCTATACACGTGTCCTGTAGCACACGACAACACGTTCTACAATGACTGTCGGCTGAGAAATCACGGTACGAAGTGGGCCATTCGCCAACGCCGTGTCCCATTTATCGTTCGCTACGTGCGCAGCACAGCGGCGCATTTCACATCATGAGCATACCTCAGTGACGTCAGTCTACCCTGCAATTGGCATAAAGTTCTGACCACTCCTTCTTGGTGTTGCATTTGCTCTGTCAGTCAGTGTATTTAACATTTTCTGATAAATGCTTCATTGTATCGAATTTCCAAGAAAACAATGTCTACTTAAATACAAATTGTACACACTTCCAATGATATGACAGATGCCTAAACCAGATTCAGCTGTTTTGAAGTATGCGAAATACTCATAAAATTACAGCGATACCTATGTCCTGCTTACTGAGGCATGTCCAGCACGTCTCTCATTGCTCCTGTCCTGTCTGACGTGTTTAATTAACTAAGTCGTATTGGGTCTAAGTTTATGACTGTTATTAACTTCCAATTTAATACCCTCAGAGGACATGTCTCATTGTTGAATTAGGCACAATAAAATTTAAAATAATTTATATTATCCTGGTGACGTGCATCGAAATTGAGCATTAGGTAAAATTAATGTTCATTTAAAAAGTACATGCTGTAATATGCTGTAATCTAACTTGATGACGTTCACGGGCATTGGATTGTAAATGGTAATAAAAGGTACACAGAGCTAATTTAATAATAATAATAATAATAATAATAATAATAATAATAATAATAATGTTATTTGTTTTACGTCCAACTAACTACTCTTTTACGGTTTTCGGAGACGCCGAGGTGCCGGAATTCAGTACTGCAGGAGTTCTTTTACGTGCCAGTAAATCTACCGACACGAGGATGACGTATTTGAGCACCTTGAAATACCACCGGACTGAGCCAGGATCGAACCTGCTAAGTTGGGGTCAGAAGGCCAGCGCCTCAACCGTCTGAGCCACTCAGTCCGGCTCAAAGCGAATATACCGTGCGGATCTGCATCATGAGTTATACAGTTGAGAAGTGTCTGTTAAAAGAAGTGATTTTCACCCTTAGAAAGTTGTGGAAATACGCAAGGAAACGTGTGAAACCAGGCGCATGGGATATAATATCCATGATCTGATATGGTACTAATTTTAAAGAATTATGTCTTTCTGATCTGGTTTGATGATGGCGATGCTTGTTGTTTAAAGCGGCCAATTTTTTTTTTTTTTGCTAGTTGCTTTACGTCGCACCGACACAGATAGGTCTTATGGCGACGATGGGACAGGAAAGGGCTAGGAGTGGGAAGGAAGCGACTGCAGCTATCGAGCTCGGTGCCTAACATCTGAGATCATCGGCACCCTGGTCTGGTTTGCTCATTGCATTCGATAATATTCAACTAGTGCAGTGCAGGCGGACGAAATACTAAAAAAAAAGAAGTTCTGAAGTGGAAATAATACCTTTTGAACAAACACTTCTCAGCTGTGAATTTTTATTGCAAAATAATCGAGGATTATCTGGCATATTGGGCTGTATGTGCCCAACTCTAAACTTGTCTGTACCGAGCTCGATAGCTGCAGTCGCTTAAGTGCGGCCAGTATCCAGTATTCGGGAGATAGTAGGTTCGAACCCCACTGTCGGCAGCCCTGAAAATGGTTTTCCGTGGTTTCCCATTTTCACACCAGGCAAATGCTGGGGCTGTACCTTAATTAAGGCCACGGCCGCTTCCTTCCCACTCCTAGCCCTTTCCTCTCCCATCGTCGCCATAAGACCTATCTGTGTCGGTGCGACGTAAAGCAACTAGCAAAAAAAACTTGTCTGTTTGCTTTCGTTCTTTTTGTATACGTTTGGTAAGATTTTGATAATTTTATACCTAGGAAAACAAATAGTTAGTTTTTTTAATCTACATTATTTCTAAATTGTGTTAGCAGGACCAAGTGCGGCCTGTCTTCAGTCAGAGAAATATATAGGAAACCACTTCGAGATACAATTTATTTTTGTGGATTTGATGTGATTGATGTGATAAGTAACTTCCACGGCTCAGGTGGCAGTGCACCTGCCTCTGACTGCTAGGTTCCGTGGTTTAAATTCCGGGTACTCCACGTGAGATTTATGCTGGACAAAGCGGAGGCGAGACAGGGTTTTCTCCGGGTACTCCGGTTTTTCTGGTCATCTTTCATTCCAGCAACACTCTCCAATATCATTTTTTCTGTCATTAATCATTGCTCCAGAGGAGTGGAAGAGGCTTCGGCAGCCGGCATAATTCCTATCCTCGCCGCTAGATGGGGGCTTCATTCATTCCATTCCTGATCCGGTCGAATGACTAGAAACAGGCTGAAGATTTTCATTTTCAAGAAGTGAGAAGTAAATGAAATGACGTATGGCTTTTAGTGCCGGGAGAACCCAGGACGGGTTCGGCTCGCCAGGTGCAGGTCTTTTGATTTGACACCCCTAGGCGACTTGCGCATTGTTATGAGGATGACATGAAGATGAAGACAACACATATACCCAGCCCCCATGCCAGGGAAATTAACCAATGATGGTTAAAATTCACGACCCTGCCGGGAATCGAACCCGGGACCCCTGTGACCAAAGGCCAGCACGCTAACCATTTAGCCACGGAGCCGGACAGGTGAGAAGTGAGAGCGTGATAGACGAGCTACGTCATCTCACGTGATCGCAGTTCAAGTCCCAGAAAGTGGTATTTTTTAATTGAAATAACACGGCCCTGCAGGTTCGGAAACTAAGAATCAGATGGAACTTATCCTTTGCTTCAGCTTCAGTGACTCCCACTCCGTTGGAATAATACACGTGACGTAGGTATACAACTGCTACTGGCACACAATTGAGTAATTTTGACCCATAAACCATCTTTGTCTTTCTGGTAACACCATAGATAAAACAGGGTCATCGAAGCAAGACATGAAATAGCTTCTATACGCTACTGGCTTAAACTTAAGATCCTCCGCTACTTTATACAGTCCAGCTTCGAGTGTATTGGAAGCCCACGAGGGACATTTGATTGCGCACGGTGGATTTAATACATAATCACTGGTCGTAGATTTATAGTTCAACTACCACTTAACATCCAGCCCGACAATTTCTGAAACAAAATTCTTTCGTTGTGAGATAACTATTGCACGCGCGTTACTCGTATCGAATCTCTACACAGATATCCTCCTCCATCATCCGATCGGTACTTACGGCATTCTTCATCTAACTGAGCGGACAGGAATATTTCGCCTAATTATATGCTCCTGGGAGTCAAGTTACCTCCGTGGTATTGTTTACGATGACAGCCCAAGCCCGTTTGAATGTTACGCTTACAAAGGAAGGGCACGGTAGAAATAACCACGATTTACATTTCAGATAACGAATGGTAGAACTGTGTGTATGTTTTACTATTCTCAAGAATTTATTTCATAATTTCCATCTGTATGAAGTGCTGGAAAATCTCATAATAGCTGCAGACGCGTTGGTAGTGAAATAGTATAAAATGGGGCATGCTATCATAAATTAGACTTGTTCTGATTGAGGTCCTGCATGATAAAATATGAACAGCTAGTGCATCTCTGTGGATATTACGATTGAAGTGAAAGAACCATCGTTTTATAGAGTTCCATGAACAGCAGTTCGCATCTATGCCTTTACCATCGGCACACCAATCCAAACGTGAGCCACCAAGAGAGGAGAACTGGGGCACCGGAAAGCGCCGAAAAACACTAAATATTTATTCTATACTATACTTTCGCCAACGGCCGTAGTCGTGTTGAAACACCGGATCCCGTCAGATCTCCGAAGTTAAGCAACATTGGGCGTGGTCAAGATTTGGATGGGTTGTCACGCGCTGTTGGTGGGGGATGAGGGAATGGAGGAGCGGAAAGGAACTGGCCACCATACCGCACGTAAACTCCGGCTCAGGCACACCTCTGCGGAGGTTCGGACCTGCCTTCGGGCAGAATACACCCTTACCTTACTTCTTGCCAACGGCCGTAGCCGTGTTGAAACTCCAGATCCCGTGAGATCTCCGAAGTTAGGCAACATTGGGCGTGGTCAAGATTTGGATGGGTTGCCACGCGCTGTTGGTGGGGGGTGGGGGTAAGGGAATGGAGGAGCGGAAAGGAACTGGACACCCTACCGTACGTAAACTCCGGCTCAGGTACACCTCTGCGGAGGTTCGGACCTGCCTTCGGGCAGAATACACCCTTACCTTACTTCTTGCCAATGGCCGTAGCCGTGTTGAAACACCGGATCCCGTGAGATCTCCTAAGTTAAGCAACATTGGGCGTGGTCAAGATTTGGATAGGTTGCCACGCGCTGTTGATGGTGGTAAGGGAATGGAGTAGCGGAAAGGAACTGGCCACCATTGAAATGAAATACAAACTAAAGCAGAAGTAATAGAATAAAAACATTAAAAATTACGAATAAATAAATAAATAAATAAATAAATAAATAAATAAAGTAATTGGTTTTATTTTACACTAACAACTTTTATGGTTTTCAGAGACTCTGAGGTACAGGAATTTTGTCTCAAAGGAGCTCTTTTAGGTGATGATAAATCTATTGATTGCGCCTTCAAATACCATCGAACTCAGCAAGTACTCTGATCGTCTGAACCACTCGGTCCGGAATTAATTACGATTATTAAGAAAGAAAGAAAGAAAGAAAGAAAGAAAGAAAGAAAGAAAAATCCACACATATACTGGTCGAAGTAACCTGAGCCATAAATCGTATTCTCTCCATCCATCGCAATTGCTTTTTACACAAGCGCCAGTATCAACAAGATATAAAAATGATGCCTTAAATACTATGAGCTCTCCTGGCTGAGTGTAATTTTATGTAGGTCCTGTCATAGTGTAGCTCGACAAATGGTCAAACATGAACTAAAATTAAAACATGCTAAAGTGTATAAGTTATCACAAGTTGTTTTACGTCGCACCGACGCAGGTAGGTGTTATGGCGACGATGGGATAGGAAAGGGCTAGGATTGGGAAGGAAGCGACCATGCCCTTAATTGAGGTACAGCCCCAGCATTTGCCTGGTGTAAGAATGAGAAACCAGGAAAAACCATCTTCAGAGCTGCCGACAGTGGTGTTCGAACCCTCTATCTCCCGAATACTGGCTACTGGGCGCTCTTAAGCGACTGCAGTTACCGAGCTTGTATGAAGTGTGTAAAGAAGCTCGTGGAGTGACCAAAATTATCTTTAAAATACTGAAGTTCTATTTCTTTGAATTCAGCCTTTGATATTCAGAAGAATTAATATTGGTATGGAAACAATTAAATATGGCAATCTTTCATATGGCCGTGAATACTTTCCTTGTCACGCCGTCAGCTGGAGTAAATCTGTCGTGAGATATCTGCTGCTTGAGTGGATCCGTAATTAGGTTTCTGCTACGCCTGCGGGCTCCTAAACCTGTCAGTTAATTTGATGCTCATGACCATTAAATTAGGGAAAAAATCACATCATGTTTCCGCTTATCTACTAATGGAACTCACATGACCATTCCTTTCTTTTCAGAATCCTTCACATTGCCTTCAGATAAGGTTTGAAAGAAAAGATTAAACCCACTCGGTATAGTCGATAAAGATATTCGATTAAGTGTAGCTGAATCTAATATGTTTGTTTATTTTCTTCTTCTTCCTTATCTGTTTACCCTCCATGGTCGCTTTTTCCCTCGGACTCAGCGAGGGATCACAACTCTACCACATCAAGGGCAGTATCCTGGAACTTCATTGGGGTTACAACTGGGGAGGATGACAAGTACCTCATCCAGGCGGCTTTACCTGCTATGCTGAACAGGGGCCTTGGAGGGGGATGGGATGATTGGAGGGGATAGACAAAGAAATGGAAGGAAGCGGCCGTGGCCGTAAGTTAGGTACCATCCCGGCATTTGCCTGGAGGAGAAGTGGGAAACCACAGAAAACCACTTCCAGGAATGCTGAGATGGGGATCGAACCCACCTCTATTCAGATAACCTCCCGAGGCTGAGTGGACCCCGTTCCAGCCCGTTCCGAAGTACCCGGAGGAAACTCTATCTCACCTCCGCTTTGTCCAGCACAAATCTCACACAGAGTGACCGGGATTTGAACCACGGAACCCAGTAGTGAGAGGCCGCCGCACTGCTGTCTGAGCCACAGAGGCTCTAATTTCAACACATAATTGGCAAAATATAAGGGGAAAGTGTAAACAGTTTTGAAGAAAAATAGCTGTCACTAAGCAGGTCAGAGGAATGTATACGAGGTCAGCACTACGTTTGCCTCTTACACAGAATAGGAAAAATATGACCCGGCAGTTGGGTTTACTCCTTCTTGTGCGTTTAGACATTAGTCGGTCTCATTGTGGCTTGGCCAGTTGTGGGATGTGTGTTTGTCTGCTATGCGTACACTATGTCGGCAAAACGAAGATGAGTTGTTACAGAGTCCTCAGACTTGCCAAAAATCTACATTTAAGCTATGAAATTAGAACTTTACATGAATAAAAGAAGTCTGAAACTTTCCCCTCAAGCTATCTGCCGGAGCTATCACATGTTAAGAAAATTCTGCCATTACTTTGAGTTGCTGGGCAATAAGGAGAGTGAAAAATGAAGACTTTTTCGAAATGTAGAGGCGGATTTAAATGTAGGGTTTTCTACGGTTTCGGACTTGATTACAATAAAATACAAACTAAAAGAGCATTCTATCAGTATAGTCGATACCATCTTATAATGAAACCATTTCAGAATGAAAAAAGTGAATGAAGTGATGTTTTAAGGTTATAAAGTTCAAGGTAGTGGAAATATCAGGGCCAATAATTCAAGAAAATGTGCAGGAATAATTTCTGGAATGTTATGTGTTCAGCGCTTGGCCTTCGCTGCTAGTTCCGGCTGGCTTGAGAAATGGAAAAGCAAATACGGAATTCGGCAACTAAACGAGTGAGGGAAAAGTTTATCAGCTTTCTTAGATGCTGCAGATATATTCTAAACAGAATTCAAAATCATTGCTTCCATTTGGGATTTCTTGAAGAGATAGTGAACAATTAACATTTATATTTGGTAATATTGTGCCGTATCCGCTGTGTGCGTTATATCAACATATTTACAACAACAAAAATACACGTAATTATTCCTGAAGTTGTAACATTTGTTTCAGTTTCTACAGTTCTAACTCTAATAAAATGAATGTATATTTACTCTCCGAAATTCTGCTTATCCAAAATGGAGCCATCTTCCTTTCTTTCACTTTACAGAGGTTTTACTGCAGTAATAATAATAATATATACCATTCGATGCTAATTCTTTTGTCCTCTGTCCGTAGAAAATTCTTGAAAATAAACCTAGGAAACCTAGGAAGCTTGGAAGGGTGCAGAATAATTAGTGATCGAAAATTCCCACAAAGATCCCAACAAAGGACGTTTCCTGAAGAAATCTGAAATTGAAAAAGTAAATCTTTTGATTGTCACACTGTCTTACTTTTCGTACCCAAAATAGTATATTTTTCAATCATCCCTCCTCTAACTATTGCCACCAGGCAATCCTCCAGAGCTGGCAATTTTCCATCGGCAGCTATATTTCACGCTCAGCAATACAAAGTTCAAAGATCTTTTTTAAACATTCAAGATGGTGAGGGAATTGAAAACGTATTTACATAGCAGTACCTACTGTTTATACGGAAATATCCAAAAGCCAGAAAATTGATCCGCTTTTCTGTCACCGTCGAACAAATGCCAGTGAGGCACATTAAAAGGATATAGATTGAACCCTTTGGTCCATATTGAGGTATACCTACCTTTCTTACCTATCAGCAAAGTTCATGAGATCTGTCTCTTGGGTCGTATCTGGTTCTTCGTCACTTGCTGAGGTTAAGGTAGGGTTCAGTAATTCTAATCTATCTACTGGAATGAAAGGTCTGTTTAAAAGATTCCTATTTATTCAGGAAAATTCTGAAGCAATCTGATGTGTCAACGGTATCATAGAAGTCAATTGTGTCCACTGGACACCACAATCATTTTTACATAAAGGTCAGAACACTGGTGTGAGACTTTAACGTAACTGCCTGATGGGCATTCTTACTAGAAACCATTGTCTCAATTATTAATTATTTAAGAAAGGAAAGTCTGGAAATCCTTAAATTCGGCTTCCATGTGAGACCACATGTACCATCATAGTGATTCGTTATGGTCCAGCCCTCGTAACACGAACTCTGGACTCTGGGTATAATTAAGGCAGTCCAATTGGTGTGTGCCACACAGTGGTTCTACGGCATGGACCCTTAATTGAATCGATGTGACCTGCGTCTATGTCATGGACCGACATCTAATCTTCTAAGTTACTTTAAAGTCATTGTGGACGATGACCGCAAGGAAATGATGCTACAATGGCATATGGCCCTAATCTAAGTCACTGAGGTTGATGACCCCCTGACCATCCAAGTTTCTAGGCTGAAGGCTAAACACAATTAAGTTACATCGGTTGATGGCCAAAGTTTCCACTTTACTATCCCCAGCACATTCACTGCTCAATCAATCAAAGTTCAATAATTACAACAATAGCAATGCTCACAAACTTTGTGGCAGTAAAATCCATTTCCTTCGGATATGTCCCCTTAATCGTTACTTTACATTTAAATATTCCCCAGAAAACAAACTAAAATTTCTAGAATGCATCTCCAAGTTATTCGCTTGATTAAAGTTATTTCAAAATGCGGTTTCACTGAATTTAATAATTAAATACATTTAAATGATTTAACTAAATGTTAAAGAACAGTAAATTTTATCTCCGCGGACTCTGGTTTCTTCACAAATTCCTATGCAGCTGTGATGTGAATTCAATCTTGTGATATTTATCCGGCTGGAAAAGAATTGTTACATAATTCATGTCCAGTTATATATCTTGTCTCATGATCTCACACTTTAAAATCTAATCTAGTCCTAACCGTTATTAACACTTGGATATCCTAATAATCTACGTACAAACCAAACAACTCGCCATATAATTACGATGTCATATCTCGTCATACCATTTATGAATTTTGCACACCCCTCACAGACAAACCAATCATCACAACCATCGCTCTATATTTTGGACAACCCTGAATTTGGTTACTCTGTTCCTTATACTCAAAGTTCGTGATTTCAAATGTTCTATACGTCCCCAATTAAACAAATTTTACAGTATTTCACAATACTCAGATTATTACCGGCTATAAATTTCAACTAAATCCAGCATTTTAACGTTCTCCTCGGCCGAGAATACAGTACAATCTCAATTCTACGCCTGTCCCCTTATCACAGCTGAGGCCTCTCGTCCCCAAGTTCGCTTGGCAGTAACATGAAACACCTGGTTTGTTCCAGTTGACTGGCTTCTCAAAATGCTCACCTTTAAACTCTGCCGACATAATTAAACAAATACGATATTCTAACCACCAAAAATGCACAGATTATGCTTCAAGATGCCCACACTAATTATACGCGTCGCCAATTAATACCGCTATGGATTTCTATGTATTTCTTTCCATTCCCAACATTATAAAATATTCCTCGAGCTATCATGTCCCGGCTTCAATGACAGGTCCAACCTGATTCACACATCTCATCTCAACTCATATAAAACATTCCTCGGGCTTCCATGTCCCGGCTTCAATGATAGGTCCAACCTGATTCACAAATCTCATAGCAACAAAACTAACCTCTGTTTCCCAGCTCCACAATTATCATCGCCAAAGAACTGGAATAAAATCCTTACTAGAAATCTCGACGTCTAATATCGCACAATGCATTAATCATGAATAACTTCGCATAAATGATATCCTATTTAATAACTTGATTTTTACGAAAAATGACTGAAACATTCTACTAGATCTTTTTATTGTCAGTCAGACACAGTTTAAAATGGGCCTAGAAAAACGTTTCTCTCCGTGACCAAATTCATCACCCTAGATTCTCACCCGACAGCGCGCTTCCACTCGATTGAAAATGAGTAACCATGGATTATTATTATTAACGTCAAATTGCAGACAGAAAAATTTTACGTCGAATGAACATCTTGATTTGACATCAAAAAATATAGGCAGTACACTCACACAGATGACGATCTACATTGGACGTGATATCACTTCGAAACCCTATTCAGTAACTTTTACAACATATACGGCACTCGCAAGACTTCAAAAATTTATCCAAGTGGAAAATAAAACAAATGACTCTTTTAGTCGTACTCTCACATTTACAAAACTTAGTAGGGGTTACCACTGCGTCGTATATCCCCATTCAAATACACTTTCAGAGATCATGAAACAAGATATAATAGGTAGTAAGATGGAAAGTCACATTACCTTATGTAGTCACACCATTGTTCGTCATAGGGCTCACCTGCGACCCTGGCATTTTATTTAGCCATTTTTACATTCATGGCTGTACAGATCATTATTATCTTTCTTCAGGTTTCCTGGAATAAAGCATAAAAAAAAGAGAATACCCTTCACTTGTTTGCTGAGCCCACACGATGGACTATAATTATTTCCGCACACGAATTACTTAATCACATTAGAATTTATTCAGTACTTTGACCGTCCTATCTGGTACAATTATTTCACTCAAGAAAACTATCTCCTCATGGAGTCAAGACCTAGCCACAATGGCTAAAATCTGCAGTTGAACTCAGTCTACTTTTGTTGTTTGATTTCGCAGAGCAGCTCAACAATTTTTCGTCCGTTTTGTATCACAAATGCCGGAGAAGGAGACTTCGTCATGGCGTCCCTTCATATTTATAGCAATTACCCCCTCTCTTCGGATATCTCCCTTCGCCGCCAAGAAAATTTCTCTATAATTTTTCTGTCTTAACTAAACTGTAATTTCAAGAGTTTTGAAAGTGACTACATGCTTGCTACATTTCTGGCGGTAGTGTTCATGGACATTTAAAATTTATACGGGTTCGATTTGTGAGATGATTGACCCCCTTTGATAGGCACTATATTTTTTTGACTTGGCTTGGGTCAAGCCATGTACACGCGCTTTGAAATAGTTCACAAAAATGACTTGAGATTCTTCCGCCGTCGACACGTGTGGCTGACGTCACGTACCCCAGAGTGTGGGACCGAAGCTAATCACCCCCTCGTCACGTGTCAAATCCATGCTATCAAGAATCCAACTTTTAATTTAATTGTTAATTTATGCATAATGTTCTTAGGGCACAAAGGTCATGGGTTCAAGATAAAAACATTTATTTTCACAATAGGTAGTCAATAATAATAAGAATAAGAAGAAGAATTGTTACGGGCCTTCCGTGGTTCACAGAGTATTAGGAAGCGCTTAGGTTGAATTGCAGGACAAGGAATTACTAAGAGCAACCTTTAATATAACAAATTTTGAAATTTTGTTTCTTTCCTTTTTTTTTTTTTTTTTTTTTTTGATGGATAGAAAATTTGAATGAATAACAAACCATAGAACCAGTTATTAATGAAATCGTCAGCTCTCAACAATATTATAGACTTAGAAGTCCTGAAATCAGGTGCAAAATTTAGAGATAGTTTAACAAGATGTTAGTTTACATACAGAGAAGCATTATTGCTCCGAGTAGGTACAAATATTTCACAAGAGCAAGGTTTGCTCCTAGCGTTTACATTACACAAGAGTCTATGCTCCAAAATATCATAGTATAGCCTCGCAGAGGCAAACAGTTTCTTTTGACGCAATAGAAATGCCTCCTCACATTAAAGTGTTCATGCGCAGTTGACCCGATATGGGCTTATCCATTGCTCAACAGTTACATTAGTCACTGTTCCCAAAGGGAACTAACACAAGGGAATATTTACACACTGAAATAAGTAAACAGGGGAATAATTGCCCATACTACGTGGCGTTAAGGGAGAAGAAAAAGTTGCACATAACCGGCCATATGCAAATGCAAGGTTGAATGGGAAACAAAAGAAAGTCATCACTTTTTGTTCCCTTGCATTACATATTTCCCAGTAGGGAATAAAACTAGAATCCTCAGAATTGTCGAAATTTCTATATTAAAATCACCAGTTTACAAAACTACATTTAAGAAAAGTTGAAACCTTCTCCTCACACTGCCCGTAGGAGTTATCGCATGTCTATGTAAACTCTGCCATTACATTGTACCGCTGGATCATCCTCACACAGGCCTCGCCCCTGCCTCCCTTAGGACACGTCGCACTCACAATCACTGGAGCAATTCAGACAAGACGGCCCTAAAGTGCCCTGCTTTTATAGTTCCATAAGGGAAAGCTTCCAGAACTCTTTGTTGATAGGCTGGATTCCTGTACACACTCCCGTTTTTAATTGGCTAGATAACATATTTCCAAGTATCTGAGAGGTGATTACAATCGAGAAGGAACCAGCTGAAGTGTTGACAACTTCGGTACATAAAAAAAATTCTCAGAGTCAGGTTTACCAACTACAAAATAAACATTACTCTATCAAGTAGTTGCAAATCGATGGTCTAGCCATCTAACGGTGGATGACATAATCTTCGGAGGTTTACAAATTCCAATCTGTAGGCATAGATGGCTTTAGAGAAGGTGCACAGTTTCACTAGCCGAGGAATGGGTACCCTTGGTATAATAATAATAATAATAATAATAATAATAATAATAATAATAATAATAATAATAATAATAATAATAATAATAATAATAATAATAATAATAATAATAATAATAACAGACATGAAAGTAGCAAGAATGATTGCTGGTACAAACAGGTGGGAACAATGGCAGGAGGGTACTCGGAATGAGGAGATAAGGGCTAATTTAGGAATGAACTCGATGGACGAAGCTGTACGCATAAACCGGCTTCAGTGGTGGGGTCATGTGAGGCGAATGGAGGAGGATAGGTTGCCTAGGAGAATAATGGACTCTGCTATGGAGGGTAAGAGAAGTAGAGGGAGACCAAGACGACGTTGGTTAGACTCGGTTTCTAACGATTTAAAGATAAGAGGTATAGAACTAAATGAGGCCACAACACTAGTTGCAAATCGAGGATTGTGGCGACGTTTAGTAAATTCTCAGAGGCTTGCAGACTGAACGCTGAAAGGCATAACAGTCTATAATGATAATGTATGTAATAATAATAATAATAATAATAATAATAATAATAATAATAATAATAATAATAATAATATTTTAGCCACCAAATGCAGTTATGCCACTCCGAGAAATATGCGTTAATTTAGACCTTTCGTTTCACCATAATATCGTGCAGCTGTAATATCTATATAAGATATGCCTAACTCTTTGATGAACTGAAGCCATAGGAGAGAAGTTTTCAGGTGGTTATCCACTGTTTGCATGAAGGATCATTTAAATGGCGAAATGCTTTTATGAATGTTGGACTGGAATCGTACCCACGATCTTGCGCTCGAGAAGCCATGGAATCCACTTTTTTTGTTTATATTGAAAGGAAATCATATTATAGGAGCAGCGGCGCGGCTATTCCCCACACAAGTAGGTATTTACTGATTTCATGCTTCATCATGCGAGAGCTTTACATAGCCCAACGCTGCACAAACAAGATACTCCGTAAATCCTGCAACTTCTGTGCGAGATCTTCTCCGCTGCTAGAGCGAAACACTTGAAGCTCGCGCGAAGCTCTGGGGTGGTGTAAAACTTACAGTATCAAGTTTTACGTGCAACGTATTTCAACTAACTGATGAGAATACAGGGACACGCATCGGAACTGTTCAACATACTGTTATTTTCCCAATGGCGCAACAGTCCCGAAGGCCCTTGGCCTACCAAGCGACTGCTGCTCAGGAGTTCCGTGTGGTCAACACGACGAATCCTCTCCGCCGTTATTCTTGGCTTTCTATACAGGGGCCGCCATCTCGGTGTCAGACAGTTCCTCAATTATTGTAATCACGTAGACTAAGTGGACCTCGAGCCAGACCTCACATCCAGCTAAAAATCCCCATCCTGGCCGGAAATCGAACCCGGGGCCTTCGGGTAAGAGGCAGGCACACTCCCCTGCACCGAGGGGACGGTCAGCATGCTGTTCTAATATAAAGGAAATAAATGTTCGTTTTCAGCCAGGGTAACGGTAATAACTTTTTATCTCTAAGTATGCCAGTATGTCATACTGGAATGTATATACCAAGATCGATAAGGGTTTGGTTTGCCATGTTTTAAGAGTACAAATAGAACATATCGGGCGTAGTGTTGGTTGACAATTTCCCTTGGTCAAGACTCGATTTTGATTTTACTCTTCTACTCATTATTATTATTATTATTATTATTATTATTATTATTATTATTATTATTATTATTATTATTAGAAGAAGAAGAAGAAGAAGAAGAAGAAAACTTCCTCGTTCATCACCGTAAGTCAAGGATGTTCTTAATAGTCGATGTCAATACAACATCTATACATCTACATTACCCAGAGATTCGATATTCCAGCATTTCGTATAGTACGGGTTTTTGAGCTATAGGCTGAAAAATATATATATATATATATATATATATATATATATAGTAGGCCTATGCACATATTAAATATGTAAGATCTAATTATGTACCATTGTTTTAAACATTCCAGATATCAGTAATCAAATAGCAGAATTTAAAAGTGAAATCCTTGGAGTTCTTCCGGCAGCAAGCGCAGACTTTCTGAGCCGAAGTAGGTGGGTTCGATCCTGGCTCAGTTCAAAGGAGTTCAAATATACCAGTCTCATGTCGGTAGATTTACCAGCTCGTAAACGAATTCTTGCAGGATAACATTCCGGCACCTCACCTTCTCAGTAAACCGCTAGTTAATGCGACGTAAACGCATTATTATTATTATTATTATTATTATTATTATTATTATTATTATTATTATTAATCTGTTTACCCTCCAGGGTCGTCGGTTTTTCCCTCGGACTCAGCGAGGGATCCCACCTCTACCACCTCAGGGGCAGTGTCCTGGAGCTTCAGACTCTGGGTCGGGGGATACAACTGGGGAGGATGACCAGTACCTCGCCCAGGCTGCCTCCCCTGCTATGCTGAACAGGGGCCTTGTGGGGGGATGGGAAGATTGGAAGGGATAGACAAGGAAGAGGGGAGGAAGCGGCCGTGGCCTTAAGTTATGTACCATCCCGGCCTTTGCCTGGAGGAGAAGTGGGAAACTACGGAAAACCACTTCCAGGATGGCTGAGGCGGGAATCGAACCCACCTCTACTCAGCTGATCTCCCGATGCTGAGTCGACCCCGTTCCAGCCCTCGTGCTACTTTTCAAATTTCGTGGCAGAGCCGGGAATCGAACCCGGGCCTCCGGGGGCAGCAGCTAATCACACTAACCACTATACCGCAGAGGCGGACATTATTATTATTATTATTATTATTATTATTATTATTATTATTATTATTGTTGTTATTATTATTATAACTGGACTCGCCCGTCTTATCGAGTTCATGAGAATGAAGGTATTACACTAAGTGGAATATTCGATAAAATAATTTTAGTTTCGTTTTGCTTACTGTAGAGGCGAAAGGCTACGTGGTTTCCACCCTCTGTTCTTGCATTTCACTGCCAGAAACAGTGTAATATAAGAGATTGATGATGATGATGCTTGTTGTTTTAAGGGGCCTAACATTAAAGGTCATCGGCCCCAATTTAAGAGATTAATGCATACAATGGATGCGTAACACTTTCATTCTTAACATACTAAATTTTAGGCGCTAACATATGAGGCAATTCTATTTTTAAGATATTGGAAAGCAGTCATAAAATCTGCTGTAATGTTTTCTTGGAGACTACATTCGTCGTTCTGCTACAGTGAGCACATAGGAAGAGTGATTTCCTGCTTCTAACACAGGAGCGAGAGATGTAGAGTTGGTCGACCTGAGGGTCAAGTCCTTGCCACTTGTCGATTGTCATCGCGAAGCGCGGACAGACGGGGTACTGCAAATTATTAAACTGGAATAGGTAGTTCGAAGGAAACAGCGGAATTCTCCACCCACTGTTCTCCACAAAAATATGTTGCAATTGGGAATATCGTGGAGCATCCTGTCAACTGCCTCTATACATTTTGTGTGTGCCATTGTGTACTCATCCGATATACTCAGTACACAGTCCCATAAAACCTTCGCTGTATTATACGGTGGCTCAGTGTTGTCAAGATCAATGGGCGCTTTAAACATGGAATATGCTATCTTATCTCCCGGCAGAAGAATTGCGGTGATTTCGGAAGATGTAACCGCGATAACAATCTTGCCATCTTCTCTGAGTTCAGCAAGGAAGAAATTGATTAGGAACGTCTTGCCGGTACCGCCAGCGATACCAATGAGAAACATTTTGCTACTGTTTGCTCTGACGTTTCTCGGTAAACTGAACACTGCCCATCGGTCGGTTTTGGCTCATTATGGAGAACGGTGTTCGCCATGTTGTTCATGCAGTAGCTCGTTTTTCTGAGATCTTCTAAATTCAAGCGTTCCACATTGTCAGGAACACGAAGTCTGTAATTAATCAATTGCTTACTTCTTATCGAAGTAATGCCTTCCTGTGATCGATGGCATTCATTTTGTGAATTTATGTTCTGCATTCCCATAGTGTTTATGGCAGGTGGTGGCTGTCTTCGAACCTGCTCGGCCATGCTTTCCTCGTACTTGTCGCACAGATGTAATGGATCAGCTGGAGGAGAGTATTCTAAAATAATTGCGAAAAGCTGCCGTAGGTTTAATGGACTGCGAGAATCAGATGTTTCCTTCATGTGGAGTCTCAGTGAATGTCATCTCCCAGGAGACCCAGAGTTTTGCTGTCACATTGGTAGGTGGGGTCAATGAAAGAAGTGGGGCCTTTCACAGTGTGACAGTAAACGAAGATAGAAGCACTCTTCGGGTACACTGCATTCACTCCTCCAATAAAAAATTTCTTCTTAATCCCCGGAATGCATTTTATGTACTGTATAATCTCCGTTTCCATCTGTGAAAGATGGCCGCCTGTGTGTTGAAGGAGTAGAAGGACGGAACGTCTTCACATTATGGTCCCCTGGTAATATTATAAGTTTGGCAAAGTATAAAAATGTCAGTAAGCTGGTGTTCCGTGTATTCGGAACATCACTTGCGCTTTCGGCAGGGAAAAATACGTGCTTAAAGTTCTCCAGATGAACATCCAAATTAATATTCCACCCGATACCTTTCATGATTTGGGAATACGAGAATCCTCCAAACATTCCTGGACTTACTGATATACCTGCCGGTATCATGATCATGTTGCAAAGAAAAGGAAGCTTTATCACTGTCCTTATTTACATATTTGCTGATATATTCGATAAATTTCTCACTGCTGCAGTACTCAACACTGATATCTGTTTGAATCTCTGTGAATAAAACGGGCGAATAGTACAAATCTATTCCTGTGGTATGTCCATTTAAGGAAAGTCTAAAAGCATATTTTGAATCCATCTATCCAAGGGTACTTTTAGAAATATTTGATAGAAATATATCCAGTAGGTTTCCAGTTATGAGAAATCAGTTCTACGGGCACCCACTTTAGAGTTATGTCTGCTTGGACTTAGACTGTAAAACATTCCGTTAATCATATCTTCCCTATTAATCCTCCTATCGAAAAAGTGTGACAAAAATGTTTTCGAATTAGATTTCCATTAAAGTTGGTATATTTCCATTGAGGTTAATTATGGATATGCTATGGGAGTCCAGTTAGGAATTTTCAAATGATATGGACCCTAAAAGCTATCCTTAGATAGGTGGATTCGAAATATGAAGTTGGGTTAAAATACATCCAGTAGTTTTCCAATTATAATAAATCAGCTCTACGCGCACCTGCTTTTGTGCTATGTGCGCTTGGACTTAGACTGTCAAACATTCCGTTAGTAATATCTCGTTATTAATCTTCCAATCGACAACGCATGCATAACAAGAAGTCTTAGAAATAGATTTACCTTAGCTTGGTAGTTTTCCATTAAGGTTGATCATGGATATTTTGTGGGAGAGTAAACCGCAGTTTCGGTCTTCGAATAAGCCATCAGAGATTTTGAAATGGTGTGGACTCTAAAATCTACCTTTGGATAGTTGGATTCAAAATAAGTTTCATTGAAATATGTACAGTAGTTTTAAAGTTATAAAAACTCAGACAGACACGAAAGCTAAAAACGGTGTAGATGGTTATTATTTCACCGGAAGTGGATAACTATAAGAATAATTCGCCAAAGTAGTCAATGTTCAGACGAACGATCGTTAATATTTTTGATATATAGATAATACGATGCAGACACGCTGTTCCTTAACCACAAGGTAGGCTGAAGTGATGCCTTAAGGGAAATGAAATCAATGACACTGATCCCAGAATAAAATAACCTGCATTAGAATCCTCATAAGGACAGTCCCTTGAGCATAACTTATATATCGGTCTGAGTAGTGTAAGTAATTTTATTTAATTCGTAGTATCCGTTATGTCGCGGCACGATAGCCTGGAGTGACCCAACCGGCCTCTTAATTGGGCCGACGCGCTCTGTAATTACCGCCTCACCTCACCTACTATCGCACATCTCTGACAATAAATTCCGCGCTCATACGACCGTCAAATTAGGCATGCTGCTGCCTTAATGCCGCAGGACCACAACATGACAGGTCAGATCAGTAATTCGACTTAGCCTCAGGAAATGTCAGTGTTTGTCTGTGTGAGACTGGTTTATTATGAGATTACCAGCAGGATTCATATCTCCTGATCCACAGAAATCCACTGAGTGGCACCTATGTGATCTAGGAATGATCTCACTTGACCTGGATTCGATTTGCAGTCCCGTTACATAGAATTTAAAGCCTGATAAGAAGGCTAGACAAGAAAAAAGTAATAATTGTTATTACAAATAGTACTGAATCACACAGTGGATATGCCACACTAAAGAGAAATTCGAATTGTTGTTTTCAAGGCCGAGAAAGTCTTTCATTTTCACGCCCTTCGTGGCCCTTGTCTTTCTTTGGCCGATATCTTCGTATTCTAAGTGTCGGGTACCTTCCATTTCTTCTCTCTGATTAGTGTTATATAGAGGATGGTTGTCTAGGTGTACTTCCCCTTTAAAAAAATCACCACCATAATGGATGTGGATTATTTTCATCCCGGTCTGATTGGCTTTGTCTTGACGACGTGTACATGTTTTCACAATTAAGAAATAACTTTTCAAATCCATACGGACTAGGTGGTTTACCAGGTGTACGCATAAGTCTTTTCCGGTTTCACTAAGAGATGAAATGAAATGTCGTATGGCTTTTAGTGCCGGGATATCCCAGGACGGGTTCGGCTCGCCAGATGCAGGTCTTTCTATTTGACTCCCGCAGGCGACTTGCGCGTCGTGATGAGGATGGAATGATGATGAAGACAACACATACACCCAGCCCCCGTACCATTGAAATTAACCAATTAAGGTTAAAATCTCCGACCCGGCCGGGAATCGAACCCGGGACCCTCTGAACCGAAGGCCAGTACGCTGACTGTTCAGCCAACGAGTCGGACCACTAAGAGATGGCGCCAGCGAACAGTACGCAGCGCATGAGTTTGACACATACGTCAGATTGTTCATCTGACATTAACCTACCAACACACACAAGTTGAGTTCGCCAAACACTAGCGCCTTTGTTGTATCGTTCAGTGATCATGTCGACGTTTGTGCCCGAAAAAGAACATTTGTGGCATGCATTGCTTTTCTTATTTAATCAACAGGAAAAGGCTGTCGAAGGTCATGGTTTGCTGGTAGAAACATATAGTGGTCACGCTTCATCGATTAGAATATGTGAGACATGGTTTCGACAATTTAAACGTAATGATTTCAATGTGAAAGGCAGTGCGCGCTCTGGTGGACCACAAAAGTGCGAAGACGAGCAATTCCAGGCGTTACTGGATAATAACCGAACTCAAACTCAACAGCAAATGGCACAAGCACTAAATGTGTCACAAGAAACAAACAGCAGACATTTACGAGCAATGGGGAAAATCAGTAAACTCGGTAAATGGGTCCCAGACCATTTGAATGAAGGGCAAAAGGAAAATCGCGAAGTCACTTGTGAAATGCTGCTTCAACGCCACGAAAGAAAATCATTTCCGTACCAAATCTTGACGGGTGACGAAAAAAGGATTTATTTTGATATCCCGAAGCAGAGAAAATCGTGGCTATCACCTGGCGAAGCTGGTCCTTCAACACCAAGGCCAAATCGCTTCGGCAAGAAGACCATGCTTTGTGTCTGGTGAGACCAGAGCGGCATTGCGAATTATAAACCCTTGAAGCCCGGCGAAACCGTTAATGCACAAATCTATCGCCAACAAATGATTAATTTAAATCACACATTAATCGAAAGAAGACCAAACTGGGCCAGAAGACATGGCGAAGTGATTTTGGTACACGACAATGCGCCGTTTCACACAGCAAAAACAGTGAAAGACACTTAGAAATTGCTTGGATGGAACATCCTTCCGTACCCGCCGTACTGCCCCGACCTGGCACCATCTATAACCTCTTCGCATCAATGGGGCACGCGCTCGCAGAGCGCTTCAGGAATTTCGAGGAAGTTGGAGAATGTCTCGACGAATGGTTTGCCGCAAAAGACAAGCAGTTTTTCTGGCATGGTATTCATAACTTACCTGAAAGATGGGCGAAGTGTGTAGTAGCCGATGGCCAATATTTTGAATAAACAAAAAAATGAATTTCCCTCTACAATTACGTGTTTACTTTACCAGAAAAATCGGCAGAAACTTATGCATACACCTGGTATTTCGACAACATCCATTACTTGCTACATATTGTACATCATAATTTGCGGCTGTGACCCCCGACATGCCAACGGCCGTAGCCGTGTTGAAACACCGGACCCCGTGAGATGTCCGAAGTTAAGCAATATTGGGCGTGGTCAGGAGTTGGATGGGTTGCCACGCGCTGTTGGTGGGGGTAAGGGAATGGAGGAGCGGAAAGGAACTGGCCACCCTACCGCACGTAAACTCCAGCTCAGGAACACCTCTGCGGAGGTTCGGACCTGCCTTCGGGCAGAATAACCATTACCTTACCTACCCCGACATGGCCCCGTCCGATTTTTAAAATTTTATTACAGCTGAGAGATGGTAGACCATGTAAAATATTAATAAAGTATAGTTACCATTCTCTAATCAAAAGTTTACACAGCTATGACAGCAGGGAATTCCCCGACCTGGTAGTCATAGACCACTAGGTTGAATCCCGGGAGTCAGTCACATGTGGGTGACAGTTTACAGGCTCTTGGAATATTTATTGGAGGTTAATTACTTGACGTTCTTTGTTGCTGTTGTGTGGATCCTCTAGCTGATAGCATAGGTCATGTCCATTAATAGGATGTACGATACTCATCAGCTATCGTCACTGAACCACGCCCTTCCTCGGTACAGGGATTGTATCAATATTAAGCGAGCAAAACTTATGATAGTATGTACACACAACCGCACAAAAATTGGCTGTCACTGAAGATGACTTAGTTTCAAAATCTTTTTGTCTGAAATAGGAATATATTGTGCAGGCGGTAGGAAACAATGTTTTCAAAGTTACTGAAAATGCATTCTAGATGGTAGATCGGTTTATCACAATTCCAAAAAGTCCAGAGACATCGCTGCTGAACGTCAAAAGGCCTATCGGGAGCGTCTGAAAATAGCGGCCGACCGTCTGCCATCGGCTATCCACAGTTGGCTTAATATTCGCGGCGTTCCGTGAATTTATAAAATTAAATATTTGTTTGTTGACCATGTTTTCTGTGGTTCAGTATACTTAGCGAATATATACCATCTCTTTCATCTTTATACCTTAAATACAAAGTTTCTTCATTTAAAATCCACGAAAACAAAAATATTTTGACATTGTAACTATTTAGTTGTTGATATGACTGTTTCGAACACTTTTCCTATCAATCAACAAGTAATATATTTACAATAAATCAACGTTGAGCACGTCATTGCCTAAGTCAACGACCGTACACTGTTCTATTTATAAAAGTGCCTTGGTTACAAATTCACTCCCACATGCACACACACACACACACGCGCGCGCATATACAGATTTTTTTGCTATCTGTTTTACTTCGCACTGACTCAGACAATTCCTATGGCAACGAAGGGATAGTACAGGGTTAGGAGTGGAAAGAAAGCGACCGTGGCTTTAATTAAGATACAGCGCGACATTTTCTTGTTGTGAACCACGGAAGTCCATCTTCAGGACTGCGCACAATGGGGCTCGAACCCATTATCTTTCGAGTGCAGCTCACAGATAGGTGACTCAAATCGAGTAGCCAACTCGCTCGGTGGTAGCGTCTGGATACATACATACTTACACGTCTGACACTGTGTTCTAGGAATTATCATTCTGGCTTCCCAGCTGAACCGGGTTCAATTTTCGGTTCTGCCACGAAGTTGAAGCGGAACTTATATAGAGTCACTCCTAGGATAGTCAAGAGTTTGAGCCTCGTTATTACAGTAAAACACGTTGGAATTTAGTCCGTCTTCCATGTCCAGTGGTTCAAATACAAAGGAGTTATTACTGGATCAAATAAAGACATTCGTATTGCTTTTCTGAGGATGATGAATGTTCTTAGAATTGAATCAATTATTGATCAACGTAAAAGTAACTTGAATACGAAAATATTACGTCATAAAATAAATTTATATATGAAAGAGACTGTAAGTCTATGAATGTCCAGAGTGCAGATCAACAGTGGCAGACTAGTTGAACACAAGACAACCCATAATGCCCCATGGGAAAATTAGGATAAGTGGGAGACCATTCGTTGAATTCTCATCATGGGCTATGGCAGCAGGCGTTTACAAGATAGCTTTTTACCATGGTTTATCAATGAGAGCAACTTGCCTGATGCAACTAGAAAGAATGAAATTTGACTTTTGAAGCTTTGGATGAGGTAAGCTCATCTACTGAGTAACATTTGATTTCACTCCACGTACATAGGAATTTTAGGAACATACGTGTTATTTATAAGTACTGATTGGCCTACAGAACTACCCAACGTCAACCTTGAAGAAGACTCGTGGAGAACATTGAACGTTAAGGCACAGCAGATGTCTGGTAACACCATTAACCTCAACATTTACTTTCAAAGTTTTAGTAAGCCCTACCTGTTCACAAGTCTCATTAACTATAGACATTTTCTTGAATGGATACATTGTCTTGGAACTGTTGTACGAAGGGCTGAAGGAAGACCTACAGGATATTACGTGGATGGTCATAGTATAATTATCACTATTTATAAGTGCATATGTCTTGTAAAAGCAATGATTAATAACAATCCGACATTGGAGCTTGTATAATACGAGAGCAGGTTTCGAGAGCTGTGTTGAGCGGAATTCTACTGAGCATCTCTTACAGAAACATGTCTTGTCTTGACATATCTCAATTAAGTTCTGAGCAAGTGTATTTGGTTGTTTACTCAGCGATACCTAACCTGATGATATATGTGTATCCCGTCAGCAAAAGGAATATTGATCAACATCGCTATGTGATGAAGAAATATTGCAAATACCTACCACCTGTCAAAGCGATCCTCTTTTATTCTAGCACCAGATTTCTTGCCGATATTTCCGCGGTTGCCTGACAGATCGTTAGAGAGCTATCAGATAAAAACAGCTCTAACAGTTTCTTCAGGATGCTTGCTGGATATGTTAATTGGAGTATGTCGTGTGCGTCACATTAACTGATCGGTCTCGAATAGTTTATAGTCCACACACGATGTTTGATAAACATGGATGATCGATTCCCTGTTTAATACATAACATCTGCTCTTGGTGAGAATTATTTTAAACATCAATGTGATTGCATCACTTGCAATCGTTTATATTGAACTGTTCGTCCACATGCTCCGGTCTACCCTTAAACCAGACTGAACCAGAATTACTGCAATAGGAAAAAATCAGTCGCTCCATACTCTCGAAAAAATGGAGCCTCAGACTTGAAATAACTTGCGGTACAAAAGAAATGTATTATGCTGTGCGACCTAATGTTTTCAGATGAGAAACTGTGGAGTGGGTTAGGATCCCTCAAGACTACCAATTCTTGCATAGCAAAAGTTTGATGGTATAGATAACAATTCATGTTATTGATTTTATGTCCCACTAACTACCTTTACGGATTTCGGAGACGCCGATGTGCGGAGTGTTGTCCCGCAGGAGTTATTTCACGTGCAGGTGAATCTATTAACATTAGACTAGAGTACTGAAGTGCTTTCAAATGGCACTGGAACTGAGCCTGTATAGAATCTTCCAACGTGGCCTCAAAAAGCCAGTTCAGTATCGTATGAATCACTCAGTCCGGCTAGACAAGAAGCAGAGAGGGATAAATAAATAGCCTTTATTTTCCATAGTGAAATTTGGGCTCCTAGCCCTCTCTTACACTTAACCACATATATATTGTTACGTATTAATTATGAAACTGACTGAAACTTAGAATACTAAGACCTACAAATAACAATAATGTTTAAGACAAAAATATTAATATATATACACAAAAAACGAACCACCTACATAATACACATTTGAAAAATTTTAACTTTAAAACGATAACTCGAAGAAACGCAAAAGTAAAAATACTAATAATAAATATATTAAATAAAATTGAACTAATTCTTCAAGTGCTGATCAAAATTAAATACTCGAATTTCTGATAACTATGTTTACTTCTTATGGCCTTAAGGTTCACTCAGCCTACACCAAAAATGAGTACCAGGTTAATTCCTGAGGGCAAAGGCGGCCGGGCGAAGAGCTAACCACTCTACCCCATCACGTACCTCCCACTCCTCCAAGGGCCTTCATGGCCTGTATGGAGGTGACTTTGATTTTGATGTTTACTTCTAATTGTTAGATACTGATGTTGTTAATTAAATGATCAATATACATTGTTAAATAAGTTAAAAACACATAAAGTTTGAGAAAGGGCTTACTCAATATAAGTAGACCCTATAGCATGAAAGTTACAGATTTCAACTAATTTACCGTACTGCAACCCGAGAACTAAGCTTAATTTGAGTTATCGTATTAACTTAATATTTTCTTCAACTGTACAATAATATTGTAACATCATTTTCACACAAATCATTCGTTTCACTCATACAAGTACCTTGCTGGAAGGACTTAACGAGGAACTGCTGGTAAGAGATTTTAAATATACTTTTTGATGCAGCGTTCTTAATGTCGTATGTGGTTGTTCGGTGGATAGAGACACTAAGCAAGTATCGTGGAGATGCAATACTTCAGCGTTAAATATTTGCCAACGTTTGGCCAGAGAGAGGGCGTAACCATCTAGGTGGCCCACCCCGTCCCTTTAGGGTGGGGAATGAAATTATTTACGACGATGATTTGCCACGCTAAGTGGCACTGGGGTGGTAATGTCCGACTGAACACACTAGTCCAGGGCCTCTCAGGGTGCATGCGCTTGGTGCATGCACTGTGCACGGTGCAAAAGACGACTTCGCTTGGTTGACCAGAGTGCAGACCCCCCACTCCTCGATTTGGAGCAATAGATCTTACTTTCTCTTTCCTCACGCCTGTCTTGCTCGCTCCCCCTGTCTCCATGTTCCACACTTGTTACGTAGCGCTCCAAATCCGAGCTGAGTTGCGCCGAGTAGAGCCGAGCTTAGCCGAGCTTAGCCGAGTAGCCCAGAGACGAAGCGTTGGTCCGAAACAAGCCGAGCGCGACCGATGCACAGTGCACGGAGCTCTTGCGCCTCGATTTGCACGCGTGAGATTTTGGGCGTTTGAGAGGCCCTGCACTAGTCAGACAGTGAGGCTGTATATTATATCTCCAACTCCTGATGTTTCCAGTTACATTGTTACGAAACAAATTATACTACTAGCTTCCTTCGGCTGGGCATCATCTGAAAATTTTCGTCACGAAATTAGCAACACATAATGTATGGCACAATGTTACCTAGTAATCGTGCAGGCTGTGATGTGAAGTACTTTTTGGAACAAACAGACTTACCGAAGGACCCAGCACTGGAACTAAACGATAGACGAATTCTACATCGAAAGTCTTTCTGTTTTCGAACCCGACTTTCAACCTATTAGGTCGTGTTACGTACATTCAGTACGTGTTGAAGAGATGTTAAGTACAGAACAAAAATGGCCAACCATACACCAGTGGGACCCGAACCCACAATCTCCCGATTTCGCATTTTTAGACTTTTTTATCTTTACCGATATTTCATTTTTCCTCATTCTTTCCTTGTTTTCGTTTCCTTTTCTGCTTAAGGAGGACACACACACCCAGTCCCCGAGCCAGCGGAAATAATCAATTAAGGTTAAAATCCCCGACCCGGCCGGGAAACGAACCCGGGGTTCCTTGAACCAAAGGCCAGCACGCTAAACAGTCAGCCATGGAGCCGGACTACCAATTGAGCTATGGTGGCCTAGGCCATCTTTGTTCTGTTGGAAAGGATCTAAGCTACAGGTCTGGCGCAACACCTACGATGAATTAAGAAAAAGGCTTGTTCATGGAATATTTAAACGTCTCCTTCAGGTGAATGTGTATCTGATTTTTCAAGAAAACTAAATTTTAAACTGACCATGTAGCTCAAGGCTCCAATTATCAATTCGGTATAAAAATATTAGGAATTTCAACCAATCATCAGCTGTCCATCGCCACAATGTTGTTGTTTTTTTCTTTTCACTTTCATTTTCTCGCAACTGAGTGTACGTACATTATTATAAAAATTCATCATAACAGCGCAATTAAATATATCAGCAATACATTTGACCACAGACCGCTCAATGAACAGGACATAACTGTGTTGTTCTGATGAAGCCGACATCTGACATATTTGGAGGCTGTGGGCCGAAGAGTTTAAAATGCAATCCGGCAGATAGTGGGTACGAATCCCACTGTCGGCAGTCCTGAAAATGGTTTTCCGTGGTTTCCCCTTTTCACAACCTTAATTTAGGCCACGGCTGCTTCCTTCCTACTCCTAGCCCATCGTCGTCATAAGGGCTATCTGTGCCGGGGCGACGTAAAGCAGCTTGTAAAAGAAAAGTTTACATGCAAAAGTATAACAGTACCTGAGCTACATTTCTGTGCTGAAAGTGTTGTTTTCGTACAGGTTATGAATACCCATGTATTGATTGATTTATATTTATGCATTCTTATTACCATGAATTTAATTTTGTACTTATTCGCTTAGCAATCAGAATAAATACAACTCGTATTCCAGATTCTGGAGCTCTCGGCATACTACTACAGATAAATGCAGATTGTATAACGATTTTCCTGGATGTATTGGCCTAATCCTCGAGTACCGGGCTAGTTGGCCGTGCGGTTAGGAGCGCGCAGCTGTGAGCTCGCATCCGTGAGATAGTGGGTTCGAACCCCACTGTCGGCAGCCCTGAAGATGGTTTTCAGTGGTTTCCCATTTTCACACCAGACAAATGCTGGGAGTGTACCTTAATTAAGGCCATGGCCGCTTCCTTTCCATTCCTAGGCCTTTCCTGACCCATCGTCACCATAAGACCTATCTGTGTCGGTGCGACGTAAAGCAAATAGCAAAAAAAAAAAAAAAAAAAAATCCTTGGGTAGGATTCAAAATAACTTAATTAGCTATCATAGTTAGCCTATTCGTCACTGAAGATCCTAAGAAAATGATAAATGACACAATTTTCCGTTGTTTTCTTCACTGGACCCGATGGTGTCATCATACAACCAACCAATCAGCCAGCCAACCAACCAACCAACCAATCAACCAAATCATGCCTCAGTCACTTTCATGTTATAAAAGCCAAATATTGGAGTGTGTCAGACAAGCGAAAGTAACACATTTCTGCTATTTCATACCAGTGGTATGCCGTCAATATTGCGTCTCGCTAGAGATGAATCTGACCGAGTGAATCACCATTAAACGTAAAATTAACACGATGTTAACATGACCCTTTTTCCAACCAACTAACCGATAATTCCACTTCGGTGCTTACGATTCACACATAATAAAAATGTTGCTAATGCAATCGCCATTTAATAAGTGAAGTGGGATAGCCGAGTTATATCTCGGTCTTCCCGCTAAAACAGCTCCAGTTCGAATCTTGTCCAATGCAGGTGGAAATTTTGAAACGAAAAGTTATGTCCCTGTCGTTCAGATACCACGTATGGCTGTGATCATCATATCACTACAAGATTCTTTTTGTCATTTAATACCAATAATCGCGCATAAAATGCAACACTAATTAACTAAAGACTTCTATGAAATAACATTCGATGATTACTGCATAAATTTTTTTTACAATTTGTTTTACGTCGTACCAGTATTAGACACTGCATTAGTAATTGACACTTTCACACTAAAACATGAAAAATAAGGTTTTCGCGCGAAGTGTACAGTTGAATCAAGCGTGCTGGAGTAGATCGCACTCTCTAGGAGCCGCTGTATGAACTAACGTTGCCGCCAAGCCAAGCAAGCAGTCGCACGCTGATGTCTGTGAAGCGAGCATGTCAGTTCTGTGTATTCAAGTGAATTTCTTAAGGATTTGTTTAAGGAGGTGAGTTTTAATTTAGTCTGTAAATTCTAAGTAATTATAGTTGAGAAATATATTCCGGTCATTTCTTAGTCAGGAAATAGTGTAGATTTTGTTTCTTGTGGTTTTTAAATTCTGAAGTGACCTCGTGCAGAAATAGTTCACATGTCGATTACTAGGTCCTTATTTCAATGCGAAACTAGTTATAGACACCTATGTCTATTACTGGGTATATTGAGCGTTTCTTTTTTCACTTGTTTCTTTGCTATAAATGATCACTGTATATTTAATGGGGAATGTCTGTTTTGGTTTTATTTTATTCTGACTACGGGGACTAGTAATTGACAGGGGTGTCTATTTCTGATGCACCAGCATGTCTATTACTGAATTATAATTTAAAAAGTTTTTCAGTAGTCTCGTTTTCAGTGAATGCAAATAAGATCGATGTGTTTTATATATTGTGTGACTTCCTTGTGTGGTAATGCAGGATATTATTTTCTTTCTAGAGCGAAGTAATGGGACCTAAGCCTAAACCGAAAAAAATCTGGAATTATCCAGAAGAAAGTATGCTCAATGCAATTCAAGACGTGAAGCGAGGTGTTCCTATCGCTACTGCAGCGAAGCAACATGGTGTTCCTCGAATTACACTTATGTACAAAGCAAAGGGAAAGTCTCCAATTGCCCGAAGTAAAGGACCTTGTTCCACCCTAAACTCCGAGGAAGAGAAAACTATTTCTGACTGGATTGTATCTGTAGCTAAATCTGGATTTCCTGTTTCAAAAGACGATGTATTGGACAGTGTTCAGCAGATAATTAAGGAACTGAAAAGGGAGAATAAATTTGTAAATGACCGTCCTGGTCGGACATGGTTCAGTAGCTTTTTGAGAAGAAATCCCAAAATCTCTAGTCGTGCTGCCCAGAATTTAACCTCAACCAGGGCTGCAGTGAGAGAAGAAGATATACAAAACTGGTATCGGGAAGTAGAAATCTACTTGAAGGACAAAGGTTTATTTTCTGTTCTCCAGGACCCTACTAGAGTTTTCAATGCTGATGAGTCAGCCTTTTTTCTCAATCCAAAAGGAAGCAAAGTACTTGCTCAAAAGGGAGACAAAAGTGTTTACCAGCAAGTCAATCCGGATGAAAAAGAGTGCCTAACTGTCCTTTTTACAGGAAATGCTGATGGTCAACTTGCTCCACCCCTTGTGGTCTTTAAGTATGAAAGAATTCCTCAGGACTTAGCCAACAGCGTTCCCAGGGAATGGGGAATTGGAAAATCAGAGACCGGATGGATGACGGGTGCGCTGTTTTACGAATTTATAGCTGACGTTTTCTATCGGTGGCTCGTTGAGAAGAAAATTCTACTTCCAGTTTTTCTTTTTATTGATGGACACTCATCCCATCTCACTCTACATACTAGCAGATTTTGTGATGAACATGGTATAATAGTTATAGCACTTCTGCCAAACGCTACCCATCTTCTGCAACCAATGGATGTCGCAGTTTTTAGGTCGTTAAAAATGCATTGGAAGGCAAAGGTTCACGAGTGGAGGCTAAAAAACACTGGCAATCCTATTCTTAAGAAAAAGGATTTCTCAATGCTTTTAAAGGAAGTGATTGATGAAAAATACTCGCAGTCAAGTCTACAAAGTGGCTTCCGAAAATGTGGTATAGTTCCGTGGGATCCCAGCGCTCCAACAGTTGGACAGAAGAAAAGTGCTGAAATGAACACACCTTTATTGAAAGAAAAAGATTTAGCCATCGGTCTTCATGTCCTTGAACATTTTATGGGTGAAGAAAAGATTGAGACTTTTACGTCTTCGCAAGTTTGGGATGGTGTGTTAGAAAATAAATCTTTGTTTGAAGTGTGGCAAAGCATCCGAAAAGCACTGGACAGTAGCCGAAATCCAAATGGCAATTTATCTTCTTCTCAGGACAGTGAGGTTTCAGAAACTGTTTTGGAAACCATCTTCCAAGATGCTGATGTCATTCAAGTTCCATTACCAAGTACACCTTTAACTGAAAGTGTCGCAGTAATCGATCGTGGTGCCCAAGATTTAGAAAGTATTCCTGCAACCCGTAACGTTGATTCACCGCTTAGTCCTGAGCGCAACATTTCTAATACTTCACATGTACCACAAAATAAAAGTATACACTCCAGTTTGATACCCAGCCCCTTCAAAAGAGCACTATTCTGGCCAGAACCACTAAAAAGCAAGAAAAGGAAGTGCTCGAAAGGAATTATACCAAGTGTCATCACTTCACAGCAATGGCAAGAATACCATGAACGTAAGGAAATCAAAAAACGAGAACTCGAAGAGCAGAAGAAGGAGAGGGCCCTGAATAGAATGAAAAAGAAAGAAGAAAAGGAAGAAGAACAAAGAAGAAAGGCACAAGAAAAGGCAAATAAAACCAAACCCAAACCAAGGAGGAAGAAGAAAAAGACTGTGATAGATTCATCTTCAGGAGATGAATCCGAGTGGATTCCATCAGGAAGTAGTATAGATGATGTTACTTTCGACTTGAAAAGCAGCGATGAATTTCAGAGTGGTGCAGAAATACGAGAAGAGGAAGTATATGAAGAACGTGGACCGCTGGATGAACTTACAGTTGTCGCACAGCGAAACTGCACCTGAAAGTGCTCATGAAAATGATTTTATCATCATTTCATTAGAGGGGAAGAAAAAGAAGGTCAAACAAGTCTGTCATGTTGAAGAAGTAAGTGAAAACGAGCATTTTCGTGTTATTCCCCTTAATCCATGTAATAGACTGAGAACTGTTTTCATGAAGAACGTCGAAGAGAAGATGATAATCAGTTCTTACCAGGTTATTAAAATTCTTTCTCCGCCACTTATTTTCGGCACCGGAGAAAACAAACGATATCAGTTTGAAACGCCAATTGAAATATGAGTTCAAAGTTTAATATGTTAAATTAATTTCAGTTTCTTCACTTATTTCTGTTAATAAGGTTAATCATTTATGTCTGTAAATAAACACAAAATACCAGTCAACTGATTTATGACAATTTACTCCAGAAAATATCCCCTGTCAATTACTGGCACATGAGTGTGTCTAATACTAGAATTTCCAAAAATTTGTGTGTCAATTACTAGTTCAAATTCACATCCCAAGAAAATCTATCTCAAAAGTGTAATGCATCAAGATATACATTATGTTTAGACAAAATATCACAAAACAAGGTTTGTGCACCTGAATGATCTTTATTGCAAAGAGAGGCTAGCAACAATGGTCACACACTGCTATAAAAATGGTATATATTTTCTTAATGTGTCTATTACTGGTACGTTTACCTTAAGGATTTAATAATAATACTTGGACAGTTTTTTTTTTAAATAAGGCATATTCAAAATTAAATAAAAGGCAGTATTGGGATTTTAAATTATTTCAAGATCATGTTTCAAAAATCAAATTACGGTATTCGCCTAACGAACCCACGTTTCGTTCTCAGTCTGTCACTAATGTTAGACTAGACCACATGTAATACAACCGAGAAGAGAAGTGTGCTAATATGCAAATGTTGACCGTCCTGTAAGTTGATTTCCACAATCCCAGTTAAAAGCAGGTTGATATCTAACATACCAATCATACCGTTTCCTTCCTAATCCGAAACTCTATTACAGATACACACGAAAGTACAGACCGAAGTCATAATGTTAAAGAAATCGGCTACAGTAGATTTGACAGACTGCGTGTTCATGGCATTCTAGATTTTTTAAAATATAATCAAATCCTGATGTGACGGAACGTCAACTAACACTTAATGAAAACGTCAATGAAACGATGTATTCCTAATATTGTTTAGGATAATTTGATTAGTAACATTGCTATTCAAACGTAACTAATTTTTCAAACCAATGTTGACGTTCATTGAGTGCAATATTTTGTTTTTTACAACTTGCTTTACAGATAGGTCTTATGGCGACGATGGGATAGGAAAGGCTTAGGAATGGGAAGGAAGGGGCTGTGGCCTTAATTAAGGTACAGCCCCAGCCTGGGGTGAAAATGGGACACATCCGAAAACCATCTTCAGGGCTGCCGACAGTGGGGTTCGAACCCACTATTTCGAGGATGCAAGCTCACCGCACAGCCAACTCGCCCGGTGAGTGCAAGATTTAACTACTTGTTATTACTGCAAATATCTCGGCTACGTATCCATACAAATTCATAGCTTTGATAGTGTGATAACGAGAGGATTGAATGAATAGATATTTCAACTACTGTCCCTAAAAAAACCTAGTATTCTATATGTTAATACACATTTTATGTACAATATTCATAGAGATGGCTTATAATTGAGATGAGTTTCCTTACCTGTATGTGGCATGTTGTGCAGAGGCCGGCCGTAAAGTTCAGTTGCGCTCAGCTTACAAGCGGGAGCGTATCTGGAAACGGAAAGGAGATCTACACCGCCAACGAGACCTGCGAGCAAGAACACAGTGTGTTACATTTCGCTTTGTAACTTAGTTAAACTGATACAGGGGCCATCAAGGAAAAGATATGAACATATACTATTGATTCTTAAAATAGAGGCAGAACAGACATGCGAGAAGTGGTCAAAAAAGGAAAGAGATCAGATTTCCGTAACGAAAACAGTGGTTATCTTTATTTCCTGTGCGTCAGCTCTTCCCGTAATAAAGATGATGGTAGTGTATTATACTACACTTTACCATAGCGATGTATGTATGTATGTACTGTACCTTTCTTTATCGTTTATTCACAGCGCACCCCATATTTCTTCTTCTTCTGCTTTTCGTACCGCGGGTCCAACTGTGTCACATGTGTGGATTTGGCCCTGTTTTACGGCCAAATGCCCTTCATGACGCACACCCTATATGGAGGGATGTAATCACTATTGCGTGTTTCTGTGGTGGTTGGTAGTGTAGTCACAGCATACCCCATTACATGACAGTAATAGTACATGCTTTGAGTAATCATATTACAAGTGTAACTTTATTTTCTAATTACATGTGAGGTACATTCTTATTCTATGGCTGTTATGATGTACATAAGTAATAAAGATAATAATATAAAAAAAAATATTTGTTCACAGCTGTACAAAATGCAATTGAGTTCGTGAAACGTAAGAACAGTTTAAAATAATTTTTGACTAACCTACTTTTACTCAGTGGCCATGAATCTGTACCTAAAATATTTTAAATTAAAACGCTTCTTTCCCTCTCAAGTAATTCCCAGTTAAATAATAAATGGTCAACAGTTTGTTCTCTGGCATTGCATGAACACATGGATCTATCTAAAATGTTAAAATAATGAAAATAAGCTCGTAATTTTCCATGACCCGTTACCATTGCTGTGAAATTTAGCGATAAATAAACATGTTCGGGAAAGTCTGTCTATAACACCGGGAAAAAATTAGTTTGTTATTGAACCATTCGTCGTTTGATCCCATTCACTCTGCCGTTTTCTTAAGCTCTCATCTCTCAATTCCTTGATCAAAACACTAGTAGGAGTATTGCTGTAACACTCACTAATTTCACTGTCGTGCGCTGCTTCCTTGGCCAGATGATCCGCGAGTTCGTTACCGTAGTTCCCAGCGGCAGCGTGAGCCTTCATCCAGGTGAACTCAACCTTCCACTTGCTCCTTTCAAGAATTTTCGCTTTCATCTTGATTTGGTGAATAAGGTAGTTGTAATTATTACATTTTTATAAGTCTATTCTTATGTATGTTTGTATGTATGTCTCCAGCAGCCCCATGATATCGGAGTGGTATCTCTGTCTGTTACACGGCCGTGGTTTCGACTTCCGATCCCTTCAAGTATTTAAATTCTGGTCCTCTGCTCAGTTCCGTAGCTGAGTGATCATCGTTTTGGCCTGCAATCATCAGGCTTCCGGGTTCCATTCCCAGGCCGGATCGAGGGATTTTAATCGTAAACTGTTAATTACCTTGGATCGGGTAATGGGTGTTTGTGCTGTTCTCAACATTCTTGAAACTGGCACGCCACATAAAACACTATCCTGCACCACAATAAAACTCAGATTATCATACACGACGGATGAAACCCACCCTCACTGGGGGGGGGGGGCTTCCTTACAAAGGCTGCACCTCGCTACCAATAACCCCACAAAATTATTTCTGATCAGTGGCGTCAGGTAAAATTCAGCCAGCATTCTGAGATCAAATGGAGTTGGTCTATAAGAGAAAAGGAAGTCGTGTGACACTCCAATATCTGCGGAAAATCTGGCTGGACAGAACACATCTTGGAGGTCTGAGGTCGTTAAAGAACTGTATAGCATCAAGCGAGTTGGATGCGCGGTTCAGGCCGTATGTCTGTTAACTTTCATTCAGGGGATGGTAGGTTTGAACCTCACTATCAGCAGAGCTGAAGATGGTTTCCCGTGGTCTCGCATTTTCGCACCAGACATATCGTACTTTAAATAAAATTACAGTCGTTTTCTTCCCAGTCCTAACCCTTTCCTGTCTCATCGTCGCGTACGGTCCTATCTGAGTTGATTTGACATCCAGCCACTAGGGGAGAAATCCTGATGGGTTTAGATGGCATATTTTATATATCTCTACTGTACGAACATAGTGTTGCATATATTAGTATATACTATAAAGGCGATAAGTCAAACAACATTAGGACCATTTTTTCGTTCAAAATTGCATTTAAAGGGCTACATATAAAGAGAAGTATGTACATTAGACTATATAAAAAATTTTAAACGTCTAGAGACGTATGGTGAAAGAAGATGAACTTTTCTCAAATCATTTCTCACTCCCCTTTCCTTACTTTATTTATTTATTTATTTATTTATTTATTTATTTATTTATTTATTTATTTATTTATTTATTTATTTATTTATTTATTATTTCCTCTTCGTTTTACTTCCTTTCCTTGTCTTTCATTATTTAGTAAAATGTATGGAGGTTAAGAGAACCCTAGGGAGACCAAAGCTAAACTCAATGTTTAATATTTCCAAAGTAAGAGATGTAGGATTAGAAGAGACCACTGTGCTTCTTGCAAACAGAGGACTGGGTAGACACTTAGCTCATTTTCGATTCATAGCTGCATAGTCCAAAAAAGTGTAGAACAATCTATCCGTGGAAACTGGGCATTAATGAGTTGAGAGATGGCCATTTTTTTCCTTCGTAGTTCTTCAGTAAAGCAAAAGTGATCAAGTGGAAGCGTGTTCACTAATATGGGGCCGTATCAAAAGAATGTGGTCATCCGAGATCTGTAAGAACCGAGTGATATTGGATTTAAACATACCAGAAGAGCAGCGTGGAGTGGTTCGAATTTTTTCCAACTGACTGTCTTTCACTACATAATATTCATTGTCACAATTTTACAGTTTATGGTACGCATTGCCTCAGTTTGTTTAAGTGAACGAATGAAGCAGGAACTGTTAAGTAAAGACATCAAAGTCCCATGGATTACTCGTAACCGCAAAGAAGCTATCTTGTCACCACAACCGTCCAGGTGAAATGACCTAGAGGATTGGTCAATTAGCCTACTAATACTAATCGCTATTATGTACGCACGATCTTCATTATTCATCTTCATTTCTTACAGTGCCTATTTACATAGCAGTTTGAGTTTAACCTAGGGCAGCTTATAAGATTATTCACCTCATCACTACGATGCAGTGAGTACAGGTGTGATTAAATACCACATAACATAAATACGAGCCAAGGTCAATCAGCTGTTCGTTTACAGCAATGGAGGCCACTTTATTTTAAGTTTCTTTTTTTTTTCTTTTTTTTTTTTGCTAGTTGCTTTACGTCGCACCGACACAGATAGGTCTTATGGCGACGATGTGACAGGAAATGGCTAAGAGTGGGAAGGAAGCGGCCGTGGCCTTAATTAAGATACAGCCCCAGCATTTGCCTGGTGTGAAAATGGGAAACCACGAAAACCCTTTTCAGGGCTGCCGACAGTGGGGTTCGAACCTACTATCTCCCGAATACTGGATACTGGCCGCACTTAATCGACTTCAGCTATCGAGCTCGGTATTTTAAGTTTTACTGCTACTGCAACGAAATAATAAAGGCTGACTGGAATGTATTTTAATGCTAATAATAATAATTAAACTGTTTACAGCCTTCGGAGCAACTCAGAAATATACACCCACACCGAAAAGATTTCAAGCGTAATCCGGAAAAGAAGGATAACTTTTTACACTCATCCCTTCAGATTGCCAGCTGAAAGAATCAGTAAACGTTTGTTATTCTACTTCGGAAGTCTCAAAACGATTCTTTCGTGGTTGGTGGAGACCGATAAGGATCTTTTAAAGTATGGAATCACAGAAACAGAAATTCAACTCCGAGCACCACTCATACACAAACTTAGACAGGCTCACCAAGAAGAAGTCCCAACTCGACTGAAGCTTGTCCGCTCTGGTGCATGGAAGAAGGCACACTCCGAAAAGATTAATAGGGCCTACCAGGTGGGCCCACAAAAAGACAAACAGTTGAGGTATTGTGTTTCTCAGTGGCCCTAAAAAACGATGAATAATAATAATAATAATAATAATAATAATAATAATAATAATAATAATAATAATAATAATAATAATGTTGCCATTCATGCTTTCACGGCCCGTAATTATAGACATGATACTGTATAGGCTTTTGGGCTTATGCCGTGTCAAGAAAATAAGGTGAAATTCCTTACGTTTCGCAGTGAACTGTGCTCTGCGTCATCAGAAGAAAATCTCGACTTTCCACGAGAAAGGCTTCTTAAACCTCTGCGAAACGTGAAGAATGTCACCTTATTTTCTTGATACGGCATAAGCCCAAAAGCCTATACAGTATCATGTCAATAATGTCCAACTCGTTGGCTGAATGGTCAGCGTACTGGCCTCGGTTCAGAGGGTCCCGGGTTCGATTCCCGGCCGGGTCGGGGATTTTAACCTTCATTGGTTAATTCGAATGGCCCGGGGGCTGGGTATTTATGCTGTCCCCAACATCCCTGCAACTCACACACCACATATAACACTATCCTCCACCACACTAACACGCAGTTACCTACACATGGCAGATGCTGCCCACCCTCATCGGAGGGTCTGCCTTACAAGGGCTGCACACTCGGCTAGAAATAGCCACACGCAATTAGTAGTATGTCAATAATAATAATAATAATAATAATAATAATAATAATAATAATATGCATATCCGTAATCAATAAACGTTTTCGCTTGGTTCGAGTAAGTATAGAGCACATAGTACATCAGATCTTCAAAAAAAGGTCACAGCTTGTAAACTTATCAAGATAACTTACCATGCATATCGATGTATGCGACGGACGGCCGATAAATGTAATCGCAATATCCCTCTGACGATAGTTTTCCTAATGAAATCTTAGATTAGGCTTTCACAACAGTTTATCCTTCGAGTAGGCACAGGAAATATCATTTAACGCGCTATTGCAGGATATTTCTTCCTAACTCGGAAAACAAGATTAATTTCACACACATCCTGTCTGATCTCTTCAATTGGCATACGAATTCTTACTTTACGACTAAAATAAGAAAGCAAGAACTGCAGAGAAATTACCCTCAAGTTATCTTGACCGCGTCTTGCCTGCTACTGGTAGGGCTAGCTTTTACTCTGTTAACATTGAAAAGTTCCCTCGAATAAAGATCGATTTTCTTCTATTACAAGGTAACACTGATCCTGTTGATAGCTGAGTGTCCGGATATCCGTTCTGTGGCATGCGTGCATGAAACATGTCAAGCTTTAAGGGCAGCTACCACCAACCCCCCACGTGCCCTGAGGAGAAGATAAGGGCGACGCGACAACTGGGCGGAGAAGGAGCAGCACCGCTCGCACAATCTGAATTCCTTCTCATTTGCATAACAAAGAGTGTTGTTAGAGTTTCCAAAGTGCCGAAACGTAATGGACAAGTAGCACGAATCTAATTATTCCATTCAGGGGTTTACAATATTGTTGTGAGGGTTGAAAACAGTGAAATAACGGGGTGGAATATCAAATTGTAGGTTCGCGTTTCAGCGCAAATAAACTATTTCTATTTTGTTGCCATTGATGCTTTCACGGCCCGTACTTATAGACATGGTACTGTATAGGCTTTTGGGCTTATTCCGTGTCAAGAAAATCAGGTGAAATTCTTTACGTTTCGCAGAGAACTGTGCTCTGCGTCATCAGAAGTGAATCTCGACTGTCCACGAGAAAGGCTTCTTAAACAATGACTTTAAATTTAGACGTTATATTAGAAGTGGAAATGGTACGTTCATTCGCCACCAGATGGCTCCCTGGACGTGGCACAGCGCTAGCGTTCGAAGCGGAAGCTGACCGAACCATCAGAATCAGTTTAAGAGGTTCACATAACATGTGTACGTAACATATGACATTGACACAACCCTGGAATGAAACATCTGGCGGTGAGGAACGTACGAATTTGAAAAACACCGAGACGAAATAACAATAGTGAAGGGACAGGGAAGGGAATTACCCATGTAAATCCTTAATGGCTGGCAACCAGGTATTACTTAATTGATAGCCAGTGTCCCTGTTGAATTGTTAGGATTTCTACGTATTTCCACAGCATCCCGTATAATCCTGGACCTGTAGTGTCTAGTGTGGGTAAAAGCTCGAGAATCTTGGAACATGACAACATGACCCGTCGATAGAGCGTGCTCAGCTATTGCCGATTTGTCTGGTTGGTTGAGACGAATATTACTTTCATGTTCCTTGATACTCGTACCAACGGACCGACATGTTTGGCCGATTCTACTTTGTCTGGTTCAGTAAATGGAAGAGCAAGTTACTCCTCCATTGAGAACGCTACGTTGATGGTCTCAGAACTCGAGGAAGCACTTTCTGAATTTTTTCGAATATATATTTCCTTATTGACTCATTTTAGGAGCCAATAGTGCGTGTGCGTGTGGAAACTGATAGATAACTATCTTATCGTTAGGCGCGCTTTCTATACCGGGGGTTGCGGAATCGAATCTAAGGCGGGGATTTGCAAAAATGGTAAATTACCGAGAGAATTGGCTTCGGGTTTCGAGGCGCGTAGCTGTTGGTTTGCATTCGGGAGATAGTTGGTTCGAACCCCACTGACGACAGACCTTAAGATGTTTTTCCGTGTTTTACTATTTTCACATCAGGCAAATACTGGGGCTGTACCTTAATTAAGGCCACAGTAGCTTCTTTCCCAACCTATCTTCGCCATAAGAGCTGTCTGAGTTGATGCGACGTGTTTCTGTGGTGATTCGTAGTGTGCCTGGTGTGAACATGGGAAACCACGGAACACCATCATCAGGGCTGCCGACAGTGGGGTTCGAACCCACAATCTCACAGCTGCGCGCCCCTAACCGCACGGCCAACATGCCCGGTAAACACGCAATGGTGAATACATCCCTCCACATAGGGTTGGCAACAGGAAGGGCATTCAGCCTACAACACGGCCAATTGTCGCATCCGCGACCCCACAGGGTGTGTAGAAAAGCTGTGGAAGGAAAAGAAGAAGTGAAGGCAGTAAGGTCTTTCAAAATTAATGTTATTAGGCTCGGAAAAGAACGAAAGAATGCAAGCTTATCATTTGATGTGACTGTAGTTATCATGATTATACCATAATACCACAATATTTTCGATGAATTCGATCTATCGTGGTAAGACATTTCATTTCACAAATCCCCCTTGCAATGGCCGGGATTTAAACTGCGGCTGCCGTGGTGAGAGATCAGTGACGCTGTCACTCAAATATAAGATCTTCTCAGAAAATAAAAAAACACGAATAATAATATTTTGGTTTTATATCACGCAGATTCACCTACACGATGCTAGCGTATTCAAATGCCGCCCGGGGTCGAACTAGCGAACTTGGGCTCAGAAAGGCAGCGCTATACTTTCATGAGCCACTTAGCCCAGAAGAAGAACCGACTTGGCCGAGACAAATCGGAGAAAAAAGTTTGTTGGAGAGTTAGGCCTAAGATTTTATGAATGACAATCAGCTCCGATGTAACAAATTCACACTGTTAATATAAACTAAATTATTCATCACTATTTCCTATACTATTTGCGATAAAATTATGTATATAAATAGAAATGATATCAAGCACTACATACCACAGTATTTGTGACACGTGCCGGTAGTACAGTATCTCTTCCTAGAGCACGATCCGGAGCGTACTTCCTTATTGCAGATAATCTTTCTTTCTTTCTTAATCTGTTTACCCTCCAGTGTTAGTTTTTCCCTCGGACTCAGCTAGGGATCTCACCTCTACCGCCTCAAGGGCAGTGTTCTGGAGCGTGAGACATTGGATCGGGGATACAACTGGGGAGAATGACCAGTACCTCGCCCAGGCGGCCTCACTTGCTTTGCTGAACAGGGACCTTGGTGGGGGATGGGAAGATTGGAAAGGATGGGCAAGGAAGAGGGAAGGAAGCGGCCGTGGTCTTAAGTTAGGTACTATCCCGGCATTTGCCTGGAGGAGAAGTGGGAAACCACGGACAACCACTTCGAGGATGGCTGAGGTGGGAATCAAACCCACCTCTACTCAGTTCGTGGCAGAGTCGAGAATCGAACCCGGGCCTCCGGGGGAGGAAGCTAATCACACTAACCACTGGAACACAGAGGCGGGCTATTGCCGATTTACTATTTAATTATCAAGGAAGTTCCACGCAAGCTGGTCCTATATTTTGCTGATTCACTGTTTTATCAGTAATTGCTGATTCATTTCATGTCCTATAGACGTGTTGGGCGGTTAGCTTAGGGGACTTGGGTCCTTGGATGGGTGTCTAAGCTGATATCCTTTCTCTTTGTGATGTATGTCTAATTATGATGATGACTATTGCATTAAGATGCCTAACATCCAGGTCATCAGACTCTGGTGTAAGTTTACCCTTTACATGCGCAGTTTATTGTTTCTATCAAATATTATGGTTTTTAATTCCAAAAGTAATAGGCCTACATTATTATCAGAAAAATATTTTTAAAAATTATTGATGTCAAATCAATTTGTTTATTTACTGGACCAGTCAAAATGTTAAAAGTTTTGAATGTTTTACGAACTGGTATATGCAAAACTGTACGATTACTGTAGCTACTGCCACATTTCAGTCTTACAAGGAGAGGTGAGACCTTGCGTCCAACGATTTCAACGAGCTTCAATGTACTTGTTGGGGGACACTCAACGGTAACTCGTGTATAAGGGTTTCGGTCAATACTCTTTCGTTTTCGAAAACATTGAGGTCAAATGTTATGACGCAGGAACGGCTTCGAACCAAGTGGAGCTGATAGAACACTAGAAGGGGAACAAATTTTACTTAAACATGCCAGTTCCTTAACCTAATTATTTCCGCCTCAAGGGCAGTGTCCTGGAGCGGGAGATTTTGGGTCTGGTATACAACTGGGGAGGAGGATTAGTACCTCACTCAGGCAGCCTCACCTGCTATGCTGAACAGGGGCCTTGTGGGGGGGGGGCGGGGATATCGGAAGGGATAGGCAAGGAAGCGGCCGTGGCCTTAAGTTAGGTACCATCCCGGCATTTGTCTGGAGAAGTGGGAAACCACGGAAAACCACTTCCAGGACGGCTGAGGTGGGAATCGAACCCACCTCTACTCAGTTGACCTCCCGAGGCTGAGCTGACCCCGTTTCAGCCCTCGTACCACTTTTCAAATTTCGTGGTAGAGATGGGAATTGAACTCGGCCTCCGGGGGTGGCAGCTAATCACGCTAACCACTACACCACAGAGGCGGACGTCATGATATTTGACCTCAATATTTTCGAAACCGAAAGCGTATTGACCCATACCCTTATACTCAAGTTACTATTGAGTGCCCCCCTAACAGGTACACTGAAGCTCGTTGAAATCTGTTGAACGCAGGGTTTGTCTGGCCTCTCCTTGTTATTGATGTCCTTGCTCACGAATTCTCTGAGGTCAGCGAATAATGCTATGTTTGACAATCGATTCTATGTAGGGCCTACACATTCTTGACACACGCAAAAAGGATATACACTTGACTCTACATACACCTTAAAAATATATACATACAAAGTCCACATTAAAAGGTTTATGAGATCGTGGGTTCGAGCCCCACTGTCGGCAGCCCTGAAGATGGTTTTCCGTGGTTTCCCATTTTCACACCAGGCAAATGCCGGGGCTGTACCTTAATTAAGGCCACGGCCGCTTCCTTCCACTTCCTAGGCCTTTCCCATCCCATCGTCGCCATAAGACATATCTGTGTCGGTGCGACGTAAAGCAAATAGCAAAAAAAAAAAAAAAAAGGTTTATGTGGAGAGCTTTCAGTCCAGCTCTTCCAACCAAGAGAAGAGTGCCTCAGGGGTCACACTATGTATGTCCTCAATGGAACCAGCAAAAGCTCGCAGAGGGCAGTCCTTCGGAATGTGCACGATGGTTTTCACTTCACCACAGTCTTGCCAGCCTCAGTGATGCAGAGCAGAAGCACTTCTTCTGACTCCGCAGGGTATCCCGTTAAGCGTGGTCCAGGTGGAGCGAGGAAGATTGAACCCAAGCAACTGTGCAGTTGAATCCCTTATGTTGACAATGCCGTTCATTCATGTTTCCATGTTTCATCAGGTTTAAAATGTGAATCAACTAATTCCTTTGCCATCTTCCAGGCAGGGTTCCGTGATTTCAATCTCGTTATGGCATTTTCACCTGTATCCTGATGTAGGCAACTGTTCTTCACTATGCTGGTCTACAGTCTAACAAGGGCGCTTTGCCGTCTGATGTGAGGAGGCTGAATTTTGCTCAGTAATGGTGACCATTAAATAGGAGTGGAGCGCAATATACCGGACATAATTCTCATTGTGTGGTGCAGTTGGACATTAACCCGACTATAATGACTTTTCACGAGAGTTTAATCCTGATATAAACATGGTATGTCCACGCCTCCGGCAAAGAAAGAGTTGTGATTCGCTGAACGTGTAGTACTGACCTCCACCCCGTCAATATCTCGTGTTCCGACGTACAGGGCTGCGCATCGCATACGTCAAGAGTGAGAAGATTTGAACTTCTGAATGAACGACTAAACCTGGATTCTGTTCACTTACTTTATTGAACAAATTCACAAATTCCTCTTTTGTGCTTCACTACACGCAATGGCCCTACCTCTTGCTCCATTTCTCTCACTATGAATACTGACTCACTGACTCCTGCTGCAAGATGCAACATCTTATCCCCACGCTGTACAGTTTTGGACTTTCCCCCACTATGAGAAGACTTCCTGTATTACACCACGCCTTGTGTCTTCATTTCTCGTTATTTAATAACTATTTCATTAAAAAAAGGCATATATATACCGGTATCTGTGGCAACCATATTTTAATTCGGTTACGTACTCTTCCAAACTCTCAAAATGTAATAAACTAAACTAAAATAAAATAATTCGACGTAGGCTACTACTTTTTTTCGAGCTCGCATGCAGTCGAGTAAATGCGACGGTTGCTTCTCCAATCAACTACGTCTAAGTCCACGTGCAAAGGCAAGGTGCTCCGCCTATTTGTTTACATCAGGATTAAACTCTCGTGATGCCGGGCTGAGTGGCTCGGACGATTGAGGCGCTGGCCTTCTGACCCCAACTTTGGCAGATTCGATCCTGGCTCAGTCCGGTGGTATTTGAAGGCGCTCAAATACGTCACCCTCGTGTCGGTAGATTTACTGGCACGTAAAAGAACTCCCGCGGGACTAAATTCCGGCACCTCGGCGTCTCCGAAGACCTTAAAATAGTAGTTACTGGGACGTAAAGCAAATCACATTATTATTATTAAAAACTCTCGTGAAAAGCGGTGTAGTGTGGGAGCTATTGAGCCATACAAGAGGAGCAATATTCAGCTGATGAATATACTAATTTCTAGAGCAGTTGTTCGTAGTGTACACGCATCCCGTCGCATGTAGTACCAGCTAGTCTACCCAGCAAGATGGTACGGTTTTTAACCCATTTATGCCCAGAACTTTTTTGATTTGCTATTTTGATAATTTTTACAAATTTGACTACTTGGTTAAGAATAAATAACTCAAAATTACACAGTAATAAAGCTCTATGTGTTCAAAATTACATGTTGCGAAAACGCAACACTGGGCAGATCCAGAACCTCAATGAAGTCCATGTACGGAATACGATATTTACCGTTTAGATGAAATCTACTATTAGTAAAACTGACATTTTCGGTATAATTGATTAAAAAAAAGTCTGTGTGAAGATTTTCCCCAACAATGAACATGTATATTCACGAATAAATACAAACAATACAGAAACTTTGCTGGAAGGAAGCGTCATTTTTTACTGTCCCTTCCGGAAGTGAAATTCCCTGAAACATTTATTGTGAAGAACTACTGTGCATTTCACACATCGATTGTTAGTAGTTGACTTGCAAAAGGCACACCGCGTTCTCTTGCACTGAGTTTCAGGTAAGTGTCCGATGTTATCGAAACGAAGCTCAGTCGACACTCTAGCACCGGTAGGAGTAGCAACTGGACCATGTCTCACTCTGGGCGTTCCATGCGTGTGTACCGTAGTAATGTTAATGCTATGCAACGTCGAAATTCTAGGAGATCCATAGAACTAACTTCAGTAGATTTCGTTGAAATCCTGTACAAAATCCAGGCATTCTGGATTGACACATCAATACCCCAAAGAAATATGGGCCACCACCACTTCTTTGAGCGTATGTTTACTCTGTAAGTACTAACGTTTACGTTCCCGCTCACAGCACTAGTATTAGGCTGATGACACACGGAGCGGTTTTCGCCGAGTCGGCGCATGTTTCTATTGTATCAGATGGGATGAACAGACACAGCGGTGCTCGCCGACTCGGCCCGTCGTTTAGCTGGCGGTGCAGCGAGCGGTTTGAAGACTTTGGGCGCGCTCTAGCGATAGATCCAGTCGGCCGTGGCTGAATTTACGCGGCGATTGCATCATTGGTGGGTATTCCTGTATTAGATATGAAGTATCTTTGAAATTCAATAATATACACGTAAAAGGACTTATAGAGTAAGGAGACTGTTGGAATAAGAACAATAATTTATTTTATATAATGTTAGCTAACTTCCTCACCTAACGTCGCGCTCGCTAATGTGTTTTGTCCACTGCCAGCTCGATACGCACCCGATGACTGCTTATAAGCAGTCATTTTAGGTGCAGATCGAGCAGGCAGTGGTTTCGTCACAGTCGGCAAAAACCGCTCTGTGTATCAATCACAGTCGGCGGCCGACGCGGCTGCCGACTCGGCAAAAACCGCTCCGTGTGTCATCAGCTTTTACTGTACGACAAATTGAGCGCACTCTCCTTGCACTCATCACCTATAACAACGGCCTCATCTGCACCTCTAAGAACAGTTTCGATCTCTGCAGATAGCTGTCTTCCAGTAAGATTATCGCATGTCCCACCAAAGTCTTCGTCACCGCTATCTTCATCGGTATCTTCATTTACATCAGGTGCAGCAATGAACATATCAATGCTATGAGTCTTGTCAACATCTTCATTTTCTTCCTATAGGGAGAGAATTTCATGGACACTCAAGTTTCTGTAAAATAAAAGAAATATATACTGTAGTTTTGAATAGGTATCGTACCTCTGCCCAGTGTTGCGAAAACGCAACGCTCGTGTTCTAAGCCAATTTGTGAGCAGAATAATATAAATACAAATCTCACGAGCTTTATACTTGTAAACTTAAGTATTATTATTCACTATTTGTGAACTTCAACGAATTACATACATTTATAAGGTGATAACTTATCTTTTTTGTAACAGCGCGCGCTTATTACCTTCCATTTCCATGGACACAAGTTTACAACAGTGCACTGCCACTTCGATTGTTACACTGGATTCTCAAATCACTGCCTGCGATGTTGATTCGACATTCAAATTGTAGTTGGAACTGATAGATCCTGTTGTTCTTTATTATAATATTAGCTAAATGCTGTTAAACGGACAGAAAACAAATGTTGCGAAAACGCAACACTGGGCATACATTTTGGGTTGGTATTACACTGTAGATTTGTGGTTTCCGAACCTGATCGTAGGTTGATAGTTTGCTATCCTGTTATTTAGATGGAATGTAGCTACCTATGTCTTAAGTGGACTAGGTTTTAGGCGCAATTTTTTGAAATAATCATTGGAACTGTTAGACTTGTAGCCATTGTATGTTAGATCGTCCGATGAGGGTGTATGGGAGACGACGTGTTACTGGAGTAGAGGACAGTGTGTCTTTTGAATTATTAGCATTGATATTGTGGACTGCATAAATACTCAGTCCCGAGCCAAGTGAGTTAACCTTTTAAGATTAAAGTCCCAGACATGGCCGGGAATCTGAACCGAAGGTCACTACAATAACCATTCAGCCAACGAGCCGGACGTAATGTATTTTTATGTGTATTTTTTGCTGAGAGAGGATCCTTAGAACCACAATCTGTGGATCGAGGAAGATGAAGAGTCGCTCGTACGCATGCTCCAGACTCACGATAGTTGGCACGAGCAAGTATACCTGTAATATTAAAAGAAGCATTTTGACAGATGGTCCTGAAGGGAGGAACATTTCGCGTGCCATTGCACGGTGTTGCCACATTCCTTCATTCCTTTCTCCTTCCCCTCGCGTCCGACTCACTTGTTCGTTCGTTCAGACCACTGTGTTCTGTTGTACGTAATTCAGACGTGAGAGGTTTGGCAACGCCAAGCAATACGAGCCGGCCAGCAGGCTAATCTACATGGCAACCGCAGAGGGTCCGCCCACGTTTCCATGGCAATCATACCTCCTACTCCTTCTCGCCACCCAAGCAGGCAGTAAACGGACCTCCTTCTAAGAACTGTCAGAACGCATTTTTGAATATTATGACTATATTGCATGGCATAGTATCGCATGGAGGGTATTTCACGTGCAGCTCATGTAACCGTATCATCTTCAACGTGTTTAGGGTGTTTCGCCTGCCGATTATTCAGCACGGGAGAACATTTGCAAATAGTTTGTTGTGCAAACGGCTGATCCGGTGTTTGCGTTTTCATTCTTGTTTACCGAGGATAAAACATTTGCACGAAGTGGTATTACAAAGCTTCACAACCAACGTTTGTGGACTGATAGGAATTCTGTGTGGGCTGGAATTGTTCTTGAATGTTTGGTAGGTCCATATGTTTTAGCACATCTTATAGTCAATATCTACCGGAAATTTATTGAGAATGCACTTCCAGATCTTCTGCGGAATGAGCTCCTGGCAATACGAAAAATCATGTGGTTTATGCATAGTGTGGCTCCAACGCAATACTCATATTGTTCATTGTGCGCTGGCTGATCTAGCATGATCCCACAACTTTCCGATTTTGTGCCGGGTGCTCTACAGATTGAGCTACGGCGGGCTCGGCCATTTTTCTTCTTCTGTCAGAGATGCGAGCTAAATCGGAAGGCTATGGGTTCAGTTCCCACTGGTATCTGGTTATCCATTATTGTTCTGCATTTTACAATTCTTCGGCATGTACTAAAATATGGAAGATTTCCACAATCGCGCTAACCGTGAAATATGGCAAAATTTTACAAGAATATATTTGATGTTTAACAGATGGTGACTTAGTCCACGATAAAATGCGAAATTGAATACAAGACGCTAAATATATGATTTTCTTCAAAATTAGAGCAAAATTACGTTTTTATGAGTCATTCTCGTATAAGAAAAAAATAGATATAATGAGTATGTGAGCTGTCTGCGTTATACTTTCAATTGACTTCAAAAGAGCTGGCACACGTTCTTAGTCTTCATTGAATAATTTTGTCAGCCACTGAATGCCAGGTTAAAATAGTAAATGAAAGTCAAATTGAAATAATTTATGGTAAACATTTACTACTGCAAGTTGCTTTACGTCCCACCGACACAAATAGGTCTTATGGCGACGATGGGAAAGGAATGGGCTAGGAATTGGAAGGAAGTGGCCGTGGAGTTAATAATTAAGGTATAGCCCAAGCATTTGCCTGGTGTGAAAATTGGAGATCACCAGTGAGGTTCGAACCCGCTATCTCCCGAATATGGATACTGGCCGCACTTAAGCGACTGCAGCTATCGCGCTCGGTGGGAAAACATTTAATGGCCGTTTTCAAATGATTTATTGCCTTGAAAACTGATATCTAAATGTATGGAGATATATTTTATGAGTAAGCAGATCCGTATCCTCTTACCTGCGGGCCGGGAGGTCGATTCCCGGCCAGGCCAGGTATTTTTACTGGGATCTGAGGACTGGTTCGATTACAGTTGAGGAGCTATCTAATGGTGAAATAGTGACACCGGTCTACAAAGCCAAGAATAATGACCGGAGGTTTCGTCATGCCGACCACACGACACCTCGTAATCTGCAGCCATTCGGGATGAGCAGTGGTCGTTTGGTAGGCCAAAGCCATTTGCACGTTGCACTACGGGAATGGGGGGGGGGGAGTCGTGTAAATTTACATCTTTAGTAGTGACTTCAATATTTTATGTTCCTTTAGCTACTTTTCTCGAATTTAAACTGGGAATTCTAGAAAATCCAGCAGCTTATACGTTGATATTTTGACATGCAATAATCCATTTATAATTTCACGTTTATCGCAAGTGCTTCAATATTCTATAAAATGCTAGTTTGTTATATGTTTAATTCTTAGTTCTCTAACTGTACTGTAAGTAGCCTACTCACCACGAGCTTATAAGCTGAAAATCTATTTCAAGTTACAAAGTGATTGTGAAATCTAGATGAATATTCACTTCAAACATTAAACAAGAACCTAGAAGATGTCAGTTTGAACTTATCGGATAGCGAGGAGAGCAATCATAATAACATGAACGTCGCTTCTTGTTGTGAATAAACCGCAGACAGATAAGGAGTAGCGTATAGGGAAGGAAATTAATACAGAGGAATACTTTCCTCCTTCACTTAGTGGAAGAATCAAATAATGCCATCGTAAAGTTTCGCGGAAGATGTAGAGAAGACGGAAGCTTTATTTATAACGGACAGATAAGTGCCGTATGTTATCCTTGATAAAGAGCAAGCAAACAAGCCAAGCAGTAGTTTTACGTTGAAATAAAATGTCGTATGGCTTTTAGTGTCGAGGTATCCCAGGACGGGTTCGGCTCGCCAGGTGCAGGTCTTTCTATTTGACACCCGTAGGCGACCTGCGCGTCGTGATGAGGATGAAATGATGATGACAACACACAAACCCAGCCCCCGTGCCATTGGAATTAACCAATTAAGGTTAAAATCCCCGTCTCGACTGGGAATCGAACCCGGGACCCTCTGAACCGAAGGCCAGTACGCTGGAAGGGATTCGACACTTCGAAAATGAAGGTATCGGGCAAAGAAAGACAAGGGCGATGAATGGCATGGAAATGAAATACTCCTTAGGCTTGGAATATCCAAATACCGTCGGGGTCGGAAAAGAACAAGAGTTGACCAATGGGGACTGGAACTGAGGAGCCCAGCACAAGTGGAATACTCCATAACTTTGCATATTCTGGTTCACTGCACAACGTTTGCTATGTGTAGACCTATGTATACACATGATACATTATGGTGTGTTCAAAGCAAAGAAACATGCCATTATCTACGTAAAGGCAACATAAAAATAATAAAAGCACAAAGTTATTAATTGTGGGATTTTGAATGGAAAATTATTGGCAGCCCTGAAGATGGTTTTCCGTGGTTTCCCATTTTCACACCAGGCAAATGCTGGGGCTGCACCTTAATTAAGGCCACGGCCGCTTCCTTCGACCTCCTATCCCCTTCCTTTCACATCGTCGCCATAAGACCTATCCGTGTCGGTGTGATGTAAAGAAACTTGTAAAAAAGGAAATTATCGTTCATAGGGTGGCAGATCAATAAGCTACTGCATATAGCTACCTCGGGCTCCGGGGCATGCTTGAACACGACGAAGCATACTCACTACTAAAGAATCCAATCCGTTTTGAGGCAGCTTAATCCACATTTGAATAGCAGCTTTAGTCTTTTACTGAATGTTAGCAGGAGGGTTAGGTCGGTGACTATCGCTCTCTTCAGTTTACGCAACGCATACTCAACACAGCTCATACCCGCAGAATATGCCGGTCACACCATCCGCTGTATGCCATGCGTCTCAAGAAACTGACTGACCACCCTGGGTCGATGGGTGCCGGCATTATCATCTCCTACTCTCTCCATCTATATGGTGGTGATTACTGGTTTAAGAGGAAGTAAAACTAACCGACCGTCCTGTATTGTCACTAATAATGGAAATGTAGGCGGTCCATTACTTCGAGAAATGAAAGTATCGGCTGAAGAAAGTGAAGGGCCACGAAGGGCATTTAAATGAAAGCCTCCCTAGGTCTCAAAACCTAATACTGTCGGGGTCGGAAAAGAACAAGAGTTGAACAAGGGGGGTCGGATAGGAAAGATGAAAGTGAGGAACCTGACACAAGTAGGTGGAAGCAATTTTAGACTCAAACAAGGGAACCGTGGTCGCCAGCCTGCGCATCCAAGTTGAGAGCCTCTGATAACTCCTTTTTTATTTGCTATTTGCTTTACGTCACACCGACACAGATAGGTCTTATGACGACGATAGGACAGGAAAGGCCTAGGAATGGGAAGAAAACCCCGTGGCCTTAATTAAGGTACAGCCTCAGCATTTGCCTGGTGTGAAACTGGGAAACCAAGAAAAACCATCTTCAGGGCTGCCGACAGTGGGGTTCGAACCCACCATCTCCCGGATGCGAGTTCACAGCTGCTGCTGCTGCGCGCCCCTAACCACACGGCCAACTCGCCCGGTGATAACTCCTTTATTCTCCTCTTACGACAGACAGGGTATTTACAGTGGATGTTATTCTGCCACGCTCACCCACACGCGGGTTGATGGCGAAGCTGTTAAGAATCAAACCAACCTTCGGGCTGAATAAGTTACCCAACATACAATGGAAATTATAATACCCATAATTCGCCACCCTCCAATACCGCTGCCTCTAAACACATCCCTAGTGAGCTTATATTGCAAGCCCACCTCTGAAGCTATAGATAGCTCAACATGAGCCTTTAACGGTGTGCTGTGACTAATTCGGAATAATTATTCCTCTGATTAAAAGCGTAATGTGACGGAGTGCACAAGTGACTTAATTTTTGTAACAACTATAGAGGTGTTGTACGTACAGTAAGTTGTAAGCTAGGTAAAAACCAAACTCCATGGTGGAGCTACCACGAAGTGTCATCTACTACCGTGCGACCGTTACTCAGCCCGAAAACCTGCAAATTACGAGGTGTTGTGTGGTCTGTACAACTGTACGGTTAATCATTCTGCCGTTATTCTTGTTTTTTTTTTTAGTACGGGGCTGCTATCTGGCTCAGATAGCTCCTCAATTGTAATCACGGAGGCTGAGTTGACCTCGAACCAGCCGACAGATCCACGTAAAATCCCTAACCTGGCCGGAAATCGAACCCGGAGTCTTCGGGAAAGAACCAGGCACGCTACCCCTGCAGCGCGAAGCCGGATCGTAACCTAGATAGGCTTAAGAAGGTATAGGAAGACAGGGGACTGCAATCACTGGGAGACGTGTATAAATATTTAAATTAATACACGTTTTACAAACCGCGACAACACGTGTAAGACTAACCGTGAAACCGTTTACTTCTGTATGCCCAGTGTCATGCAGATACACGTTATGACGTAAGTGACAAACTGTTATTTTATTACCCGAATATCGAATAATCAGGAACACTAACCGTAATACCTGTGATGTGGGGAGAAGAAGCGCAACTAGAAATCAGAAGCAGTACTGACCTAAACATTCACACCCACTTTCCATTAATAGCGAACTTTTGTGTCCTGTCGGGTTTAATAAATAAGTAATAAAAATCAGTAGACTGATTATCAGTATTGCAAAAATTTCTGCAAGAAAAGTTCTTCGTTGGCACCCACTCTTTTGGGGGCGTAGTCGGGAATGCACTATCATGACAACATGCAGTTTATCACCCCTTCATGCTGAGGGAAATTATGCAACGAAGGTATAGCACTCAGCCTTTGATGTTTCATGTACGGTTCTATGTTCTCGGATCCTTGCTGGTTGTTTGAAAGATAACACAGCCTTCAGGAAAGCAGAATCGGAAGCGAAAGAAGATAAAGCTCGCGGATGATTTTTAACATGTAATGAACGGAGGATATGACGGCCCTAATTCGATAATTTCAGAAGAAAATGTGAACCGGAAGACCATTAAAAGCAAGTCTGTTAACTGATGAAGTTAGTTACCTTCTCGAGTAGGAAGCAGGTCTCTTATCGCTTTCCGGTTACAATGTTGCGCATTTAGTGAACCTGCTTCTTGTGTTATCACCACCTGCCCGAGCACGAGTCGCAAATTGTTTCACAGACCTGGGAAACAGAGATTGGGAAGACGCCAATTGACGATGAACTTTGAAGAATTATAACACCACGCACATTTCATATGTGTTCAATAGTTCAATTATTTAATCTTATCGTCTAGCTGCACGAACTGTTTTTCCCATATTGATATTTCTAGTGCCTACTGTTGTTCCCATTATCTCTGCTGTTGTCTTTTTCTTTTCCTTCAATCTTTGATTATGAACTCCGTGAACGCAATTGAGTATTAAGTGTTATCGGTTTTAGGTCCCACTAACTAATTTGACGGTTTTTGAAGTCAGCGATGTCCCGCACAAGTTTCTTTTACGTGCCAGTAATCTACCGTCACGAGTATGGAGTACTTCAGCACCCCCCAAAACCACCGGACTACGCTGAATTTGAAACCGCCATATTGATCTTAGAACACCAGAGCTCTATCGCCTCAGGTACCGCTACTCAACTTGGCGGTTGTTGAAACATATCGTGCACCGAGTGATTTGGCTAAGTTATTCGGGTCACCTACCTGTAAGCTTGTCTACAGGAGATGGTCTGTTCAAATCCCATCGCCTGCAGCCCTGAAGTTGTTTTTTTGTGGTTTGCCATTTCCACACAGGCAAAATGATGGGCCTGTATCTTAAATGAAGGTCAAGATTACTTTCCTATGCTTTCATGGCCGGAAACCTTCTGTTTCAGTGCGACGTTAAACAAGTAGCATCAATTCTTCTTCTCTTCCTAACTGTAGGGGTGCGGGTTCGAACTGAGTAGCACATGTGAATTTAGCCCTGTTTTACGACCGGATGCCCTTCCTGACATGAAGCCTAGGCCTATATAGAGGAATGTAATCGTTATTGTGTGTTTCTGTGGTGATTGGCAGTGTAGTGTGTTGTATGAATATGAAGAGAAAAGTGTTGGAACAAACACAAACACCCAGTCCTCGGGCCAGAAGAATTAATTAGAGGCGATTAAAACCCCGACCCGGCCGACAATCGAACCCGGTATCCTTTTAACCGAAGGCCTCAACGCTGACCACTCAACCAATGAGTCGGACAAACAAGTAGCAATAATAATAGTAATAATAATTTATTATTATTTTATTTTTACAGCGGTATGGCCATCTGTGGAGCACGATAGAACTTATTTAACTAATATTGCTTTTTTCTTCTCTCAGAATCTCTTAATTTGCGCACTGAATATTTTCTTCCGTTCTTCAATCCATGATTGATTGGTCCTGGTATTCATTTTATCAGCAAAATTATGTTTGTTGACAGCTTTTTTGAACTGGAGTGGATCTTGAATAATTTCTTGTGGCATGCTAATTTCATGAAGGTCTTTTTCTATTACCCTAAGCCAGTTATTATTGATTTTCATTGGGAGAGCAAGGTTACGAATCCTTTTGGTGAGCCTGTCATTGTTCATTCTGAGATTGTGTCCATAGAACTTAAATCGCCTTTTCCTGATGGTGTCGATGATCTTTTCAGAATATTGATAAAGCTCCTGAGACTTCCGATTCATCCAGAATCCCTATGAGTTGACTAGATCAAAGATTTTCCTCAATATTTTCCTCTCCTGTTTCTCTATGTCTTTAATAAATGATCTGCCTCTAATTATTATTATTATTATTATTATTATTATTATTATTATTATTATTATTATTATTATCACGATCAACATCATCGGAAATATGTCGTGCCTTCAACAAGAACTATAAGGATGAAAATAGCGACCAACTGTACATGTAATACTAGGATTCTTCTTATGTGTCTAGTAATATTCATGCCTAGATAGGAAGTCCGGCCCCATGGCTAAATGGTTAGAGTGCTAGCCTTTTGTCACAGGGGTCCCGGGTTCGATTCCCGGCAGGGTCGGGAATTTTAACCTTAATTGGTTAATTTCGCTTGCATGGGGACTGGCTGAATGTGTCTTCATCATCATTTCATCTTCATCACGACGCGCAGGTCGCCTACGGGAGTCAAATCAAAAGAGCTGCATCTGTCCTCGGACACTCCCGGCACTAAGAGCCATACGCCATTTCTTCTAGATAGGAAGATTTAGTGGGCCTTAACTTATCCTCGTACTTACCAGCAAATATGTGCTATAATACTTAATGCCATTTGTTTTAGTTGTCTGTATCTGGTCGTATTTGCTTTCATTTTCCACTGTGAAAGTAACTTTCGGCAGAAGGTCAGCAATCATACACAGCCCTGGTTTTATTTGTTCAACTCGGTACACTAATTGCCAATGTCCAGGGTCACATATGAGAATGGTTGTAATTGGAGCCTGCAAAAATCTGTCTGTTGCATGTGTAGATGTCATTAGCTCCAGCCACTGGTCTGCGGTGTGCTCAGTAGCCAAGCACCCAAGTTACATTTGAAGAACAAAAAGGGAAGATACAGAGAGCTCCTCTCCTCTCGGAGATATTTCAACAGATCTAGCAGAAGATTACTGGGATTATTCAGAACGGGATTAAGAGCCACCGTGGCTCGGGTGGCTGCACGCCGGCCTCTCACTTCTGGGTTCCGTGGTTCAAATCCCGGTCACTCCATGTGAGATCTGTGCTGGACAAAGCGGAGGCGGGACAGGTTTTCTCCAGGTACACCGGTTTTCCCTGTCATATTTCATTCCAGCATCACTCTCCAGTATCATTTCATTTCATTTATCATTCATCAATCATTGGCCCAGAGGAATGCGAAAGGCTTTGGCAGCCGGCACAATTCGCATCCTCGCCGCTAGATGGAGCTTCATTCATTCCATTCCTGACCCGGTCGAATGACTGAAAACAGGCTGTGGATTTTCATTCAGAACGGGACTTAAACCGAAAAATATTCTTGAGAGAGTTTGGATTTGAACCATTGCATTGCACCAGTAACATTTGATTTTATGAGCCCACAGTTAAAGTAAAAAAAAAACATGTACGACCTTAAAGATGTTACTGTTATTAGATTTCTGGTGGGCAGCAAGGGAACAATTCCGGGGAATCCCCGAAAATTGTTTACCTGAAATGAGGCGGTCAGAAGCGCCACACGGCCTTGAAGGGCATTATCGATAGTCATGTATCTTTGAACGTCCGTAGATGACGATGATGATGATTCTTGTTTGTAAAATGGCCTAATATCTAGGTCATCGGCTCCTGAAACGTCAATATATATATTTACAATTTGCTCTACGTCGCACCGACACAGATAGGTCTTATGGCGACGATGGGATAGGAAAGGCCTAGGAGTGAGAAGGAACCAGCCGTGGCCTTAATTACGGCACAGCCCCAGAATTTGACTAGTGTGAAAATAGGAAACCACGGAAAACCATCTTCAAGGCTGCCGACAGTGGGATTCGAACCCACTACCTCCCGGATGCAAACTCACAGCTGCGCGCCCCTAACCGCACAGCAAACTCGCCCGGTAAACGTCAGTCGTGTTTTTCATTCAGTTCATGTGGTGTTGAGTATATGTTGTGTTAACAGTCTACCACGGACGTTGCCATATATCGCGTAAAGAAGACAAAGCAAATAAAACAATACTATAAAAAATATGTTTCAACAATGCAGGATTTTAAAGTGATGCGTGTTTCTTTTGTTGTGTTTAGCACAGGTTAAGATAAGTTAGGTTAGTTTAGGTGCACTTTCAAGTCTGAACGATTGTGTGATGTGCGAATAGGTGCCCAGACGTTTGATCCAGATATTTCTTCCTGTTTCAAGATTCGTCTACATAATAGATTCGTCCATTCTCGTTACCCATCCAAATATCTTTTTGTCTCATGACTCATGACGTTGTATCCAATATACTTTCGTCCAAATAATATTATGATCAGCTAACTTCTGAAGTCCTGGAATCTGTCAATCATTCTACAATATGTCGAATGTTTGACAGGACCATGGTTCTACTGTGGCCTGACGGTGTGAAGTACAATGACGTTTTACTTTTCGTGACCGATGCCGCGCCTTACATAGTTCAAGCTATCAAAGCTTTTTATTCAAGAATGGTGCATGTAACTTGTCTAGCTCATGCTTTCCACAGAGTGGCAGAAGACGTGAGGGAGAATTTTCTTGACATTGATAGACTTGTGTCGCAGGTAAAAAAGGTATTTATCAAGGCCCCATCGCGCAGGAAACTCTAAGTCACCGATATCCCACTACCTCCGCAGCCTGTAGTCACACATTGGGGTACGTGGATCAATGCGTGCGAGTACTACAGCGAGAACTTTTTAGCAGTGAAGCGCGTGATAAACTCTCTATACTAGACTTAACTAAAGTTGGCATCTGACAGGTAAGGTTGGAGGGAGGAGCACTGCCCGTGCCATTTCACGATGTTGCCACATTCCAGCATTCCTTTCTACATGCTCTTACCCCTCGCTTCCGGCCCACTTGTTCCCTCCTTCATTCTGACCGCTGTGATCTGTTGTAGACTACCTGGCCAGGCGGTGTCGCCCCATTTGCGATCACTTTTATACAAACAATCAGGTTCTTATCAGTGACAGTGAGAGGTTTGGCAATTCCCAGAAAGACGAGCTGCCCTGAATTTTTATCTCCATGGCAACCGCAGTCGCCCCACCCTCGTTTCCATGGCAACCACACAGCCTCTCCCTTTATCCCGCCTCGGCAGGCAGTAAACGGACCTCCCTCTAAGAAATGTCAGACAGCAACTCTTATTATTAGCATATTATAGAAGCCCAAGACGCCAGGGCTATCGAAATCGCCCAAGATATGTTTTCAGCTGACGATGTGCAGGGTAAGTTGGCATACATTAAGGCAAATTTTAGCTCCCTGTCGCCATCTATTACACGACTTCAGGAGAGAGGTGTGACAACCGAACAAGCGACAGCTTTGGTGAGAGCAACGCAGGAAGTTTTGGAAAATGTGCAAGTTGGCGAGTCAGTATTTCGGAAACTATAATCTGTTCTTGATAAAAACACAGGATACAAGGTTTTGTACTCAGTGGGGAAGATTTCAGTGTAGTGGATATTGAAGAAGAGCTGTCACCAAGTGATTTAGCGCACTTCAAGTACGCACCTCTCGCATCTGTGGACGTCGAAAGGAGCTTTTCGATGTACAAGAACGTTTTGGCTGACCATCGACATTCTTTTACCGTCGAGAATCTACGGATGGTCACAGTTATCTACTGCAACACGGTCTGAGGTAAATATTATAACCTACATAATATATAGCTTTACAGTTAAATCTGCAACCGACGGCGATTACGATTATCTTTATAGGAATGATGTTTTCCCTTTCAGATCATTTCTCTTTACAGAGTACCTGGTGTCACAGAAGATCTTCGTATCGGTACTTTTTGTTTCTAAGGATAACCGAGATTCCAAAACAAAGAACTGACATATTGCTATGCAGTGGCGGCTGGTGCAGAAAATCTGTTGTGTGCTGTAACCCATCCCCACTCCAAAAAATAAAAATATTTAGAAACATACCGGTATGTGGTTTTCAAGAGGCTCTCCACTGAGTTTTCCACACCGAACAAACACGCAAACTACCCCAACACATATACACATTCCTCATAAAAAACTATAAAACTATATAATTAAACACACAATAACACCTGCAATGGCAAAATATTCACGATCTCAAACACTTAGTGTGAGCGCGCAAAAACAGAACTTCCCAATGTTACCAACATCATTGAAATAAAACCAGCAACGTCGTAATGCAAAATTATATGTTATGTTTTTATAGTGACATTTATAAACTAGACATTTTTAATTAAAGGAAATCAGAATATCATGTCCTTATTTTAACAACATAAAAAGTACAATTTTTATAGTTCATCGATTTACAAATGTGGCTATGGAATAGGCAAGTTGGTAGTATTCTATCCTCTTTGGTATTAAAAGACCTGGCGCGAACAGCTCTGTAGTATTTTGTTTTCCTGTTTGCTTTGAGCGATCCCCTCTTAAATACTACCGCTGAGTCAAGAGGGTGCCAGCTGCCACGTTCTCATATCGTTCGTAGTGCAAGTGTGACTAGTGCAAGTGCTGCTTCTCTGTGGTCGAACGAAGAATCGCTGTGAAGTGATGTCTTGGCTGTTGTTTCCACAGCCTATCAGAACACATTCTCTTTGTATCGGAAAAGTTCGGCACGCATGCGCAAAAGGCAGAGAGTTCCTGGTTTCTGGCTAAAAGCTCGCTGAGCTGTGATCGCACAGCACCCGGCGTGGAGCGCACCAGTAGTTACCTGGTTGTGAGGGGAGTTGAATAATTTCCTATTCTTTGGCTGACGTCTTTTTCAATGCACTGCATTTGATTGTACATAATATTTTTAAACTAATTTATTTTCCCAATAGGCAATGTGCTGCAGCACTTCAGCACATAAGGTACGGCTGCCCCTGTTGCTATGTAAAAATTAGAGAAAACATCAATTATCAATATTGTTATTATCTAGAAATGTATATAATTTAGTTTCAAACAGTAAACAGTTGGGATTTTTAGGTAATTTTTTGTTCGTTTTTAGGACATTATTTGATAATTTTAAGGTCATATTAAAGGTCATTTTTAGCATTTTTAGGTCAACAAATCCGGGCCCTGCTAATAATATTCAAATCTAGGTAGGAACATTAGTGGGCCTGAATTTTTTTGAGGTCTTACCAGCAAATATGTGCTAGAATACTTAATGTAATTTATTTTAGTTTTCTGGATCTGTTCGTATTTGCTTTCATTTTCAACTGTGAATGTACTGTAACTTCCGGGAGAAGGCCAGCCTGGTTCCACCTCTGTGGTTATGTATATACGTATGGTGTGCCATCAGTGGTGAAAGAATCTCAGGATCAATATATTTTTGAGAATACTTTTTATTCTGTCACTTATGTGAATACCACACTAACCCTGTTTTTCAGAGAATAAACTGACGTGGAGCGTGCGTAGTTTTGCATTGTTTTAACAGAACTCTGCCATTGCTCACACTGCGAATAATTCCATGAGAGATTCACGAAGTGTTTCCACAGACAGAAGTTATTAGTAGGGATTTATGGCCCCTCTGGTCTCCCGATTTATCCACCCGCGATTATTATAGCTAGAGTATTAAAAAAATACACGTACAAGATGAACCCACACATCACATAAGAACTGATACATAATATTCGTCAAGAAATTGCCGGGATTCCTTAATGTGAACGACAGCGAGTGATGAGTAATTTCCTAACGGGATGACGAAAAGTGTGGTGGAGTATGAAGATGGTCAGTTGCAACACTTTCTTTCATAATTTTATGAGCTACAAACTTGTTAATATTGTTTGTGTTACTGCTGTATGGTTTACCTTACCGTAACTAAACTCGACCCGAACGCGGCAACCGAGCGCGCGCTCGTCCATAATAAAACCTCCGCGCGCCGGTGAAAATCATAACTGATAACCCTGTAGTATATAAGTGGAAATAAATCGTGATGTTTATAACAATGATAACTTCATTCGTTGGTTTATGCATGTGGTGGTAGTAACATTAAATAATTCCTGCGGTAACTATCACAATAATTTAACGCTGTCCACACCAGAAGAATTAATGCTATTGGATTTACGACCCACTAACTAATTTTGCAGGTTTCAGAGACATCAAGTGTTCCAAATTTTGTGCCACCGATGTTCTTTTACGTGGCAATATATCTAGGACTCGATGCTGGCAAATTTCAGCACCATCAAAATACCATCCGACTGAGCCGTGATCGAGTTTGAAAGCCCAGCTTAGCAAAGGTTTTCTTATTATAAGTGATCCGCTGCAGCACGCAAAGTTGTATGTTTTCTCGTGTTCATATGATTATATGAAACTGAGTCGGATAAAAGGGATGACATCGCATTCCTTTTCTTCATTAACATTACTGTCATTAAAGTAGCTTGCGTGGAGCAGCAGTAGTATCTTCTGGTCAGCAACCGCAGCAGCTTTTTGTATTCATGTGTGACACGAAAATCTCTGTTCGTGCTTACTACTATTTGTTCCGCTTCTCTACAGTAATTACAACAAGAGAAGACATGCTTATTACCGCCTATTTAAATAGAGAGCAATAGTTTCACACTCCAAGCTTTTTGTTAAATAAGAAATCTTATTACCGAGTCGAATTGACCAATCTTGGCCGTTATCTTCTTAGGAGACTTAAAAATACTCATTTTAATGGGCTGTTCAATGTCAGTACACGAAGGACCTGTTCTTCAACGCTTGCCACTCAATTATCTTCTTTAGTACTCTAACAACCTGTCACTGGAGAATGTTTCAGTTCTTTGTACAATGACTTAAACTTTGAAACGTGGTAGCCATCATGGAGATAAAATAAAATATGGTGATTTCTAGTAACATAATTAAGGGGAGGAGATCAAAGATATCTGTCGGACAAAATTCCTACATTCTGGCATGTTGAAGAACTGCTCCGCAACTACACTCCGACACCCTGGCATTTTCATGCTTGAAGCTTTAAGTACCTGGATGTCACAGGGAAGTGATTTCGTACTTCAAACATTTCACAGGCAATGGCTGGAATTTTTAAAGTATATTTTAATTTATTATAAATAAATATACAAAAAGTAATACAAGTAAAAACTAAAACTGAGAGAATACCAAACCAAAATTTGTCCTGAAAAATCATCACAGTCTTTGATTTTTAAAATCGCGAATAGGCCTATATATAATTATTCCACTAAAATTACGTTTATAAAGTTAAATCAAAAAAGAGCGAATATGCACGAGAAAGGATAAAACTGAAGTAAAAAGAATGAAAGATAAAATTGTTCATTTTGAAGTTAGACTGAAAATACTCACTTTCGAGTTTTTCTCATTATGGGTTTAGAAATATACTTCTGTCATATTTGTTAGAATTATCAGTCTACAGTAAGCTATGTTTTCATAGTTTTACGAGACACTAAAACCCGACTCATTAACATAAAATTTGATAGAAGGCTCACAAAGCACATAATAGGAAGACACTTCAAAATTTGGAAGGGATATTTTCCAAATGCTTCTTGAAGACACTTCTGTCTGTTCTTCCAGCGTTCTTTCCTGAGGGGATCCAGAAATCCAGTTGATGTTGCATTTGTAAGCTGATTGTACGCCCTGGCGGTGTAATGAATAGCTCCAGCCGTTATCCATAGACATGCATTTCGGGTTTCAAACTGCCCGTGGTTTAGCTCCAGATTCGTACCACAGATCCCTTGGTGAGAAGACAGTAACGATTCCCCTCAGATTTCAACCATCTTCTTATACTTTTTGCACAATGAACCTTGGCATCTTTCGGAATGTTCTTCCGGACTTACGATTTCGGACCTTCCTTTTCCAGTTCCCTATACTATGAGTTTCAGATCTTCCTCCACTGACTTCAGTAACCTTAGTTTAGGTCTCCCAACTTGTCTTTAACTTTCCGATTTTGAAAGTGTCAAATTTCTACATGGATCACGATCTTGCATCCTGAAGATACTGCAGGTCCCAGCCACTTCAGTCTTCCTCATTTAATACAATTTAAAATTTCTGCTACCTTGAAGAAATTATGTTACAGGTGGCGGCGGCGCTTGTTGCTGATGCAGAAGCATTAATGCTGGTGACAACTAGTTGGATTTCTGTCCAATTGCTTGCTGTGTGCAGCAGCCAGACCTATCTATTGCTTTTGTTGTATATCCACGACATTCTTCGTTATTTTCCTTTTGACCTTCCCCACTATAATCATATATAGACGGGGTATTAGTTAGTATTCCGTAAAAATGTGTCCTAGGTACGCAGTCTTCCTTCCTCTTAACTGTAACTATCAGTTCTCGATACCTGTTTTGCAATTGGCTTTACGTCGCACCGACACAGATAGTTCTTATGGCGACAATGGTATAGGGAAATGCTAGGAGTGGGAAGGAATTTTACTGGCTTGAAAATGGGAAAACACGCAGAAACATCTCCAGGGCTGCGGACAGTGGGGTTCGAACCCACTATCTTCCGAATGCAAGCTCACAGCTGCGCACCCTAACCGCACGGTCTCGATCGATAACCATTTATACGTTTCAAGACTTCTTCATTAATTACTGACATACATCGCCATAGGCTTTACATCATGTCCGGTTCCTTGGCTCAATGCGCAGCATTCTGGGGCTCGGAGTTCGATTCCCGGCTGGGTCGGGTGTTTTACTCGTGGGGGTTTAATTCCCTTCGCTTGGGGACTGGGTGTTTTTGTTGTCCCCAACATCCCTGCAGCTCATACACCACACACAACACCAACCCTCTACCACAATAACATGCAGTTTCCTATACGTGAGGGATACTGTCCACCATCGTCGGAGGGTTTGCCTTACAAGGGCTGAACCAGGCTAGAAATAGCCACACGAAATAATGTACATTTTACTTAACTAGACCATATACTGTATTTCTTGGAATTCTACTGTCAGAATGTGTGAATATATTTATACGTTCTTTTGTAAGGGGCCAACTAATGCCGCCATACAGTTAATTCAGGTCTTACCAACTATTCGTGTAACGATGTCCCCAACATTATAATCATTACTAGACCTCGGAAGTAGAGGCATTTATATTGGCTAAAAAAGTCGCGCAGCCGTGAGCCTGCATTTGGGAGATAGTGGGTTCGAATCCCACTGTCGGCAGCCCTGAAGATGGTTTTCCGTGGTTTCCCATTTTCACACCAGGCAAATGCTGGGGCTGACCCTTAATTAAGGCCACGGCTGCTTCCTTCGCATTCCTAGGCCTTTCCTATCCCATCGTCGCCATAAGACCTATCTGTGTCAGTGCGACGTAAAGCCAATAGCAAATAGCAAACTACTTTTACGGGTTTCGGAGACGCCGAGGTGCCGGAATTGAGTTCTACAGGAGTTCTTTTAAGTGTCTGTAAATCTACCGACACGAGGCTGACGTATTCGAGCACCTTCAAATACCACCGGACTAAGCCAAGACCGAATCTGTCAAGTTGGAATCAGAAGGCTCGAATCACGTATTACTACTTAAACTTACATAACAGGCACGGGACCCGGCAACCCTCTCGACCATTTGGTGTGTGGAGTGATATTCTCAGTAGAGTGTTTTATCTATTAAACTGAAATGAAATTGTTCTCTGTGATTATTATGGAATTATATATTTTTTTCCAATGATAACTTTTAATGAAGGAATAAATAAAAATCCACAGCCTTTTTCCAGTCATTCAACCGGGACAGGAATGGATTGAATGAAGCCCCCATCTAGTGGCGAGGATAGGAATTGTGCCGACTGCCGAAGCCTGTCACACTCCTCTGGGTCAGTGATGAATGGATGACAGATGAAATGAAATGATATTGGAGAGTGTTGCTGGAATGAAATATGACAGGGAAAACCGGAGTACCCCGAGAAAAAACTGTTCCCGCCTCCGGTTTGTCCAGCACAAATCTCACATGGAGTGACTGAGATTTTTACCACGAAACCCAGCAGTGTGAGGCCGGCGCCCTGCCGCCTGAGCCACGGAGGCTCACATAACTTTGAATATTTACTGTAAATAATAGCAGAAAATATCCATAACAATTCAAAAAAGGCAAAAAAAGGCATTACACTTTCAAATAGGCAAAGGAAACTAAGTAAGAAAAATAACTGATCCTACCGTTCACAAATTAAATGTTTATCTCTTATTTAACACTTCCATATTTATCCGCCCAAATAATAAAGGCATTATTCCTAACTTCGGGGCTCTAATCATTACTACCTTCCATTCTCCAAACGCGTACCTTTAGAGAAAGGCCTCCCAGTGATGGTTTCCTACAAATATAACTCACACAAGGCGAGTTGGCCCTGCGGTCAGAGGCGCGCGGCTGTGAGCAGTGGGTTCGAATTCCACTGTCGGCAGCCTGAAGATGGTTTTCCGTGGTTTCCCATTTTCACACCAGGCAAATGCTGGGGCTGTACCTTAATCAAGGCCACGGCCGCTTCCTTCCAACTCCTAGGCCTTTCCTATCCCATGGTCGCCATAAGACCTATCTGTGTCGGCGCGACGTAGAGCAACCAGCAAAACAAAACAAAAACTTATTGGACATAACTCGTCAAGGATGAATACTTCATATAGGTGTGATGTGAAGTGAACAATAACGTTATTTAGTTACAAAGTGCGGGATAAGATTACTCAGGAGCGATTATTTATACCACAGGGTAATGATGAGACGTCTACTGGTAGCATCTTCGTGGGCGTATTTAACCACAGGTATGATGATGCCCTGCAGGCTACCATTATAAAGTGTATATCCGTGCAGGGAGAGCAAATTTATGTTGAATCACAGCGTGAACATTATAGGCGATTATCAATAGCATTCTCATTACATTTATAATTAGGTTCTATCTATACACAGTGCTGTCGTGTTCTTCCATTATACATTAAATGAGCATAAATCCGTATAATTATACGTTGAGACTGGATCCCGGAGAGGAGTAAATAATTTTCGTGTACTTAATGGGCTCGAGGCTACAGTGTACGCGGATATGAAGTGTTAGCGGACAAAAAGCAGTGCGCGCCACGTTTGGGACTTGATCACAAAGAGCGTGCCGGCAGGCAGCCCCGTTTCCGCTCACCCAACTCTTAAATCCATATTTCCTCCGTAGAGAAGAGATCTTAGAAAGTGGCGAACACTGCGTGACAAACGTTTAATTATACTTGCATAGCTCTAGTAACTTTGTCAAAAATTCTGGAATAATCTTAAATCTCACTTTCTACCTAAAACTTCGTTACCGGGCGAGTTGGCCGTGCGGTTAGAGTCGCGCAGCCGTGAGCTTGTATGCGTGAGATAATGGGTTCAAGCCCCACTGTCGGCTGCCCTGGTTTTCCATTTTCAATCCAGGTAAATGCTGAGGCTGTATCTTAATTAAGGCCACGGCCGCTTCCTTCCCACTCCTAGGCCTTTCCTATCCCATTGTCGCCATAAGACCTATCTGTGTCGGTGCGACGTAAAGCAAATAAAAACCAAACCCCATGGCACTACAGCCCTTGAAGGGCCTTTCCTACCAAGCGACCGCTGCTCAGCCCGAAGGCCTGCAGATTACGAGGTGTCGTGTGGTCAGCACGACGAATCCTCTCGGTCGTCATTCTTGGCTTCCTAGACTGGGGCCGCCGTCTCACCGTCAGATAGCTATTCAATTCTAATCACGTAGGCTGAGTGGACCTCGAACCAGCTCTCAGGTCCAGGTAAAAATCCCTGACCTGGCCGGGAATCGAACCCGGGTCCTCCGGGTAAGAGGCAGGCACGCTACCCCTACACCACGGGGCCGGCTACGTAAAGCAAATAGCAACAAAAAAAAGAACAACACTTCGTTATCCAGTTTAGATGTTTTTCGACAAATTAGCATCCTCGTAGGGCAATACTGATGTCTATGTTGTTATAAATAGAGCTTAGATTTCTATGATATGGCACATTTTAATCCTGATCTCTTAAATTTAAATAAAACTGAACACTTTTATAGCTTCTGGTGAACGCGATAACACGGATTTTACTAGTCGTAAAAATGCTTGACTATAGCCTCTGTGCCTCAGGTGGCAGCGCGCCGGCCTCTCACCACTGGGTTGCGTGGTTCAAATCCCGGTCACTCCATATGAGATTTGTTCTGGAGAAAGTGGAAATGGGACAGGTTTTTCTCCGGGTACTCCGGTTTCACCTGTCATATTTAAATCCAAGAACATTCTCTAATATTATTTCATTTCATCTGTCAGTCATTAATCATTGCCCCAGAGGAGTGCAACAGGCTGCGGCAGCCGGCACAATTCCTATCCTCACCGTTAAATGGAGGCTTCATTCATTCCATTCCTTACTCGGTTAAAACTGGAAACAAGCTGTAGATTTTCATTTCAAAGATGTTTGGCTAGAGATGGTATGATGGTATATAAACACATTTTTAGGTCTTACTTGAATTGTTTTAGTTGTTCTTCGAGCATTAGGCCTATTCACATGTTCAGTACCGATAATACCAAATGATTTTGTTTGTGTTTATCTTTGAAACCTGTCCGGAGATCTAGACAACTTCGCCGTAACACTAAGCTCAGACTATTTAACACCTATGTAAAATCAGTACTGCAGTTTCCCGCTCTATGGATTTTCCCCATGTCATCCGTGGTCTACCTGGCCTTATGGATTGTACTCTAACGTTTGCTTCGCAATTGATCTCTCACTCTGCCTCAGGATGTACCCATCTTCTTGACTTTTCGCTCTTGGTCTTTCTTTGGTATTTCCCAAAATTTAATATTTGATATCACATTAGGCCACCATATTCCTAATGTGTTCCTCAAACAACGATTAAAAAAGATCTGGAGTTTGTTTTTTAACTCTTTGATCATTTCTCATTATTCTTACCCATGAGCCCTCAGAGGTTTTGTTTCCTTCAACTTGAAAAATGGCGATGTATATTCAGTCTTCAGCTCTAAGGCTGGTTGGATCCTCAACAGCTCTGCCATCAGCTGTCATAGATTGCCTAGCAATCACTGAAGAGGCATACTAGGAAAATGAGGAGTGAGGTAGTTTCCTGTTGCTTTCCTCACCGAGCCAGAAGTTGCTATTACATATCAGTTTGCCAAGCCCACTAAAATGCATGCGCCAACTGACCCTATGAGCGATATTTTCACACCATTCATAGCAGGGACAGGCTGCAGAAGGAATGACATTACCGTCCTAGCATCGCTCATACCTCAGTCAGTCACTTTCATATTGTCAAAGCCAAGTAAGACAGAGACAGATCAATGAAAGTAACAAAATTGCTCTAGCTCATACCAGAAGACATAGTGCACTGTAAACACTAGGTCCTACCAGCAAAGGCATAAAAATGGCAATGGTACACTGAAACTAAAGAAATCAATGTGAAAGAAGATCGAAAACCTCTGGGCTAACATTTTCATGAATACGAATAGTCTCCGGAAGCGGGCGAGTTCGAATATAACCATCAACTGCACTTGAAACGATTTTCCGTTATTTTGAAATTCTATCTTCAAACATGTACGTAAAATGACAATCTTATACTCTTGTTTTATGTCCGTTTTAACTGCTGTCTCATCAAATGCCAAGCTATTACAATTTTGTCCTACAGGAGTTCTTTAGGCCTAACATTCTGGAAAGCAGTGGCACCGAGTTTTCATATTTTAAAAATTCGGATTCACTTAAATGATCTGAGGAAAGTAAACTTTTACATGAATGTCGATATTGTGGTCATAGCCGCGGGGCATCCAGTTTTACCCGAAACCCAAATCACTAGTCCTTAAATAATCTAAATCTCACTCTACGCCATGTCTGGGGTTTCATCCACTCTTAACAACAAAGTATAGGAACATATTGCCAGAATGAATAGCTCAGAGAGTACAGTGCTGGCCTCCTTCAAGTAGGCGGATTCGATCCTGCCTCAGTTCGGTGGTATTTGAAGGTGCTCAAATACGCCAGTCTCGTGTCAGTGCTGACTTACTGACACGTAAAAGAACTCCTGAGGGACAAAATTCCGGCACCTCGGCGTTACCGAAAACCGTAATTGTAGTTAGTGGGATGTAAACATTATTATTATTATTATTATTATTATTATTATTATTATTATTATTATTATTATTATTATTATTATTATTATTATTATTATTATTATTATTATTATTATTATTATTATTATTATTATTATGTCCGACTCGTTGGCTGAACGGTCAGCGTACTGGCCTTCGGTTCAGAGAGTCCCGGGTTCGATTCCCGGCCGGGTCGGGGATTTTAACCTTAATTGGTTAATTCCAATGGCACGGAGGCTGGGTGTATGTGTTGTCTTCATCATCATTTCATCCTCATCAAGAAGCGCAGATCGCCTATAGGCGTCAAATAGAAGACCTGCACCTGGCGAGCTGAATCCGTCCTGGGATATCCCGGCACTAAAAGCCATACGACATTTCATTTTATTATTATTATTATTATTATTATTATTATTATTATTATTATTATTATTATTATTATTATTATTATTTGTTGACATTAATAAGCTTATGATTGATGTTCAAAGTTAAGAATTGTGCGTGTAATTCGGTATGTATTGCTTAATATCGTCTTATAAATCGTGATATACAGACTGCCAGATCGTACATAATTATTATAATTCGACAGTTTAATATTCATTGATATTAACATAATCATGGTGTATTTTTACAAATATTTAAGCTCCACATACATCCTCCTTATATAGTATGAGTTAAATACACCGCAAGCGTCTTATTTAGTTGTCTGTTTTCCTGACTGCACGCTAAAATGATGGCTCCGAGAAAGAACTAACACTGCATACTTATTACTCGAGTAGATACGCCTGTTAAGATGGTAACAACCGTCACACGATGGAGATGAGGTAAGCCTCGCTTGTCATAAACCGAACTGAAGCAGTGCGAATTGGGAGATGAAATGTGCCGCAATTATATGGAGCCCGCCAAAAAGCGGGATGGAAAGAGACACGGGAATGTAGTGAAGTAAACCCAAAAGTTCCTTATGCGTGTCGGTTTTTTATCTGCACTTGGTTTCGTCACGCACCATCCCTTCAACACGCTCGTAACACCACAGATGAGGATCACAAAAAATAATCTTACACGGGAAGCTGCTTTGGAGTAAAAGTATTGCATTTAAATATTACGAAAGCTCGTCTCCAAACACTTTAGACCAGGGGTCGGCAATCTTCTAAGCACAGTATCGAGCAATCGAACAGTACTGAAATTATTAACATGATAACTTCAAGATAGAAGCCTCCGTGGCTCAGGCGGCAGCGTGCTCGCCTCTCACCGCTGGATACCGTGGTTCAAATCCCGGTCACTCCATGTGAGATTTGTGCTGGACAAAGCGGAGGTGGGACAGGATTTTCTCCGGGTACTCCGGTTTTCCCTGTCATCTTTCATTCCAGCAACACTCTCCAATATCATTTCATTTCATCTGTCAGTCATTAATCATTGCCCTAGAGGTGTGCGACAGGCCTCGGCAGCCAGCACACTTCTCATCCTCTTCCCGGTCATTGACCAGAAAACATTTTGTAGGTTTTCATTTTCAACTTCAAGATATGTTATTATAACATGCAAGATGACGACGACAGCACGTATTTAATTGCACCGGTACAACAAGTGTTCAACATCATACACCCCTCATGTCTCATATCGGTCCTGTACATTGTTGAACTTGTTGAGGAAAACAGGTTGCTGAAGGAGTAGCTTATGGGGCTACTGTAAGTACCTAGGTGTTGATACTTTTTTCCAAATTCCTGTTCTAAAGTTAAAAACTTTTATTTTATAACCACCTATTCAATACAAAGATAATGCACTCAACTATTTATAAAATATTCATGAGGTACATTGGTTAATAGGACATGTTTCGTTCGTCTTTGCGAACATCATCAGCTATAAATAACAAAGCCTAAGGTCAGGGCCCTGAGTTTATTTAAATGGTTAAAAATGTCGTTATATTAAAAGAATGGTAAAATTGTGATAAAAGTAGTTGTATAGTATTAAAATTAGACTGTAACATAGTATAACGATTAGCATCAAAAATAAAAATATTTATATTTATATTTATATGAATATTTTATAAATAGTTGAGTGCATTATCTTTGTATTGAATAGGTGGTTATAAAATAAAACTTTTTAACTTTAATACATTATCTTCAATACGGCCTAATTCTTGATGATAATCGTTATACTATGTATGTGGGCTTATCCTTCTTAATTCGATCCTCTAGGATCAGACGTAAGGTCAGGATTGCTTCACGTATTTCTACATTTCTTCTGAAGCCAAATTGATCTTCTCTCAACTCATTTTCAACTTGTATTTCCATTCTTCTTTAAATAATATGTGTTAACATTTTGCAGGCATGAGTTACTAACCTAATGGTGCGGTAGTTTTCACACTTGTCAGCACCGGCTTTCTTGGGAAAAGGCATAACAACATTCTGCCGAAAATCGGATGGCACTTCTCCTGTCTCAACATCTTCCATACTAAACGGAGTAACTTCACCACGCTGGTTTCTCCCAAGGCAGACAGTAATTCAGAGGGAATGTAATTAATTCCAGGTGCCTTGATCCTATGTAGGTCTCTCAAAGCTCTGTCAAATTCTGACGTCAAAATTGGGTCTCCCATTTCATTAGTATCAACAGCATCTTCTTGTTCCAGAACCATATCTTCTACGTCTTTACCTTGATACAACTGTTGGATATTTCCCCGCCAACTTTCTGCCTTGCTTTGTTTCCCTAGAATTGGTTTTCCATCTGTGCTCTTAATATTCGTACACCTAGCTTTCCTTTTTTCCAACGGTTTCCCTGATTTTCCTGTATGCAGCACCTACCCTTCCTAGGACCATAAAACTTTCAACATCATTGCAGTTCTCCTTCAGCCATTATTCATTACGTGTTCTGCATCTCCTATCCACTTAATTCTTTAATCACTTGTATTCCTCTATGCCCTCTTGATTTTTTTCATTCTATGCCCTCTTGATTTTTTTTGCAATCTTCTACTTTTGCCGATCATCAATCAAGTCTAGTATCTCCTGAGTTATCCACTGATTCTTCTTTGATATTTCCTTTCTTCCTAACATTTCTTCAGCAGCCCTAGAAACCTTATTCTTCACGGCTGTCCATTCTTCCTCTATTGTGTTTCCTTCATCCTTTTCATTTTAGTTTTCGTGCAACATGTTCCTTAAAAGAGTCCCTCACACACTTTTCTTTCAACTTGTCTAGAACCAATCTCCTTGCATTCCTTCCTTTCTATAATTTCTTCAACTTCAGACGACATTTCATGGTCAGAGTTCACGTCTGCTACTGGGAAGGATTTCAATCCAACGCCTGGTTTATAAACCTCTGCCTAATCATAACGAAAACTATTTGATACCTTCCAGTGCCTCAATTTCTCGCCCACGTATACAGCCGTCGTTTGTGGTGTTTGAACCAAATATTAGCAAGGACTAAATTATGATCGGTGCAGAATTCAACCAGCCGACTTCATTTTTCTTCCCTTTGTCCTAATCCGAATTCTCCTACTGTATTACATTCTCTTCCTTGGCTTACCACTACATTCCAGTCTCCCATCACAGTTAGATTCTCGCCACCTTTTACATAGAGTAGGTATTGTATTAGATCTAATATCTCTTCATACATTCTTTCTATTTCTTCCTCATCCGCTGAACTAGTAGGCATATAGAACTGCACTATTGTGGTGGGCATTGGTTTGGTGTCTATCTTGAAAACAATAATCCTTTCACTATGCTGGTCGTATTAGATTACCCGCTGCCCTATTTTCTTATTCATTATTAAACCAACTCCTGTATTTCCCTGTTTGATTTTGTGTTGATAATTCGGTAGTCGTCTGACCAAAACTCCTGCTCTTCTTGCCAACGCACATCGCTTATACCAACTACATCTAACTTTAGTCTATCAATCTCCCTTTTCAGATTCTCTAACCTACCACAACGATTAAGACTTCTAACATTCCACGCTCTGATTCGCAGAATATCAGTATCCATCTTCCTGATGACTGTCCCCTCTCGTGCAGTCCCCACCCGGAGATCCGAATTGGGGACTAATTTACCTGCGGAATATTGTACCCGGGAGGAAGCCATCATCTGTACATCATTCGTACAGAGAGAGCTGCATGTCCTCGGGAGTTAATTGCAGCTGTAGTTTCCCGTTGATTTCAGCCGTTTAGCAGTATCATTATTACACTGCCACATCAGTTAATCATCTAGACTGCCGCCCTTGCAACTTTCGAAAGGCTTCCCCCTCCCCCCCCCCCCTTTCGATGAACCATTCGTTAGTTTGGTCTCTCGACAGATACCCATCCGATATGGTTGCACCTGCGGCTTGGATATCTGCTTCATTGGGACACGCGAGCCTCCCCACCGCGGCAAGGTCACATGGTTCGCAGGAGAGGGACAACGGGATCAGGAATATAATAATAAAAATGTAATTTGCTTTACGTCCCACTAACTACTTTATTTAAGGTTTTCGGAGATGCCGAGAGGTTGGAATGTTGTTCTGCAGGAGTTCTTTTACGTGCACGTAAATCTACCGATACGAAGCTGACGTATTTGAGCACCTTCAGATATCACTGGACTGAGCCAGGATCGAATTGGCAAAGTTGGGGTCAGAAGGCCAGCGCCTCAACTGTCTGAGCCACTCAGCCCTGCGGGGGGGGAGGGGATAAGACATTGTCGTGGCCTTAATTAAGGCACAGCCCAAGTATTTGCCTGGTGTGAAAATGGGGAACCACAGAAAAAACAACTTCAGGGCTGCCGAGAGTGGGGTTCGAACCCACTATCGCCCGAATGCAAAGTAAGAGCAACTTGACCCAAACCGCGCAGCCACAGGGCTCGGCGCTTAGTGCTGATGTAAGGAAAGGTATTCATTAGGGCAGTCCCATTACTGAGGTTGTAAATAAAGGTTACGGTTTTCTTCATGTGAAGATATTCACGGGATGTAAGATGTAAGTACGGATGTAAGAGAGAAGGTACATAAGTCACTGTCAACTCTCCCAATTAGAGTATGGTTCCAGTGTACAAAACACTCACCAGGATTATTTGTTTCGAGAACTGGAAAAGATGTAATCTTGACTCTATCTCGGATGGTTTATGCTAGGATGTTACGGTAATAGAAAGACGACTGTGTGGTCAGCGCGTGGGAGAAAGGCTACTTGCACTTTCGCTTTTGAGACACTGTGTTGTAAGAAAGGCTTCAGGCGCTTTTGATAAGGATGTAAATGTAGACTTGAGTCTAGTTTGTTACGGTGCTAGTAAGACGTTTGTGTTATCCGCGCGTCGCAGAAAGACTTCTTGCAGTTTTGACAGGAAGATCGCTGCAGTTAAGAGTAAATTTCTGCCACGTTGGTAGCAAGACGTTTGTTTCGCCAGTGCTTAGGAGAAAGATTTCTCGCACTTTTGACAAGAACATAGTTTCTATGCAGAGTGAATCACCATCATACACTGCTTGGCAGTATGAGCCGTCTTATCACTATGGCGTTCTGGTTTGGATTCATGCCCTGATTCGGTTGCCGAGGGCGTCATAAAGTCGTTTTTTCCTCCCCTGAGGCAAGCTGGCCCACAACTATTGTAACTGGTCCTTGATACCCTGGATACTGGTCCTAGCTGATCCCACACATGTGATCGTCCAGTGTGTTAGTGTAACAATCGTGAGAAAAACTGTGTCGAGTGGAAAATTAAAATGCGAGGTAACATGTGATTGATTTTCTTAAATAGTGTTATTTCAACCAAATGGCCGTGTAAGTAAGTACATTCATTTAAACATTTCCAAGCCACATAGGTCTCATTCTTCTGAGCAGAACTTAATCAACGATTTCCCTCTATTAGGAAATGTTAAGACGTGGTATCTATCACATTCACGATCGCACAGTTTACATATGCATCTGAATTCAGGTTCATGAAATGTTTTGGTTCTGCAAAGCTTAAAGTGAAAGCCATGAACAGCCAATCAAGTCACAATATGTCTTAGTTCGTAGTTCGCTTCTATCCATCCCCGCGTTGTCATAGCATCCGTTGCATAGAATTCTAACCAAATGTCTTCTCTTTTCTGCTTCAGTTCCGTAAGTAGTCGATCGTAATTTATCGTGCATGGTAATGACATCTTGAAGCGTAACTCTTCAATCAGGAAAGATTCCTTCGTCAGTACATATGCAAGTCGAGATAGTGTATATTTCGAAAGCCCTAGAGCTCTCTTGAAGTATGCGGCTTTGACTTTCCCTATTCGTCGTAGACTATTGATGTGTAGGCATTCCCAGACAAGTTGTAGACAACTTAATATTGAAGAGCTGTACTGCTCCTTTAACTGACATCTTACGTAGATCTTCGATTTCGTTCACTGCTTTAAATGCCAAGATTTTCCTATTCTCTATGTGTTTTGTGAAAACATCACCTCTAGTTTGGAATATGACTCCCAGATATTTGAAGTGAGTAACTCTTGTTAGTTCTCTACCATTGTAATGAATTCTAGAAGTCACTGCTGGCCTTCCCACTTTTCTGAAAACCATGTGATTGATTTTAAACAGTAGTTCAATATATTTAGCTATATGTAGACTACTATAAAGAACTTGAGCAGACTTTCCATCGAAACAGCCATGGCTCTATTCCAAGCACAAACATGTCCAAGTGATACCTTTGTGTTAGAACTAATTTGGAAAAAATAAACACAATAAGACCTCAAATGCTTGGAGAAAGAAAAAAACAATATTTCTTAAAATGATGCCTGGAGTCGCCATCATAGCCCCAAGTCGGCTCGTCTATGAATCGGCAAAGGAAACCTTTTCATTGAAGAACTTCGAAGAAGATTATATCTTCCGTTAACCCAAGCGGGACAGAAACTTCTTGACATCAGGGGAGATAGGAGGAATAAAATATGGACAGATGTTTATACCACGGATGCCATGATGGTCAGTAATTGGGAAAAGGAAAACCAAGAATTAAGACACATGTTTACGAGATTGGCCGTCCATGGTTTTCATCACAAAATATGCAGGAACAAAAAAATACCATGCCGCAAATAAAAAATTGGTATGCCAGTTGCGTAAAAACTGTTCGTTAGATATCACATTACCGACTGCGCAAAAAGAAGCGGGTCCCAGAGGGGCAACAGCAAAGAATAAAGAATGATAGTTTTTGTATTCACTTTGCACAACTGTGCGCTGTATCTTCAATTTTGTTGATAGTAAAACACGCTAAACACGCTACCTATCTGCGTTGTCATTTTAGTTTTAAGGACCTCGGTAATCCCCCACACTATTAGTACGACACAAAGACAAACCTTCAATAACGTGGACACTTTCCACGGGGAGGCTTTATTTTCTCACGCATAGCTGTATGTTCCGCTCGCCAAAAAGAACCCGAATAACATTTTTAAATCATCGTTGAGAACAACCAAGAATAAGACCATATACCTGGGAATGAAAGATATTTGCACAAAAATATTGTCCATGTAGAAATATTTCACTTCACTCGAGTGCAGTTACCTCCTACAATCGGGTGAACGTTTCCTGTAAAGAATCATCAAATGAAAACGGGCTTCTCGATACCCGAGCTACGAAATGATAACATCGCCTATGGGAAAAACGGAGAAAATACCCACATTTTGGAGGGACATACTGAACGGTCGTAATAATAATAATATTAATAATAATAATAATAATAATAATAATAATAGTAATCATAATACGCCTAATACCGAGCTCGATAGCTCCAGTCGCTTAAGTGCGGCCAGTATCCAATAATCGGGAGATAGTGGGTTCGAGCCCCACTGTCGGCAGACCTGAAGATGGTTTTCCTTCGTTTCCCATTTTCACACCAGGCAAATGCCGGGGCTGTACCTTAATTAACGCCACGGCCGCTTCCTTCCAATTCCTAGCCCTTTCCTATCCCATCGTCGCCATAAGACCTATCTGTGTCAGTGCGACGTAAAGCCAAGTAGCAAAAAAATAAATAAGCCTAATAAAAACAACGATATCTATTTAAGGTCCGTTGTAAGTGCTAATGGTCTTAACAGACGCCAGAGTATCGGGATTTGTTTTTAGAGCCTTTTTTAATATGCCGAAACTAACGTCGTAGAGTTACCACCGTTAGTAACACCGACCTCAACCGAGTTCGAACTCGCTATCCTGACAAAGGGAGGCCAGCAACCAATTAAGAGTGACAATGAGTCTGTTGAATATAGAGAGAGTGGAAAGGAACTTTGCACCCTACTAAAAATAAATTCTACCGGGCGAGTTGGCCGTGTGGTTAGGAGCGCGCAGCTGTGAGCTCGCATCCGGGAGATAGTGGGTTCGAACCACACTGTCGGCAGCCCTGAAAATGGTTTTCCGTGGTTTCCCATTTTCACACCAGCAGGCAAATGCTGGGGCTGTACCTTAATTAAGGCCATGGCCGCTTCCTTCCCATTCCTAGGCCTTCCCTGTCCCATCGTCACCATAAGACCTATCTGTGTCGGTGCGACGTAAAGCAAGTAGCAAAAAAAAATAATCTCTGGATTAGTATGCCTTGCTAGTGGTTCCGTAGATTAGTGGGAGAGAATGGTCTTATCTCGAAAATTCAGGTTTTGATAACATACTTCATATTTTAACAGGCTGGAAATATAGTGATTTTACAGGATTTTATGTAGGACCTAAGCTAAGGTCACACAGACATTACCATGATAAATTTGAAACAACTCAAAATTCAGAATAAGTCGTAACATTTTATATTTTTTGTGTAACAGTGATTTGACTTATGCAATACAAGTGCTCGAGCCTTTAGAACAAGCGAAAGTCATCTTTCATCAACATGCAGCTAATCGACGGACCAATTTAATTAATTGAATGAAAGAAATATTGCCTCGTCATTATTTATGCTGCATAAAAACCATAAAAATCACATTTGAATGTTTTTTGTGGTGGCCGTACCGTAGTCTAATGGTCGCCTGGAGCGCGCGATCCTCGGGTATTACGTTACTGTTTGTTCGTGTGGACCGCATCTCAGCGTACAGACTCCTGCGGGCAACCCGCCAGCAGTCACATCAAATGTCAGCTAATTTGAAACACAGACATAAAGTGCCATTGATTACAGCGAGACTTCTCAATTGCCTTGCAATTTACAGCGAGCATTACCTTCCGAATCTTTTATGCAACCTACAATTTTGGAGTCGAATAACAAGTTTAGTTTAGTTTCGCAATCAGAATTTGTAAAAACGGAAAACTTCCCAGTTAGCGAAGTCGTTCTCTCTGTAGAGTAATTTGATACCATGTACACAGGTTTCTAAAATGTACAATCCTATTACGTGAAATAAGTGAAAAATTTGTTGGTATCTGGAATGGAGACTAAGCGTTGTTCCCTTCTGTCTTGGCAATCCTGTGTATCATTCATTCCCTGTCCTGTTCTAGTTTAAAAATACTCGTATTTTTAAAATTCAATTATTCTTTCGTAAACTAATGAGCTTGTCGAAAATTATAAAAATCCACAGGCAAGCAACTCAATGTTAAAATCATCTTATGGATATGAGCTACGAATTTTACTTAAATATAATATAATAAAATATGATATTATATACTTTATTTATTCCCAAAAATTACAACACTTTTCTTAATCATCATTATCCGGTCGATGAAATTAGAAGTTTGTCTTCTTCTACCACTACGAGCGCAAATGTGAGTCAATGCATTGTTTCATTTAAGCACCACTACGAGCGCAAATGTGAGTCAATGCATTGTTTCATTTAAGCACCACTACGAGCGCTAATGTGAGTCAATGCATTGTTTCATTTAAGCACCACTACGAACGCTAATTTGAGTCAACGCAGAGTTTCACGTAAGCTCTTATAACTAAATTTGATGTGTACATTTTTGAGAAAATTAATAAATTACCTGAGGTTAATGAACCAAGGAGCACATTACAGAAATATTTACGTAAATAAGTAAATTTGTCTACGATTTGAATAAAAAAGAAAACGAGTAAAGAAACAAACGATTTTAGACTGCATTTCTGGAACTACATTTAGGCCGGAAGTGGTTTCCGATTTTGTTAGTTTGATGGACTTATAAACTTCACATTAGAGCCCGTATTGTCATAGTATCAACTTGTGAAAATTTGAATTTATAATTCCACCTTTACAATACTGTGATCGTCTTTATTGAAAAGACTACATTAAATTATACTCGTGAAACATGTTTCGTCCTCTTATGGGACATCTTCAGTCACAAATACTAAACATTAAAAATAAGGCGAGGACACGTTGAAATAAGTGAATAAATCTCTTAACCCTCAAATGGTCCATATAAACGACTGTTACTGTCACACTATTTTCAGGATTTTTGTATACTTTCACTAAAAATTCTTAAAAATAGGTTTTAAAAGGAAATCATGCAGTGTAATACATTTTATTAAATCTTAATATCATAGGCTATTGAAATAAATATATTTTTGTTTTGTACCTTTCATTATATCTTTACAGCCATCCTGAGTTTCCAAAAAAGTGTTCCAAAATTATATTATCAAAATGTTTGCGCCCATTCCAGACACTAAAATATTCGACTTACCCGAGAAAGTCAAATCACAATATTGTGCACAATTTTATGCACTTCAAAAGTATAAACACTTTAGATGTTATATACGAAAATAAAGAGAGATATACATATATACACAAGCACTAGAACGCCCCCGCAACGTCACTCAGAGGAGCTACCAGAACTAGACTGTGCTCTCCTTTTTCTTCCTCTCCTTTCAGGCCTCCGGAAGTGCTGCAAATTGTGGTGAAACTCCCTGTGAACTGCACAGTTACAACAAGGGCACAAATAACAGGTCCTTCCCCGTTTTTGTTGGTCCACAGATTACGCATAAACGTTCCAGCTTTTCAGGAGGTCTGTCAATGTCACTGTCATTATCACTCAGATCACTCGCGTCACTCATTATTTCATCCAACATCTTTCGAATGGGACTTGAACCGAAATTTCTTGGGTCTTAAAACTAAATTACTCGCCATTTCTGCAAAACTGATAAAAACAGGGCGTACAACAGAACGACACCGTGACGCGGCAGGGCGCCATATTGTACTGCGCAGTTAAGGTAGCGAGCCTAACGACTGAATTTTAAGACTGTGCAGTACATTTAAACGGCAGTCTACAACCTAGCAACTAGAGTAAAAAGAGAGACTGTAATCTGCTGTTTAAAATGATACTACATAGAGCACATTTGTGTGTTACTACGCATAACGAGAGCGTGTCAAATGAACGGCTGCAAAACAGTCGATGTATCGTCGTTGACCACAACAACATGTACAAAAAGGGCGATGCATCGTCGTTTAACCATTTGAGGGTTAAATATTCACTTCCATCATTCACTGCTCGTGGTGCAAGTTAAAATGTCTGTTTTGATGCTTTGCAAACACCGACGATGATCAAGTTATACGTAGCATCCATCTCTTACAGATCATCCTTTTATTCCGAGGAAGATTTTTTTTCCACCACCTAAAGCTAAAACGTTCCATTTCTCATTTTTGGACACTAATTTTCATTACCAACTAAGTTTCTGCCTGCGAACTTGACATGTGGCCCCCTCTGTGGGTCGGGGCGGTAGAATAACACCCACGGTATTCCCTGCCGGTCGTATGAGGCGACTAAACGGGGCCCCAGGGCTCTGTACTTTGGAGCATGGGTTGGCGGACACGGGACACTTAGCTGAGTCCTGGCTTCCACTTACTTGTGCCAGGCTCCTCACTTTCATCTATCCTATCCTACCTCCCTTGGTCAACTATTGTTTTCTTTTCCTGTCCCCGACGGTATTACGTATGGAGGCATAGGGAGTCTTTCACTTTCACGTCCTTCGTGGTCCTTCTCTTTCTTTGGCCGACACCTTCATTTTTCGAAGTGTCGGATCCCTTCCATTTTTTTCTCTGATTATTATATAGAGGATGGTTGCTTAGTAGTACTTCCTCTTAAAACAGTAATCACCATAACCGCTAGACATGTGGCGCTTTCAACGATACTGTACCCCACTGTGTACTTATCAATTGATACATAGGCCTAACCTAGTGCATAATCCGGGTATTCATAAAAATAAATTATGTTGACACGTTTTCCCATGCTTTCTTAACGAACAGACAACAATTGAACTGAATCTAGGTAGGCCTACTAAATCGAGATTTAGAAAAGCGCATATGAGGTAAAACATTCACGTGTAGGCCTACTAAGGAAAATTATAAAAGGCTATTTGTATAGTATTGTTCCATTATTGGGACGTGAGGTATATTTGGTTAAACGATTATAATGGGGGTTTGATAGAAGGCATTTTGGGTTTAGGGAAAGTAATTCCTGTGAGGCTCAACATGTAGGATTCCAGGAAAATATAGCAGATATTTTAAAGCCAAATGGGTTGTGTTGCTAATGACCTACTAGGCCTTTGACGGGAATGAGGGTTATTTGACTAGACAAAAGAGTGACTGAATCGGTGGCTAAATTTCTAGAAAATAGAACTCGGAGTATTAGAGATGGTGAATCATTATCTGATCGTGTAATGATTAAGAGTGTGGGTCGCAGTCCCACAAGGCAGTATTATGTGTTTTCTATTATGTATAAATGATATGAATAAAGAATGGAATCAGAGATAAGGCTCTTTGCGGATGATGTATAAAATAATAAAAAAGTTACAAGATTGCAAGAAATTGCAAAAAGACATTGACAAAGTTGTGAGATGGATAGCAGATGGATGATATGATGGTAAACGGGGAGAAAATTCAGGGCTCCAACCCCACTGTCGGCAGCACTGAAGAGGGTTGACCGTGGTTTCCCATTTTCACACCGGGCAAAAAGTAATTCCTGTGAGGCTCAACATGTAGGATTCCAGGAAAGTATAGCAGATATTTTAGAGCCAAATGGGTTGTATCGCTAATGACCTACTAGGCCTACACCGGGCCTTAATTAAGGCCACCATGGCTGCTTCTTTCAAACTCCTATGCCTTTCCTATCCCATCGTCGCCATAAGACCTATATGTTTCGGTTCGACGTAAAGGAAGTTGTAAAAAAAATTTAAAATGTCGAGTTGTATGTTAATGTAACCACACAGACACACACGAGATGCTGTCAGTTGGTACAATTAATTTTATTCACATATATTCACAAATTAACACACACATAACCTTAGGTCTTAATCATAGTATCAAAACACTTCACTTCGAGAATATCTACAAAGGCGCCATTAGTAAAAACAACTGCCAGTACTTCAATATGGAGGTTACAATTTTGAAACACAGTTGAAAACAGATGAGTGATTATTTCAATATGGAGACTGCAAATATTGCATGCCAGCCCGGGATATATACTTGCTACACCATAACTCTACTAAACAACAACTAACTGTCAATAACTCAGCAGTAACTAACTTCACCGTCAAGATCGTCTCTTTATATAGGTGCCTGGCCAGGCGTCTAGAAAGTTACATTACAAAATATATCTTCCTGAAAATTCTGGAGTGTCTAATACATAGGTTATAATGTATAGAATATTCTCAATCGTTCTCGTGCCTATACCATTCTGGAAGTTACAGTGTGTTTCACAATTATGGATTACACTTTATATATACAGGTAAGAATAAATTATAATATTAATTTACAGGTATTTACATTAACGGAACCGATATCAATGTCTATGTACAACACGTGTTTCATGACATAACCTCATACACAATACGATCATTCAACTACGTAAATAATAATAATAATAATAATAATAATAATAATAATAATAATAATAATAATAATAAATGGATGTAAATACTTCACAGCCATACATACAAATAATAATAATAATAATAATAATAATAATAATAATAATAATAGAACATCTAAAAAACATTCCATGGGTACTAGAAGTGAAGAAGGATCTGGAAAAAGCCCAGATAAACCCAAATGACACCGCGGACAGAAACCTTTATAGGAAAAAAATTAATGGATGGAAAGTGCAACCAGAGAACGAAGTGAAAAAGAAGACTGGAGCAAAGTGGACAGAAGAACGAAAAAGGATCCACGGAGAAAGGATGAGAGCTGTTTGGCAACTCAGAAAACAGAATCGTTAGAGCTTTGCGTGATCCATTGGGTCCATACGCACATAATAATAATAAATAATCACGATCGTAAAATAATAATAATAACCATAATAATTCGAGCTCGATATCTGCACTAGTCACTCATGGGCAAGAGAATATTGTTCTCAAGCTATACCTGTCAACGCACTTGTGTCAAAATTTCATCAAGAGGAGAAGTCCTCTCAGTTTTAATTACTGTGTTGATCGGGTGACAGTAACTCTTAGGGATCGATGTAAGTATTCAGGTGTGAATATAAGGAAAGATCTTCATTGGGATAATCACATAAACGGAATTGTAGAGAATTACCTCCGGAGGCTAAGTGGACCCCATTCCAGCCCTCGTACCACTTTTCAAATTTGTGTCAGAGTCGGGAATCGAACCAGAGTCTCTACGGGTGGCAGCTAATCACACTAACCACTAGACAATAGACAAGCACGTGCATTAACCAGTTTTAAAAGAAAAAAATGACGTACTAATTCAATCAGGAAATTCAAGATTATTTTAATCATCTATGTACATAAAATCAAGTCGGTCTGGAGCGAAGTATATATAAATATTTAAAAATGAAAAAAGACGTGAATTAATGAGGCACTTATAGAAATCTCAGAAATTTGAAACTTGGTACGGGAGAAGCTGATGACCCCAGGATCCCTAGAAAAATCGAAAATTCTCAAAATTCCTTGAAGAGGGCACGCTGGTGGCTTCAAATTTTTGGATCAGCATAAGAACGCAGTCGTATAATCTGGCCAAAGCAACAACTATAGGTTTCGTGGGCTTAAAAATTTTCAGGATTTTCCTAATTTTTATCCCCCGTCCCCCCAAATCAAGATGGCGGCACAACCTGCCAGACGAGGTAGAAAATTGAAATTTGGTGAAATTATAGCTTTTGGTCCCTAACCGATGGAAAATTCCAAGATGTTCCAATTTTTCACTTTTCCCGCAAAGATATAGAAATATAGAGGCAATTTTAATGATTGTGCAGACATTACGTTTGAGCTATTTTTTGGCTGAACGGTAAGTCGTATCACAAAACGGATGGCACAGTCTCGCTTCAATCTGGAGTGATCTACAACTTTGGTCCTATGACATTTTGTCCTATAAGTTATACGTTATACGTTAGATTTGGCCATATTTCTGGATTGTTCGTAAATTTGATGATATTTACAAGTTTATTTCATTGTTCGACAAACTTATAAGTACTATAGGATCATCAAGTTAGGTGCGCACATTGGCACGACCAAGGGCCATATGTGGACCTAATTTCATGATTCTAGCTTATACATAAGTAGGCAAAAGGTAATGTATAACGTTAAAAATCTACCCAAATTCATCCTATTCAAATTTTTGAACTCAATTTACCCCCTAAATATGGGAGATACTAGGAAATAATCTCGAAAGAAACATGTAGAGCGATAAATGAGGCATCTTTTGGCGCATACCTTTAGTTAATATCATGCACAGTTTGGGAGTTATGAATCTCGAAGTGGAGGTCAGGACTTATCAACGTTCAAATTTTTCTTCTTTACCCCCAAAGGTATTGAAATATGGGTTAAATTTTAATGACTGTGCAGAGCTTTCTTTTTTTTTTTTTTTTTGGCTAAACGGTAAGTCGTTTCACAAAATGGATGGCACAGACTCCCTTCAATTTTTAGTGATCTACAACTTTTGTCCTATGACGTTTTGTCGTATCTCTCTCCCTTATACGTTAGATTTGGCCGTATTTCTGAATTGTTCGTAAATTTGGTGATTTTTACAAGTATATTTGAGGCGGTCCGTTCCAAAACTCGTCTTATCCATCATAAGTGATTTTTCAGGAAAAGCGAAAAACCTGTAATTTTCGTAATATAAGTCTCACGTGTTTAAATGTCCGACTCGTTGGCTGAACGGTCAGAGTACTGGCCTTCGGTTCAGAGAGTCCCGGGTTCGATTCCCGGCCGGGTCGGGGATTTTTACCTTAATTGGTTAATTCCAATGGCACGGGGGCTGGGTGTATGTGTTGTCTTCATCATCATTTCATCCTCATTACGACGCGCAGGTCTCCTACGGGAGTCAAATAGAAAGACCTGCACCTGGCGAGCCGAACCCATCCTGGGATATCCCGGCACTAAAAGCCATACGACATTTCATTTCACTTGTTTAAATGTATTACGACGCGTTCAAGTCCAATGTCATAGGGTCGTCTTACTGAAGAATTATAAATGTAATTAGTAGAACGTCAATAAATTACATTTGTATTTTGGATAAGACGAGTTTTGGAGCGCCCAAAAAAATTCAAAATATATTACCTCACCCAACTTATTTTAAAACAAGAAAAATGAAAAGATTGAAAACATAATGTTGTAATAAAACTCACCAGTACACTCATGCACCTTTTTGCTATCAGTATAATGATATTCACAAATAAATTAAACACAGCAGTGTGATTTATCATATTTACATCCTATCCATAGTATTTGGAGAGAATACTTCCCTTTATAGGCTACACTGCACTCACAATAGAAGTAACTTCAATAATAAAACATCACTTTGTTGTTAATCAAACTCTCAAATCTGTTCCCTCCTCTTGAGTTCCATCACAAAGAACTTCTGTTTCTTCAGCAAGATTGTTTTCGTCTACAGAAATTGAGGTGAACAGATTCTTATAAAAAGAAAGCAACTCATTCCTATCCCAATCCATTCCAAAATGCTTTTCAAGCAAACTTTTTACGTCCTTTACTTTGGCGGGATTCAAGTTTACTCCTGGCAATAATTCAGGTGGCATTAGCATATATCGCAGACGTTTTCCCTTTTCCATTACGGATTTTCCTAAACCGATGTCTGAGTTGTAATGAGGTTCTCCCCATAAGGGTGACATTTCCCAGTGAGTCTCTGCTAATAACAAATCGTTTCACTGAAGAAAATTCAAAGTGCCAAGATGCAGGCATTTTCATCATATTTTCAGAAACCATTTTCCAATTGCTCACCGAGCAGTCTCTGCCAAACTTGAAGACTTCAGCATGTTTGCTAAAGATATCTTCATATTCTGCTGGATTACAGATTATAGGGCATTTCCGTATCTCTCTCTCTCTCTCGACTTGAGCAAATACCCTGTCAGAGGGCAGGAATGAGTGGCCTGTCATAGGAAAGACCAATTCAACACTTTATATATTAGGCGGAGCTGTGTGTGTCAAGAATTATGAGCACATTGCAATCATTGTAGAATTGCGGTTCTGTCCTCCGCAGCCATCCGCACGAATTCGTATAGTAGTGAAGTTTGACAAATCAGTTTGTGATAATCGATGGTAAACTGCAAATGACGTTTCATTAGACCCCTTGTTGAATTCATGCTCCATCCATGTGTATGTAAAAACATTCTCCTTTGTCAACTTGGCATACCTCACAATGGTAAAATTATAGGTGTACAATTGGCGACTGTAATAAGCAATTTGATCTGGAACTTTTCGATTCACAAGAATTTCTTTTGGCAGTCAAATGAAAATATTGCCATGCTGTCCCTTTCTTCTTGGAGCTTTTTGAAAAAAGCTGCAGCCCTTAGTTTGTGTACTCTAAGTTCCAAGATTAAATCATTCTTCAGTGATACGTTCGAACTTTCAAGTTTAATTTTCTCCTTGAGCTCTATGCACTTTGAGCAAGCGTCAGTAACTGGTGTTCCGAATCCTATGTTGTAGCAACGCGTAAAAATTTCACGGAAGAACCACCGCTTCACCCTGAGTTCTTCAGGTGATTTCTTGTTATGCAGTTTGTAAAGCTTAGCGATGCTTAAATTTCCTGGTAGATACTGTCTGACCGGTGACTTTCCGCGGCAATAGTAACTTTCACAACACTGCAAAACTTCAATGAAACGTTGCACGAAGTACCTCTTTTCAGTGTACTCTGGTTTGATCCTAGCTCCTTCCCTCTTTTCTGTTGGAAGTTTCCCTGTCGTGAAGTGATTTCTGGCAATCCTCTGAACCCGATCTTTGCTGACATGCAATACATTCAAGAATATCTTTTCGCAGCTCTGAATGTGAAACTATTCTGTATTAGCAAGTTTTATATACCTTCCACAAGAGCAATATTTTCTGTCACCTTAATACACTCTATTCACAGCACAAAACTGCATGAAAGATTAACACAGTTCAAGAACAACTCAAAGAGTGGAAAGACTGGCATAAAACGCGGGTAAATTGTAGCGTGCGTCACGTGCTGAAATGATCCATTCCTATTGGTTGATTGTATATGGAGAGTTTTGGAACGACAAGCGCCGTGGATAAGGCGAGTTATGGAACAATAGCCTAAGTTTGGTGACAGATTTCTATGGGAAAAGGCGAGTTTTGGGGCTTAATTTTGTGATAGAACTATCACAAACATCATCAAGAAAGCAATGCTACCTCTAACTCATTTTAAAAAAAATGGATAAGACGAGTTTTGGAACGGACCGCCACATTTCATTGTTTGACACACTTATAGGAGAGATAGGATCATCAAATTCTACACGAATATTGGCCCACCCAGTAGCTGTATTTGTGCCAAATTGATTTGTTTTAAGCTGTCACATATATGAAAAGTAATTCTATATATGAAAATCTTACACCAATTTCACCCTATTCTTCTTTTCTAAAACATTCTTACCTTTAAAAAGATGAGATACTTAAACGTATCATAGGACCACCCATTTAGATCGCTAAATGTGGCTAGAAAGTGCGTCTTATCATACAATCCGTTTTCGATTTAATGTACCGTTTTGCAGAAGTTATTCTGTAAGTGAAGGTAAACATCCATATACTTCCGTATGACGACTGTATTTTTTCATTGACGTCGATTTGTAGCGATATAGAAAGGGTTTGTCTGCCATTGTTATTAAATACTTTGCAAATCGATAGTGACTGTCTGAAGGAGGGCGTCTGCTATTGTAATCAGCCCTCCCCACATCGACTTTGACAGGCAGTAAGAATGGGGTCGTCCTCCCATCTCCTGTGCACTATCTTAATGCATAATTCCCTTCTCGATTCGACTCGCAGAAGACAAGCGAGCGTGCATTTTTTTTTTTCAAATCTCTTTTACCCGATCCTGTTTGTCAGTAGGCAAGGGTGTCTTCCATTATAAACAAATTTACCCATCTAAAATGTGACTGACGTAAGGCATAGTGGCCTGCTAATATAATGGAAACTCACCAACTCGGTGTGACTGGCAGTAAGCTGACTGGCATTAGAAAATGCGTCTGCCATTATAATGATAAGAACGCAACTCACTTTTGACTGGCAGTAGGGAAGGTCCTTGCAAATATAATAAAAGTTCCTCAACTGTAATCTATCTGAAAGTAGGAAATGGGGTCTGCCATTGTAATGAAACCTCCCCAAATCGATTTCGACCGCGCACTAGGCAATGGGGCCTGCCGTTAAATGAAAATGACCAACTTCTTTGTGAATTGCAGTAGACAAGTGGACTTGCCGTTATCATCGCAATTCCGCAAATCACACTTACATTGGAAACAACGTCTGTTTATTTCACAATGCTGTTTCTCGGATAAAGCCAAGACACCTCCAATTTAAACATTTTATTCACTTCATGTGCGGTAATTTACTTCGATATCCGTATACAATGCAGAGTACCGTAGCGAAGCACGGATACATTTGCTAGTATGAAAACAAAACATACATATTTCAGTACATTACATATTTCATCTTTCAGTCTGCAGGCCCCGAACTAAGTGCCTCCGCAATGCCCTATTTGCAACTGGCTCTGCGGTATTCTCGCTTGGCTTCACACCACTTATTATTAAATAATTGAAAACTGAGTCTAACCATCATAGCTTGATCTCCCTCTACTTCTCTTACCCTCCATGCCGAGTCCATAATGCTCACAGTCACTCCATCTTCCTCCATTCGTCTCACATGGCTCCACCATCGAAGTTGTGTTATGCATTCGGCTTCATCTGTCGAGTTTAACCTTTATCTTCTAGTTCGAATGACTTCCTGCCATTATTCCCATCTCTGTGTACCAATAATCATTTTCGCTACTTTCATATTTGACTCTCATGCAGCAAAGCCGGTCTGGAAATCGAATTATGCAATATATTTTCGTCCGGGATCACACTTGTTCTCAACAGAATGCCGTTGTTGGCAACTGGGGACTCACTACGTTAGTTCAATGTACGGCTCTATGGCTGCATGGCTAGCGTTTCTGGTCCAAGGGTCCCGTGTTCGATTCGGAGCCTTTCAATAGTTAATTCCTAAGGCTCGGGGGCTGTGTGTTTGTGTCGCCTTCATCACTGTAATTCATTTTAGCTAGGGTTCAATCTTCATAGGTCGTCTATAAGGTGCCAGGTCGAAAGTCCGGCACCAGGCCTGTCCGGAGGTCATACGCCATTATTATTTTACCTCTTCCGGGTAAGCTGGCCCTGTGGTAAGGGGCTCAAAGCTGTGAGTTGTATTCGGGAGATAGTGGGTTCGAGCCCCCACTATCGGCAGCACTGAAGATGGTTTTCCGTGGTTTCCCATTTTAACACCAGGCAAATGCTGTGGCTGTACCTTAATTCGGGTCATGGCCGCTTCCTTCCTACTCTTAGCCCTTACCTATCCCATCGTCGGCATAGGACCTATCTGTGTCGGTGCGACGTAAAACACCGTGTAAAAGAAAAATATATATTTTACCTTTAGTCGATTTCACTAAGTACACTACCATCTTGGATGAATGAACATCCTAAATACTTGAAATGATCCACCTGTTCCAATTCCCTATACCTCACCTATCATTGAATCCTCTTAGGTTTCTTCCCCACTGATGTCTCTGAAAATCTAAGTGTCGAAATGTTCAATTTTTCGAATTCGAATTCCATGGAAAATTGGGGCCATTCCTTGTCAAGAAGTAAAAGTCAGTGATGATACGTCATCAGTCCGCCTCTGTGGTGTAGTGGTTAGTGTGATTAGCTGCCACTCCCGGCGGACCGGGTTCGATTACCGTATCTACCACGAAATTTGAAAAGTTGTACGAGGGTTGGAACGAGGTCCACTCATCCTCGGCAGGTCAACTGAGTAGAGGGGTTAGATTCCCCCCTCAGTCGTCCTCGAAGTTGGTTTTCGTGGCTTCCCACTTCTCCACGCAAATGCCGGGATGCTACACAACTTAAGACAACGGCCGCTTCCTTCCCTCTTCCTTGTCTATCCCTTCCGATCTACGCTCCCAGTTGTATCCCCCCGAACCAAAGTGTCACGCTCCAGAACTCTGCCCTTGAGGGTGTAGAGGGGTGGGGGGATCCCTCACTGAGTCTGAGGGAAAAGCCAACCCTGGAGGGTAAGCAGATTAAGGGCCGGTATTATAATGAGGGTTTAAACCGAAGATTGAGTTAAACTGTAACTTGAGTTTAAACCGATATTGAGTCTTATAATGGCCGGCCTAAGTTAAAGTGAGGTGAAGAAGGAAATATACGATCTTGGTAGCAGTGACTTGCGAGAAAAGATGACTGTCGATAATGTTTTGCAGTGACTTGCAAGAAAAGATTACTATCGATAATGTTTTGTTTACTTCTTGTAGGTAAAATGGCGAATGAAAGCAATAAATGTCCTAATTTTACTTGTAAGGAAATAGAATTGCTTGTGCAATTAGTACAGAAATATTTATATAGTCCGTGAAATAGTGGCCTCATGAATTCCTCCGAAATCTCCCATTGTAATAAACATACCACGGGAGGCATAAAACCGCAATGCTATTAGTAGCTGACAGAGGGGTTCTACAGCATGATTTCTGAAATAGAAGGAAGTTTGACATTCAAACAGTTCAAAAAGTTATTTTTACATTTTTATCTTTCCGTTGCATGTTTTATTCTAGCAACAATTTGCTGAAATAGGGTTATGACAGACTGTTTTGTAAGCCTAAACCTATTTAAATGTTTTTCATTCCATAACCTATATGAAAGTGACGTGCCCTTGCTCGAAAAACTCGTGGTGCCCGAGGTCGTTCAGTAATTTGAACCACTTCTTCATCATCGCTTAGTATTTCTTCAAACACCTCAAAAATATCTTCGAGATCCATTCGTTCTGCTATGTTGTAAGGTTATGTATTCTTAAACTTCAGTTTAAACGGTGGATAAGTGGCAGTAAAATTAATCTCTAGTTAAACTTTAGATTAAGTTTTATAATACAGGACTAACACATAAACCGAAGTTTAAACTTAACCAACAGTTTAAACTGAACCAACAGTTTAAACTTCTATTATAATATCGGCCCTAGGAAAGAAAGAAACGTCATCAGTGGATTCAAGGATCTCGGACGATGTCCTCGTAGTCAACTTCCCGAGTAGCTCAATCACAGGTACGAGTATACAGTGGCATTAGATGTAGGAGAACGTACTGAACACTCGTGAACCTCATAACCCGATCGTAAAACAAGCTCATCTGAGGTAAACCGGTTGTAAGGTACTGGTGTTAAGGCGGCCCGTGGCAGTAATAAACTGCTCTCAAGAGTTTCAACCTAAGATCTGAAGATCGCGGTCTGTAATCTGCAACTTGCTCTTGGCAATTAACATCAAAACAAGGAGCAAATTTAATGGCACTCTCACCACTTTCCAAGTGGAAGATTATCTTCAAACTCTATATTACATTCCTCTGTGCACGGTTGCTTAGACAAGTTAAATCTCATGCTCTCAACTGTTTATCTTCAGAGCAACTTGATATTAAATATTTCTTGTACACTGGATAGTAATTAACGCATATCGTATTAAAAATTCAAATTATACCTATTGATGGTTTAATGGTTGAGTTGTAATGAAGTGAGGGGGACGTATACATTTAGTCCGAGAGGACGTGGGATCAATTCCTCGTTGGAGAAATCAGAACTTTAGAAACGATACTTCCACACCTGAGGAGACGAGACAAATTTGCATGAGATTCACTCACGAAAAGCCCATTCCACTTCAAGGACTCTCAGATGTGTGCGCAGGTTAAATCACCACATTGTACAGACATTGTACCAGTTGTACAGACACTAAGGATACGATGAAGACCCAGTGCAGTGGATTTGGTCAAAACTAGCGAAAAGAAAACTGCCAGGAACTGGACTAGGGCCTCTTATAGATAAAAGAAACAGATAAGAGACGCAAAGAAAATAAAACATAACAGTGATAAGGGTAAGAACTTAAATTTATTATGAAAAGAAAATCAAAAGAAAACAGTATAAGTAAAACAGGGGGCCGAAAATCAAATTGAAAATATTAATAATATGTGGTCCGTGATTAAAGTACACCAGACGCAATGATAATAATACCTTCGCAAACGCTTACCTTCGTAAAGGACGTGAAGAAAAGTTTAGCATAAAGATATGGCATCTATATCAATTAGCTGAAGCATATGAATTTAGACGGTACAAAACATTTCTTTATAGCACGTCAGGTCAAGACAATCATAAGATTAGAGAGTAATAGCCTCACATCATAACGTACTCTCATTCGATTCCACCGTCAAGGCATCAAGAGACATTGATTTACACAGAGTAAACTCATCCAGACACTCGCTCTTCATTTGCTGTCCATGGTGCAACTTAAAATTCAACTTCAATCGTTTTACAAACACTGATGATAATATTTCTCTGAAGTGCAACCTGTGATCATTAAATACGGTGAATGGTACTACTAGCCCGAGGTCAGTCAGTCATCATTCACGAAGCCGTGTGGTTGTCCAGACGTGCATTTTGTGTGTACATGTTCTGGGAGTAAGGCGTAGAGCTGGGACGTTGTTAAGGGCGAAGGAGCAACGTAAGAACGTGAAATTTTCCTTCCAAACGCGTCAGGTGTTTGGAAACAGTGCTTTATTGAAAAATACAGGATGGAGGCTTGTGGAAATGTTATCGACAATGTGGATAGCGACACCATCCTTCTTGAACGCATCGTTAAAGGCGATGAGTCTTGGTGCCTGAAGTACAACCCGGAATCGAAAAGGTGAAGCCTGGAGTGGTGCGGCCCAGGGTCACCGAAATCCAAAATAGGTTAAGTGCGAGCAGTCGCACAGCAAGACGATCCTCATTATATTTATTTTATGCTGGAGGATCATTTTAAAATAATACCTGCTGTAAGGAATGGCATTTAATGTGACCACCTACATGAAAATCTTGGACCCCTTCCTGAAGAGGATCAGATATGTGCGTCCCCAGAGTACCGCAAATCGATCCTGGTGGCTGCTGGAAGACAATGCACGTCCCCACACCACCAAAACCGTTTAGAAGTTTCTGCATGTGTTGTGCTCCATCACACAACCTATTCACAAGATCTGGCTCCTGTAGATTATTTTCTTTTCCCTTGCTTGAAGAATCGTGGGAAAGGACAATGGTTTTCGGACATTGCCGACATTCAACGCAATGCGAACGCTGAACTCAAGCGCATCCCACAGGCTGTCTTTGCCCAAAATATGTGAGACCTCTACACAAGGTGTCAGAAGTGCATAACCATAGAAGGTGATTATTTTGAAGGACAATTAGCTGTATAACTGCATACATGTACAAATAAAGCATGAAATCAATTATTCAACGTATTTATTTATCACAGGTTGTATAATGCCTATCTGCTACATATCGTCTTCCTAAACAGAGACAGCTGCTTTTCACAGCATCTAAAGGTAAATTTTCCTGGCGTGAAAATGGAAAACCACCTTCAGGGTCACCGAAAGTGGAGTTCCAACACACTATCTCCCGAATGTAAGTTCACGGCTGTGTAACCCCGACCGCACGACCAATTCCCTCGATACAGAGAAGTGAAGAGACTATGAAGGAGGTGCAAGCTGGACAGAAATGGGTTAGAAATGGTTGTGGAAGTAAAGAGAAACTGAAGAAACTTAAGAATTTGAGTCTAGCGATGAAGTCAGCTAAGGAGAACATGATGCCTAGCATAAATGGCAGTCATACAGCATTTAGTGAAAAATTGAAAGGTATTTATAGGTACTTCAAGGCAGTGACAGGTTCCAAATAGGAAATTCCACGAATCATTAATGAAGAAAGGGAGTGTATATGTGAGTATTTGCAGATGATGATGATGTGGTTATTGTTTAAGGGGCAGAAGTATTCAGTCAGCAGTATGTAAAGATTGTTGGTTACAAGGAAAAAATCCAGATAGAGGTGACTAATGCTAAAAAAGTATTAAAATTCACATATGATAACAATGATATTTACAATAAGATACCTAAGTTGAAAACTAAAAAAGCGGCTGGAATTGATAAGATTTCTAGGGATATACTAAAGACAATGGGTTGGGATATAGTACCACATCTGAAGTACTTATTTGATTATTGTTTGGTTGAAGGAGCTATACCAAATGAATGGAGAGTTGCTATAGTATCCCCTGTTTATAAAGGAAGGGGTGATAGACATAAAGCTGAAAATTACAGGCCAGTAAGTTTGGCAGGCATTGCATGTAAGCTTTGGGAAGGCATTCTTTCTGATTATATTAGACATGTTTGCGAAATTAATAACTGGTTCGATAAAAGGCAATTCGGTTTAGGAAAGGTTATTGCACTGAAGCTCAACTTGTAGGATTCCAGCAAGATATAGCATATATTTTAGATTCTGGAGGTTAAATGGACTGTATCCCGATTGACCTGTCTAAAGCATTTGATAGGGTAGATCATGGGAGACTACTGGCAAAAATGAGTGCAATTGGACTAGACAAAAGAGGGACTGAATTGGTTGCTATATTTCTAGAAAATAGATTTCAGAGAATTAGAGTAGGCGAAGCTTTATCTGAGCCTGTAATAATTAAGAGGGGAATTCCTCAAGACAGTATTATTGGACCTTTATGTTTTCTTATATATATAAATGATATCATAAAGGAGTGGAATCGGAGGTAAGGCTTTTTGTGGATGATGTTATTCTCTATAGAGTAATAAATAAGTTACAAGATTGTGAGCAACTGCAAAATGACCTCAATAATGTTGTGATATGGACCGTAGGCAATGGTATGATGATAAACGGGGATAAAAGTCAGGTTTTGAGTTTCACAAATAGGAAAAGTCCTCTGAGTTTTAATTATTGCGTTCATGGGGTGAAAGTTCCTTTTAGGAATCGTTGTAAGTATCTGGATGTTAATATAAGAAAAGATCTTCAATGGGGTAATCACATAAATGAGATTGGAAATAAAGGATACAGATCTCTGCACATGGTTGTGAGGGAGTTTATGGGTTGTAGTACGGATGTAAAGGAGAGGGCTTATAAGTCTCTGGTAAGACCCCAACTAGAGTATGGTTCCAGTGTATGGAACCCTCACCAGGATTACTTGATTCAAGAACTGGAAAAATCCAAAGAAAAGCAGTTCGATTTGTTCTGAGTGATTTCCGACGAAAGAGTAGCATTACATAAATGTTGCAAAGTTTGGGCAGGGAAGAACTGGGAGAAAGGAGACGAGCTGCTCGACTGAGTGGTATGTTCCGAGCTGTCAGTGGAGAAATGGCGTGGAACGACATTAGTAGACGAATAAGTTTGAGTGGCGTCTTTAAAAGTAGGAAAGATCACAATATGAAGATAAAGTTGAAATTCAAGAGGTCAAAGTGGAGCAAATATACGTTTATAGGAAGAGAAGTTAAGAATTGGAATAATTTACCGAGGAATATTTACGACAAATTTCCAAATTCTTTGAAATTATTTAAGACTAGACTAATTAAACGACTGATAGGGAATCTTCCACCTGGTTGAATGATTTCACGTCATTTGCCTGCAGGTCAATTTCAATATTCCGTCTTACCCAACCAGATATTTGAAAAACGGATGTACAGAGAGCTAGTAATCCCTATGTTTAGCAGTAATGAATATTGATTTTTTTTAAATAGATATCTCCGGTTAAACAGTTACTTTAATCTTCATCACTCTTGATTCAATGGCTTCTCATTCTGAGATGTTTTATTCAACCAACTTACCTAGAACGTGAATTCGTTCATTCTGTAATTTTTTCCAATTTAGTTTTCATTTAATTAGAAACTCTGTCTCTCGATGAGTGATAGAGTGGTGGCTTCCGAATCCCAAGACTGTGGGTCCAAGTCTGGCAGAGTTGTTCGGATGTTTGAAGGACAGGAGAAAGTCCATTCGGCAAGACATCTCAACATGTAAGAGATCTCTAGCGAGACATTATTATTATTATTATTATTATTATTATTATTATTATTATTATTATTATTATTATTATTATTATTATTATTATTATTATTATTATGATATTTAGTGAAATAGTTTTAATGTTCATCATGGGTTGGTTTTCCCCAGAAAAATCAGTAAACCCGATTTTCGCGCATTTCAACACCTTCCTGAAACATAGGACTGATCTGGGATCATAATATGCTCTTAGCCTCAGAAAGGTAGTGCTCAACCGTCTTACGCACTCAGGCTCGTAAGTAATTAATTAAGTAAGTAATTTCTATTTCTTAGACGTTTAAGGTCGCACTATCTCAGATAGGTTTTCGGTGACAAAATGAAATGAAATGGCGTATGGCTTTCAGTGCCGGGAGTGTCCGAGGACATATCCGGCTCCCCAGATGCAGGTCTTTCGATTTGACACCCTTTGGCGACCTGCGCGTCGTGATGAGGATGAAATGATGATGAAGACAACACATACACCCAGCCCCCGTGCCAGCGAAATTAGCCAATGGTGGTTAAAATTCCCGACCCTGCCGGGAATCGAACCCGGGACCCCTGTGACCAAAGGCCAGTACGTTAGCCATTTAGCCATGGAGCCGGAACATTTTGGCGACGATTGGAACGAAAAGGGCTGACTTGGAAGGAAGCAACCACGGCCTGAAATAAGGTACGTCCCGAGGATTTACCTGATGTGAAAATGGGAAACCACAACATGCCGGTCGATGGAGGAGTTCAAATCCACCATCTTCCATATGCAAGCTTACGAATACGTGGCCCGTACGGCGTATGCAACTCACTCAGTAACAAGCAATCAAGTAAATACATTTGTTATGAAATAATTAATACTGTTACCAATCATAATTTTTATTAAGTTGTGTTCTACAACGTGTCACCTCATGATAAAGTATAAGCTCTGAATCGCATTGTGGACTACAACTTAATAATAATTGTGACTGGTAACTGTATTAATTACGTCATAACGAATTAATTCACAGACACTTACATGGCTTACAGTAAAACATGGATATGTTGAAAAATTTGTACTTGAGTTTGTTGAAAATGTCCCCCATTTTCAAGCCCAGGACGCATTATGTAATTTAACTGCTTACTCTTTGTTTCTTATTTCCCAGTCAGAAATTGGAGTTGCACAGTGCAGTAGTTGGAGATGAAAACAAACATAAAAGTGGTGAGAGTGTCGGCAACTGTTAGGTCAGGGACCGTGAAATGCTCATCTCTTATTTGGAGGTCGTCCACAACGAAGGTAGACATTAGTCCCAGTGTAATCTGGTCGTGCCTGCCAGTTCGGACCAAATCGCGTTTTGATAGCCCAATTAGAGGCGCGACCGGCTAAGACAACATCCACTCCACGCATTCCAAGAATGTTTTCCTTGCGTGTAGATGTGCGTACTACTGATCGACTGTGCACAGACCGTCACGCAATCGAAATATAGCCTATCGATATATAGCCTACTACAAGAACAGCTTCAACCCTACCCCAAGTGTGCTCACAGCTGCGCTCTGAATCATATTTGGTAGTAATAATTCAGCTGCCTTGTCATTTATCGATAGAGAACAGGTGCAGGTTTGCTTCTGGAATTTCTTTACCGTTCCTTCCTCCCAATCACTTTTAGATTTTTGGGTGTGGTATTGTGATATTACTTCGATAATCAGTATCATTATCAGAAAGCGAAGCCTATAATACTTTTTTTTTGCCTTTCAAGACTGTTATTCATGATTAGCATTTTTTTTTTAGCTCACCTGATGCTTAATACAAAATCATTTTAGCTATAGTTTCCCTCACGTTTGCGAATATACTATTCATTACGTTACCACTTTTAATCCTATCTTATCCAAAGCACCGGGCGAGTTGGCCGTGCGGTTAGGGGCGCGCAGCTGTGGGCTCGCATCCGGGAGATAGTGGGTTAGAATCACACTGTCGGCAGCCCTGAAGATGGTTTTCCTTGGTTTCCCATTTTCACACCAGACAAATGCTGGGGCTGTACCTTAATTAAGGCCACGGCCGCTTCCTTCCCATTTCTAGGCCTTTCTTGTCCCATCGTTGTCGTAAGACCTATCTGTGTCGGTGCGACGTAAAGCAAATAGCTTAAAAGCTGTTTGTTTTACGTCGCACCGACAGAGATACGTCTTACGACAAGATTTTTTTTTTTTTTTTTTTGCTAGTTGCTTTACGTCGCACCGACACAGATAGGTCTTATGGCGACGATGGGACGGGGAAGGGCTAGGAGTGGGAAGGAAGCGGCCGTGGCCTTAATTAAGGTACAGCCCCAGGATTTGCCTGGTGTGAAAATGGGAAACCACGGAAAACCATTTTCAGGGCTGCCGACATTGGGGTTCGAACCTACTATCTCCCGAATACTGGATACTGGCCGCACTTAAGCGACTTAAGCTATCGAGCTCGGTCTTACGACAAGGGTGGGATAAAACAGCGCGACTGTGTTCTCTTCATACAAATTGTCTATACACATCGAGCGATCTGGCTACGCATTTTCAAGAAGTTTGATGCTTATTAAAAAAGAAAATGCAGAGATGGGAAACCATACGCTTCCTGACAAAAAATAAATTTGATAAAGACTGAATTTTAAGTCCCCGAGGACGACCGAAAGGGAGAAATGCAGCCTATAATCATTGGAATGTATGACTGTTTAACACATAAAAGAAAAAAGGGAGGCATATAGAAACACGTTTAAAAACACTGTAATTTGTATGATAACATATGGGACATACTGTATGTCCCAAAACGCTGATTGACTTCTTATTCTTCTTGTTCTAACGCTCTTCCCGCACCTCGTGGGGTCGCGGGTGCTGTGTCGCACATGTGGATTTGGCCCTGTTTTACATCAGGATGCCCTCCCTGACGCTAACTCTATATGGAGGGATGTGCGTGTTCCTGTGGTGGTTGGTAGTGTGGTGTGTTGTGTGAATGTGAAGAGGAGAGTGTTGGGACAAACACAAACAACCAGTCCCCAAGCCAGAAGAATTAATCACACGCGATTTAAATCCCTCCGACCTGGCCGGGAATCGAACCCGGGACTCTCTGAACTGAAGGCCTTAACGCTGACCAATCAGGCAAGGAGTTGGACCTAAGCGATGCTTGACATTATCCTAAAATAATAAAATTACGGAAGTTAGTTAGCAAAGTATATGTTGGTAAATGCCTACTGTATCTTAATGAATAAGACAATCAAATTATTGCGAAGGACATTAAAGAGGGCTGAGATATTAATAAAGCTTGATGCTAATTCTACCGTACAAGAAACCACTGTGTTTTTGTGTCGGTAAATGTGGGCTACGTAATAACTCTTTGGATCAATTTTGCTATTTTTATTAATTTTCGGACTCGATTCACAGATTAAAATATTTGGGGTTTGAAGAGAGTCATTGAAGTTCTTACACAGCTCTATATTGCTATGTCAAACATGAATGCTTTCAAAGGCACTTCATAGATAGAAATAATAGGCCTAATAATAATAATAATAATAATAATAATAATAATAATAATAATAATAATAATAATAATAATAATAATAATAATGTCCACCTCTATTGTGTAGTGGTTAGTGTCATTAGCTGGCACCCTGGGAGGCTCGGGTTCGATTCCCGGCTCTGCCACGAAATTTGAAAAGTGGTACGAGTGCTGGAACGAGGTCCAGTCAGCCTTGGGAGGTCAACTGAGTAGAGGTGGGTTCAATTCCCACCTCAGCCATCCTGGAAGTGGTTTTCTATGGTTTCCCACTGCTCCTCCAGGCAAAGGCCGGGATGGTACCAAACTTAAAGCCACGGCTGCTTCCTTCCCTAACCCTTGTCCACCCCTTCCAATCTTCTCGTCCCTCCACAAGGCCACAGCAGGTGAGACCGCCTGGGCGAGGTACTGGTCGTCCTCCCCAGTTGTATCCACCCAACCAAGGTTTCACGCTCCAGGACACCGCCCTTGCAGTGGTAGAGCTGGGATCCCTCGCTGAGTCCGAGAAAAAGACTATCCCTTGAGGGTACACAGATTGAGAAAAGTAGAAAGAAAGAAAGAATATATGAGAAAATTGTAGTGTGAGGAAGAGCAAAACGCAAATGCCGCTATAAAATGACTATAAATGGCTTTAAGTTATTCAAAATGCATTGCAGAATATTATATTATATTATATTATATTATATTATATTATATTATATTATATTATATTATATTATATTATATTATATTATATTTATGTCACACCGACACAGAAGATAGGTCTTATGGCAACGATGGGATAGGAAAGGTCTACGAGTGGGAAGGAGGTGGCCGTGGCCTTAGTTAAGGTACAGCCCCACCATTTGCCGGGTATGAAAATGGGAAACCACGGAAATCGATCTTCAGGGCTGTCGAGAGTGGGGTTCTTTACAGAGCATAGAGTGGCTTTTCAGAATTTTTAAAAGTCCATCATCAGGTGTACGAGCATTGTGAGATGAGCCCCGGCTTGCCAGATCTGCAGCTGCCTCAGTGGATGTGGATACTTGGAGATGATGAAGAAGCTCCGGTGTGCGAATCCAAGTTCCCATGATTCTGCATTATGCAGATATGGATTTAACTTTCACCTATGCTATTGGCGTTGATCTGATCCCATATGAATACTACTTCTCATTCACAGACCCATTGTGCATCGATTCTGTCTTGAAGATGTGTGAGGTTATTAAGAATAAGAAATTAAAATGTAAACAATAAAATTTCAATCATATACCGACTCGCATACAGCCCCGTTCAATTTCTTCAATTGCACTGGGTGAGAGGTAAGTTTAAAAATATTTAAGCTCATTTTAGGTACGGTAAGGTAAGGGTGTATTCTGCTCGAAGGCAGGTCCGAACCTCCACAGAGATGTGCCTGAACCGGAGTTTACCTACAGTAGTGTGGGCGGTTCCTTTCCGCTCCTCCATTCCCTTATCCCCCACCAACATCGCGTGGCAACCCATCCAACTCTTGACCACGCCCAATGTTGCTTAACTTCGGAGATCTCACGGGATCCGTTGTTTCAACACGGCTACGGCCGTTGGCTGTTAGGTATGAATAAACATCAAATTAATCACATAGATTGTCTAGAAAATCTAATGTGAAACTAAATCGGAAGTTGTTAATGAAATAAGATAAAATTAAAAGTACGCGGAAGGGAAAGGCAGATAATGTAGGCAACACTGTACTCCTTCAGTAAGGGAAAGATTTTTTGCATAAGCACTGCTATTTAGGTTATGGTGATAAAAATAGCAGAACCTTAGTATCGTGTCATTTAGGCTGCTTGCGTGTCATTTCCGGTTTACTTTCCCAGATCACAGAGAACCCGGATCTCCACGGCTACCTATTGCTGCGTTGTAATTAAATTGTTGAGTAAAACGTCGAAGATGTCTTCTTCTTCTTCTTCTAAATCAGTTTACCCTCCAGGGTTGGTTTTTCCCTCGGACTCAGCGAGGGATCCCACCTCTACCGTCTCGGAGCTTCAGATTCTGGCTCGGGGATACAACTGGGGAGGAGGACCAGTATTTCGCACAGGCAGCCTCATCTGCTATGCTGAGCAGGGGCCTTGGGAAGATTGGAAAGGATAGACAAGGAAGAGGGAAGGAAGCGACCGTGGCCTTAAGTTAGGTGCCATCCTTGCATTTGCCTGGAGGAGAAGTGGGAAACCACTTCCAGGATGGCTGAGGTGTGAATCGAACCCACCTCTACTCATTTGACCTCCCGAGTCTGAGTGGACCCCGTTCCAGCGCTCTTCAAATTTTTGTGGCAGAGCTGGGAATCGAACCAGGGCCTCCGGGGGTGGAAGCTAATCACACTAACCACTACACCACAGAGGCGGACGTCGAATATGTCACCGAAGAATTTTAGATTCCAACGTCGGACGACAATGGAGAGTAGAATGAGCTTCCTTTCCCGCCGTCAGATATTCGAATACCTGTATTGATATTGACCCATAATCTTGAGATCAGGAGGCCGATACTCAATCAATCATCCAAAGAGGAAACTTTGAGGACGTCTTGTTGAAGAATACGTCTGATGTTCAACTTATATTAACCGATGCCAAAAATGTCAAGGTTAGTTTTAAGTGACTGTACCTATCGGAATAAGACTATTCAAGTGGAATCCAATCACAGGCGCATGAATTCTCATTTCGAAAATACCACTCGCATTGGTTGGGATTCGAACCGGGACCATCTTGGTAAGAAGCCAGTTACGATGTCTCAAGAATGTATTAATTTTAAGTAAGCTGTAATGAAAGGTCTTTTAGAATCGTAATTATTATCGAACTTACAATGTTTAGAGCCCATTTTAGGAATTTACAAATTAAGTTTCTAAGCTGAAATAATTCCGAAGTTTTGTCAAAGTAAGCAAATTCCTGTGCAGTTCCCTATTTCTATATTGATTTGATTCACTTTACTCATTTCTTAAGGTGGATTTTACTCTCTTTCCTGAACGGATATCCTCATAACTCGGCTCTATGTCTGAGGGGTCAGTGCCACTTGGTGTTCGTTCCTCGGCGTCCTACCAAAATAACGCAGTTTTTCATACACGGCAGATGCTGCCCACCCACTTCTTAAGGTCTGCGTTACAAGCAACGCGAAATTATTATTCCCAGTATCAAGTATTTTCCCAATATAGTTCCATGTTTAGTGTGAAATAGGGTAAACAGTATGCTCTATCTCCTCAATGCAAGTTAGATTTCGAAATAATTTTTCGCAAATGTTATCGATATATGGCTCCACTCCTGTGACTTCTAGCATTGAATAGATGCGAAGCCGTTCACCTTCAGGGCGAGCTATTAATTCCGAGGACTAGACATGAACCAACAACCAATTAATATTCCGTCTCGTTTTAATTATTGTGGACGGAAAGATATCGTTGTGATCTGCATGTGAATGCGACTGGTGATGGTCGCAAACGATAACGACTGGAAGCCAGACACTAATTATTGCAGTGTTGTCTCTCAGCCGAAGAACGCATGACAAATTTGTCTCGCCTTTTCTTAGCGGTGTCGCCTGGACCAAAGGGCAGAGCTCAGTTTGTAACTGTCCGCAGACATGCAACCCATCCGTCTGCGCATTTCATTTCCATGCATTACAATACATTATGTAAATGTTAATCATTGCCTTTTACACGGTTCCGCACGGAATCGCAGCGGGACATATGGCAGTCATGCATTATGCAGTAGTGTAAGCGATCTTAGCACCTGATTACCGCCGCATAACCGCGACTTATTACTTCTAAATGACCACTTGAGTACATCTAACTTTTGTCAACACACTACAATTATACATCAAAAGTGTGAGGACAAGTCGATCGTAACACAGAGAAAATCAGCACAGAAGTCGTGGTTAAGTACTGTTTGTTATTGGTAGCCACAGGAGCTTTGGTCCTTTGCTAGAGTTCTTGTCCAAATGAAATCCGTCTGGCAACTTACATTCTTGAGATTTCTAGGACGGAAATGTTTGCCTGTTAGGTTAAGTAGGCTATGAGGACCTCTGTTTGGAGTGGATGTCCTTGACCTTGAACTAAATCACTCTCTTTAAATTTTCATTGAGTTGAGAGGAAAACTCCACGTAAAACGTATAGGCCTACGCCTACTAGAGATGGACATGTCTCAAAAGGCATCGCTATAAGAAATCGAATCCCAGACCTATTAGGAAGAGTTGCAATGACCCAGTATTTCATATCTGTTATTAACAGGTATCATAGAAGTACACAGAGGTCAACTCACAGCGACGACTTGTTAACGGCTCGGAAGCAGGCCAGTGGGCATACTGCTGCGACTGTGTAGTAGCATTTGTTTAAAATATGACACTGCACAGGTTAAACTGGAGAAAGTGGTGGATTAAAGTTCCTTTAACCTGGCAATATAGACACGGACGCAGCCGACAGGTGCAAAAAGAAGAGGCTAAGGAAGTTCAAGATGGGAAGAAAGGACTTTGTCTCAACAAAGAGAGAAAGGTCGAAATATTTGTTTATGTGATATTTCATTGCCAAAACGAAACGTAAGGTCGAGTGGAACTATAAATATTCGGTTACGAGTGATTTAATAGAAGGAGAGGATCGTGGAAAAAAGAAATGTTAAGAGAGAGAACTTAGCTGCAGTCAAGTACTTGGAAGGTAATAATAATAATAATAATAATAATAATAATAATAATAATAATAATAATAATAATAATAATAATGTAGGTGGCCCGCCCCACCCCTTCAGGGTAGTGAATGAAAACTGTGTGGAAAAAAGAAAAACGTGGTACAGCACACACACACACACACACACACACACACACACACACACACACACACACACACACACACACACACACACACACACACACACACGTCTTTCATCGACCTCTCTAACACGGACATCTGATTTCCGTCACAGCATCTCCAAATATTTTTTGCTCGGCCAGGTGGCTTTCCAACTTTACTTCGCCACCTCGCCGATCTCAATAAAGCACATAGGCTGACACCGAGTTGGCAGTCAGCCTCCCTCACACCATGCATACCTGCCTTATTAGCGGTGTTGGTCCCGCTCTCACCGACACCGACATCTACCATCAACTTCGCTCCACTGGTGCCCCCATCTACGCTGCCTGCAGGCTGTTGGAGAGCACTACTTGATTACCGTCATCACAGGTTCTTCTGTATATCCCCAACGTAGACGACGTGGCCCGACACGAACGCTTCTATCAAGTGGAGCCCACTCCTCCGAACATCATCGCCCAGCTCAACGCAGATCCAGCTACCCTGTTCGACGAACTCGATTCTCAACCCGGGACGTCGCATCAGCAGTCATCGCCCTCCTTTTCCACTTCTCCCACAACTACTACTGCCACCACCATCACCACTACGACTTCAGCCTCTACCCCTTTCCATATTCCCACCACTACTGTAATGACATGCCACCCTTCGCCAATAATGATGTCATCCCTCCCTCTTATTCCCACACTTGCAAAACCTAGTCCCCAGCAAACTCCCTACGAACATTTTGGACTCCACCGCCGCAGCACCGCCATCGACACCATCTTCCCACGATGACGCCGTAGCAACCGCCGAGTCTTCATCATCGGCAACGGAGCCACCACCATCATTCCTAGCTACGCCTAGCTGTGTAATTCGCGGCA